>NC_056684.1:6075000-7350000 GCF_018350215.1 Panthera leo
TGGAGGTGAGGAAGAGAATGGTGCGGGTGGTTGTGCCTGACGGCCATGACCCTGGATGAGAGGTGGGACTGGAGGGGCAGTCGGACGGGTCCCCCCGTCGTCCCAAGGCAACTGGGTCAGCATTGCTCCCGGCGCCCTCTGGCGGCAGTGACTGGCATGAACGTGGAGGACTGGCCTGGAGCTAGCTGGGTGGGGTGAGAGCTTGACCCTGACCAACTGGTGTGCGTGTGTGTGTTTGGGCAACAAGTGGTCAGAGGTATCTGGCCCTCCTCAGTTTTAGCCGAGAGAGGGTGGGGTGGCCCCTTTCTTCAGTTTCCCGCACTTCTGCCTGCCAGCATCCCGGCACCCTCCCCGTCCGCACCCCCCATCAGCACCCGGAACGTGTCTTCCAGAGCGACCGGCTTCGGGAGCAGCAGCAGGAAATGGCGGAGCTTCGGCTGCGGCTAGAGCTGGTGCGGCCTGGCTGGGGGGCCCCAGGGCTCCTACAGGGCCTGTCTGCCGGCTCCTTTGCGCCCCGGCCTCACACAGCCCCCCTCGGCGGTGCCCACGGCCACATGCTGGGCATGGTGCCCCCCGTCTGCCTTCCTGGAGATGAAGTTGGCCCTGAGAACTGGGGAGAGGTGAGGAGGTGGCGAGGCCGGGTGTCTCGCGTTGGACAGGCTCGGGCAGGGGAAGGGCGGTGCTGCCGAATGTATCCAGCCTTTCCCGGGACCAGCTGTGAGATACCCCTTTCCAGTGCTCCTAGAGAAAGGGCCAAAATTTGGGGGACTCTGTAGGGCCGCTCGGAAGGGTCTGGTACCACTGGGCATCCCTGGGCTGGCTGGAGATTTTTGAAGTGAGGAGGTTACAGAGGGAGTTGGGCTTCAGGCGCTGGATGGAAAGCTTGCACACCTCCAGAGACGGGGGGCTTATCACCTCTGAGGCCACCCCTTCTGTCTTTGCAAGTATACTTTTCCATGAGCCCTAATCTCCCTGAGCCCGGCCTTCTAGTCACTTGGGACCTTCTGGACAAAGGCTGTCCTGCATCTTCCTGAAAGTTCTGGGTCATCTCAGCTGTAAAAGCCCAAGGCATTGCGGGGAGGGAGGGTGTGAGTTTGACCGGAGTCTGGTATACATCCACCACTCTGGCAGGGCGCTGCTGGTGAGCTGTATACAAAGATAGGGCAAACTGTCACCCGTGGAGTCCCAGGTGCTATGGGCGCCACAGGGGAGGAGGCGCTGGCAGGTTGGGAGGAAGCTCCTACTCTCGCTTGGGATTGGCAGGGCTGTGAGGAGGGCGGGCAGGGCCGGACATAGGCACGAGCAAAGACTGATGATGGAAAATGGCTGATGGACGGTGCCCTGGGTGCTTTCTATCCTGAAACCCTGGCACTCCCCTAGCAGGTGACAAATGGCAGAGAGGCTGGGGCCCAGCTGCTGGCAGAGGCAGACAGCCAGGGGAGCGGCTCTTCAGCTGCCTCGGAGGAGGAGGAGCAGGAGGAGGGGCAGGAGGAGGGGCAGCCGCCCCTGCGGCCCCCACACCTGCGCAGGTGAGTGGGACCAGCTGCCCACCTGACCCAAAGCACCTCGGGACCCAGGCTGGGCTGGAGGAGGACCCCACTGTGGTCTCAGGGAGCCCTCACCTATGTTGCCCCGTCCGGTGGGGAGAGCAGATGGGGACTGTGGGCTTGGAACCGGTGGGGTGAGTACGCCACAGGGTGGGCCCCGGGCCTCCTGGTTCTCGGCCTTCACGGCGGCCTTCGGTGCCCCCAACAGCCCAGCCCCCTGGCCTCGGTTCTGCCAGGCCGACGCCCCGAGGCTCCATTGACCCTGAGAGGACAGAAGACCACAGTGGCCTCTCTTCCTTCCTCTGAGTCCTGCTTCTGTCTTCCAGGAACGGGATCAACAAGTGGAGCCAGAGGGTGGGGGCCCGCCCAGGAAGTCCATGTGCCGGGAAGGGCCCAGAGCTTCCCCCCGAAGAACCGGGTGCAGCCATCCCGGGGCCCAGAGGTGAGCTGGGCCTGGTGCAGAGAGGGCTCTGACCCTCCCCTCCGTGATCCTGGACTGGCTGTCCCAGACGGGCCACACGCCATGCCTCGCCGCCCCTGCCCGGGGCGTGCCTCCCCCCCCCCCCCCCCACCTGCCCCACTGATCGTTGGGGTGGTGGCCTTGACGGCGGGCTTGTTACAGTAGCCGGTGGGAGCAAGGCCCTGGCGCGGCCCCGCCGGACCCCAGCTGCCACGGCCTCTGAGCGGCGGCTGGCCCAAGCCCAACAGAAGATCCGGGAGCTGGCCATCAACATCCGCATGAAGGAGGAGCTCATTGGCGAGCTGGTCCGCACAGGTGAGGCAGTGGGCCTTCGGGCGGGCCTCCCGCCCGAGGGTGGTTAGGAGCGGGGACCAGGTGGCTTAGTGTGGTAGCCGACTCAGCCTCTTGGGGCTGTGTGACCTTGAGCAAGTAGAATAGCCCCTCTGTGGCTCTGTTTCCTTCTCTCTAAAGTGGGGCTAGTAATTGTACCTGCTTTTTGGGCCGTTGAAGGGACTTCATTCAGCTGAAGCGCTAAGACCGGTTCTCAGAAAGCAATACCTATTCGTGGTAGCGGTAGTTGTATTTGTCAGTTGCCTGCCGTGTTAGGCACCTTGCTGGGCACAGGATCCCCTACTCTTAGGGTGCAAACAATGGCCCCAAATCATGCTACGTCCGCGACTGGTGACACATGTAAAGAAGCAGCTGAGCCTTTTTATTTGAAGGGTCGTGTATTTATTACAAAATGCATTATGAAGGGACGCCTGGGTGGCTCAGTCGGTTGAGCGTCTGACTTCGGCTCAGGTCACGATCTCACGGTTCGTGGGTTCGAGCCCCACGTCGGGCTCTGTGCGGACAGCTCGGAGCCTGGAGCCTGCTTCGGATTCTGTGTCTGTCTGTCTGTCTGTCTCTCAAAAATAAATAAACGTTTACAAAATGCATCATGAAGAATTTCAAACACAAGAGGAGGAAGGCTGGCACAGCAGGGCCCCGTGCGCCCGTCACCCAGATTTAGCGTCACGAGGTTCTCCCATACATCCCTTTCCTTTGTCTCTTTTGTCTTCGCTGAGGTGTTTTGAAGCAAATCCCAGGCATCTTGTCATCTCACCCCCACACCGTTCAGTTTGCCTCTTTTTGGACACGTTAACCGACGTGCCACGAGCACGTCTAACGAAGCTCCACGTCCCCCCCACGCCCAGAGCACAAGCCTGTTCCCTCAGGTCTTTGGCAGAGTCCGTGGACAGCTGATTTGCTGGCACCCGGCTCCACACATGTCCCACACCGTGCTCGTGAGGTCTCTAAAGCGTCCCTTCTCCTGTCTCCTCACAGTCCTGGAGACTGTCCCAAACCCCTCGTGTTCAGGACTTGCCCATTGGCTTCCTTGTGGTGGTATTTAACTCGTCCCTCCGCTCGCCAGATTTCCCGCCAATGAAAGTCAGTTCTGGAGGCTTAATTACATGCAGGCCCAACCGTGTGTATTTGTTAGTAGGTGGCAGGTGAAAATAAAGCCAATTTAGGGGTGGCCTGGGAGGCTCAGTCGATGAAGCTTCCGACTCTTGACTTCGGCTCAGATCGCGATCTCACGTCTCGTGAGTTTGAGTCCCGAGTCAGGCTCTGTGCTGGCAGCGCGGAGCCGGCTTGGGATTCTCTGTCTCCCCCTCTCTCTGCCCCTTCCCTGCGTACATGCACGTGCATTCTCTCTTTCTCTCTCTCTCTCTCTCTCTCTCACAAAAACAAACATTTAAAAAAATAAAGCCAGTTTAACCCCTAATTTCTATGGGTCATTGCTATGGATGAGGCTAATTTTAATTGAAAAAGTAAGCGGCTTAAAGGAAAATACAGTAAATAACTCACGGTACCAGTGGTACAGAGGCTTGGCAAAACCCCCACAGGTGACCATGGCTGACAGAGGTCTGGAACCCCTCCCAGGGGAGCCGAGCGATGGTCCCCTTGGGGGAGAGGCGCTGCCTGTGCTGATGAGGCCCCCGCTCTTTCTTCCAGGCAAGGCGGCCCAGGCCCTGAACCGGCAGCACAGCCGGCACATCCGGGAGCTGGAGCAGGAGGCGGAGCAGGTGCGGGCGGAGCTGAGCGAAAGCCAGAGGCAGCTGCGGGAGCTGGAGGGCAGGGAGCCCCAGGACGCCGGCGAGCGGTCCCGGCTCCAGGAGTTCCGCAAGAGGGTCGCTGTCGCCCAGAGCCAGGTGCAGGTCAGTACGGGGATCCCGGGGCAGTGGCTGGGGGCCCGGGATCAAGCCAGGCGGGCCCCGAGGCCAGGTTCACCGGCACCCGTGGGCGCTCAGGCCCTCGTGGCCCAGCCCCTGGCTGCCTTGGGGAACGACCTCCGACTCCCAGGGTGAGGCCGGTGTTACACAGAAGTCAGCAGCGCTGAGCGGGGTGTCTCAGCTGTAAACACAGCAGAGGCAGGGAGGCCAGTGCTGCCTGCAGCCCAGTGAGGGGGGAAGGGTGGGCATCGAAAGCAAGCTACCCCTTCCTCATGCAGCCCCCCTCCCCTCCCCCCCAGCTCCCCGGCCACTTCTCTCTCCGTCCCGTCTTCTCTGTCTACCCCTCGGGCCGTCAGTCTGTCTGACTCGAACATCTGTCTATCACGCTGTTGGTTGGTAACCCCCCCCCCCTCCGGAGCTTCCTGGGTGTAACCTGAAATGGGTGCCTGCGTGCAGAGGGCAGGGAGAGACCAAAGAAAGAGGCAGCCACCCCAAGTAGAAAGGTTTCCTAAGCAAGGGAGCTTGCATACCAGTCTTGTCTTGGCGGCAGCAAGGGGAGTGGATCCCCGCACCCGCGCACCACATCTTAAAAGTTTGTGAGGCTCCCTGAACGGCGTTCAGTCGTGTGTACACGCAGCGTTCTCAGCGCCACATCACTCTCTCAAGGTCGTGTCCTTAGAGCCGCCTCGGGGAGTGGGAAAGGCGAGCAGAGCCCACGTTCCAAGGACAGGGGGGGGAGTGAGGAGCCTCTGATCACCTGGGTCCACCCAGCTCATGGGTCAACTAGATTCAACAAGGATCACACGTTAGCCGAACACACAACGTTGTGTTTGGATAATGGCACAGGGGCCTCCTCGTAGGACAGTAATGTCCAAGGCCATTCTATTTTGGAGGATAGCTGTTCTCATCAGAGACCTTTCAGTGTTGAGGACAGGCTTCTTTGGCTGTCATTTAAGCTTGCTAGATGAATTTAGTAAGGGCTTCTCTGTGTGCTATACTGTCCTCCAGCCCAGTGGAGGGAACCAAGATGGCGGCCAAACGATCGTACTGTTGGAAAACAGCGTCCGCCTGGCCTTGAGGAGAGGGAAGTTCGCAGCTTTAGGATATTGACCTGGTCGTGCGTACCGTACGTGTTGGCTGGGGGAGGCAGCTCTGCCAGGCGTGAAGAGATGGACTGGGGGATGTGCCCAACCAGGACTCCCACCTTCTTCCCTCTCCCAGTGGCACATTTACCATTCCGCGTCTAGTGCGTTTCACCAGGTCGGGCTTGTAGCAGGACAACAGGATCCCAGTGGAGACCGAGGAGTCCCCTCGAAGTAACTCACCCATCCAGATGGGACACCCTAGGCAAGTTCTGGTAGACCATCCCTTTCCCAGGCGTGGTGGGGCTTGGTGTTCTCAGCAGCACAGCACGTGGCTCCATGGTGAGAGTTGAGACAGTGGCTGTTTCCCATGACTTCCATACCTCGACGGGATTGGGTGCCTTGGCAAGAGGCCCCAGTCTGGCATATGGAGCACGGGCCCTACTGGTTGATCACTCACATGTATGAAAGCCTGGGGGAGTACTTTAGTCCACCCAGCCAGAGTGGTTTTATCTGTTACTACTGTAGTCTGCTGGGTTGTTTTGTTTTGTTTTTTTTTTTGAAGTATAGTTGACGTGTTACATTAGTTTCAGGTGCACAACACAGTGATGCACCAAGTGTGTACCTATGCTGTGCTCACGGCAAGTGTAGCTACCATCGGTCACCACACAACGTTGTTACAATCCCATTGACTTTATCCCCTATGCTGTGTCTTGCCCCATGAGTTATTCATTCCATAACTGGAAGCCTGTACCTCCCACTCGCCTTCACCCGGGCCGCCTCCCCCTCCCCTCTGGCCACCGTGAGTTTGTCCTCTGTATTTATGGGTCTGTTTGTGCTACTTGTTCTCTGGATTCCACATATAAGCAAAATCATACAGTATTTGCGTTTCTCATATTTCACTTAGCATGAAACCCTCCAGGTCCATCCATGTTGTTGCAGATGGCGAGATCTCATCCCTTTTTTATGCCTGAGTAATATTCCATTGTACATATACACCACATCTTTATCCCTTCATCTATCGGTGGACACTTGGGTTGCTTCCATATCTTGGCTATTGTAAATTACGCTGTAGTAAACATAAGGTGCTTATATCCTTTCAAACTAGTGTTTTCATTTTCTTTGGGTAAATGCCTAGTAGTGTGATTACTGGATCATATGGTAATTCTGTTTTTAATTTTTTGAGGAACCTCCATACTGTTTTCCACAGTGGCTGCACCAATTAGCATTCCCACCATCAGTGCATGAGGGTTCCTCCCCCCGCCCCATCCTCACCAACACTTATTTCTTGTCTTTTTACATCAAGCCATTCTGACAGGTGTGAGGTGATACCTCATTGTGGTTTTGATTTGTATTTCCCTGATGATCAGTCATGTTGAGCGTCTTTTCGTGTGTCTGTTGACCGTCTGCCTGTTTTCTTTGGAGAAATGTTTGTTCATGTCTTCTGCCTATTTTTGATGGGAGTATTTTTTTGTGTTGAGTTGGGTAAGTTCTTCATGTATTTTGGATGCTAACTCTTGATTGTAAATGTCATTTGCAAATATCTCCTCCCATTCCATAGGTTGCCTTTTAGTTTTGTTTACTGTTTGTTTTGCACAAGCTTTTTATTTTTATGAAATCCCAATAGTTTATTTTTGCTTGTTTTCCTTGCCTCAGGGGATCTATCTAGAAAGAAGTTGATGTCAGAGATGTTACTGCCTGTGTGCTCTTCTAGGACTTTTATGGTTTCAGGTCTCACATTTAGGTCCTTAATCCATTTTGAGTTTATTTTTGTGGATGGTGTAAGAAAGTGGTCCAGGTTCATTCTTTTGCATGTGACGGTCCAGTTTTCCCAGCACCATTTGTGGAAGAAACTATTTTCCCCATTGTATATTCTTGCCTCCTTTGTTAAACATTGACCACATAAGTGTGGATTTATTTCGGAGCTCTCTATTCTGTTTTATTGATCTATGTGTCTATTTTTGTGCCAGTACCATACTGTTTTGATCACTACAGCTTTGTAATGTAACATGAAATCTGGAGTTGTGATACCCACAGCTTTGTTTTTCATTTTCAAGATTGCTTTGGCTATTTGGGGTCTTTCATGGTTCCATACAAATTTTAGGATTGTTTGTTCTAGCTCTGAGAAAAATTCAGTTGGCATTTTGGTAGGGATTATATTAAATCTGTAGGTTGCTTTAGGTAGTATAGACATTTTAATAATATTTGTTCTTCCAATCAATGAGCGTGGAATGTCTTTGCATTGGTTTGTGTTATCTTCAGTTTCTTTCGTCAGTGATTTATAGTTTTCAGAGTATAGGTCTTTCTCCTCTTTGAATAAGTTTATTCCTACATATTTTATTATTATTTGGTGCAGTTGTAAATGAAAGGGTTTTCTTAATTTCTCTTTCTGCTGCTTCATCATTAGTGTATAGAAATGCAACAGATTTTTGTATAATTTTGTATCCTGTGATCTTACTGAATTAATTTATCAGTTCTAGTAGTGTTTTGGTGGAATTTTTAGGGTTTTCTATATATAGTATCATGTCATCTGCATATAGGAGTTTTACTTTTTCCTTACCAACTTGGGTGCCTTTTATTTCTGGTCTGCTCGCAGTGGCTAGGACTTCTAGTACTATGTGGAATAAAAGTGATGAGAGTGGACATACTTTCCTTATTACTGACCACAGGGGAAAAGCTCTCAGTTTTTCATCATTAAGCATGATGTTAGCTGTGGGTTTTTCATATATGGCCTTTATTATGATGAGGTATGTTCTCTCTAAACCTACTTTGTAGAGGATTTTTATCATAAATAGATGTTGTACTTTGTCCAATGCTTTTTCTGCATCTATTGAAACGATCGTATGGTTGTTTTCTCTTATTGATGTAATGTGTCACATTGATTTGTGACTGTTGAACCACCCCTTGCACCTCAGGAGTAAATCCTACCTCATCATGGTGAATAATTTTTTACATACATTGTTGGGTTTGGTTTGCTAGTACTTTGTTGAGGATTTTTTTGTCTATGTTCATCAGAGATATTGGCATGTAGTTCTCTTTTTTTGGTCATGTCTTTGACTCGTTTTGGTATCAGGGTAATGCTGGCCTCAGAACGGATTTGGAGGCTTTCCTTCCTCTATTTTTTGGAATAGTTTGAGAACAATAGGTATCACTCGTCTTTAAATGTTTGGTAGAATTCTCCTGTGAAGCCATCTGATCCCGGACTTTTGTTTGCTGGGAGTTTTGTTTTTTTTTTTTTTTTTTTTTTTTTTTAATTACCAATTCAATTCCATTGCTGGTAATCAGTCTGTTCAAATTTTATTTCTTGGTGATTAGTTTTGGTAGGTTATGTGTCTAGAAATTTATCCGTTTCTTCTGGGTTGTTCAATTTGCTGGTGTATCATGTTTCTTAATATTCTCTTTACCATCCTTTGTATAATTTCTGTGGTGTCACTTATTATTTTTCTTCTTTCATTTCTGATTTTGAGTCCCTCCCCTGCTTTCTTTTTGATAGGTTTGGCTAAAGGTTTATCAATTTTGTCGATTTTTTTCGAGGAACCAGCTCCTGGTTTCATTGATCTGTTCTATTTTTTTTAGTCTCTATTTTATTTCTGCTCTAATCTTTATTATTTCCTTCCTTCTGCTGGTTTTGGATTTTGTCTGTTCTCTTTCTTGCTCCTTTAGGTATAAGGTTAGATTGTTGATGTGAGATTTTTTTCTTTTTGAGGTAGGCTTGTGTTGCCATAAACTTCCCTCTTAGAACAGTTTTTGTGGCATCCCAAAGGTTTTGGACCATTGTGTTTTCATTTTCATTTGTCTCCATGTATGTTGATTGTGTTTTCATTTTCATTTGTCTCCATATAGGTTGTTGATTTCTTGGTTGGCTCACTCATTGTTTAGTAGCATATTTAACCTCCATGTATTTGTGTTCTTTCCGGATTTTTTCTTGTGGTTGATTTTTAGTTATGGTCAGAAAAGATGCATGGTAGGACTTTGATCTTTGGAATTTGTTGAGACTGGTTCTGTGGCCTAATGTGTGATCTGTTCTGGAGAATGTTCCATGTGCACTTGAAAAGAATGTGTATTCTGCTGTTTTAGGATGAAATGTTTTGAATATATCTGTTAAGTCCATCTGGTCCAGTGTGTCATTCAAAGCCACTGTTTCCTTGTTGATTTTCTGTTCGGATGATCTGTCCATGAATGTAAGTGGGGTGTTAAAGTCCCCTATTATTATTGTATTACTATTAATTAATTACTTTTTGTTATCAACTGCTTTATGTGTTGGGTGCTTCCATGTTGGGTGCATAAATATTTACGATTGTTCTGTCTTGTTGGATTGTTCCCTTAATGACTACGTAATGTCCTTCCTTGTTCTTGTTACAATCTTTGTTTTAAAGTCTATATTGTCTGATAGAATACATTACTACCCCAGCTTTCTTATCACATCCATCCCCTCACTTTTTTTTTTTAAGTTTATTTATTTTGAGAGAGAGAGCGAGAGTGAGCATGATCAGGGGAGGGGCAGAGAGGGAGAGAGAGAGAATCCCAAGCAGGCTTTGCGATGACAGAGTGGATCCCAATGTGAGGCTCAAACCCATGAACCATGAGACCATGACCTGAACCGAAACTAAGGGTTGGACACTCAAGTGACTGAGCCACCCAGGCATCCCACCATCCCCTCACTTTCAATATGCAGGTGTCTTTAGGTCTGAAATAAGTCTCTTTTAGGCAGTATATAGTGGGTCTTGTTTCTTTAATACATGTCACACTGTGTCTTTTTTTTTTTTTTTAATGTTTTCTTATTTTTGAGAGAGAGGAAGGGAGAGCGCGGCAGAGAGAGAGAGAGAGAGGGGAACAAAGGATCCGAAGCAGGCTCTGCACTGACAGCAGAGAGCCTGATGCGGGGCTTGAACTCATGAACCATGAGATTATGACCTCAGCTGAAGTCGAGTACTTAACCAACTGAACCATCCAGGTGCCCCAATACTGTGTCTTTTGATTGGAGCATTTAGTCCATTTACATTCAAAGTAATTTTTGATAGGTATGTATTTATTGCCATTTTATTGTTGTTTTTTATAGTTCCTCTCAGTTTCTTTATTCTTTTGCTCTTTTCTTCCCAGTTTGTTGGCTTTCTTTAATGATATACTTGAATTCGTTCCTCTTTATTTTTTGCATATCTATTCCTGGTATTTGATTTGTGGTTACCGTTAGGTTTATATCTAACCTCTTCTACAAATAGCAGTCTATATTAAGTTGACGGTCGGTTAAGTTTGAGCCCATTCTTTACTCTTCTCCCCACCACATTTTAGGATTTATGATGTCATACTTTACAACCTTTTACTTTGTGAGTCCCCTGACTAATTTTTACAGATATACTTATTTTTACTTCTTTCATGCTTCCTACTTTTCTTACTCTTACTTATGATCTTTTCTTTCCACTGAAAGAGTCCCATTTAACATTTCTTGCAGAGCTGGTTTAGTGGTTGTGAACTCCTTTAGCTTTTGTTTGGGAAATTCTTTCTCTCTCCTCCTATCCTGAATGGTGGTGTTACGGGGTAGATTATTCTTGGCTGCAGACTTTTCCTTTCAGTGCTGTGAATGCCATTCCCTTCTGGCCTGCAAAGTTTTTGCTGAAAAATCAGCTGATGGTCTCATGGGGTTTCTCTTGTATGTGACTGTTTTCTCTTGATGCTTTTAAAATCCTCCATCACTACTTTTTGCCATTTTAATTACTCAGTGTCTTGGTGTGGGCCTCCTTGAGTTGATTTTATGGGGCGATTTCTGTACCTCTAGATCTGGATATCTGTTTCCTTCCCCAGCTTCAGGAAGTTTTCAGGTATCAGGTCTTGAAATAAATTTTCTGCCCTTTTCTCTCTTTTCTTTCTGGGATCCTTATAATGCCAATGTTGCCACACTTGATGGAGTCGCCGAGTTCCCTAAATCTGTTTTCATTTTGCATAATTTTTTTCTCTCACCTGCTCAGCTTGATTACTTTCCATTACTCTGTCCTCATCCATTCTTCTGCTTCTTCTAGTCTGCTATTTATTCCCCCTAGTGTCTTTTTAGTTTCATTTATTGTGTTCTTCATTTCTGGTTGGTTCTCTTTTTATGTTTTCTGTCTCTTTGTTCAGGGTCTCACTGATGTCCTCCACTCTTTTCTCAAGTCCAGTGAGTATCTTTATGACTGTTACTTTAAATCCTCTATCAGGCATATTACTTATTTCTGTTTTGTTTCGGCCTCTTGCTGTGATTTTGTCCTGTCCTTCCATCTGGGACACATCCCTCTGTCTCCTCATTTTGTCTAACTCTGGGTCGGGTTTTGTGTGTTAGGAAAGCCAGCTACATCCTCTGCTCTTGAAAGTGTGGCCTCATGAGGAAGAGGTCCTGTAGTGCAGTGTCCCCCGTTCACCAGAACCTGGTGCTTCACAAATATCTCACGTGTGCATCGTGTGCACCTGACTGTTGTGGCCGCTTTTGCCATCTGTCCAGTGGTCTGCAGGGGCTCTCTTTGTCTGCCGTGGGCAGAGTTTGGTCCCTGTGCCGTTAGTGGGCCAGTCTGGGGCCATGCCGGGCTTGAGTCAGATCAGGGATTTGCCAGAGCCGTGGAAGCACCGAACTGCAGGGCCCTTTCCCTGTGTTTTCCCGAGAAGCTTTTGTGGATGCGCACGGCCTCCAGCAAGACCATCTGTCTGCCCCCAGCCCACTGCTGGCGCCGCAGTCAGACTAGTGTGGTTGTCTTCCCATCTCTCTGGGGCAGGAGTCACTTTGGAGTAGTGCCGGCCTCTGTGGGGGCTGCTTCCACACTGCCAGGCTGTGGCCTGGGTTGGATGGGCTCTGGCCCAGAGCATATGAGCGGACGGGTCTGCGACGTGCACAGGGGCAGGGCGTCCAGTTTTAGCGAGGTTTGTGAGCTGTCCTCTTGTGAGAGGGGACCTCCTGCTACTATGTCCAGGACCCGCCACGGGGGCGGAGGAGGTGGATCTGTAAAGTGCGGGGTGCGTGGTGTCTGCAAGGTTTGCGCCCGCCTTCTGGGGGAGGAGTCCTGTCTTGCTGGGACTGAGGCAGGTCTGGCTGCAGGGGCAGATCTGCTGCGCCGTGGGATGAGGCTCAGTGTAAGTTAGGCAGTGAGTGTTGGTGTCGCGCTGGCCCCCACGAGGGGCTGTGTGTTGATGCTGGGGGGGGGGGGGCGGGCAGAGCCTGGAAATGGCACCTGCCAGGTCCTCTGTTCCTGGAGGAGTCCCTCAGTGATGTCTGTCCCTCCAGATTAGTAAATGACTGTCCCTCCATACGCCCTGGGCATTTTTCAAACTCCTGCTTCTGTCTGTATCTCCATGCCTGTGTGTTGTGCTGTCTCTTTAAGGGTGGGACTCCACTTCCTGTGGCCCTTGGGTTCTCCCAGACCTGAGCCCGCTGAGTTTTAAAATTCTAATTTTTATTTATTTATTTATTTTGAGAGAGAGAGTGTGCGTGAAGCAGGGAGGGGCAGAGGGGAAAGAGAGGGAATCTTAAGCAGGCTCCATGCTTAGTACAGAGCCTTACATAGGACTCGGTCTCATGACTGAGATCACGACCTGAGCCGAAATCAGGAGTTGGATGCTTAACTGACTGAGCCACCCCGGCACTCCTAAAGTTCCATGCTTTAAGTCCCACTACTTTTAAGAACTCTCAAAATTTGGCCCCTCTGGTTTTCAGAGCCAAATGTTAGGGTGATTGATCTTCCCCGGGCAGGCTCCCTGGTGTGAGGGTCTGTTTTTGTCCCTTCTCTGCTTCCTTGGTGTCCCCCTTTCCCATGGACGGTCCTGTGGTCCATCTAGCTCCCACCGTGTCTCCGCCCTTCCCACCCTCTTCCACGGGTGTCTTCTCTTCATTTAGTTTGGTTTGTTCTGCCTGTCTTCTGGTTGTTTTCTGGGTTGTTTGCTCCCATGTGTTTTCTAGTTGCATCCATGAGATGAGGTGAGCTTAGCGGCCTCCTACAACTCTCTTGGCTTTCATTTCAGTGCTCCAGCCATGAACCAGCCCGCTCACATGGCTGGAGCTTTTATTGATATTCGTGATCTTTCAGAGGCTGTGGACTGGATTTTGGACAAGGGAACTCCTCCAGCAGTCTGCATTTTATCGTGTTTTATTTTAATTTTTTAAATGTTTATTTTTGAGAGAGCGTGCGCAAGCAGGGAGGGGCAGAGAGGGAGGCAGAGAAACTAAAGCAGGCTGCGTGCAGTCAGTGCAAAGCCTGACACAGGGCTCAAACTCCCGAACCGTGAGATCATCAGCTGAGTTGAAGTCCGATGCTCAACCGACTGAGCCACCCAGGTGCCCCAGCAGTCTGTATTTTAAAAGGTCCCCGCCCCACTTTGCCTTTTTCAGTCTCTGTGGGCAATGCTTTGGTCATGTCCTGGGGTGTTTATATTTCAAAGACTAAGATTTACTAAGAATTGCTAAGACTTACAAATTCAAGGGACAAAGCATGCAAGTTTTCTTCAAGGAGTTTGGGGTAATTGCTATTTAAATTTGTCCTTTGTGGGGCGCTGGGTGGCTCAGTTGGTTGAGTGTCTGACTCTTGATCTCGATTCAGGTCATGATCTCCCGGTTCATGGATTGCGCCCTGCGTCGGGCTCTGCGCTGACAGCGTGGAGCCTGCCTGGGATTCTCTGTCTTCCTCTCTTTCCGCCCCTCCCCAGCTCACACGCTCATGCTCTCTCAAAATAAATAAACTTAAAAAAAATAAAAAGTAAAGGAAATTTTTCCTTTGTGTCAGGGTCAGAAGACATGGGGCATCTTGTCTGTTTCCTCCTCAGTTACCTCCTCATCCTCCTCACCTTCTCAGAGACTCCAGCTCTTAGCATCTGAATCAGGCTTTGTCACAAGCACCCGGATGTCAATCAGAGGCATCTTGTGCCCTCGTAGCTTTATAAGGTCTTTACCCCACACCCCTTACCCCGCACTCCAGCCCAGTGGGCAGCAGAATAGCCTTACCTCTTCCTTCTTTGCCCCGGCGTGCCGTGCAGCTTCCCAAACCAGCCCCTAAATCAGCATTTTAAGGATGCCCCCATGCTCATGCGGCCATCCGTGAGCGTCTGGCATAGGGGCCACCTCTCCCCACCCAGGTCTCTGGCCGACTCCGGGTTTCGCCTGCTGCCATTTTCCGTGGCAATCTGCTCGCGAGCTTCCCGGATGTCACTTTAAACCGGTCCCCGCATGCAGAGGGCGGGGGAAGCTATGAAAGAGGCAGCCACTCCCCGTGGGGAAGTCGCAGGTTTAATCAGCAAAGGGAACTTATTTACAAGGCTCGTCTTGGGTGGCAGCAGGATGAGTGGATCCCCGGGCCCACCTGCTGTATCTTAGAAGTTCATGAAAAGGTCTACGCGGGTTCAGTCGTGTACACGCAGCGTTCTCAGCGCCTCGTCACCCTCTCGAGGCCGTGTCCTTGGAGCTGCCTCTGGGAGCAGGAAAGCCAAGTGTGGCCCACATTCCAAGGACAGGGAAGGGGGTGAGGAGCCTCTGATCGCCCGGGTCCAGCTCATGGGTCAATGGGAGACCACATCCTTTTGCTGACCTTCCCCAACACGTTTTATCAGTTGATGTGACTAACTGTCCGTTTATCCATCTATCCGTTCGTCTTTCTATGGCCTTTTATTGATCCATGTATTATCTGTTTTGTCGTTAAGATCGATTTCTTTATTAGAGAAAGTGTGAGTGGGGCAGGGTCAGAGAGAGAGGGAGAGAGAATCCCAAGCAGGCTCCGGGCTGTCAGCGCAGAGCCCAGCGCCAGGGTTCCATCTCACGAACTGTTGAGATCATGACCTGAACTGAAGTCGGACGCTTAACTGACTGAGCCACCCAGGCGCCCCCACCCTGTTTTTCACCCTTGTATGATCCCATCCATCTGTCCACCCACCCTTCCATCCACCAAACTTTATAGCTGTCTGTCCATCCGTCTTCCCCCCCTCCCTTCCCGCCTCCCTTCCTCAGCTCAGCTGTCTAAGAGACAGTTCGGTAGAATGGTCAAGGGCACGGGCTCTGGAGCCTGACTGCTTGGGTTTGAATCCCAGCCCTGCCACTTAGTAGCCTTGTGCCCTTGGTCAAGTTTCCTGAGCTCTCTGTGCCTCAGTTTCCTCATCTGCAAAGTAGGGATAATGATAATCCTATTTTTTCCATAGGATTGTTAGGATCATTTGATACCCACAGAGCACGTGATGTGTGCCTCGTACAGAGAAAATGTCCTGGTAGCCACCATCTTTTGCCGTCATTAGTCCATTACCCACTGGCCTGTTTGCCCTTCCGTCCGTCCCTCTCTCCGTCCATCGTCCTGCGGTCCTGCCCGCCCTGGTTGAGTGTCGGGGGTGGTGCCATCTCGTGGTGGCCCAGCCGAGGCTGTGTCGGTCCAGGTGCTGAAGGAAAAGAAGCAGGCGACCGAGCGGCTGGCGTCGCTGTCGGCCCAGAGCGAGAAGCGGCTGCAGGAGCTCGAGAGGCACGTGCAGCTCATGCGGCAGCAGCAGGGGCAGCTGCAGAGGCGGCTTCGCGAGGAGACGGAGCAGAAGCGGCGCCTGGAGACCGAGATGAACAAGCGGCAGCACCGTGTCAAGGTCGGGTCGGGTCGGGGGCGCCCGGGGTCGCCGGGACTCGCGGCCGCGGGACCTCCCGAGCTGGCGGCTCGGCCTCCCTGAGTTTGTCCTCGCCCCTGACAATGAGGAGAGCCGGAGGGCACGCGAGGCGGGCGGGACTCAGGAGGTGAGCCGTGCCCGCGGCCGGCGGCCCGCAGGAGCCCAGTCCCAGGGAGACGTGGGTGGCGAGGCCATCTCCGGAGGGGCTCTGGGGAGACGCGGCCCCCCCCCCCGTCCCCCTGGGACCCTGCCCCTGAGCTGCTCGCCGGGCGCATCCCCAGGAGCTGGAGCGGCGGCACGAGCAGCAGCAAAAGATCCTGAAGATCAAGACGGAAGAGATCGCGGCGTTCCAGAGGAAGCGGCGCAGCGGCAGCAACGGCTCTGTGGTCAGCCTGGAGCAGCAGCAGGTGGGCCGGGCCAGGCCGGCGTCCCCGGAGCCCCCGTCGGCTGCCTCGGTCCCCCTGGGGCGCAGCGGAGGTGGGGGATGGGAGGGGGGGGGCGCACCCTTCTCCCCCACTGACCCCGGGCGGGGGCCCGTGGGGCCAGGGGTGAGAGCTGAGTTCCCTCCCCCACCCCCGTCAGAAGATCGAGGAGCAGAAGAAGTGGCTGGACCAGGAGATGGAAAAGGTCCTGCAGCAGCGGCGGGCACTGGAGGAGTTGGGGGAGGAGCTCCACAAGCGGGAGGCCATCCTGGCCAAGAAGGAGGCCCTGATGCAGGAGAAGACGGGGCTGGAGAGCAAGCGCCTGCGGTCCAGTCAGGTGAGGCCCCGCCAGCGGGGTTTGTGCCGGGTGAGGTCCTGCCGGGTGAGAGGCCATCGGGTGGCCCCCTCCCGTGGAGGTCCCTCCCGGTGACAACCCTGCCAGGGGAGGCTCTTCCGGGTGATGTCCCTGCCGGGCAAGTTCCAGCCACGTGAGGCTCCGTCCCCTTCGTTTCGCCCTCTGCACTTGCTGGGGGCCGTGCAGGAAACAAGGAACAGCAGGTGTGGAAAGGGGGATGACCAAGGAGACGCAGGCCTCACAGGCGCTGGAGGCCGACAGACCTGGGCAGACGGCGGCCTCCCCGCTGAGCAGTACTCTGTCCCCCCTGCGCCACTGCTTCCTCTTGAGTAAGGAGCTTCTGAGCCAGTGCCCTCTTCGGCCGGTGGAATCACAGTGGTGCCAGGACGGTGGAAAAGGGGGGGATGTCAGACCCAGAGCAGGTGATCGGACTCTGCCCACGGGGGTCCAGAGTGCTCTGAAGTCCAGCAGGGTTCAGGGCGCTGCTGGATTGTCCGGTGCTGCCCCCTTTCTGCCAGGAGTGCCTTTTCCCATGCTTGCTGGGATCCTTCGGGGCCGTCTCTGGGGGTCCCTCCTCCGAGGCTCTGGTCCCACCGGCCCCACTGGCCGAGCCGCCGCAGAGTCGAGAGCCGGGCCCTCCCGCCGGGCGGTACTCCCGGATTGTAGGGCTCTTGAGGGAAAGGCCCGCAGCCTCCGTAGCATCCCGTGGCTGGGCCGCTTCTGTGACCTCTGCGAGGGTGGGGCCGCCCCCTCCCTGACCCCCAGTGGCGCCGCCCCCAGGCCCTCAGCGAGGACATCGTGCGAGTGTCCAGCCGGCTGGAGCACCTGGAGAAGGAGCTGTCGGAGAAGAGCGGGCAGCTGCGGCAGGGCAGCGCCCAGAGCCAGCAGCGGCTCCGCGGGGAGATCGACGCCCTGCGCCAGGAGAAGGACTCGCTGCTGAAGCAGCGCCTGGACATCGACGGCAAGCTGAGGAGGGGCAGCCTGCTGTCGCCCGAGGTGAGCCCCGCGGCCCGGACCTCCGCAGCCTGCCCAGCCTCGGCCGGGCCCAGGGCCGGGCCCTGCTGCTCCCCGACACGCTTTCCCTGCGAGTGAGACCCAGGGCGTGGGGTGGCCGCAGCGGGCGTGCTGGCCTGGCCCTTCCTCCCGCTGCGGCCCCCGCAGCAGGGACGCACGGACTTGGCCCTCGCGGTTCCTGCCCGGCTGGACCCTGGGGGCGCTCTGTGTCCTGAGCCGTGTCAGCCCGCGCGTCCGCGCCTCGGCTCCCCGTGTGGGAATGAGCGGTGGCAGCACGTCCCTGCGCCTCGTGGCCAGTCCCTGAGCAGCAGAGAGAGCCTTCTTGCAATAAACTCACCCCGGTGGCCCCTCTGGTGCCCGTAGCAGACCCGCCGTATCTTCTGTTTGGCGTAGAGCGCTCTGTGCTTCTGTAGATCACGCGACAGGCGATACACCAGAGAGCAGCCCGTCAGCAGAGCCTGGCCTCCCCCGGGGTCGGGGCTGTGACGGAAGCTTCCTGTCCCTGCCATACCAGTCAGGGACACTTTGGATGTGCTGTGAGCTCAGGATGAGGCGACAGAGCGTCTCCCCCGTGGCTGGGTGCTGGTGCCGTCTGCCCAGGGCCGTCATCCGGGGAGTGGGTGTGCGTGGTGTGGGCACCCGGGCCTCCCCTTCCACGCCCGCCCGTGTCCCACAGGAGGAGCGGACGCTGTTCCAGCTGGACGAGGCCATCGAGGCCCTGGATGCTGCCATCGAATACAAGAATGAGGCCATCACGTGCCGCCAGCGGGTGCTGCGGGCGTCGGCCTCCTTGCTGTCCCAGTGTGAGATGAACCTCATGGCCAAGCTCAGCTACCTCTCGTCCTCGGAGACCAGAGCCCTGCTCTGCAAGTATTTTGACAAGGTGGGTCACCGGCTCCCGGGCCCTCCGCCACCTCCGTCTGGTACTTGTGTGGGGGAGGGGTCTGCTGGCAGCTCCCGACGGGGGTCTGTTTCCTCCCAGATGCGGGGACAGAATCAGGGCCTGCTCCAGTCTCTAGGGCTGCCTCAGACTCTCCTCCTTAAACCCTAACTTTCTTAGTGAAACGAAGACCCGGTCTCCTCTCCCCCCACTTTCCGGCCTCCTGGCCCCTTCAGTGCACCCAGATCGGTGGTTCTCAGCAGGGATGGTTTTCCCCCAGGGGACATCTAGCTGAGTCTGGAGATGCTTCCGGTCCTCACAGCCATGAGGGTAGAGACCAGGGATGCTGCTAACCCTACAGCAGGCAGGACAGGTCCCCACAACCACAGACTCCCTGCCTGAAATGTCAGTAGGGCGGAGCTTGAGAAGCTGGGCCTCAGCAAGGCTCCGCCCGCTGGCTTAGGAGTCTGGGACTCGGAAGGAGCTTGAGGCAGGGGTAGGAAGTAAGCTTCCTCTTGACAGCTGACTCTTGTCATTTGGAAATCCCTGCCTAGAACACTGTTGAGAAGGTGTGGGAGGCCAGGTCTTGTCTCAGCGGGACACCCTGGTGATTCCTTAGTGACGTCCGCCCGTGGGGGGCGGTAGCTACAAGTTTGCCGAGTACCTGAATAGCTGCCGCTCCGGTCGGGAATGATCCGCGCTGGGGGCTGAGCCCGGCTGGGTCTTGGGACAGGTCGTGACGCTCCGAGAGGAGCAGCACCAGCAGCAGATCGCCTTCTCCGAGCTGGAGATGCAGCTGGAGGAGCAGCAGAGGCTGGTCTACTGGCTGGAGGTGGCCCTGGAGCGCCAGCGCCTGGAGATGGACCGCCAGCTGACCCTGCAGCAGAAGGAGCACGAGCAGAACATGCAGCTTCTCCTCCAGCAGAGCCGAGGTGAGGCGCCCCCGCCCGCGGCCCCTCCCCGCCTTCCTCCTCGGCCCCTCCCCGTCTTCCTCCTCCGCCCCTCCCGGCCTTCCTCCGTGTCCCCTCCCGTCTAGATCACCTCGGCGAGGGGCTAGCGGACAGCAGGAGGCAGTATGAGACCAGGATCCAAGCGCTGGAGAAGGAGCTGGGCCGCCACCTGTGGATGAACCAGGAACTGAAACAGAAGCTCAGTAGCCTGAGTGCGGCGGGCCAGAGCAGGGGTGAGGCTCACCTGACCCGGTTTGGGCCGGCCTCCGGGAAGGCTTGGGAACCCCTCTAACCTCCGCTCTTCCGTGGGCATCTCCCACAGGGGAGCTGAGGCCTCCGTTTCTGACGAGCGTCGTTGGTCTCGGTGACAGGTGGGGAGAAGAGGGCCCTGTGCCTGGAGAGCAGACCGGCTCCCGGAAACGAAGAGGAGCTGCGCCCCGTGCCCGAGCTTCTCTGGCAGCAGTCCCTCCCTGAGGGGGGCCCCCGCGCCCGGGACGAGGTGCGGGACTTGGTCCGGGCCCCGCTGCCGCTGACGTGGAAGCGCTCCAGCCTGTGCGGTGAGGAGCAGGGCGGCGCCGAGGAGCCCCTAGGGGGGCGGGCGCCCCCCGTGGGTGAGGCGGGCCTGCCCTGGAACACCGGGCCCCTGCCCAAGCCCCGGCGGGACCCGCGCCGGGCCAGCTCGGGCATGATCGACGTCCGGAGAAACCCGCTGTAGGCTGTGCGCAGAGCCCGCCTCGCAGGGAGGCTGAGCCCGCTCCCGGGCACGGTCAACCCCCTTCGCTTCGTGAAAGACGGCCTTTAGCTCTCCCTCCAAATCCGGGTCCTGATCTTGACACAGCGGGGATCAGCGAACCTGGGCCACCGGCCCCAGTGGATCGGACTCCTTTTTTTTCATCTGTAAATTCCTGCCCCTCATTTCTTTGAGCTCCGGTACCGGATTGCCATCTTTTGGCTTGAGAGTTCCCAAAAGGCAATTCTGGTCCCAGACCTGCGTGCGGGTGCCCACAGTGCTGGGGTTCAGCCGGTGCTGGACACACAACAGTGAGTGGCAACCGGGTTGTGTTTTAAATGGTCTTATGTATATGGTGGGAAGTGGGAAGCTTGGCATAGTTTTAGACTTTTGTAAAACCATTTTATAATAAATGAGACTCTGAAGGGAAGAATGGGAGTTTTTACTTGTTTTGATTTACAAGACACGAGTCAGATTTGAGAACATGACAGGTGTGAAGGCTTTTTAGAGCCCCTGAGGCCCAATTCAGAACTGTGGACCGGGACCCCCACCAGGAGTCCCCAGAAGCTGCTCCTTGGGACACGCCGGGCCTCTGTGCGACTCTGGTGCATCTCCCCACTCACGGTGAGGACCGTTGGGCACTGGCTGAGTTTCAGAGCAGACCTGGGGATGTGGCTGTTCCAGGAACCACCAGAGCTCGGCCCTGGTGAGTAAGCAGAAATGCACTGAGTAGCAAGAGAGGACTTTATTATTATACGGGGAAGGCAAGAAATTTCTTCTGTCTGCCACCGCCTTCGGTTTTGTGTGTGGTGCTTTAGTTCGTGAGCCCTGCCGGGGTCTCCGGGTCCCAGCCTAACAGCAGCTTCATAAAGAACCCACGAAGGGGCTGGGGGTGGGGGGCGGGGGCGGTTGACTGACTTGCCTTGGTCTCTCGGAGGGCAGGGCTGGAATGAGCGCCTGGTCTTACAGTTCCTGCCTGCTTCCTGACTCCCAGCCCCAGCGACACCACCTCCCCAAGGAGGGGTAGGGCTGGATTCCCGGAGAGGGAGTAAAGAATTTGACAGCTGACCACAAAGAGGCATGGGGACCGGGCTGACTGCAGCTTCCTCTTTTGAACTCCCTTGGCTCCACTGAGCCCTGGCGATTCCTGTTTCTGTGCAGCAAGCCCAGGGTTACGTGGGACAGAGAGCAGCCTGGAACTTCCAACCGGGAGAAGACCACTCAGAACACGTCTTCTGTGCTGGGGACACGGGGGCTCCGGCCACGCTCCGTAGTGTTTGAGGATGTAAGTCCCCCAACCGGTTCCAGCCTCACTAGCTAATCAGCTTCTTCCGTGTGTAAGTTCTGCCGATGGGGCGTCTCCTGGACAAGGCTCGGCTGAAAGGAGAGTCTTCTGCCGTGGCCAGGAAAACATCCATATCCTCATCTAGAGAAAGGCAGAAAGACTTAGTGGGCAGGAAGTCACTGAGGACAGAACAAAAGAAAACGGGCTTGAACTGGAGAGGCCACACCCGAAGACGGACTGACACCAGCACTGCCTGCAAGTTCTCGGGCTGTGTGAGCGCCCCCCACCCGTCAGCACTGACTGGACGGCAGTAAATAATGGAAAAAGCTAAGTACTGCAGTTTGAACTCCCTCAGCTGGGTTTGTACATTCTTTTTGGCTCAGATTGTGGGGTTTATGCTGTTTCACGTGATTTATGTCTGAGTGTCAAGGGAGAGGAACCACCAAAGGCCCCCCACTCCTGCATTCCCCTTCAGTTCCAGGAGACCTTTCTAACCCATGCACTCAGCAGACGCAAGCCACGGGGTCGAGGAAAGGGAAGCCTCGAGTCTGATCACGACAGCCAGTCCTCCATCTACCACAGTACAGAAGCTTCCAGTACAGAAGCGTGGAACCCGCTGTGGGAAAGCTGCCAGCGTGCCGCCCACCCCTCTCCTCCACACACTCCCGCCACACGGGATGTGGGATGTCCACATCTGTCACAGTTTCAAGAAGCTAAAGAAAACACATCAGGATCTGAGGACTGCACGTAACTACACCATGGGGTTCTAATGCGGAGATTCTTTGGGAAGAGCGCGGGACCCTGCAGGGACGGTCCTCTGTCCCAGACCCGGCCTTCCCTAGAACTCCTCCCCCAGACGGCCTGGCAGCCCCGAGCTGACCCCGGGGAGGCACCCAGCAGTCACTCCTCAGGACCTTCCGTGAACAATTACCTCTGGCATCGTTCCACCGAGAGGAAGGCGTTCTCCCCTGGAACAGCAGTGGAGACTGGGTCAGGGCCTGCAGCCCGCTCGCAGAGACGCCGCTCCGCACGGCACAGCCGGGAGAAGGCGTGGAACCTACAGAGACGCAGGGTGAGCACGGCTCCGTGGCACCCCACGCCACGGGGCCCGGGCCTCTTCAAGGAGCAGCTCTGAGGCGCTCCCCCCAACCCCCAAAACCCACGGCGGCAGCCTCACCTGAAAAGAACACCTCGTCGTCCCCCGTCGAGGGCAGGTACAGCACGCTCGCGCCCGGAGACCGCTCCTCGCTCTTGCTGAGTTCTGGGTCTCCTCTCTGCCCGTCACACGCTCTTTTTGCTTGACACTCCATTTCCTCCTCCGCAGGAAGGAGCCTCTTCCTGGAACCCAGCCCAAACTGTCCCCAGGAGCAGGCTTCCTCGGCCTTCGGCACACTGTCCCCGGGAGGCGAGTGGTCGGGCAGCTGGCACACCCCCTCGAGCTCAAAATCCCCCAAGAGGGGAGTTCTGCTGATGCTGAGCTCGGGGCCTCGCTCCCTCCTCTCTGGCTCGAGTAGGGACACCCCTGCAGGGAGGTCAGCGCTGACCTCGCTCCTCGCAGCAGAGCTGCTGCCCACTGCCCGCTTCCTGCGGGGCCAGTCTCTGATGGTGTCTGGAGTGGTCTTCCCGCTGTGCTTGGGAGACGGGGTCCAAGGAACACTGCCGTCTGTCTGAAACGGAGAGGGGGTGCTAGAGGGGCCGCGGGTGGGGGTACAGGACTGGCAGATGTACATCTGTCCCCCACTCTTGCCAGGGGTGCTGTGTGAGGGGCGGAGGCAGGGGGGAGACACGTAGGTGGCTTCGGGTCTCCCTGAGGACCTGCCAGCCCGGGGCAGGCCAACACCAGGGAGGGAGCTCTCGTCGCCCCGGGAGCTCCCCGCCCTTCGTAGGGACTCAGCTTCGCACACACAGCCGGGGTCGATCTTTCTGATGCGAAGCTTGGGCAGGCCAGAAGCTCGCATCTCCAGCTCTACCTCGTAGGTCTGCGGGCTGGCGGGGGCTTCTGGAAGCTGAGCTGATGCCTGCAGATCCTCCAGCTGCGCGGCGGCCTGGCGCTGCCTTCTGTCTGCAGTGCAGCGCAGGTCGTAGGAAGGTGTCGGGGGAGAGCCAGGCCCACAGGAACGAGGGGATGGAAGAACCCCAGGGCTCGACGGAGAAGACTTCTTGGCAACCATCGTCCTCGACTGCCTCTCCTCTCCCATTGGTGCCACATCACTTTTCAAGCCATCACTGCCGTCAAGCTGTGCTTCGTCCAAGAGAGTGAGATACTCTGTGTCACTCGCCATCAGCAGCGGAGAGGACAGACGCCAGTCCCTCCTGAAGCCAAGCCCGGGGTAGCTGTGTCTTTCAGGGGAAGACCGAAGAGAGAGGCTCGCTTCCTTCTGGTCCTTTCTGGCATCTGTGCTGGCAGCTGGGTTGTCAGCTGGGGCCTCTCTAGGAGCAGCAGAGGCACTAGGCTGGTGTTCCAGGAAGCTGCTTGCAAGATCCGAGGGCTCTCTGCACCTTTTTCCAGTTTTAGAAGGGGGCAGAGCAGGTGCGGGGTCAGACTGGGCATTCTGCAGGATTCTGGGAGGAGTTGAGGGAGCAGGACAGGAGAGAGGTGAGGCTACATTGGGGGCTTTCCAGGGCTCTCTCCAGTCCATTTCTCCGGGGGAAGGAGAGTTTGTCGAAAATTTCCGAAATGGACTCTTCTTGGAAACCTTGCCTGAGGGAAAGGTGAAAAGCTTCTCTGGAGGAGGAGATGGGGGAGGCACCAGACTTGTCATCCCCGGGCTCCCGGGGGTGGAGGCAGCTTTCTCCTCTCCTTTTTCTGCTAGCTCCCCTGCCTGGGAGGCCCCGGGGACACAGGGACGGTGGTGCTCTTGGTCCGGAGGCGTCTCTCCCCACACCCCCGAGGCTGCCGCTCGCGGAGAGGACCCGGCAGGACTCAGACCTGCGGTCCCGTTGGGGGCTGCGGGGCAGGGGGTGCTTTCTGGACTGGAGGTCACCGAGAGTGGCCAAGTAGAATTCCGCAGAAATCCAGCTGGCTGACCACCTGGCCTTCTGGGGGTTCTTGGGATCTTCTTTTCAAGAGGAGAGGTTCCTCCTTTCGCCAGGGAGCAGCCTTTCTGAGGAGTGACTTTTGGTTGAGATGGTGAGCCCCAGTCCTGTGAGGAGTCTTTTAAGGACTCCTCAAAAATGGCCTTTTTCGCAGGGGTCACTTCGGTAGGGGGTTTCTGCCACCTTTCAGGGGTGCGCAGTGGAGTTCGTGGCATACGAGGGAACCGTCTCGGCGTCGCTTTAGAAGAGCTTGGAGATTTCCGGTTACTCTTCTTGGGAGTCTGTAAAGAAATGCTCATTTCAGTGCCTGAATGTCATCACCCATATGCTCTACAGAGCATCTGAGTCACCTCTAAGACCATCAGAAAGGCACATGGGAAATCCTTAACCTGGATTTCTGACAGTGACACGTTTCAACTTCCAAAACATGATGCACACTTTTCTTTTCCTAGCACTAAGCACCAAATCCGATCTTGGTCCTAAGACCAAGAAGTGTCTTCAGATGCATACTACAGCTAAAACACGCTTCGCCTTCAACGGTGGATCGCTCCACTACTGCCACGTTCTCTTCCACCGCACCGCTCCTGCTCCCTTCCTGAAGTAGCTTCTAGGTGTCACATCATCTGTTCACCTGCCTTCAACATGTGCTTGCTACACGCCCGTCATGTGCCAGGCCGTGGGGGGGGTGGGGGGGATGGAGTATGGAATATATGGATACATAAGGTCCAGCAACAAAGACGACGTCTCAGGAGCGACACTCCCCAGCAAAAAATCTCCCTTCCTTCTGGCAAAATGCAGTTAAACACTCCAACAGGTAAAGCTGGTCAGACGCCCATCGTGATCATCTCAAGGGAATCCTGGTCTAGTGGGTATTTCACGTTGAATAGGGTACAGAGAGATGGTAACAGTGTCACCAGCGCACCGACAGGGATGTGCGTGGGACAACACGTGTTGGCAGCACAAGAGAGGACTGTCTAACCCAGCTAGCCTGAAGGGGGGACAGGAACAGTGAGTTAGGTCATTAAGAATGGGTATCAGCAGGTAAATGTAAAAGGTGGGAAAGCGGGGAAGAGGTAATTTTGGTGTCTTTAAAAAAAAAAATTTTTTTTTTAACGTTTATTTATTATTGAGAGACAGAGTGTGAGCAGGGGAGGGGCAGAGAGAGGGAGACACAGAATCGGAAGCAGGCTCTGAGCTGTCTGCACAGAGCCCGACCCGGGGCTCGAACTCACAAACCGTGAGATCATGACCTGAGTCGAAGTCGGATGCTTAACCAACTGAGCCACCCAGGTGCCCCTGGTGCCTTTGCTCTATCATTTTCTCTGCCTAAAATGAAAACCAGCAGCTGCATGCAGACCTATGTGCAGCCTGACGTCACCGGAAAGGTGGAGGACAGAGCAGAGGGAGAGTGGGGGCCAGAGCCAGCCGATGGAGGCCCATGCCCATCTGGAGAGGACTGAACCTGGTTCCGTAAATCTGTGGTCTTCAAACCCATCTCCATAGCTGTGTGTCCTCCCACAAACTCTAAGCAGTTTATTGGGTTTCCAAATAAAAATTATTTTTTAACATAAGGATTCCATTTTCAGAAAACCCTGTTTAACAACAGGTCTCTAGAGCTTTAAGCAAAGTGATGCGGTCAGAAAGCTCACTCCAGGGGGTGCCTGGGTGGCTCAGTCGGTTAAGCATCCAACTTCGGCTCAGGTCATGATCTCCCGGTTTGTGGGTTCGAGCCCCGCGTTGGGCTCTGTGCTGACAGCTCAGAGCCTGGAGCCTGCTTCGGATCTTGTGTCTCCCTCTCTCTCTGCCCCTCCCCCCACTGTGCTCTCTCAAAAATAAATAAATGTAAAAAAAAAAAAAAAAAAAAGAAGGCTCACTCTGGCCTCTGGGGGCAGGATGGACTTGAGAGGGAAGAGGGAAAAGGCGGTTGAAATGTTCCAGGCAGAACTGGAATAGGGCAGAACTGCAGAGATGGAGAAAAGGGAATGGGTATAAATGTCTATGTCTGGGAGTGGCTCAGGCTTCTCACGTGGATGACTGGATTGGGTGGGTAGCGTAAGGGCAACAGATGAATGATGCCTGTACATTTCAGGAAGATCTATACGTGGTGTATGATAAAAATGGTGGACGAGACCAAGAGACTAGATGAGATCATTTCTGTTTTCTCCTACCACCTTGGCCTCAGCCAAACTGCTGCCTTACATCCCTATATACCCAATAACCATTCATCTCTATCAACCCAACCACCCCCAAATACGTATTAACATTGACAGATCACCTGCTTTCTCGTCCCTAATGTTCTCAGTGGGTTTTTTGGGCCATGTTTGTTTCCCTCCACAAGACCACACTATTTTAAACATTATAGAAATGTTATACCTGATAAGCTGTAGGTATCTCAGAACCCAATGTGCTTCTTGAAGTCCTCTGAAGTCGAGCTGAACCCTTCTCAGAAGGACTGACCATCTCATGCAATGCCCCAAAAAGCAGGCTCTTGGGAGAACGAATACTTCGGTTTGGAGATTTTTCTCTTTGGTCTGCAAGTCAAAATCAGTAATTCTTTCTCAACTCCTGCCCTCCCAATACTAACAGAACAGCCAGTCCATACAAGAAAACAATTTTTTTCGAGCTACTGGGAGTGGGGGATCCCACCTAATTATGCCAGCAACCCCAATTATTGCTGCCATCTGGACTTTTAATAAGATTGCATAGTTACCTCAGCGCTTATGTGAGGCAAGTAAAACAATTTAATTTATAAATATAAAAACACATTATCTGATGATCCAAACTAATGATGGATGAAAGAATGAAGGACAAACAGGTATCCCCTTCCACCTAGGACCCGAGTGTAGAATGTGAATACATGGTAGAAATAACAAGTAATCTACCTGTTGAATGAATAAATTACCAAAAGGATAGTATGAATGACCAGCTGTAGGAATCCAAAGGAAGGACACTGTTAGTGAATGTCATGGATCGTCCATCACTCTACACCTCTACTGAATATGCCTGTTGTACCGCTCCAATATCAAAAAAGAAAATGCCAAGTTTTATACTTCTTTTCCCAAAAATACTTCCCGCCAAGTAGGCACACAACGAGGCGGTGGGCAAGCAAGTTACCTGACTTGTCTTGCTGGAATGAGTGAACTCTTTGCACACTTCGAGACTTGGGCTGAGACACAGAATAGAAGGAACCAGAATTTGTCCTGCTGAGTGACAACTGCTTGATTCGAGGACTTCGTCTCAAGCTTATTTCTACAAAACCAGAATCACAGTTAGTAACCAGGGAGAAACACAAGCTTTTTACGTTTGCCTGTGTATGAAATGGGTAAAATTTATGTTATACCACATACAAGATAGACTGTCACAAATTACTGACCTTGAGACTTCTGAAGTGTAACAAGGTTACAAGGGGTAGGACATATGGCTCCAACAAAGTTCAGAAAAACCACTGACCTACCAGACTGTGACCTTTGGAAATCTCAAACTGCCACCCTTTTAACCATGATACTGGGTGAAAAAAGGGTTTATATGGTGTGACTTTTGCAAAAAATTTTTTAAATTTAAAAATTGCAGTTTTCATGTTTATGATACATACATTTGTGTAGAAACGACACCTGTAAGAGTATCAATGAAGCTAAAATATTAAGTATTTCTGAGTTGTGGGATTACCAAACAATTATTAAAAATTTGGCTTCTTGGGGCGCCTGGGTGGCTCAGTCGGTTAAGCGTCCGGCTTCGGCTCAGGTCACCATCTCGCGGCTTGTGAGTTCAAGCCCCGCGTCAGGCTCTGTGCTGACAGCTCAGAGCCTGGAGCCTGTTTCAGATTCTGTGTCTCCCTCTCTCTCTGACCCTCCCCTGTTCATGCTCTGTCTCTCTCAAAAATAAATAAATGTTAAAAAAAAATTTTTTTTTTTTAAATTTGACTTCTCTATATTTTTTGATTTACTTTTCTGATTTTTCTACAATAAACAAATTACTTGAGTCATTAAAAACATGACTTTGTTTTTGGAAAAAACAAAATGTTTGCTTTTGGAATCCCCTGTATTACATGTACTTTAAAAAGAAGCCACGGCACTTTGTATCACCCCGTGTTAGCCCGTACCCTGACCTCTGTTCCTACTGTGTAAAAAGGTTTCTCCAGAAATTCCCTCAGGAAATTCTGTGTAAAAGACCATTTACTAATAAACATTTACTGATCTACACTGCAGGCCCAGAGCTGTCATACTGTCTGCACAATATCCTAGGACATGCTGAACAACACCACAAATAGAGGGTTTTCAAAGAAACTAGAGAAAACAGCACAAAACAAACATAGGTAATACCGTCTGCTCCTTTTTCTGGGGACTCTTCGACTATGTCAATATCAGGGCCAGGCTCCGAGGACCTTAACGAATAACAAGCATAGGGATTATTTAGTATCACTCATGGTTCATGCACCATAAGCCTCACAAAGCAACAGAGACCACAGGGCTTAAGAGTACCAGTGCTGGCAAGCACTCTCATATACTTGACCGTTGCAAGTAAAATGGTTAGAACACTTTTTTGGAAAGTGGTTTTACAACACAAAAATTAATTAAAAATATGCATGCCTTCTAACGCACCCATTTCTCTCCTTGCAATTTATCCTGTAGATAACTTGCAGAAGTATGTAAAATCTGTACACAAATAATGTCAAGATGAAACCTTCCTATTATTCCTGTTAAGTTCAGCTAAAAACCCTGGATGTTATATTAAAATGAACTACAGATTAAACAGTGACAAGAAGAGGCAGGTGGCTGGGGATCACAGGACCCAAAGAGAGACAGGGCAGTGAGCTCCCAGAGAGTTCCCTTTTTGCTTCCTGGATCCTGGACTGGGTGCTGGGGAAATAGACAACCCAAATATGTCAACAGGTACCAAAACTGCCCTAAGAAAAGTCAGCTTTCTCTAGCCAAAGAACCAGGAAAGGGGCAGCTTAGCACGACAAACTTTCAGACACTAACTACCATGGAAAACTGTGGCCCACCACACCCATAGGCTGAGCCGAGATCCTAAACTTGCAGCCTGGCCCAGCAGTGATGATGACCCCCTCCATGTAATGACAAATGCTTTTGCATTTTTGTTTTTTAATTTTTGAGAGAGAGAGCAGGGGAGGGGCAGAGAGAGGGAGACAGAGGATCTGAAGCAGGCTCCGTGCTTACAGCAGAGAGCCGGATATGGGGCTTGAACTCATGAACCACAAGATCATGACCTGAGCCAACATCAGAAGCTTAACCGACTGAGCCGCCCAGGTGCCCCGCATGGGTTTTTTTTTTTTTTAAGTTTTTTTATTTTGAGAGAGAAAGTGTGAGCGTGTGAGGGGAGGAGCTGAGAGGGAGAGAATTTTTTTGAAGGTTTTTTAAAATGTTTATTTTGAGAGAGAGCAGGTGCACAAGGGAGGGGCACAGAGAGAGAGAGAATCCCAAGCAGGTGGCACGGAGCCTGACATGGGGCTTGAACACATAAACCATGAGGTCATGAGCTCAGCCGAAACCAAGAGTCGGTTGCCTAAGTGACAGAGCCACCCAGACGCTCCGAGAGAACCTTTAAGCAGGCTTTGCACTTAGCACACAGCCCAACATGGGGCTTGATCTCACAACCATGAGGTCCTGACCTGAGCCAAAATCAAGAAATCAGACACTTAAATGACTGAGCCACCCAGATGCCATGAAGAATGGTTTTTAAAATTGTGCAGGGGAGGACTGGGTGGCTCAGTCAGCTGAGCACCAGACTCTTGACTTTGGTTCAGGTCGTGATCCCAGGATCTTGGGATCAAGCCCTGTGTGGGTGGCTGAGCGCAGAGCTTGCTTGGATTTTCTCCCTCCTTCTTCTGCTCCTCCCCCATGTGTGAGCACATGCACACACGCTCTCTGAAAAAAATTTTTTAAAAAGTTTATAATGGAAATGCAAGCTGGTGCAGCCACTCTGGAAAACAGTATGGAGGTTCCCAAAAAACTAAAAATAGAACTACCCTACAACCCAGCAATTGCACTACTAGGCATTTATCCAAGGGATACGGGTGTGCTCTTTTGAAGGGACACATGCACCCCCGTGTTTATAGCAGCACTATCAACAATAGCCAAAGTATGAAAAGAGCCCAAATGTCCATCGATGGACAAATGAATAAGGTGTGGTATATATGTACAATGGAGTATTACTCGGCAATCAAAAAGAACGAAATCTTGTCATTTGCAACTACGTGAATGGAACTGGAGGGTATTATGCTAAGTGACATTAGTCAGAGAAAGACAAGTGTCCTATGACTTCACTCATATGAGGACTTTAAGAGACAAAACATGAACATAAGGGAAGGGAAACAAAAATAACAGAAACAGGGAGGGGGACAAAACATAAGAGACTCTTAAATATGGAGAACAAACTGAGGGTTACTGGAGGGGTTGTGGGAGGAGGGATGGGCTAAATGGGGAAGGGGCACTAAGGAATCTACTCCTGAAATCATTGTTGCACTATATGCTAATTTGGATGTAAATTTAAAAAAAATAAAACAAGTTAAAAAACATTTTTTTTTAATTTAAAAAAAAAAAAAGTTTATAAATGTGGAATACCCATTTGATGGACTGCTTCTCAGCAACCCCTCACCGCCCCAAAAAGGAAGAAATATGGATACATACAACACCATGGACCAATCTCAAAATAATTATGCCAAGTGAAAGAGGTGACACAAAAGAGTACATTCTGTATGATTCTCTAGCCCTCAGAATTTACAGAATGCTGAATACTCTTTAGTAATAAGACAGTTAAGACATCAGTCACAGGGGCTCCGAGAAGGTGGACAGTGGCCCGCAAGATCATTAGCAAGGCTGTGTGACTACACAAAGTAGCTAGGCAAGGGTGTTACTCACCTGCCCTTGATTTGCCTATGAAGAAGCCTTCTGGAGACTTGCTTATGTACTGGAGTCTCAGCCACACTCTTAGTCAGCAGTTTGTGATAACCTAAAATGTAAATAGCATCAATTTCATTTAACCTTATCAAGAAGTGGCAGCAAGGCAAAGCGAGCAGTCTGAAATTCTGTATGGCTTACTACTCGCCTGGAGTGGTTTTTGTTTGTCTTTACCGGAGGGGTTCTTGATTGTTTTGGGGCTAACGTCTAACCATAGGACTTAATTTAACATGACACAACAGTTAATCAGCATTAGAGATTAAATAATAAGCTAGTGTAAAATACTGTAAAATTCTAATAAGCAATTCTGAAAAAAAATAAAAATATTTATCAGAACTAATAAGTATCCATCTCACCAGTGCTTCTTATATTTATGATGAAATGATAGAGTATGAAAGTGCTGACATGCCACACAGATATTAAGATACTGAATAGCGAGCGCCATCTAGCCGGCATGCATTTCCGCAGTGGGGTATGCAACCAAGCTGATCACGGGAGGACTAGTTTAGAGGGAATTAAAAGTGACCAGGAAGAGAAGTGATGTCGGCAGGAATGTGGTGTAAGAACCTCTGAAATAACTCTTCCACAAAAGGAACGAGAACACTGGGCAAAAATGGGCAAAATCAGCCTTTTCAGAACTTTGGAAATTAACTAGTTTGCAACAATCCATGGAGTGTTTATCCAAGAAAAACAGTGAATCCCAGTAACAACAGCCAAGTCCATGGAACTTTATCTTGCCCCAGCGCCCCCAGCCCCATAGCGTTGAAAACCACCAGCCTGCAATCACTCTGCAGACCAACGCCCCTGCCCAGGGGCCTGTGTGTGAACAGGGCCAAATGAGACTGGAGCTCCTCCAAAGCCCCATTCACAGATGTCATTATCTGACCTGTCTGGCAGTTCCCCTGCAAAAGCAAAATCTCACGGGCTCAAGTAGTCTCTATTTGACCTCAGGACTCACCCAGTATGAATGAGCTTTTTCCAGGGAGCACTTACTGAAACCAACCGGCAGCAATTGTGAACATCACAGCTGCCTAGGGGAGTGATAACAGCTGGGGCAAACAACAAGCTAACCAAAAGTGTAAAAGGGGAAACTAGGGAATGAGGTGTCTATGGAGGACTCAACAAACCTTCAACATATTCCTGGAACCTAAAACTCCATGCAATGCAGGGCTGTGTGCACGCCCAGGGTAAACCCAAGAAGGCCCTAAGCTGTCACCCACGGCTCACCTTGAGGCTCTAGAAAAGCAGAGAGAAATATACGCTGCCTGGCTGAGTACTGAAGAAATGAGCCAACGCACCAAAGGCCCTCAGCAAAGGCTGAGAAACTTACTGGTTCCAGGCATCAAAGAAAATCTGTCCAATCATTAGCTGGATCGCTAAGCTAAGTGAGCAGATGTCAGTGGCCACACATGACAGAATACAGACTTTAAAGAATTAGTTCAGGAAAGTCACCAAACAAAAGCAGTAACAATAACAACAAACACTGGAGGGGAGGGGAGAAGTCTGTCAGAAGTGCCTTATTATGTTACGTCCAGTTTTCAATAAAAAAAGAGACATGCAGGGGTGCCTGGGTGGCTCGGTCGGTTAAGTGTCCAGCTTCGGCTCAGGTCATGATCTCGTGGTCCATGGGTTCGAGCCCTGCGTCGGGCTCTGTACTGACAGCTCAGAGCCTGAGCCCGTTTCAGATTCTGCGTGTGTGTCTCTCTGTCTCTACCCCCACTCGAACTCTCTCAAAAACAAACATTAAAAAAAAAAAAAAAGCGCCGAAAGGGCAAAGACTCAACCAAGAATTGAATATCCAGCAAAATTATTGTTCAAAATGAGGGAGAAATTAGCACATTCCCAGGTTAAAAACAAATTCCCCCCCCAAAAAAACAGAACTTTTCAGTAGCAGACCTGCCCCATGAGTAATACTAGAGGGGGTCCTTCAGGCTGAGAGCAAAGGGCACTCAAGAGTGAGGCAAATCCATGGGAAGAATCAAAAAGCACCAGGGAAGGAACTACATAAATAAATAGAACGTACAGCACAGAAGCAGTTTCCGTTTGTAACTCTCTTCTCCTAGGAGTTGAAAAATAAAGTGATTATAAATTGATGTTGATGGGCATAGAGTGTACGAAGATGTAATGTGTATAACAACGTAGCACAAAGGAGGGGGTAGGAAACAGAACTGTATTTATGGAGCAAAGTTTTTCAATACTGCTGAAATGAAGTTGGTATTAATCTGAATTAGGCTCTTAGAAGATAGGAATTGTAATCCCCAGAGGGAGTGATGTTACACTAAATAGTGCCATAAGAAGCTAGGGGTTGGTCTCTCCACCAAAACAGCTAGTAAACTGGCAGGGGAGTGGGGGGGTGGGAAATGATCAGAATCCAGTATTTTGGAACTCTCGAACCCAAGGGGCTACTTGCAACAATGAGGGACATGATTTATGCAAGGAAGATGCTGCTGAATTTTGGTAAGCGAACACCACGCATGAAGCTCTGATCTCCTTTCCCCAGCCTCACCGCAGCTGTGGGGAGAGGGGCCCACATTCCGGGAGCAGATGGCTGGTGGTAGGGCAGACACCTTGTCCTCCAAACTTGGGGTTGTGTGGTTAATCTGATGGACCCCTGATGAGCGGGCGCAGACACTTGCTCTGGTTTTGGGACCTCCAGAAGGCAGCGGTGTTTCCCAAGACGGCTATGGGAATATTTAAAGGGACAAGAATACTTTCTTGTTTTTCCCTTTTTAGAGTCAGACATTTAAGGAAATCTTGGTCAGGTTACTGGCAAACCAGAGATAACAGAACAGAAACTTCGGTGACCACACACAATATGGACTACATGCGTTGCGAGTTTGGAAAACAGAGACAGCTGAAGTCCTCAATATGCGAAGAGGAGCAAACACTCAGGAGCGGGAGAATCTGGTTTCCAAAGTTGCCACATTATAATAGTCAGAATATCTAATCTTCAACAAACAATTACAAAATATACAAAGGAACAGGGACATAGAGCCCATCCACGGGAAAAGAAGAATTTGATGGAGACCATCCCTAAGAAAACCCATCAGAATGGCTGGTCAATGACAATAAATCAAGTTTTCTAAATGTGCTCAATGACTCAAGAATATCACAAAGAAATAAAGGAAATCAGTAAAACAATGTATGAACAAAATGAGACTGTCAACAAAGTGATAAAAATTATTAAAAGAAACCTAATTCTCAAACTATTCCAAAAAATAAAAGAGGAAAAAAACTTCTAAATTCATTTGACAAGACCAGCATTACCCTGATACCAAAACCAAAGACACTACAAAAAACTACAGCCCAGTATCTCTGATGAACAAAAATGCCAAAATCCTCAACAAAATATCAGCAAACCGAATCCAGCAATACATTAAAAAAATCACTCACCACAAGTATGATTTAATCCAAAGATGCAAGGGTGGTTCAATATTTGCAAAACAACGTGATTCTTCACATGAACAAGAGAAAGAATACAAACTGTATGATCGTCTCAATAGACACAGACAAAACATTTGACAAACCACAGCATCCATTTATGATAAAAACTCTCAACCAAGTAGGTTTAGAGGGAACATACCTCAAAGTAATGAGGCCATAGACGAAAAACCCACAGCTAACATCATACTCGATGGTGAAAAATGAGCTTTTCCTCTAAGATCAGGAAAAAGACAAGAGTATCAACCACTTTTATTCGACACAGTACCACTGGAACTCCTAGCTGTAGCAATCGAACATGAAATAAAAGGCATCCAAATTGGTAAGGAAGAATTAAAACTGTCACTATTTTCAGATGACATGATACTATATATAGAAAACCCTACAGATTCCACCAAAAAGCACTAGAACCGATAAATAAATTTAGTAAAGGTGCAGGATTGCAATTAATATACAGAAATCTGTTGCCTTTCTACACACAAGTAACAAAGTAGAAGAAAAAAAAAAAAAATCCCATTTACAACCGCACCAAAAAGAATAAAATACCTAGGAATAAACTTAACCAAGGAGGTGAAAGACCTGTATTCTGACAAGTATAAAACACTGATAAAAGAAATTGAAGATGACACAAATAAATGGAAAGATATTCCATGCTCATGGATTTGAAGATTTAATATTGTTAAAATTTCCATACTACAAAAAGCAATCTACGGATTTAAGATAATCCCTATCAAAATACTAACAGCATCTTTCACAGAACTAGAACAAATACTAAAATTTGTATGGAACCACAAAAGATCCCAATTAGCCAAAGCAATCTTGATAAAGAACAAATCTAGAGGTATCACAATCTGTGCTTTCAAGATATACTCCAAAGCTATAATGAAAACGGTATGGTACTGGCACAAAAATAGACACACAGATCAAAAGAATCAATAAAGAGCCCAGAACTAAACCACTCTTATGTGGTAAATCTACAACAAAGGAGGCAAGACTATACAATGGGAAAAGAGTCTCTTCAATAAATGGTGCTGGGAAAACTGGATAGTTACGTGCAAAGGATGACACTGGACCACTTTCATACACCATATACAAAAATAAAATGGATTAAAGACCTAAATGTGAGAACTGAAAGCATAAAAATCCTAGAAGAGAACACAGGCAGTAACTTGACATCAGCAACTTGTTTCTAGGTATGTCTCCTCAGGCAAGAGAAACAAAAGCAAAAATAAACCTTTGGGACTACACTGAAATATAAAAAGCTTCTGCACAGCAAAGGAAACCAACAAAACGACAAGGCAACCCTACTGAATGAGAGAAGATATTTGCAAATGACATATCCAATAAGGGGTTAGTACCCCAAATACATAAAGAACTCATGCAAGTCAACACCAGAAAAATAATCCAATTAAAAAATGGGCAGAGGACCTGAAAAGCTATTTCTCCAAAGACATACAAATGACCAACAGAGACATAAAAAGATGCTCAACCATCACTCATCATCAAGGAAACTGAAATCAGAACTACAATGATAGGTCACTTTACACTTGTCAGAATGGCTACTATCAAAACAAGAAATAACAAATGTTGGTGAGGATGTGGATAAAAGGGAACCCTTATGAACTGTTGGTGGGAATACCAGCTGGTGCAGCCACTGGGGAAAACAGTATGAAGGTTCCTTTATTTTATTATTATTTTTTTTTTTTAGAGGAAATTCTTGATTTTTTTATTTATATATATACACATATATATATACATATATATACATATATATATACATATATATATACACATATATATATACATATATATACATATATATATATACATATATATACACATATATATATACATATATATATACACATATATATATGTATATATATATATATATATATATATATATATATATATATATACACACACATACATACATATCTTGATTCTAAACCTTATAGTTTTGGACTATTATTATTTTTTATTTAAATCCAGGTTAGTTAACATGTAGTGTAATAATGATTTCAGGAACAGAATTTAGTGATTCATCACTTACATGTAACACCCAGTGCTCATCCCAACAAGTGCCCTCCTTAATGCCCAATGACAGTTCATTTAAAAATTAAAAACAGAATTATCATATAATTCACCAGTATAATTCCACTACTGGGTATCTATCCAAAGAAAATGATAACTGCTAATTCAAAAAGATATACACACACCTCTGTTTATTGCAACTTTACAATAGCCAAGATATGGAAGCAACCCAAATGCCCATTGATAGATGAATGGATAGAAAAGATGTGGCATATATACAATGGAATATCACTCAGCCATAAAAAAGAATGAGATCTTGACATCTGTGACAACATGAATGGCCCTAGAGGGTATTTTGCTAAGTGAACTAAGTCAGAGAAAGACAAATGCCATATAGTTTCACTTATATGTGGAACCTAAAAAAACAAAACCAGACTCCTCAATACATAGAACTGGTGGTCCCCAGAGGGGAGGTGCGTCGGGGGTGGGTGAAATAGATAAAGGGAATTAAGAGGTACAAACTTTCAGTTATAAAATAAACAGGTCACAGAGATTAGTATAGCACTCTACCCAATAAGAGCAGAATACACATTATTCTCAGGCACACACAGAACACTCTCCATTATAGGTCAAATGATAGAGCATAAAATAAGTCTCAAATTTAATAAGACTAAAATACAAAGTTTGTTCTCCAACCACAATGGAGTGAAATTGGAAATTAACAACAGAAGGAATTTGGGAAACTCACAAATACATGAAGGTCAATGCACACATAAATAGTCAATGGGCCAAAGAAGAAATCACAACGGAAATTAGAAAATATTTTGAGATAATGACAATGAAAGCACAACACACCCAAACTTACAGGACACAGCTAAAGTAGTGCTTAGAAGGGAATTTGTACCTGTAATGCCTGTACTAAAAAACAAGATCTCAAATCAATAACCTAAACTAAACCTGAAAAGGTCAAAAAGATCAAACTAACATCAAAGCAAGTAGAAGGAAGGAAATGGTAAAGATTACATAGTAAATAAATGAAATCAAGAATTAAAAAACAACAGAAAACCAAGGAAACCAAAAGTCGGTTCTTTGAGAAGAACCATAAAACACCCAGTCCTTTTTAGTGAAGAATCACTAAACTCTACTCCCGTCTTTGTTAAATTGACAAATCTTTAACTAGACTGACCAAGAAAAGAGAGGGAAAACCCAAACTACTATGAAAGAAGGAACATTGCTACTGAGCTCGCAGAAACACAAATGACTATTAGGGAATACGGTGCACAACTGTGTAACAGTAAAATAGATAACCAAGAAGAAATGGACAAATTCCTACAAAGACACAAACACTGAAAACAGACTCAAGAAGAAACATAAATTTCTGAATAAACCTGTATGTAACAAGTGAAAGGATGGAAGTAGTTATCAAAACCTTCCCACATAGAAGTACTCAGGACTAGATGGCTTTACTGCTGACTTCTACCTAACATTTAAAAAACAATTAAATTGTTGGGGCGCCTGGGTGGCTCATCTGCCTTCGGCTCAGCTCATGATCTCATGGTTCGTGGATTCAAGCCCTGCATCGGCCTCTGTTCTCGCAGCTCGGAGCCTGGAGCCTGCTTCGGATTCTGTGTCTCCTTCTCTCTCTGCCCCTCCCCCGTTCATGCTCTGTCTCCCGCTCATACTCTCTCTCTCCCTCTCCCTCAAAATAAATACACATATAAAAAAGTTTAAAAACCAAATTGTTAAAATGCCAACACCACCCAAAGCAGTCTACATATTCAATACAATCCCTATCAAAATAACACCAGCATTCTTCACAGAGCTAGAACAAACAATTCTAAAATGGTATGGAACCAGAATAAGACCCCAAATAGCCAAAGTAATGTTAAAAAAGAAAACAAAAGCTGGAGGTGTCACAATTCTGGACTTCAAGCTGTATTACAAAGCTATAATTACCAAGACAGTATGGTACTGGCACCAAAACAGACACATAGATCAATGGAACAGAATAGAGAACCCAGAAATGGACCCACAAACGTATGGCCAACTAATTTTTGACAAAGCAGGAAAGAATATACAATGGAATAAAGACAGTCTCTTCAGCAAGTGGTGCTGGGAAAACTGGACAGCGACATGCAGAAGAATGAACCTGGACCGCTTTCTTACACCAGACACAAAAAGAAACTCAACATGGATGAGAGACCTAAATGTAAGATGGGAAACTATCAAAATCTTAGAGGAGAAAACAGGCAACACCTCTTTGACCTCAGCCACAGCAACCTCTTACAGACATGTCTCTGGAGGCAAGGGAAACAAAAGCAAAAATGAACTACTGCAAACTCAAGAAAACAGCTTCTACACAGCAAAGGAAACAATCAACAAAACAAAAAGGCAACTGATGGAAAAGGAGACGATATCTGGAAATGACATATCAGATAAAGGGTTAGTATCCAAAAATCCATAAAGAACTTATCAAACTCAACACCCAAAAAACAAATAATCCAATGAAGAAACGGGCAAAAGACATGAACACTTTTCCAAAGAAGACATCCAGATAGCTACCAGATACATGAAAAGATGCTCAACATCACTCATCATCAGGGAAATACAAATCAAAACCACAATGAGATACCACCGCACGCCTGTCAGGATGGCTAACGTTAACAACTCAGGCAATGACATGTGTTGGCAAGGATGCAGACAAAGGGCAACACTTTTGCACTGCTGGTGGGAATGCAAACTGGTGTAGCCATTCTGACAGTAGGGAGGTTCCTCAAAAAATTAAAAATAGAACTACCCTAAGACCCAGCAATTTCACTACTAGGTATTTATCCAAAGAACACAAAAATGCTAATTCGAAGGGGCACATGCACCCCAATGTTTATAGCAGCACTATCAACCAAAGCCAAGTTATGGAAAGAGCCCAAATGTCCATTGATTGATGAATAGATACAGAAGATGTGATATATATACACAATGGAATATCACTCGGTGATCAAAAAGAATGAAATCTTGCCATTTGCAACAACATGGATGGAACTAGAGTGTATTATGCTGAGCGAAATAGGCAAAGAAAGATAAATATATGACTTCACTCATGTGGAATTTAAGAAACAAAACAGGAAGAAAAGGAAAGATAAAAAGAGGAAGTGAGGCAAACCTTAAGAGACTCTTAAATACAGAAAACTGAGGGTTGCTTGAGGGGTGCTGGGTGTGGAGATGGGCTAAATGGGTGATGGGCATTAGGAGAGCATTTGCTGGGATGAGCACTGGATGTTATATGTAAGTGAAGAATCACTAAATTATACTCCTGAAATCATTATTACACTATATATTAGCTAACTTGGATTTAAATAAAATTAAAAAAAATTAACACCTTAATATATATGGTCAATTAACTTTTTCTAAAAGTTTATTTATTTTGAGAGTGAGCAAACAGGGGAGAAGCAGAGAGAGAGGGAGAAAGAATCCCAAACAGGCTCTGTGCTGTCAGCAGAGTCCAACGTAGGGCTTGATCTCATGAACCGTGAGATCATGACCTGAGCCAAAACCAAGAATCGAATGCTTAACCTACTGAGCCACTCAGGCACCCCTGGTCAATTGACTTTGACTAAGATGCCAAGACAATTCAATGAGGAAAGAAGCCATTTCAACTAATGGAACAACTGGATAGCCATATATGAGAGAACGATGTTGGGCTCCTATCTCACACAATATAATGCACAAAAGTTAACTCCAAATGGATCAAAGACTGAAACGTAACTGTTTAAAGTTAAAAGCGGATTCTGTTCGTTTTTTTTTTCCTAAGTTAGGACACCAAACGCATGAGCAATGACAAAAATTCACAAACTGCTTTCAAATGGACTTTACCAAAATTAAAAACTTTGTGTATCAAAGAGCACTATCAAGGAAAGTGAAAAGACAACCCCCAGACGAGGTAAAATATTCGCAAATCATGTACCTGATGAGGGCCCAATATCTAGAATACATAAAGAATTCTTATAATTCAACAGTAAAAAGACAAACAACCCAATTAGAAAATGGGCTAAGATTTGAATAGACATTCTCTGAAGCAGATCTACAAATGGCCAGCAGGCACAGGATAAGATGCTCAATACCAGTCAGCAGAGAAATGCAACTCATAACCACAATGAGCTACCACCGCACACCCAGGAGGATGGGGAGAATCAAAGAAAGAGACCACGGGTGGGGGGGAGGTGTGGGGAAACTGGAACCCTCACACATTGCCAGCGGGAACGTGAAATGGTATAGCCACATTGGAAAGCAATTTGGTAATTCCTCGAAAGTTAAACACAGAGTTACCATATGTCCCTATAATTTCATTCCAAGGCATGTGCCTGAGAATTAAAAACACGTCTACGTGAAATCTTGTGTGTGTTTATAGAAGCATATTCCTAACAGCTGAACAGTAGAAACAACTCAAATGTCCGCCAATTGATGAATGAACAAATAAAAGGCAGTTTATCCACACAATGGTGTATTATGGCAATAAAAAGAAATGAAGTGCTGAGATGTGCTACAACCTGTACATAAAGCTTGAAAACATTATGTTAAGTGAAAGAAGCTGGTTACAAGGACCACATAGTATATGATTCTACCTAAAAGAAATATCCACAAGCGGTGAATCCACAGAAACAGCAAGTAGACTGGTGGTTGCCTACAGCTGGGAAAGTTGGGGGCAACGGGAGAGTGACTGTACCGGATATGTGGTTTCTTTCTGGAGGGATGAAAACAATCTGGAATTAGTGATGACGGTTGCACCACTTCACGAATACAATGAAGGCCAGTGAATTGCATTCTTTACTCAATTACTACAAGAACGAAAAAGAAAAAAACCAAAACACCCAAAAGACTAGAAAAAAAGCTGGTCATTATCCTTCATTTCTTTTTCACTGGTTTGTCAAACAGATACTTGTAGGGGTGACTAGGTAGGAGAGGACTGACCAGATCCCAGGATTAAGTCTTCACCCAAGCTTGGAGGAAGAGAGACCCCAAGGGGAAAACTGATGGTAACCACAGAGAGGAAAATGGAGGAGATCAATGAGCTTCTGCAACAGATTCTGAAGACTGCTTTGGATCCAAGAATCCCCTTCTATTGGTTACCCTAAAATATAATACCTTTTGTCTTCTTCTTCAAGTTGTTAAGTTTATTCTCCAAACCTTCCACAACCGACACAGAATGGCTTCTAGGCAACCCCCGCTTTGCCAATCTCTTTGAAGGAGAAATCATTTCATGGTTGAAGAGATTTCTTCGAACTTTGGTCACTTCTGAAAGCATTAAAAAAAACAAACAAAAGCACCAAATATTATCACTAATAAATGCCATATCTGGGAAAAGAAAGACATCCAAAACAGAAAGCGGCTGATTAAGCTTAAGGGACTATTCTACAGACTGGCTTCTATATTCACATTTACTAACAGGATTTTCTTAAATATTATACTCAATATGGTACATAAAGACTATTTACTTTTACAAATTCAATTTAAATCTAACTTTTCAGGAACACAAGGAAGGCCCACATCACTTAAACCAGAGTCTGTCGTCATTGTAAAATGGACACAGTCCTCAGGAGGCCGGTAGTGTAGACCAGGCTCTGTTTCAATGTATGCCAGAACTGTGAGGATTTTCCTCACTTTGGGCCTTTTTACTGCTTTGGACTCGGCTCCAAGGAGAAAAAGTGTTCTTCTCAAACCCACAGATTTCACTCTGTGGATTTGAGTATTTCACGAATTTGCTGCATTATTTTAAATTCTCTTCCTGACTTCAGAACATGGGAGTGTGTGACCATTTATAGACTTAAAGTTGAGGAAAGTAGCTGAAGAATCCATCAAAAACTACCTGACAAAGCCAGCAGGATGGCATCTTCACCCGAAGCAAGATGGCCTATAGGGAAGCCGACTCACTCACTCACCACGGTAACTCTTCTGAGAGCAAGTCATTTAAATACAACCCCAATAAACCATGACCCACAAGATGGGAGGAGCCCTTATATTTACCGATCAATGACAGACATTAAAGTTAAGGACACCAGTGATACCCAAGTTTCAAAAACAAACGCCTGAAACTCATTTATGATCTGACAGCCAAGCTGGATTTGTTGGTTTGTTTTCCCAAGTTTATAAAAGTTTAACATTGACAGAAAATGCCAATGACTAATTCATTACACGTAGAGTCATCATTAAAATTCACCAACTGTCAAGTTTTGCTTTCTCCCTCCATCACTCTCTACATTTACACAGTTTCCCACCAGGAACACAGCACAGTAAGGTAGGAACACCACAAAAAATAAGGGCCTATCACCCAGCATACTACCAATCTTCACATTTCTCTTACTGCCTCAATATATCTTATGGCTTCTTGCCTCCCTGAATTTAAGATCCAGGCAGGGATCATATAGTGCATTCAACTGTCACACTTAAAGTGCTTTCATCTAGACCAGTTTCACTGCCTCTTTTCCTCCTTTCTGTGGCTTTCATAATAATGGTGTTAAAAAAAAAAAAAAAAAAAGATTTCAGGCCAGGGACACCTGGAAGGCTCAGTCAGTAGAGCATGCAACTCTTGATCTCAGGGTCATGAGTTCACCCCCCATGTTCGGTGTAAAGCTTAGTTAAAAAAATAAAATAAAGATTTCTGGCCCGTGATTTTGCAGAATGCAGTTATTTTGAGACCGTGTGAATATCTTATTCTCCTAAGATATTCTTAGGACGTATTTGGACTTAGGACATATGATACCTGGACGTATCTCATTAACCAACAACGATCATATAAAATTATAATTTAGAACTGTATGCAGCTGCTTAAATACATGCAATTAAACTAAGTTTGTCATCCTAGTCAGTACATGCGTACACCGAGAAGACAAAGTATACCTTGCACTGTATCTTTTGCCAGGACTGGAGGTTGCTGAAGAGTAAGGTGAGAGCCTTCCTGAAAGAGTAAATCGGCACTCATTTAAAAGAATAAAAATTCCACATGAAGTCCTCTGACCCTCGCAGTTCCACTTGCCGGAACCCCTAACAGAAATACTTGTAAAATGCACAAAAACAGATATATGTTCCAAGGACACTGAAGCCTGCATTGTAGTGCAAAATAAGAAACACCCCAGGGGCACCTGGGTAGCTCAGTCGGTTGAGCGTCTGACTTCAGCTCAGGTCATGACCTCGCGGTCTGTGAGTTCGAGCCCCATGTCGGGCTCTGTGCTGACAGCTCAGAGCCTGGAGCCTGTTTCAGATTGTGTGTCTCCTTCTCTCTCTCTGACCCTCCCCCTTCATGCTCTCTCTCTGTCTCAAAAATAAACGTTAAAAAAAAATTAAAAAAAAAAAGAAACACCCTAAATATCCATAAAGAATGAAAGACATTTTGATACATCCATCCAACGGAGACTAAAACATTAGTAAGACCTTTAAAAATAGAGAAAGAAGGCTTATCTGTACATACACAGAAAGAGCTACATGATGGGAGAAAGTGGTGGGGGTGGGAAGGAGAAGTATAGCAGCTTGGTAACGATTTGTAACATTTATGCATAGGCGTGCATCCAGGTATGTGGAAAACGTTGATGTGTGCTATTGGTGTATACAGAAAGGGGCCTGGGAAGAGGAGGGACACTCTTAACTTTTAACTTATTAAGGTTTCAGTTTTTCAACGATGATCATGTATACCTTCTGTACTAAAAAAGTAAAGGAAAACCCGTATAAATTAGAAGATGACTATACTCTTTAAAAAAAAAAAATGTGGGGCGCCTGGGTGGCTTGGTCGGTTAAGTGTCCGACTTCGGCTCAGGTCGTGATCTCATGGTCCGTGAGTTCAAGGCCCGCGTCGGGCTCTGTGCTGACAGCTCAGAGCCTGGAGCCTGTTTCAAATTCTGTGTCTCCCTCTCTCTCTGCTCCTCCCCTGTGCATGCTCTGTCTCTCTCTGTCTCAAAAATAAATAAACGTCAAAAAAAAAAATTTTTTTTTAAATAAAAAAATAAAAAAGAAAAAGTTTATTTTTGAGAGAGCACATGAGTGGGGGAGGGGCAGAGAGAAAGGTAGACAGAGGATCTGAAGCAGGCTCTGCACTGACAGCACAGAGCCCAAAGTGGGGCTTGAGCTCATGAACTGTGAGATCATGACCTGAAGTCAGATGTTTAACCAAGTGAGCCACCCAGGTGCCCCCCCCCCCTTTTTTAAATTTTACAGTGACATGTGAGTATGGGAGAGAGGGAGAGAGAGACAGAGAGAGGGAGAGGGAGGGAGAGGGAGAGAGAGGGAGAGAGAGGGAGAGAGAGGGAGAGAGAGAGAGAGAGAGAGAGAGAGAGAGAGAGAGAGAGAATCTTAAGCAGGCTCCACGCAGAGCCCAGTGCAGGGCTCAACTCCACAACCCTGGGATCATGACCTGAACCGAATTCAAAAGTCAGATGATTAACCCACTGAGCCACCCCAGCACCCCAAGGATGACTATAATCTTAAAGAGTCTCTATATTAAATTATTTGCTATACAATAATCTAAAAATATAGATACAGCTATACAATGGAATTGTTTTTAAAGCTTGGGGTTGTTTCTCTCCCATTGTGCCAATGTGTTACTTGAAGAATGAACTACCACATGGAGGCTGACTTAAGGAGTGCTAGAAAGGACTGTGAATCATTGTAACATCTAGAGAGAGGAAGCCTGCCACTTCTGCTGCTGTCACTTTTGCATTTCCTGCTCTCCACTCAGGATTCCAACACATAAGATTAGTGCCTGATTCATGGACACTCATGAAGGCACACCAAGGAAGTGAATACCACTAGCTCTTAAAATACAATCCCACCTCCAATCCCAAAGGACAGCTATACATATCTAGAAACAAAGCAAACCGTTGTTATGATTAATGCTTCTAAAACTAGTTCTTATAGAATTTTAACTCTTCTCAGAGTGCCTGCAGTTCCAGAAAGTTTCAAGGTACTCTCTTCTTTCCTTAATAAAACATCAGTTCTACTTAATATTAACAGACTGCAGCTGGGTTCAAGTCCTCCCATCTACTGTCACAGAAAAGCAGATCACCTGGGTCCCGACAGCACCCCTCCCCCACCCCACCTTACTGAAGTAAAAGGTACTGAAAAGCACCTTCTGATCTGCAATCAAAGTCCTATCGTGATGCACATTATTTTTTCCATGGTCTCTTTGCTTATGTTAGTTATTATTTTATGAGTTTTCTTATCTAGATATTTTGAATTCACTTATTCATTCCTAACTTTCACTTGCTGATTTTCTTTGTATCACCTCTAACTGTCAGTCTTTTGGGTAAGATGGTTTGTCTTTAACAAACTTATAGTTCTTTACTTGTTGGATTAAAAACATCTACTTTTATTTCTATATTCTCCAATGACCATTTCCTCAAAGTAGAGACACTGCCTTTCAATCTTACTTATCGAATCAACTCCTGCTGGAAAGAACAGACCTAGAAGCACCATTTCCTGTCCTCTGGAAATAACTTACATGTTTTGTAGCTCTCTTGGACACTTTGGGAATTTCAATTTGCCGAAGATTCTGTGAAACCTCTGCAATGCTTTTATGTCTTATTAACGCATTTTTCCTTTTAAAAACAGAAACAAAGAGCCAAAATACATTCAATAGAGGTGACAAGTAGTTACATTAGAAAAGAACCAGAGTTTCTAAGAGAACATTAAATAAAAGTCAGTTTTTTCGACACTGGTCTGAATCTGTAGCGAAATACGCCAACTTCACAATTTCCAAAATAACTGCTGTAAATTCAACTAGTTATGAGCAATGAAGAACATCAAGAAAAACAGAAAGTACGCGGAAGCCCTCAACTTGTCTCATAAAAGGCTCCCGGCAACCCCATGCGGACAGGTAAGAAGGACACTGCGGACCACGTCATCGACACTGCATACTCCCTGGGTAGTGAAAGGCATCAGATGATGTAGGTTAGGAACTCCGAGAAGTGGTTTCTATGATTCAGAAGTAAGGGCAGCTAGGAATTCAATCAATTATTTAAAGGCAACTGCCCTCTGTCTGAACTACAACAGTGCAAGTAATTCCTCCAATCTCTTGAGCTCCCACCTTCTATTCTTAGCTGATCTGGTACGAAGCTCCTCCAGTTGGTCAGATTCAGTGCCGCCCGACACTGATCTCTGAGCACTTGACAGAAGAGGCACAGAAAGAAGCGGTGATCTGCTCTCCTGTGTCATGGAGTCATCGCTGAAAAAGTCTAGAGGAAGGACGCCAGCTAGCTTCTGAGGAATCATAAACCCCAGGCTGTCGTAAAGAGTTCCGAGCGTCTTCGGGATGGAGCCAATATACCTGCGGAACAGACTGGTTGAACGTGGAGCAGCCACCATTCCACCCTCTCTGTTCCACCCCTCATCCAGCACGAGAAGCAGTCCTCCCGTTCCACGATTCGCACACAATACCGCACGTGGTTCCTGGCAAAAGAGTAGCAAAGTTACTAGCCCTCAAACTCACAATTCCAAAATTTCTTCCAGAAACTTCGCGAGGTATGCCGAATCCTCAGTTAAACACACCATGCGCAGCAAATCCGTCACCTGAAGAAGACAGTGGAAAATTACCATATGCCTTCTACAGGGACGCTGAAAGTCTTTGAGGCCGATTCCCAGGGGCGCTGGGCTTATATACTTGCCTCCTTCACCACTTGCTCCATATCATCTCCACTTTCATGTATGGAAGGACACTGCAGACACATCTCCAAACGAAGAAATACCTGAAGCCGGCACCTCGAGAGAAAAAATACTTGGTCATATCGATCACGAGTGCCATTTAACTAAAAGCTCCTTCCTTAAGCAAAGATCTTTTTCCAGAAGAACCGACAACCAAAAAGAAGAGTCATTGCTTTCTCTAAGTAATGACATGATTATTAGATAAATGGGTAACTCAAACTGCACCTTAAAACATCACGAAGAATCAGGCACAAAAAGCCTCTTTGAACAATTGGCAATCTATTTTAAATGAATAGAAGCAAGTCTTAGAGCTTTGTTTGGGAGTGGTGGTAAATCAATCAATCAATCAACAAAGGTAGTTACTTACTCTCTGACTTTATCTTCATCCAGTTTTTTGCCCAGATTTTGTCGAAGACTTTTGCTAGTTTTTAAGAGGTGATTTTTTACCTGATTCAGGCAGTTCATCTGAAAATACAGAATTATTACCTAGGAGAAAACTGAGTTACTTATTATATCTAATTTATTTCACAGCTGACTAATGCCCTAAGAAGGGAAGTATATCCCCTTAGGTCTTTCCCTCTTATTGAACGAAAAATAGTGAAATGAATGTTCTTATTTCGTATCTTAAAAAGAAAAAACAGGGTAAAAAAGATATTTAAGAGCAAGGAGGTGTGGATACAACAAGCTTCCATGTCTGACCTTAAAAAAAAACAACCTTAAGGACTATAAATAACTCCTATCTATTTTTGAGAAGGAGACTGCCTTTCAGCACTAACCGTGAATAAAGACAATGACAGCATGGTCTAAACCAGTGGTTTACAATACTCCCTCTGCATAGAATCATCTACGAAGCTTTTTACAAGTACATATACCCAGGAACCAAGCCCAAGGGATCTGTTTCTGTTGGTCTTGAGGAAACCAGGTATTAGCATTTTTCAAAAATGTTCTAGGTGACTCTAAAGTCACCTAAGGTAAAAACCGCTGGTTTAATTCATGCAGCTAACATGTAGTTGAGAACAGAGATTTTGTTAGAAAAGAAGTACACGAAGGGGCGCCTGGGTGGGTCAGTTACACATCCAACTCTTGATTTTGGCTCAGGTAATAATCTCGCAGTTGTAAGATCGAGCCCCCCACGTCGGCCTCCACACCGAGCATGAAGCTTTGCTTAGGATTCTCTCGATGTGTCCCTTTCCCCCTCTCCTCTGCTCTTTAAAAAAAATTAAAAAGAAGTTCACGTAATTACCACTACCCTCACCCAGCCTATTTCCTGGATTTCTGCTTTACCAGTTCGTTGTGTCTACCTCCCAAGATCTGGAATTAAGTTCACCCCTTCTCTTATTTTTGAATCACACACTGCATAGCAATCATTTCCCAAGACATATGAACCAAACCCACCAACGAGCAACCAACCACTCCACCTATAATAAACAGCAACATCCATACTCTCTTACTTCCAATTCCTTGGTGCCTTTTGACTTTAGGAATGCTTTAATGGTTGAGATCATATTCCGAGCACATGAATGCAACATGATTTCTCCTGTGGCCACAGTCTTTTGGTAATTTTCATGTATATAAGACAGGAGCTCCTCTTCAGTTTTAAAGTCTGTGGGAAAAAAAAATTAAGTTGATCATCACATCCAGCTGAAGTCACTGTACGGCTTAAGCCAGTGGTTGTCAGCTAGGTATCTTGCCTCCCAGGGCACGTGTGGCTACCTCCGGGTTGCCAGACTGGTGGGGAGGAGGAGGGTGCTCCTGGCATCTAGTGAGCAAAGGCCAGGGATGCTGCTAAACATCCTGTGGTTCAAGGGACAGCCCCTAACAGACATCCAAAATGTCAGTGGTGGGGAGGCTGAGAAATGCAGAGATCCTGATTAATTTTAAGGCTCTGCAAATCAAATGTAGACATTATAAATTTAATGATAACTATTAATGGAAAAGAAACTATAGGGGCGCCTGGCTGGCTCAGTCAGTGGAGCATGCGACTCTTGATGTCAGGGTTGTGAGTTCGAGCCCCATGTTGGGTGAACAGATTACTTAAAAATAAAATCTTAAAAAAAGAAAAGAAAAGAAAAGGGATGCCTGGGTTGCTCAGTAGATTGAACGTCTGACTAGTGATTTTGGCTCAGGTCATGATCCCAGGGGTTGTGGGATCGAGCCTCGCGTCAGGCTTCACACAGAGCGGGGTGCCTGCTTGAGATTCATTCTCTCTCCCTCTGCCTGTCTCCCCTGCTTGCACTCTCACGTGCGCGCACGCTCGCTCTCTCTCTCTCTCAAACAACAAAAAAACACCTATATAACCTCCAAACCCAGCAGAAAGGAAGAGGAACAAACAAAACTTGATTAATCCCAGTCTGCTAGAAAGGATAAAACAAAAAACCTAGAATGCACAAAATAAGACTCTAAAAAACATCCAAGCTTATCAATAATTATAAACATCTATTTCACAAATGTACATGCTGGTTAAGAGAAACTATCAGATTGGGTTAAAAAATTCCCTTATATTCTGGATGTCACCAAATATTTAGAAGTATCAATGAAAACAGAACATAGCAAACTTGTATAATGCACTTAAATTAAAACTTAAAGGAAAGTTCATAGACTTAAATAACCTTTTAAAGAAGAAAAATAAAAACCAATTAGCTAAGGGTACAACAGAAGAAATAGCATGAGAGAATAAATCCAAAAAACAAAGGCAATACTAAAGACAGGAACAGAAATGAATTAAATAGGGAAAAAAAAACAAGAGAGATCAGCAGAAACAAAAAAATAATTCTCTGCAAAACCAGATACAGAAATCTATAGTAAGACTGAGGAATATTAAATAGAGAAAGGATAAATAAGCAGTATTAGAATGGAAAAATAGAGCAGAGATTTGAAATACTAAGAGGTGAGGTCAAAGTTCATTTTTTTCCATCAAGACACCCATCTGTTCCAGCACCATTTGTTGAAAAGATTATCGTTTTCCCACTGAATTATTGGGGCACCTTTGTCCAAAAGCATGTACCACTGCTGGGCGGGTCTATTTCTGCTTAGAATCTAATCCAGAAACTGTGTTAATATTAATGGCACTTGAGTACTGTTAATTTTGCTCTCCCTTGAATGAACCATCCACATTCGTGAATACTTTTTTACTAGCTCATTAAAGATGTTCTGTCCCATTCAAACTGATTACCATCTGTGAATCTAGCATTCCAAAGGTGGGGGAAAAAAAAAACTCTTCAAGGAGCAGAAAACTTTTACTCCAGAATTCTCAAAAGAAATCAAACGTAACATCATGCAGGTATTGTCCAAAGTTCACCTCCCACAGGACCGGCTCTGGTAGCATGAGCTAAGAATGTGCCCTGAGGACAAGAAACACACTGCAGTGCAATCCATTTTTTAGCAAAGAAAGAAACAAATAGGAAAATTAACGCTACTGGATGAAATTCTTCTGCCCAACTCTGAAAGACCTCAATACGCTAGATGAGTCACAAAGCTTCCCCATCTCCCTCTCTTCCTCAATGGCTAAAGCTTCTTTAACTACCTGTCCTAGGGCCATGCCATGGCCCTTCTTGTGACTTTACTGAGGCTAATCTCCCATCTAGTAAGCTCTTCTTTTACCCTCCTGCCATCTGAATTCTGCTTGTTCCTTAAACTCCAGCCTGGGCTCCACTGCCTCCTTAGAAGCCTTCTCAGCCTCTTCTGGCCCAAGGCTGACCTTTTCGTTCTCGACGCCTAGTATGTCTTTGCTGTTGTAGCTTCTTGGCTCTCTTATGTCTTACGTTGTATTAGTCCATTATGTACTGTGTGTATGTGTGTGTGTGTGTGTGTGTGTATGCTCGCATGTACACATGCATATATGAATTCGCTATTGTCATCTTTGTGATTGGATCATAAATCTGAGAATAGGACATGATCCTATTTTTATTGTATTCCCCATAACACACCTTGAGGAATTCAGCAGATATTCAATAAATGTTCATTAACTGAAGGACAGGATTAAAATTTATAAAAATACGAGGGTATGAAAGAATAAGTGTGGCCTTAGACCCCAAAACGCGATGGCATCGAGGAATAAATACCTTTAGGTTTAGAGCTTCGGAGTGTTCTCCCTCGGTTTTCCACTTTATCTGCCGTTCTTCCAACGGCTGCCCTTGGGATCCCCTTCTCCCCGGTGGCATCTGGACTGCCATCTGGACACGACTTCTGGGCCTTCACGTTCAGCCTCGCGACATTCAACATCTTTAAGGAACGGCACATGGTGTTCATCTTCTGCCTCACTGGGGTGCGAGGGACCCCTCCTACCAAAACAGCATCGTGGGAAGACAAGTAAAATAGCTTTTACTTCTGCAGAATTAGTAATGCTTTAATTCAGACTCAGTATTCTGTGAAGGGATACTGCAATAAAGTACATCCCTTCGGGAGGATGTGAATGAGGTGGTTCTCCCATCGGTCTGTACCTACAACACAGAAGAGAAAGAGAGCTCTTCTTTTAACGGAAGTTTAGGAACTAAATATGGCAACAAGATCGGATGATTTTTAGGAAGGCAGAGGCCGAACAGACCCAAGGTATCATCACCCAGTGGTCACAGAGTTGTGACCAAAGTTCTGGAAGGCAACTGAGCAGTATGCATTGCAAGCTACTTTTCCCCCACTTTTTGATACAGTAACTTGTTCCAGACAATTTACACTAAGGAAGTCACTCAAAGAATAAATCCTATGCACCCCATATACTACGGTATTACTTATAATGATAAAAATTGAAAACTGTTCAACAACAGAAAAATTTCATCAATCTTGTGAGGCAATGAGGTGGAACAGTAACTGAAAAGGCAAGGCGGCACAGGGAAATAAATATTGATGAGTAGCATACAAAGTTGTATTTGCATAAGTAAAAATGGAAATGGTTTCTTAAGAAGGTAAGATTGTAGGCGATTTTTTAACATCACTTTTGTACTAATGTAATCATTTTCAAGTTTGAAATGCAAGAACTTGTCCTCTTATTCAGTTACCGTTTCAACCCCATTTTAGGGAATTCCAGTCTTTTAAAACACACACTCTCTCAAGAAAGACTGCACCAAGAAACAGTCTATGTGCATACGTTTCTTTTTGCTGTCTTCCTGATTAGACACAGTGGATTCTTCCCGAGACTTTCTCTGGTAGAGGTCAGAGAGGCAACACGTTAATTCACTTTCAGTTTTGGAAGACTCTTCCTTATTAGATGAGGCAGCCTGTAGTAACCTGCGAACAAGTCAAGATGTCTAGTACAAAGCTGAAATTCTGATTTTTCAAAATGCTTTAAAAACAAAATTCATTAGCCTTTAAAAGCTAATCAAAAGATATCCCCACAAGCAGCCTTCAAAAAATGTATTTTCTCTCTCTTCTCATTTATGATTTAAACAGACTCAGGGACAGAAGCCACCTGTTAACAAAACCATTAATCATTACATATGGTAGTGACTTCTATATTGATGAGATCCTTAAGGTCCTACGGTACATGTCTAATTTAGGCAACTATTCCATAGTTGTTTTCTACTCACTGCCCATACATTAAAGTAGAAGACGATGCAATACAGTATAGTGAGTGTCACAGTGCCTTCTGAATAATTCCTTCACATCACCATTACATCATAGTAAACTAATCTGGAATTGATGAGAAGGGGAGGAAGTGTGGCAGAGGGGATTAGATATTAAAAGCTCTGCCTGGGGCTAAACATCACTAAGGGAAACCATGAAAAGAGCACAACTTTGAAAACGTATTCCTTGTAGGGGCACGTGGGTGGCTCAGCCGGTTGAGCGTTTGACTTCGGTTCAGGTCATGATCTCACGGTTTGTGAGTTTGAGCCCTGCTCTGCACTGACGGTGCACCCATAGTGCATGAGCAGCCTGCTTCTGATCCTCTGTCTCCCTGTCTCTGTCCCTCCCCAGCTCGTACTCTCTCAAAAATAAGTAAACATTCAAAAACAAACAAAACAAAAACTTATTACTTATATTTCACTATCTTCCATTATCTGATCTAAAAGTGGGAGGAAGTTATGGTGACATTGGTTGAATGGGCTGGGCTTCTCGGCTTCACACGTGCAGTTCTGAAGCAGACTAATTCTCCCTAAGTGTGCTGGGATTTCCTTTAACTGTGGGGATGGTTTGTTTTTCATTCTGTTAATTTTTTTTAGAACTTATGAGCCTTTCAATTACACAGAAAAGTAGTGAAAGCATTATTAGATATGTTCTTCCCACAAAGATTAAATATTTGCTAAAGCTTGACCTTATCGACTTCAGATTCTTTTAATGAAATTAAGCATTATAGACACAGAAAAGCCCCAATCTTTTCCCATCCTTTCCTTCCAGAAGTATCCCTAGACTAGTATCTGATTTATAGAGACATACGTATGTATCAAAACCAACATAAATTGCTATTGTATACATTGGAAGTTTTAAAAAATACCATACATCATCCTTTTGCAATTTTCTGTCTGTACTCAACATTTTTCATGAGTATATAAATAGCTCGTTTATTCCGTTTTACTAATCTATCTATAATGTTATATTGTGTAACTATACCATAGTCTGTTTATCCGTTTCCCCGCTGAGAGACAGCCGGTTCTTTCCACTTTTTCACTTGTAACGACTGGCAATGAACAATCGAGCGTAGCTCTCCTTGTATTTGTGCAAATACTTTAATGTAGACATGTAAAAGTGGAATTGCTGGGTGCCAGCATGTAAAGCTTCTCCTTTACGAGGAATACAAACTGTTCTCTAAAATGGTTGTAACTATTTACAATTCTATCATCGAAAGTGCTCTCATTTCTTTATGTGCTATATCCGACTTACTGACCTTCGACAATCTAATGGGTATAAAACAGAATCTTGTGGGGGGGGGGGGGGTTCTTACTGTCGTTTTCATTTCCATTTGCTTAAACTGAGCTTTTTTTTTTTTTTTTTTTAAAGTAAGCTCTACTAGGCCCAATGTGGAGCTCAAACTCAGAACCCCGAGTTCAAGAGTCACACGCTGTACTGGCTGAGCCAGCCAGGCACCCTGAAACTGAGTATCTTATCTTTTCAAATTACTGCTCTATTGGATTTCATTGTATGAATTGCTTGTTTGCATTCTGTGCCCAATTGCTTTTCTTCTTATTGATTTTTAGGAGCTCTGTGCTAATTTAGATACAAATCCTCTGCTGGTTATATGGATTACAGCTACCTAGGCCTATGACTAGGCCTTTTCATCATATAGGAAATTTTAAATTATAGTCATATATTTTCCTTCATGGTTTCAGTGCTTGATGTTTTATGTAAGAAAACCATTCCAAGCCTGAACTCCTCCTGTGTTTTCCCTTAAGATTTTAAAGTTTTACTTTTCACATTTGTTTAAAATTTATCAGGAACTTATTACTGTGTATGCTGTGAGGTAGAAATCTAATTTTTATTGCTTTTCTTCTGGAGAGCCAATTGTCACATCACCATTAATAGAACAGTCTATTCTTTCCCCAACAGTCTACTTATAATTCTGCCTCTGGTGTATGCGGAGCTCCCATACATGTGTGGGTCACTCTTTGGGCTCTATTGCTGTATGGGTCTCTCCGTTGATCCTTGCACCAATACCACACCACCTTATTTATTAGTGCTTTATGGTAAACACTGCTATCTTATAGGGAAAAGTGCACCTGTCCTGTCTTAGCCCTGGCAAGCTATACCACATCCAGGAATCAGAAGACTCATTATTAAGTCAATTCTTCCCAAATTGATCTCCAGACTCAATGTACTCTTAGTTAAAATCCTAGCAGGGTTTCCTGGTGGAAATTAACAGAATAATTCTAAAATTTACAGGGAAATGCAAAGTTTCTCAAATAGTCAAAGCAATTCTGAAAACAAAACCAAACAAAACAAAGTTGAGAGGACTAAAACTACTCGATTTCAGTACTCAAGACAATGTGGTATTAACAACTTCTGGACTAGATTCTTTGCAGAAATAAACCTGCACAATGGTGGTGAACTGATTTGGACAAAGTGCTACAGTAATTTAATGAGAAAAAGACTTTTAATAAACAGGGTTGGAACAACTGGTCATCTATATGGCAAAAATAAACCTTGACTTTACCTCTTAATACTATTTTGAATTTCTGCTTCATCTTTTACATTTCTAATATGGTTTATGTCTTCTTTTTTAAAAAAAATTACTCAATTTTACAATAGATAATTCCATTTTATTTGACTTCTCAAAAAATCACTTTATGTTTGTTGATTTCTATTGTTTATTTTCTGTGATTATTGTTCTTATCTTTATTACTACCTTCTTTATTTTGGGGATTTACTCTGTTGTGTTATTTACTGTATTGGACCCTTAGCTAATTGGCTTTTAATGTTGATTTTTATTTTTTTATTTTTTGTTTTATTAAAACAAATTTTTTTTAAGTTTATTCATTCATCCATTCTGAGACAGAGAGAGTGAGTGGGAAAGGGGCAGAGAGAAAGAATCTCAAGCAGGCTCTGCACCATCAATGGGAAGCCTGATGTGGGGCTTGATCGAAATCACGAACTGAGCTGAGCTGAAACCAAGAGTTGGCTGCTTAACTGACTGAGCCACCTACACTCCCCTTATTATTTTTAAATGTTTATTTATTTTGACAGAGCGTGCGTGAGCAGGGGAGGGGCAGAGAGAGACGGAGAGAAAGAATCTCAAGCAGGCTCTTAGGTGTGAGCAGAGCCCAATGTGGGGCTCGATCTCACGAACCAGGAGATCATGACCTGAGCCAAACCAAGTCAGACCCTTAACTGAGCCACCCAGGTGCCCCTAACCTTTCTTCTTTAAAAGACAGTTTAGGGGCGCCTGGGTGGCTCAGTCGGTTAAGCGTCCGACTTCGGCTCAGGTCATGATCTCGCGGTCCGTGAGTTCGAGCCCCGCGTCGGGCTCTGTGCTGACAGCTCAGAGCCTGGAGCCTGTTTCAGATTCTGTGTCTCCCTCTCTCTGACCCTCCCCAGTTCATGCTCTGTCTCTCCCTGTCTCAAAAATAAATAAACGTTAAAAAAAAAAAAAAAAAGACAGTTTAAGCTCTTAAATCTTCCTGTATGCATAAACTTAGCTGCATTATACAAATTTGTTATTTTTCATTTTTACTGAGATTTAATACTAAATATTTTCTTCCATAATGAGAACATTTTGTTTTTGTAATTAATTTTTCCCAAGTTTTTTAATTGTGGTAAATTAAAATATACTAAGTACACTGTTCAGTAGTATTAAGTAGATACATAATGTTGTGCAACCATCACCTCCATCCATCTCCTGAGCTCTTTTCATCTTATAAGACTGAACTCTATCCCCATTAAACAATGCTCTCCATGTGTAGTTTTTAGTATTACTGGACTACACTAAGAAAATGCAGTATGCTAAAAAACCAAACAAACCCATAAGCAGATAAGTGAGGGCCGATTTCATCAATCAATATCCAGAGAAATAAAGTTTTACCAAAATGACTCCATCAGACTTGAACTAGCGCCAGTCAGGTTAGAGCAGGGGAACCACTTCTCCATGACGGCCGCGCTCCAAGGACCGGTGCGGCCAAGCTCCTGCTGGGCCCACTCTGGAACAGGAGGAGCTACAGGGACAGGAGCAGAGATGGGAGAGGAAGGAGAGAAAAAGACGCATTAGGACCGAAGCAGAGAATCCAAACACCTGCTCCTCCCTTGGATTGGCCGCGTTCTTACAAAGGATGCACAGCCGCATCACTAACAACACTCCTCCATCCACACCACCAACCCCAACGGGTCTATGCTGTCAATGAAAAATGCCACTCCCGACAGTGTACAAAACGCAGGCTTGCTCGCGGTCCCTCAAATGGAACAGACACACACCTTTCTCAGAGTCTTGGCGTTTGCTGTTACCTCTTTGTATCACTTCCTTCAAGCCTTTGCTCAAATATTACTTTTTCAACAAAGTCTGTTTAAAATTTCAACCCCCCACCCCTTAACTCTCCCCATTCCCTTTTTCCTGCTTTATGACTATGGCACTTATCTCTTCTAAATATACTATGCAATTTCCTTATTCACTGTCTGGTCTCCCCAGACTAGATGGTACACTCTGTAAGAACACAGACTTTTGTCTAGTTTGTTCTCTGCTATATTCCCGTTACTTAGAACAGTGCCTGCCATAGCAGGCACTCAATAAATCTGTTGAATGAATGGGATAAATATCAAATTGATTATATTTATATCTACCTGGCATAAATAGGGTTTGTACTGTTATTAGTAACAATGCACCAGACTGGAGGTGGACAGAAGCACAATACTTTCACGTGCAGTCTTCAATAAGTATATTAAAATACGGGTTTCATCTCATACCTCTGATTTCACACCAGTTTCATAGAGCCTTTGGCCTCCTCAGAGGTGCTTCAGGATTTCTACAAATAATGATGATTTAAACTGCCTAAAGTATTGTAGCTTGCTTTTATCTGTTTTATAATACATATTGGGGTTCTACGAAGAGCACAGTGAAAAAAATTCTGATGGTAGAAGAAACTATAAACCACTGCCCTAGAGTATGTTAGTTATCGGTTCAGGAGCTTACCACAGGTGGCAGGATCCTCAGGTGAACTGTGAATCTGACTCAGTACAATATCCATAACATCAGAAAAAAGGGACGCTGTATCCTGGGGGCTCTCTGCCACAACTGTTTGGAGAAAATGTCTTTGAAATTCAGCCTCCTCGGTGCGGAACACAGTGAGAATTGTAGCATTGGTAGAGAGGGGGGAAATAACTCCAGTGATGGGGGGCCAGCCTTCACCAGGGTCCACGCTGGCAACCTACATCAGAAGGTCTAATTAATTGAGAAGACTGTTGATGTACAGCTAAAGGAGAAGGTAGCTTAGTAAAAGACAGAATGATAGTTTCTCCCAATGATTATTACAAAAGACAAAACTGTGGAACAGACGGGCTGGATGGGTATCAGTGCTCGAATTGAATTTAGTGACCACATGATCCTAATCTCTCAATCTATAAACAAGAAAAACCTAAGGTTACCGGGAATATTTACTAAGCACTTATTATGTGATTATAACTCACCGAATCCTCACAGCCGCTCTGAGGTAACAAAATGATTATTACCCCCATTTTACAGAGGAGGGATTAAGGCTGAGGAATAAGCAACCTGTTTAAGGTTACCGAGTTGGTAAGAGGCAGAAGCCAAGCCTGTACATGTATGAATTCGAAACCCATGCTCTTAACCATGAGGCAATACTAACACTTAAGGGATTTAGATACATAATTGCAGAACAGAGCAGAGGCCCAGCTGACTCCCTGAGTCCAGCTCTTTCATTAAGAACACACCTAACTCTTAGAACATCGGTCCAGAGACTGTACAGTTTTTCTATGTTTCACAAAGGATCTAGACGACAGAAGCCTTCTGAGGTTACAGAGGCAAAAGACAAAGTAAGGTAAAAAATTTGCCAGTAGTTGAAAATAATCATCACCTTTCAATCAAATCTGGGTACCTATGTGTTTTTCAGAAGACATTTCTAAGTTTGTGGAACTATTAAACACTATTACATCCAATTTTACAGTGAAGGGCTTCATAGCAATGACATTTAGTATATAAAAATACATAAGTTAGAAATATATATTAGAACACTCAAAAAAATAGCAAGAAACCACACATTATTTCACCACCCTAATACTTCCATTTGACCTGCTGCCTTTTCTTCCCATGTGAATATAACTTAACTTAATGGGAATCAAGGTACATGCAATTTTATAAACTGTTTCTTCACCAACAAGCACCGTCATGATGCTACCGTGAAATAGTATGATTCACAAAAACATCACCTGTGTCACTGAAAGTATGTTATGTAGATCCAGCCTTGGCTCCTCACGGACCCCTTATTGAACCGTACAAGTGCGTTATCAGACCGGAATAATTCGGCGCGTACACGGTACCTACCAGGTGTAAGTCTTGTGCAGTCAGCCTGCTTACCAGCTGCTGAAATAACAGCCTTTGAGTTGATTCGCTCTCCTCTGGACTTTGTAGCAACCAGCTATCGGTGCCCAAAATGCTACTCGCTGGGAGAGACCACCGGGCTGCTGTGCCTTTTAGGAAAATTCTGACTGGCTTCTGAAAGTGTCTCTGATGCATGGCCAAGGGCTCTAGGGTGACTGTCCATGTTTCTTGAATCTCTTTGTCTATTAGAAATAAGGAATATTAAAATTCTAATGTGAGAGGCACTAAAAATAGAATAGTAAGAAGAAAAAAATCAGATTGTCAGTCGAGGTGCTGGTAACTGTCACTTCACACTTCAACCGTCATTCCACTGCCAACAGGCTATCAGAGCAAGTTCATCTCGCTCTCTGGGAAGAGCGATAGATGAAAAGAATTACACGGGTGCAACTAAATGTCAGAACTTCTCAATAATTACGCCTTCGACGTAAGTATTCAAGTAATACTCATTACTTACAAAAAAGACAACACTGCCTCTTAAGTCCAGGGTATCAGATCTTATTAAAATGTTAAAGTCTAAAAACTAGGTATGACAGAACTGGTTAAACAAAACTACTCTTGGAGTTTCCTTAAACTGAACGTAATGCATCACATAGTTTTAGGTTTACATCTCTAGGCAGGATTACTCCTGTGTGGAGACAGGATTCACAAAGGAGATTCACCATACGACAGACCACACGGCAAAGCCGATTTACGAGGAGTTCACCATGCTGGCTCTTCCTGGTAACAAGCACCATTCTCAGCGCCTCTTAACTAATTTATTTCTTCTTCTCTTAATCAGTCATCGCTTCTCTGTGGTCTTCAATTGTTCAATCTCTTCTATGAGGTGGGAAATCTTACCACCCCCTCTGCTTGGGCACCTGAACAATATTATCCTTCTTTACAACAGCTGGGAAACTTTTTTTAAAAATTTTTTTAATGTTTATTTTTGAGAGGGAGCGGGGAGAGAGAGGGAAAGAGAGAGTGAGCGCTCGAGCATGAGTGGGGAAAGGGCAGAGAGAGAGAGAGAGAGAGAGAGAGAGAGAGAGAGAGACAAAGAATCTAAAGCAGGCTCCAGGCTCTGTGCTGACAGATAAGGGGTTTGAACTCACAAACTGCAAGATCATGACCTGAGCGGAAGTCGGATGCTTAACTGACTGAGACACCCAGGCACCCCAGCTGGGAAACTCTTTAAACAATCACTCACTAGTTCTTTTCAAAGGTGGGCTGGCAGTTATACTGTGCCCATGTCCAACCGTTTCCTGTGGTACCTCTGATTCTACATAGGTATCTTTTTTTGTTGTTGTTTTTTTAGTTTATTTATCTTGAAAGAAAGGGAAAGAGAGTGGGAGGGGGGAGAGGGAAGGGGAGAGAAGGAGAAAGAATCCCAAGCAAGCTCAGCACTGCCAGCACAGAGGCCGATGTGGGGCTCGAACCCATGAACTGTGAGATCATGACCTGAGCCAAAACCAAGAGTCAGATGCTTAACCCGCTGAGCCAGCCACCCAGGTGCCCCTTCACATGGGTATCTTTTAATTACAAGCATTGAGCGCCTAGACTGCTGGAAACTCTAAACAAATGAAAAGCATGGATCTGCCTTGAGGAAATGAATGTACCTGAGACCATAAAAGCCCCCAAAATAGTATTTGCTTACCTTCAACAGGGAGAAATAACATTCCTTCCATCCGTGGAAATGAGGCTTCATACGCAGGAGAATTATAGAGCAAACAGTTTAAAGTGGCATCAGATGGCAGAGTCGAAATCCATGAAGTGAGGGGAGATTCACTTGACAGCTTTTTTTCACTGCCAAGTAGTATTTTCCCAGCTTTAGTACAATCCTGGCGGAAAGTTTCGGATGGTAAGATAGTGCCTCCTACAAGGTGGAGCAGTTGACACACTGTCCAGTACCCAAGGTGATCTGGGGACTCCCACAACTGAAATAAAAATTATAAAGAACCTCAGGTAGTTATAAATGAGGCACCCATAAAGAAAACTTAGGGGACTAAAAGGCAACCGACGGAAGGGGAAAAGATATTTGCAAATGACATATCGGATAAAGGGCTACTATCCAAAATCTATAAAGAACTCACCAAACTCCAGACCCAAAACACAAATAATCCAGTGAAGAAATGGGCAGAAGACATCAATAGACACTTTTCTAAAGAAGACATCCAGATGGCCAACAGGCACATGAAAAGATGCTCAACGTCACTCCTCATCAGGCAAATACAAATCAAAACTACACTGAGATACCACCTCACAGAGTGAGGTCAGAGTGGCCAAAATGAACAAATCAGGAGACTATAGATGCTGGAGGGGATGTGGAGAAACGGGAACCCTCTTGCACTGTTGGTGGGAATGCAAACTGGGGCACCCGCTCTGAAAAACAGTGTGGAGGTTCCTCCAAAAATTAAAAATAGATCTACCCTATGACCCAGGAATAGCACTGCTAGGAATTTACCCAAGGGATACAGGAGTGCTGATGCATAGGGACACTTGTACTCCAATGTTTATAGCAGCACTTTCAACAATAGCCAAATTATGGAAAGAGCCTAAATGTCCATCAACTTTATTTATTATCCAACGAATGGATAAAGAAGATGTGGTTTATATATACAATTGAATACTACTTGGCAATGCGAAAGAATGAAATCTGACCATTTGCAGCAACATGGATGGAATTGGAGAGTTAAGTGAAATGAGTCAGGCAGAGAAAGATACCTTATGTTTTCACTCATATGTGGATCCTTAGAAACTCAACAGAAGATCAGTGGGGAGGAGAAGGGGGGTGGAAAAAAGTTACAGAGAGGGAAGGAGGCAAGCCGTAAGAGACTCTTAAATACTGAGAATAAACTGAGGGTTGATGGGGGGTGGGGGGGGAGGGGAAAGTGGGTGATGGGCACTGAGGAGGGCACCTGTTGGGATGAGCACTGGGTGTTTCAATTTGGGTGGAAACCAATTTGACAATAAATTTCATATTAAAAAAAAGAAAGCAAGCTTAGGGAGATCAAGAGAAAGTCAAGCTGGCATCTACATTAAAGGATCAAATTCCACAATCATTGTATTTATTAAGCCAAACACAAATAATGGCCAGTATCCTGTTACTGTACAGCCTAAGAATATAACTACTACATACTATGCCTTCTAGAAAGTGCCCATGTAGTGAAAACAACACTTGAGTTCTATTTTCTGGCAAGGAACAGAAGCGATAAAAATCCCTGGAGAGGAATCATGAAATGTCAAGAGTCAAAAGAAACATACAGTCCACTAATAAAAATAATTCTGTCCTACACAACAGAACACAACAATGGCTAGGTACCAAGGGAGCTAGGCAGGAGCCCCTCTCCTAGAGGGGGATCACTGCTGACTCACCCACTCCACATGACTGTGTGGGGACCAAGCAGGTCTCAGTTCTGTCCTCACTGCTCTCACCAAAGTCCTCATCATCTCTTGCCTGAACTCTTACTGTACAGCCTCTAAAGTCTGTGTCCCGCCTCGAATCTGTCCTCCATGTTTCTCTAAGAAGTATTCTTCCAAATCATATATCACATCATGCTATTTCTCTAAAAAACTTTCAAGGGCTTCCCACTGCCTCCACGATAACGTAACTCTTGGATAGCCCAGCCCTAAACAAACTTTCCAAACACATTATCTTTCCCTCGCCCATCGCTGCTTTCCAGACACACTGAACCACTAATGTTTCCTGAACATGCCCTGTTTTATCATCCATGCTTTTGTTCATTGTTTCCTGTGTCTTCCCCTTCCCTTCACTAAGTTTGGTAATCTAGCTCAAATACTGCTTTCTCTGTAAAAGCCGCTCTTCGCTTCCTCACACACAGCCAACGCTCCATTCAACCTTCTTTTAACAAGCTTTTTTTTTTTTGAGGCATTAAAGTCTTGTTTTATTACAACAATTTGGTCGAACTCCAATACCCATTTGAGCAAACATCCTGAACTGACCTACTTCATCAGTGGGAATTCTATCAGGGAGCATTGAGGTGACCCCCTCTGAGTCTCAACACCCAAGCATGGATTTCAAACTTTCATTGAGCAAACTTTATACGCCATAGATTAGTGAGACACAGTGCCTGTCTTCTAGAATTTTAAAGTTGGGGGTGGAATAAAACAATAATAAAATGAAATATTTAATGCAGCATCACAATATAACATGAGACTATTTAAGTAGTATGGGAACAGAAGAGTGCCTACCCCAAAATATGATTATTGTGCAGGTTTGCCTACTCCACAGGACAGTTAATAACTGTAGACAATAAATTGCTATGGAAATGTGAGGTCTTCCAGGACATCTCCAAACTTTCCATATATTCAGGTTCAAAGAGGGGCATAAGAGTGCCCAAGGTCACAGCAAGGGAAGGATAGACTAGTCCAAGAACCCAGAACTATCTTGGATAGTGCTTTTAATATGAGGGTTAAGACCCTTTGATGGACTCGGATGGATCCTTTGATGGATCAATTTCCTGGCTTATGATCAGCATTTAAAAAAAAAAAAAAACCAGGCTAGGAAATATCAGAGAACAGAAAATATCACATGTAACAAAGATAAACAATATATTGTAAGACTTTTCAGTTATGCATGCCAGTTTGGAAATTAATCAATATCTGCCATTACCATCCATGTGTCCACGCCTGTGTTCACTGCTATAAGGGAGAATGGAAGCTAGTTCATTCATACACCACAGATCCTGATTGGGGTTTTCCACCAAAGGGAAACAAAAAAATTTGTTGAAATTGTTAGAGATTCTGGCTAGAGGATAGCCAGGAAAAAAAAAATCTGCTAATCAATTGAAAAGTAAAGCTTTAATAAGAATTGAAAAAAAAACAACTTTTGATGAGAAGTAATATATGCACATGATTTGAAAAAACCACCATGAGGACTGCAAACTGGTGCAGCCACTCTGTAAAACAGTGTGGAGTTTCCACAAAAAATTTAAAATAGGGCTACCCTAGGACCCAGCAGTTGCACTACTAGGTATTTACCCAAAGGATACAAAACGCTGATTTGAAGGGGCACATGCACCCCAACGTTTACAGCACCACTATTGACAAGAGACAAAGTATGGAAAGAGCCCAAATGTCCAACGATGGATGAATGGATAAAGATGTGGTATATATACACAACGGAATATTACTCGGTGATGAAAAAGAATGAAATCTTGCCATTTGCAACAACGTGGATGGAACTAGAGGGTATTATGCTAAGCAAAATTAGAGAAAGACAAATATATGACTTCACTCATATGAGGACTTTAAGATACAAAACAGATGAACATACGGGAAGAAAACATAATACAAGAACAGGGAGGGAGACAAACCATAAGAGATGCTTAAATACAGGGAACAAATTGAGGGTTGCTGGAGGGGTGCTGGGTGGGGGGATGGGCTAAATGAGTGATGGGCATTAAGGAGGGCACTTGTTGGGATGAGCACTGGCTGTTATATGGAAGTGATGAATCATTAAATTCTACTCCTGAAACCATTAGTACACTTTATGTGAGCTAACTTGGATGTAAATAAAATTTTTTTTTGAAGTTATGTCAAAACAAAAAACACAATCAATATAAAGAGTATGGTTATATTTTTCATTTTTTTTTAAATTTTTTTTAACGTTTATTTTTGAGACAGGGAGAGACAGAGCATGAATGGGGGAGGGTCAGAGAGAGAGGGAGACACAGAATCTGAAACAGGCTCCAGGCTCTGAGCTGTCAGCACAGAGCCCGATGCGGGGCTCGAACTCACGGACCGCGAGATCATGACCTCAGCCGAAGTCGGACGCTTAACCGACTGAGCCACCCAGGCGCCCCTATATTTTTCATTTTTATGCATATTACAGAATAACTGACAGACAAGCCTTAGTGATAGTTTCGAATCTGGAGATTTATAAATGTCCACAAGACTATAAACTCCAGGAAAGCATCTGTCTGGTTCACTTAATGGTACACTCAGCACACCTAGCAGACATGTAATAAGTAGGTGTTGAATAAATCGGAGAGAAAGCCGAAAGTGTTCCAGGAGTCTCCTATGTTCCCTTTATTCTGCCAGAGTTCTGTGCTTGGATCCCTCCTCCCCCAGTCTGTGAATCCAGGTTCTGTTTCTCCCGTTCCATTTCCCAGATGGGGAGCTCCACCAGACAGGGCCTGGATTTTCTCTCCTTCCCTTTTCTCTGCCCTTGTAGCCAGAGCGCTCCAAGGACAGGACCCAAAGCTCCCTTTTGTCTCCAAGGTGTGGCCGGGCAGAGGCTTTTTGAATAGTAAAGGATCAATCTTCACCAGAAAAAAAAATTCCAGAAAAGCCTGTTTGATGGGACATTTTCTTAGGGGAAACGACACAGCTAATGTGAGAAGGGAAGCCTCAGAGAAGACCCATCCCCTCAGAAGGTAGAGTGTTAGAACTGGAAGGGGTCTCCAAAAAGGTACCATCAATCTCCTTATTGCAAAGCTATTCCAAAAAGAGAAAAAGGAGAGAAGGATCTCCAAGCCCCATCCGTTAAGATTTCTAGCCAGTATTTGATATAATTTCAGAACCAAGTCTTTGTTGTGATCTGGTGTCAATCATCCCAAATCAAACACTTATGTGTTGTGTATGGGTCCAACACTTCATTTGCTGCCTTAAGAACTTTTAAATTCTAGGATTCCTTTTTCTCCATGAAATGTTTACAATCCCCTTAAACACTCTGTCCCTTCCTTTTGACAAGCTGCTGCCTAATTTTGCATTTCCCACGCCTTTTTTGGGCTTTGCATGTGAAAGCACGTTGGAAATTTTAACATTACATACCATTATTTAAGCATCTGCTCATTTTCCATTTGTAATCTTGCAATTTAACCCACCCCTCGTTCAGTGGCAGGAGTTTTCAATAAGCGGAATCACATCTTTCACCTGGTTAACCCACTTCCCATCAATTAGAAGAAAATCGGCACTTTTACTGCTTAAGCCCCATAGATGGGCACTTGCTGAAACAAACTAAGCTCGTTTCTAGTTCAAACCTTTATACTTGTTCTTTGCCTGGAATGTTCTTTCCCAGCCTTCACATTCCTCCTCCTTCACCTTCTCTGCTTATAAAGGCCTCCCCCGACCATCACCCTATATAACAACAGTCCCCCCACCCTTTTACCTCCTCCTGCTCACCGGTTTGATCTATTAATCTTATCTGTTTCATGAATCTTCCTCACCAGAAGGTAAACCACTTCAGCTGACCACCGCACCCCCAGCAGCTACAACGTGCAGTAGGCGCTCAGTGCAATGGCTTGACTATTACAACAAGCAGACAGCAGAAAAATGAAGGTAAAAATATATACTTATCAGGGGCACTTAACTGAAGCTGGGGCCCCAAATGAGCCACTTAGAACCGGAAGTACCTAAATGTACTCCTTTAAGTCAACAGATACTTAACTGAGCTCACACAACGTTCAAGGTGCCATCTGCAGGGGACACAGAGGGGTGTGCGGACTTGCCTTTGAGAAGTTTTTAGACCAGATGAAAGGGAGAGACTTGCACCAGCGGAACTGATCACTGGGAAAGGGGAAGTGCCACAAAAGTGGGTGGAAATTCAAGACAGAGACCGAGGTGTTGCCACTGGGCAGGGCGTTGGAAGCGAGGCTTAGACTCGCAAAGGCTTCCGGGTGGCTGATAAGACAGAACAAGCACTCAAGATTTGTTGACCCAAGAGACCATGCTTCTTCACATGCTGGAATATTCCCTGGGAAGGCGGACAGGGCCCAAATTGTGAAGGGCTTTAAACGCTGACCTCAGCAGGGCCCAAGGACCTACCTGCTTTGTCGTGAAGACTGTCCCACTTTGTGACCACAGGACTTTCCTCCCGAACGGACCCATGCGGGTCAGGCCGGTCGCATTCTGGGCCCACTGGCGGCTCTGCGGACGCCGCCAGGTTCCGGCTGATCCCGCAGGACACCGTGCACCAAGTCGGACCTAACCATTAACTCACCTTGGGCCACTCGGTGGTGTCCACCCAGTACAAGGTGATTTTTCGGGCGATCATGACCTCCTGCACTCGCTTGGGCAGCAACTTCTCCATCACCTGCTTAGGGGCTGGCGGCAGGCGCTGGGCCTGCGCCTCGCACCCGGACACGAACTGCAGCAGCTCCCTCTGCGAATGCGGGCAGGGGGCCAGCAGGAAGACCGCGTTCACGAAGCCCCCGAGCGCAGTCTCGGCCTCCTTGGCCTCGCTCTCCACGTCCAGCAGTCTCCTCCCGCTGCTGCGCAGGATCGGCTTGGTGGGCGACGTGATCTCGGGCCGGTCCCACTGGTAGTCTAGCAGCGTCTCCATCAGGGCGCCGTGCGTGTGGCTGGCCCTGGGCGCCGGGCCCGGCAGGTGGGCGCCGTGGGCGCCGTCCCCGAGCACGGCGTCCAGCTCCTCCTCGAAGTCCTCCCAGGAGCGGGCCCCCAGCTCGCGGAAGTCAGACACGCGGGACGGCCGGCTCCGCGCCCCCTGGGAGTCAAAGAACTTGAAGGCCCAGCGGACCCTGGCCAGGCCGAATCGGCAGCTCAGGTAAGTGAGGAGGCGCAGGGCGGCCCGCCGGGCCGGGCTCCGGCCGGCGGCACCGCCCGCGGTGTCCAGCAGCAACATAACGTTGTGACAGCAGGCCATGCCGGCCGCGCCGCCGCCCCCGGGCTCCGGCCGGGGCCCGCGCCGCCGTCCTCTCGGCCCTCGCCTCAGGGAACCAGCGCCATTCACCACTTTCCCTCAGGAGTCCCGGTGGAAAAGCTCCCGCGCTCTCCAAGCGCTGCTGCCATTGGCGGAGTCAGCCCCCAGAGTCAGCTCCTATTGGTCGCTCGCCTTACGTAACTTACGAGAGTAACTCCCAGCCTTGGCGCTGATTGGAAGGACGACGGAGAAGCTCTCTGCCCGATTGGTGGAGGGCGTGGCTGTGAGCGGGGCACCCAGTTCCGGGAGAAACTTAACATTCATTGGCTTGGGCCTTCATTTTAAAATTTAAAGAGGTTGCGCTTCGGGGGCGTGTCCTTAAGTTTCCCCTTTGGTCAGGAGGCCTGGGTTTGGGCGATTGTGCGCAGGCGTGGGTGCGGGCTGCTGGGAGATGTTTACCGAGACTGAAAATTTAGGGCTGGAGGGGAACTTGAGACGGTCCGATTCAAACTGGCAGGAAGCCGCCCTAGACTTTCTATGGAGTAGAATCCGATGATGAAATTTTCGTTTTGTGTAATTTAAGAAAAATTTATTAACAATCAAAAGTTCACTTTGCCCCAATAATTTCAAGGAGTTTCTCTGAAGAAGGTAATTAGATCCAAATAAAAGACTTAGGTACATCGTAGAGTTACTTACTTAATTTGAGAAAGATTGGAAAACAGCTCAAATGGGCATGACTAAAGTACGGTACGGCCTAAAGGGAAGGAACATCAAGCAGCTTTCAAAAATATTTTTATATGTAACATTAGATTTTTTAAAAAAGGACTGTGAAACAGCACATGCAGCGAGAACCCTCAATTTTCTGTGCGTATATTTTTAAACTGTTATGATAAAACTGTACCGAAAGTTGTCTTTGGGTGATGAGGACATTATGGTGATTTTAAACATATATACCTATTTCACACTTTTCTGAATTTTCTATTCTGTATCCCCTTGTTACTTTTATAGTCAGGAAGAAATATACTTAGTGACTAAAAAGCATTTCCTGTTGCAAATAGAAGAAGCCGGGTTTCTAATCGGGCAACAAGGTAAAGGGAATATTCAAAGTAGAGGCTGAGGACAAAGGGGGAGTGTGTTTATGGTAAGCTGTAGGGAGGTCAAGGAAGGGTGGAAGATGGGACCAGTTTAAGGGACATGTTCTGCCATTTTTGAGTGGAGTGTTCTGTGAATACCAATTAGATCCCATTGGTTAGTGTGTTTTTTGAGTGCTTCTATATCTGTGCTGATTTTCTAACTATTCTCTCAGTTGTTGAGAGGAAGATGTTGAAGTCTTCAACTATAATTGTGGATGTGTCTTATTTCTTTCAGTTCTATCATTATATTGCATCATATGTTTTGCATCTCTGTTGTTTGATGCGTACACCCTTAGAACTGCTGTGTCTTCTTAGTGTATTGGCCCTTCTATCACTATGTAATAGTCCTTTCTTGTAACCGGTGCTTTTCTTTGCTCTGAAATAAATTTATCTGCTATTAATATAGCCTGTCTTGCTTTCTTTGATTAGTGTTTGCATAGTATATCTGGCTTGGATCTTTTTCTGTTAACTTATCTATATCATTATGTTTGAAGTGAGTTTCTTTACATAACATATAATTGAGTCAGTTTTAAAAATCTGTTCTGCCAGTGGCGCCTGGGTGGCTCAGTCGGTGGGGTGTCTGACTTCCTTCAGATCATGATCTCACGGTTCATGGGTTCAAGCCCCATGTGGGGTTCTGTGCTGACAGCTCGAAGCCTGGAGCCGGTGTCAGATTCTGTGTCTCCCCTCTCTCTCTGCCCCTCCCCCGCTCACACTCTGTCTCTCTTTGTCTCAAAAGTAAATGAACATTAAAAAAAATCTGTTCTGGGGCGCCTGGGTGGCTCAGTTGGTTAAGTGGCTGACTTCGGCCCAGGTCATGATCTCACGGTCTGTGAGTTCGAGCCCCGCGTCGGGCTCTGTGCTGACAGCTCAGAGCCTGGAGCCTGTTTCAGATTCTGTGTCTCCCTCTCTCTGACCCTCCCCCGTTCATGCTTTGTCTCTCTCTGTCTCAAAAATAAATAAACGCTAAAAAAAAAAAAAAAAAAAAAAAATCTGTTCTGCCAATCTATCTTTTAATTGATGTATTTAGACTATCTATGTGTAATGTATTATTGATTATTAGGGCCTAAGTCTGCCATTTCATTTTTTGGTTTTTGTTTTTTCCTCCTCCTTCCCTCAGTGCTAATTGAAACTTTTTTAAACAAATTTTAATGTTTATTTATTTTTGAAGGAAAGAGAGAGCGTGAGCAGGGGAGGGGCAGAGAGAGAGGGAGACACAGAATCCGAAAGGGGCTCCAGGCTCTGCACTGTCAGCGCAGAGCCCCACGCGGGACTTGAACTCGCAAACCACAAGATCATGACCTGAACTGAAGTTGGTCGCTTAACTGACTGAGTCACCCAGGCACCCCGAACCTTTTTTTTAAATTCAATTTTTATTTATTAATTTTGTTTGTTACTGTATTTCTTTATATAGATTTTTATTATTATTATTTGAGAGTGCACGGTGGGGGAAGAGGGGCAGAGGGAAATAGAGAATCTTAAGCAGGCTCCCCACTCACCACAGGGCCCAACGCGGCCACGATCCTATGACCCTGGGATCATGACCTGAGCCGAAATCAAGAGTAAGATGCTCCACCAACTGAGCCACCCAGTTGCCCCAGTATAGATTTTTTTAGGGTTTTGTCTATTACAATATGTATGTATAAATTAACCACAGTCTGGTGAAGTATAATGTAGTAAAGTATAGAAATATTACCTCCTTTTAAGTCCCCTTACCCTTCCTCACTTAAAATTGTCTATTTCCTTTATAAATATTAATACCTACATTGGTTATAATTTTTGCCTTAACCATCAAACTTCTAAACCTTGAGAAGGAAATTGTATTGTCTTTACTCATACTTTTACTCTTTCCATTGTTATTTCTTTTTTCCTGATGTTCTAAGATTCCCTCTTTTATCATTTTTTTCCTGTGTTTTACAGCTTCCCCTAGCCATTCTTTTAGAGTAAGTCTGCTTGCAGAAAATTCCTTAATTTTCTGAGAATGTTTTTATTTCTGAAGGACTTTCACTGGATATAGAATTCTGGGTTGACAGATCTTTTTTTTTTTTTTTTTTTTCCACCCCCATCGCTTAGAAAATGTAGCCCCCTTCCCCCTGGCCTCTGTGGCCTCTGCTGACACTGCAGGTGGGGGAACTGTGTCACCACAGGGGTTGTGCCAGTCCTGTTTCTCCGCTGTGCCTCCTCCGACATCACCCCAGCAGGGGCAGAGGGGGCATCTTGTTCCCAGCAGATAGATGTGGGAGTCCAGGTTCCCTAAGGGACCTCCACTTTGGTCCTCATTACCATCGGGTGGGGATAAAAGTGCCAGCTCCCCACTTGGCCTCTGATGCCACCCTGGCAGGGGAAGGGGCTGCCTCGTGATGCCCAGCGTGGGCGCAAGTGTGGGATCCCACTCAGCCTTTGCTGATGGGGCTGGGACACTGTTTGCTTGTTTGTTGGTTGGTTTGATTTGGGTTGGCTTGGTGTTTTTTGGAGTTTTACCTGACGGGAGTGATTATTGTCTAGAAGTTTTCTGTCTTGCTTGTCTACCCCTTTCCTGGTCTTTTGACTGGAGAGAGCACACTTTCCTCGGGGATTTTTTTAGTCTGCGTCCATGGATGTATAAGGTCGCCAGCTTCTCCAGTATCCAGTCAGATATAAAAGGACAAAAGAAAACCCTGGGAACTCACTGCCATGTCATTCTTTGGGTCTCAAGGCCCCTAGCAAAGTTTGCCTCTTCTCTCAACCTCAAAGAGGTCTTCTCATGTCTGTGTATATAGAATGTCCATAAGTTTTCAGCTTTACTTAGTGGGAATAACAGGAATATGTGTACCCTATTTTGTCTGGAGCTAGAAGTCGGGTGGTGTTGTTTTTGTTTTTTTTGCTTTTTTTTTTTTTTTAATGTTTATTTTTGAGAGAGCTAGAGCACAAGCCGGGGAGGGGCAGAGAGAGAGGGAGACCCAGAATCTGAAGCAGGCTCCAGGCTCCGAGCTGTCAGCACAGAGCCCGATGCCGGTCTTGAACTCACGAACCGTGACATCTTGACCTGAGCTGAAGCCGGATGTTTAGCCTACTGAGCCACCCAGGTGCCCGGGGAGTTGTTTTTATTATAACTTCTCACGTTACACTGTATTCGAGCTATCTCCCTTTCACTTTCTAAAAGCTGTGAGTTCTTAAAGTTCTTAAAGGGCAAGAACTATGTTTTATTTGTCTTTGTATCCCTCTTGCCTAGCAGAGTAGCAGTAAATTATTATCATAATTGAAATGCAGTATGTTACCAAGCGTTTCCCAGATTAGGAATTTGTGCATATACACACATTACCACCAGAGGGCAGCAGCAGCAACCCTTCACCAGGGACTCTCAAGCCTACAAGCCCACTCCAGAATGAAAGCTTTCCCCAGAACTGCTTGTCCTTCATTTGGGTGAGAAAAGCAAAAATCTGGGAACTTACTGTAATTGGGCCTCTGAGGGAGAAAAAGGGACCTTGGGGTGGCTGACAAGGCTGCACCTGGAGCACGTGGGTCCCATTCTTTTGGGGAACGATGCGTTCTGTGTTCCTATAAAGCAAGGGAAGTCACATATTTCCAGCATCTAGAGGGACAGGCATAATTCTGGCCACTCTCAGTAATTCTGCGAGGCAGGCATTATTTTACAGATGAGAAAACTGAGGCTCAGAGGGGCTCTCACAGCTTGTAAGAGCGAGCACTGGAACTCTTTCACTGCTTCCCGCAGGAGATCCCAGGACAGCCTCCTCCCCTGATGGAGTGGACAGAAGGGACCTCTTTGGGCAATGGAGCCCAGGAGATCCAGCAAGCCTCTGAGCCCTGCATTCTTCGTCTTCCTTTAAAGGGGTGATAATCCAGTTTGGTTTTAAGAGCTGTGCGATCTAGGGCCAGGACCAGCAGGGCCCAGTACAAAGTGAAAATGTGGGACCCCTTATTAAAAAAATTAAACATTTCAAAACAGCAGCAACAGAGCAGTAAGTCAAGCACAGGGCCCTTCCAAGCACGAGGGGCCGGTGTGACCCTATAAGACACATGTCCACAGAGCTAGCCTGCCTAGAGCAATAAGAGAAATAGGGAAATCATAACAACTTCCCTCTTTAGGGCAACTAATTTGAACCATACTCTTTCACTTTAAATATTTGATTTCTGTTAACCTTTCTGGGGTTTTCTCCCCCTGTGTGTTCTTTTATCTCTGCAATGAGGAGGTTGGACTAAACCAGCAGTTCTCAACCCTGGTTACACATTAGAAGCACCCGGGGACTTTTAAAAACTATCCAAAGCTGGCCCTACCCGGCAAAGATTCTAATTGAGTTGGGTTGCGGTGGGGCTTGGGCATACCACCAAACTCCCTCCTTGCTCTGAGTTTCTGGTTTGTTTGTTTTTTTCTTTTCTTTTCTAAGAAAAAAAAAAAAATTTTTTTTTTACACTCATTTATTTTTGAGAGACAGAGAGAAACAGAGCGTGAGCAGGGGAGGGGCAGAGAGCAAGGGAGACACAGAATCCCAAGCAGGCTCCAGGCTCCTAGCCATCAGCACAGAGCCTGATGCGGGGCTCGAACCCATGAACCATGAGATCATGACCTGAGCTGAAGTCAGATGCTCAACCGACTAAGCCACCCAGGCGCCCCCCCCCTTTTTTTTTTTTTGATGTTTTTATGTGTTTCTTTATTTTGAGAGACACAAACAGCACAAGGGGCAGAGGGGCACAGAGAGAGGGAGATACAGACTCCGAAGCAGTCTCCATTCTCCCAGCTGTCCGCACAGGGCCCAACGCGGGGCTCTAACTCACAAAGTGTGAGATCATGACCTGAGCTGAAGTCGGATGCTTAACCGACCGAGCCACCCAGGGGCCCAGTGAAACTCTGGTTTCTCCTTGAGGGTGATGATGACACAAATGTCCTTACCCTCCTTTGAGAAAGGAGCTGAGGTGTCTGGACCCCTCCAGCTCCCGTTGGGCAGGGAATCTTGAGGTCACAGGTCTGGGGATTTTTACTGGCATTGACATACAGCGTATATGTCCTTGGTGGGTCTGGATAAGGGGTGGGTCTTCCGAGGAGATTGTTTCTCTTCCACGCCAGGCATTTGTTCAACCAGAACATTCCTATTTAATCCCCAAAACCATGTGTACATCTCCATTTTAACAGTTCAGAAAAGTTAAGTAAGTTGCTGGACGTCACACAGCTCACTGAGTGGTTGCTCTACTTCCTGGAGGAGCAGGGCTGTGGCTCAGAGATGGGGTGGAGTGGGGAGCAGGAGTGCAGGCTGGGCGGTGATTGCCTCACCCCTGCCCTGTCCGCTCTCAGACCCCTCCTGACCTAAGGCCTGGGACCCTAATCTCTGGTTCCAACCTCACTCTGCTCCGACCCCAGCAGTGCTCCCTGGGAAACCAGCTCTGAGGGCCAGTGTGATTCCAGAGTCCTGTGGGCCTGGCCTTCTTTGTTGGCTGAGAAAGCCAAGCTGTGGCTGAAGCCAGTGAGGCATGGCCCAGGCCTGCCTTATCAGGACGGCACAGAGCTCAGAAACCCTTCACCTTGGGCCCTGTGACAATCGTTTGGAACACCAGGCCCACTCACCATGGGAGAAATGGAGGATGAAAGGAAGGTCCCCTGGCAGGCAGAAGCCCATGAAGAAATGAGGCCAAAGCGGTGGTTGTGGGGCCACTGCGCCCGCTGAAACTCCTTACAGAATCAAAGCCCTTCTCGGAAGTCATTTATACTACAAATTAAACAGGGTCTGCCACGTGAGGAGGCAGGTAGGCAGGGAAAGATCATGGCCTCAGGCTCTGCCCCAGGGCGGGGCTAGCTTCACCCTGAAAGAAGGGTCTCACATTCCCTCAGGACGCTTGGAGGGGCTTGTAGAGGCTCGGGAAAGTTGTGGGGTCCTCGTGGCAGGGCGGGAGGGAACGGAAGCCCCAGACAATTTGGGGGGGGGGGGGTGGGCAGGACTGCAATCTCCCTAATGGACCCAGGGCCAGACCAGAGGATGGGGCGGAAGCTAATCTGGAAGCCCCACCCCCTAGGCGTCCACCCACCCCCTTCGGACAGGGGGCCCCGAGGGCTCACAGCCCTGCGTTGGGCTAAGCCCATGAGGCCTGGACCAGCTAATTCCAGCCAGGAGGAAAGATTTCTATCACACTGTGGATCCCAGGACTGCGAAGTGGTTTGGGAGTGGAGGGCTGGGCAACCTGCTTTTAATTCATTCTTCAAAAAGCATAGGTCAGATGAAAAATAATTTTCTAAGATGAACCGTGATAGGGGATGAGACACAGTCCTGGAGACAGATGGGGGTGATGTTTGCACAATAGTGCAAATGTACTTACTTAAGGCTGCTGAACTGTTTACTTTAAAATTGTTAAAACAGTAACTTTTATGTTATGCATATTTCACTACAATTAAAAAAGAAGAAGAAGAATATGATACTGTGGTTAGCTTAGAAAGCATGTCAGGCCAGTCTCATCTGAGGCTGAAGAGAGGTTTCCGCGCGCTCCAAGAGCACCTGTAGGCTGGGGCCACCCAGCTTTTGCGGGAGGCACTGTCTTCTCCTCAAGGGTCATCATGACCCACCCAAGAGGTTAGAAATGGCTTTTAAAGAGCCTGACAGATGTGCCTCTCTTTCCACTCTTTCTGGCTATCATTAGGTCCATGAGATGGGATTTTCTCTCTCCAGTAATATTTGGGGATGAATGTGAGGAACGAGCCAGTAAATCAGGTTCTGGCTCAGGAAGCATTTTTTGCCACCATGTTTTAGGACTGATGAACCATTTTACAAAATCACAGCTGATGTGAGTGTGTGGAGTTTGTAGTGGAGAATGTAGGCTTCCAACCTCAGAGAGCCAGATAGTGACCCAGAGGAGAAGGCACCCTGGGCAGAGATCCCATAATGCTCCCTGTCGGGGTCCATGGCACTGTGCTAGGAGCCCAAAGGGATCCAGGTAAGAAGCGACTTCCTTACCTGTAGTGTATCTTTTTTTTTCTAAGAGAGACAGAGAGCACACACACACACACACACACACACACACACACGTGTGTGTGTGTGTGTGTGTGTGTGTGTGTGTGTAGGGGAGGGGCAGAGAGAGAATCTTAAGCAGGCTCCATGTCCAGCACAGAGCCTGGATTCAGGGCTCCATCTCCTGACCGTGAGATCATGACCTGAGCCCAAATCAAGAGTAGGATGCTTAACTGACTGAGCCACCCAGGTGCCCCATTGCCTGGAGTGTATCTTAAAAATTCACAGGAGTGGATGATACTATGTTTTTATTAAAAACATACAATGTCATTTTGACAACCCATATACTGAAACTAGAATGATATGGAAAATTAACTCAGTCCCCACATAAGGATGACATCAAATTTGTGAAGTGTTCCAGATTCTTTTAGCAGTAGATAGCTGAAAAGTAAAATTAAAATAAAATCCAATTTACGATAAAGACAAAAAACCAGAAAATACCTAAGAATAAGTTTAACAAAAGATGTGCAAGACTTACATAATGAAAACTACAAAACATTCCTAAGGTAAATGTTTAAAGGATGTAAGCATAGGGAGAGACATACCATGTTCATGGATTAGAAGATTCAATATTGTTAATTCTCCTCAATTGGTTTATAGATTTAATTCATAAATCATAATCTCCATAGGTTTGTTTATAGAAATTAACATGCTAATTCTAAAATTTATGCAGAACTCAACACCCAAAAAACAAATAATCCAGTGAAGAAATGGGCAAAAGTCAAGAATAGACACTTCTGCAAAGACGACATCCAGATGGCCAACTGACACATGAAAAAATGCTCAACATCACTCATCATCAGGGAAATACAAATCAAAACCACAATGAGATACCACCTTACACCTGTCAGAATGGCTAACATTAACAACTCAGGAAACAACAGATGTTGGCGAGAATGCAGAGAAAGAGGATCTCTTTTGCACTGCTGGTGGCAATGCAAACTGGTGCAGCCACTCTGGAAAACAGGATGGAGATTCCTCAAAAAACTGAAAATAGAACTACCCTATGACCCAGCAATTGCACTACTAGGCATTTATCCAAGGGATACAGATGTGCTCTTTCGAAGGGACACATGCACCCCCATGTTTATAGCAGCACTATCGACAATAGCCGAAGTATGGAAAGAGCCCAAATGTCCATCAATAGATGAATGGATAAAGAAGATGTGGTATATATATACAATGGAGTATTACTCAGCAATCAAAAATAATGAAATCTTGCCACTTGCAACTACGTGGATGGACCTGGAGGGTATTATGCTAAGTGAAATTAGTCAGAGAAAGACAAAAATCCTATGACTTCACTCATATGAGGACTTTAAGAGACAAAACAGATGAACATAAGGGAAGGGAAACAAAAATAATATAAAAACAGGGAGGGGGACAAAACAGAAGAGACTCATAAATACGGAGAATAAACAGAGCATTACTGGAGGGGTTGTGGGAGGGGGGATGGGCTAAATGGGTAAGGGGCACTAAGGAATCTACTCCTAAAATCATTGTTGCACTATATGCTAACTAATTTGAATGTAAATTTTAAAAAATTAAAAGTAAAATTAAGAATAAATAAAATAAAACTTATGCAGACATGCAAAGGATCTAGAATATCCAAAGCAATCTTGAAAAAGAAGTTAGAATACTTACATTACCTTACTTCAAGACTTAATATAAAATTACAGTAATCAACATAGTGTGGTACCATTATAAGGATCAAGCAATGCATCAAGGACAGAATAGAGAGCTGAAAATAGACCCACACTTATTTAGTCATTTGGTTTTGGCAATGGTGCCAAAGCCAATCCAAGGGGGAGAGGAAAATATTTTTAATAAATGGGGCTGAAAAACTGGATATCTATATAGAAAAAAATAGCCTTAATTCCTACTTCACACCGTACACAAAAAGTAATTAAAGATGGATCATAGATGTAAACATAAAAGCTAAAACCATAAGCTCTTAGAAGAAAACAGAGGTGGGGTACCTGGGTGCTTCAGTGGGTTAAGCATCCAACTCTTGATTTCTTTGGCTCAGGTCATGATCTCATGGTTTGTGGGATCAAGCCCTGTGTTGGGTTCTGTGCTGACAACATGGAACCTGCTCGAGATTCTCTGTCTCCCTCTGCCCCTCTCCCCTGCTTGTTCTCTCTCCTTCATTCTCTCTCTCAAAATAAATAAATAAACATTTTAAAAAGAAGAAGAAGAAAACAGAGGAGAATATCTTTGTGGCTAAGAGTAGCAAATGTTTCTTAGGACACAGAAAGCAATAACCGTAAGTTAAAAATCTGATAAATAAGACTTTATCAATAGTTTAAGCTCTCAAAGACCTCGTTTAAAAATGAACTGGCGGGGCGCCTGGGTGGCTTAGTCGGTTAAGCGTCCGACTTCGGCTCAGGTCATGATCTCGCGGTCCGTGAGCTCGAGCCCCGCGTCGGGCTCTGTGCTGACAGCTCAGAGCCTGGAGCCTGTTTCAGATTCTGTGTCTCCCTCTCTCTGGCCCTCCCCCGTTCATGCTCTGTCTCTCTCTGTCTCAAAAATAAATAAACGTTAAAAAAAAATTAAAAAAAAAATGAATGGGCAAGGGGTGTCTGGCTGGTTCAGTCAGTGAAGCATGTGACTTTTGACCTTGGGGTTGTTAGTTCAAGCCCCACACAGGGTATAGAGATTACTTAAAAAAAAATAATAATGAAATAAAATCTTTAAAAAAAAAAAAATGATGGGGCACCTGGGTGGCTCAGTTGGTAAGCATCTGGCTCTTCAGCTCAGGTCATGATCTCACAGTTCATGAGTTTGAGCCCCACGTCAGAGTCTGCATGGACAGCAAGGAGCCTGCTTGGGATTCTCTCTCTCTCCCTCTCTCTCTGCCCCTCCCCTGCTCATGCGTTCTGTTCCTCTCTCCCAAAATAAATAAACAAACTTTTTAAAAACCCAAATAGGCAAGCTATAGACTGGAGGAAACATCTGCAAACCATGTCTGAAAAGAACTGGTATCCAGGATGAGTAAAGAATTTCTACAACTCAATAAATAAAAAGGCAAACCACCCCGGTGAAAAACTGGCAAGAGATTTGAACAGATGGCTCATAAAAGATGATAGATGACTGGATAACAAGCACATGAAAAAGACAATATCATTAATAATCAGGGCAGTGCAAATTAAAATATTACAACATACGCAACAGAATTTAAACAGCTGACCCCCACCAAAGGCTAACGAGGATAAAGAGCAGCCAGAACTCTCCTATATTGTTAGTGGGAATGTAAAATAATACAACCACTTTGGAAAAGGCCAGTTCTTTTCTTTATCTATTTTTTAATGAGATGATATCACCTTCCTCACCTTCCACATTGAGCTATTTCCAAAATTAAATAAAGCAAGTAAAGCACCTGACACATAGTAAGTAGTAAGTAAATAAATAAATAAAGTAATAAATAAATAAAGTAATAAAGTAATAAATAAATAAATAAAGTAATAAATAAATAAATAAAGCGTGTAAAGCACCTGACACATCAAGAAATGATGAAAAGGCCAATTCTTTTAAAATTAATTATACACCGGGGTGCCTGGGTTACTCAGTTGGTTAAGCATCTCTTTTTTTTTTTTTTTTTTTTTTTTAGTTCTTTGAGAGACACAAAGAGCGAGTTGGGGAGGTGCAGAGAGAGAGAGAGAGAGAGAGAGAGAGAGAGAATCCCAAGTAGGCTCCATGTGGCCAGCACAGAGCCCAGTGTGGGGCTCAAACCCACGAAGCTGTGAGATCATGACCTGCGCCGAAATCAAGAGTTGGATGCTTAACCCACTGAGCCACCCAGGCGCCCTCAAGCTCTGACTTGATTTCAGATCAGGTCATAATCTTGCAGTTTGTGGAATCAAGCCCCGTGTCAAGCACTGTGCTGACAATGTGGAGCCTGCTTGGGATTTTCTCGCTCCCCCTCTCTCTCTGCTTCTCCCCTACTCGTGCACGCACATACTCTTGCTCTCTCAAAATAAATATTTTTTTAAAAACTAATTATACGCCAACCCTACGACCCAACAATTCCACTTCTAGGTATTGACCTGATAGGATGTATATGTCTACAAAAAAATATGTATAAGAATGTTCATAGCAGCTTTTCCCTAAGAGCCAAAAAACTGGAAACAGCCCAGACATCCATCAAAAGGAACATGGGTAACGGGGCTAGATTCATACGATGGAATATTATTCCTAGTAAAAAAAAAAAAAAGAACAGGGAGCCTGGGTGGCTTAGTTGGTTGAGCATCTGACTTTGGCTCAGGTTGTGATCTCACAGTTCATGGGACATCAGGCTCGCTGCTGTCAGCGCAGAGCCTGTTTTGGATCTTCTGTTCCCTTCTCTCTCTGCCCCTCCTGGCTTGCACTCTCTCTCTCACAAAAATAAATTTTAGAACTTAAAAAAAAAAAAAAGAACAAACTATTGGTACATGCAACAACATAAGTGACTCAACATCATTATGTTTAGTGACATAAACTTTGAACAAAAGAGTATATTCTGTATGATTCAATTTATATAAAGTTCCAGAACAGGTAAAACTAACCTAGGGTAGAACCAATCAGAACAGTGTTGTTCTCCGAGAGGTTGGGGGCAGGTATCAATAGGGAAGGGACATGAGGAAACTTTCTGGGGTGATGGTAGGGTTCTACATCTTGATAGAGGTTGGGGTGCACAGGTTTATGTATTTGTCAGAATTTGGCAGCTGTATACTTAAGGGTCTGTATCTCATTGCTTATAGATTTCACTTCAAAAAACTATAAACAAATACTGAGCTCTAGTTAACGATAAACATACTGAAGTAACTAGGGGGAAGTTACTGGCGTCTGCAATTTACTTTGAGATGCACAAAAAATAAAATGTATTGATGGATGGATAGACAGAGAGACATATGATAAAGCAAATATAGTAAACTACTAATAGTAGAAATTGGGCGGTGGGTATAGGGATATTTTCACTGTGAAAATAATTATGTTTGAAATGTTTCATTTAAAATGTGGAAAACAGGGGCGCCTGGGTGGCTTAGTCGGTTGAGTATCCGCCTTCAGCTCAAGTCATGACCTTATCGTTCATGAGTTCAAGCTCCACATCGGGACTTCCACTGTGAATGCAGAACCGGACAGATCCCTCAGCATTCCCCAAGTGGAGACACAGAGGTGACCCAAGGCCTGGAGCCCCAGCATCCCCCAACAGGCACAGCGCAGAGGCTGACTTTGGTTTGGAGCTGGAGGTCCTTGCCTGGCCAAAGCCTTTTATCCCAGCCCCTAGGGGGAGTAAAGGGAAGAGGTGGGTTGGGGTCTGCTGAGCCAGTGCTGGGGAGCTGAGCATCAGGGCATCAGGCCAAGGGGATCCTCCCAGGTCACTATGGCACCTCCCTGCCTTCTGGCCCGCTGGCTTTTACTGCCAAGTTGGGTGATGGGTTAACTCTCAGTTAACCTGAGAGTGCAGAGACCAGAACTGGCAGGGCTTGGGATGGGGATAGGGCTGGCTGGGAAAAGGAGGTCTTCACAGGCAGGACCAGATGAGGAAAAGACAAAGAGGACTTGACTTCTTTCAGCTGAGGGCCAGTGGTGGCCTGCCCTGGTCAGCCCATCCTGCCCACCCCACCCTGCGATTAATGTGGCAACTGTGAATCGTCAAGATGACAGGGAATCAGCACTGATGAATAGGTGTGCTAAGCCCCCACAGGTACCTACAGGCCTGGTGTCCTTGCCTCTGAGCATCTCTGACCTTGTGGGCATGGTCCTGGGCCACCCCCCCTTACTTGTTAGTCTATTCTTTGAGTATCTTTGTGTGTTTATCCTGATTTCTTTTCTTAAAAAAAAAAAAAATCTGTTATTAAAAAGTAATACGTGCTTATCATAGAAAATGTAGACAAATTAAATAAATTGAAATAATCACCCAGAGATGACCTCTATTAAGCCTGTGATGTGGTTTCTGACCATGTTTATTTCCCAATGGGTATAGAGCCAATTAAAAAAAAAAAATTAGATTATAACATGTGTGCTATTTTGTAGACTGTCTTTTCCACTTAGCAGTATATCATGGGGGTCTTTCCTGGTCATGAAATACAAGGAAATAATGATCATTTTCAAGAGCTGCCTAGCATCCCAGTAACATGGATGTGTGCTAAGTTGTTTGATCTCCTCTAGATGGACATTTAGATTCTTAAAATATTTTGCTATTATACACAGTACTGTGATTACAAACATCCTTGGACACAAGTCTGCCCTTGTCCGTGATCTTTTTGTTCGTGAATTCTTTGATGTGAAATTATTCTCTTAGATGGAAGGTAAAATCTTTGTTTTAAAGTTTCAAAATCTTTGTTGGCTTTTTTTTGCTAAATGAAATGGACATCCGATGTGCTCCCCTGTTCAGAATTCTTTCCCCCCGTCTTCTAATAATAGCCTTCTGTTTTTCCTGTAGGGAGCCAGGCTTCCCCCACTCCTCTACTTGAGGCAGCCAGAATACTCTCTTAACCCTGGCTGCAGTGTTCAGTTCAGAGATGGGCATAAGATCCAGAGAGAATTAATCAAAGTATTCCCTGAGACTCTATATAAACTACTGTCACAGGGGGCTCTTTCTCTCCCTTTTGGATCAGAAGTCACAAAGATAGAGCCCCTGAATCCAGCTATGCCTGAAGCCTTCCCTCCCTCGGTCTTCCCGGTTAATTGAGTCAGTGAACATCCTTTGTGTGTTTGTTTAAGCTAGTTTTGCCTGGGTTGCTGTCACTTATAAGTGAGGGAGTCCAGAATAATACTGGAAAGTGATACAAATTTATATTCTCAATAGCATGAGATGAAAATGCCAATTTCCAAGGCCCTCCTCCTTGCCACCCAGTTAACAGTATATCGTGGAGGTCTTGCCGTGTCACGATTAGGGGCTTGAAGCAGTCAGCTATTCTGAAATGCTATGGGTCGTGAAGGTGCGAGAGGGACACAGTATAATCCTAAAGTAGTGGGACCAAACGTGGGAGGTGACAAGGCAAACCTAGATTGTGAGAAAATCATTCCCCAGAATTCTGCATGAAACCAGGAAACGCACAGGCTCCAGTGAGCATAGTAGTCAATGGACAGGTGGGTCCTGCACAGACATGTGTTAGGTTTAAAAACCAATGGTCCACCAATAAGGGCAACAACCACATGCACGGACGTTTGATTGCTTGCGTCTTATAGCATAAAACTGCAGAAACTTAAGAGCTAAGGTGGCAAACTAGCATGCCATGGGCTGTATCCAGCTGAGCTACATGGTTTGTGTAACTTGCAGAATGCCTTTAAAGTATTTGAAAAAAGGAACCTAAGCTCTTGCAGAAATGGTTCATCTCAGGGCTGGAGCAGGAAGAGTTCCCTTGGGGAACATGGGACATCAAGGTGTGCCTGGAGGGGAAGAGTGACCAAAGGCAGCAGAGATACATCAAAAACCACACAGAAACCATCTTCAAGGGCTCCCACTGGCCAAGACGGAACAATTTGAGCATCAAAAAAGAAAAAAGTCTATGAGAGGAGCCTGGGTGGCTCAGTCAGTGAAGCATCTGACTTCAGCTCAGGTCACGATCTCATGGTTCATGAGTTCAAGCCCCGCATCGGGCTCTCTGCTGTCAGTGCAGAGCCTGCTTCAGAGGCTTCCTCTGTCTCCCTGTCTCTCTGCCCCTCCCCTGATTGTGCTCTCTTGCTCTCTCGCTCTCAAAAATAAATAAAAACATTTAAATATGTTTTATAAATAAATTTTTTAAAGAATAAAGCAGCGGCGACTGGGAGGCTCAGTCGGTTGAGCGCCCGACTTCGGCTCAGGTCATGATCTCACGGTTATGGGTTTGAGCCCCGTGTCAGGCTCTGTGCTGACAGCTCGGAGCCTGGAGCCTGCTTTGGATTCTGTGTCTCCCTCTCTCTGCCCCTTCACCAGCTCACACTCTGTCTCTCTCTTTCTCTCAAAAATAAATAAACATTAAAAAAAATTAAAAAGAAAAAAAAAAAAGACTAAAGGCTGTAACTGATGATACAATATCGAATACGTAAAAATCCAGCAGCCAGAATAGTGAATACTTCAAAAAGGAAAAGAACACTTTGTCGTTACAGTGGTCCCTTCTGATCTGCAGTTTCAATTACCCACAGTCAGGTGCGGCCTGGAATCAGAGGGTCCTTTTTCTGGCATATCGTCAGAAGGTCAGTAATAGCCTGACGCTTGTCACAGTGCTTACGTCATTCACCTCCCTTCGTCTCCTCACGTAGGCATTTTATCACCTCACAGCCTCGCGAGAAGAGTGAGTCCAGAACAGTCAGATGTTTTGCGAGAGAGACCACATCCACATGAGTCTTAATATAGCATAATGTTACAGCTGTTCTATCTTGTTATTATTGTCATTAACCTCTTACTGGGCCTAGGTTATAAATTAAACTGTGTCATAGGTATGTATGTACAGGAAAAAAACATAGTATCTATGGGGTTCAGTGCTATATGTGGTTTCAGACATCCACTGGGGGTCTTGGAACATGCTCCCCATGGATAAGGGGGGACTACTCTATTGGCCAAAGCTGTTGCACCAACTCTTTACTCCGAGAGTTGGTAATTAAAGCCAAAACATTATTTTTTTTTTTCTGCCATCCAGAAAGAACAAGTAGACCCAGTTTCAGGCAGCCCCAGTTGATGACGCAAGAAAGCTCTTCGTCATAGACCAATGCAAGCTAATAAATGTCAAAGAAAGAGCCTTAGAAAAACACCCTCTTGCAATCCCTAATGAAGTAATTGATTCGGGCAGGGGGTATCAAGGGATGCTAAAACCATTTGGTAAAATGCTCCTGGGGGGCAATGATGATCTAAGGAAGAAAACGCAAAGCTACAAGACAGGGAATGATCTCAACCCAGTCTCTCATCTAACGTCTGTACTAATAGAACAGCGTCCTGTGCCTTCTGAGGTCCTGGATTAGGCAGTCAGCACCACCCGGGGTACATTCTTGACAAAACGTTAACATCGATGTAATCAAGCCTTTAGCTCTAACTTCCAGTTTGCAGGGAATACAGAGGATAAGGGAACAAGTTAAGGGACATCACAAGGAAACAACCAGACCTATCTAGATAAATAGGACAGTCAACAAGACACTGGTCTGAGTTCCTCAAATCAGTGTCAGTTGAAACACACGCAAAAAATAACAAAACAGGGGCGCCTGGGTGGCTTAGTCAGTTAAGCGTCCAACTTTGGCTCAGGTTATGATCTCATGGTTTGTGAGTTCGAGCCCCACGTTGGGCTCTCTGCTGTCAGCTCAGAGCCCACTTTGGATCTTCTGTCTCCTCCTCTCTGTGCCCCTCCCCGCCCACGCTCTCCCTCTCTCTCTCTCTCTCTCTCTCAAAAATAAATAAACATTAAAAAAGCAACAAAACGAACAGACCAGTGGGAATCTCTTCTAGATTAAAGATACTTAAGACACATAACCACCAAATCCAATTTTTGGTCCTCTATTGGATTCTGGTTTGAACAATCCATCTAAAGCATCGTCTTTGGGGTAGTGAAAGAAATACGAATGAAGACAGGGTATTTGTTAATTTTCTTTTCTTTTCTAAGTGGGCTCCACACCCAGTGTGCAGCGTGGGGCCCAACGTGGGGCTTGAACTCACGACCCCAAGATCAAAACCTGAGTTAAGGGGCGCCTGGGTGGCTCAGTCAGTTAAGCGTCCGACTTCAGCTCAGGTCACGATCTCATGGTCTGTGGGTTCAAGCCCCGCGTCGGGCTCTGGGCTGATGGCTCAGAGCCTGGAGCCTGCTTCTGATTCTGTGTCTCCCTCTCTCTCTGCCCCTTCCCCGTTCATGCTCTGTCTCTCTCTGTCTCAAAAATAAATAAACGTTAAAAAAAAAATTAAAAAAAAAAAACAAAACCTGAGTTAAAATCAAGAGTAGGACACTAACTGAGCCACCCAGTTGCCCTGGTGTTTGTTAATTTTCTTAGGTATTGTTAAGTAGCTACTACTTTGGAAAAGTAGCATCTACTTTTGAAGAGATGCCTATTGAAATGTTTAAGGATAAAATATTTTATTAGCTTCTCTGATTTTGTTACTTTAAAATACTGAAGCAGAAGAAAAGTAGATAAAATGTGGCAAAATGTTAAATCTGAGTGATGAGTGTATTTGGATGTGGGTGTTCATCATACTATCACTCTGTTTCTCTTTATGTTTGGAGTTTTTAATATAATGAAAATGTTTAACAGATCAAGAATATTTGACCAATTATTACCAAATCTGGGTATTTCACATCAAGAAATCCACAGAGATCTGGCCACTGGGTCCATATTTCCAGATGGAAACATCTGGGCAGGGACTGCTCCTTCAGTTCCTCTGTCCTCCACATGCCCTTCTCTCTGCTCACTTCCTCCACTAATTTACCTGCCTGGCCCTTGAAGACATTTGTGTTTGCCTTCAAAGACCCAACCATGGGGCGCCTGGGTGGCTCAGTCCGTTAAGCGTCTGACTCTTGTCTTCGACTCAGGCCATGATCTCACGGTACCTGAGTTCAATCCCTGCATCCGTCTCTGCACTGAGAGTTGGCTGACAGTGTGGAGCCTGTTTGGGATATATTCTCATTTTCTCTCTCTCTCTCTCTCTCTCTCTCTCTCTCTCAAAATAAATAAACTTAAAAAAACCCCAAGACCCAACCAAACATACGAGCAACAATTAAGCCATTACCTCTGAGTTACACAGAGAATGAAGGCTCCTGGTAAGGACTCAGGACGAGCTTTAGGAGCGGCAGAGTGAGTATCTGAGGACCCAGGCAGGGGGTCAGGGCCCAGGGGACTTTCCCAAGGCAGTGCGGTTGGCGCCCGAGGAGGGGGGTGGGGGGGATGTCTTAATCATGTGATGTGAGATCACTGATTACATGTGAACATTTATCATTCTACTTGCCCACCCACACACACTTTTCTTATTTGGGGATGCCTCTACCGTTCGAGTTTATTTCTCCCTAAAGCAGAAACCAGAAACGTACCTTCCCAGCTTCCTTTGCAGTAGGGGCATAGACGTGTGACTGGTGTCCACCGATCACAAGTTGGGAAGTGAGGGCCAGTTTGGGGGGAGGGTGTCAGAAGCCCCCACTGCCCTAGGCAGCAACAGCCCTGCAAGCAGCCACACGTGGCCCACACTCCATCGGGATGGCAGTGACGTCTCCTCACAGCAGCTCTGCCTTGTCCCAGCTCTCCAACCTGGCCTGGCGTCCTCACAGCGATTCTCAGGGGCTCCCGAAAGGCTTTTCTGTTCACACTCGCCACAGCGGGGTCTGTTGTTTGCAGCTAAGAGCTCAGAGTAATTTACCACCTGATCTCCCCATCCTGTGCCTAAAGAGCGAAGGAGACAACGTTGCTGGGATGCAGTCAGAGCCCTTTGCGCCCATGTCCTCCACTTCTCCAAGCCCCAGTCGTGCGGGGAGTCAGCCCCTACTGAGACGCGAAGCCCCAGGGTGCTGGGGTGACACCAGCAGGACAGATGCTGAGGGAGAGAATCACTGTTCCACTGGCGATGTCTGTAAAAAGAGCAGTGTCTTGTCTACGTTGGCAATTTACTTCGTGTTTCTTGGCACAGAGGAGTCAGTCTCCTTAATCAGATCATACAAATGAGAGCTGGACTTCTGCCAAGCCAGCCCAGCAGATTTTCCCTGGGGCCTGTTTGAAACTTAAGAGTGTCCTGTGATGAATACTTCTTTCCGGGTGCTCGCGAAACTCAACGGATAGTTATCATCTTGGCCCGAGGACCCCATGAGCCTGGGATCCCCAAGATTCCTAGAGACCAAGTGCGGTAGATATGAGCGGGGAAAAGGGGGAAGTAAAAGAAAAGAAAGCCGCACCCATAAATTCAGAATATTGAGCAAGAGACACCCAAATCAATTAGCCCAATGATGTATAGCAGCCAGGTCTAAACACCGTGCTGTGACTCAGCTCTGTCGGTGCCATTGTGGGGATGAAACCCATGCACGTCCCGGGCTCCAGCCATCCACCCAGGGTCCCTCTCAGCACACGGTGGAAGGGAGGGGAAGACTTCCACTGGATTTTCCACTCACCCAGCCCAAACTCGTCCTTAGCCACCTGGGTCCACCCATCTTCCTGCCTTTCTCTGGGACTTGAACCAGGAACATAGTTCTCCAGACCCATGTGGCCACAATCCAGAAGCCAGCCATACTGAAACTCAGGAGACATCATGGAGTGACTTACACTGCAAATAACAATAAATAATAGCCAGCATTTTGACAACGTCCACTGTGTACCACACACCGTTCTAAGAGCCGCAAGTCAAACCTTGCTTTAATGTTTTATCGATTGTCTAGACAAAGTGTTGGGAAAATGTTAAGCATTCAGATTAAACTTATAAGTGTGTTATGCCTGTGGTCATTTCACTGTGAATAGTGCACACACGCGTGCACAAGCACACACGCGCGCACACACACACACAAGCCTGGGGAACTATTCTTCCACTATTCAAAAACAATGATCTGGGGCACCTGGGTGACTCATTCAGTTGCACATCTGGTTCTTGGTTTCAGCTCAGGTCATGATCTCACGGTTTTGTGAGTTCAAGCCCCATGTCGGGCTCTGTGCTCACAGTGTGGAGCCTGCTTGGGATTCTCTCTCTCTCCCTCTCTCTCTCTGTCTCTCTCTCTCCCTTTCTCTGCCCCTACCCCACTCACACCATCTCTGTCTCTCTCAAAATAAACAAACTTAAAAAATAATAATAACCTGATTTAGCAAAGAAGTAGCTTACGTTGTTGATTAATGAGTGAAATTCCAATATGTCTTTGTTTTCTTTCATCTTCCTCCTTTACATAAACCAGAAAAGTGTCCACCAACATTCACGTTAGATCTAGAGTGAACCACAACCATAGGCTGGCAATGGATAGGAGGGTTTAGCATAAACCATCGTAAGTGTTTTGTGTGAATCAATTGTTTGTGTCGAATTTACAGTAAAGAGTATGTCTTTTTTTTTAACTTTTTTTTAATGTTTATTTTTGAGAGAGACAGAGACAGAATGAGAGTGGGTTAGGGGCAGAGAGAGAGGGAGACACAGAATCCGAAGCAGGCTCCAGGCTCTGAGCTGTCAGCACAGAGCCCGACATGGGGCTCTAACTCACAAGCTGTGAGATCATGACCTGAGCCAAAGTCAAACGCTCAACCGACTGAGCCACCTAGGTGCCCTAGTATGTCTTTTTTTTAATGTTTATTTATTTTTGAGAGAGAGACAGACAGACAGACAGACAGAACATGAGCATAGGAGGAGTAGAGAGAGAGACACGCAGAATTTAAAGCAGGCTCCAGGCTCTGAGCTGTCCACACAGAGCCCGACATGGGGCTCAAACCCGTGAACCCTGAGATCATGACCTGAGCCAAAGCTGGACGCTTAACTGACTGAGCCACCCAAGCACACCTTATTATTTTTTTTTGTTATAAATGATGTGCTATACAATCTTTGAATCAGTAAAATTTGTGTACATATGTGTGCATACATTTTCCCTACATCCTCTGGTGGACCCCTAAGATTTATCTTCTCATCTCTCACCGGGGGGCAGCAAAGCACAAGCTCAAGGTCTCCCGTGTCCTGCACGAAACCTCAGCATGCCAGCTGGCTTTGGGGCTCCTTAACTCCAGTCTGGGAGTCTGTGGATTGCTCAGTTTTGTGTCAATTCAGTGATTCGTTTAAGAGGATATTTTGTTTAATATTGTATTCAGCATTCGGTTTTTAGGTTTGTCACTGGGAGATTCACTCAGGTATCTAGTCTACTATGTTGCCCTTTTCCATTGACACACGGGCACAGGGGGAAGCAGGCTTTGCTTGTTTGTGCTATGTGTCCACTCCACAAGGATGCAGACTCAGCCATCACAGTACATGCAGCAAATTAATGGATGGCACCTGATTACTGGGCCATTTCCTGTCTTCTCCTGAAACGTCTTTGGAATCAGGGTGTGAGGTTTGGGATAGCTACGTCGTTCTGTGGTGGTTTCATTTTGCAAATGGTACAGGTGGCTTTGGCTTGGGTGTGAGTTATTATTGTTGCCATCACCATTATCAACATCCTCATCATCCCCATCACCATTATAATCACCACCATCTTGGTTCTCCTCCTGTCCCATGCAGTTTGGGAAGAGCCACATTCCATGGAAGGGGAGCCATTCCTTTTAACTGGCATCCTTGGCTGACCGGTAGCAGCTGGGCCCCTGTTTTGTCTGCTTGGGCTGCCAGAACAAAATGCCACAAGCTGAATGGGTTAAACAATAGACATTCATTTCTCATGGTTCTGGGGATTGCAAGTCCAAGATCAAAGTGCTGACCAGGGGCGCCTGGCTGGCCTAGTGGGTTAAGTGTCCGACTTTTGATTTCTGCTCAGGTCATGGGCTCACGGTTCATGACTTTGAAACCCGTGTGGGACTCTGTGTCGGTGGTACAGAGCCTGCTTGGGATTCTCTCTCTCCCTCTTTCTGCCCCTCCTCCACTCATACACACACACCCTCTCAAAATAAATAAATAAGCATTTTAAAACAAAACAAAACAAAAACCCCACAAAGTGCCAGCCAGTTTGGTTCCTGGTGCAAGCCTTTCTGACTTGCAGAAGGTCACATTCTCACTATGCCCTCATGTGGCAGAGAGAGAAAGAGAACTCTCTGATGTCTCCTCTTATAAGGACGCTGGTCCTATAGGATCAGGGTGCCACCCTTATGACCCCATTCAACCTAATTCCAAATGCAGCCCCACTCAAAGTTAGGGCACCAACATTTGAGTCTTGGGGGGACACAAGTCAGTCTATAGCCGTCCCTCTGACCAGGAGGCCCAGCATCAGCTATAGAGTTGGACAGACCCAAGTTCAAAGCCCAGCTCTGCTACTTACTAACTTTGTAAATAAAATATTTCACCTTTCGGCCCCTCCGTTCTCTATTCTGGGAAGTAGAAATAATAAGTCCCATTTCAGAGCATTGTGATGATTAGTACATTAGCAAAAGTGTAGAAGGTAGCTTGCGCAATGCCTGGCAGACGGCAGGGGCTCAACATATACTTTTCTGGATGATGCCACTCAAAGTGTGGTCCTCGGACCAGGAGCATTGCCTGAGGTCATGACAGAAAGGCCTGAGGAGATACGTTCGTTAGATTACTCCTTTCTGCCCGTGGACGCCGCCGAGTAAGCATCGTGAAAGTCTCCCCTCCCACCGCCGTCATGTCTAAGTCAGAGTCTCCCAAAGAGCCTGAACAGCTGCGGAAGCTTTTCATTGGAGGTTTGAGCTTTGAAACAACCGATGAGAATCTGAGGAGCCATTTTGAGCAATGGGGAACGCTTACGGACTGTGTGGTAATGAGAGGTCCAAACACCAAGCGCTCCAGAGGCTTTGGGTTTGTCACGTATGCCACTGTGGAAGAGGTGGATGCAGCCATGAATGCAAGACCACACAAGGTGGATGGAAGCGTTGTGGAACCAAAGAGGGCTGTCTCGAGAGAAGATTCTCAAAGACCTGGTGCCCACTTAACTGTGAAAAAGATTTTTGTCGGTGGCATTCAAGAAGACACTGAAGAACATCATCTAAGAGATTATTTTGAACAGTATGGGAAAATTGAAGTGATTGAAATCATGACTGACCGAGGCAGTGGCCAAAAGAGAGGCTTTGCTTTTGTGGCCTTTGACGACCATGACTCTGTAGACAAGATTGTCATTCAAAAATACCATACTGTGAACGGCCACAACTGTGAAGTAAGGAAAGCTTTATCTAAGCAAGAGATGGCTAGTGCTTCTTCCAGCCAAAGAGGTCGAAGTGGTTCTGGGAACTTCGGTGGTGGTCGTGGAGGTGGTTTTGGTGGGAATGACAACTTTGGCCGTGGAGGAAACTTCAGTGGGCGAGGTGGCTTTGGCGGCAGTCGAGGTGGTGGTGGATATGGTGGCAGTGGGGATGGCTATAACGGATTTGGTAACGATGGTGGTTATGGAGGAGGCGGCCCTGGTTATTCTGGAGGAAGCAGAGGCTATGGAAGTGGTGGACAGGGTTATGGAAACCAGGGCAGTGGCTATGGCGGGAGTGGCAGCTATGACAGCTATAACAACGGAGGAGGCGGAGGCGGCTTTGGCGGTGGTAGTGGAAGCAACTTTGGAGGTGGTGGAAGCTATAATGATTTTGGCAATTACAACAATCAATCTTCAAATTTTGGACCCATGAAAGGAGGAAATTTTGGAGGCAGAAGCTCTGGCCCCTATGGTGGTGGAGGCCAATACTTTGCCAAACCACGAAACCAAGGTGGCTATGGCGGTTCCAGCAGCAGCAGTAGCTATGGCAGTGGCAGAAGGTTTTAATTACTGCCAGGAAACAAAGCTTAGCAGGAGAGGAGAGCCAGAGAAGTGACAGGGAAGCTACAGGTTACAACAGATTTGTGAACTCAGCCAAGCACAGTGGTGGCAGGGCCTAGCTGCTACAAAGAAGACATGTTTTAGACAATACTCATGTGTACGGGCAAAAAACTCGAGGACTGTATTTGTGACTAATTGTATAACAGGTTATTTTAGTTTCTGTTCTGTGGAAAGTGTAAAGCATTCCAACAAAGGGTTTTAATGTAGATTTTTTTTTTTTGCACCCATGCTGTTGATTGCTAAATGTAATAGTCTGATCATGACGCTGAATACATGTGTCTTTTTTTAAATGTGCTGTGTAAAGTTAGTCTACTCTGAAGCCATCTTGGTAAACTACCCCAACAGTGTGAAGTTAGAATTCCATCAGGGTGATGCCAGGTTCCATTTGAAATTTATTTGCAACCTGCTTGGGCACAGAAGCCGTTGTCTCCACAAACATTGGTGTGGTTGAACTGACAGTTAATGTGTTGTTCACCGTTAAAAGGGTCACCCAAGCAAAGTCGTGGAGTTTATTTGGTTATTAATATGATTGTTGGCACATCCTATGCAATATATCTAAATTGAATTATGGTATCAGATAAAATTATAGATGGGATTAAAGCTTGTGTATCGTCCATTATCATGTGTAATCAATAAACGATTTAATATTCTCTTGAAAAAAAAAAAAAAAAAAAAGAAAGGCCTGAGGAGTGCCAGGCCCCGTCCCAGTCCTGACAAATCAGAATCCCTGTCTTCACGGCATTCCCAGTGATGGGACACGCATTGATGTTCCAGAGGCACGTTGAGAATGCGGTGGTATAATTCAGGGAGGCTCGGGAAGGGAGCCGGGGCCAGGCAGCCTTGTGATTGCCCTTGGCCAGTGAGGGGCCCCAAGGAATGCTGGACTGGTCACCAGCGGTTACAGAAGGCGTGTCCTGGGCCAGTTCCTCTCCCGTCTGAGCTCCTAGCTGTTGACAGAACCTGCTGTTTCTCATCTCTGGGTCTCCACGCCCGATACTCTCTTCCCGGCCCTTTTCTGCCAAGCTCCTTTCTACTTATCCCCGAAAACTTGGCTCGAAGGCCACCTTCACCCAGAAGCTGTCTCTGCCCTCCCCCCATTATCTGGTCCCTTCCAGCCTTTTCACCCCATGCTTGTGCAGTGGCCACTCGCAAGGCTCCCAGGGATGTGGAAAAGTCCAGACAGTTGTCAGTTAGGAGGCTGAACTTGGGATTGAACGCCTGCCTCTGTCACTTCCCAGCTCTGTGACTTTGAATGAGTCTCCGAATTTCGAGGAGCTTCACCTTCTTCATGAGTGAAATGGAGACACGGTTCCTCTGAGAGTTAAATAAGATAAAGGGCGTACGGCAGGCAAGACTTTGCAGCTGCAACCAGGTGCCTGAGGAACATTGCCCTTCCTCATTTGCTTGAAATCAGCTTAAGTCTGACTCCAATAGACCGGAGGGGCCTTCAGTTTCAGTCCTTACCGGGGCCTCCTTCCTCCCCAACGCCCCCCCACCCACCCCCACTGCCCTCTCTGCTCACACAGTGATCTTGGCAACTTTCATGACTTGTGGAGGACGGGGGAAGGGCACTAGATCCTGAGTCCCATGCTGAACGGCACAGATTGGCATGCTTGAGCACGTAGGCTAGTGTAGTGTGGTTAAGAGGGAGGCTCTGGGGTGGGTCCCACCCCCACCACACATCAGCTGTGTGACTATGGGAAATTGGCTTAACCTCTCTGATCCTGATTCTCTCAAAATCCTCACAAGGGCCAGGGATTGTTAGCCCCATTTCACAGGAAGGCAAACTGGCTCAGAGAGGCCCAGGTCATGTGGTTGAAAGTGCTGGCGCCTGGGTGGCTCAGTCGGTTACGTGTCTGACTTCGGCTCAGGTCATGATCTCGCCGTTTGTGGGTTCGAGCCCCGCGTTGGGCTCTGTGCTGACCTCTCAGAGCCTGGAGCCTGCTTTGGATTCTGTGTCTCCCTCTCTCTCTGCCCTTCTCATATTCATGCTCTGTTTCTGTCTCTCAATAATAAATAAACATTAAAAAACAATTTTTTTTTAAAGTGCTGGCAGAGGCACCTGGGTGGCTCAGTCAGTTAAGCGTCCAACTCTTGATCTCTGCTCAGGTCATGATCTCACGGTTCATGCAATCTTGGGCCCCATGTCAGGCTCCGAGCTGACAGAGCAGAGCCTGCTTGGGATTCTCACTCTCTCTGCTCCTGGCCTGCTCACACACTCTCTGTCTCAAAATAAAAATAAATAAACTCAAAAACACATTTAAAAAAAAGTGTTGGCAGGGGCACCTGGGTGGCTCAGTCGGTTAAGCACCTGACTCTTGGTTCCAGCTCAGGTCATAATCTGATGGTTTGTGAGTTTCAGCCCCGCATCCGACTCTGTGCTGACAGTGCAGAGCCTGCTTGGGATTCTCTGTCTCCTCTCACTCTACCCCTCCCCTACTCATGCTCACTCTCTCTCTCTCTCTCTCTCTCTCTCTCTACCTCTTTCAAAGTGAATAAATAGGGGTGCCTGGGTGGCTCAGTCGCTTAAGCCTCCAACTTCCACTCAGGTCATGATCTTGTAGTTTGTGGGTTCAAGCCCCGCGTCGGGCTCCGTGCTGACAGCTCGGAGCCTGGAGCCTGCTTCAGATTCTGTATCTCCCTCTCTCTGCCCCTCCCCTGCTCATGCTCTGTCTCTCTCTGTCTCTCAAAAATAAATAAATGTAAAAAAAATAAAAATAAAAAAAGTGAATAAATAAACATTAAAAAAACAAAAAACATTGGCAGATTCAGGATTTGAATCCCCATGTGTGTGATTCCAAACACTGCCTCTGATTTTACATACAGCAAGCTGTTGCCCCTCCCAGACTTACCATTTTGTAGCCTCACGGTGGTGTCCTGCCCCCTGTTAGCCCGGGGCCCCTGCAATGGGTAGGGGGCTATTTATTTGCAGGCCCTTGCCCCATGCTCCCTCCTCCCCTCCACCCTCTCTCGTCTTCCTGCATCCCAACCCCCAGTGCCCACCCCGTGTAGGTGGCTGGGAACAGGCTAGCTGTTCCTTAGGCGTTAGTCTCAGCTGGCTGCCTCTCCTCCCCCTCAGATCTCCCTTATCTTGGGCCATCAGAATCTCTCCTGCCTTGCCCCCCAAGCCAAGGTCACCTCCAGAGGGTTGGCTTGCTCACTACACAGGCTCCCTTCTGCCTGGAAATGGGGGATGGTTTTAAAGAGCCAGCTCCTTTCCTTTCCGGAGTCCTCTAGTTTCCATGTCAGGGGACCATGATGTGAAGAGGGGAAAGGATAGCGGGCCTCAAACTAGAATTTTGTTCCACGCTTTGAACCTCGCTCATTGTATAACCCTGGACTGGTCACGTCGTCTTTCTGGGCCCCAATTTCCTCAACTGGGAAGAATGTGGCTGGACCAGACACTTCTCCAAGATCTTTTCCTTCTAGGAGTGTGACTAAATCTGTGCCCTGCATGGCTTAGTGAGTTTGTGACAGGTATGTATGTATATATATATATATATATATATATATGTATATATAATATACATATTTTTTCTTTAATTAGGAACACTGGCAAGCCTGTGTCTCAGGATGAAGTCTCACAGACTGTTCAGCCCAGAGCAGGGGAAGAGAAAACCAATACCCAGGGGCCAGGAGGGAGCAGAGGCCGAAGCAGGCAGGGGGGGACAAGAATCCCAGGGCTCAACTTTGGCCTGGGACCAGAATCAGAGACGGAGGTCTTGAAAGTGGGGTGCCTGAGTTCTATTCCAGAGCAATTAATCAGAACTTCTGGGGGTTGACCTGGGTATTCGTGGGTTTTTTGTTTGTTTGTTTTTTAAAGAGACTCCCCAGGTAAGTCAGCTGTGCCATGAAAGCCAAGAACCATTGTTTGGGAGCACTGGTCCTCAGACTGGAGCCCACCTCTGCATCCCTGGAAGAACTTATAACACACAACCTGCAGTTTCTGACTCAGCAGGTCTGGGATGGAGCCTGCGTGAGTCTCCGATTGCTGCATTGTTTTAAATGAGGTAGACACACAATGTTAGTTTCCAGTGTACAACATAGTGAATCGCTCCCCACATTTTGCCGTGCTCCCTGCAGGTATAGCTACCGTTTCTCTGACTTATTTCTCTTAGCCTAATGCTCTCCAGGTCCATCCTCTTACGGCTTTAGCAAATCACCCCAAATTTAATGGCTTACACAGCACAAATCTGTTACCTTACAGTGCTGGAGGTCAGGAGTTCGAAATGGGTCTCGGTGGGCTGAAATCAAGGGGCCGACAGGGCTGCATTCCCTCCGGAGGCTCCGGAGGAGGCCGGCTCCGTCACCTGTCCCAGCTTCTGGAGCCCACCTGCCTTCCTGGGCTTGTGGCCTCTCCCTCCACCTTCCTGCCCTCCATTATCACATCTCCCGCTCTGACCCTAGCACACCTGCCTCCCCATTTCACTTACCATGAACCTCTTGACTGTCCTGGGCCCACTCAAATTACCCAGGATAATCTCCCCAGGTCAAGATCCTTAATTTAATCAGCATGAGAGCCCACGTGAAGTAACATTTTCACAGACTCTGGGGGGCCGTGGGGGGGCCGCCGAAGCCAAGGGCACACTCTACACACTGCATGTTAGCTAACTTGACAATAAATTGTATTTGAACCCTTTAAAAAAAAATAACAATAGGGGCGCCTGGGTGGCTCAGTCGGTTAAGCCTCTGACTTCTGCTCAGGTCGTGATCTCGCGGTCCGTGAGTTCGAGCCCCGCGTCGGGCTCTGTGCTGACCGCTCAGAGCCTGGAGCCTGCTTCTGATTCTGTCTCTCCCTCTCTCTCTGACCCTCCCCCCATTCATGCTCTGTCTCTCTCTGTCTCAAAAATAAATAAACGTTAAAAAAAAATAATAATGTGAGCCAGGATTCTGGATACCACAGGGCCCAATAATTTGCATTTCTCTTTTTAATGTTTATTTATTTTGAGAGAGAGAGAGGGCACAAGTAGGGGAGAGCGAGGGAAAGAGAGAATCCCAAGCAGGCTCCATGCCATCAGCACAGAGCCTGATGCCATGAACCGTGAGATCGTGACCCGAGCTGAAACCGAGAGTCAGATGCTCAACTGACTGAGCCACCCAGGTGCCCACAAACTTACAGGTGAGGCTGATGCTGCTGGTCTGGGAACCGTGCTTTGAGAACCACCACTTTGGAGTTTACAGGGAATGAGATCCAAATGAGGTCAAGCTGTCCCGAGAAGAGGGTGTCTAGGGAGGGGTAGAGATGGGTAAGGAGGGTTTTGGCTGACACTGGGGGAGACGATTTCTCTTCCGCTGTTCCTATCCCGAGTCCAGGAAAGCCTCCAGGAAACGCATAAAAACACATTCTAAGTAACATCGGTGTTTCCTTTGGGTGTGACCATGGGGACCCACCCCAAAGCGGGAGCAAGTAGGCTCAGCCAATTTAAGTCATAGGTGGGAGAGAAGTTTTCGAAATCTTTCTTCACATGCCAGAGATGCTGCATATGGGCCCCCATGGGACGGAGCCGTGTGTAGATTGTAGCCCAAAGGCATCACTCTGTCCAGGTGGCACTCAGAAGTGTCACCTCCCTACAGACTGATACCTTTAGGACCTACAGCCTGGAGCGCTCCCATCCCCTCTCTGATCCTATGGCACTGTAACCTCCCCCTAAATCTCTTCTTCTTTCCCTTCTCTTCCCTTCCTTTCGCCCCCTACCAAGTCCTGTCCAACCTCCAGGAAAGACTTTCTTCCGGGACACTTCACAAAGTCCCTTCCAGGTTTGACCATGTCCCCCAGTTGTCCAACCTTTTCCCTGACAACTGAGACGAGGGCTCATTTCATTATTGTTTGTTTGTTTTTTACTTATTTGTATTAGGTCTGGGTTCAGAAAGGTCTTGAATCAGACCCCCCTCCCCCCCGCCCTGTGACCCACATCTCCCGTGCATGAACTGCCCAGCTAAAAGGGGGCTGTCTGATCCAAACTCTTCAATTCAGCCAGAGAAAATGTGCCAAGGTCCCCAGTTTGTCAGCAGCAGGACAAAAGTTTGTGTTCCTGACTCCTGGACCAGTGCTCTTTTAGAATCATCTTCCTTTCGTTCTGGGGATCAAACCTGAACTATCGCTAGGGTGACCCTAGCTATCACCCAAAACAGAGTGAGAGGGGGCATTATTAATAATTACACCAGGACAGCAGGTGTAAACAGGACTGCCCTGGGCAAATGGGACACATGATCATTCTAGCATGACATCTGAATGCCACCCACTTGCCCACCAGGAAAGCTTCTCTGTAGCCTTATGACTAAAGAGACCATGAGAACTCGTTCTCACTCTCCACACCCAGTGAGGGGCCGGAGGACCAAGCAAGCAGCCTTTGAGGGTCTGGCCTTCCCAGAGATTTTCAGGGTGCTCCACAGGTGACCTGCCTAACCCACCCAGAGCTGTGTATGCATAAACAGAGGCCCCATTTTACGGTCCCTGCCTAGCAGAGGGTAAGTGCCCTGCCAAGCCCAGTAGAACTCTGATTTCTGGTGCTTCCCTCTAGGTCATACCCACTGAATCAAAGCTCCATGTTGTAGAGTTTGAGTCTGCTAGAGCCACTTTATTTATATATATTTTTTAAATTTTTTTTATGTTTATTTTTGAGGAGAAAGAGACAGAGCATGAGCAGGGGAGGGGCAGAAAAAGAGGGAGACACAGAATCCAAAGCAGGCTCCAGGCTCTGAGCTGTCAGCACAGACCCCGATGCAGGGCTCGAACTCACAAACCGTGAGATCACGACCTGAGCCAAAGTTGGATGCTTAACCGACTGAGCCACCCAGGCACCCCCAAGGACTTCTATTTTTTTAATATTATTATATGTTTCATGTTTGAACAGGCAGCACATTCACTGGAAAAGTATTAAAGGCACACAGTGAAAGTCTTCCTCCCACGGACCTCCCCTCTCTTACTTCTCAGTCCTCACCTCCACTCTCAACACTCTTCTTAGTAGTGACTTGTTATTTGTAATTCTTTTGCTATTCTAGTTCCACTGCCTTTCCAAATAACTCTAAAATGAGCTTGTCAGGGGACGAGCCTGGGTGGCTCAGTCAGTTAAGTGTCTGACTCTTGATTTTTTTTTTTAATTTTTTTTTTAACGTTTTTATTTATTTTTGAGACAGGGAGAGACAGAGCATGAATGGGGGAGGGTCAGAGAGAGGGAGACACAGAATCTGAAACAGGCTCCAGGCTCTGAACTGTCAGCACAGAGCCCGACGCAGGGCTCGAACTCACAGACCGCGAGATCATGACCTGAGCCGAAGTCGGACACTTCACCGACTGAGCCACCCAGGCGCCCCTGACTCTTGATTTTAGTCAGGTCTTGATCTCAGTTTATGAGTTCGAGCCCCTGTGGCCGGGGGCTCTGGGCTGACAGTGCACAGCCTGCTTGGGATTCTCTCTCCCTCTCTCTCTGCCCCTCCCCCACTTGCACTCTCTGTCTCTCTCTCAAAATAAATAAATAAACTTAAAAAAAAACCCTATAGCTCCCTTTTTTCAAAAAAAAAAAAGATCGGCTTGTCAGTTTCTACAAAAAAAAATGCTGATGGAATTTTTGGCACAATTGCATTGAATCTACAGATCCATGCAGGGAGGATTTTATTAAGCCCAGATTCCAAAACACGAACATGGTCTATCTCCCCGTGTTTTGGGCTTTCTTTGGTTTCTTTCACCAACATGTTGTGGTTTTCAACATACATATCTTGCACATATTTTGTTAGATTTCTACCGAAGTATTTCATGTTTTCTGTTGCTACTGTAAATGATGTTTTCAATTTTTATCAATTTCCTCTTGTTTATTGCTAATATATAGAAATAAATTTGAGTTTTGTTTATTGACCTTGCATCCCGTGACCCTGCTAAAACTCACTTATTAGTTAACATGTATTAGTTAACACATAATAACACTAATGTTTTAATATTAGTTACAATTGCCATTCCTGAGCCATTCCTGAGCCATTCCTGCATATTCCCCCCCCCCTTTTTTTTTTTTGCTCTAGTGTGTATTACTCTGTAGCACTTTATAATTTATCTACTTTGTTTAATGTTTGTCCTCCCCAACCCATATCATTAGAAGGTAAGATTCGGAAGAGCAGAGATTTTTGTGTTTTACTCACTGATACCTTTCTTTCTTTTTTTTTTTTAATTTTTCTATGTTTTATTTTTTATATTTGAGAGAGAGACAGAGAGAACGAGTAGGGGAGGGGCAGAGAGACAGAGACAGAATCCGAAGCAGGCTCCAGGCTCTGAGCCGTCAGCACAGAGCCTGACGTGGGGCTCGAACTCACACACCGTGAGATCATGACCTGAGCCGAAGTCAGACGCTTCACCGACTGAGCCACCCAGGCGCCCCCTCACTGGCTTATTTCTTAGTGCATAGGAAGCACTGAGTACATAGCACTTAATTCACACCATTTGATTGAACAAATCAGTGAGTAGTGGCCTCCTACAGAATAAGTGGGCCACATTGAGAGAGAAAATTCTTCTTGCCACCTAACGTATCCCCTGAGGTGTGGGGGATCAGAGAGAAGATTCCATCCTCAGCAGACCAGGTCGGTTAGACAAGGTGACCTTTAAGCTCTTTTCCAGCCTCCTGAAAACAACTGTGAAACTTGCCTGAGTTCCAGAATGGGAGTACAAACACCGTGTGCCTGACCGGTGTGGGGGGCAGGTGTGTGCTGTGCGGTGTAGCACAGGGAGGGCCGGGTGACTCTGGACGAGGCAGGAGATTCCAACAAGTTGGTCTGTCTGAGAGAAGCATCTTCCCATTTTCCGGGCGTGCGCCACACAGAACCAGCGCCCAGGAACTGCTTACCCACAGCGGCTGCTCAGGACCACAGAAGCGGGGAGAAGGCTGGCTCTTAGGGACCCCGCGTGCCCTCTTTACTGAAGGCGTGAGCGTCTCCTTTGCTTCTCCACGAAGCCTGTCAGGAGGGGAAGAAGTGGGTGGGTCCTGTTCACTGCTCCTTCTCCCCTCCAGAGCCTCCCTCGGTGCCTGAACAGTAAGGGATCCCTAGCACCCTGGTGGCTCAGTAGGTGAGGCATCCAACTTTGGCTCAGGTCATGATCTCACAGTTTGTGAGTTTGAGCCCCACGTCAGGCTCTGTGCTGACACCTCAGAGCCTGGAGCCTGCTTCAGATTCTGTCTCCCTCTCTCTTGGCCCCTCCCGCACTCGCTCTCTCTCTCTCTCTCTCTCTCAGAAGTAAATAAACATTAAAAATTTTTTTTAATTAAAAATTATATTTTGGGAAAAAATAAAAATTATATTTTGGGGCTCCTGGGTGACTCAGTTCATTGAGCGTCCGACTTCAGCCTAGGTCATGATCTCACGGTTTGTGCGTTCAAGCCCCACGTCCTGCTCTCTGCCGTCAGTGCAGAAGCCCAATGCAGGGCTTGAACTCAGGAACCATGAGACCATGACCTGAGCCAAGATCAAGAGTCGGACACCCAACAGACTGAGCCACCCAGTGTCTGTGTGTTTTAAAAATGACACTGTGAGGGCTGTTGCACCTTCCCCAAAGTTGTTTTTTTTTTTTAATTTTTTTTTTAACGTTTATTTATTTTTGACACAGAGAGAGACAGAGCATGAACGGGGGAGGGTCAGAGAGAGGGAGACACAAAATCTGAAGCAGGCTCCAGGCTCTGAGCTGGCAGCACAGAGCCCGACGCGGGGCTCGAACTCACGGACCGCGAGATCATGACCTGAGCCGAAGTCGGCCGCTCAACCGACTGAGCCACCCAGGTGCCCCCCCAAAGTTGTTTTTTAACAGTAAAAAACTGGGGGGGGGATCCTAAATGTTCAAAGAGGTAAAATAAGTGAATTATGGTACCTTCATTCACTTAAAATACCGGCAGCCATCAAAATGATGCAAAACTGCATTTGCTGGTAGGGAAGAGTGTTCATATAAGGCATTACTGAGTGGAAAAGAGCAGGTTACAAAACATTACGTACAGTGTGATTCCAGTTTTGTTTGTTTCAAAAAATATTTTCTATATTGAAACATGTTAACACACACACACACACACACACATATATATATTCTAGAATGATGTGCAACGAAATGTTGACAACGGTTATCTCTGGGATTTCAGGTCATGTTTGTATTCTTTCCTTTGTTTCTATTTGCCATAATGCGCTTTCTTTCCTTTATATTCAGAAAGAACAAGACTGCTATTGTCACCTTATGAAAACATTAAATTAAGTGAAAGCACATTTCCCCGTAAGAATACGGCGCGGAAATTACGTGAATCTAGTAGAAATGAACAAGGGCTTGGGGCGCCTGGGTGGCTCAGTCAGTAAAGCGTCCGAGTTCTGCTCAGGTCGTGATCTCACGGTTCATGAGTTCGAGCCCCGTGTCGGGCTCCGTGCTGACAGAGCAGAGCCTGGAGCCTGCTTCAGATTCTGTGTCTCCCTCTCTCTCTGCCCTTCCCTGACTCGTGCTCTTTCTCTCAAAAATAAATAAACATTAAAAACAATTTTTTTTTAAACAAACAAGAACTACATCTAATAGCAATCACCACCACTGAACTCTCCCCTCGGCCCCCAGAGCTGGGGTGCCCTCACCCATAAACCCCATTGTAACCTGTGCCATCGCAAGCCCCAGCTCTGATGCTCAGCAACCACCAGCTTGGGGGGCCTCTCTCCCTGGGCTGGGCCTGGGGGTGCAGGGAGGGACCTCGGAGCAGCCCCGGTCCCAGCTTCCGGGAAGCCTGGGGGATTGTTGCTATGGACGAACCACTGTCTATGGAGCAGGGGTGAGCTTTGGGTGCCTGTGTAAGTTCTGGGCACAGAAGTCCCTGCCTCCTACCCTCTTCCCTTCCTTTCTCCTTCTTCCACTACCCCCTCCATCCTTCCTTCTCACTCCTCCTTCCCCACCTCTCTCTTCCTTCCTCTCTCCCTCCTCCCATTGTCTTTCCCTCCATTCCTTCCTCTTTCCCTCCACATCGCTGAGCCCCTGTCAGGCAAGAGAGACACGATGATGAATCACCCACTGTTGCCCCTCAAGGGATCTGCAGTCTGGAGAGGGAAACAGCTGGGTCCAGGGTGCCTTGTGCTCAGAGCCCTGAGGGAAAGCTGTCTGGAGCAGGAAATACCTGTGCTGAATCCCGACAGATTCAGAGGAGCTGGTCAGGAAAGAAAATGGACAAGAGTCAACCCTCCTGGGCAAATCTGTTGTTGCTTCAGTTTCCTAACCGGCCTCCACAGGACCAGCCCTGCCCAGAAGCCCTCCTTGGTGGGGACAGACTCCCTAGACGCTTCGTGTCACCGACTCCCTGGCAATATAGCTCACCTGGCCCGGCCATCCCTCCAGGGTTAGGCTCGGCCCATAAATCCAGCTGACTCAGGAATTGCCTTTGTGCTCAGGACTTCCCAGTAGGGGCTTGTCCCACCGCTCCTGCCGGGTCATGCCCAAGTTCCGCGTTCTCACTGCCGGTTTGGCAATTCTTCTCTGATTTGGAGCCCAGATCCTTCCTGCTGCTTTTAATCCAGGGTCATTTGCTTTATCCCCAAGGATTTAAAAAATGAAGATTAAAATCTTGTCTTCTCGCTCTGTTGGCAAACAGCTCTTCATGTGCTGGACAGGTGTGATTAGGTATGTCTCTGTCACTGCTCAGCTCCTGGAGCCACATTAAGCCGAGATGGGAGGGAGCAGGAAGGTGTTCAGAGATCTTTCTCACTGCTCTCACTTCTGCCAAGGGCCCCTCCTGGGCACGCTGATCCACCTGCCATGTTTGGATTATAAGCTGTTAAAAGACCCAATCGGGGGTTATTAGCCCTTGTGGATAAAGCCACTGCCCTCCCCATGTTTCTCTTGGTTTTGAAAGGTGTTTCATGGGAACACAGGTATAGGGGAGGTTGGTTTCAGGATGAGTCACCTTTGAAAGTGACTCCAGACATGGGAGCTGGAGATCGGGATAAGAGGTTTAGAGCAAGAGAGAGGAAAGAGACCCATTGAACTGTTTAAAGAAAGGAGAACAAATAAATACGCACAATTGTGTGATAAGAAATAAAATTGCAGGTGCACTTGGGTGGTTCAGTTGGGTAAGCGTCTGACTTCGGCTCAGGCCATGATCTTGTGGCTTGTGAGTTTGAGCCCCGCATCGGGCTCTGTGCTGACGGCTCGGAGCCTGGAGCCTGCTTCAGGTTCTGTGTCTCCCTCTCTCTCTGCCCCTCCTCTGCTCGTACTCTCTCTCTCTCTCAAAAAATTAACAAAACGTTAAAAAAAAGAAATAAGATTGTAATAAATTCTACTCAAAAAAGGAGAGAGAGAGAGAGAGAGAGAGAGAGAGAGAGAGAGGCAGGGAAGCTGCTGGAGGCAATCAGAAGGGAGCATCCACCATGGAGAAGGATGCAAAAACATCTGGGAGAGTTGCCCGGGGCAGATCTCCCACCCGAGCCAGACAGAGGGACCCTGGGCTGAAGCAGTGTCTACAGCATGATCTAAGGTTGGGGAACGTGAAAGACTTTGGGGCCTTTATTTCCCTCCTTCCTTTATTCTATTATCACTGGTGGCCCATCTCAAAGTCCTTGAGTGCATCCTGAATGCTCTGCAGCTCCAGAGACCAGCCCACCTTAATCTCCCCTAAAGGGAGTTGGGGGTAGAGGAATGTACCCAGGTCTTCAAACTGTCCCAACCCCAGGCACAGACCAGCCTCACTGCTCATGGCCCCTCCACCGGGTCCCGGATCCCCAAGGCCAGAAACCAACAAGGGAGACAGATCCATAAACGTCACCTGGTGAGACTTACATGATGGTGTGCTAAGAGCAATCTCAAGTTCATTCATTCATTCAGTACTTCCTGTGTGCTGCCATATGCCGGCCCTGCTCTAATCTCTGAGGATAGAGTTGAGCCAGACAAAAATCTCTGCCCTTTGGAGCTTACATTTTTTTTTTCTTCTGTACTGAGGAATAATTTATGTACAGTGAAATATATTAATCCTAAATGTAAAGCCTGATAACTTTTTAGAATTATATACATCCGAGTACTCACCACCCCCAATCCATAACTGCCTCCCCCTCGCCAACGTAACCATTCCCCTGACTTTTTTCACCATCAATGAAATTTGCCTGTCTTTACACAGCAAAGGAAACAATCGACAAAACTAAAAGGCAACCTACAGAATGGGAGAAGATATTTGCAAATGACATACCTGATCAAGGGTTAATATCCAAAATACATAAAGAACTTACGAAACTCAACATCCCAAAAATGAATAATTCAATTAAAAAATGGGCACGCTTGAGGTTCTCTGTCTCCCTCTCTCTGTCCCCCTTCCCTGCCTACTCATGCATGCACACACTCTCTCTCTCTCAAAGATAAACTTAAAAAAAAAAAAAAATGGGCAGAAGACATGAACAGACATTTCTCCAAAGAAGACATGTGGATGACCAACAGACACACGAAAAGATGCTCAACATCACTCATCATCAGGGAAATGCAAATCAAAACCACACTGAGAGGTCACCTCACACCTGTCAGAATAGCTAAAATCAACAACACCACAAACAACAGGTGTTGGCGTGGATGTGGAGAAAGGGGAACCCTCGTGCACTGTTGGTGGGAATGCAAACTGGTGCAGCCACTCTGGAAAACAGTATGGAGGTTCCTCAAAACGTTAAAAATAGAACTACCCTATGATCCAGCAATCACCCTACTGGGTATCTACAAAAATACTAATTCGAAGGGATATATGCACGCCTGTGTATGTGTGTGTGTGTGTGTGTGTGTGTGTGTGTGCATTATTTACAATAGCCAAATTCTGGAAGCAGCCCAAATATCCATCAGTAGATGAATGGATAAAGAAGATATGATATATGTGTGCGTGTGTGTGTGTGTATAATGTGGAATATTATATATATATTTTTTATTTAGCCATAAAAAGAATGAAATCTTGCCATTTGCAACAACATGGGTGGAGCTAGAGTGTTATGCTAGGCAAAATAAGTCAGTCAGAGAAAGACATATACCATGTGATTTCACTCACATGTGGAATTTAAGGAACAAAACAAATGAGCAAAGGGGAACAAAAGAGAGAGAAAGGCAAACGAAGAAACAGATTCTTAACTATAGAGAACAAACTGCTGGTTACGTGAGGGGACGGGGTGGGGGGTGGGGGAAACGGGATGGGGACTACAGAGGGCACTTGTCGCGATGAGCATGGGGTGATGTATGGGAACCGTTGAATCACTCGCACTGTGTGCTAACAGGAATTTAGATAAAACCTTAAAAAATCTTTGCCTGTCTTCAAAATGTATGTAAATGGAGTCGTAGAGCACGTACTCTGGCTCCTGACTTCTTTCATTTGTTTGTGAGAGCCATCCAGGTTGACTGCATGTGTCAGTAATTACTGAGTTTTTATTTCTGCACAGTATTCCATTGTGTGAATAATCCGCAACTTGTTTATCTATTCCCTGAGTGATGGGCATTTGAGTTATCTACAGTTTGACATTTTTGTGAATAAAGTTGCTCTGAACATTCTTGTCTTTGGTGGACATTTATGCTCATTTCTCTGGAGTATATCCAGTGGTGAACCTAGAGTATCTGACACTTGGAATGAATTTTTTTTTTTTTTTTTTTTTTTAGGAAGAGAGCAAGTGGGAATAGGGGAGGGGGCAGAGGAAGAGATAGACAGGGAGAGAGAGAGAGAGAGACAGAGAGAGAGAGAGAATCTTAAGCAGGCTTCATGCTCAGCACACAGCTCGATGTGGGGCTCAATCCCACAACCCAGGGATCATGACCTGAGCTGAAATCAAGAGTCAGATGCTCAACCAACTGAGCCACTCAGGTGCCCCATGGAATAGATCCTCTGTAATGCTCCCAGCCCTCGATACAGCAAAATTGCTTTCAGCAATAATAATGAAATTAATAATACTAATAATAATGGCAAGAAAGGAGACAGTGATATTTTATTTTATTGTACTTCATGTACATGTAATCACACTGGCAAAAAAATGAAAAGAAAATATTACCATATCCAAAAAAGGATTAATACTTTTAAAGTATGTTAACTTTTTAATTATTTATTTTTTATTACGATTATTTTTAAAATTTACATCCAAGTTAGTTAGCATATAGTGCAGTAATGATTTCTGGACTAGAAATCATTGACTCATCCATCCCTTCCTCAATGCCCTCCTCAATGCCCCTTGCCCATTTAGCCCATCCCACCACCCACAGCCCCTCCAGAAACCCTCAGTTTGTTCTCTGTATTCAAGAGTCTCTTGTGTTTTGCCCCAGTTGTTATATTAGTTTTGCTTCCCTTCCCTTATGTTCACCTGTTTTGTATCTTAAGTTCCACATATGAGGAAAGTCATGTGATATTTGTCTCTCTCTTGACTAATTTTGCTTAGCATAATATGCTCTAGTTCCATCCACGCTGTTGCAAATGGCAAGATTTCATTCTTTTTGAGTAATATTCCATTGTGTGTGTGTGTGTGTGTGTGTGTGTGTGTATGTATATATATATATATATATATATATATATATATATATATACATATATATATACCACATTTCGGCTCTTTCCTAAAGTGTGTTAACTTTTTAAAAAGAAGACCAAAACTTTTATCAGTTTATACTCTGTTTTACTGTTCTCAATTTTAAACACAAAAATGCCAGTAATCCCATAAAATGAAAGAACTAAAGTACCTTAGGTTCTGCTTCTTTGTCTTTAAAATCATGCTGCTACCCTTATCTCAAATACACAGTCAAGTGCAGGAGTCTGTCATACCATGGGGACTGGAGACAGGAACTGTAATCTGAAAAGGATTGAATGGTTCCAAACCTTTAGGAAAATTATCCTCAAAATGAATGCAGGTACAATGGAATATGACTCAGCCACAAAAAGGAATAAAGTCATCATCCATGTGACAACATGGAGGAACCTGGAAAACTTTGTACCAAGTGAAATCAACCAGACACAAGGGGACCAATCCTGTAGGATTCCTCTTATACCAGGTACCTCGAATCGACAAGGTCATAGAGACAGACAGTATATGAGAGGTTACCAAGGGACAGGGGGAGGGGAGGTGGGGGGTTAGTGTTTCATGGGTAGAGCTTCCGTTTGGGAAGATGAAAAAATCTGGAGGTGGAGGATGGTGATTGATGGTTGCACAACAGTGTGAATGTAATTAATGTCGCTGAATTGTACGTTCAAACACAGTTTTGGTTTTCAATGGCAAATTGTAGATTGCATATATTTGACCACAATCAAAAGAAAAAGTGTCATTAAATAAATACATAAATGCACAAAGCCCATGTGTCTCGGGGGGCCAAGTGCATAACCAGACATCCTCTAAATCAACTTCCACAAAGAATGCAATGCTTACAAAAGCATTCATTTACATACTGTGAATATGTTAATTTGAGACCATTTTTAAAACTCAGTGGTGCCGTCAGTGAAGCATCCGGCTTCAGCTCAGGTCATGATCTCATGGTTTTGTGGGTTTGAGCCCCACATTGGGCTCCATGCTGACAGTGTGGAGCCTGCTTGGGATTCTCTCTCTTTCCCTCTCTCTCTCCCACGTGTGGTTTCTCCCTCTCTCTCTCTCAAAAAAAAAAAACAAATAATGGTAATTATAGCAATTGTTTAGAACTTAGACCAAAAAGATGGGGGGGGGGCCACATTTTATCATCTTTTGGCATTGCTGGTCCTGGTGCACAGATAATAAAAAGCAGATTGACTTTTTTTTTTTTTTTTTTTTAAAGTAAACTCCACCTCCAACGTGGAGTTCAAACTCCTGATCCTGAGATCAAGAGTCCCATGGTCTACTGACTGAGCCCGCCAGGATCCCCCAAAACAGACTGACTTTTAGTCATTTTCATTACTGTCCTAAATTCTCTGCAACAACATACTCCCTTATTGGCCACACACTGACTGAACTGCAGCTACCCCCTCACTTTGGATATATGCCTAGGAGTGGAATTTTGAGACAAAGAGTAGGGGTATGTTTTCTTTTGACTGATTTACTCTCCCCTCGGGCAAGGCATGAGCGCTCCCGATGCTCCACATCCTTGACAGCTTTTCTTATTGGTGATTGCTTCAATTTGAGTCATTCTGATGAGTATTATAGAATCTCATTGAGGTTTTATTTTGCGTTTCCCTGAAGACTAATTGTGTTGAGAGCCCTGTCATATGCTTACAAGCCCTTTAAATAGCCTCTTTTTCAAGACTGTTGCCCACATTTTTGTTTGTTTGGTTTTCCTTTTCTTATTGATTTGAAAGAGATCTTTACATATTAAGGACACAAGTCCTTTGTCTAATGTATATATTGTGAAAGTCTTCTCTTGCCCTTTTACTCTCTTAATGGCACTTTTTGATAAACAGAGGTTTTTATTTTAATGAAGTCCAATTTACCAATTAAAAAAGTGCTTTTTATGTCCTGCTCATAAGATCTTTGCCTGTTTGTGAAGATTCCCTCCTGTGTTTACTTCCAGAAGCTTTATTGGTTTAGTTTTCACATTTAGGTCTGTGGTCCATCTTGAACTAATGTTTATGGCATGAGGAAGGGATCAGAGCTCACTTTTTTTCCCCTTCGGAGTAGGCATAAAAACTTTGTGTTCCCCACAGAATTGCAGAAGCAATTCTATACCATATATGTATGGATCTACCATGAACAATTTTTTTTTGTTTTTTTTGTTTGTTTGTTTGTTTGTTTTTTACCATGAACAATTTTAAAGATACCACTTTCTAGATCCTCAACCTCCCTAGGTCCTCCTTTCTTTATTTTATTTTTTAAACTTTTTTTAATGTTTATTTATTTTTTTTGAGAGACAGAGAGAGACAGAGCACGAGTGGAGGAAAGGCAGAGAGAGAGGGAGATACAGAATCCAAAGCAGGCTCCAGGCTCCGAGCTATCAGCACAGACCCCGATGCGGGGCTCAAACCCACAAACCATGAGATCGTGACCTGAGCCGAAGTCAGACACTTAACTGACTTAGCCACCAAGGTGTCCCTAGGTCCTCCTTTCTAAAATGAATCTATTTGTGGGGTGCCTGGGTGGCTCAGTCGGTTGGGCGTCCAACTTCGGCTCAGGTCATGATCTCGCGGTCCGTGAGTTCGAGCCCCGCGTCGGGCTCCATGCCCACAGCTCAGGGCCTGGAGCCTGCTTTGGATTCTGTGTCTCCCTCTCTCTCTGACCCTCCCCCGTTCATGCTCTGTCTCTCTCTGTCTCAAAAATAAATAAACGTTAAAAAAATTTACTTTATTTTTTTATTTTATTTTATTTTCATTTTATTTAATGAATGTATTTGCCTCTGTCATCAAACATCAAGCCAGTTTTCCTTTGTCCTCTCACTTACCTTTCCAAGTAGGGTTCACTTTTCACTCCACCCCAGTCTGACCATGGTGCATCATCTAGATGTGTGCAAACCACTGGGGACCTAAATAAACAAAGGGGCAATTAGAACATGTGCGCTCCTGAGGGAGAGACCCCTTCGAAAAAGCACACTGAACATCAGCCGTAAATATTAAAGGGGAAGCATCTTATTCCATCGAAGGGACAAGTTCTAGGTGATGAGGCATCTAGTTAGCTTAGAATTAGAATATGGAAGTGAGATGGTTGTCACCAGCCTATGCATTAATACATCTGTTTGAAGTGAAAACTGTATCCAGATTTTCCTTGGACAGATAGTCTAACTGGGTTGACTGGTTTGACAATGAATTCTGGCTTTGCCAATTCGCTTATATGGCAGAACTTTCCCATAAATGAAATCAACCAAATTTGTAACTCTGAGGTTCTGAAGAAAATATATACAACATGCAGGAAACGATATTTTTTTTCAACTTTTTTTTTTTTTTTTTTTTTTTTTTTTTTTTTTTATTTTTGGGACAGAGAGAGACAGAGCATGAACGGGGGAGGGGCAGAGAGAGAGGGAGACACAGAATCGGAAACAGCCTCCAGGCTCCGAGCCGTCAGCCCGGAGCCTGACGCGGGGCTCGAACTCACGGACCGCGAGATCATGACCTGGCTGAAGTCGGACGCTTAACCGACTGCGCCACCCAGGCGCCCCAGGAAACGATATTTTTGCAGCTATTAAAATTATGCTTAGGGGGCGCCTGGGTGGCTCGGCCGGTTAAGCATCCAATTCTTAGTTTCAGCTCAGGTCACGATCTCACAGTTTTGTGAGTTGGAGCCCCGCATCGGGCTCTGCACTGACAGTGTAGAGCCTGCTTGGGATTCTCTGCCTCCCTCTCTCTCTCTGCCCCTCCCCACCTCGTGCTGTCTCTGTCTCTCCCAAAATAAACAAAAATAAACTTAAAAAGATTGTGACCAGGGGCGCCTGGGTGGCTCAGTCGGTTAAGCGGCCGACTTCGGCTCGGGTCATGATCTCGCGGTCCGTGAGTTCGAGCCCCGCGTCGGGCTCTGTGCTGACCGCTCAGAGCCTGGAGCCTGTTTCAGATTCTGTGTCTCCCCCTCTCTGACCCTCCCCTGTTCATGCTGTGTCTCTCCCTGTCTCAAAAATAAATAAAACGTTAAAAAAAATTTAAAAAAAAAAAGATTGTGACCAAAAATTTAGATGTCAATTTAAAAATATGAGAGTATGTCGTTTTCCAGAATCCTTTTAGGGGGTGCACAAGCACGAAAGTTTGAAGAAACCTGATCTATAGGGCAGTGGTTCTCAACTCCTGGTTACAATTGGAATTACTTGGGGAACTTGAAAGAGGATGATGCCTGGGCTTCACTCCAGGCCAATAAAATCAAAGGAGTTGGGAGTGAGCACTTTTTAAAAGCTCCTTAGGTGATTCAAAGAGCAGACAGGCTGAGAACCACTGGTTTCCTCCTCCACCCCGCTCTGTTCCACTCAATCTAAACCTTTTCCTCTTCCTCCCCACCCAGCACCCAAGGCTATCTCCCTGACCCACACCCATGACTAGCTCCAAGACTAGATATTGCCTCTTGGACATTTACATGTCCAAATACAACCCGTCCTAAACCAGGCTTGGCAACAATTTGGATTATGCATCAGTAAAAAATGTGGGGAGGTACACCTCAGAATATGTGTATTAAAAATAAACCACAAATATATGTTAATATGTTAGGCCCACCATTAAATGTCTATAAAATAGAAGTATGAGACTAAAAAGGAATATAAATACAAGTTCTAATATTTTCTCTCCACGTCCTATGGATGACCTCTGTGCTTTTGCACATGCTGCTCCCTTTTCCTAGAATTCCCTTCCCTTGTCTTTCTATGAACCTCCATTCATCCTTCAAGACCCAGTATGTATAACTCCTCTGAGACTCCACCACAGACACTTCCTACCTCCAATGGTGCCCCCAGGAGGCTCTCTATAGGCCTCTGTCTTTTCTCTACAGGCCTCTGTCTTTACACCTGCCATACTATATTAAGGCATGCGAATGTCTCTCTCCCCTGGGGGCTCAGGAAAACATTGAGAGCAGCACCCAGCATAGGACCTGGCTCATGATAAGTTTGCAATAAATGTGTGTTGGATGATAAAGTGAGCAAAGAGGAGGTGGTCAAAATATCTAACCATCAGGGTAGCAGCAAAGGGTGGGGGGGGTGGGGTTGGAGGAGGTGGTGGGAGTGGAGAGGAGGTTCTGGAGGGTCCCCATTAGAAGAGTGTTGACGTTTCAGCGGCTGGTTTGGGGGAAGCCCGGGGTCCAGGTCAGCACTCCGGTTTGGCCACACCACTGCATTCTGGCCGCACTTTAGCGCCAGTGGCAAATTCCCAGAGGCCTGGCTGTCCAAGGACTCAGGGACTATTTAAAATTGTCTGGAGAGCAGTACCTCCATTTAGGCCGCACAGAGAACTCCAGACGCCCCCGTGGGGACAGAGGGGTCGACCCCGTGCAAGATCTCTCCCTTCGTCTCACTGTCTGGAAGGCCAGGCCTGGCCAGGAACCCTGAGGCCACTGACACTCCTCAAAGCACATTGCACGTTGGGGCCTCTGGGGCGCCGGCCTGGGAGACCTCCCCCAGGGGGCCGAGGGTGATGAACAGGGCTCGGCCTGTCTCTGTCCGTCTCGTCTGTCCCGGTGGGGCTGCCACGCACTGCACTCCCCACGGAGAGCAGCCAGCGCAGCTGCGGAGGCAAGGGCAGCGGGAGGACAGAAGCCACGTCCAGCCCTCCCACCCCCAGCCCTGCTCAGCAGGAGGAACCTGCAGAGGTAGTACAGAGCTCACGAAGGGCTTAGCCACCTGCTCACCTCCGGAGCAGGGGCACGGCGCTCCGGCCAGGAGCAGGGCTGGGCCAAGAGCTGCCTTTTCAGCGCGTAGGTGCTCCGCCCCATTGTCTGGCAACATCTGGAGACATCTCCAGTTGTTTCAACTAGGAGCAGAGGGTGCTATCGGCACCGGCATCAAGGATGCTTAGATGCTTTAAAAAAAAAAAAAAAAAAAAAGCCTGGGTGGCTCAGTCGGTTAAGCGTCTGACTTCCGCTCAAGTCATGATCTTGCAGTACGTGAGTTCAAGCCCCGCGTCGGGCTCTGTGCTGACAGCTCGGAGCCTGGAGCCTGCTTCACATTCTGTGTCTCCCTCTCTCTCTCTCTACCCCTCCCTTGCTCACTGTCTCTCTCTCTCAGAAATAAACATTAAAAAAAAAATTTTTTTTTTTAAAGGATGCTCGGATGTTGCTCAATATCCTGCAAGGCACAGGACGGCCTCCACCACCGAGAGGCTCCAAATGTCACCCGTGCCAAGGCCGTCCACACCTTCATCCTTCCATCCCTCTCCTGAGGCTGTTCCTCCAACCACCTCCCTGCTCCGCTAAACCAGCTTGTTAAAGCCCTTCACGGCTGACATCAGGTCGCCTCCTTTTCCAGATGTGCCATTCTTTAGCCGTGTGACAAACGTGTGACAAACGTAGGCAAGCGGTTGGAACCAGACTTCTCACCTTGTGGAAGACAAACACACGAGCCGAACATCCCTCCCGCGTGGTCAGCCACTGTGAGGAAGTGACACTGTAACACCCAGAGCTCCCAGTTCACAGAGCTGCTGCCGTGACAATGTCTGCTTCCGCCTTGCCCTGGACCCCTGCAATCTGGCTGTGAGTCTTTGGGTCCTGTAGCCACAACAGACTCTGCAGTGATGCGAGCTGACTCCCATGAACCGTGTGCACTGGAAACACGGGGACCCCGTCTTCAGGTGTCCGCGCCTCGTCTACGGAGGGAGGGAGTGGGTGCTGGCAGGGGGTGGGTGCTGAATACATATGTGCTGGCCTCTAGACCGTAGGGAACACAGAGGGCCCCGTGGGGCATGCGGAGTGTGAACTGTAATCAGGCAGAGGGTGTGTGGGAGACTCCCCTTGAGCCTATGACTCCGGGCTTGCGCCCCAGGCCTTGGGGAGGCACACTGGAGACTTCCAATGACAGCCCCGCAGGGCTTTCCTCCAAACTTCTTGTTGACAAATTTGCAAGCGTACAGAAAAGTTACAAGAATTAGTACGATGCACACGCATGTACCCTTCACCTGGATCTACCACTTTGGCCCCCTCTCTCTGTACGCATACGTGCACACTACAGCTCAGGTCAAGATCTCACGGTTCGTGGGTTCAAGCCCCGCGTCGGGCTCTGTGCTCACAGCTCACAGCCTGGAGCCTGCTCCCGGCTTCTGTGTCTCCCTCTCTCTCTGCTCCCCCTCCCTGCTCATGCTCTGATTCTCTCTCACAAATAAACAAATATTAAAAAAAAAAAAAAAAAAGAAGAAGCCAGGCCAGTCGTCTTGCAGGACGTCCCTCGATTTGGGTCTGTCTGCTGTTTCTGATTAAATTGTTTCTGATTAAATTGACGGTAAGTGTTTTTAGCAGGCGGAGCACGGACGACATGCTGTGTCCTTGTCGGAGCAGCCCTCCAGGCCGAGTGAGTGAGATGTCTAGTTTCCCACTATTGGTGGCCTTACTTTCGATCCCACAAGAGGTCACAGAGGAGAGAACTTTGCAGAAAGGTCTGCATCCTGTCCCTTCCCGGCAGGCCGGCCACACCGGAGACCTCCCCATGGGCATGGGGCGGTGGTACAGTCTGCGGCTCTAAGGGAATGAAGAAAGAGGATGAGTGGCCAGAACTGCTTCCCGGGGCTCCAGACCGTGCTCCCAGCCCCGTGATTCTGGGGAGGGCGTGGCGCTCGCTCTCAGGGGCGGGGGGCGGGGGGGGGGCGGGCGGGAGGGGGGCAGGCTTTTCAAAGAGCACCAAAGAACAATGCCATCATCCGCCATCCGAGAAGCCACCCCTGGTTATATTTATGACCCTACGACTCGCAAGGGACTTTCCCATTCATCTCCCATGGCATCGGAGAGCACCTGCCACACTGTGTGAAAAGCATCGTGTGGAAAGCCTTAGAGTCATTCAGACCTAACCACCCTGGGAGGCTGCTGGCACACCACTGTGTGGGTGGGAGAATGGAGTCACAGAGTGGTGAAGCCGCTTGCCCAAGTACACCCAGCTGGCAGCTCTCAGGACCCGGCCCCTTTGAACTTCTGGGCCGAGGGGCTAAGCTTCCGGGTGCTGTGCTGTGAGCATGACAGCAGGTGGGAGCGGAGAGCAGGACAGACACAGAGGACCCATTTGCAGACGGAGCCAACAAGGCCCGGACGGGCCGTGTGCACCAGCGAATCTGTGGGACTGGGACCGGCCCCAAGAACTCGTGAGTCCTGGGCTACTGGTGCCCTTGCCGCAACCTCAGGCTGGACGTGGGACCAAGGCCAAAGCTGCCAAAGGTGCTGTGACCATCTGCCCAGAGGGATGGGCACAGGGAAGGGCAATGACAGTGACTGTCTCTGCATAGCTCCCTCTCCTGTGCAGGGACAGCAGAGGCCACCGTGCCTGGAACAGGGACACCCTGACCCCAAACAGGACAATCTGAATCACCTCTGCCCCAAACCACACCACCACCACCCACCCCGCCTCCAGCCCTGCCAGCCCATGTAGCTGCTACGCCCTGTCTCTCCAGCTGGGGAGGGAACCATCCCAATTTGTCATCCCCATCTGTCATCCCCACTGGTCAGGTCACCCACATTTTAGGAGGAAGTGGCTAGCTTCTCTGGCAAACCCCTTTCTGGCCCGACAGACCTGAGCAGCCAGTTTCTTGAACCCTGGTCTCGGGATGAGCCCAGAATTCCAGCCTGTTGGTGGTCACAGGAAGTACCAGGTCAGGATGGGGATGTGGCCTGGAATCATCTGGATGGGGGGCAGGCGAGAGAAGAAAAGCCAGAGGTCAGAGAAGGAAAGGTCTACCTCCTGTGCACTCTGCAAATCCTAGACCGGTCTGCCTATTCCATGAAGCCCACCCTGATCACAGCAGTGCCCACCAGGCTCTCCTCAGCTACACGGGAATGTCCTTGATTCCGCTTTAACTACCAGGACAAGTCACCTTGTGCCTCCTCTCGCATAGTACAAACTAGGGGGTGTCTTTGTGAGGCTATTTGGGCCTGAGGCTGAGCTGTGTATTCAGTAGGTGCTCTGTACATGCTTGATTGCTGAATAAATTAAGCTCATTCATTCATTCACTCATTCAAAAAAATCATTAATGAGCAACTGCCTTGAGCCAGGCTGTCTTCTAGGGGCCCTTGCCCCTGGGGATTGACATTCTGGCTTAGGAACAGATAATGTGAGGCCAGTGCTAGGAAGAAAGATCAGTGAATGAATGAATGAAAGTGGAGACTGAGGATAGGAGGAAGTGGAAAGGGGCCCGGAGGAGAGAGCTGCCGTCTTTCTGCCCCAGCTGCAGCGCTCCCATCACCCAGGGAGCATAGACACTCTGCAGAGAACCAGCCTCATCCAAGGTGGGGCAGCCTGCTGGCCTGGCTTATCTTGGTAGCTGGAGAGAAAATGTTCTGGGAGGAGATTTTGTTTTTCTAGGTTTCTGAGAGCCATTTCCCCCCCCGGCCAGGGGCACCAGCAATAAAACTCCTGGCCATTCGGGGGAAACTGAGAGCTCGGTCCACCACCAAGACCAAGGGGGCAGATGCTCTGGAAAGTGCGGCCGCATCAAAATGCTGCTGAGGGGTCATGCCTACAGGTCAGGGGCAAGGTGGGACTAGAGCCTGCGGAAGAATCTTTTCTTTCTTTCTCTATTTTCCTTCCTCCCTCCTTCCCTTTCTCCCCCTTTCCCGTCCTCTCTCTGTCCCTTCTCTCTCCCCCTCCCTCCCCCAATGTGACCTTCCCAGGCCACTTTGTTTACATCACGCTCCCAGCCCTCTCTCTCCCACTCTCCATTTTCTTCTCCTGCACAGCACCTGTCACCCTCACACATACCGTGTACTTCTCTATTGGTTTGCTTTTGTCAGGCAGCCCCTCCCCCCAGCAATTTCCATGTGGACAACGACTGACCTCCCAGCACCTAGAACAGTGCCTGGAACACAGTTGGTACTCAAAGAATATTCTTCTCCCCTTCCTTCATCCTTCTTCCTCTACATCCCCACTGCGCTGTGGGAAGGGAAAAGGGTTGTACGTAAGACATATCCCTGGCTTACAGGAGCTCATGGCCCCCCGCCCCAGAAAATGGGTGACTCCAGAGGAAACTTGTGCCCCTACCGACTTCATCTCCAAACTTCCCCAGCCCTTGCCTCCTGCCCTCACGTCTTCCTTTGCTGTGCACTTAGATGTCTTTCTCTGCAGCAGTGGGTGCACGTATCTGCAACCAAATCCTCCTTCTGCCCTGCCCAGAGGAGGCAACCAGCATGGAGTGGTGACATAGGACAGCCCCGAGTTTGAATCTCAACTCAGTTTCATCTGTAGGATGGAGCTCCGTTATCTACCTTGCAAGGGTTCCATTGAGAATTAGAGCACATCTAAAAGGTTTAGGGGCGCCTGGGTGGCTCAGTCGGTTGAGCATCCACCTTCGAATCAGGTCATGATCTCACCGTTCATGAGTTCGAGTCCCACGTCAGGCTCCGTGCTGACAGCTCAGAGCCTGGAGCCTACTTCAGATTCTGTATCTCCCTCTCTCTCTGCCCCTCTCCTGCTTATGCTCTCTCTCTCTCTTTCAAAAATAAATAAACATTAAAAAAAAAAAGATGTCAAAGAACAAGGATATGAGAAGATGTTTACAAAATATTAAGTGAATAAAGCAGCTATATGTCAATATTACAGTATGAATCTCTCCCTCTTTCTCTCATATTGGTGCTGCCTCTAGTGGAGGAATTACAGGTGGTTCTCTTGTTTTTTTTCTTTGTGTTTTCTGTACTTTTTTTTGAATTTTGTTAATATTTATTTATTTTTGAGAGACAGAGGCAAAGCGTGAGTAGGTGAGGGGTGAAGAGAGAGGGAGACACAGAACCTGAAGCAGGCTCCAGGCTCTGAGCCATCAGCACAGAGCCCGATGCAGGGCTCCAACTCACGAGCCGTGAGATCATGACCTGAGCTGAAGTCACGCGCTCAACCGATTGAGCCACCCAGGCGCCCCATGTGCTTTCCGTATTTTCTAAAATCTCTACAGTATACTTGTGTTACCTTTTTAAAGAAAAATTAGAAAATCACATTTATTTTGACAAAATATGGACTAAGCATAGGTTTGACTTAAATTCTATGGTTTACTCATGTCAAGATCACACACATTGACCAACAGACCATTCCCGATCAAGCTTAACGAACTTGTGAAAAACCTAACTGTTCTGATCATCTTTTACATATGTTTTCTTAATACCCTTTTTTTCCTTTTTTTATTACAAAATTGTTTTAAGTTTATCTATTTTTGAGAGAGAGACAGAGCGCGAGCAGAGGAGGAGCAGAGAGAGAGGGAGACACAGAATCTGAGCTGTCAGCACAGAGCCCAACACCGGGCTCGAATGCACAAACTTTGAGATCATGACCTGAAGCCAAAGTCTGACTCTTAACCAACTGAGCCACCCAGGCGCCCCATGCCCCCCCCCCCTTTTTTTTTTCAGGAATAATTTTAGACTTACAGAAAAGCTGCAAAGATAGTACAGAGTTCCCCTATACCAGGAACGCAGTTTCCCCTGCCAACGTCTTAACTACCCAGAGTACATCCGTCACAACCACGAAACCCACATGGGCCCAGTGCTATCAACTAAACTTCAGACTCTCTGAGGATTTCCCCATTTTTTCCATTAACGTCCTCTCTCTGTTCCAGGATACTATGCGTGGTACCACACGCTCAGCACTGAGTTGTCACGGCTCTCCAGGCTTCTGTAGTGTAGGCCGGTTCTTAGACTGTCCTGGTTTTTCATGGGCCCTACATGACTTTCGTGACCAGAAAAAAAAAAAAGGGACGGTGGTGATGGCGGTGATCACGATCACTATCTAGGAATTCCTTTCTTGTTTCTCTTGGGGGCGGGGGAGGCAGATAATCCGGCTTTTTCTGTCTCGGGTCCCAGGACCAAAAGGGGAAAGGCACGCTGCGCGGTACCGATGGGATGCGCAGAGGTCGGGGCTCCTGGGCCCCTGCCCACCGCCCCCGCCCCCGCGCCCTGCCGCTGTGTCCCCGGTCCCGACGCGGGTAGCTGCGGGGGCTCCCGGGGGCAGGCGAGCCCCGAGCCCGAGGCTCCCCTTGCCGGTTGGGCGAGCGCTCGGGCGGCACCCGGGTCAGCTGTTCCGCCACCCCACGCGGCCGCCCCGCCCCGCCCCTGCCCGGGTCTTATAAGCCTCTCCCTCCGCCTCCCGACGGCCGAACTGCCCGCTGCCCTCCCGGCCAGGCGCCCCCTGCAGCATGATCTGGAACACCAATCTGCGCTGGCGGCTGCCGGTCACCTGCCTGCTCCTGCAGGTGGCCCTGGTGGTCCTCTTCGGCGTGTTCGTGCGCTACGACCTCGATGCCGACCCCCACTGGATCGGCAGTCAGCGGAATGAGAACACCACCAGCGACATGGAGAACGAATTCTACTACCGCTACCCGAGTAAGTCCGGCCACCCCGCAGGCCCCGCAGAGGCGGACGGGCAGGTCCCCCACCCTGCTCAGAGCCCTGCCTGCCGCACCTGTGCAGCCTGCTGCTCGGGAACAGGGGGCGGGGTCCTAGAGGAGGAGAAGCTGCCCGCAGCCCACTGGCCCTCCCCACGCAGCCTCCCCACGCGGCACCTGCCAGTATCTGGAGGGCACCCTTGACAAATGGCCACATGTGCACCAACTCTTCCCTGTGTTGAAGCCATAGGGAAAGCTCGCCAGGGTGAGCTCACTCCAGGTGCCATCAGAGGCCCCCAACCTCCCCATCAGAGAGCCTTACTTGTCCTTGAAAGACCTAAGTCCCATCTCAGTCACCAACCAGGGGGTGACCCTGGCTCCCTTGTCCAGCTGTGCCCGTACTGGCCACTTCAGGAGGTAGGTCCGATGTCAAGGGCTGCAGGGATGGCTCACTGACTTGCCAGTCCTGCTATGGGGAGAAGCATATGGGACCCAGGCACCTAACCCTCATCTGGCCTGGAAGGGAAGAAAGAACAGCCCTCATTCTCTGGTATCTGCAGTGCCGGGGTTAAGAGCATGCCCTTGGAATCACCAGACCTCACTGCTATCATGGTTCTGCCATTAACCAGGGGGATAAGCCTTAGGAAAACATCAACCTCCCTGAAACTCCGTCACATCTGTCCAGCCACATCTGTCCAGCAGGGGATAATAATAGCACCTCGCGTGCAGGCATGGGGTGAAGCTGGGGTGAGACAGGGCACAGGAAGTTCTGGCACAGTGCTGGGCTGGGCATGGAACCCGCACTTCCTAATGAAGCAATTACTGGAGGTGCACAAAACACAGATGCCCTAGGACTCAGGAGCTGGAAGAACTGGTCCAAGGTCACTCAGGTTGGCCCAACCTCCAGACCCCTCAGCCCAAGGCTCTTCCCATGCCCTTGCGTTTTCTGATTTTGGACACCATCTACCAGCAGCCAATGACAATCATTCCAACTGTTGGTGCGCACAGAGTCATGGACTGTTAGTTTCCGCGGGGACCGTAAAGCTCACGTGCAACAGCCACCTAGACCGGCTGGCGTTCCCTCCAAGGCTTGAAAACCCTCAGCGATGGGAGCCTTTGCTTCCAGAAATAACATTTCACTTAGCTCCAAATAAATAACTGCATACATTGAGGATGACAGCCTGCATGAAAAAAGACAAGAGTGGGGGGCGGGGGTGCCAACTCAGTGGGAGCCGGCCATATTAAATGGCTGCCAGAAAGCGAATGCCATCACAGGTTACATTAATAGAAATACGGCGCTTAGCAGAAGGGAGGTTATGGAAGAGGAGTGTGCCCTGTGCTGGTCGAAACCACAGCCTCTACTGGGCTCCACTCAGAGTTGTATTTTAAGAGACCATGACAGCTGTGGCCTTAGAATTAAGACTCCAGATCCACTCTTCACTGCCCACCTTTACTCTCCTTGGACAGATCTGGCAAACGGAGAGGCAGGACAGCTTGAGACCATCCTTTGCCTGTTCTACTTCACTCTGGCTCTTGCTTATCTCTCGGCCATAACCAGCCCTTCAGCAAAGCACAGGGGACAAGTTCTCCCATGGGCGTTCATAGGTCCTTGAGGGGTCCAGACAGTGGAAGGTCTCAAAGCCCTAAAATAGGAGCTACAGAGCCTCCCCAGAGAGGGTTGTGGTCCTCACATCTCCCCAGCTCCTATCCCCACTCCATCCACACCCACCTTCCATGCCCCACCGTCATCAATTCACCCAACAACCATTTATCCATAGGGTGGCCACGTAATTTGTCAACTAGTGACACTTTTGAGAGTGAGGGAGTGGAGAGGTTGCGCTCATAGTAATTCACCAGACCAGAGACGTAAACCACAACCGTCCCAACAGACCAAGACTCAAGGCCGTTGTGGATGAACAAGTTGCATATCCTTGCTTTCTGACCCCGAAGGGCTCCCAGACTCATGGAGGGCACCCCAGCGCCTTGTCCTCAGTGATGTCAGGCTCTCTGGGCAGAAGAGATCTGAGACAGCTTCCTGGAAGGTGGTGGGATGGTGAGGAGGGGTGAGGCAGGGCAGGTATGCCAGGAACAGGTGAGTGGTGCAGAGTAGCCCAGCGGTAGGGTTTGTGAAAGGGTAGGAGGGATGAGACAGCCCCAGCCACCAAGGAGGGCTTGAGTTTCTCCTGCTAGTTCCCCTTGGCCATCAACAGGAAGTGACAGAGGGGAGAGGAGTAGAGGGAGAGATGGCCGGCCTCCGGACTCCAGTCACGACAGCTCAAGCCACCAGACGTGCGTTCTCTCCTTTGACCTGCCCCCCCCCCCCAGCCCTGCCAGGAAGGCGCTGTTGGGACTCCCATGTTGTAGACAAGGAAACTAAGGCCAGAGAGGGGGTGGCTAGGAAATCAGAGGGCCAGGGCAGGAGCCCTGGACATCCAGGCCCGTGCTCCTGGACCACTCCCCTTCCTTCAGGTTCACCTTTCCCTTTTCCCCCTGCCCAGCCCTTCTCAGGTCCACTGGGTCATGGTGGCTGTGGTTCGGAGTTAGAGGGCACGTGGCCTCCTGGTTCAGGTGGGACCCCAGTGTGGCAGTTCCCAGGGGCAGAGGATGAGGGCACACCCTTGTGGTACCTTCTGGGTTGTTGGCTCCAAGCTGTCAACATAATGGGCCTCATTCAGGCCCAGGGGATTAGTGGTTTCCAGCGGAGTCCAGATCCAGCCGGCTCGGGCTGGGGCTCAGGAGGGCCCAAGGGCTGCTCCCCACACACAGGCCCCTCGGCAGGCAGCAGGCACAGAGCCAGCTGGAGGCTTGCCCCAGCAGCGCCCTCGGAGGCCAGCGCTACAGGCACCTGCTGCTGAACACGAAACTTCCCCGTGGGCTGGTGCTCTGGGGCCCGAGAGGCCGTTGGCAGGGTCTGGGGGAGGTGAGCCCCTGGGAGTGATCAGAGCCTGGGTTCCTGAAGCTTCCCGGGAAGACTGAAGGGGGAGCAGGACACATGTTCAGAGATCTGGCCAAGGAATAGTTTCAACTATTAGAGCATTTAAATTCCTCTGTTCTCTCCCCACTTACAAGTGCTTTTCACACGCTCTGTCAGGCAGGGCATTTCTGTCCCTCTTGTGGTGCAGCAAGTGGACGGTAGACATTTGCCCAACACTCTCGGGGTGGCGTCCGTGACCCAGGCAGGGACCAGCTGAGCCCTCCCACCAGCAGCCCAGCTGCTTTCCCGGGCCTCTGCCCCATTGCCAGGAAACCGTGCAGTGATGGGGTGGTTCTGTGGTCAGCTCTGAGGCGTGGGAGAGGTGGGCACGGAGACTTGGGCAAGTGAGGGACTGGCCAGGAGGTCTCAAAGAAAAGTCTGGGCTAGACTGGCCTACAGTGAATGGGAAAAGGGCGGCCCCAGGTTGCACCAGGCGGGGCACCACCCTTTCTGTGCTGGTGCAGCAGAGCGGAAGAAGCCGCTGAGGCCCAGAGGCGAGGGGAACTCTGGCCTCAGATTTCAGAGATTTCAGGGACTAGGCCAGCTTCTCAGGGGGAGGGGGGCGGGACCCATCCCGGGGGTGAGGAAGAGTGAGCTAGGAGGGGGGTGGAGAAGGGGAGAGTGGGGTACTGCTGCCCCCTTGTGGCAGCTCTTGTGGCTGGCATGCCAGCTGGAGTCTTCAGCTGAGAGACCAGACTCTGGGCCAGCAAGACTGCTTGTGTCACCCCATGCTGGGGAAAGAGGGGGGAAGGGCAGGTATCTCTCCAACTTCCACTGTCCCACAGTAAGTTGCCAACTCAGTGCAAAACACCTGGACAATCTTGAAGGAGACAAAGAGAAACTGTAGCTGATATTACCCATCAGTTGCTAAAGAGCCAGGCCTGTGCCCAGGATTGGATGAAGTCATTAAATGTGCACCGTAAACCTCTGGGGTGAACACCACCTGAGCCCCTGTATTACCCTCCCCCCCCCCCATTTTACAGAAAAAGAAACTGCAGATCAGAGGGATTATGTCCTTCCTGAAGGTCACACGATTGGGACTTTCAAACCATTACTGGTAAAAGCGTTTTAGGAACTAGCACCAAACTTTATGAAACGTAAACTATTCAACTGTTTTATGTCTGGATTCTAAATTAGGACCAGTTTGGGAGATAAAGAGAAAGGGAGCAAGAGAATGAATGGGGAGGTGCCCAAGGAGAGGAGAAGGTGGCGTCCGTGTGCCTGAGGTGGGGGGAGAAGAAAGAGACACCAAGAAAGAGAAGGTCAAAGAGAGAGGTTGGGACACCGGAGGAGTCACAGAGGACAGAGAACTGGCGAGAGGGGGCAGGCAGGGATGATGCACGGAGAAGGGGAGGGCCTCAGGGAGAATGAAGGCAGCCCCGAAATTGCAGTACCCCCCAGGAGGGCCCCCCCATACCCCACCCCCTGTCCCTGCCCACAGGGTTCCTTTCTGCCACCAAACTGCCTCTTCTGAAAAGGCCCCCACCCTCTGTGACGCTGCCTCTTCCCAGGGATTCCTCCCACCCCCGCCAGCCAGCGCCTTCCCTGTCCCGTCTGCTAGCCTCAAAGGCAGGCCAGTTCTCAGCTTCTGTCTCCCCCTCATCGTGCCCACATTCTGACTCACATTTCCATCTGCGGGCCTGCCCAGTCTCACATCCCCACTCCACCCCACACAGCCAGGCTCCGTTCCTCCCAGCTGCCCTGTCGACCCTCACGATCCACCACCGCCCCCCCCCCCACATCCCCGTGGTCATCTTCAACTCCAAGGACACCAGACCCAGCCCCTCCCTCCCACTCCACAACTGCCTCCGATCCCCTGTGTCTTCCAGCAGAAGCCCTGCCCTCCTGCCAGCTCCCCTCCCCGGCTGCTGCGAGTGTCCCCTCCCTCTTTCACACCTCTCCTCCGGTCTGCCACCCATCCGTTCTCCCCAAGAATAACCATAATGCCACGTATGGCGCTTCACGCGCATTAGCTCAGATTCCCCCACGACAGTTGGAAACGTGATAAACCATGAAATGCGATAATGCACGCAATCAGCTGCACACATCGTGAAACCGACACCAAGCTGCTGTTTGTTCGCGCAAATTCGCACAGGTCTCCAGGCAGGAGCTCAGAGCGCCATGCTGGGGTGAGACCCACAGCTCTCTTACATCAGCTTGCACGCCCCCTGCCCCGGGGCCTGCGGCCGTGCAGGGCCTCCTCCCTCAGCCGCTAGCCAAGGGGGCTGTGGCCGTGGCCTGGGCCACAGGAAGGCCTGCGGGGGAGGGGGGGGGCTCCCCAGACAGGGTCAGAGGTACTGGGGACCAGCAGAGTGAACAAAACCTACCGGGAGGTTTACAGTCGAGTGGGCTAGACAAACACACCGTTCTGCAAACTGTAATAAGAACCAGAAAGGAAAGAAGAGGGAGAGAACCCACTTCAAACCCGGTGGTCTGGAAAGCCTCTGTGATGAGGCAACATTTCGTTGAGATCTGCAGGAAGAGGTTCTGGCCGTTTTGTGGGAACAGCATCCCAGGGGGAGGGAAGGACACAGGCAGAGACCCCGGAGTAGGACTGAGGAACATGGAGGCAGGTGCAGCTGACACGTGGGGGGAGGGGGGAGGAATGAGGAAGGAATGAAGGGGGCAGGCCAGTGGGCCCTGCAGGTCCCCCCCACAGCCTTTGTTTTTTTTTTTTTTTTTGTTTGTTTGTTTTTTAAATTTTTTTTTTCAACCTTTTTTATTTATTTTTGGGACAGAGAGAGACAGAGCATGAACGGGGGAGGGGCAGAGAGAGAGGGAGACACAGAATCGGAAACAGGCTCCAGGCTCCGAGCCATCAGCCCAGAGCCCGACGTGGGGCTCGAACTCACGGACCGCGAGATCGTGACCTGGCTGAAGTCGGACGCTTAACCGACTGCGCCACCCAGGCGCCCCTGTTTTTTAACGTTTTACTTGGGAATAATTTCAATTTATAAAAAGTTGCTAAAACAGAAACAGCACAAAGAACACTGTATACTTTTAACTCCGATTCAGCTCCCTGCTCCTCCTCTCCCTCTCTGCACAGAGACGCAAACACATACACTCTTTTCTTCTCCAAATCTTCTGAGGGTGGGTCAGACACATCATGGCCCTGTCACCCTAAAGATTCCCGGGATGTTTCCCGAGAATGGGGGTATTCTCTGCAACCACAGTAATCAATTTCATAAGTGTACATTGTGCAATACGTTAATATACAGTTTCTATCGAATTTTGTCAATCTAATTTTCTAATTAGTCTCTAACTTTCTCAATAACAACCTCTATAGCTCTCCTCCCACTCGCCCCCTCACTGCCTGCCCCCCTGCCCCCGCCAGGCAAATCCAGGATCCAGTCCTGAGTTAGGTATTGAATGCAGTAGACCTATTTCTCTTTATCCTTTTTTAACCTGGAACATTCCTGCGGCCTTTCTTTGTCTTTTATGACGTTGATATTGCTCAGGACTCCAGCCTCACCCCCGTTTCTAACAGCATGTTACTCATTTTCTGTTTGTCTGATGCTTCCTCACGAGTAGAATGGGATTATGCCTTCTGGGCTGGAATACCATACCGGTGATGTGTCTCCTTCAGGGTATCACATCTGAAGGCGTGTGCTATCCATCTGTCCCTTATTGGCGATGTTAATCTTGATCATTCAGTGAAGACCTTGCCCTGTTTCTCCACTTCGTAATTACTGGGTTTTGTTTGGTTGTTTTTTTTTTCTACCTTGTAACTTGTAAGCAGTCCATGGGGAGACTCTTGAAGACAATGCAAATGTTCTGCTCTTCATCAAAATTTCTCCCTGGATTTAGCACCCACTGATGGAATCTTTACTGTGAAAATCACGATTTTCCAACTTCAGCACTCATTCTACATTTAACCGTCTGGCCCTCGGCATTCTGGTACAAGCAAGAGCCCTCCTCACGATCTCATTTACTTCCGACTTTGAGTTACTGTTTTTGTAATGGTTTTAATTCATTACAGTACCTAATTATTTTGATGCTCAAACTGCCCGATTTGGCCACCAGGAACCCTTCAGTCTGGCTCCTCTGTGTCCTGTGACACCTATAATTCCTTTTAGCGTCTTATTTTTTGTGACTATCTTTGCTTCCCTTCTGTCCTTTTCTGGGAATCTAGAATCAGGCAACGTTAGCCCTGGAAGGACAGTTAAGATCATTCTAATCCATCCTTTGGTTTTATGGAGAAAACTGAGGCTGAAGGGAAGTGTCTTGTCAGGACCACACTGTGAGCTGATGAGAGTTGGTTCAGAATTCAGAATTAGCCTATGCCTAAGTAACAATAATAAAACAACAATAAATAATGACACTTGTCCATTTTGAGCACCTATCATGGGACCGACACTGTTAGGTACTTTACATACATACCCGCATTTAATCTCTGCAGCATTTGTGACTAAGCATTCCAGAAGGCGCTGAGACCCAAGTGTGTTACCTGACTCTCCAGAGTCATCTGTCTACCAGATGGAGGAAACGAGTCCAAATTCAGGTCTCAGTGATTCAGGAAAGGGTACTTGCTGGAGGTGGAGGTGGGAGGAGACCTTCACGGGAGTGATCAGCTCATGTGCTTCACCAGTCAAGATGAGACTAACTTCTCCGTACCAAAGTGATGGCGTTGAGGGGGCAGAGCGCAGAAAGTCTGAGTTCTGGACCCTAGATTCTACGTGTAATCCACAGCCTGGCCCCCATTTCAAATGCCCAGCTGCCCACCTCCACCCAGGGTGTGGATGGAAAAAGGAAGCTGCCATCTCCTGAGGGGACACCCAGGCCTTCCTTGGCCTTAGAACGAGTGGTCTCAAGTGGGAGGCTCACCCTGGTTTCCCCCCAGCCCAGCCCCCTCCAGAGGTTCTTAGGACAAAACGGGGGTGGGGGGTGGGTGGGGTTAGCGGCTGTTCTATGCACAGGAAGGTCATTCATTACTGCCCCTGGCCCCAGGATCCGGATGCAGACATGGGAGGAGGGGGCTTGGAAGGCTACTGGGTGGCCAGTGGCCCGGAAGACGCAGGTTCTGCGCGGGGCTTTGCTGGCCCAGACCCAGGGCTAGGGCGGGCTAAGCGACCGAGCCCCCCGGCTGCACTCTCCCCGCAGGCTTCCAGGACGTGCACGTGATGATCTTCGTGGGCTTCGGCTTCCTCATGACCTTCCTGCAGCGCTACGGTTACAGCTCGGTGGGCTTCAATTTCCTGCTGGCGGCCTTTGGCATCCAGTGGGCGCTGCTCATGCAAGGCTGGTTCCACTCCTACAAGGAAGGCTACATCCACTTGGGCGTGGAGAAGTGAGCGCGGGGCGGGCCCGGAGGGCAAGGGGCGGGGCCGGGGCGGGCTCTGCAGGGATGGGGGCGGGCCCCGGGGACTCGGGGCGGGGCCCTGGGAAAGGGGGCGGGCCCGGAGGCGGGGCCCGGGGTGAGGGGCTGGCCCGGGGGCGGGGATCACCGGGCGAGAGGGCGGGTATGCAAAAGAACATTCGTCAGCCCGCGGGAAGGCCAAATCCACAGAAAGGGTTCAGAGGCAAATGGCCATAAAACTACGTTTAACGTGCAAGCCCCTGCTGTCACATATAGGGCACCAACCGGGGATCATAGGCCAGGTGTCTGAAACTTAAAACATGCCAAATACTTGCAAGATGATTAATTCACTGAAGCCAGTTAATGAATCCACGACTTTAGAGAAACTGGAAAAATAGTTGACTAGATAGAACATGGTCAGAGCCAAGAAATTAGTCTTTTGTATAAAATCTTTGACAAGAAAGTCTCACTCCCAAAGCCGTAGATCCAAAGTATGAAAACACCTGTAATATATTTCATTGGCCACCACAGCCAAAGAGCTATGGCTGAATGAAAAACAAAAGTATACAACTTTTTAAAAATCTCCAAAGAGAATTATTATGAACTTCGTGAGTTGGCAAGTTTTGGGTGAACCAGTGATTGGGTGAGTTGGTCACTTGACAAATTGAGTTTTGGCAAATTGGCTTTCAGGGGATAGATTTTCAGCAACTGAGCTGGAGCCCATTTTTGGTGCTCAGGACTGGATGCTCATGTTGTCCCTAGACCCTCCTCCTGGCTCCTGTGCCTACTTGAAGAGACCTCGAGGTCCCACCTGTCACTCTAGGGTCATGGCTCCCCTACAGGCTCTGCCCAAAACTCCGTGGGCCCTCCTAAGAGGTGACATCCGAACTTCCATCTCCCGGCAGCTGGAGGCCCAACGTCAGATGGGTCTTCTGGCTGCAGTTGTGGGAACATCAGCAAATAACTCGGCCTCTCTAAGCCTCCATGTTTCATCTATATGATGTGGCTACTAACAGTACCTCTGTGGCACAGGAGGACATGTGCTGTACCAGGCAGCTATTTCTGTGCCTGGCACTTAGTAACTGTCATGATTCATTCAGCCGGGCCCTATGTGAGGCCCTGGGGACACAGCCGTGAACAAGGCTCGTAGTGAAGCAGACGCTCCAATGAACATCCTCTGTCTTGGGAGGGACCTGACAGAACGGCCCCCATTCCACTCCCTGGCCCTACAGTCAGCTGGTCTCTTACTTCTCACCTCCTGATTCTCACACACACACACCTGAGCGTGGGGCAGGGGCACTTCCTCTGGCTGTGAATGGCTTGCGGGTCTAGCCTCTACTGTCCCTACACCCACCCCTATTAACAACTCTCCTGACTCTGCCTCACAATCCAGGACAGCTTTGCCGCTGGCCCGGCCCAGGAAGGCCTGGGTTAGGAGGCACGTGGATGGAACCAGTGTCTCCTTTGGCCGCACGACATCTACCTGGCTGTCTGCTTCTCCATCAGCCTTCTGCTGACCGGCTAGGCTTTCAGGGTCCAGACTTAAGAAGGACCTAGGTGCTCCTCTGCTTCTGTTCTCTCTGTTGGCCTTCCTGCCCCCTCCATCCAGCCCCCAGCTCCCTACATCCTGCAGGAAGCCCTCTCTCTCTTCTCTGGACACAGATCCTCTCTCTCGGGTAAGGACGTGAGAGCTCAAACCCAAGCAGAGCCCTGGTAACCAACAGAAGAGGTGTGTTTAGAGTGAGATCTAAGAGTCTGGAGACAGAGACCACATGTGGGTGGAGGAACCAAGGAAGGCTTCCTGAAAGAGGAGGCAGTCAGAAGAGGTTGTGGAAGGGCAGGTAGAGGACGGAGGGCAGGGCGCGGCTCCAAATATGCAGCATGTTCAACAACAGCCGCCAGATGACTTGGGTGCCTTGACCACAAAGTTGCTTGCAAGGAGGGGGTGCTGAGATGGGGTCACGAAGGAAGGGCATGGCCTCTGGTATGTGCCGTTGCCTTGCTGGACCCTTCACCTGTTACTTAGAGTACCTTTAGGATGTTATGTGCCCTTACGACATCATGACACGGAGGCTCAGCAAGGTTAAGCCCCAAGTCCAAATCCATGGATGACCAAAGTCCAGATTCAAACCCGGGGCGTGGAGCACAGCTTTTTGCTGCTGCCTCAGCCCCTCCCCTGACCCATCTCCCCACAGCCTCATCAATGCGGACTTCTGCGTGGGCTCTGTCTGCGTGGCCTTTGGGGCGGTTCTGGGCAAAGTCAGCCCTGTCCAGCTACTCATCATGACCCTCTTCCAAGTGACCCTCTTCTCAGTGAATGAGTTTATCCTCCTCAGCCTGCTAGAGGTGAGCAGGGATCAGAACGGGGGTGGAGATGGAAGGGCCACTTGGGGTGACAGCAGGGAACTAGAGAAAGGGAGGGCTGGGGAGATATGCCAGCTGGATTCGGTTCAATGTTGGCAAGTCACGTAACCTTCTGAATGTCAGTTTCCTCGTCTCTAAAGTGAGAGTAATGATATTTACTGGGCAGAGCAGGGGCCCCTCATGTTGGTTGTCTCCCTCCTTTCTCTTTCCTGCATATTGGGTGGAAAGAGTGGGTGTTCCTGAACATAGTCTCTCTTTTTTTTTTTTTTAACACTTATTTGAGAGAGAGAGAGAGAGAGAGAGAGAGAGAGAGAACAGCATGAGCTGACACTGCAGAGCCTGATACAGGGCTCAGTCCCACGAACTGTGAGATCATGACCTGAGCCAAAATCAAGAATCAGACATTTCACCGACTGAGCCACCCAGGCACCCCCCTGAACATACTCTTACACACACACACCACATTCACAGATTGGTCTCCCAAGAAAAAGACACAGTGTATTGAGGGCTACACCTATGTAAGGAAGGAGCCTTAGGGAATATCCAAGGTGGACGTGTATCGCTGCATAGGTTGTGCACTGCACGACTCTAGAAGTGACAGTCACATGGATTCTGGCAGGAATCATGCCCCTTAAAGTTGGCCAATTCAATGAACCAAGTAAGGGGTGCCTTAGACCTCTGACTCTAGCTCAGATACTTCTTTGGTACCTTTGCAGGGGTGAAGGTCATTCAGAGACTTCGTCCATTTCTTAGCCCCCAACTCCTCTACATTTGGACTCTGCCTGAAACACCCCCACCCCTGAAAAGGGGTAGAGTTTTTTTGCTTTTGTTTTTTTTTACATGACACTACATCCAGTCATTCATTTTGTCATTTTCTTCAGCCACCAGACTGACCCAGGCCACCATATCTCTACCTCTTAACTCACCTCCTAATCTTCATCCTTGCCCCACTCACCACCACAGGCCAATCCCCACCAGCAGCCATGGAGACCTGTTAGTAATGCGTATGAGACCAATTCCCCTGATTAAAACCCTCCAGTAGCTTTTAAAATTTCACTTCAAATAAAATCCACATTTGTTATAAAGCCCTACATGTTCTGCCCGCAGCCTCTCTCTCCAGTCTTATAACCTACTCTCTCCCCATCTTTCTGTGCTTTGGCCATACCCTCCTGTCTGTTCCTCAACACAGCAAGCTTGGTTCCCCCTCGGGGCCTTTGCTCTTGCCTGGAATGCTCATCCCCCAGTCATTTTCATCGCTGAGGTCTCAGCTAGAATATCACCTCTTCAGAGAGGCCCTCCCAGATTCTCCCCCCTATACAGTGTTGCCCTCTAGCTTACCCCCCTACCCCACCCTAGTCACTATGTCTCACATTGACCTGGTTTATTTTCTTTATAACATTTCTCCTTCTCTGATAAACCTTATCTGTCTGGACCATCCGTGTCCCCAGCACCTAGTTCAATGCCTAATAAGTGCTCAACAAATATTTATCAAGTAAAAACCAAGACTCTGAGTTTGACTGCATGTCAGGTAATGCCCCGGGCACTCTCACTCAGACCCCGAGGAGCTCACAATCTAGTGAGGGAACCCTAACCCTAACCAGGAAGTACACAGTTACCATGCAGTGTGATGAGAAGTGAGGTCAAGGGCTTGGTGACACGAAGGAGGGTGCCTGAGCCAGCATGGCAGGTCAGGGAGGCTTCCTGGAGGAAGAGACATCAAAGCTAGAAGTCAAGGAGAAAGCAACCAGGCAAAGGGGTGAGGCAGAGGAAACAGTGCAAAGGCCTTGAGGGAGGCCCACAGTGAGTGGTCTCTGGTGGCTCCATCTGGTGGAAGGAGGGTGTGCTGGGGGAGGGCTTGGGGGGGTAATGGTGGAGGAAGGGGGCAGGACACGGATCATCAAGGCTCCGGGAGATGGTGTTGAAGAGTCACGAGGGCAACTTTGTCATGACGGCAGTGGGGAGCTATGGAGAGTTTCAGATGGGGGAGTGGCACGGCCAGACACACGTAATAGAAATGCCACTTCGGCTCTGGTGAGGACAATGGCTGGGATCAGGGAGCCCTGTTAAGAGACTGTCCGAGTCGCCCTGGTAAGAGATCATGGGACTGGGGCTGGGGGTAGTACCAAGAGAAGGAAGTGATTCAACAGATAGAAAGGAGGGGAATACACAGGCCTTAGGGACTGGGTGTGGTGGGAGGCGTGAGAAAGAAAGAAGCAAGGCTAGGCGAGGGGTGGGCAGTGGGGCCAATGGGCATGATCTGAAACAGTGAGAATCCACAGTCTTGGGCATGAGTAGAGAGACCCTCAAAAATCCCCCCAATCTGCTACAGAAATTCGGTGTGTAGTTTTTTGTTTTTGTTTTTTTGAGAGAGAGGAGAGAGAGGGGGTGGGGAGAGAGGGGGGGAGGGGAGAGGGAGAGGGAGAGGGAGAGGGAGAGGGAGAGGGAGAGGGAGAGGGAGAGGGAGAGGGAGAGGGAGAGGGAGAGGGAGAGGGAGAGGGAGAGAGAGAGAATCTCAACCAGGCTGTCAGCACAGAGCCTCACTCAGGGCTTGATCTCACGAACCGGGAGATCGTGACGGGAGCTAAAATCAACAGTCGGACGCTTAACAGCCTGAGCCACCCAGGCTCCCGCTACAGAAATTCTTTTAATGCCTGACAGTCTTCAGGCCTGTCTCTGTGCCAAGTTAAAATACATCACTGCTGACATGTCAGGAGCACTTGCCCTTGGCTGAGCCCTGCTCTGAATACGTGGCTTATCTCAATCCTCATCTCTGAGAAAGGCACAATTATTACCTCCACTTTACAGATGAGAAAGCTGAGACTCAGAGAGGTCATGAGGGCTCATCCCAGGTCCCAGGGTGCTGGGAGAGGCACCCACCAGGCTGGGAACCAGGAAATCCAGGCCTGTCAACAACCCCACCACTAAGCTCTGTGACCTTGGACCATACACTTACCTCTCTGGCTGGATTTCCCCATCTAAAGTGAAGGAACAAGTCTGTGATTGATTGGAATTTCCCCCCAACATGGGTTCTGAGTGGGGAGGAAGAGGAGGCTGGAGAGAGGGGAGGGGGGCACGCGGAGGAAGGCTAAGTCCACGAAGCACCTGTTGAATGCCAGGCTCTCACCGGGCGCTTTACACAAGTTGTCTGATTTAACCCTCGAGACGGCCCTGCTAAGTCACCGCCCTCTCCCCCACTTTGTAAATGAGGAGCTTCAGACCTAAAGAAATCCAGAGGCACGGAGTGGGGGAGGGCAGGAAGGGACAGAAGAGGAAGAAACCTCCCTACGTGCTCTGACTGTGGGAGACAGGAGACAGGAGGGTGGGGATGGGGTGGGTGGTGGAAGGTCAGCTGGGAGGTCATAGGGTAAGGTCAGCTGGGAGGTCATAGGCAGGATGCTGGCAGTCTAGATCGAGTGGTGCTGGGCCAGGAGTGGCTGCGTAGAAAGACATATGGAGGGGGTAGGGCCCAGGGGGAAGGGAAGGGCTCCCAGGAATGAAGATAAGGCAGAAGCTAGTGACCAACTAGGTGACAAACTAGGGGGGTGCCATAGGTTCTAGGTCTGCTTCACCTCTTCCCGCTGGGTGACTGGTCAAGGTCCTCTCCAAGGCTGGGTTTCCTGATCTGGGCACAGTCCCATCTGCTGGGTGAGGATACTCTGGCATTTTGCCGATGGGCTCACAGCCTGGGTTCAGGGATCCCTGCTTTCTCCTCTTCCAAACTGATTGGTCTGTGGGGGGCCCCAGGCTCCCATCTTGCAGCTTGTGGAATCAGAGACAGATGGACCTGTGTGTGTGTGTGTGTGTGTGTGTGTGTGTGTGTGTGTGTGTGTGTGTGGCGGGGAAGGAAAGTGCTCACAGGTGGGAGGGAGAGACAGTATCAGAGCCTCACCGATCCCTGTACCCCAGGTGAAGGATGCAGGGGGCTCTATGACCATCCACACATTTGGCGCCTACTTTGGGCTCACGGTGACCTGGATCCTCTATCGACCCAGCCTACATCAGAGCAAGGAGAGGCAGAGCTCTGTGTACCACTCGGACCTCTTCGCCATGATTGGTGAGGGCTGCCAGAAGGACTGAGGGCCACCCTGATGGGTGAAGGTGGCCATGATGGATGAGGGCCATCATGATGACTGAGGGCTGCCATGATGGGTGAGGACCACCATGAGGAGTGAGAACCACCATAATGGGTGAGGGTCTCCTTGAGGAGTTCAGGTTCCCGTAACTATGCCTGATCTCCATGTGGTCTGGAGGGTGGTAGCCAGGTCCTCTGGGGAAAGGGCAGAGGGGGTTGCCTGTAGACATCTCCAGGATCCCAGACGATGGTCCCTTTTTCCCAGGGGGCTGGAAGAAGTTGGTCACTCATCCTGTTTTCCCTAGGATGCCCTAAGGCAGACAAAGTGGAACTGGTGACTCCATCCCCTGGGTCAGGGCAAAGTGTGAATTCCTACTTCCTGTGTCCATTCATTCCAGAGAACACCTATCAATCACCCACTCTGGTCTCCTAAAACCCAGCCCTGCCTTCAAGGGATTATTACCAGATCATTACCAGATAATCTCCCAACAGTGGGGGGAAAGATTCTCCCTCACGGTGCTGTGGGAGCAAGGTGGGAGGCATTTAGCCCAGTTACGGGGTCAGGCTACACTTTCTGGAGCACAATCAGGAAGTAAGGAAGGCAGGGAGGATGTCGTAGGAAGAGCCCCCAGCATGAGTAAGGCTGTAGGGTGGGAAGCTGCTGGGGCACGGGAGTCATCTGAGGTCTCTGAAACTAAAAAGGGCAGGAGGTCTGCCTAAGTTCTGTTGGGCCCATCTAACACCTCTTCTCCCGGGCCCACCGGCCCTGTCTGGTCCGGCTAGGCACCCTCTTCCTGTGGATGTACTGGCCCAGCTTCAACTCAGCTGTGTCCAAACACGGAGACGCCCAGCACCGAGCTGCCATCAACACCTACTGCTCCTTGGCAGCCTGCGTGCTCACCTCGGTGGCACTGTCCAGCGCCTTGCACAAGAAGGGCAAGCTGGACATGGTGAGACAGGGGGACGGGGAGCGTGGGGAGCCCGGGGCGGGGGGGGGGGTGCGGCTCTGACCGCCTGTGCCCAGTGGGCACTGATCACCGCGCCCTTCCAACAACTCCTTGAGGCTCGCAGCATCAGGCTTATCACACCCACCCTGCAGAGGAAGAAACTGAGGCTTGGGGACAAATGATTTGTTCGGATTACATAGCTGGGTTTTGGCATAGCCCAGAACCAGATTCTCAGAGATTGTTGATCTCTGAGCAGCTCCTCCTCCTCACTCTCCTCCCCCGCAGCCTGGGGTGCTGACAGCCGTTCTGGGCTGAGCACCCCATCAGACCTGCCCCGTAGGGTTGCCAGAGGCACCTCCTTCTACCAGGCTTCTGATCTTCCAAACACTGGCCCTCAGTCTCTCTCTTTTTTTTTTTTTTTTTTTTTTTTAAGTTTGAGATGGGGGGGAGAGAGAGAGAGAGAGAACGAGAGTGCATAAGTGGGGGAGGGGCAGAGAGAGAGAGGGAGAGAGACAGAATCCCAAGCAAGCTCTGCACTGTCAGCACAGAGCCCGATGTGGGGCTCGAAGTCATGAATCATGAGATCATAACCTGAGCCGAGATCAAGAGTCAGATGCTTGGGGCACCTGGGTGGCTCAGTCGGTTAAGCGTCCGACTTCGGCTCAGGTCATGATCTCGCAGTCCGTGAGTTCGAGCCCCGCGTTGGGCTCTGTGCTGATGGCTCGGAGCCTGTTTCAGATTCTGTGTCTCCCTCTCTCTGACCCTCCCCCGTTCATGCTCTGTCCCTCTCTGTCTCAAAAATAAACGTTAAAAAAAAAAAATTAAAAAAAAAAAAAAAAGAGTCAGATGCTTAACCGACTGAGCTACCCAGGAGCCTGAGCCTTCTTAAAGCAACCTCCACCTGCATCATCCCATACCCTCAGAAAGGAAACCCCTTTGATGCTTGTCCACACCCCTGGGAGGTTGGTGGGGGGATATGGTTTCCCAGTGTCCTTCCTGTCACATCCCTGGGATAGACTGTTCTGTCATTAGTGGGGAGGGGCCAAAGCCCATAGATGGTGGTATATTCTTCTATAAAAAGAAGACCACCTCTCTATCTCATAGTCTGACGCTAGCTTCTTGACACGGGTATATGTGTGCTGGGACACTGCCATGACCCCTGGGTACACTGGACAGCCGCCACACAGAGAGGTAGGGACTCACACATCAGAGGGAAGAGAATCAGACACAGGGATGTGGGCACAGCTGTGTGCTCCCAACACCCCCACGCAGAAAAGGGCACGGAATGAGGTCAAGGTCAGGGGCTCCGGCTCCACACAGACCCGGATCGACTTACCTTTCTGCCTCTTGCTAGCCGTGTGGTCTTTAACAAGCCACATCACCTCCCTGCACCTCAACTCCCTCCTCTGAACAAGCATCAAAAGATAACGGTCCTTACCTCCTGGGATTGTTGTAGAGACGGACTGAAATCATCCCCGCAGCCGGCAACGCAGTACCCGGTGCAGGTAGGCCTGGAGCCGTCGTAGGCCCACGGGCTCTGGCTCGGGGGTTTGCGCACGAACAGGCCTGATGTCGGCGTACGTCACGGGGAGACCATCAGACATGCAAACCTGCGCACACAGGTTCACAGGGGACATGCAGACATGCCAGTAGGTCTCACCGGCAGGGACACATGATTTGTGCCCACGCACAGTGCCCAGGCTGCTGGTGCAGAGAACACAGGAGCTAGGCCCGGGGCCCTCTGCAGGCTCCTGGCTGGCTGAGACGCACTGTGAGTCACCCTTGCCTCCCGGAGCCAGAGCGTGGGGGGTGCAGGCTCCGGGAGAGGACTGAACTCTGGCCCTCCCTACCCAGGTGCACATCCAGAACGCCACACTTGCGGGAGGGGTGGCCGTGGGCACCGCTGCCGAAATGATGCTCATGCCGTACGGCTCCCTCATCGTCGGCTTCATCTGCGGCATTGTCTCCACGATGGGTTTTGTGTACCTGACGGTGAGGGCCCCCCAGCCAGGGCAGAGGGCCGGGGAACCCCGGGGTCTGTGTTTCTAACTGGCAGGGGTGGGGAGGTCTGGGGGCTGGAGGGTGCTGGGTCTCTGGGTATTTGGGGCCTCTGGAATCCCGGCCTCCCCACACCCCTGCCACGGCTAAGGGCCTGAGCAACACCCTTCTCCCCTCTCCAGCCATTCCTGGAGTCACGGCTGCGGATCCAGGACACGTGTGGCATTCACAACCTGCACGGCCTCCCGGGCATCATAGGCGCCATTGTGGGTGCAGTGACAGCATCCTGCGCCAATGCTAAGGTGTATGGAATAAAAGGGTAAGTATGGAGGAGGTGCAGGGAGCCCGGGCTCCCTCCTTCCTTCTCCATTCCTCCTTCCTGCTGTTCTGGGGTCCAACGTTGTATCTCTACCCCTAGCCTTCCCTAATCTGAACCACCGTCCGTGGGTCTCTCTCCCGAACCTCTGTCCTTCTTCAGGAGTCTTAGAGACCATCTGATCTGTCCAGTGCACATGGGGAGGCTCAAGCAAGGGTTTACTGAGCCTTGGTGCCCATTCACATTTGTGGGGCGACAGCAAGTGCTTCCTTGGCCTCTCTGTGGAGCCCTGACCTGCTCTCTGTCTCCACTCGAGGCTTGCCAATTTCTTTGGCTTTGATGGTTTCAAGACTTCCTGGGACTCAAGCATGCAGGGCAAGTTTCAGGCTGCTGGTCTCTTCGTGTCCCTGGCCATAGCCCTGGTGGGCGGCATCATCGTGGGTGAGTGGGAGCGTCTGGGCCAGAGAAGGTGGGGCCGCTGCGTGTGGGGGACCCACCAGCACGTACCAGAGGTCAGCTCGGAGGACCCAGGAATCCTGTGCGCTTGTGGTTGTGGGATTGGGTTGGGTTGGGGGTTGGGGGGAGCTTCCCATCTGTGGGAAAGGGCTGGGTAGGCAGAGAGGAAGTGGTTCCTGACCTCCTGTGACCCCCAACTTTCTTTAGGGGTCATTTTGAAATTGCCATTCTGGGGACAGCCTGCTGATGAGAACTGCTTTGAGGATTCAGTCTACTGGGAGGTGAGTTCCTGGAACTTGTTCTCCTGCCCAAAGGGGGTTCTGCCCTTCTCCACAGACCCTACTCACGTCAGCTGGGCTGGGTCCTGAGGAGCCGGAAGCTGAAGGTGAGGGACAGAGCCCCGCGTCACCTTACTCCTCCAACGGGAGACTGTGTCTCCTGGGGCGGGGGCGGGCTGAAGGCTTTATTCTAGAGCCGTAATTCCTAAAGTATGGCCCCCTGTGCTCCCCAGAGGCAGCAGCACCTGGGAACTTGTTAGGAATACAAATTTCTTGAATCGTACCCAGTCCTCCTGAATCCAAAATTCAGGGGGGAGGCTCAGCACTGTGTTTCAACAAGCCCTCCCCGTGATTCTGATGAAACGCACACCCGCCTCTGAGAACCACGACCTTTCTGTGTGCATTGGAATCACCCGGGGAGCCTTAAAGGTTCTCCAAGCCCCACGAGGCTCCGAGTTCATTGGTTTGGGGGTAGGGCCTGGACATTAGGAGTTTTTGTTCTTTTGGTTTTTTGTTTTTTTTTTAAACTTCCCCAGGTGAATCCAATATGTAACCCGGGTTAAGAACCACGATGTGGTGGGGCGCCTGGGTGGCTCAGTCGGTTAAGCGTCCGACTTCAGCTCAGGTCACGATCTCACAGACCGTGAGTTCGAGCCCCACGTCGGGCTCTGGGCTGATGGCTCAGAGTCTGGAGCCTGCTTCCGGTTCTGCGTCTCCCTCTCTGTCTGCCCCTCCCCCGCTCATGCTCTGTCTCTCTCTGTCTCAAAAATAAACGTAAAAAAAATTAAAAAAAAAAAAAAAGAACCACGATCCACCTGGAGACCTTATAAAAATGCAGCTTCCCAGGCACCTGCCCAGGATTGTAATTCAGGAGGGTCTATGTGTGGGAACAACTTTCCAGCTGAGTCTGGTCCAGAAACTGAGTTCTGTGACATTCCATTGCTTTCTGTATCAGTACAGAGACCCAACTGGAGAAACGATGTTCTACAGGCTGAAAGTACTAGGATGTCACAGGACTCCATTTCTTTAAAAAGATGCCGTGATTTGGGTTTTCAGTGACTTCAGGGAGGCCTCCCTCCCGACCAATCATTGTTGAAGGCAATTACCTTCGTTAGATGGTGGAGGATGACAGCCACCCACACTTCCCCTCATGACAGGGGGCAGGACCTAACCTGTGTCTGTGGCCCCTGTGACAAGGGCCTGCCCATCACCGCCTTTCATGTGGCTCTGTATTTTTATTTTATTTTTAAAATGGTTATTTATTTTCTTTGAGATGGGGGAGAGAGAGAGGGAGGGGGGAGGGCAGATAGAGAGGGGGAGACAGAGAATCCCAAGTGGGCTCTACCCTGCCAAACCCACAGTGAGATCAAACCCACAAACCGTAAGATCATGGCCTGAGCTGAAAGCAAGAGTCAGACGCTTAACCGCCTGAGCCATCCAGGTGCCCCTTGGCTCTGTATTTTTAACCACACCAGAAGTTTTCTGGGTAATTTCAACTGGTATCCATTAGAAGCCAATTTCATGTACATAGCTAATAATGCTTTTGAATTCATTCTCTTTAAATTATTTTTTAATTATAAAATGAATAGAAGCCCATTAAAGGAAATCTGGAAATAGAGAAAAATAGAAAGAAATCCTATCACCCTAATTCAAGTACTGTTAATGTTTTGGGTATATTTCCCTCCAGTCTTTTTTTTTTTTTTTTTAATCCTCGCAGATTTTTTAATGTTTATTTATTTTTGAGAGAGAAAGAGAGAGAGTGTGTGTGTGAGCAGGGGAGGGGCAGAGAGAGAGGGAGACACAGAATCTGAAGCAGGCTCCAGACTCAAGGCTGTTAGCACAGAGCCTGATGTGGGGCTCAAACTCACGAGCCATGAGATCATGACCTGAGCCTAAGTTGGATGCTTAACCGACTGAGCCACCCAGGTGCCCCAATTTTTTTTTACACAGTGGAGATTATATGCCCAATTTGAGATCCTGCTCTTTCTTTTTATAAGAAGTATTCTGTTATTACATTCTTAATAAACTTCCTTTTTTTAGCAGCATAATTATTTTCATCCCATTTTTAAAGTCAGAATTTAAACTATTTTAGACACCACAATTAGAAATCACACAGATTTAACGCCAATGAAATAAACTAAAAGATGTTATCAATTCCCATATATAGAAGTTCACTCTTGGTTCTGTTTTGATCTTTACAATGTATTCTAAGTTCACACCTTCTCTCTGCTGTAGTATACCTTTCAGCAGTGCTCCGTTTTGAGGACTGTAATTCTGTGTCAGTGGAAGTAAGCCACCATCAGGCCATCCCCTCAGCCCCTGGCCTCTGGATGGTTTACCTAGGAGATGAGGTGGCTTTCCAGAGGATGAGGGGACACAGCTGTTCCCCAGGACCTTAGATGAGGAAATCTTTTTTAAGTTTATTTATTTATTCTGAGAGAGACAGAGACAGCGGGAGTGGGGGAAGGGCAGAGAGCGAGGGAGACAGAGAATCCCAAGCGGGCTCTGTGCTGCTAGTGCAGAGCCCGATGCACGGCTTGAATCTATGCAACCGTGAGATCATGCCCTGAGCCAAAATCGAGAGTTGGACGCTCAACCAACAGAGCCACCCAGGCGCCCCAGATGAGGCAATCTTTGAGATCAAAGCTAAGCCTTGAAGCCGAGGCAACGCTGATCCACCCCATTCCCACTCCACCTACCAATCCATTTCTGCTCCCCCCTCCCCCCCACACACATCTCACCTCACCCCCCTTTTGGACCTGTCTGCTATTCAGGGAGCTTGCCATGCTGCCTCTCCCTGGCACATTACTCCTGCTCATCTATCAAGAGTGGGTTCAGCACAACCAGAATCCCCCGCCCCTGACTGGGCTATCAGCCTCTCATGTGCATTTGCAGCTCATATTGTCACTGTGCCTGTCACTTGAACGCCTTCCCATTGCTCTGGTGGGGCAAGGACTCTGTCTCGTGCTTGCAGTGCCCCAGCACCCTGGACAGTGGCTAGCCTGATGTAGGAGGCAGGACACCTGTGTGAAGGACCGCCCTGCTCCCTGGCATGCAATCTGCATAGTGATCACAAGGTGGCGCCCGCCACACACCATACGCTGCTCCTGACTTGCCCAGGCTGTGCTAGTTCTACCAGGGACACCTGCCTGGCCTAGGGCAGGGCCCTTGGAACTGTCCTCCTGTCTCTGCAGATGCCTGAGGAGCTGAAGAGCACTGTCTTACATCCTGAGGACTCCACCCTCAAGCCCGCGGAACCTTAAACTCCCAGGGCAGGTGAGAAGCAGGTGAGAGCGTGGGCAGGGTCTCCCGGTGGGTGCCCAGCTCTGGGAACTGGGTGACACCAGCAAAGGGGCAAAAAGAGAGCATCAAGAAATGCGGATGTGAGCTTCCACCCCTCCTGCCTGGATTGGAGCGGGCATGTGAGGGTTGGTGGCACTCAGACTCCTTGCAAGCTGGACAGGCACGGAGATATATGGAAGGCACTCTGAACTGGAAGGAATATATAGAAGGTGACCTGGGTGCACACTTGGCTTTGCTGCTTACTGGCTGTGACTTTGAGGATCTCTTCACCCAGAGCCAGAGCCTCAATTTCCTCATTTATAAAAGCAGGACTGACAGGCCTGGCTCTATTCAGTCGACCACCTCGGGCTAGTTCTACCTTCCTCCTCTGTCTCCTCTCTTCTTCCCATCAGCTCACAGTCTCCTTGCCCCCGTGTGGAATGCACCAAGCCCTTCCTCGTGCCTTTTGCATCCAACCCTCCACAGAGAGCTCTACCCGACAGGTGCAACTACTTCCCTCTTTTCCAATAAATGAGAAAATTAAGGCTCAGAAAAGTTCAGGTTCTCCAAGGCCACAGAGTGCAAGTAGAGAAACTGGGGTCTTAGCAAGTCATCACCCCTGTGCTCATTCGCGCTCTTGGATCCCCTTGGAGCCCAGAGCTTGGAAAGAGCTGCGTCTAGGGCACAAGGCTGAGTGATGTGACCACTTGCCTCTAATGCCCACCCTGTCCGGAAAAGGCAAAGGTGCCCAAGGGGCTACGGCAGGACCCCACAGTGGCCCGCTGCTCTTGGCTCTCTCCCTGCAGGCTCCACAGACTGCCCCGGCCCTCCCAAAAGAGCGGTGCCGACCAAGCTGAGAACACAGGAGCAAGGCAAGCAGCACCCCACCTGCTGGCCTGGCCCAGGGCGCCCTCCACTTCTTTCTCCTTCATCCCAGGAGGCCTGCCTGAGAATGGAGACGGGAGAGCTCTAGACAAAGTGGGCATCCAAGCCAGGTTCTGGCTGCAGGAGGCCTGCCTCCAGGGGGTCTTGGTGGCCACATCCTGAGAACAGCAGGCAGGAGTGGGGCCAGCAGCTGGGAGTGGGCGCGAGCCATCCTAGGAGACAACTTAGCCGCCAGCCCAACTTCTGGGGTCTTCCACTCCCCGCCTACCCCTCTGCCAGCACCTCCCTTGCTCCCTGGGCCGCCCAGACCTCTCTGTGCCATGCAGATGGCAGCCTCCGTGAATAAACGTTCCTGGTGTTCTTTGTAGAATGGGTGTGAATGCTCCAAACGGGGCCAGTTTGAAGGACAAAAGGACCCCAAAGACCTGGCCTCCCGCCCCTGTCCTGACCCTCCATACCAAGCTGCCACCCACAATGCGAGGGAAATCATCCTGGGATGAAGAGGAAGAATCCGGGGTGCTGGAGGCTGCTCCCGCTTGGGGCCCCCTGCCAGGCTCAGCTTTGGGGCTGGGGTCTTTCCCCAAGGCCCGTCCTTAGTTTCCATCAACCACCCCAGAAACTCACCGACCATGAAAACTGCCATGCCCACCGTGCCCTCCGTGTGGTGTGACCCTGCTCCGTTTCAAGGGCACTCAGGCAGGGTGGGAGAATAAGGGAGGAGGGCTCCTTTGGGCCAATCCCCCTACCCCAACCCTTCCCTCTTGCTCCCTGCCAAGCCAGCCTGGACTCCACAGTTTGGATCTCACCACTTCTTGTGGCCAGCCACCACCCTGGGCTGAGTAACACACACTTCCCACCCTTAGGGGCCTCACAGTCTAGCTGAGGACCGACCTGACACCCGGGATCCACCCTGAGCTCTTGACAGCCATTCCATGGCCAGGTGGCTTCCCAGAGCGGGTGACCTGAGCAGGGTTTTGGAGGCTGAATAGGAGTTTACCGGAAGGATGGCACGGGGACAGCCTGGGCAGAGACCCAGAGATCAACATAGCGAGGTTTGGTGTGGCTAAAAGAGATGTGAGGCAAAAGCGTGCCAGCTGGAGAGTAAGCAGCAGAATCCAGATCCTTTGTGGAGCAAAGACTCCAGGGAGGAAGGGGTGAGGGGAGAGGGAGGAGAAGGTCTCTCCTGCCTCCAAATCCGCCCTCCCCGCCCCCCTCACAATTCACACATACATACACACTCAGGGCTTCATTCTCCGTGCCAGAGGAGGTGGGGGGGGGGGGGGAGGCGAAGGAGGGGAGGAGGGAGCTGAAATGCAACCTATTCATGTTCCCGCGATGTAACACCCCTCATTTTCCATGCTGGGTAAAGACAAAAACCCTTTACAACCTGTTTCTGGAACTTGTCAGCAGCTGCCAAGAGGAGCATGTTAATTAAACGTCGGCAAAGATGGAAGCTGGAGGCCCCGGCTCTAATTGGACAGTTTGCTTCACCGGATTGAAAAACATTGTGACAAAGGAGGAGGTGCGCGGCGGCGCGGCAGGGGTGCGGCGTGGCGAGGAGGGGAGCGGCGGCTTTGATTTGCGCGGAGCCCGGCCGCAGCCGCCCGCCCCCGGCCGCGCCGCCCAGCCCAGCGGCACGCCCACCAGCGCCTGGGAGGGGCGAGGGCCGGGGAGACCCTCCCAAAGCCTGCCCCGAGGGTCCCGCGGGCGGTCCGCGAACGGCGTGACACCCCACCGAGCACCAGGCTTTGAGGCTCTGGGGCGGGCCCCTTCCCGCCCGCCCCCCCCCCCCCCCCCCCCGCCCCTTTACCTGACCTGGGTCCCGGGGACCGTGTAGCAAGGGCATTGAGGGCAGGGGTCGGGCGGTCGCTTCAGGCCTGTGGAGGCTGCCCTGGACGCCCCTGCCCAGGCTCCAGAGAGGGAGACACCTGTGTCTACGCCCCCTAGTTGCCCAAACTAGCTCTGTGTCACGTGATCAGGACGAGGTCTTCTAAAAAGGTTGGCGACTGACTTCGAGGCTTGTCCTAGAACCAACCCCCCACCCCCCGGCCCTGCACTGCAGAACCTGGCGTTTCCAGCAGGGCTGTGGGGGTTCCCAGAGACTGTTGCCCCGTCTGTGTTTGCAACCCTAGGTTTCCCTCCGTCTTGACTCACAAATGATAACAGCAGCCATGTATTGATGCTAATTGTGTGCCCAGAGCCATGCTGAGTGCCTCATGTGTTCTCTGTTATTTATCCTACCAGCCACCCTGAGAGAAAGCTTGGATCACACCCATCTCGCAGGTGGCGAGACTGAGGCCCCAGAGAGGCTAAGTAACCCTTCCAAGGTCGCAAGAGTTATTAAATGTGGTGCTAGGATGAGACTGGGGCCCAGGTCCCTCTGATTCCAATATCTCAACCTGGGCTCCCATGTTCCCCGCCCTCCAGCTCCTGGTGCAGCCAGATGAAGGTCTTTGGGACAGTCAGAGCAAAGAGTGGGGCTCCTAAGGGGAGAAAACACTTCTCGGGGCCTCCAGGCTGAGGGCCCTGGAGTATGGGGGTGCAGCAGGCTGGGAGGTCACTTGTGGGGGTAGCCCTAGGCGTATTCCCCACCCACACAGGCCTCACTCGCACCTCCTGGGGTACAGGTGGTTAGCTAACAAGCACAGAGCCCCATCTTCTGTCCCCTCTGCCTCGGCCCCAGATTTGCACCCCCCGCACCCCACCGTCATCCTAAGCTGCTGCCAAGGGAGGGGGCTCCATCTGGGGTGGGAGGCCAGGCCAAGGCCTGCGAGAGGCAGGAACAAGTATGGGAAAAGGAGCCATTGTGGCTGAGCCTCGGGGATTAAGAGCTACAAAGTGGCTGTGGAGGGCTGAGGCCATTGACAGGAGCCCCCGGGAGCGGAGTTCCCAGGGGGGGGTAGTCGGAGCAGCCTGTGCTGAGGCTGCCTGCTGGGCCTAATCCCCTGGGAGCGGGGCGGCAGGAGGAACCCCAGAAACATAGCTGCAGTGGAGAGAGGGCTGTCCTTGCTGACGTCCTGCATGGTCCTGGAGGCTCACAGTGGTCTCTCTGAGGAAGAAGGACAGGTGATGGGCAGGTGTGGCCGTGGGGTGTGAGTATCCACGCACGCCCCTCGCGCGGGGGGTGTGTCTTCATGGGACCCTAAAGATAGGTGACCCAGTGTGTGTCTGAAGTTTAGGGCATACCTTGAGGGGACTGGGGCCTGAGGGCAGCAAGTGGGCGACTCGAGGTCCCTGGCTGAGTGAGGCATGGAGAGGAAGGAGGCAGAGCCCTCACCAGCAGGCCCAAGTGGGTGCTAAGTGTGTGTGTGTGTGTGTGTGTGTGTGTGTGTGCGCACCATCAAGCGGGGTGCTTGAGAAAGGCCCTTCAGAGGCGGCTGGAGGGGCTCTGCAAATTGTAATCAGATTAAGGGGGCCAATCACTTAGGGCTCTTGAAAAGGCCACACGGTTTCTAATCAGCCCTGAGCGCCTGGGCCCACAAAGCCAGGGAGGAGCTCGGCGGGAGCCACCCGCTGGGGGGCCTCGGGGGTGGGGGCCGCTTTCTTCCCTCTCTGTCTCTCATAATTATGTCAATTTGCTAGCCAAATTGTTTGCTCGAGTGGACCAGGGGCTTGTGCCCCATTCATGTGGTAATGTGGGAACCCGCAGGCCTCCTGGCTGGGAAAATAGGAGGAACCAGGACCCTTCTCCCAGGAGCAGACAGGCCTGGGGGTGTGTGAGGCACCCAGGCCTTGGGAACACTTCCGCCACCAGTGTGGCGCTTTTTTCATGAATTCCAGAAACTTCCAGCTTGGGGTGTGCTCTGGGATGTCCTTTTGGGTCTGTCAAAATGAAGGATGGGGAAGGAGGCGGGGACCCCAGAGGGAACAGAAGTGGCCTCCAGGTTCCTTCGGGGTGAAGGTGGGCAGCTCTCTGTCCTTGTGCCTGGTCCCTGGTGGGCTAGGCTGAGTCTTGAGCGGGTTGAGAGCTGCATGGGATCCCGGAGGTGTCAGAGATGGGGTCCTGAAGGAGGAAGTCACAGCACGCACAGATGGGGATGTGCAGAGACTGGGAGAAAGTTCTTACCAGTTCACTGGGCCTCTATACAGGTGCCAGCCACTGTGAACCTACTTTGTCCACAGCGGCTCCTTGAAGCCAGGGAGGGAGGCACTGGGCTTCCCCTTTCGCAGACAAAGAAACTGAGGCTCAGAGAAGCTAAGTGACTTACCCAAAGTCACACAGCTAATAGGTGAGGAACAGAAGCTTGAACTCAGCTCTGTCTGATCCCTTGGCCCCTTCTGCCTCGTTCCCACCACGGGAGTTCAGGCCTTCCTTTAAGGGAGCAAACAGGAACCAGCGGTCCACTTGGTTCTGTATGGACCCTTGGCATCGGCACACCAAGGAGCTGTGGGCACAGAAGGGTCAGGCAGTGGGCTCGTTGCCTAGAAGCCCTCGTGGACGTTAGAACAGCTGCTGTCACCAGTCCAGACACAGGTAGCCCGCCCTGTTCCGAGCCCACACCGAGCTGCCTTCCCCCTGCCCTCTGGGCTCCCCTCACCTCCCCAGACCCTCCTGCTGCATGTGAGGACCCCTCCCATCTCCCCTGGGCATGACACTGCAGTGCCTCTGTTTCTCAGCACCCTGCTGGACCCACCAGGCTTGTCAGTGTCCCGCTGAATGTAAGGAGCGCCCCACCCCCCACCCCTGAGCTGTTCTCACAGGGCTGCTGCCCAAACCCTCCACCCCTCCCCCACTCTTCTATCCAGGGCTGTTAGGACCTGCCCTGTGGGAAGCTGGCTGGAGGGCAGGGTGACATTGGCGGTTGGGGCAGGGACAGAGATGGGGGAGGGTCTGCGGCCACAGCTCAGCACCTCTCACCCCACTAAGAGGAAGGAGGAAAGGCCAGGGACCATGTTTATCACCGTATGGGATGATGGCCAGAAACTCTTCCTAGAGCAGATAGACTCCAACGGGCAGCTACCCCTTGGTGCCCATCGGGCCAGGTGCCGGGAGGCGGGGGGGGGGGGGGGGGGGCAGGGAGGCCCCCGTTCTATGAACCACGGGCTCCAGCACAGCCTCCACACCACAGCCCTGCCAGGGAGGGAAGCCCAAGACCACGGAGACAGTAGCTGGTCAGGACAGGACAGGACTAACAGCAAGCACAAAGCACCTACTCTGTGCCAGGCGCAGTTCTAGGCACCTGGCGTGTATGAATTCGTTCCCACAGCTGGTACGATGTGGCGGGGCCAGAACTCAAACCCAGGCTGTTCCCCCCAGCCCTCCGGAGCAAGGCTGACACTGTTACATCTGTAACGACTCCTACGCCCCCTTGGAGAACTCTCTGGGTGTCCCTGCTCTATAGAACCTTCCTGGAGGCCATTTCACCCCCTGCGTACCTCCCATAGAGCACGTATCATAGTTGCATACGCATCAGGTGCCTAGATGGCACATCCCAGTAGGATACAACGTCCTCGTGGACGGGACATTTGTTTCTGTCTCCCCCAGGGCATAACGGAGGGCTTGGCACAGACAAAGGATCAGGCAGAGTCTTATCTTTTGAGGGGTTAGAACCCATACTCGGTAAACATTTCACAATTGCCCAGCAAGCCCGTATGTGTGGTTTGCTGTCTACAGCTCTAAACAGGCATATATGTGTATAAGTGGGTGTGCTAATATGTAGTATACAAGAAAGGCTACGCGTTCAAATGCATCTTTATAGTTTTTTTAAATTAAAAACATTGAGCGTTTATGCGCGTAACTAAAAGCACACGAGAGAAGCATCCCTCTAAACGCTTGATGGAAGAAGGTAGGGACACCAAAAACACAAAGGGATGAGTCAGATCCATCTACTCACCTCTCCCCTCAAGCCACCCCCCTGTTGGCCTCGCACGGCCCTTCTCCTGTCCCTGAAATTTCCCAGCTTGTGTTACTGGGCACCAAGATGCACAGGTCACACGTCCCAAAAGCCGTAGTGAGGAGCAGCACACCGGATACAGGTTCCAGTCTCTCTGGTTGGCTGTTAAGCACCGACTGTGATGACAGGTCACCCAGGTGATCCTTGGGCACACGGGGAACCGCCTCCGGAAGGTGGATGATGCACGTGTGTGTGCGCGCGTGTGCTTGGGCACTTACGCACGTGGGTGCTGGTGAAGAGCTGCTTGGTTAAGGAGCAGTTCCTGAGAGACGTTCCTGAGAGGTGCCGCTGAGGGGCCCAGCAGGCAGAGCTGGAGCGAATGCCAACCAGCAGCCCCCATCCCCTTGGCCAAGGGGAGGGAAGGACGAGGAACCCCTTGTGAATCTTGCGTGGAGGACGCAGACCCGGTCCCCTAGAGTGTGAGGCGGGGAGGCTGCTGGGAAGAACTTTTGCTTCTCACTTGATCCAACCCTGTGCCAACACTTCATCTTCTTAAAAGCTAATCATCTTTCTAAAAGAAAGCTTTTAAGAATTTGGCAATGTGGGGGCGCCTGGGCAGCTCAGTGGGTTAAAGCGTCCGACTTCCGCTCAGGTCACGATCTCGTGGTTGGTGGGTTCGAGCCCCGCGTCGGGCTCTGTGCTGACAGCTCAGAGCCTGGAGCCTGCTTGGGATTCTGTGTCTCCCTCTCTCTCTGTTCCTCCCCTGTTCACGCTCTCTCTTTCTCTCTCTCTCTCAAAAATAAACCTTAAAAAAATTTTTTTAATAAAAAGAAATTGGAAATTTTGGTCTCATCCTTCCCAAAATAAATCTAGACTCCTTTGAAGGGTGGATGAGCCCCCCACCCCCCGCCACCGCCACAAGGCCTCCCTGTGCCCCAGCGAGAATCGCCTCCCTGCCTCTCAGAGCCCCTGAACCGGTCAGTCCTGGAAGCCTGTCACTGACCCAGCATAGAGGGGTCAGAACTCAACCTAAGCATCAGAGCAAAGAGTAACTCACCTAGAATGGAGGGCACGATGCTGGCCCCCAGAGCCCCTAGAAGTGCCCAGAGCAGAGGGCTGGGTCTGGAGAGCCCCAGGGCACCCGGAGTGAGTGCCCCCACCTTTCCCCTCACCTCTTCTTCCTCTCCTCTATGCTCTCTTTACATCTCTCTCTGGCTCTCTCTGCCCACGTGGATCTTGCTCTCTTTCTCTCTCTCCATTTCCCTCTGCTCCTCTCTTTCTGTCTCTCTCTGGCTGTCTCTGTCTCTCGCTGTCTCTGTCCTTCTCCATCTCTCCACCCCCCACTCACCCTCTCTGGAGGGTGCTCAGTGGGATCATGCCAAGCCCAAAGGGAAGGTCAGGGCACCGTGCGGGGACCAGTACGGACAGCCATTAACCTGTCACTTCGCCTCCAGCCAGGAAAACAGCAGGGCCCAGGAAAGGTGAGGGATCGCAGTCACTGGACATGAGGCATCTCGGCCAAGGCTGACAACGGAAAGCAGGAACCACGCGATCAGAGGGCTGCAGACGTGCTCCGGGGCACCAAGGACAGCTGGAATGGGTTTCTGGACAGCAGCAGGCCTGCATCGCAGCCCAGTTTTGACTTCAGGGCAAGGAGAAATGTCTGCATGGGGAGAACCTGGGCAGGTGGCCACAGCCCTGGGAGCGGAGGGTGGAGATCTCCGTGAGGCTGAAAGCAAAGGTCTCAAACCCACCAGCCCGCGGGCCATGTAGGCCACCCCCTCCACCTTCCGGTAGTGGCTTTAAAATATAAATCTGCATTTTTAAAGTGGCACATTTCATATTGAAAAACATGTCTGAGTCTTCTCTTGAGGACCTGGCAACTCTGGTCTGTGACCAAGCAGCAGTGGCCCTGGCGGACTGTCAGACGCTCCCCTGTCCTGCTGGCTCCTCCTCCATGAACCTGGATGCCTCCTTACAGTTACCCGCCAGGTCTCTGTAAGCTCACAAGTATGCGGCCTCTGACAGCAGAGACATTCTCTGAGCAGGAGTAGAGGCCCACGTGCAACCCCTAACTTATCTTGTGACGTTGAGCAAGGGGTCCCTGCTCTCTGGGCCACAGCTTTTCCATCTGTGAAATGGGAGGTTGGATGAGCCCAGCAGTACGACTCAGAAAGACTTACCGTTAGGAGCGTCTGATGAAAGATACCGACCCTCTGCCTAGAGAAACGGACCTGTGCATAGAATTGCCTGTGATTTGAGAGGATCGCATTGCCTCTCCCCCTGGGGGCCGTGGATCCCAGGCTGGGAACCCCTGCCGAGCACGGAGGTCCCTTCTGCCTCTGCCTTAGCCAAGCGAGTCCAGGCCGACCCGCCCGCCCCGGCCCCGATTGGCCAGGCCACCCCTTCTCTGGGTGAGCCAGGACTCTCCCCCTCCCCAGCCAGGCTGGCAGCTGCCCATCCATATGCAGGAGGGGTCCGGGCTGTTGCTGGATTAGCATAACGCACTCCGGGAGGTAAAGGCCCACCAGGCGGCCCCTGCGTGCAGCACCCGCCTTTGTCCGGGCCTCAGGACCGGGTAGGATGGCCCAGGCAGCTCTACACTTTTGACTGCCAGATGAAAGGGGGCGACATAAAGAGGCTGCCTGGGCCGAGCATGGGGGCGCATTGTGTCCCTCCAGACAGAGTTACAGACGTCTGTGAACCGTCAATTACAGCTGAATAAAGACGTATGCTCAGTCCAGACGCGCCTCCTTTCAGCTGGGGAGGTGTTTCCAGGCTGGGCCTGGAATGTCTTTGGCAACCTAATTTGGCAATTGTGACTCTATAAGCGGCCCGGAGAGGATGGGAACAAGCTGGGCTGGCCTGACCCAGCTCTGGGAGGTGTCCTGGAATGTGGGGTGGGGGTGGGAAGAATGGAGCAACTCACCTCCCTTCCCTTCTCCTCCAGGCCAGGCCAGATCCTGGGGGTGGGGGCAATCTAGGAGCCATACAGTCCCTCTGTATCAGCCAGGCTCCCTTCCCAGGCCTTTGATGGTGCCAAGGTGGCCCACCCTGGCAGGAACTGGCCAGGATTAGGGTTCACTGGTCCTTTCTCTCGTTGGGCTACTATGATGTGTTGTTGAGGAGACAGCACTGAGAGAGCCCGAGGTTCAAGTCCCAGGGCCACCAGTGATGCTGAACCCATTCCCTGACATTGCTGAGCTCCCGGACCAACCTGGGAACCACCCCCCACCCCACCCCCAACCCCGCTCAGCCCTCCTGCTGCATTTGTTTAAGCTCTGTCCCATTGGCTGGCTGGCTGTTGGTTCCTTGCCGCCAAAAACAATCCAGCTTGACTCCATAGGACAGGCCACATTCCTGGTCTTGCACTTTCAGAGTGACAAAGGGGTTGTGCTGCTCAGAGCCACCTTGAGGAGGGGGGTGACATAGCCACGGTGGGGCGTGAGGACCTGGACAGAGCATTGATTCTGGGCTCAGTGAGCTGGGCTGCCCCTTCTCCTGAGGGGTGGCCCCTGAGGTGCCCTTGCCCCAGTAAACCTCATCCCCAGGGGGCTCGTGTAGCAAAGGCATTTCCTGAGGACCCCCATGCTCCCTGGGACCCCTGTCCTGAAACCTGCCCAGCAGGACCAGGCCACGGACCTTTTGGCCACCGTGTGTCATGCCCTGAGCAAAAGCTAGTAAGCCACCTCTTACTTAGAGTGGTAAGAGCAGAAACGGCCCTAAAAACGACCCTTCTGCTTACTGAGCACCTATTGGGCACCTGACCCGAGACTAGGTGTGTTCATGCACAGATACCTGAAAAAGCCTGGCTGAGAGGTGGCCCCCCTTGGTGGCAGGGGACAAGCACAGCTGTTCAGTGCGATCCTTGCCCTGTCACTTCCCGGCTGGCAGACTTTAGGAAGCCAAGTTGCCTTCAGTGCCTGAGTTTATAGACCTGCCAACGTTCAGGACACATCCTAGCACAGCACCTGGCCAGTGGGGTCTGACTTCCGAGCTCCTGTGCCCTCTATTTCCCACGGTCCTGCGTGGTGTGGAGGCTGCTTCCTGCTGAGCTGCTGGCCTGTGGGAGGCGCTGGCCCAGGATGGATGAGCCCAGTTCCCTTGGCTCTCCCCACCTTCCCACCCCCACTCCTCAGTCTCTCGTTCCTGACAGTGGCCGAAACATCTGTGACTTGCGGATTGGCCCAAGCCAGGCCTGTGTGCACGTGAGCACATGTCGTGCACCGGTGTGTGTGTGTGTGTGTGTGTGTGTGCGCACGTGCTGTGGACACCTGTGGCTGGAGCAGGTGCCTTGAACCACTCTGATGCTCTGCAAGGGCTAGACAGATGTGGGCCCACGGTGAAGCCTGGATTGCGGGGTGAGTCCCAACATGTGACCAGCTACGCAAGAGGCCAAGGAAGTTGGAGTATCGCTCGGGAAGGATCGGGAACTGCAGACCTGCACCACATTGACCCCCGGAGCCCCCAGCGGACAGGCCTTCAGTGGCGCACCTCCTGTAAGAGTGGGGACCCACTGGTGTGGGCGTGGAGATCCAAGAGAACTGGTACCAACTGATGGGGTGGGTGACATTTGTCTGAGTCTGTGTGTGCCAGATCAGCGAGGGCATTTAAGATCATTCATATTTGGGGCACCTGAGTGACGCAGCCGGTTAGGCGTCCGACTCTGGATTTCGGCTCAGGTCGTGATCTTACGGTTCATGGGTTCCAGCTCCACGTCAGGCTCGCTCTCCCTCTCTCTCTGCTTCTCCCCCGCTTGCACACGCACAGGCTCTCTCTCAAAATAAATAAATAAAACTTTAAAAAAAGAGATCACTTGTATTTAATTTTTTTTGAATAGCTAATAACCTTTTCACCTAGTACAAAAGTAAAAAGGTTTTCAGCGACAAGTGTCCTTCACGTCCTTGTCCCACATCTGCCCCGTTCTCACTTCTCCCTAAAAAGATCAAAGCCATTCTTCATTTCTTATGTATCCTTCCTGAGTTTCCTTTTTTTTTTTTAAGTTTTTATTTATTATTTATTTTTGAGAAAGAGAGGGAGAGTGCAAGCAGGGGGAGGGGGGAGAGACAGCAAGAGAGAGAATCTCAAGCAGGCTCTGCACTGTCAGCACAGAGCCCCATGTGGGACTCAAACTCACAAACCATAAGATCACGACCTGAGCCAAAATCAAGAATCAGATGCTTAACTGACTGAGCCACCCAGGCGCCCCCTTCCAGAGTTTCTTTATACATAAATAAGCCCATACATACAAACCTGCATTCTTATTTCCTCCTGATTTTACTCAGCTTCATAGTATTCCATTAACCAGTCCTCTCTTGAGGCTCCATTGGTCCTGTTTCAACCTTTCACTTTTACAAATGTTGCTACAACAAATAACCTTGCACATAAAGTCAGTTCTCACAACAGTGCGTGTATCTGTGAGCTGAATTCTCCGAAGGGGGATTGTTGGACTAAAGCTTATATGCAATTTGTCATTTCACCATATCTTGCCAGATTGTCCTCCATGGGGCAGGTGCCACGGCCTACCCACATGGCATGGCTTCTTGGATCTTAACCAGGATGGGCCACTGACTGTTTAGATGCACACATCTTGGCTTGGCCGATGGTACATGAGCCTTTCAGCCTCCCCAGCTTCCCATCCCAGCACCGGTGCAGGAATCTTGCACAACCACACAGGCCACCCCCGTTCACGCTCGTTGTCTGTTCTCACTTTCTCTCCCGCCTCTTCCTCTGGAATAGTTACTAAGGCCTGAGCTTCCCTGCCCCCAACCACCACCCCCACACATACACAAATCGGTTCTGCAAAATAAGGGAAGTAGTCTGCCCACATTGACTCATTCAGCAAATCCATGAGTGCCTTCTAGGGGCCTGGCATCCTGCTACGTGCCGGAGACATGGTAGGCAATCTTGGCCAGACTCCTTATCCTCTGAACCCCAGGGTCCTCCTGAGTAAGGTGAGGGGTACAGACACAGGAGGTACCAAGTCCCCCACTAGCTCTAACGACGACATATCACCCCCAAATCACATTGTTAGTCTGTGTATATGTCAAAGGGAGGAAAGGCTTGGAGAACACCTCTGTGAGCTGATAAATGCTAGCACTTGTTTGCAAGGATGGTTTAAAGGCAATCAACCCAAAGAGCCCTTTGCAAGCTGGTGACGAATTGCGTGTGTGTGTGTGAGTGTGTGTGTGTGTGTGTGTGTGTGTCCGTGTGTTCAGTGAGGTGTCCTGTGACCTCCTGCCCCCACCCCCATGGAAGAGTAAAACAAGCCTGGGTTTGGCATCAGCCTGTCCTTGTTTGAAACCCAATAGGCCCACTCACCGATTTTGTGACTGTGCACCTGCATTTGCCCCTTTGTAGAAATGAGGCGCCTTCACATTTCCCTTTCTGTGAATGTTGAATGAGATCCTAGAACTTAGCTTGCCGGGCAAGTAGGAAGGGCTCACCAAACGTGACCTGCTAGGAAGCAGGTTCCGAGAGCCAACGGTGGGGCTCCCGTGCCAGGGTCAGGCTCCATGGCAGACCTGCTGGGTGCCCCCCAGCCAAGCCCACCGGCGAGTGTGGTGGAGCCGGCCCGGGCTCTCCGCGGCGTCTGGACGGGCCGGGAGGCAGCCGGGACGAGAGACAGCTGGGAAGGTTGAATTGCTCGGTGGCTAGGGAGCACCTCCCTCCCCCGCCAGCGATCTGCATTTCAATGTGAGAAGGGAGGAAAGTAGGAAACTGCTCAAAGGGGTTACAATGATTAATCATTTAAAAAGCAAGATCTTAATTACAGGCCGCAATTTTTGCTATTTAAGGAGTCCATTAGTTGCCAGAAAGAAGAAGCAGAAATTATCACAGGTTATTCTCCCCCTAACGTGGAGAGGGGGTGGGGCGGCGGGGGAGAATCAGCTGCCGTTCCAAGCTGGGGTTGGGGGGGTTCGGGGGCAGGGTCCCACCCGGGAGGAGGCCTGGCCAGGAGCCCCAGGGGCCTGCCTACCATCAGGGAGCAGAGGGAGAAAGATGCTTGTCAGAGACCTGGGCAATGGTGCTGGGAGGTGGTGCGGGGGGGCAAGGACAGCTGCCCCTCTCTCCCCAGCTCTGGTGGGCTGGATATGCCACCTGTGGGTGCCCCTGGAGGCCTCCTCCGGGGCGGGGCAGCTGGCGGCCAGCCCCTCCCCGACCCCGGTGACCACCCCCCCACCCCCCACCCCCGCCCCGGACCCCACCCTGCTCAGGAAGTGGGGTTAATTGCCAGGCCCTCCCCTCTGACCCCTCTGTGGGTTTTAGTCTTGTCTGGTCTCTGTGCCCCCAGGGCATACAAAGAGGACGGGGTGTGTGTGGGGGGGGGGGGCAGTGCTAGGAGTCAAATCAAAATAACCGAGCCTCTTTAGCGGATTAATTATTATCCTTAGGGGCTGAAAGACCCAGAGATCAAGTCCCCACCCCTGCCCAGTGGCCTCCGAGGCTGCCGCCAGACTTCTTTCTCACCCTGGTCACCTAGAAGCCTGGGCACACTCCTCCCCTCTGAGGGAGGCCCTGCTGTCCTTGTCCCAGGTCCCCGATCTGGGCTCCAGGCCTCCTCCCCGAGCCCTGGCTGGCAGCTCCCGAATCCCAGAAAACAGCCCCAGTGGACGGAGGGCTCCACCAGAGCGGGACCAGCTGCAGGAATCCAGAACCCAAATCCAGACGGTAGAGAGTGCCTGGTGCTCAAGTGCCTTCAAAATTGGTAACTCAGGTGAGTCACAAATGGGAAGCGTCAGCCGGAACCAGGCCCCAGACTATCCTTACTCCTATGATGCCATATGTTTAAAACAAGCTTGCAAGCAAGTCGCAAAGTTGACCAGCCTACCCAGAGGAAAGGTTTATTCCCTGCCAAGTCGGTTTGGTATTAGGAGTAAAAGAAATGAAATCATTTCTATAAACAGTCCCTCCTGCCAGCCTGATTAAGTGCCTGTGTGTGTGTGTGTGTGTGTGTGTCCATCAACCTCATCTGTTCTAACATTTAGGCTCCCAGAGGGCAGGCTGCTAAATCGAATTGAATGATAATTCCAGGGATTTCTGAGGCGGGGGGAGGGGGGGGGGGAGGGAGACCCACGCCACAGATTCACAATACGGGTTTGAATTCAAAATAAGCAAACTGAGTGGTGGTGACTCTACCCTGGCTCCTGGCTCCTCCTCCTTAGACACTGCCCCCACCCCGTAGGGAGGAGAGCTTTTCCTTTAATCAGCAGGTTCCCTGCCTCCAAGGGGAGAGTGCACAGCCCCTCCCCCATCTTCTCCTGCCCCCCCTCCCCCATTTCAATGCTGATTAATTGCAGTTAGGCACCCAAAACAGTCTGGACCACATTCTTTCTTTTCCTTTAATTTTTTTTAACGTTTATTTATTTTTGAGAGAGAGCAAGAGAGACAGCACAAGTTAGGGGGAAACATAGAGAGAGGGAGATACAGAATCCGATGCAGGTTCCAGGCTCTGAGCTGTCAGCACAGAGCCTGACGCTGGGCTCGACCCATGAGATCATGACCTGAGCCGAAGTCGGATGCTTAACAGACTGAGCCACCCAGATGCCCCAGGACCACATTATTTCTGATGCTGGTGCTTGTCACGGGGCTGCCTCGAAGCCACAATAATCAGCAGCTTTTAGCTCGTCACTCTCCTGACACTCTTAGACCAGGCAACGGCAAATGTGATGGAAATAAGAACTTTATTTTCTGTTTTGTTCTTTCCAAGAACGGGAGTTGGAGGCCTGGGAGGAGGGCCTGGCATCTGGAAGCCACCTCTGCAAGTGATGCAAGATCGGGGTTCATAGCCTAGGGCCTGGCGGGGACACCTCCGCACCCAAGTCACCACTCAGCATCCTCGTGGGCCCTGCCCACCTCAGAGACCCGCGGAATGTCCGTGCCTGGAAAAGTTGTCTAACCTCAGGGAATCCTGGAGGGCATCCGGGACTAGGCCCCATCCCGGGTGCTGGCCCAGAAGAGCCCATGTGAAAATTAGGAAAGGGTACTCCCCCTGAGCAAATGCAGTTCTAGCAGGGCAAACAGCTTAGAGATTGGGTACAGGCCAGATTTTCACACCCCTGACCTCTGGGTGTTCAGGAGAAACCCTGCAACAAGCAGATTGTATCTTACGCATGGGGAAACTGATGCCCCCTGTTCTAGGGCGTCCAGCTGCCAGGGGCCCAAACCCATTGTCTTATATCTCCTAGGTTGACCCCCTGGGGAGCTGCCAACCCATCCTCACAAAGACTTGGGGGGGTGGGGCATCAGGACCCCAGCTCTAGGAAAAGAAGCGGGTGACCCCGACGGCCCAGCAATCTGGGGAGCTCCAGACCCTTTACAAGGGGGCAGAGGAGCCAGAGAGGGGCAGGTCGCTTTTATTAACACTGAACACTGTTTTCCGTCTGTGTGAAGTTTTGTCACTGTTGAAGCACATTCACCTCCAGGATTTTGTCTGAGCCTCTCAACTGAACCAGGAAGCGGGGAGCCAGGGCCCGAGTGTGGAGTCCCCGCTAGAGATGCGGCCCAGAAGCTCGGAGAATGGGACTCACGCATCTCCTACCAGACGAAGCCGAGGCTGAGGCTAGATCCTGGAACCCGTTGAGCTGGGACACAGTCCCCGATCAGATCGGGGACCTGGTGCCCTTCTGTGGGGAGAGAAACCCCCCAGATGCCCCGCCTACCCATGCAAATCCTGGCTGCTCCTTCACTTAATGCCTGCAACTTACATCGCCCCCCGAGGCACCGCACATGATAGAAGACTGAGACTCATCCCCTAGCAGGAAAGTGCCTACCTGGCCACCCTGGGCCTCGGTTTCTCCACCTGTGGAATGGGCTTAATAACAGCATGTATTGTTATTAGTAATCACATCCAAAGGGTCACCGTGAAGACACATTGAGGAGCTGTGTGTGACGTATTTGGCACAGTACCTGGTGTACAGGAAACAGTCACTCCGCTCAATCACTCATTTATTTTTTTTTAATTTTTTATTATTTATTTTTGAGACAGAAGAGACAGAGCATGAATGGGGGAGGGTCAGAGAGAGAGGGAGACACAGAATCTGAAACGGGCTCCAGGCTCTGAGCTGTCAGCACAGAGCCCGAGGCTGGGCTCGAACTCACGGACCGTGAGATCATGACCTGAGCCGAAGTCGGACGCTTAACCGACTGAGCCACCCAGGCGCCCCATCTCAATCACTCATTTAAATGGTAGCGATTTGTGTTGTGGGCCTAGGCCCAGGGATGCTGCTGGGATGAGGCGCAGAGGCTCCCCCCTCCAGAAGCTTTGTGTCCACGGAGGCAGAGACAGCCACATTGTGTGACAGTGCGGGGAGGCAAGGCCCATAGAATGGGGAGCTTTGGAGGGGCTGCTGACTCAGCCAAGGGGACCACGGAAGCCTGCAGGCTCAGGAGCAGTCTAGGCAGAGGAGGAGGGACTGTGTTCCACCAGAAGAAAGGGGGGGTGCAAGGCCAGTCCACTCGCTTGGGGCAAGCGGAGGGAGGAGGGAGGAGGGAGGAGGGAGGGAGGAGGGGGAGGAGGAGGCCAGCTCCCAAGAAGCTTGTGTGAGCCCCACAGGGGAGCCTGGCCTTCAGGCACTGGAGACATGGGCACCGTTGAGCTCAGGGAATGGGAAGGTAGGACAGAGAAGTGCCGCGGAGAGTTGGGACAGTCCCAAGGCGCGAGGAGATGGGGGTGGAGATAAGCCAGGTTAGCAGAACGCCCAGCACTGGGGGGCAGGAAGTCTGGGAGCTACCAGCATAGGGAGGTAAGGTGTTAGGGACAAGGGTCCTCTCTTTTCTTTCAAATGGAGATGCCATAGGGGCTGGCTCTGGTGCTGCAGGGACACCCCCACCCCCCACCCCGTGAGCGCTGCCTCTGGGCCTGAGCCCCTGTCCTGGGAAGGAGTGTCCTCCAGCCTCCCGACAGCAATCTTCAAGACTCTGAGCCCTCTCGGGCTGGTGACCCAGTGTGGGACAACAAGGGGATCCCCTGGCGGCCCTCTCTGAATCCTCTCCTCTAAGTGCCAAAAGGTCTGATTGCTTATATTCTGCTCTGTGAACTCACGAAAGTCCCTTCGTCTATCTGGGCCTCAGTTTCCTCATCTGTGAAGTGGATCAGTTACCTTCTGCCTCTCAATTCCTGGTGTTTACACCCATTTAGTCTGGGTGCTCAGCAGGCCAGCAGTGGGGGCTCCCTGCTGCCTTGATCCGTTAATGGCCCACACCCAGGGGGGGCTGCGACCTACAAATGCAGGGATGGGCAAGAACCTGGTTACTTACTGACCAAGTACCACCCCAAACCTGCTGTTTGGTCCCAAACTGGCTCAGCCAGGGTCAGGCCCTCTTTAGGGCAGGCAAGAGGCCCAAGCTTAGTGTCTTTCCTCAGCTGGGGGGGTAGCTCCTGTTATCCCACATGGGACAGGCCTCCTTCTGCTCCAAGGGACATCAGGGGTTGGGGACGTCTCTGGCTGGCTGCCTCCCTCCTTCCCCGATTCATCCCTACAGCTGTGTCTGCACTCCCACCTCTGCCCTGGGCTTTTGTTAGTGATGAATTTGTGTGACATCTCAGAGGGAGGGCTCCCGGGTGGGCGGTCAGATGGGAGGGGGAGGTGCTCCAGGCCCTACCCCCATTCTCCCCTGACGCTCCTCTGCCCTCATTTGCAGGGCCTGAGTGAGCAGGACAGAGTCCCAGAGATGAAATGATGGCAGCATCCGGGGTAGGAGCGAGATGTATGGCGGGGCCATGGGACAGAGGACTGCCTGGTATAATACAGAGGCCACTATGGGGCTTCGAGCAACCTCTCTGGGAGTCGGTGACCGATGAGTCCTGAGCCGGAGGGAGTTGAAACAAATGACCCTAACAGATCACACACACGAATGGTCAGAGTGGGTGCGGCCCTGGGTTGAATCTACACTCTCCCACTTCCTAGCTGTGTGACCTTGCACAAGTCACTGGACTTCTCAATGTTTTGGCTCTCTGGTGCCTAATAGAAGGAAACAGTGATACCTATTCTAAAGGGTTCCTATCATGGCATAAAGTACCTAGCATAGCACCTACCATCCAGTAGGTGCTCAGTAAATGGTGCTGAGAGTATTGTTGTTCTCACGGACAGGTGGTCCATAGTACCATAGTGCACTGGGTCTTGTGACTGTGGGCAAACTGCATCCCCTGTCTGAGCCATCTGCGGAATGAAAGGCTTGATGGAGGAAGCCCAAGGCCTCCTGGCACGAGCTTTATGGTTTGTGGGCACTCTGGGTTGATGGGGGGATGCTGTGCTCACTGCATCATTTGTATGGGCTTCGAGTCCTGGGCCCCTGGAGAGGCTTCGACAACGTGGGAGGGGAGGAAGAGGGAGAGAAGAGATGAGGTAGGGTGGGGGGGGGGTAGGGGAGAGTTAGGGGAAGGATGGGAAAGGGAAGGGGAGGGAAAAGAGAAGAAGAAAGGGATGAGAAGCAGGAGGAAGGAAAGAAAGATGGGGGAGTGGAAGGGAAGGCGGAGGAGGGGGGGCAGGGCAGGGGAGGGAGGGAGGAGAGGGGAGGAGGCAGAATGAGAGGGAAGACCCACCCAGCTGGGCTGCTGCAGTCTCTGCAGGGGAGAGCAGCCTGGAGTTAGCTGGCTCCCAGCGATCCCTGAAGGACTTCAGGCTTGTTGCAGATGGGGCCAGGTGGCTCCCCTTTGAGGGCTGATGTCCAGAGCCTGACCCTGGAACCAGGGATGACCTTCTGGGTTCCAGGAATGGACCCCTAGACCTTGGGTCACTGCCTCCCCCGACCCAGAGTTACACAGTTTGGGTGAGAACCATTGGCCGATAGGTGAACCATTTCCTCCACGAGCACGTCCAGGCAGCTCCCTCTGGCCCAGATGAGGGGCAGGCAGCGAGACAAGGGCAAAGAGCTTTTTTGTCTCTTTCCTGGAAGGGCCAGAACTTCCCCCACTCGGCGAAGGTGGCCACTCCCAGGGGATCGCTGGGGCTGGGTTGTCTGGGCAGATAGGGGGTCATAGCAGCCAGCCCTGGAGCAGTCTCTGGGACCTTGGCCGTGTAGTTCATCCCTGGTTGGCATTCCTGCTCTCTTTCCTGAAGAACAGTTAGAAGCACAGTCTAAGGAGTCAGACATCCATGGCCTTGAATTCCACTTATGAGCTGTGAGACCTTGAGAAAGTTGCTTCTCTCAGCCTTAGTTTTCTAGAGGAAGGGTAACAGGGGAAGCAGAACACTGTGATGTGGGGACAGGGCTCGACAGACCGGTGTGGAAAGGCTAAGGAGGTGAGGGAGGCAGTGGTAAAGATTTCCTTCCTTCCTTCCTTCCTTCCTTCCTTCCTTCCTTCCTCCTCTTCCTTTCTCCATTCATGGTAGTGACAAGGGAGCGTGAGGCAGGCTGAGCGCAAAGTACAGGTTATCAGCATGCCCCGCCCCCAGGTGGGATATGTGTGATATTCTTTGGACACTCCTGGCCACCCAAGAACAGGAGAAAGGGAAGAAAGCAGATGGCTGACTGATAGAGATCAGTCCTGCAGGACAGGAATCTCCGTCAGTTTACGGATAACTTAGTAAACTGCAAGAAAAAGACAATTTTATCCATAGTCTAATCTCCAGAAACCTATAGACTCCGTTTCCTGGAGCCCTAATAATCACCCTCATCAAGATGGAAGGGGGTTTAAGTGCTTGCCATGGCGATGTGGGAAACAAAGGCAAATGAAAAATTAAATTCCCTTACTGCCTACAGCCCAGTGACGAGTCCTTGAAACAGGCAGAGTGACCTCCCTCTAGGAGCTCAGCTGCCTCGATGATGACACTTTGTTAGGGACAAAAGGAAATCTTGGCTTAACATTATCCTGACCCCCCAGGATCCTGTGAATCTCCTTAAACACATAAAAATTCCTTTGGAAACTTCCTTTATCTCTACCCCCCACCCAAGATACATGTTGGCAATCGGACTCCGGGCTTATGGGCCCCTGATATACATCTGAAGGGTCTCTTGACTGAGGTTTTACCAACCAGTAATAAATGACGTTTTCTTAACGGCCGCTAGCCCCTCAAGGTCCTGGAAATCTTAGTTCCAAAATTCCTTAGAGACTTACGCTGTCCTGAATCCCTTTCCAACCTGAAGGTATATAACTAGACACTCTTCACAACCCACCAGACAGCTCTCTGCCCACGGGTCCTGTCCCGTGCTTTAATAAAATCACCCTTTTTGCACCAAAGATGTCTTCAAGAATTCTTTCTTGGCCGTCGGCTCTGAACCCCACCATCACCCCAAAACCCCATCAGTAGGAGCAAGGAGGACCCTGCAGCCCATCTCCCCTTACTTTCAGCTGCCTCTTCAGGTGGCCTCTGCTCTGTCCACCCTAAGCTGCCTGTATGCCAGCAATGCCCCCCCCCCCCACACCCCCAAATGCTATGCAACAGGTGAGTGGAGCACAGGGCATCTTCCTGGAGTCCCCTGGCCCCAGCGTTTAGCACCTGCTTTGTGTGTCCAGGGATGAGCAATGGAAGAGTAGTGAGCAGGTGGCCTGTGTGAATGGCCCCGTCCCGGGAAGAGGGGGCGGGCAGAGGAGCTGATGTGAGCTAGAGAAGCAGGCCTTGGGCTCAGAAGTAGGTCTGGGTCTCCGGCTGCCTTCATGAGGAGCCTGGGAAACCCTCTCCCTGCCAGGCCACAGGCAAGGGGTGGGAAGTCAGGGCCCGCAGTGGCTTTGTACCCTACACAATTGCAGCCACTCTTCTGGATAAAGGGGCAGACAAAGGGGCCTTCGGAAGTGGCCACGCTGCTCAGCACCCGGGGAGGCCCCAGGAAGCCAGCTCTCCCTGCCGCCCACCCAGGCATCCTCCCAACACGCCCCCACCGGCCCCACCATGGGGGGCCAGCTGGGCCCCAGCCACCCACAGCCTGGCAGCTGTGCCGGGGACTGATAAAAGCTGAGGGAACCTGCCCACCCCCCCTTCAGAGGGCCTGGAAAGTACCGGAAGAGCGCCCCAGGGGTGGGGTGGGGGAAATGCTGCTTTCTCACTTTCCAGGACAGCAAGGACAGCAATGAGATGGTGGCTGATGAGAAAGGCCTTCAGGCCCCCCCGGTGAGCGATGGGCCTCCTGAGGGGCCGCTGGTTTGCAAACAGGGCGCAGCTCCAGGAGGCCTGGACAGAGCTCCTGTTCTGAACCATCCCCACCACGGGCCACTCATATCCACAAGCCCCACGCCCTTCACCAGCTGAGCTGTCAGAGGGCAATCTCCCCTGGGGGCCCAGTATCGGGGAAAACACTCCAGAAGGGCCCGGACTGGGGAGTCAGCAGGCCTGGGCTGGGCAGCTCCAGCTAGGTGATCCCAGCAGGGCCCTCACAGCCCCCTGGGCCTCGGTTTCTTCATCTCCAAACAGGGCTTGAATAGAAACAGTGCTTGCAGGGGCGTGCACTGCGTGAGGCGATAGGCATCGGCCCCGACACATAGGCTATGCTCTGTAAATGGCATTTTGTGTATTTCTTAGGCCCTTATTTGAGTGTTCCAAATTAATTGTGTCCGAAAGTCCTGCTGAGACAAAGGCTTCCAGCAGTCTTAGTAAAAGTGATGGGCTGGGGTGTGATGGGCACTGAGGGCTCCTTCCACAGTACCACAGTATCCACTTTTTCAAAGGAACTTTTTTTTTTTTTTGGAATTCCTTTGGACTTACAGAACAGTTGCAGATAGTACAGAGTTCCGGTGTACCCTTTACTCAGATTCCCCAAACATTAACATCCTCTATAACCATGGCTCATTTGTCAAAATCAACGAGGTAATGTTTGTATGATACAGTCAGCCCCCTTATCCGTGGGGGTCCATTCCAAGACCCCCAGTGGATGCTTGAATCCACGGATGGGTTGAACCTATACATGCTATGTTTTTTCCTATACATACATGCCTATGAGAAATTTTAATCTATAAACCGGGCACGGTAAGAGATTAACAGCAATCGCTAATAATAACCTAGAACAATTAAAGCAATCCACTGTAATAAAAGTTATGTGAATGTGGTCTGTCTCTCTCCAGATATCTTACTGTGCTATACTCACCCTTCTTCTCTGATAATGTGAGATGATACAGGGATACAGAAGAAGGGAGGTGAGTGGCGTAGGCGCTGTGACGTAGCGTTAGGCTACTGCTGACCTTCGGACGATGTGTCGGAGAGAGGATCGTCTGCTCGGGACCAAGGTTGACCTCCAGTAACTGAAACGGTGACCACTGCTAAGGGGCCGAGACAGTACCGTGAACTAAACGCCAGATGTATTTGGATTTCACCAGTGTTTCCAGTCATGTCCTTTGTTCCAGGGTCCAGTCGGGGTGCCATGTTGCCTTCAGCCACCTGATTTTTAATGGCTGAAAGAACAGAAGTGTCATTCTTCATTAGCTTCACGGACTCCCCAAAGGCAGAGCTCTCAACAGAGCTGTGTCCTCTGTGGGCCCAGGATCCACACCAGCCATCCTGTGGAAGCAACGAGCCTCCCCCACCAGGAAGTGGGTTTGCTACGCTCATTAGCGCACAGGGGAGCAGAACTCTGGATTAGCGAAGGACTTTGGTGGCTTCTTGCTGGCTTGGAAGTCCACAGGGAGAATTTCAGAGCTGTGCTGGACCACACAGATGGAAGCTGTGTCCCTGCTGCTTGGTGCAGACACACACCCTCAGGCCTACGACAGGACTTCCTACAGTTCAGAGGGTGGTTCCGCATCCAGATGTCCTTCTGGCTACCCCCGGGCACTTGAATGAGAATCAGTAGTCCCTGCCCATTCCTTAAGCCCACACCTGCGATTCCTCCCTCAGAGCCGGGTCGTGGGGCCCGACCGTGGGCACCTCTGAATCACAGCCCACCCTGGGAGCCGGGACTTGGCCGGACCCCCAAGAGCAGCGGAGGGAAGGCCCTGGTGGCTCGGGTGAGGAAGGGACAATACCCCCTTTTTCCGGCAGCTGGCAGAGCCTTCCAGGCCCTGAGCTTCTGAATGCCTATTGGAGCCAGACACTGGACTCTGTTCCCCAGGCAGCCCCATGCCAGGCCTATCACCGCCCAGAGAGAAGGAGCCTTTCTTCCCTGTTGGCCAAAGCCAAGGCTCCCAAAAGAGCATCAGCGACAGAGAAGTGGGGGGGGGGGGGGGGGGGGAAGGGAAACAGGTTTCCCACCACCCTCGCCCAGCCTCCCCTTGGGAACCTCGGAGCTGGAAAGAGAAGTGTGTCACCCCCTTTGTGGGTCAAGTCTGCGCCCTCCTGACTCCGACACTACAGGATTCCCAGCCCCGCTTGGCCCTCTGCCTCCGTACCTCCCTACCTACTCACCGAATGCTCTGAAGACCTTTCACGGGCTCGGCCTGCTGGCCCGGGAAGGCACACGCACCGAAGCCTGTGGAGAGCCGTGTTCAGGTGGAGGGAGAGCCAGAGACCCAAAGATGAACGCTCACAAACAAGCACACGGCAGGAAACAGTTGTTGGAGCCTCATGGTGGGCGCTGGGATGGGGGCCTGATCACCTCATTCATCCTTACACAAGACACCGCAGACACACAAATATACACACCGAGAGACATAAACAGACACGCGTACACATTGCAAAAGCAAAAACAGATACCTCAAAGACAGACAAAGACAAACACCACAGACCCACAAAGATAAACGCGCCAAGGGTGTCCTATGGGACCCAACCTGGGGGCAGGCGAGTACCCCACCCACAGAGAATTGAAAAACAATAATAAAACCCACCTTCAGATTTTTTTTTTTTTTTTTATCATCATCGTACACCACTAACTCTTTAGGCAGGTCAGTGATCAGACACTCTTCCCCCTCCCAAAATTATTTTGTTGATTCTAACCCGTTGGGGTTTCTTTTCATATTTTTTTCATATTGTTTTCACTTCATTCGTTCATCTCATTGTGGTAAAACAGAGATACCATAAACTTTACCGTATTAACCATTTTTGGGGTATTTTTTTACTGAGGATATTTTAACCGTTTTAAAGCGTACAATTCAGTGACATTAAGCACATCCACACTGTTGTGTAACCACCACCACCACCACCTATTTCCAGAACTTTTTCATCGTCCCAAACAGAAACTCGGTACCTCTTCAACAATAACACCCATTCCTCCTTGCCCAGCTCCCGGGAACCGCTTTCTCCTTTCTGTTTGCGTGAATTTGCTTACTTTAGCTTCCTCATATAGGAGGAATCTTACAACATGGGTCCTTTGGTGTCTTAGCCTGTTGGCTTTGATAATAAATATGTAGAATTCAAGTCAACACATTTCTATTGCTTATCCTTCACTTAATCCCGTATTCTCCGTGGGCATTAATTTCAACAGCTCCTACCTCCACACGGGCCCCCAGGCAGGTTCCGATGGTCGAAAGTGTCCGAGTGGCCTCAAGTGTGATTTGTCTCCAAACCCTAGCTCTGTGACAGTGGACTTGGAAGAACAGGACTTGAATTTTAAAAACTTGTATTTAAAATTTTAAACAGGGGCTCCTGGCTGGCTCCGTCAGTGGAGCATACAAGTCTCGATCTCGAGGTGGAGACTTCGAGCCCCACGTTGGGTGGAGAGATTACTTAAAAATAAAATCTTTAAAATAAGGCAATAGGTGCTCCTGGGTGGCTCAGTCAGTTGAAGAGCCGACTCTTGATTTTGGCTCAGGTCTGACAGAGCCTGCTTGGGAGTCTCTCTCGCTCTCTCTCTGCCATGCTTGCTCTCTCTCTCAAAATAAATAAACATTAAAAAGAGAAATATAAACAAATACATACATATATAAATATATAAAACAAATAAACAAAATATTAAACAGTGAACCAGAGAGTGAATTCTGAGGCTATAATAGTTTTGTTCAGAAAGTGCAAATTTTAGATTAAATAGACAATATTTTACTGAATTTGAGCAATTTGTTTAAAATGGGACGTTTCTTGGGGCACTTAGGTGGCTCAGTCAGTTGAGCATCCGGCTTCAGCTCAGGTCATGATCTCACGGTTCGTGAGTTCGAGCCCTGCATCAGGCTCTGTGCTGGTAACTCAGAGCCTAGAGCCTGCTTTGGATTCTGTGTCTCCCTCTCTCTCTGCCCCTCTCCTGCTCATGGTCTGTCTCTATCAAAAAAATAAACGTTTTAAAAAATAAATAAAAATAAATAAAATAAAATGGAAGTTTCTTGGGGGGCTTGGGGGGCTCAGTCAGTTAAGCGTCTGACTTCGGCTCAGGTCATGATCTCACGGTTCATGAGTTCAAGCCCCACGTCTGGCTCTGTGCTGACAGCTCAGAGCCTGGAGCCAGTTTCAGATTCTGTGTCTCCCCCTCTCTCTCTCTGCCCCTTCCCCACTTGTGCTCTGTCTCTCTCTCTCAAAAATAAACAAACATTAAAAAAATGTTTAATAATAAAATGGAAGTTTCTTCTTTTTAAATTGTTCCTATTTAATTCTAGTGTAATTTTACTCATTACTGGGACAGACCAATATATAGGGATATGTCCCCCCCCCCTTTAAAAATAATAATATAGGGGTGCTTGGGTGGCTCAGTTACGCATCTGACTTCAGCTCAGGTCATGATCTCACAGCTTGTGGGTTCAAGCCCCGTGTTGGGCTTCTGTGCTGACAGCTCAGAGCCTGGAGCCTGCTTCAGATTCTGTGTCTCCCTCTCTCTCTGCTTCTCCCCTGCTCACACTCTGTCTCCCTCTCTCTTTCAAAAATAAATAAACATTAAAAAAATACAAATAATACAAATAATATAAAAGTATGTGTCCATTTTTTCCTTTTTTGCACTACAATGGTTATTGTATTGGTAATTTCATTTCTTTTTAAATGGCCTGACCTTATAGATGAAATTCAATAAAAGAAAGTTTTGGCTCCTCGCCATCTATTTACTGCCATTCATTTCATGATTATTGAAATTACTGCCAATAATTTTGTCTTCTAGAAGAGGGATGGTGTTAAGTATCTGCTCAGGGTGTATGCTAGTTATGCCTCGAAAACACACACTACATCACACACACACACACACACACACACACACACACACACACACACACTGCTAAATGCCCCAAGCCACTGATCATAGAGTGGGTGGGTAGGTCTCAGTGGACAGCAGTCCTAGTGAAGGTGGGTCACCGACCACCGGGCTCTGCCCTGATTGGGCGCCTTTGGCGTCTGGAGCTGACGGACAGGAGATGCCTCCGACCCAGACCCCAGAGGGCTCTCTGGAGCCTGCGGAACTCCCACCCCCTCTCGCCCCAAGGTCTCTTCCTCGCTGCACTTCCGAGGTCTACCACGAGGTGCCGCTGTGGCAAAGCGCCTAAGGGCCCCTTCCTAGCCCACTGAGCGAAGATTGCGGATGGCCCAGTTTGTGCCAGGCACCGTGGGCGGCCCTGGGATTCCAGATGGGTAAGTTGCAGCCTCTCGTCCCCAAGTACGGCATAGCTTGGCGGGGGAGACTCACAGGGAAGCCGACAGGGACAGTGGCCAGTGGTTGCACTGCATGTTTCCACGGGCAGGAAAGATACTGCCAGTGCAGCGAGCAGAGCCAGGGAAACTGAAGCCTCAGAAACTACAGGAGCCAGGAGCAGGGGACATGTGTTCTGACCAGAGGTAGAGGCGTGCACAGGCCTGGAGGTGAGCAAGCATACTGGGGAGTCAGAAGGGGGACTGGCCATGGAGGGCCTTCAGTCCCAGCCTTTAGAGCTTGGTCTTTCCCAGTTGGGACAAAAGGGAGCCACCCAACGGTCTGGTTGGAAGGCCATTTAGAGGGACACCTGGATGGCTCAGTTAGCTAAGCATCTGACTTCAGCTCAGGTCATGATCTCATGGCTTGTGAGTTCAAGGCCCAAGTCAGGCTCTATGCAAACAGCTCTGAGCCTGGAGCCTACTTCAGATTCTGTACCTCCCTCTCTCTCTGCCCTCCCCCACTCACACTCTCTCTCAGAAATAGATATTAAAATTTTTTGGAAAAAAAAAGGGAGTACACTTAGAAAGTAGTCTTCTTCCATTGTGTTCAAAAAAAATGGAGGAGACTCCCAAAATAAACAATATGTATACAACCAGTCATGAGTATTCATAGACTATATCTGCAAGATATACCACAATGAGGGACATTGGTTTCCTCTAGGGACAGGACTCCTGGCTGGGCACAGGGATGGAGGGAGACTTCCACTGTGTACATTTTGGTCATATTGAATTTTGAGCCATGGATTGAATCACCTTTCTGAAAAATAAACAGAAATTATTACATTGTAAAGTCTCTATGATAGAAAGAAAGAAAGAAACAAACTAAGGTCTCTTTGGTTGTGTTGTATAGGATGAATTGGAGAAACAGACTGGAGGCAGGAAGGCGGGCAGAAGACTGAGGCATTGGTCCTGGGGAGAAATGGGGGGGACGTGGGCCAAGCAGGGAGGCTGGGGGTGGGTGTGAGCACAGGGCTGGGAGTCTCCAGCCTGGTGACAGGCACAGTGTTCAGCTTATGAGCTTTTCTGGGGCTACAAAAATATAAGGGTCATGAAAACCAAAAATATTGCTTCCAGATTTTTAAAAGAAAAGTGCAAAATCCAAATGGACAAATGTTTAATAAGCTGTCTATGGAATAGAACTCCATACCAGCCAGTCACCACACAACACACAGGGTAAATTATGTTCAATGTGAGTGCACCTTAATAGGCTTGGTATCAGAAAAGGGAAGCCCCAGGGGAGCCCTCTAGGACCTGCGTGCATTCTATACTTCCAGGGCTGAAGCCAGGCCCCAGGGAGACTCAGAAGTCACACCCAGGTCAGGAGCAAGTTTCTGCGACTACAGATCCTTCCAGATATCTTCACATTGAGGCCCCTTCCTGCCCCAAATGAGGAATCAGAGCAAGGGCAAGAGGAGGCAGCTCCCAGCAGCGGGGCTCTTTCCAGGAAGGAATGTATGGAGAAACAAGGTAGGATATCTGTCATGAAAGGGAACCTTGAGACCATGATGGCCAACCCCTCCTTGGGCAGAAGAGGAAGCTGAGCCCAGAGAGAGGCAGAGATTGCCCCAAGCCACACAGCCAGTTAGCTGCAGCACTGAGATTCACCCCACCTCCTCTCCCTCCCAGCCTTTGGTGGCCTTCACTGGGCCACTGATGCCCTGCGTGTCCCACTCGCCAAGCCACCTCTGGGGGATCCCTCAGCCCTCCTCAGGCAGAACTGTCAACCACTCATGGCTCTATAAGGAATCCCAGGTCCTGCACATGGCTGTACTTTCTGGGGAGAAGAGTGGAGAGAAGGTCTTGGTATAAGCTCCAGGACAGTTGCCTGACCCAGGAAGGCTCAAGGAACCACCTATATTGCAGGCCTGTGAGTTAGCCTTCCCATCACACAGTTCTCTTGTCCCAGCGGGCCTCCTTCACATCAATACATGAAAACCACCAGCTCGTCCAGCCTTAGAATCCTAATGTACACAAAGTAATGGATCTCCAGATTTGATTACATAACAATCAAAAACTTACATGAGGCAAAAAAAAAAAAAAAAATGCCTTAAATGAAGTTAAATGAACAGTGATAAGTGGCAGAAAACATCAACAACATAAATAAAAGGAATAGTATCTATAATATATAAAGAGTTTCAACAAATTAATTTTTTAAAAGATGAGTAATCCAACAGAAGGCAAGGGTACAGTGAGTTAACAGCAGGAAAGGGGTTTTATATGACAGGAGGAGCTACACAAATCCGAGTGTCGGTGTTTTGGAAGAAGTCAGGGAAAGGAGGTTTATTCTCTCTCAGTGGGTACAGGACCAGCCTACCCTGTCCTGGCCTCTCTCTGGCTGAGAAATGTATTTTCTGTGACATTCAGAAACCACACACACACACACACACACACACACGAGAGAGAGCTGAGGAAACTTTCTCCTAAGAGCCCCTCTGTGTATCTTCTAAGATTTTTCAATCCCAGGAAGGGAACCCATGAATCCTATGAGAAACAGCTGGGCTTGAGGCCTAATGTGAACACTGGGTCACTCCAGTACCTCCGCCCCTCCTCCTTCTTGCCAGAAGAACTCCAGTTTTGTTCAGGCAGCCACCCCACTCCACACCAAAGGATTCCTGATTGGATCAGACCAGAGGTTTTCCATAGGGGCAGCAGCATCCCTACGGGCACTTCTATTTCTGTGGGACATTTTTGTTTGTCATAATGATGGGGGCACTGAAGATATTTGGTAAGCTTGGGTGGGGGCTAGAATTCCTGACATTTGGGATAACAAAGCTTTGGCCTAAATCCCACAAGACTTTTAAATGTCCCGCTAAATAGAGACGTAGGTAAAAAAAAATCTGAGCCTAGAATCTAATTCCACTTTACATGTTAACAGAGAAGTTTTTGTGCAGCTTTAATATGTATATCAAATATATACCACAGCACAACAAACACTGTGTACATTGAGAAATCTTCCCAAGCGTTATTAGGTAAACACAAACACGCACGAGGTAGCATTTTAGTCACCGAAACAATCCACCTATATCTGTTTGCATCCATCACTGCCATGTTCATGGAGATTTTATATGGAGGTAAAGGTATCTCATTGTCCTTTAGAATACTTACACCTGAGCATACATCTTGACCTACATATTATTTCACTATACATTTTATTTTTTCTTTTATACTCTTTAGGGTATTGTATTGGTGTATATTGTATTGGTGTTTTGGTCTTTGGATTTTTGGGGTGCTTTTTTTGTAATTATATGCCTAAGTGGGTTTTAATTTCTACAGATTTCATTAGGCTAGTAATATTTATTATGCAAAGCAGGCACCAGGCCTGATGGGACTGGGAACCATTGGTCTGGGCCAGCTGGTGCCATCTGTCCTGATGATGACTATGAATCCATGGACTGGGTTGAGCATTTTCCTCTCATCTTTGGCGTGAACAAGCGGGGAATCACACGACCCTTATGACCACTGGATGCTACCTTGTGATCGTGAAATGGGAGTGCTTCCAAGGATAAAGCCAATGTGGAGGATGAAGTTGGGTCCTTAGTGACATCCCTGGGCCTGATGCTATGATGTGCAAGGACATCCTTCCTCTGGACCTCCAGCTCTGGAGATACGGGTTCCTAGTAGGAAGGCAGCAGCAACCAACTTTTGGGGACAATGGCAGGAGGAGGTTAAGATAGCACTGAAGCCTTGGTTTCCCCTTCAGAAAGAGGGAACCCTGGTGAGCAAGGAAACCCTCTCCTCTTACTGTTGATATCAACATGGCTATTGATATTTCTGACCTTCTAAATGTCACCAGGACCTATGTCTCAGAAGGGACAGCAGCTTCTGGAGACTTATGCCATAGGCTTTCGTCCACCTCTGAGAAATGTTCTCGGGGCTCAAAGTGGGCCTAGCAGAAAAGCCATGATTCTAGGTCTCCATAAGAAGTTGAGATTGAGTGTCCCTGGGTTAACCAAGAGTAGACTCAACACAAACCACAGGAAAGTCTGCTTGGCAGAATCATGGCCTGTTACACACATCTGGAAGGGACTTGGGAATTTTCTGGTACAGTTTCACCGTGGATCAGTCCACATAGCATTGTTATGCTACACTAACATCCCCCATACCTTAGTGGCTTGAAACATCATTTTTCCTCATTCATGTTTATTTTTTTTTTATTTAAAAAAATTTTTTTTAACGTTTATTTACTTTTGAGACAGAGAGAGACAGAGCATGAACGGGGGAGGGTCAGAGAGAGAGGGAGACACAGAATCTGAAGCAGGCTCCAGGCTCTGAGCTGTCAGCACAGAGCCCGACATGGGTCTTGAACTCACGGACCGCGAGATCATGACCTGAGCCGAAGTCGGCCGCTTAACCGACTGAGCCACCCAGGCGCCCCTCCTCATTCATGTTTATATGCCCACTGTAGGTCGGTGAGGGACCTCTGTTCATTATAATCACCCAGGGATGCAGGCCGAAGGGAGCTCCCTATTGACCCCATGCTTCCACGACCACCAAGAACATGCCCAAACCCAAACTCGCTGCCCCTTAAAGCTGCTCCTGAAAAATGTCACATATCCCTTCCATTTGTATTTCATTGGTCAAAACGGGTCTTGTGGCCATGCCCATGTTCACCAGACATGCAGCAAAGGGTTGGGATATATAATCTTCCTGCAGGGAGCATGCATGAAGGGATGGGCACTACCTATAGGGAAACAGTACTACAGTGTCCCACACCTGGTTTACAGTTTATGTGGCCTTCCGGATTCTACCTGGGCTCCCAGAGGAACCTTTCCATGGGAGCAGATCTGACTGTGCCTGCTTCCATTTGAAGGCCTTCAGGGGGACCCCATCCCTGACCTGATGAAGTTCAAACTGTCACCATGGCCATCAAAGCCATGCCCCTGCCCACTTCTCCAGCCCCTCTGCCTTTATCCCCCACTTACTTATCCATCCATAAATATCCACCGAATGCTGACCACTATGCCAAATTCTGGGCATGAAAGCATATCCAAGACCACCCCTGTGAGCCCCTGAAGGGCCAGAAGCACCTCTTGTTCACACCTAAAGACTCCCAGGTCCAGCCTGCCAAGGATCTCATACCTCAGGGCCTTTGCCCAAGGCCCTGCCACCCTCCCGCCTCCCACCTCCAGCCCAGTTCCTCCCTGACTTCTGCAAACTGGGCTGTGCCACTCCTGGACACATCGCCTGCACAGCAGCTATGCAATGTGTCATTATAGGGCTTCCTCGCTTGTCTGTCTCTCCCAGCAGACTGTGGGCTCCTCAAAGATTATGGTGGGTAATCCCCTGTGAAAAATGGTAACAGTTCAAAAAAAATTTTTAATGTTTATCTCTGAGGCAGAGAGAGACAGAGCATGAGTGGGGGAGGGGCAGAGAGAGAGGGAGACATAGAATCAGAAGCAGGCTCCAGACTCTGAGCTGTTAGCACGGAGCCCGACGCGGGGCTCGAACTCGCAAACCGTGAGATATGACCTGGGCCGAAGTCGGCCGTTCAACCGACTGAGCCACCCAGGTGCCAAAAATGGTAACAGTTTAAATGTCAAACCATAAAGAGTTGTTAAATATGTCACAGACATATTATGGGATATTCTGGAATGTTAAAAAAAAACAACATTAAAATGATGGGGTAATACTCTTTGAATTAACAAATCTCCTTTAGGATTCCAAACTCAAGGGACACCTTGAGAGGCGCCTCTCTCTCCCTCTCTCTCTGCCCCTCCCCTGCTGTCTTTCTCTCTCTCAAAATAAACAAACAAAAACAAGACAGCTCTGTACATGCTGCTATGGAACCATCTCCAAGATTACTGTAAAGTGAAAAATGTGAGATGCAAAACAGTTGTACAGTGTGCTAACTTTGTTGCACAAAACAGATACGGGGAAGAAAGTGTGCTGGTACACCCTTACAATACCTCTAGACAGATACAAAAGAAACGTGTTAGTGGTTGTCTCTGTAGGGGGGAACCAAGGATGGGGCCCCAGGTAGGAGGCTTACCTTTCTGTCTACCCTTTGTACAGACAGAATATTTTTTACAACCTACTTAAAAAAAAAAAAAAAAAAAAAAAAAAAGTCAGGAAGAAAATGTAACATCCCAGCAAAGCATTCACGATATCTTATTATCTTGAAGTAATAAATTCAGGTTTCAAAACTGTAGGTACATAAGACCCCTGCTTTTGTAGAGAAAAACGTATACTGCACCTCAATGTATAGGAAAATGTTGCATTATGTGCTATTTTAACTTGGTTTTATTTGACATTCTTCTGTTAAAAATTCAAACGATAAAAAAGGGAATAAATGGAAAAATATTCCCCTTCCCTCAATTCAGCTGCCTGTGTAGCCTCTGCTCAGTTCTTGCCTCTCCCAAAATTGTTAAAAGTCTGTAAGCTTGGAGCAGGACTGTAAGGGGTATTTTCTTTGTGGCCTTTTCCGAAATTTCTATATTTTCTCAGCGAGCCTATTTTATTATGGAAATAGGAAAAGTAAATACACTTTTTAAGTGCTTGGAATTAAGAGGGGTCTTGAACCTCCTTCCTTCCTCCCTCTCTCTTTTCCTTCTTTCCTTCTTTCTCCCTCCCTCAGTCCCTCCCTTTCTTCCTTCCTCTCTAAAGAAACAGGCTTGGTGCTCCTGTGCAGGTTAGGGAGCAGCCTGGGTGGCAGAAGGGACCTTTCTAAGTTCCAGGAAAGGCCTCTAGTTCCATGTTTAATAAAATCCTCCTTCCTCACCTCCTGCCCTGACTTGGTCACCTCCACCCTTCCCTCCCTCTCTACACCTCAGAGACTCAGGCCTCCTTTCAGATTTGAGGATGGCAACCAGGAGAGGAAGCCTGTTGCCCTGTGGATTCTTCAGAGGGACTGAACACAGGAATTCTCTTCTGCCTTGTCCTCCCCCAGAGTCTCCAGAAATGGACCCGAAAAACAAAAGAGGAGAAAAGGAAGCAAGCTGAAGAATTCCTCCTTTACAAGAGCCCAGGTTAAAAACAACGGGCCTTGTTAAAACCGCACCTTAATGAGGCTCCTTCCCAGCCTAATTGTCGCCATGGTAATGACCCCTAGCGGCCATCTTTAATTAACTCGGCGACGGAGTCACCAAATGAGCTCCTCTACTAAATTGCCCGCCAGCCCAGGCAGTCACGCGGCCCCTCCTCTGTCCTTTGGCCTCCAGCAAGGCTTTCTTCTTTACCTCCTGATTCTCCCTGGCATGGCCAGGGGAGGGGCTCAGACCCATGGTAATACTAATAACAACAACAGCAGAGTAACAATAATACCTACTATGCTAAGCGATTTATATGCATTATGTCTTTTAATCTTCACAGTAATCTTATGAGGCATGTACTTTTTCAGATGAGGAAACTGAGGCACAGAGAGACTAAGCCCGTGGGAGGGCTGGGATTTCAACACAGGCACTCTGGCTCCAAAGCTACCCTCATAATCCCTCCACTGGAGATGAAGTTCACAGGGTCACCTGCTTCTCTTGAGCCCAAAGACTTGGAGTTTCTTATCTGCTACTTTCCAGCTGTGTGACCCTGAGTCACTTACTTCACATCTCTGAGCCTGGTTTCTCATCTAGAACAGGGAAGGTGATTCAAGGGGGTCAGGAGTGGGGGCAGGGGCCTGACAGCCTCATCAGTTCTGTTCAGTAATGACTCCCAACTCCACCAGAACCTTCCTGTTGTCTTCACCCTGGTGTGGTTTCAGAGGCAAGATGGCACGAAGGTTAAGAGATAATAAATGTGATTATCCATGCAAAGCCCTGAGGACAGTGCCTGCCCTTCGTGAGTGTTCAGTGAATATTAGCTGCTCCTGTTTTCACTAAGTGGATGCCCCTGTGAAAGACCTCCTCCGGGAGAGAGCAAACGGTCAGGAACGTGGGGAAAGAAGAAGCAGGGGAGGAGGCCCAGTTGCCACCAGTTTTAGAATAGGTGGGCAAAAGGCTCAGGTACCTGAGAATACACTGCAATGGCAGAGTCTAGCCGTTGACCAAAAATGGCAGCCTTCATCTTGCCCTGGCCTTGCCCACTGAGCACGCTTACATCAGCCTAACTAGATCAGATCAGGAGGTCCAGGTGCCAGCCACCAAGGCACATTAAAGCCAGCAGGAAGCAAGCAAGATTAACAGGCTCTACCCCACGCCACAACACATACCCCTCAGGGACACTCCTTAAAAGGTGCACAAGATATTTCTTGCTTTTCTATTCAATTGCCCAGAACTTAGTCAGATGTCCATACCTGGCTGGAAGAGAGGTTGGAAATGCAGTGTTCACCGGGGCCAGCCATAGGGAAAGGGAACTGACCTGAAGGCTTTGCCACAAACCTTTCAGTCCTTCTTCATACTACCCCAGAGTAATATTTCCAACCTACAACTTCTCACCATATCTAAATCCTTCAATGGCTCCCTACTGCCTTCATCATGAGCTCCAAATTTGTGAGCATGGATTATAAGGCCCTGCAGGATCTGGCTCCATTGCTTTCCCTCGTACCCTTCGTTCTAGCCACACCAGGCCACTGGCCATTCTCCGGATCAGCCATGCTGCCATCGCTCCATGCCTTTACCCACGCCTGGAATGCCATTTGGCCTCTACTCCATTTAATTAGAACACCGCCTCCTCTCTAAAGCCTTCTTAGGGACAGAGAGGAAGGTGTGACCAGGATAGACAGGAAAGGGTGTGCATTCAGACTTTGGCTGGGGAAGGAGGAAGCATTTTGCTGTCTAGGGATAAAGAAAGACCTGAGCTGGGGATGTGCTGGCCTTCCATATGCCAGCGGGAGGCAAGCTTGGGCTACTTTTCAGCCTCTGATGATGGATTCCAATTGTTCTTCTGCCTCCATCCGACCAATGAGAAGACTGAGACTTGGAGACAGGCAGTGAGTTACCCAAGGTCACACAGTGGCCCAGCAGGGACTCCTGGCTCCCCATTGGTGTTCACACTACACTTGCATTACTAGGCTGTAGCCTGTATATATAGATGTTTTATGGGACAAGGGACAGTCCTGGAGACATCATGCTAGGAGGCATGGTCCATGCAGGAACAGGATGGGCAAGCATGTCCTCAGACACCTCAGTCCCTCAGCAGCTCCCTTGGTAGCCCCAGGACAACACACACATCCACGGGGCCTGGGAGCTGCACTGGCCTGGCTCTGCAGTTCCTCCATGATATCAGGAGGGGGCGCAGAGCACCTCAAAAGAGGCCGAAGAGGCAAGGCAGCATCCAAGGAGACCACATGAGTCCATCTTCTGTCCTCACTCCACTTCCCTACTGTGGCCCCAGGCACCTGAGAGCACAAGGTTCACCTTGTCTCTGCCCTTGGTGCTTGAGACTGGGGGCATTACCCTCCCCCTCCAGACACTGAATTCTCAGCCATTGTTCCAAACGCAGATACCGAGCTAGACAGCCTGCCTCTGCTTCTCAAGGCTGCTCATCAGGGTTGTTTGGGGACCACCCTGGTCCTAGAGTCCCCACTGGCTGTCGGGGACATGGCACTCTCCCTGAGCCTGGATCCCTGAGAGGAATGCCACTACCATCTGCATAAATGACCAGCTAAGCAAAGCCAGACAACATTTAGGGGTATTATGTCTTTCCCGACTTGAAAACTAAGGTTAAAAGAGGTGTCAGTTGCTTTCCCAAGGGCAGACTGAGCAAGGAAGGTGACTCTGGAGGGCCTTGAGTTCAGGAGTACAGGCTGCCAAAGGGCATGTGGTCCAAGGCCACTTGGACTCAGACTCACTGGTTGTCAGGAGGCAAGAATGTGCCCAGCACCAGCCCCAATCTGGTCCCCACAAGGGAAGGGGCTGTGAAGTTCTGATCCCAGAAGAGGGAATGTCGAATCATTTTGCCAGCTGGGACCTTGAGTTTAAATAAAGAAGAAAATGAAAACCCCCTTAAACATATGTACCCTGGATGTCTTATTAAGGCAAAGATTGAACCTTAGAACTGGACTTTAGAAGCATGTGGAAGACTGAGGGTGTAGTCTGCCAACAGGGCACTTACCTGGCTGAAGAGGTTTAGCCCAGTGCTTCACTATCCCTTGGGGTTCCTTCCTTCCTTTTGGCCTCCCTGACAGCTCCCAGTCCATCTTTCTCTTCCTTAGCCTGCCCTGAGTTTGTCAACACCAGCTACTATTTCCTCCCATTCTCTCTTGGTCTCCCCTCTAATCACCCCCCCCCCCCACCATAGCCCAATTTCCTAAAAAGGACATCTTCAAGTCTATATCCAAGGGTTCAATTCTCAATCCTCATCTAAGCTGACCTGTCAGCATATTGGACACTTCTGATCTCTCCTTCCTTCTTAAGACTTCCTCCTCCTGGCCTCAAGGACACTACTTTCTTTGTTCTCCTCCTAAAGACTCTCCTTCTTGATCTTCTTTACTAGATTCTCCTCATCTTCCTCCCTTCAAAATCAGAGTATCCCAGTGTTCAGGCCTTAGGACATTTTTCTTCCTTTTACACTGAATCCATAGTGATCTCATCTTGCCTCACGGTTTTACATAAGGTCTATAAGGTGACAACTCCCAGCCTGGACCTCTCCCCTGAATGCCAGGCTTATATATCCAGTTGTCTCTAGGCCTTCCCTATCCTCCCTCCTGCCGCCAACTATCTAACAGGCCTCCCAAATTTCTTTTTTTTTTTAAATGTTTATTTTTATTTTTGAGACAGAGAGAGACAGAGCATGAATGGGGGAGGGGCAGAGAGAGAGGGAGACACAGAATCGGAAGCAGGCTCCAGGCTCTGAGCCATCAGCCCAGAGCCTGACACGGGGCTCGAACTCATGAACCGTGAGATCGTGACCTGAGCTGAAGTCGGACGCTCAACCAACTGAGCCACCCAGGCACCCCAGGCCTCCCAAATTTCAGAGTCAAGCTGATATCCCCCCCCCCCCAAAAAAAATTCTACTCCTCCACTTACTCTCCCAGTTCAGGAAAGACAAACTCCATCTTCCAGTTGCTCAAATCAAACCCCACCCCACCCCCATCATCCTTGACTCCATTTTTCTTCTCACATCCCACCTCCATCCCCTCAGCAACTCATAGCAGCTCTGTCTTCAGAATACGTAAGAAATCAACCAGTTCACTCACCAACCACTGCCCATCCTGATAGGTGTTTAAGGTGGGAGAAGTAGGCAGGGGCCAAGTCATTGAGGGGAAGGGCTCTCTTGGCTGTGGCAAGAACTTTAAATTTTACTCTGAATTATATGGGAAACCATATGAAGACTTTGAATATGATGACATTTGCCTCTTGGAAAAAAAAAAAAAAAAACTTCTCTGGTGCTGAGGGAGGAATGGATTAAGGGGGTGACAGGGGAAGTGGTGAGACCAGTAGGTGGATATGGAGGTTTGAAGGGGGAATAATTGATGGCGTGGACTACTTTCCTTCCATGAAGAATCGTCCACCTCGATGCCCTAGGAGCCCGTTTCAGAGGCGGAAAGGCGAGCCCAGGGTGTGGCTGAGCAAGCACACTCTGTGACCCCAGCAGAGGGGGCCCGCGTTTCAGCACCACTGTATGGACAGCTCCAGCCCCGCCTCAGAGCCTGGGAGTTCAGCCTGCGCGCGGCCCCCCTCCAGTCCCACGCCCTAGAAGCCTGCGGCTGGGGGAGGGGCCCTGGACCAGGCTTCGGCGAATTCCCTTCTCTTGGAAACCTCCCTTTGCAACCCTGTAAAACGCAGATAACAGTAATGCCGCTGCGCCGCCTCACAAAGCCGCCAGGAGCGCGCACGGACTTTGGGGAACACCAAGGAAAGAGGTTGCCCAAGAGCAAGGCCCCTTAAGGGCCTCTTAAAATCGTTTCTGTCACGGACTCCGGAGTTTATTTCCTCGACTTGGGAGAGCAAAAATGAAGCCACATCTGCGGCAGGCTGAAGGAAAGGACTATTTGAAACCTATTCTCATAGCGTCCCCCCGTCCCCCCCCCCCCCCCCCCCCCCACCCCGCACAGTCCCAGGTAGCCAGCACCGCTCTGCGCCGCGTCTCTGCAGACCGAGCTCTGGAGAACTAAGCTGTTTCTCCAAGACTTGGACAATCAGTCTGAATTGTTCCAGGCCCAATGCAGATTTTCGCCCTCTGATAGAGTTTCTCCTGGATGGAGTAGCACAGAGGTCCGTTCTCTCCTGTCCCCGGGGTCCCTGCCACCCTAACCAAATCTAATTTCCCTTGATGCGTCCGAACTGATTTTCTTATTTGGAGCTCAGCAGGATTCCTTCTCCTGGAGTTGGGGAGCACCACTTGGGATCCGCAGACTGAGGGGCCTTGCTGTGCCAACTCAGGCTCCTGAAGGCGCAATCTTGCTGGGTCAGGGAAGACAGTGGGGCCTCGGGATTTCTCTCCCTGAAATGACCTCTGGGTTTCAGGTCCGCAAAGGAGATTTCTCTCAGCTTCCCTAAGGGAAAAGGAGCCAAGAGTCGGACCCTGGCCTTAGGAATACAAGCTAACCACAGCAGGAGCCCAGCAGGGCATCCGCAGTGGTACCCACACTGCTAAACCCTGCAGTGACCCAGCTCTCTGCCAGGTCATCTCGCCACCTGCCTGGCCCTCTCTCCTCTCCTTCCCTCCAGTGTGGAGGCCCAGGAGTCTTCTGGGAAGCTTCCCATACTGGGAGGGGGCTCAGTCCTTTGGCCTGCTTCTCTCTGAAATAGGGCAGGTGGCCAGGCTTCAACAAGACTGGGGTTTATGTGCCCCAACCTCAGAAAACTGCACACTGGGACAATAAGACAGATACAGAACTGGGGGAGTAGCTGGGAAAAGGTTTCTTAGTGTGAATGAAAGCCAAACCCAGATCTCTGACACCCCAGCTCCTTCTCTTTTTCCTTACTCACTAGGTAACCTTGGCCAAGTCACTTTTCATTTTATTGTTCTCAGCCTCAGTTTCTCCACCTCTGAAATGGGGGCGAAAGAGTGCCTCCCAGGGGGCCTGCTATCAGGAATCACTGAGACAAAAGCAAGTCTCTTATCACAGCCCCATTAAGTGTTGTTCTGTTATTAAGATGTGGGTGCTGGGGCACCTGGGTGGCTCAGTCAGCTAAGCATCTGACTCTTGATTTCGGCTCAGGTCATGATCTCTCAGTTTGTGAGTTCGAGCCCCATGCTGGGCTCTGTGCTGACAGTGTGGACCCTGCTTGGGACTGACTCTCTCTCTCTCTCAAAATAAATAAATAAACTTTAAAAAAAAAGATGTGGGTGCCTTCTTGGAAAGGGGGTTGCCTGAGGAGACTTCCCAGAATTAAGGGAGACTTCCCCCACTCCCAACCAGTTCATGTTCTGGTATCTCTCTAGACCTCTGGGACGTCCACTGAGGATTGGGCAGACACATTCACATACATTTTACAGATGGGAAAAGTGAGGCCCTGCAGGTGACCCACCTTGCCCAGGGTCCCACTTCCGTTCCTCAGACCAAGACTCCAGGTGAAGGGGACCTTAGCCCCCAGCCAGAGCTACTTGGGGGCCTCTCTTTCCTCCCCTGGTCCCAGCACACCAGTCCAGGAATTTCTACAGGGGGCTGGGGAGTAACAGCTGCTCCAGGAACAAGAGTGTCCGTCTCCCCATATACAGAGACCTCAACTCCTTCGCCGGTAAAATGAGGAGAAGGACATTCTGCAGAAGAGTGTGAGGAGTAAATAGGATGAAAAACCCAGCAATGCTGTCCAGCACTTGGTTCTGACAGATGGTCCACTGTGGGATTTACTGCCTCCCTAAAGTAACCCCCATGGCCTGGAGCCAACCATTTTGGCTCCGAATGGTTTAGAGAGGTTAAATGACCTGGCCAGGGTCACGAAGTTGGAAATGTAGTGCTCCATGACTCCAACCCAGCCTCTCTCAGAGTGTTTGGGAGGGCAGGAAACGGGCTCCAGACCAAAAGCTATAAGGTGGGGAGCTACAGGGCTGGTGAGGCTGCCTCACCTGAGCTGGTCGCTGGCTCCCCATGATCCCCGGGCCCTCGGGTGCTCAGGGAGAAAAGCGGACACATCCCGGGCGGGTCCCACCCCGTCCAGGTCCCGCCACCCAACCACACGCTCACCGTGGTGGGGGATCCCTCTTGTCCCGGGGCAAGGAGAAAACCATCAGGGTGCTTCACTCCTCAACGTCTTTCTGATTCTTGCATTTTCAAGCCGAGACTCAAACTGGGTTTTAACTAGCCACACTGATGGACTGTCAGCAGCTCTGATATTTTACGATATCTATGAAAACAGCTATCATGCCCATACATATATACTACCAGGGCTCTGAATTAGCTCTTCTCTCCGCAGTGGACCCAATACCACCTGGTAGTGGCGGAGAAAGTATGGCACAGCCAGAAGCAGAATCAAATGTCACGGTCAAGGCCAGTTGTTACAACTTGGCTCCTGCCAAGGGGGATCCAGGCTTTATCTCTTCCCGGACCTGTGCAGGGGTGGAGGGAAGGGCTGAAGGAGGGGTACTGTTTTCACTTCACCTCCAAACTGCAATGAAGGGGACTCCTTATGTCCACGCCTCTAGGCTATATGCAAAGTCTCCCTGCGACTCTAGGCGAGAAGTACGGGGTGCCTCCTCTGAGCTGAGTGCTGAGGGCTCAGCGGAGAAGCAGAATGCACGGCCCTGCACCACCTGGGCTTCCATAGCACAGGCCCCACCAGGACCCAAACCTGGGCCACGCCATAGCAAAGGGACCCTCGTGCTCAAAAAGTCCGGCCTCCACGTCTGTATTCATTCCAGGGCACATCACTGTGCCACTTATGCCCCCACCTTCCTGGCCTTCCTGCCCTTGCGACGCCGCCCAGCCCCCAGCAAGGACACCGCACACAGTAGGTGCTCTGTGGGGAGTAACTCCCTCCCGCTTCCGTTGGCCAGAGCCGGCTGCGCTGCGGCGCCTCGGGCTCCCCCTGCTGGCTCACGTGGTAATGACCTGAGCCGTAGCCGCGGGGAGGAAAAGCAAGAAAGCTGTTTGTAACTACAGGGGAGTCTCCTAAGGTACCACCACCAACCGCCCGCCCCCCGGCCACTCCCACCCCGCCCGCCACTTCCGCGAAAGGCACACGAAAGAGGCTTTCAGGAAGATCTCATTTTCTGGCAGTTTTATCATAAATGCAAACAAAATGAAAAATGGACTCATTTACCCAACAAATATTTACTTTAATATTAATCACCATGGCTAACACGGAGCACTTACTTGCTGCCTCCGTGGCTCTCCTACATGTATTAGCTCATTTAACCCTCACAACAACGCTATCGTGGTGGTACTGTTATTATCCCCACTTTACAGTCGACGACACTCAGGCCCCAAGAGATGTGCCCCAGGTCAGGCCTAGCTGGTAAACAGCGTGGAATCCACCTCCAGAGCCCGGAGCCCCAGCCTCTATTTTACACCATCGTGGTAAAACACTGTGGTAAGAAAGAGACATTGGAAGTAGCCTCAAAGCATTCCTTGTTCTCTAATTTCCCTGGGGAATTTCTCCTAGAAAAAGAAACCGACGAATGTTTTATCTACACAGCGATGTTGGAATTTTGCTGGGCGTTTCCTGGGTATGTGTTTGCTGGTGGCAGCAGCAGTTACAAGGATAAGATAGTTTCCCTACATTTCAAAGGAGAGGTAAGGTTAAAAAAATAAATAAACAAAAGCATGCAGATCACCAGCAGTTTGAGATCCCCACCCCTATCTCTCAAAACGACTTCCTTCCAGCAGAGAAGAGAATGAATCTTAGTAAGATTCAGTGGCCTGTTCTACACTCCTAAGAAGCCAGGAATCGAGAAGGAATTTGACCTACTGCTGTTCTTTGATGGCTTCTCCACCTCAAAGTGGATTCATCACTCTCTTCGTGAGCCTCTCCTTTGTTCCTGGGGGATGTGGATTAGGCCCCAGTCCCACACTCACCATGGGCCTGGACACCGCTTTGGTGCTTGGCAAGAAGAGGGCCTGAATGAAATAAATTTCCCCATAAAATCTGACTGGTGATCATCCTGCCCTTATCTGGATCTTCCAGCAAAGAGAGCACACAATATTTCTCCATAGGACTGCTTCCCCCGTGAGACAGTTGGTAGGTTGGGTTCTTCCTTCTGTGGCTTCCCAGACCTAGCATTGCCCTGTGAGCCTTTCCTGAGACCTGGGGAAAGCTACAGATTTTACTGAGAGCCAGATACCTGCCTTCTGTCTTCAGAGCCCAGTCCAGAGAGGAAATCTGGAAAGGGGAAATTTCTCTCCTCAAAAGGCATGGGGAGACCCACCTGAGCCTCAGAGGAAAATCCGGAGCATCTGGGGTTCACAGCATAGTGTGTATTTGCACGGGGGCGTGCCCTTCCAAGCCTCCTTATATCTGGTCTAGGAGAGGCTGGCCTAGATACACCAAAATACCGTAATGGTATTTCAGTCCCACAGTATTTTCCTGAGTTTCCATGTGTCAGTGTGGGCTAGGGGGTGTGCACGTGCCCATGCACATGCGTGTTTATCAATTTCTGTATTTGAATACAGGCTAAGCATGGATCCAAGAATGTGACCAGAAGCAAGCCTCTCTCCTGGGGTGTGGGGGTGGGGTGACATCACCACAGTGCGCACAAGCTGGTAAATGTCCTACAGCCACAGAAGAAAATGGGGTCTGGATGATCCTAGGGGCGTATGTATACATACAAGTGTGCAGGAGTGCATGTGTATTCATAAGCAAATCCCAGTCCGAGCGGTGTGTGTGTGTGTGTGTGTGTGTGTGTGTGTGTGTACACAAAGACAAACCACAGTCTGTTTCTATGCCTGGGTGACAGTGTCTGTGGTATGGTGCATATTTACAAACACTCCCCGACCCGGTTCTGTGACATTGTGATCTCGCAGCTGAGCGCACATGTATGCAAATTTGCATGTAAATAAGTGTGTTTACAATATAATCCCAAACCTATATGTGAGTGGCTGTGTTTGTGTGTCTAAATGTGAAGCTGTATCTGAATCAGGGTCTGGATGAGTCTGGGTGTACGAGTGTTTTACGTGCACACCCTGCCTGGTTCCGCATCCCCGTAGACCTACTTGGGTGCTCTGACCACAGAGGCTGAGCCCAGACGGGTCCTGAGGCTGGCTGGCGGAGTGTGTGTGTAGGTGACCGGTGTTTATGGGCAACCCCGCTAGAGCCTTTGTCTGGTGCCCACTCCCTGTGGCCCCTAAATTCCTCACCCTGGCAGGATCTTGGCTGTCCTTGCTCCCAGACCGCCTTCCCCAAGGAGTCCCTTTAACTCACAGCCCCTTCCCGGCCAGGGGGCTGAGAGTTGGGGGATAGTCATCTCGGGGAGTTTTTGTTCCGCCTCATGAAAGGCCTCAATGGCTGGGAATACCATTCTAATTACAGGGAAGCCCAGCTTATGGAGGGGACACAAAGGGCTGTGATCTCATAGCAGCTCCTTCCATCCGTCAAATAAGGCTTCTAATGACGGGGTGAGAGCTGTGAATGCCTAAAACAAACTCGAAAAGGAGGGAAAATAAAGCCGCCGGGGGCTTAAAATATATTAAATTACCCTGATTAGGAGTCGTGGCTTTGCAGAGCTGGTTGGAGGGGCTGAGGAAGCTGTGAGTCCCACTATTCACTTGGGGGGGAGGAGGGGTCAGTAGGTCGGGAGGGGTTCACAGAGCCCCGGCCCATTCTCATGCTAACACCAGGGACACACTGCAGGCTTAGTGGGCTGGAAAATAGAAATGAATTTGCCATAATCCTCCTCCTCCGGCTCCTGTCCCCAACCCAGGAGAAGTGGTGCCTAATTGCAGCTCCTTAGAGCCTGCTGGGCCCTGGGGCAGGGCCACACCCTGGAGCCTATGCCCCTGGGCCTTCGCACCCCGTTTCCTCCTCTCTCCAGTGGGGTGGGCTCAGGGCCTGGCAACAGGTCCCGGTGGAGGGGTGGGGGGAGTGGCGGTGTGCACGTGTGTGAGCGTGCATACACACCCACGCTCACCCCTTCCGACGGTGCAAACCCTCACACCTACACACGCCAGGCGCAGACGCAAATATGCCTTCCCTCTACCTACACCCCTTCCCAAACGCACTTTTGTAGGAGCACAATTTGTAAACACGGGGACTCCTCTGTGGGGGAGTATACACAGGCCTCCCCGTACTTTCACGGGCCCGAGACATGTTGCTTCTCAGATGACCACGTGCTGCCTCCCTGACATGAAAACACACACATGCACGTAGCCCTTCAGATGTGCTCCCAGAACCAGGGACCTAGAATAATTTCAATGTTTTACAGCAAAGGATACCGGTGCCCAGAATACAGCCAAGGTACAGGCTTTTCCCAGCACCACCTGAGTGAGCCCTATCTCTGCTGCAAGACCCTAGATAAGCCTGGCCCCTACCTGGGCCTCAGTTGCCTACCATTAAAACAAGGTGCTTGGACTAAATGGCGCAGAAAACCCCCTCCAGTTCAGAAACTAGGAGGGGCCAAGTGTCAGGGGCTACTCCCCCCCCCCCCGCCCCTTCCCTGCCTCTGCACGCTTAGCTGTGTATACACACATACGCCACAGCGCACAGGACAATGATTCTGTCCAGTGTTCTGACAAACTAGAGGGCAGGCCTAGGAGCCCAGTAGCCTGCATCCGCACAGGTCCTGCTGCACGCGGGGGGCAACCACCTCACCCACCCGCCTTGAGCCTCGCTCATCTGTGCCTGGGTCCACGCGATTTTGCCAGTTTGTGACGCCGGGGAGTCAGGGACGGATCTGAACCACAGAGCCCCACCGTGTGGCGCCCAGAACCCAGGAGAGGCATCCAAACGGGCTCCTCCTCGGTCGGGGGCTCCCTCTGCCGGCGGATCTGGAAATGCAGCGCAGGGAGGAATGCACGTGACCCTCAGACGTGACCCGAAGAGTCGGAGCAGTGCGTACCCCACCCCTGTCCTCTGTTCCACTGTAGGAGTCAGGGAGCCGTGGGCTAGACTGGAACGGAGACTGCAAGAGGAAACTGGGAAGAGAGCATGGGAACCAAGGCCCGACCTCCCTGCACCTTTCCCCTCCTTTCATAGCCCCTCAGAGAACCAGCAGACCCGGGTGTGTGGAGGGGGCCAGGGTGAGGGCAGACACACCCAGGCCCACCACCAGCAGCTGGCCAACCTGAGCCAATGTGCCTCAGCGTTTCCACCTGTGCTGTGGGCGACGCAGGGCCCTGGGCAGCCAAGGAGAAGACCCAGAAAGGGCAGGAACCTCCCTCCCACCCACTCAGAGAAGGTGGGGACCCCAAACCTCCAGAAGACCTTTCTTGGGGGCCCTCAGGGTCAGCCGAGGCCCCCGCTGTCCTCTGGTCCCTGGAGGGAGGCTAGCTGCTGAGAATAGGGGCATGACCCCTGGCTGCAGTGGGAAAAGGGAGTACAATCCAGATCTTCCAAGCTTGGGCACCCAGATGCGGTGAAGTGCTGATCGTGCATGGGACTGGGGAGGCAGAGCAGGGGTCTGGGGGACCAAAGGCACGTCCTATAGGCGGGGTTGTTTCAACGAACCAGGCTGTTCAGAAGGAGGGAAGATACAGGGATGGCAGGTCCCTCCCCACCCACTCCACGGGGACCAAGGTACCTGCCCAGGGGCCACAGGTACTCCCAAGGTGGGGTGGGAGAACGTGGGTCTGCTGAAGCCTAATTGTGAGGTCAAATAACAGGCTTCATGCGCCCTAAGCGCTCTTCCTAGGCCCCAAGCATTCGCCGGCTGCTTCCCCAGCCTGTGACTTGCTTGGCTTTGTCAGAGCTCCGTTTTCGGGGCGGGGGGGTGGTATCTAGACCGAACCCCACAAGCCTTCTCTGGGCTTTCCAGCTCCAGGCCAGGCGGCCTGGCACACCTTTGTCACAGGGACTGTGGAAACTCCCGCAGGTCCGGAAGAACCCAGATGAAATGGGGGTGGGGGGAGATTTGGGGAAGGTGAGCCGTTTCAGGACCAGCCACGTTGGGTGGAGAGGGCATGGCTTATGCCCAGCGCTGAGGCCCAATGTAGCCAGGAAAGCCTCGCCTGGGCCCCCAGCGTTTGCCAAACGGCTGCCCTGGCCCGGGGCCTGGCTGCGCCCAGCGGGTAAGGGAACCAACCCCAGAGCTGCCTAGGCCTGCTCTGGCTCTTTTCTGCTCCTCCCCGGTTTTGGGGGAAGTGGGGTTGGATCGCTGAGGGATAGCAGAGACTGAACCAAGGGCGTGGCCAAGAAGAATGAAAACGGAAGGGCAGACTGGAGCGGACTGAAGCCCTAATTGCTCCCACCAGGCTCCAGCCATGCCTCAGTGGCCAGTCCCAGTGTTTGGGGAGGGCGCCCTCTCTTCCCAGTCCCCGAAGCCCTTCGCTGCAGCCAGCTGCCCTGAAATCCATAGATTCCTGAGGGAGCGCACACACCCACATCACACAGGCATTCAACATAAGCATATAAGAGCAACGAATTCAAATTCCAGAATTTTCTCCAAATAAAATAAAGCTGCAGGAGGCAACGCTCAGCCTCTAGACCCTGACATGGGGAGGAGGCACCGGAGAAGGGGTTTGTTGGATACCCTACCGGAGCATCTCCCGCCGGCCTTTCCGGAGATGCCCCGCGGCCTGCTGCCCTCGATCTGGGGCCAGGAAAGCGCCCGGCGAACTCCATGGCCACAAAACGAACCTGTGTGCCGTGGAGGCGGCCCACGAGCTGCCATGCAGAAACGCCCTAGTTCTCCCAACACAGGAGCCGCCAGAGTCCGATGTGTAGCCAGAAAGGCCAGAGATTGGGGAATTTCGAGTCGTTTTCAGTATAATGCATGTCTCCCTAAGTCACCCTCACAGTTCTGCGTCTGCCTCCGTGCAAATGGCCCACCCTATCAATTACCTCCCTTTACTCATAAAGAGAAACGGGATCTTGTTTTTTTCTAGAATATTCAAAAACGAGCGGCCGGATTTGGGTGAATTCCAGCGGGGCTGAGCTTATTTTCTTCGGCACGATGGCGCTGCCAGGGCTCGGGAAGGATCTCTGAGGGCCGGTCGCCCGCACGGTGGTGGAGACCGACCGACCGGAAAAGGGCTGGGGCCTTGGGGCCACCGGCGCTTCTGCGGAGAACCGCAACCCAGAGTTCGCACGCCCCCGCAACAGTCTGGGGGTCTCGTGCTCCGGCCCCGCGTGCCTCTCGAGGAGAGAACCCAGGTTCCCCTGCAGGCCTCTCCCCCAGAGCCCGGGGCCGGGCACACTAGCCAGCACGACAGCGGGACCCTAAGGGTCCTACATAGTCTTTGGCAAGAGACTGGAGGCTGCATTTTCAGAGGCTGCCTGTCTTTAGCGTCAAGGGAACGAGCTAGGGAAACCCTAATATGCTGAGATTTTCTAAACATCCCGGATTCCTGAACACCCGTGACCATCGCCAGGAGCCAAGCAAGGGCTGGGCGGCAGAGCTGGGCTCTTGGCAGTGGCTCCGGGCTTCTATTTGTAAAATACAGAATGAAATCGGGAGAGCTGAATGTAGACAAAGCCATCTTAAAACGTTCGATTGGCGAAATCGCCACACTTAGCAAACACTTTCATTTTCAGAGCCGCCCGTGGCCGTAGGCAAGTCCAGAAAAATCGATTGTGTTTCCGGACGAATTCCACCCAGGGAACAACAGAGCCTTGGGAATGCTCGCCCGCCCCGCGCACATTGGAAACACATATATTGGAAGGAATGGCGGACTTAGCCCTCAAACAAGCGAACCCGCCGGACGCAAACGTGCTTGTAAACTCACTTGCGCGACTTTGAGTTCATCTACCCATTTATGCCTGTTTACCTGGCTTTTATACCCTCTGCGGAGCTGCTATATTTGTGTGGGCTAGGCCGGCCACCCCTTCTCTTCCTCCGCGGAGAAACCTTAGCTGCGTGGGCCGGAAGCTACCATTCGGACCGGCCCCGGAAGAGCCACTTTTCCTTGTACTGGCCACGGTTTCGCAAATTGAGTTGTCCCGATCCTTATATTCTCGGTCCTGCACGCCCACGCCTTAACGGTCAGACCCAGGTGTAGAGCCCTACTGGAGAGAGGAAAACCGAGGATAGTGAAGGTTGGGAAAGAGAGTGCAGCTGCGGCGCATCGAGCCAAGGTTGAGGGGCACGGAGGACACCTTGGCTCGCCTCGCCGTTGCCAACGTTTTGCCCAATGTCTGGGGGACTCGCGGGATTGTGTGCAAATGTGTCCTCAGGCACCGTAGCCGGAACACAGGACTAGGCTTTTCCAAGACCGTGCATTCCGCGTGATGACTTTTCCTATCAATGGAAGAGACGTGGGCAATTGACCCAGCGGCCTTCTCCTCTCCGTCTATTGTGGCGGCTCAATCACGCATTTACCGAAAGAAAAGCGAGTTTATCTTAGCCTGGAGGAGCCTCGTGTTGCGTGTGTGTGTGACTAAAGGGTGGGGGAAATTCTGCAGCCACGACTGTGCAGATGGGCTGAGGATAGACACGTTCAGAAAAGGGCCAATTTCCCCTTCACAATGAGCGCTAAGTACCTGATAAATGGGGCTGGTGTTTATTCATGAGCAGGTACTTTGGAGATGGCGATTAGAACAGCCGCCCGCGCCGCCTCGCCAAGGTACTTAAAGCCGGGCAGGTGCAGCGCTGCGCGCGGCCTGAGCGCACAAAGCCCGCGGCCGCTGCGGCGCGGGGAGGGGCGTGAATGCGGGCCTCGCCGGGCCCCAAGGGCGCGCGGCGCGCAGGCACCTTAGCCTTTTGTTCTTCAGCCGAAGCCAAGGCCACTTCACCGAGGGGCGTCCCGGGAAAACCTCCCCTCTAATTACCAAGAATTTCCTACATCCCTCCTGCCGAAGCCCAGTCGGGCAACTCTCGGTCTGGCGGACGCGGGGACGCAGCGTGAGACCGGGTTCGGCGTTTGCGTAAATGCTGCTTATGAGCAGGCTATTAGCTAACCAGCTGAGTAACTAACTCAACAACTAGGGAAGAAACAGAACCCGGGCCTGGGAACCACGCGGGCACGCAGTTCTGGCCTCCCCCGCCGCCGAGGCGCCACCTCTGGCCGCGCGGGTAACCTCGGGCTTTCAGGTTTTGTTTCAACTCCAAGGGGAGAAAATTGGGGTCTGTCTCTTTCCACAGCTTCCTGGCGCCAAGGTCGTGGGACAAACTCAATCTCGCCCTCAGAGTGGCTCCAGAATCCCTAAGAACCCCCAGTTTTCTGCCCATGATCGCGGCCTGGGCTGGGCGCGCGCAGAGAGAGTGCAGCTGGCGTCTGGCCTTGGGGGGCCAAGTGCAGCGTCCTCTGCGCAGGGACGCGGCAGCGCGTTTCCCTTGGGGCCCAGCGGGGCAACCTGTGTCTGACATCCCTCCCTGCTCCCCAGCATCTTTGAGGGTGCTTCATGTGTGTAACCTTGGGTCGGCTGAGGCACTCGTGGGGTAGGCACCCCCGGCCTGTTCCCTGGGGCCTATTGGGGTCGCTTTTTTTTTTTTAATCGTTTGGAAAAATAGACCAAGATCGTTTCTCTCCAGTCCACAGAATGAGGAGAAATATGTGTTGCAAACAAGTTGGGTTCCCCCTTGGAAGAAAATTGTTTCAGAATGACCGTAAGCAAGGGGCAGGGATTTGATGTGACCCACCACGAGGCAGTATTTTCATTTTCCACCACGAAGAACCCGATGACTCTCCCATTCGATCAGACCAGGAAATTGTAGACACGAACCTTCATTATAGGTTTCCTTAGAACCTTGGGGTTCGAATAAATTGCAGATATAATAATCCCGATTTCGCCGGGGAAATCCGACCCTCGGCGTGTGCATGCAAACCGAAAGTGGTAACCCAGTAGAGCAGCAGGGAAGGGGCGAGGTCAGCCCAGTGCCCACGGCCCCGGACGGCTCTGCCAACCGCCAGCCGCGCCAGCCCCGGCCGGTGGCGGTCCTTGGTTAAAAGGATCGCAAGAGAGGCAAGGCTTCACCTCTTGCCTTGCGCCAGAAGCTGAGTTAGGGTGGGAGAGTGAAGCATTCTCTCGAGTTACAGCCTGTGTCCCCTGCTCCAAGGAGACACCGGGGGATTAGGGGACCAACCGTTACCGACAGAAGGCCAGAGACCCCAGACGCAGCACCCCCTCTCCTCGCGCGTCGCGGTGTGGCCAACGTCTTGCAAATAGCTTCATTGCACGACGGCCTTGGATGAGTGTTGCGGGCCGTTCAGGGGCGAGGGATGGGCCATGCCAATCCCCGCATCCGAAAAGCTGGGAGTCGGGACCGCCAGGCGCTGGAGGCGACGGAGCCCGGCCTCTCCTGTCTCCACCGCAAGATGGTTGCCGGCCGGCATGTGGCTCCAAATTTAGGCAGAAAGTGAGAGATAAATTGGAAGGGGAGCGGGGCGTCGGTGGGACTAAAGACGATGCATTCCAAAGCAGTTTTTAGACTATCCATTCACCAAACCTTTAAGGCACACCCAAAAGAAGCAGGTGTGGGCAGGAGGAGGGCCCTCCATACTAACTCCACCATTGATTTTCTTCACATTACAGATTTCGAATAAATCATAAAAATATAATGAATAAGATTCCTGGGGAAGCAGTTATGCCCAGCTGTCATCTTTGGCCCTGGACTCCTCAGATCGGCTTCCACTGGCTGAAAGTTGTTTTTGTTTTCCAAGGAAAACCATTTGGGCAAATGCATATGGGGCCCGCATGGGCGTCCCCAGCCTCTGATTCACACATGTCACTCTTTCGAAGGTCCACGGACCAAGGGCCTCCATCTAGCAGTCTAGGCCATGAGGCCTGCCAAGGGGGTGGGGGGTGGGGCTAGGTGGATCTGCTCCTTTCCAGAACCTTTTCACCCATGAAGAGCCTTATCTGGTCTTGAAGTAAGTTGGGTCAGGAATCTCCAAAGGATTTCTGTTACTCCAGCTACTATGTCACAAACACCTTCTATTTCAGCTGGTTGGTGACAGATAGAATCGCTGTGTCCTGGAAAAGCCAGGAATATCTCACTAACCTGGCACCCTCCTCATCCCCAGGCCAGTGACAGATGTCAAGTGAGCTCTACTGAGTGTCACGTTCTGACCAGAAGGCTTCAAGGTGGAAGACAGACTCCTTGACCGGTCAGCTTGGTGTGTGTTGTTGCCCCCACCCCCCACCCCCAGCGACATCCTCGCTGCAGGGATCCCCTCCGCGAAGTAGGACAAAGGCAGCCCTCAGGATGAAGCCTGCGCTGGGGAAACTCCGAGAAAGCCCACTCTTCCCTGGTCATCTCTGATGCTGTTTCTGGGTTTGTGAGGAAAGGACTGAGGTTTCTCTGACCCAGGACCCTTGAAGAGTCTCCAGTAAGGGAGGACGCTCTTCCCCCACCCCCCAAGACCTGGACACACAGCCCCGTGTGGCACAGGTGGGCCACACTCCCCCAAGAAACTAGTTTTGATATCCACTTCACCAATGACTTTGGGGAAGGTCCCTCCCCCTCTTCAGCTTCCTCGTCTGCCCACGGGAGGAGGGTTATAAAAGAAGCCTCTTAACATCTCTAACCTGGGGCTCCAAGAAATGTGAGGGAAGGCAGCACACGAAGACTTTGAAGACTTCCGAGGACACTGGGGGCACCTGGGTTTACTCCCTGAACATCTTTTTCTGAAACGTGGTCCTTTGATAAGCAGCTTGGTAGTAGAGTTAGGCACAGAGACCCTGGAACCAGGCTTCCTGGGCTCAAATGTGACACAGAACTGCCCTTTGCTACCCATGTGGCCTTGGGACACTTTGCTCAGTATCTCTGTGCCTCAATTTCCTCATCTCTGCAACAGAGATTAATAACGATCCCTATTTCACAGGGCACTGGACGGATTAACTGAGGTCATACATGCAGAGCTTCTAGAAACATGCCTGGCACAGGTTAGCTGTTAATAGGAGTTGCCCAGACCCCTGGATGCAACCTCACTCCTCCCCAGTCTTCTGGGTTTTCCTCCACTGACCGTCACCATTTCTGTCCCTGCACCACTGCCAGGATCTCAGCCTCCTGTAGGTCCCAGCACCCGAGGAATGGGAGGGAGGAGGGCAGAACACCCATGCATTGCTTGCTTGCTGAGCACTTTGAGGACTCTCTGTGCCAGCCCTTATTTTCTGATATGGAAGGAAGTTGGATCAGACTCCCTCCCTTTCTCTCTCCTCAATTCCACCCATAGACGGAGACAGCTGTGTGAAAACCTATGCCCTTGGCTTTAAAGAGGGAGAGAGTGAGGGAGACCCAGCTGATCCATTTCCACACAAGAGGGGTCCTGCTCAGAGGCGGTAGGACTATACTGCACAGAACCACAGATGTTCTCTACACACACACACACACACACACACACACACACACACACACACACACCAGTCAGCTCCCTGAGGGCAGAGGCTTTTCTGTCTCCTTCTCTGCTGTATCCCAGTGCCTCAACACAATGCCTGGCACAGAACAAGCATCCCCCAAAAATAACATTAAGTCAATGAAAGGAGGAAGTGCCCACTGACCAGATCTGCTTCTGTGGCAGGGTCTAGTCTTAATTTATTTTCCACATTGAGAAGTGATAGATTTGGTAGCTAAGGGGAAAAAAGAGAGAAGGGAAAAGAACATACTTCCAAGTTCTCTCCATAAAAGTCTTCCGTCTCACCCTCCTGTTCTCTCACTTATCCGTGGGATCCTTCTTCCAACTTTTCCACCACACACACACACACACACACACACCTCTAAGTGGTTAGGCTCCAGGAGAGACAAGATCGGAAGGGTCCGTATTTAACGTATCACCTTCAAAGACCTTTGGGGAATCTACATGACCTCCTGGGGGTTGGGTTCTCTGCCCACAGAAAGGAGCTGGTATCTTTCCACAGTCCAGGCCCCTCCTCGGCTGTTTGGTTAAAGCGTTGGAAGACCAACTGGTGTCAGTTTTTTTTCTTTTCTGAGGGAGGAGGGACATTGTTTTTTGAAAACGCAAAGTGACTTAGTCATTAAAGGTGATTGCTGTTAAAATAATAACAGCTCTCATTCATGGATACATTTACATTTCTCAGGCACCTGACTGAGCACATCTGTCTTCTATCCTCACCAGGAACCCATGAGATCCATTTGCGAGCCCATTTTACAGATGAGGAAATGAAGATTTGGCAAAAAGTCATATGGTTGGTAAGGGAGAGAGTCAGGCTTTGAACACAATATTCCAAAGGCCGTTCATCCCTACTCTCTAACTCTTTTCTGTCTCTGAGTGATAAGGAAAGCAAGAGAACCCGTGCGGAATCTGGTTTGGGAGGAATTTTCCATGACTAGCTTAGGAACAAAGCTAGAATGTTGGTAGTTCAGTCAAGCACACTGATTCTAAACCAAAGACACCTGGACCTCTTTCTAGCTTCGACGCTGAAGGCAATTTACTGAATGCCTTTACACTTCAGCTTCCCCTTCTGTAAAAGGGGGCTAAAGACCCATCTCCTTTAGTGGGGAGTTATTATATATGAATAACAAATGATTATTCCCTCCCCTCAGTCTACTTACAGAGAGTAGTGCTTAGTAGCGTTTAGCTCACTGCCCTTTGCAGAATGCTGCCTTAAATTTCCTCATTCCACCCATCCACGAGTTGGGAGCCTCAGCTATTAGGGGAGAAAATGGCAGCTTGTGGAAGATGTCACAACAACCCAGGGAGAATCAGAGCAGAGCTCAGGCCAGAAGTTCCTTCGCTGAGGAAGAGGAAGCGTCTAGAGCAGCATCTGCAGTTGGTTTTGCAGAAAAACGTTTCAGTCTCGCTTTTTAAAAGGGATGTAAACATCTTCCCAGGCTCCTCTGACATCAGCCTGTCAGTGATGAATCATTGGGAGCGTGAACACAGGCACTAGGTAGGTCACAGTCTCCATTTTTAGTCAACTTCCTGGTGGCCCCGCTGAGGCCTTGCAGGAGGGCCCAAGGTTTGATAAAGCGCGTGAAACCTCAGCCCCTCTGTGCCCTCGGGGACCCAGCCAGAGGGAGAGCAGAGCCTTACAGAGAGGAGGGTTCCCTTCTGACATTTCTTAGCTTTTAAATTTTAAAGCAATTTGCATAGAATTTGTCGTCTTGGGTTTTGGTTTTTGTTTTTAATAACAAAAGTACAGGGGACCAGCCTCTCCTGGCTGCTTCTTGCTTGTGAATGAGACCTCGGATGTAATGGACTAGAAGCAAAGCGCCCCTGGGAGATGGTATCTCAGTCTGAGCCAATGTTTAAAAAAAATCTCAATCGTCGATGCTTTTCAAATTTATGTGTGTTTGATTTCAATTAATGGATCCAGAAACGATTTTATTTATTGAGTGTCTACTAAGCACTTGGCAGTGCAGCCAAAGGGGTTAAAAGGGGAAGTGATGTGGGGGAAATCTGGGCAGCCCTCCTGGAGAAGGAGGCAGAAACTTTAGCATGAATGAAATCCCACAGGTGAGAAATTTGGAGACTGCAACAGAGAAGAAGACGAGAAGGGGAGCAGTGTGGCCTCAGGGGAAAGGCCATCTCCCCCTTTTTAATTTGCTAATTCCAATTTGCTGTGAATTTAGAAGCCAGATATCAGGGATGTTACGTTAGAACCGTGTGTACAGCAGGAGGGCGTAAACGACTTCAGAGCGAGCATCAGCGAGAGGAAGGCAGGAACGGAGGGCAAGGTTTGGACCTCTCAGAAGCAGCTCTCTGTGCCAGGTCAGCTTGGCAGTGTGCCCGGCCGGTGAGGTACAAGCGAACACCTGTCCCCACACAGAATCCAGGAACTAGGCACACAGGGACAGAAAGAAGTTCTACGCGCAGAAACAAGGGCCCGCTGTGGTCCCTGCACTGCCACTAGATCCCAGCCCGCCCGCCTTCACCCCAGCTACCACCACCCTTTGGCCCGGGGCCTTAATTCAGGTGCTAAGGTTGGAGCGAGGAGGGAGTGCCCTCAGCTGATTCTCCTTAGAGCCGAGCCATACGCACACATTCCGGGCCTAGACCCTAACCGGGGGCTCCTCCGGCCAGAATCGGAGGGGAGTCGAGGAAGAGCCAGAACCAGAGCTAGCGGCACAGAAAGTGGACACCAAGAGGCTAACCGACGAGAGATGGAGAAGCTAGGCGCCCTCGGGAAAGGCCGGCGACCTCACCAGGCCGTCACCGGGCGCCCTTGCTCCCCGTGCCCTGGCCCCCGCCCCAGGCCTGGTACCCCCGAGAGCCCTGGAGCGGCAGCGCGCCCCCCGGAGGCCCGGTGGGGCTGCCCAGTCTCCCAGCCGCTTCGCGGCACACGGCCCTCCGCGCTGTTCCTCCGGCTCGCACGGTCCGGGGCGGGGGGCGGGGCACAGGGGGTGCGGGCGCACCCCGCCACGGGTTCTTACCTCAGCGCGGGCGTCCGTCCGACCAAGCTCGGTTTGCTGCTGGGACTGCGGGGCTGGGGAGGCTCCCACGGACGCGGATCGCGCCTCCCCCCCGCCCCGAGCCCCCAGACCCTACGGTGGCCCCGAGCGGGGGCGCCGGGACCAGGGGACAGGCGCCGCGCCGGCGGGAGGAGGCGGCTCCTGCGGGGCGCGGTGGGGCGGGGCGGGGGCGTCTGCCGGGCCCCGCCCGGAGGGGACTTGGGAGCGATTATCTTCCAGAACAAAGGAGGCCGGGGAAGGCTCCGAGCCCCCCGGGCCTGGCCCTGAACTTGAACTTGTACTTGACACTTCGTCCGGAAGGTGGCGAGGGAACCCATCTGAGCTAGGACGGAGGCTCATCCGTTCACCTCGCGTCCCGGGGAGGGAGCGACCCCGGCCCCCCCCTGGGCGCGGGGCGGGACCCTAGCATCCCCAGGTGCCCCGGGCCCCGGTGCGCCCCAAAGTGCCTCGGACCCGAGGGCCCGGGTCCTCGCGTCCCCCTGGGAGAGTCAGGGTGCGGGCGAGGCCTCTGGGTCTCCGGCCGGGAGGAGTGGGCCGGGGCCCTGCCCCCCCCCCCACCCCCGACTCCCACCCCACTCTGGGCCCGGGCCGCAGCCGTGGCTGCGCGGGGCTGGCCGGATTCTCTGCACGTCGCGTCGGCGGCAGCTATTCAGCCGCTAATTGAACGTTAATGGCAGGTGCGGATGAGGTCACCGGAGCTGGCTTTTCTCACACATTTTTCATGCAAATTCGCGAAACTCTAAACAAATTTAAATAAAAAGCTCTTTGTGCCGCGCGCGCCCCTCCGTCCTCTCCCTCCCGCCCGGGGTCCTGGGTCCTGGCTCCTCCCGGGGCCTTGGGGCCCCGAGCCTGCTGCCCGGCGGAGCGCGGCCCGAGGCGGGAGCCGGGCGCCCCGCGGAGCGCCGCCTGCCGGCCAGAGGTGCACACCCTGCCGCGCCGCCCGTGGCCAAACGCGCCCTGGCTGTCGTGGGGCCGGAGCGAGAGAAGTGTCACTGGCGTCGTGGGGCAGGGCGAGGCCGGTGGCGCAGGAAACCCTCGAGGAGGCAGTGTGGGCAGTGGTTAAGTGCCTGGCACCTGGACAGGCGGGCCTGTGCTGGCACCCTGGCTACACTGGCACCCGCACCCGCAAGGTGACCCATGGGCCACCTTGGCCGGCTTACACGACTTCACTCTCTCCGTTGGTTAAATAGGAAGTAAGATAGTGCCCAGTTATGCGTATGTATGTCTGAGGCTTAAGCCATGATTTAGGACACGAACAAGCACTTAGAATAGTGCCTGGCCCAAGAGAGTGGTGATTATTATCTGGGGTCCAAGGGCCTTGTGACCATGAATGCTGTGATTTTGCACATACATGGAATCACTTGTCAGGGGCTTTCAAGAGATTTACGACTCCTTGCATCCCATTCTGGTCACAGAGATGAGATTCAGAGCCCAACTCCACTGCCTCTCACACCGTGTGCGGCTCAGCCCTCGGCTGTGTGGCTTTGCATAGTCCTTAGCCTCTGTTTCCTAGTCTGTAAAATGGGACTAAGTCTTGTGGAGTCATGGTGAAGGATGAAATGAGAAACTCAGTTGGAGACTTAGAAGGGGCTTGTGAGCTGCCTCACAATCCAGAGCCTCCAAAGCTCCTCTCCTGAGGGCACTTCACCTGATTGCCACCCTCAAGGCTAGAGAGGCGGGCCCTGGGCCAGCCAGCAGCCTTCATCCTCTTACCCAAAGGACGCTAGCCCGGGTCAGGGAGACAGACTTTCCAAGAACTTGCTAGGAAAGAAACCCACTCTTTCCACCCATGCTAGGCCCCTTCCCACCCACCCCCACCATACGTTTTCTTTGCTAGTGGCTAAGTCGTACTGTCCTACCTGTGTTCTTCCAGAAAAACAGACCAGAGACATGGACGTTATCCACTGTGGGTTGGGAAGATGAGTCTGGAGACTCAGGGGGCAGAGTTCACAGGACAGAAAGAGGCCTCTCTCTCGGAATTTGCCCTAGTCTTCCCTCAGGACCATCCAGGGACCTACTGGCCTTGGAAAAGTCCCAGTGATTCAAGCTGACTGGGTGAGGTCTCTCCTCTCCCACCTCCGCTTCTGCAACTTCAACTTTCCCCGAGCCTCCCATTAGGCAAGCCTCTGGGAAGCACTGGGGCAAGCCTGGGAGTGTCTTTTCCTGCTAGGCCCCTTCAGGTCAAGGAAGAAGCAGAATCTGCAGGAGTGCAGAGGAACTGCAGTCAGGGGACTATGATGCTAATTGACCCTCAGACCCCACCCACCCTCACTTGCACCAGCTGGAGACCCTGGGCCTTCCCCAGAACCCTGCCCCAGCTCTCCAGTGCTCACATAGGCTTGTCTTGACCAGCTGGGCTCCATCTTTGTCTCCAGGCCACCACCTCCAGGAAGCCCACCTAGACAATCCTACTGTCCCTGGACAGCTCTGGAGGAGAGACTATACTACCAGAGAAGACAAAGACCCCAAAAGTCCAGGGCTGGACACACTGAGGGAGATAGATGGCATTAGGTGAGACTGGGGGAGGACCTCAGGCAAAGGACCATCTGCGGTGACCTTGCAGAAGAGGGGTTAATGTCTCTATGTGTGGGGGTTGGCAAGGGGGCATTGCAGCTTTAGGAAACTCCTTTAAGTGGCCCAGCCAAACAGGATCGCTTTGGGGTTAGGAGTCAAAGAGACTGGTTTGGGGGCAGTCTGGTTTTGGTTTTGGGGCACCTGGGTGGCTCAGTCAGTTGAGCATCTGATTCTTGGTTTTGGCTCAGGTCGTGGGTTCAGGCCCTGTGCCGAGCTCTATGGTGGAAGTGTGGAGCCTTCTTGGGATTCTCTCTCCCCTTCTCTCTGCCCCTCCCCTGCTCATAAGCATTCACTCTCTCAAAATAATAAACTTAAAAAGAGAGAGAGAGACTTGGTTTTGGACCTCAGTTCTGACCCTGTGTGTGTGTGTGTGTGTGGCTTGGGACCTATAACTTTTCTGTGCCTCATTGTCCTGATCCCTAAAACGAATGTGCCAGTAATACTGGCAGCCCATGAAGTCATGGGGAGTCACTACACCCCTCCTCGTGTGGCCATTGCTTATTTATTTCTTTAAGAAGGCTCTACAACCAATGTAGGGCTTGAACTCACAACCCTGAGATCAAGGGTCGGATGCTCTACCTACTGAGCCACGCAGGTGCCTAAACACGTGGTCATTCATGCTTCTTTCCTCCTCTCTCCGCTGGCCCCACAGCTGATTTGCGGTGACTGACCATTGCTATCACCCAGGCCCCAGGGATCCCCGTGGGATTTCCCGCAGCTACTCAATCTGGCCCAGGGGTGCCTCTTTCCTCTGCTCCTCCGGGCCCTGGCAGGTGGGTAGGGGGTGGGGGCGGCGGCCCCCTGGAGAGCTGCTACAGCAGCTGGATCCAGCTTGCAGGAGGCAAACTCACCCCGGGCCTTGCTGCTACTACACCACCTGTTGCCTCCTCAGAGACACTTGCTGGTCCATTTACTTTTTTGTTGGGGGGGAGCGGGGTGGGGGGACAGGGGCAAAGCAGGGGGAGGAAGCAATCCGCATTGGGCACCTACATTCAGCATGGTGGCATCTCTCTCAGGGAACACGGGAGATTTCACAGCTCCATCCATTCGTCAGCCCAAGCCCACCAGCCACCCCAGCATGGTGACACCTTTACTGGGTGGCAGTGGATGGGGGCACCTCCTCCCCTACCCTGGGCCCCAGCCCACCCCGAGACTGGACTGGTTCAGGCGTGTGGGGAGGTGACTAGGCTGGGGCTTCCAAGGGGCCCTCCTAAATAGGCAGCTCCTGAAGGTGGAGGGGCAAGGTCTACTCCCAGTGAAACAGGGAGCCCCCCCACCCCCCTCCCTGCTGAGGAGCTGGGACAAACTGATCACCTTCTCTTCCACACGATGAAATCGGAATAATGATACCCACCTAAGCAAGACCCAGAGATACTAAGCCCGGCACTTAGTAGGCCTTTAATTAACAACAGCAGCCATGATGATGATGATGGGGGATTATTAGGCCTGCAAATGGCCAATGGCAGAGTCTCCGGGATGTTTTTTGCTGCAACATCACCAGCATCCGCTTAGAGCTCTTACCCTAATGTGGGTTAACAGAAGTTAAGCCTATTATATTCAACGGCCTCTTTAAAATTTTCAATACAAGTATTCCAGGTGCATGGAAAGGAAATAGAACAGTAGAGAAAAGGACATCCGTCCATCCCCAGAGACAGGCTTCCAATACAGAGTTCCAGAAACTCTTCATATAGAAGCATATAGGACTGACTTCAATACACACAAGTAAGATCGAGCTCTATTGCCTGTTCTGCAGTTTATTCTCCTCAGGCAACAAACACGCTGGCCAACCTCCTGGATCAGTTTATACAGAGAGCTGTGCCACAGTGATTTTTTCGACTGTCTAATATTCCACAGTATGAACGGCCCATAGGTTCATTTCCATTGTCTTATACTCTCAAAGAGAAACGCTCTGACGAACATCCTTGTACAGACTTCTTGGGAAATTTTTGCATATATAACCGTAGAGTGAATTCCTAGCAGTGCAATTTGCTTGTGGCTGAGTATATATATGTCTTTTACATTGTGATAATGCCACATTTCAGAAAATACTGTACAATTTACATTTTCCAGCCAACAGTGTTTGACAGTGTCTTCAAATAGACACATGATGATAGAGAAAGGCCCCAAAATAGCCAGCTGTGTGAGATCCGGGGGCCCGCTGAGAACAGGCCTGTTGTCCCAAGGGCAGTGCCCAGTGGCTTCCTCCTGTCTGGGCTTGTGCATGCCAGTGGCCCAGGGGGACCCTGAGTCAGAGGGGAGTGGGGGCCACAAGGGTGCTGGGAGCAGAGGGCGGACCAGCATGGCTAGAGTCCCGCCTGAATGGTTTCCTGTGGCCATTGTCTCTGCCCTGCCAGGTCTCCTTGGGGGGAGTCTGTTTAGGGGCCTGCGGAGAAGGGGTTGGGCAGGAGGAAGAGGAGGGTGCAGTCCTTGCCAAAGGCACCCAGGAATGTGTCGCAAGAGGGAGAGAAAGAGGAAGGGCGGGGGGATCTCATCCCTGGGAGAGACGGGACGTCAAGAACCCCTGACTAATGAATAGTGAGTGTGCCCTTGAACCTCACTGGGCTTCGCCATTCTCAGGCACAGAACAAGAGCTGAGACACGTCTGAGCCCAGCTGCACGGGGACGGCGGCGGTTCATCTCAGACACTTTGACAGGCCGGGCCTTTTCCCTGCATAGCTCAGGTCCGCCTCCCAGCTCCCCTGGCAACAGCACAGCGGCACTGGCTCCCAGGTCCAGGCCCTGCCTGCTGTGAGCGGGAGGAGGGAGGAAGAGGAGCACCAAGGGGAGGACAGCTGGGGAGAGGGAGTCGTTAACTCCTAGAAGGCTGGAGCCCCTTGCTTTGGCCACCTCGCAGACTGCTGCCCTCGGTCCTCTGGGGCGGACGTACGGAGAGCAAAGAGCTTCTGTCTGCTGGAGGCCTGGTCAGAGTACCGCAGACCCGAAACAGGCACGTGGTGTGACAAGGGCAGAAACGGGGGCCCACTGGCCAAAGGCAGAGGCCCCTCCCTGCAGGATGGACGGTCAGGGCGCATGTCCCCAGGTCCTTTGCCAAGTCCTAGGTGGGCATGGGTAGGGGTGGAGCCTCCCCTTTGCCCAGGGCCGCCTCCTCCATCCTGGCCCCTGCCCGCTGCAGCCTCAGGACAGCGGCTCCTGCAGCTTCGACTTCTGCTTGATGTGATGATCTCTAGTGTCCTGGAGTGGCGTGGCTCTGGATTCTGATCCCGTGCCCTTGGCAAGACCCGCAGTTTTCCTCTCTGTCTCCATTTTCGGAGAAGCTGAAAAGAGGCTGTCCCATCACACTTCACAGGACAATCTAAAGATAAGAGAAATAATATGTGAGAAGGAGCTTTGCACTCTGGGGAGGAAGGTGTCCTATAAATCTCATTCAGGTATTATTAGGGCTGAAAGTAGGTACTTCTGCTCCCTGGGGCTGGGGGGAGGTGCTCACTGAAGGTTGTGTCAGAACCTCCCCAGCACAGTAGGACTGAAACTCAAAGGCAAGGGGTCAGGAAAGACAATGGTTTATGGTTTATGTCTGTGGCCTCTGGAACCTCTGGGTTCAGCTGGCACTGGGAGGTAAAAGACAGCGACCATATAATTTCAAGGTGTTTTACCCGTATTCTACCCCCCACTGCAACTTAATGAGAAAGGTGTGGTTATTCCCATTTTGGACATAAAGAGACAGTCTCAGAGAGGTAAAGGGCTGGCCCAAGGTCATGCTGGCCATATAAGGGCCTGAGCCCATGCTGACCTGACGCTATGGCCCACACTTGTGTCCACACTGTGACACAGCCACCTGGCTGGGGGTGCTGGGGAGAGGGGCCAGCCATTGGGAGATAGTGTCTTCCCCATGGACTGTTTCTGGGGGCTTTGGCTTCTAAGTCTAAAGGCCCTGGCCCAGGGAAGTAGGACGGGCAGGGTCCCCAGAACACTGCAAAGCCGCCCAAGGGGCCAGCAGCTGGCAGTCAGAGGCACCTGGGCAGACACCAGTCAGAGAAAAGGGGAAGAGAAGAGGAGGCTTCCGGTAAGAGGCCGGGAGCAAACTCAGCTGACAAGTGTGCTCTCCAGCGCAAGTCTTGCTCCAGGGCGGGTCACCTCCCAGCTTCGTGACACTTGCCAGCAGTGAGCTGGGTGTTCATTTTTGTAGCCTCGGGGTGAAGGTGCCTCCCTGCATCCCAGGGCAACTTGAAGGGAACCAAATTGGTTGGGTTTCCTGTGAGCCAGGGGGCTGGGTGGGGCGGGGGGCACTGCTGGCAGGCAACAGAGGAGAAAAAGCAGGGAGAACTTCCAGATTATAAAACGTCACAGCTAAAAGGGACCTTAGATGCCATTCTATCCAATGCTGCTTTTCCAGCTCCAAAAAGGGAGCTGGTTCACCCAAGACTCTGCAGCAGGAAGATGGACTGCAGGCCAAGTCTCTGACTTGCAGCTAAGTGGGGCTGTATCTCCCCATGCCCTTGTCACTCCACCAGGCCGCCTTGGGCCCTTAAAGGCAGGGATTTTACACAATGAGGCAAAAAGAAGGACCAGGTAAGAGGAGCTCCTGTTGGCAAAGGGGTGGCTTCGGGAAGCCTTGAGGCCAGAAGCCTTCCTGAAAATGAGAGAACACTCTCCACACCACCGCCACCACCACCCTCCCAATACTCCACAGCCAGTCACCGCCAGGATCCTCTCCTGCTGATGACAAAACAGGCAGGAGGAAACGGATCTGAATGCAGACAGGCCCCTAATCCTGACCCATGATGTTTCTGAGAAGAAGGGACAGGAAGGAGGCCGGCTCTAAGGGATGTAGGGAGGGTAGGGGCTACCAGAAGCTTGTCCCCACAGAGCCTGGTGGCAGAGCTACAGCCAGGGCAGGGCCTCAAACTGGAAAGGACCTCAGCTCCCTGCCCTTTGTCGCCGGCTCCTCTGCCAGGCGGGGCCACGGCACCCCATGCCAGGCAGACCTGACCTGCTCAGAACGCAAAGGAGATAGAGGGAGCCCGCACCCTACAACCTTGTCAGCAACTGCCCTCGAGGGAAGTCTGTGCACTTGCTGATGAACAGACACGTGATGGAGCAGAAAGACACAAAGACAAATGAACTTATTCTGGCCCAGCTGTGCCCTCCTCCCTGGGCTGATGATTTGGGCCAGCTGCCATTCCGACTGGCCGGTGCCCACGGTTAAATATTCCATATATCACCGCTGTCCTCCTCCCTCAAATCCCAGCCGTATTACCTGACCCTGAGGAGCTCGACGCCGTCATACCTGCCCTGTACCTAGGGGAAAGGGAGAAGGAAAATGAACCCTATCGAGGGTTTCCTGTGTACTTAACACTCCTCATTACAACTCTATAGATGGGGATTATTATTCCCATTTTACAGATGAGAGTTTAGAGACTTGGAGACATTTAGGGGATTGCTGCACAGTAATGCCAGAAGCAGAGCCTCTGCCCCCAGCACCTCTCCCTCTGTCCCTCCTCTCCAGCTAAGTCCCAGGCTGGGGCCACCCTGTCCTGAGGTGCCAGAAGCCGCCCGAACCACGTGGATCTGTGCTCAGATCTCTGCCTCAATTTCCTATCTCCCCAGGGCTCTCTCAGGGCTACTCACTCTAAGCTGCTGAGCAAGGGAGGTGTACTGCCCAGCATATTTGATTAGTTCTAGAACAAATGCGTATCTTCGGACCCGACAGGTTGCCGGTGGGGGGCGGGGAGGAATTCCTACCACTTATGGATGTCTTTTTCTAACTGGGAAACGGGAGCCAGAGGACTTAGGAGGCTGGGGTAAGGGTGGGGACAGCCACCAAACAATAAAACCTTCGCCATGCAGAAATGGCTGGAGAGCCTTGGTCTTGGGAATTTTCCTCCTGAGGAACAAAGAACAAGGTGACGCCGGCCTGGGCCCCGCCACTCCACTGGGCACTGCTCATGCCGGGTCCAGCCTCAGGAGGGGGAGCCGCGCTTGGAATGTGATTCCCTGGCTTTGCGTGACGCTCGGTTAGCAGAGTGCGACTCCCAAGATCCCCTGTCACCTCCTAAAGCCTCTGCCAGCCCGCCCCCCAGCACCACGCTGATCACCAGATTAAGGAGCTCAGGGCTACAGCTGAGGCAGCTAAAACCGGGAGGGCGGCGTGGGGAGGGGCAGGGAGGGCAGCGGGCAGCGTCCCAAGGCCCTGCCTCCCCTGTCTCCCTCCCCCACTCCTACTGTGGGTCCTTTTCTCTGCTCCTGCCATGAGCTCTAATCTCTGTGCTCTTCCTCACTGAGCTTCCGACATCCTCCCCCTACAGATACCCAGCTGGAGCTGGGACAGCCCCGGAGCCCAGGAGAGGGTAGGACGGGAGAAGTGGCAGGGAGCGGCAGCCAGGGTATTAGGAGTGAGCGTGCTGGGCCGTGCAGACCGGCTGCAGCCACATGGGAGGGAAGGAAGGTGGGCGCTGGGAGGCAGGCCCAGAGCCTCCCTGCCTGGACTGAGAGCCGCCGAAGGGTAATCCCAGAGGCTCCCTGTGGGTCCCTCTGGGCGGCTGCCGGACTCCAGGGCAAGGTGCCTCCCATATTCCTGAGGGGAGAGCAGGAGGAAGTGCCAGAGGCAGGGGAGGCTGGCAAGGGCCAAGGGAAGGAATTTGGACACTCAAAGCTCTTCCCCAAGACCCCAGCGTTTCCTGAACCAAAGTCATCCCAAGTCATTTAAATCACAAACACAGGAAAAAGAGTTCCCTTCTGTAGGCAGGGTGTCACCAGATCTGTAACAAATGAGATGGGATGGGTCCATCCAGGATAAAGACCCCACAGGAAGGAACTGGAGGTTTTGGCACAGGGCTTTTTGGACTGTGAGCACCCCAGGCTCAGGGTGCTTCTGACCCAGGAGCGGTGGTGAGAGGGCAGGGCCAGCGGGGCTGAGGGGGGTGAAGGCTGCGGAGGGTCTGGGAGCCAGACCGCCTGGTCACTGGATCCTGAGACCCCTGCACTTGCACACGAGGGGCCATGCCCCACGTCCCCCTCCACCTCTCAACGTTACTATGAGGAAACTCTGACGGCCCAGTTCCGCAGGCTTCCAGCCCCTTCCCCACCCTGTCCCCCATGCCAGGGCCTGCAGGGGGCGACCCGGACATACCCGGGGCACGGCCAGCAGCTGCTCTCCCTTCAGCTTCTCCTTTGCTGCCACCGCCAAGCTCCCTTCTGCTGGATGGGGGCAGGAGAAGGGCTTGGGTTGCTAACGGGGGGTCTGTGAGAGCCCAGGAAGAGGCACTCTGCCAGCTCCTGATTCCCCACCTGCTCCCAAAACCGAGGTCCACGCTCCAGAGTCAACAGGAGTGAAATCTTTCCCACGATGCCCTCCTTCACCCCTGGCCAAAATTCACGGGTCCCATCCCTGTCCTCGGGCTAAATTGGCGAGTGCTAAATCAACACAGCTTTGCAATGCTCACCGTCACAGACATTCTGAGCTATAAGGAACCAAGAGTTTTCGGAAGTACAACTCACTCATTTTGCCGGTGAGAACACTAAGATTCAGGGTGTCGGGGAGAATTGGTCTGCCCGAGGTCACACAGCAAGCCAGTGGCAAGGACATCCTCGTGCCTGTCTTCCAGACCCCTTTCCTGTTCAGGGCCTGAAAGAGGGCTTCTCCATCATATCCCAAATAATATCCTGGCCCAACTGTGGGCGGCGGGGGTCTGGGGCCAAGGGAGGCCGTAATGCGATAAGCAGACTGGCCATCTGGCTCGGGGACGGAGGAGAGCCCAGACTGGCCGCTTCTGCTGCCCGTCCCGGGGGGCCCTGTGTCACGAGAGACAGACTGCCAGATGGACAGGCACTGGCTTGGGTCTGGGTGGAAGCCAGTGAGTTCCCTGTAGTCAGAGCTAACCAACTTTCAGACGTGCTAGGGTAAGAATGGGGGGGGGGGGTACAGGGAGCAGAGCCAGGCCCCCCAAAGGGCAGAGAAACAGAAAAGCAGGATGAGGACGCTGAAATTCCCACCCAGGCTCAGAGCCTGGCTCCCCAGGTAGGCCCGGCCCAGCCCAGCTCCACCGCCACAAACAGGTCCCCCTCCCGGGGAAAGGCAAACACATCCCCCCTGGCACCTTCTCAGACATGCATGCAAAACTAATTAACATGGGGAGACATGCGAGCAGCCGGCCAGCTCCACACCCTCGAGTCCACGCAAACAAGGCGAGCCCTTGTCCAGGGGACGTGCACAAAGCTTTGTTGCTAATTTAGGCATCTGTCTCTGTCTGGCCTGGTCCTCCTGCCTGTGCTGGGGTTTTTCCCAGCCCCTCGGACAATGCTGGGAACGGGCCCGCCGATCCCTTATTCAAATCACACCCAGGACAATGAGCTCATTGTGCAGGCCACAGAAAAGGGGATGCTGGGGTTGGGGGGGGGGTGGTGTGTAACGGGGCATCAGGAGTGGAGAAGGGTAGGGGGTGGTGAGGAAAATGGGAACCCAGGAAAGTGTTTACTAACACAGCCCCTGCAGCTGCTTGGGCCCCTCTCCCCTCCCCCGCCTGGCTGGCAGCTGGGGAGAAGTCCTAGGACTCAGAGGTGGGGGCCCCAAGAATGGATGAGGGGCCTTGTATCCACTGGGCCAGCAGTCAGCAAAGTCTGGCTCAAACCTCCACCTTTGACAGTCTATAGCCGCCCCTGCATGTTCATGGCCAGACACGTTTTTATAGATTGGTTCCGAGGTGGCGGGGGGGGGAGGGGGGAGGGGGGGGGGTAGTTCTTTTTATTTCTTACTGCAGACGAGCAGTGTTAACGTACAGATCCAAGCTGCAGAGGAGGAGAAGGGGCTCGGGGGAGAGGTGCTGGCAGGCCGTGCAGGGTGGGACCTGCTGTCTCGGCCATTGTCTTCAGGCAACGTTTCATTTTCTCCTCCTTCCCAGCTAATAAATTAGAGAGGAGATGGTGAGCTGCGAAGGGACAGGCTCCCCACGGACGGTGGACGGCAGGCGGGCGGGCGGGAAGGCGAGTCTGTGAGCTCACGGCAGATGGGGCTCACCCAGCCTCGAGGCTGCTCACACGGCACCTGGGCAGACACTCCCATGCATCCCCACACAATGAGCCCCATTAAGAAAACCACGCGCACACACACGCGCGCGTGACATGGACGTGTGCATGTGTGTACACATGTATACGCACATCTATAGAAATCTCCCGAGGTCCCCGAGGGGGGAGATGTGGGGCTTTGAAATGCCCTCCCTGCTACCAACAACCCCCAGCTCCTTGTTGCAGTGAGCGGCCCAGACAGGCCGATGTAAACAGACACACACAGCCTGACACTGACACGCAGACACAAAAAGAAACACACCCACCCAGAGGCAGCCCCAGACACACACACTGACAATAGTGTAATGAATGCAGGACGGGACGGCATTCAGTCAAAAGCCCACATCGCTGCTCGCCCAGCACCGGGGGTGGCTGCAAGGTTATGGACAGGCTGCGAGCCAGCTCTTGACGACCTGCTCCTTTGCTCCGTCTCCCAGGAGTGCGGACTACACGGGAGGCGAAGTAAGAATACGATTCCAGGCATCCAGATGGAAGCAAATGCCCCACGAGCCAGAAAAGTTCGGAACCGGTCTCGGCCCTTAGTCAGGCTCGTCTGAACTGCCCTGAGGATTTTTTTCTTTAATACTGAAAGAGAGGTGTTCAAAGTCATATTAACTCTCCTGCATTTTAAGATGGTGTGGCTTAAAGTCAGGGCAAAGTGGAACCTTGTGGGCATTGTTTTCACAAGCAGCAGAACCCACAGGTTGGGGTGATCTCCTCTTTTCAGTTAAAATAATTTTGAGCAGGGTATATAGGATGCAGAGGAACACGAAGGGTTTACATCTCAGAGACCCAGTAAAAAGTGCTTCTAGGGATACAGGGGAAGGGGTGACCCCTTCTGCACTGGCCCAGCAGAGCAGAAATGCATTAGGCTCAACCATATGAAAGTACCGATATTTGACTGTTTTAGATCGATAAAAAAGAAATTTCATATAGGTCAACTTAAGTAGGCAGCTGGTCCAAGAACCATCAGGGGATTTTCCTTTTTATTTCCTCCCCAAACTGGGTTCTTTTACTCCTGATCAGAAGAAAAAGAAAAAAAAAAAACAAAAAAACATAACCCAAGACCCAAATCGACCTTGGATCACCCATCTACAGCCACATAACCGCATCGTGCACAGAGTCTGGAGCAGCCGCTGGAATGAACTGTGGATACGCACACGCACGTGTACGCATGCACACACACGCACACACAACCCACGGCCTGTGTCAGGCCAGGACCCACCTTCGGAATCTTCCACCGGGGCTCCCGCTTCTTCGTTCCCTGTCTTCTGATTCCGGAATGTGTCCTGGAGGGGACAGAAGGAACATGAGAGAACACGATGGAAAACGGGACAACCATGCTCTTGGCTTCTCCTCTGGAGGAGTGTCAGGGGCTAGCATGGGAGACTATGCACGCACTTTGTCCTGGAGGAAATGTCAGCTTCAGAGCTTCATCTCTGAAGCACCGCTGTCAACTGGCTACCAAATGTAAACCCAAGGCCAGTCTCTGTGCACATGACATTCATTCAGACTACCTCTAAAGAGGCACAAGGGAAGCCAGAAGGGTGCTGAGGCCACCCCGGCATAGGGAAGGCCCACTCCTTGCCAGCATCTGGATATCCATGTGTCCAGTCCTGGGAAATCACTCTCCAGAACGTCTCTGGGTTCCCATGGGAGGAAAGTGGAAGGTTTTGGAAGCAGAGTCAAGAACTGTTCTGTATCCCACTATCTGTTTCTTGCCCACCGAGGAAAGCCTGCTTCACATATGCTCATCCTACCCCATCAGTAGCAGGTGGGTGGTCCATACAGGAGCCGAGGGGAAGATACGTCCACTGAGAGTCTTCTAGTGGCCAAGGACCTGGGGCTCCATTCAAAGACCTGGAGCCACCTTCCATGCAGATGGAGATGGCATGGTCCCTCCTACATCTCTGACAAGTACTTTAACCAAAAATACCATGTAAGTTCTAGATTTATCTCTCTAAACACACACACGTACATGCATGCATACACGCACGCACACACACACACCCACACACACCCACACTGACTTCAACAAGAAAACCACCAAAGCAATAGTAATAATAAAATAAAACCTGTTTGGCCTTCCTGCTCCTGGGGGCAAGTGACAGAATGACAGCCTGCGGTCTGGGCGTTAGGGCCAGTGGAGTCATTTGCAAGTCGGGCCCCAGCCTAGGGGCTACGTGGATGACTCTTCCAAACTCCAGCTGTGTTGACAGGAGGCATCTGGGTGCCCACTGCTGCTATAGGGCAGGCTTACCTGCCAGCCCCTGTGCTCAGGATCCAGTCTGAGCAGAACCGAGAGAGAATTCTGGCTTGGATGCCCCAAACAGTATCTGATTTCTTCCAAGGAAGAGAAACCTTCCATACGTGAATTCTTCCAGATGTAATTTATTATTTGATTGCATTGAAGATGTTCCTTACCAACCTCACACACAAATCTCAATAGGTTCCTGCTATGCTGATTTCTAAGATCAAAGTTGTTCCTCAAACGAAGAAAAGGCAATTGAGATATCACAGTTCTATAAAGAACCAATGGAATCTGGAAAAGCAAAGTTCTGGCCCAGGCTAAATAGCAACTTCAGGTCACCACAGGCAAAGCATGAAATGACCTCTGACCCTGCTTTCCGAGGCTCCTGGGACTGGAAAGCCAGGAAGCTACAAACTGGTGAGAACTGTCATCCCCCCCAGCACCCCTTCCCCCAGCCTGGCCTTCCCAACCTGGATGGCCAGATGAAATTCTGTATTACACAAGTTTAAAGTGCTGAGCACGGGACTGTGGTTTGCTTCTCTGTATCCCCAAGGCACTGTCCAGAGCCTGACACATAGCGCTCGGTCAGTAAATGTTAAGTGGATAAACGAACGCAATAGCAAAAATACAGCCTGGCATGGGAAGACTTCCGATTCCTGAGCTCCGAGGTTCCGTGGCATAGTCCAGAGGTGCTAAAGTCCTGGCCAAGAGCCATCAGACGTGAGAGCCCAGGGGAGGTACCGGCTCGGCTCAGGCCAGCCCAGTAGCCTCCCACATGGATCTTGCACATGGTGGTGACAAGACCAGCTCCCTTAGCCTGCCCTCCACCCCTCTTATTCTCAGCCTCTACCATCTGACCTGCTCATCTGTACCCAGATTTCTGGCCCGGTCCTGCAGGAGTCTACCCTGCTGCTCCATCCCCAAACTTTTGTTGGGGAGTCCCTCCCCCGCTCAGCCTAGGAGACCTGTTTGGGTACAGTGAGGCTTCTCTGATGACTCCACTCCAAACTAATTCCTCCTCTCTTAACTCCCACAGTCTGAGTCAAGCCATCGACTCTTGAATGTGTGCTTTACTAGGCTCATTTCTGCTTGGAGGGGCCAGGGAGCAGGTCTGGGGTTCTCCTGGGGTTCTCTCTGTACTGGAGCTTGGAGCTTATGCATGGTCAGTAAACACCATGACTTATTCCAGTGACTGACAGAGAGCTGAGCCCCACGCCTCGTTGGCTGCTTTCCCTGCGCCTCCACACATTACCGATGTGCGGCCCACCAGGGAGATGGTCCCCTATGGCACAGCCTTGCTGGCTCATGCGTGCTCAGCCCGCCTCCGCCCCCCAACACATATACACCCATTCTCTAACAGCAGTGGATAGAGGGTGCAAACTGACATTCCTGAGTGCCACAAGCTCAGTATTACTATCCCCAATTTTACAGATGAGAAAACGGGCTCAGAGAGAGGTGAAATAACGTGCCCGAAAGGGTCTGAACTAGAGCAGACAGACCCCTGATGCCCATCAGGCCGCACGCACTGCTTCAAACCACCATGATCTTGAAACCTGCGATCCAATGACAAAAAAGAGAAAAATGAACCTGAAACAACTAAAAATGGGGTAAAGGAAGCTGCAGGCTCAATGTGGAAGGGGTGGCTGTAAACTTGAGCCTTTCCTCTCTATTAACACTCTCCCCAGCACTCCCCAAGGAAATGACATGCCCTCGGGGGCATCTGCCACCTCTCCTATCCCGGGCCACTGAACTCCGGGGACAGGAAGACGGTCTAGCATTCTCTGCTTAAGCACCAGACAAGACTGGACAGAGAAGTGGATCCCTCACCCCCCTCCAGAAGACTCAGTGCTATCTCAGGGGGATGTAACATTCTAGAAAACAGAGGCTCAGCCTCGCCCTGGGCAGGTATGATCCCTCGGCACCATGGGCAGACTGGTGGACTTTGGCCAACCCGATTTTACAGAGTGAGGCACAGCCAGGCTACAGTCCACACTGACAACCAGGAGGAAGCCAGGGTTGGGTGGGACACTTCTCACCCCTCCTAGAGTCTCACCAAGGCTCCTGAGGGCCCAGCACTGAGCCCTCCTACTCACACTCTCCAGGTACACTGCCAGCCCAAAGCAGGAGGCACTTCGGAGCCACCCTCTAGTAACCCAGATGGGCTCATGCCGTTCCCCAAAGCCCAGGCAGACTCCTTGGGAGATGAGGGCCCACGGGGGGACCCAGACTACCGCCTACTCAAGGGCTGTAGCTTCTGAGACATTCCCCATGCAATCACCCCATGACATCTGGCTTAGAAAAACAAGGGTAGACCCTAGATTACATTTTCCATTCTTTCTGCTCCCCAAAGAGACAGGCCTTAAAGAAGATAAAGCATGCGCAGCATTAGCACAGGACTCGGCACAGCAGAAGTGCTCAGTAAATGGTTCCTGTCACCATTATCTAGCGTCATTATGATTTCCTGACGGCCCATTCCTCACCTCCCAGGCTCGTGTGAGGAGCTGTCTTTTCATAAACTCAAGGCTTACTGAGGCTGGGAGACCATTAACGGAGTCCAGGGTTTCCGGGGCAGGAAACCGGAGTTTCTGACAGGAGAAGGGGGCTGGAAGCAAGGCTGGACCCACAGCCAAGAGTCCTCTGAGGTGAGAAGGCCCCTTTGCCCTCTGGCAGCAGGATGAGCCCAGCACCTCCCCAGAAAATCTCTCTGAAGACTCAAGGCTTGGCAGGGAGCCAGGGCAGGAGGCCTCTCGAAGAAGACGACGCTGGCTCTGAGCCAAGGCGCATCCCAGAAGCTTCAGCTCGCACAGAGCAGCACAGGCCGAGGGGAGGAGGGGCAGCCGGGAGAGGGGCAATGAGGAACCCTCGGGCCAAAGGAAACCTGCCTAAAGGGGGTTTAGTGTGAACTTGAGATGCACAGCCACCTTCCCATGCCCTGTGGTTTCCACACACCTGAGACACTACAAAATCACCATAAGCACAGGGACGCGGGGTGGGGAGGTGCTCTGCCCCCAGGACAACGCTCCTGTCACCTACATCTATGTCCACACAAACTCCATCCAAAGACTCCTGGGGGTTACCCACTGGTTTTCTTCCCCATCTCCTAAACTCCAAAAACAAAATGTTGCCTGTAGATTCAAGGCCTTCTCTCTCCAAGGACTGTGGGGTAACCCCCATTTAAGGGGCTGTACTAGGCACTTCTAAAAGCCCCATAAGACCTGAGCCTCTCCAGTGGCCTCCAGCCTGGCGTTTCCATGGCCTTCTTCTATACAGAGAGCTCTCTTTGGCCAGGGACCTTCCAGGGACAGACGAAGATTCGTTACTGAACTTCAGGCCTGGAAGAGATCTTAACCCTCTAGTCTAGACCAATAAACTATGAGCTGCATGTATCATTTTAAACTTCCTAGAAACCACATTAAAAAGGAAGAAGAAACAGATCAAACTTATTTTAATAATGTTTCGTTTAACCCAGTATCATCGTTTCAGCTTGCTGCGCTGACCACATATCATGAGATCAACAGCGGTTAACTGGGCGGCCCAACTCTTGGCTCCAGCAACCTCCCCAACTTTGGGAAGATGAGGTGGCCCAAGTATCTCTAAGGAGAGGGGAGCAGGGTCGGAAGGGGAGCCCCAAACTCCATCCCTACTGCTGGGCCCACCGGCCTTTCCTCCCAGCCTCCCAATTAATACCCGCCTACGAGACAGCTGAGTTTACGATAAATCAAATTCAGGGGGACGAGCGCAACACGAACCTGTTTGGAACAGGAAACCTGGAGGGGAGAAGAGATGGGTGTACTTGACATCACAAGCTCGGGAACAAAGACCAACAGAAAGGAACAGGAGGGAGGTTCGGCCTGACCTCTGCATTGGAGGCAGGTCTGGAGGAGGGCGTGCCGCCCCCAGTCCCGGCCACCCGGCTCCTTCAGGCTGCAAATACCCACGCTCCAGCACTGGGTCTGGTGAATTTTCTGCCGCGTCTCCCTGGAGGAACTACCCACAAAAGCTCCTCTCTGCTTTAGAAGGCAAGAACAAGTCGTGCATTTACCCGGTGCTTCTTACTCGGAGTCGCCATGCCAACACACAGTCATAATTACCGAGGAACGCGCCAATAGTGGCAGCATTGACAAAGACACTATATCAGGGCCTGTGAGCTAAGCAAGGTCAGGCTCCTCGCGCCCCCCCCCCCCCAGCTTCCTGCCCACTTCCTTTATTCCACTCTGATCCATCTCTTTCCCTTCATTCTTTCTCTCCCACCCAGATGGTCTCTTATTATATTTTCTCTGCAAAGAAAGGCACTACAGCTCAGTGTATAAAACACTTTTATAGCAATTAGGAGACAGGTTCTCCTTTGAGTCCCGATTTTAACTTGTGGGAAAAGTCACTTTAACACCCAGGCCTAGTTATCTGGCCGTGAATGGGGAGAGTATTTCGGACAGTGCCTATTCAGCAAGTGGGTGCCTGCATTTAATTCACCTACTAAATTCAGAGGCTGCTACGTATCTAGTGGACTCCGAGATCTCCTTTATGAGCAGCACCGGAGGTACCAGAAACTCAGAGAAACAAAAGAAGGTTCAGATCAGAGAGGGAGTTGGCTCTAATACCCTGAGAACAGCAGGGCCTGTATCTCCCCCCAGGAAGGGTGCAAATCTCAGAAAAGGGGCCAGGAGCAGCTGAAGGGTGGGCTCTATCAGATTATAAAAAGATGGGTGAGATGGATGAGAACTATCAGCCTAAGTGACAAGCATCCTGAGGCCCCCAGTGAGACAAGGACATGCACCCATTTAAAATGAGAGGTCAAGAAAAGAAGGCAGACAGCCACCACCAGAGCCTGACACAAGAGCGCCCCAATTTCAGAACACCCAGTGCACCAACATCTGAACTTACAAAGGAGATAAATTGGACGCCGATGATTAGCATCACAAAATGATTATTCCCTTTGTAAAAGGCTTCACTGCAGGACTGCTTTAAATAGTGCATTTAAACCATGATCTGATTTGCTAAATTCGATTTATACACATCTACTGCCTAAGCTGGCGTGCGGCTGTATTTACATGTCTTCCCTTGGCACGGAGGAGGGGAGAGGCCAGCCATTATTTGGGGCCTTTAATCCTTGTAGACAGTAACTAATCTGGGGAGCTGAACCCTGTTTTTCTTCCACAGCTGGGGCTTTCGCTGTAAACTGGGCCTCAGCTCTCCACCCTGCCTTGCCTGGCCAGAGCCAGCCCAAAGATGATGGTCAGGATTTGGCCAGGATGTGTTGGAGCGTTTCTGCCAATAGGGGCTCCTCACCAAGAAGGAGACGCCCCTCTCCGCACCCAAGGATGACAACTTTCTGGTACAAATTTTCAGAGAATCTGGTCCGTGGCAGGCTCACTAAATGCATTCAGCACCCACAGTTATCATGCCAGGGTTCAAAGGCCGGCTACCTTTTGGGAGCCATGGAAACTTAGTAATCTGTAGAAGTTCTGGGGACCTGGTGAACTACATTCTGCTATTTGCACTTAAGCCACAGGAACCAAAGCTGGGCTGGCACAGAAAGGCTGGCTCTCCACCCCAAGACAAAAGAATGGGTCCACCAGGTCTCACGGTGACTGTGCCGGTGTAATGGGGAAACCTTCGTCAGTTACTCTAAAGGGACTTACGGCTCTCATTGACAGCATAGTCCTTCAGGAGAGAAATGACTCCTTCCCACAAGACCAACAACGTGACAGGACAGTTAGGGGCCAGACCACTGCCAAAAGGTCACACCACTTGCTAAAAGAGAGAAATCTAAGGAATTCATGGGCTCAGGGATGCAACATTCAAAAAACCAAGTCCCTCCAAAAAACAACTTAGAACCTCTCCCTCCACCACCCCGCCACCATTTCCAAGAACCAGAAGCTTAGTTTTTTAGAACCACGTATTCATTTACCAAATATTTACAGACATCCACAATGATGAGCCCGGCCCAGCAGTGGGAACTGAGGGAAAAGAAAGGAACAGACAGCATTCAGGTCCGAAGAATTTATGGAAGATGGAGGGGTCACCAAACGTAACTGAACTATTTCACTGTTGAGAAACCCACTAAAACCTGCCCACGAAAGAATGGGAAACTGGGAATCGATTGGACTGGACCCCAGTTCTTGCTCTGCCAGCTAACTTTATGACCTTGGGGAAAATCACTTAACCTCTCTGGGTCTGGTTCCTCATCTGTGACATAAGCAGTTGACCTCCATGATAACCAAGCTTTAAATTTTCTATAAGTCTTACAGAGGAAGAAATGTTCATATCCCTAAAAACGCTAATCAGCTTCTTCTTCCTTTTTTTTTTTTTTTTTTTAACAAGGTTATAAATCGTCCCATTTTCTTCTTTGTCTTGGCTGCCAGGAGGCTCAGACCAATATTGAATACAACATTTATTTTAGGCCAGGACTTCAGGCCAGGAGATTAGGGGTGGGGGAAGCAGGGTATGACAGGAGAGTTCTCATATGCGAGGTAGGGCTGTGCGGAGATGGGGCTTGGATTCAGGACAGACTCGGTGCTGGACAGATGAGATCACGATGGTGATGAATCCGTGTGTCTGTGCGTACCGTATGCATGTGCAGAGCCTGTGGTTAAGAACTCAGACGTTCGGGCAGACAGCCCTGAATCCGCATCTGGACTCTGCCACAATCTGGCTACAGCCAAAGTCACAAAGAGGGAATCGCCACCACTCTCCCTGTCAAGCTGAGGCCCGAATGCATGTGAAGTGCTTAGTGCCCCGCCAGGTACGAAGCGAGGACTCAATACAAACACAAACGAACAGAACTGGAGTTTCTTAGTCACTGTACAAATGCCTCAGGGCAGCGGTGGATCAATAGGGGCAGTTAGGGGTGGGGGGTGGGGGGAAGGGAACCGCGCTTAAATAATTCAATCGGTGGGAAGGGGGCCTCTGCGGGGCCACTGCTCAGACTTTGGGCCGAGGCCGGGTGGAGAGCCGAGCTCGGAGCTGCTGCTCCGGCGGCACCGCCGGGTGGATGCGAACGGAGCCTCCGGGGCCGTCCTCGGGCCACGCGCACCAGACGCGTGGGTTCCTCCGCTCCCGGCCCCTGATGTCCGCGAGCCCTGGACCGCAGCCGGTCCCGGGCAGGGCGGCCTGGTCCCGCTCGCCGCTCGGGCCTCGCGGTGTCGGGGGGAGAAAAAAAGCGGGCGTCGGCCATGCGCCTGACACGCCTCGAAAATAATGAAGAAGCGCGAGGCACGCGCGGTTCCGGACTCCGAGCCGGCGCCACCGCTCCGCCCCTACCCGCAGCGCGCGGCTGGGCGAGGAGGGCCCGGGCCGCACGCGTCTCTCGCGCGCGGCTCCGGCGGGAGCGCACGCCCCGGCCCGCCCGGGGCGCAGCAGCCGCGACGGAGGGCCCCGCGGCCGTCCGCGGGCCCGGCCTCCCGCCGTCATCGGCGGCCGAAGGGCCTTCGCCCGGAGCGCGGCGGCGGGGACGGCCGGGCGGGCGCGCTCGACGCGCGTTCCGCTCCTGTGGGCCGCGCCGCGACCTACCTCGTGCCCACGCAGCCATCTTGCCGCCGCTCCTCGCTCTCTCAAAATGGCCTCCCGGCCCCGCGGCGCCCGCCTCCCCGCCCGGCCCGGGGTCCGGTGTGCGCGGCCCCCCTCCCCGCGCCCACGCTCCGTGGCCGGCGGCACCGCGGAGTCCGAAGGCCGTAGGCCCACGCGGCGTCCCGGCGTACACGAGGCGCGGGTGCGCGGCTCAGCCCGCTCTCTGCAGCCCGGAGAGTGCGGCTGCGGCCCGGCTGGCTGCGTGGCCGGCGGGAGGCCGCCGCGCCACCCCGGGTAGAAGGGTAAGGCTCCGGGGCTGCGCGCCTCGGACTGCCGCGGAACGCCGACGGGGAGAGCCCCCGGCGTCCAGGAGGCCGCGTCGGAGGCCAGAATCAGCGCCGCCTTTACTGGGCGCCTACTGGGAGCCCCACGCCGTGCTCCGCCGAACTGTATCACAGAGCCCGGAGTGCCTGTTAGGTGTGTGCTTAACGCCCGCTCCCGGCGTGTTGGGGAGGGACGCGGACGGGGATGACACCGGATCCGGGCCTAGGGAGGAGGAGGGGTTGCCTTTTTTGGGGACCAAGGTAAAAAACACAGACGCTCCACCGATCTGATGGTGGAATCTCCCAAACTCCGGACTGCCGGCCCGCGCGCCCGCTCTTGGCACCCCCGGGCAGAGCGAGGGTGCAGGCGTAGAGCTCCTCTTCCCACACCCCGGCTCTGGCCACTCACCTTTCCACCCGCACGCCCTCCTACGAACGGTTGCTGATGGCAAGTTCGTGCCCGAGAAGAGGAGGGAGGCGCCTGCAGGGGAGTAGCTGTAAAACAGAAAGGAGACATCAGGCGCCCCCCACACCCACCTAGAAGCGTGCTGCGGCCCCCTCGGAGGCGGGGGTAGGTAGGGGACGCGCGTCCTCCAGGTCACGACAACAGCCCGGGGCGGCTGCTGGGCGCACACCGCATCTCAGTCTCGCTCGCGCAGGGCGCGAGAGGGAAGCCCAGTACTGGGTAAGGGGGTTCCGTCCCGGCCCCGGAGCTCCTTACCCGCCAGCGGGCCAGGCATCCAGCCACCCGTGAGGTGAGACACCTCCGTGCACCTAAGGCCAAGCGCATCGCGGAGAGCCTGCCGGCGACCGCCCTAGGACAACCCCGGCTTCCCCGACAGCACAGCTCCTGAGTCCTGACGCTGGAAACCCGCCCGAACCGGGACCCCAGGCCATTTTCCGGAAGCCCAAATGTTAGAAATGCAGAACCCAAGCTAAAGTGGGCCTCCTGGCGGCGTTCTCTTGGCCTCGCAAGTCAATCTGGATCCTGCTCCCTTCAAATCTCTAAGGACACTCGCATGTACACTTCCCCGGCCAGCCAAGCAAGGAACTTACACCTGCCCCGACCCCCCTTCCAACAGGGTGCTCCCTGGAGTCCTAATACGTCTCCCAGTTCAGGACCAGTTGGTATGGCAGGCGCTGGGGAAAGAAGGCAGCTGGTCAATTCTCCACAAAACTCTGGCCATTTATTGGTGCTTTCACTCTCTCCAGCTGGTGGAGGTTTGAACTTCATATCCAGACATTCATATGCACCCCCTGCTCCAGCCTGGAGAAAGAGCTACCATTTGCTCTGTGCCCACTGTATGCCAGGGACTTTTCATTTGTATATTTTACTTAATTCTCACATGAGCCCTGGAGGTGCAGTTACTTATGTCACCCCCATTTCACAGATGAGGAAACAAGTCTAGAGAGGTGATGTGTCTTGTCAAGGATACACTGAGTTGCAATGGCAAAAGCATGCCTCCCCCCGCCCCCAACCCCCCAAAAAAACCCTGCCTCACAGGTGTGGGCATCCTCCCCCACCCAATGAGCTGCTGCCCTTATAGATGTGGATTGCCAGCTTATTAACCCAGACTAGGATTGCCCTGGGTCCTCCACTCTAGCGTCTCAGCTCAGGAATTGTCACCCCTAGGGACAGAAAGGCCACAGGCCAGTCCCCCTGCTCTCCCCATGACCAGAGAACAAGAAATTCCTGCAGCCTCTCTGGGCACTCCAGAGGCATTTCCATCCTAATTCTTTAGCCTGAGTCCAGAACCTTGGGGGAATCTGGCAAAACCTCATGCTGGCCAATAATCCGCTCCTGATTTTTAAAATCCCAGTCCTGGGGCAGCTGGGTGGCTCAGTTGGTTAGGTGACTGACTTCGGCTTAGGTCATGATCTCACAGTTCATGGGTTCGAGCCCCATGTGGGGCTCTGTGCTGACAGCTAGGAGCCTGCTTCGGATTCTGTGTCTCCCCTTCTCTCTACCCCTCCCCTGCTCACGCTCTGTGTCTCTCTGTCTCTCAATAATAAATAAACGTTAAAAAAAATTTAAAATCCCAGTCTACACAGCCAAAGAAGTGGGTGACCTGCGTTATTACCAGGATAATTCACGCAGGAGAAAATGAGATGAAGGCGCAGATTGGCCATGATATTTTCTACACAAAACCCCAATGGAGACCTGAGGAGATTCAGGAGCTAAAAAGAGGAACATTGCAAGGAAATACCCCTCTTTCTGGTTTCCTGCAAAAGATTTCATCCCAACTGATAATCAGGCAGAAAGCCCTAACTCCCCCAACCTCCAAAGCTGAGAGGCGCTTTTTCTTTAAATGACGTTAATGTGACGTTAATGTTTCTTTTTTTTTTTTTTTCCAATGAAGCCTCTGTAAGAGACAACCTCCATTTAAAAAATTATGCCCATTGGGCCTGATGTGAAATAAATTTTAGAAAATCGCAAGTTTGGGCTTTTTCAGAAGAGAGCCAGGGACACAGCCCCCACCCCCAGGCTGCCTGAGGTGATAAAGGGGCACCTGAAGGTTGAGACGAGACGGGGTGGGTACAACCAGACTTGGGAGGCACCGGGAACCTGGGAGGGGGGATGGAGGGCACAAGGGTCTGCAGCCACACTCCCCAGGGGGCGGAGGATAGCGGGTCCCTTTCAAAATAAACCCAAATCGGTGGTGTGAGACCAGCCTAGCCAGGAGGATGGCTGTGGTGTCTGAGCCCCTGCCCCACTTGCAGTGCATCTCCACCCTAACAAGACAGAGAAGACTCGAGAAATGCCACCCTGTATATTCCTGCAACACACAAAGCCCCGGGGTTTGGCTGGAGACAGAGGAGAGCAGCTCCACTCACAGCACCCCCTAATTCATAGGGAAGGGGCGCAAGACTAAGTTGCAAGCTGATGGGGAGGGGTGACGCTGACCACTGAGGGGTCAGAGGGCCTGTGCAGATGGAAGCTGAAAGGAAGTTCTAATTAGCACAAAGCCGGCACCTTCCATTAATAGCTCTCCGTGGGCTCCTGGATGCCGCTGAAGAGAGGCAAGTTGGAATGTGTGAGGCTCACCTGTCCCCGGCTCATTAACAGACCTCGGGTGAGAACAGGGCTGTCCTGGCAGAAGACCAGCCCAAATCGGCAACCCCTCCCCCAAATTTAATTACAGGTTTGACTTCTGGGCCCATCCGAGGGGAAAGTGTTTAGCGCAAGTCCAATGTGACTGTAAACATGAAATCTGGACACTCGCTCAGCCAGGCCTCTGAGGACAGTGCTCCCTCCAGACTTGAAATAAAGCCTTAAAAAAAAAATTAGTCCTAGCATATATTCCATGTGTGTCGAATTCTAGATAGGTCAAAGTAATCCACGGTACGGTACGAGGCATCAGAAGGCAGGTAAGCAGGGATTGAGTGAGAAGAGGCAGGAAGGAAGCTTCTGGAAGTGAGGGAAAGGCCGTCCATCTGAGTGTTGGCTACATAGGTGTAAAATGCACTTGTCAGAATCCATACAACTGTATAGCTGTGATCTGTTTCTATATGTAAATTATACTTTTAATAATATATATTCAGGTGTATTATGCATGTGGCTTACCTCACACACATACACATACAAAGGCCTTGGCCCCTAGCTGATTTCTCTATAGCCCGTGATATCCCCCAATGTGAATGTTCACACCCTTTTCAAGGGTCACCGTGGAGAAAGGGGCCAGAGCAGATGGGGAAATGGGGCTGTGCACATCTCACAAACGCACAGCCTTGGCTGGCCAAGTAGGGAGGAGGAATGTCTGAATTGAATCAATTAGCTGCAGAAAACTTCAGAAAAGAAGTAAGGCCCTTCATAAAAACAAAGCCCACTCCTTAATCCCCAAAGGCAATCCTCTCCCCCATTCCCATGGCCATTCCTCAGTAAACAAAGAAATCCCTCCTTCCACATCCACACCTCAATATTCATTATGAGCTGACGTTAGAGGCTGCACTCCAGCCTCCCAGAGCGCCCTAATGACTGGAAACCTAAGGGCAGAGACGGTAGGGGTTTTCCTAGGTTTCTTTCCACATCTCTCCTGTCCTCTTCCCCTGGCGGTCTCTTCTCTCTTCCCTCCTCTCTCTCCTTCCGTCTTTCTTCTTTTCTTCAAATTAGTGACTAAGCAAACCGAGGCAAGCAAATCAAGGCAGAGACATCACTAACTCTACTTTGTTCATTTATTTTGACAAGTGCAGTTTAATTTTAATTATTTATGATAATACTTCACAGTAGACGAGTAAATGTGCTGGGGTATATTTGGTAACATTAATGAAGTCTGCCTAATAGGAACCTTCACTCCAGCACCCCGCCTGCTGGAGAAGTGGGGTGAGGCCACTGGTCTGTGGTAGGGTTTTCGATTTTTTTGTGGGGGTGGTGGGGTGGTGGAGGGAACTTAATGGGTTTGAGGATTAGCAGAGGGAAAATTAACCTGATTCTGGAGAAGAGGCAAATACGCAAGCCCATAATCGTGTGTCGATGTGGATTGTGTGTATTTAAACACGGAGAGAGCACACTTTGTGATAAGGAGGCCCAGGCGTGCACACGTGCCACATGCATATTTACACATGAATCTCAAATGTGCAAATCAGCAGAGGCCCAAAGAAATTAGGCTCTGGGCAATTAAAAATTGAAATAAAAATGGAAAATGTGATACACAGAGTTCTATATCTCTTCAAAGTACCTTTCTCCTACTTACCATATGCCTCAAGTGGGCAAACATGGAGAAAAATGTGGAGGATAATAAAGAGGGTAGGGGGTTTCTTAGCTGGTGATTACTTGGAAATGCTCCCTTCGACACACAATGAACCACGAGAAACGGGTCTCAGTCAATGCAGCGTCATTTTAAATGGGACTGATTTTTTTTATAGCTCCCCCTCAACCCTGCCACCATCCTTAATATACCTGATGGTCATATAAGTGTATGATTTGATATGCAGACCTTATATATACAAGAACAGATATATTAGATACACAGATGTGCAATCATTTGGTCCAAACACATAGAAATCTGGTATACCTCAAGATATATGCTCCAAAGTATTTACACTAACATTATCTACAATAACGATGGGCTTGTCATAATACAATTAATGCTTACTTTTTAAATGTAAAGAAGTAGTTAACCCTTTATTTTAAAATAAATAAATAAAATAAACCAAGGCCCCCTGTTTGTCATCTCTACATTGTTGCCAATGCCCAGGGTAGCTTAGGAACATTTAAAGACAGAGAAGCTGGGTACCTTGAGACAAACGCACTGCCCGCCTCAGGATAGAGTCCAGAATTCTCCCAGAGTCTAAAAGCCTAGCTTTGGTCCAGGTCTGGGGACAAGAACTATTAGCTAGACAATTACTGGATGATTCCAGTGGGGAAAAACAAGGCCATTCCACAACTAAGGTATGCAAAAGGCTCAGAGACGAGGGCCCCTTTCTAGACACCACCACATGTGTGTGTGACAGGGTTAGGAGAACCTGCCTGCACCCACGAGGTGCCTTGTACCAACTCCCCGCCCTCCAAGCAGAGAAATGTCTTGGCCATTAGGAAAGGATCTTCAGCTGGAGGCACCTGGCTCCCAGCTTTCTCGCCTGGGCCCCAAGCTCCTCAAACCCTTCTCCTTAAAGCCGTGGCCTGGCTCTGGCGTGGGAAAGGCAGTTTGGAGCTTTTCACAAATCCAGTATCCCCTTGAACCAAAACCAATTAGCCTGGCCCAAGGTCCTGTCATTGAGGCCCTGGCCCTCTTTTCAAACCCCTGCGGCTCAATTGCGGTGAGGGGCCGGCCAGTGAATGCCGGGACCACTTAAAGTGGTGCTTAAGCCGGACCGGCCTGGAAGGAAGGAACCAGCGCTATAGGAGGTGCAAGGGCCCATTCTCAGCGCCACTGACCAAGGTTTTGTTCCAGCCACAGCCCCCACCCTGGCTCTATTTTTAAACACCCTCCCCTTCTCTCTGATTCCCAGCTGTCTGGAGGAGAGATGAAAAGCTGGCTCTAGGAAGCCATGAGACTCCCAAACTTGGCTGCCCCCAGACAGAAAGGACATCCCCAAGTTCTGAGTTCTGCCCTCCAGAGTCTTGCCCTCCCGGCTTTGGGAGCCGGGTCTCTAACGTTGGTAGAGCATCCACTGGACGCTCTCCGTGATGAGCCTACACACCAGCCCATCTTAGGGACGAGAAAACTAAGACTAGAGAGGGGAAGTGACTTGTTCCAAATCACAGCACTCAAGGGCAAGGCAAGGTGGGGGAAACCTCTGAGAGCTCCTGAACACCACTCTCTCAGGAAGAGAGAGGTAGAAGAGGTTGAGAGCTAGACCAGGGTGGGATTTTGGACCAAGAGGAAAATAACGGAGGGGAGTAGACCTTGGAGTAATGGGAATCCTCCCAAAAGCGCCCCTGCGGGACAAACTCGGGGCCCTCCGAAGGCCCTGCCCATATCTTCCAACGTCCCCCTGCCCGACCCAAACTGAACTGACCCTAGGCAGAATGGGGTGGGCGTGGGGAGGTGCCACAGCCTTCCTCCACCCGTCTCCTCCCCTCCTTCCTACCCGTCCAGGCGCCGTCAAGACTCGCCCTCTGCGATGGGCGGCACTGCCAGGGCGCCCTGGCCGTCGCCATGGTGACGCGCATCCCACCCTGGGCCACAGCTGATTGGTCACTCTATCCAGGCTGCCGGGGTTGGGGGGCTGGGGGTAAAGTCAAGGCGGGATGGGGGGCAGAGACACCCCAACACATGCACGCGCGCGAGATGCCAAGGGGGGAAATGAAGGCTATTAAAATGGCGCCGCGGCCTCCGAGGGGCCGCCGCCGTGGGAGCGCAGCCCCGGGTTGCAGAAATCCGGGCGGCTCTCCGGCCCCGCGCCGCGCCGCGCCGCCTGGGTCCCGGAGGGCGCACAGATCCCGCCGGGGCCGCCCCCTCCCGCCTCTCCCGGCCCGGGGCGCGCGGGCCGGCACACACCCCAGCTGGCTGGGCCCGCCCCGTGGCACGTTCGGGCCGGGCGAGCGCGGCGCGCCGGATTAGCCCGGAGCCCGCGGACCCGAGGGCGCGGGGCGGGCGCGTTTGGGGGTGTGAGGGCGGGGCGGGGCGGCGGCCGCGCGTCTAATCCCCGCGCTGCGTGTGGGAGCGACCGGATCAGGGAATTAGCGCTGTAACTTCGGATTAGTAACGCTCGCTAAATGAGCGCCTAATTCCGACCCTTCATGCTTTTCAGCGTCGCGGCTGGGCCCTGGGAGGCCTCCTGGCCTCGCTCCCTCCGCGCTCTGGTCCCATTTCCCGGGAGGTCAGACCGCGGCCGCGGACGGCTCCCCGGCCAGCCGGCACCAGGCCTCTGGTCGCGCCGCAGCCTGACTTTCGGCGGCGCCCGGCGACGCCAGCTTTCCATTCGCCGGGGCAGAGGCCCGCCAGATCCTACAGTCGTTCGGGGTTGGGAGTTCCTGGACCAGTGAGAAGCAAGCCCTTGCTGCCTCGGTCACCTCGGTGGCTGCCCTGATCTCTGCCCCACCAGTGGCTTGCTGTGCGACCTTTGGCGAGCCACTGGGCCTTATTGAGCTCGGTATTTCTAGATGTCAAATGAAAGGGGTTGGGTGAAGAGCATCTCTGAGATCCCAATCAATTCTGGCTTTCAAGCTGAAGCTTCAATTGCGTTTTCAGGTTCCCCAAAGCCTTTTCGGATTGGGGCAAGGTGGAGAGGAGTAGTGCAGACTTTCGACAAAAGTGAAGCCCAAACATGCGGAGCCGAGGGGCCAGAGGAGGCCTGGGGGAAGGCTTCCCTGGGGCATGGGGACAAGGGCTGAGAAGGGCTCCTTCAGGCCCGGGCAAGTCAGAAAAGGTTTCATGGGGTGAGGCACCGATCTGAGCCTGTTCCTGAGACGTCAAGTGTCCGGAGGGGATTTGAACGTGGCCCTTTAGGGGAAGGCATTCATACCGGGAGGCCGAACTCGGGAGGCTTGGCCTGTCTCAGAGGGCCGTTTCTGGTGGGTGTGGGGCGGGTCCCGGAGATTAAGATTCCAGCGCACACAGCCCGCTGATGCCCCGCCGCTGGGATCCGTCCCCTGACCTGGGAGGTTTGCATCAACGGATTTTCGTAGAAAGCGGAAAGAAAACCACATTTTCCCTTGCGCAGACTCCTCCTCCCCCCGGACCCAGATTTCAGAACTGCCTGGACGGTTTGGAACCCTGGTGTTTAAAAATAAAAACAAAAATAAAAAAAAACCTCATTTGAACTGCATAGACACAGCTGTGAGGCTGCAAAGCCACTAGGCTCCTGGTAGAAGGACTAGTTCTTGCAAAATAGCAAAGGGATGGGGGGTGGTGGGAAAGGAAGACGGAAGCCCCAGGGCCCAGGGCCAGCTGGCTAGCAAGGGAGGCAGGGAGCACAGGGCGAGGGGGTGGGAAGAGCTGCTCTGGTTTCCTGCGAAATGAGGTCAGGATCGGAGCCTTGGCTCGAAGGTGTGCTTGGAAGGGAAGGGCAGCCCAGGGTATGCTGCCCAAGGCCTGGTGGATCCTGAATCACACTGGTCACCCTTCCCCAGCCTCTTCCCAGGAAAAAGGGAGACCGGCTTTTAAGAGGGGGGAGAAGAGACACGCAGGATCCATGAAAACCTTCTACCTGGTGATTATCTCTGGGGAGGAGAACGGGGGACAGAGGAAGGGCAACTGACTTTCCTGCCTGTTCTTTTGTTTTCTTATTTCATTTTTATTTTCAATAGCTAACACATCCATGTTGTTCAAAATTCAAAAGGTGGTATAGTGCAAAGTCTCACTCCACCATCCACCTTAGCCTCGAAGTTCCTCTTCCCAGGGCCAACGGATCTCCCTTTCATACTATTTGAATTTTCCCCTTTTACACATTCAACCTACTTTCAGAATAATTTTGTTAAGCAGAGGCCAAACACGAGGGTTGGGGGTGCTTGAAGGAATGAGAGTAGAAAAAGATTTCTATTGTTACAAGGGGACTTGGGCAGGTTCTGGGTAGGAGCTGGAAATAAGGGCCTTATAAATAACTGAGAAAGAGGCTCTGAGGAATGAAGCGGGCCAAGATGGGGGTGAAGTGGCCTGGGCCGAGCTCTGCCCTTCCGAGCTCTATGCCTCTGGAGGAGTCATTTCAGACTTCCACATGTTTCCTGGTGTATATAAGGGCAAGGGGATGGGGGTCGTGTCTGGGTGGTGGCTCAAGTTCCTTCCAACCTGCCTGTCACAGCGCTCACACACCCACATACCTAGAAAGCCTTCCAACCATCAAGGGGGCTGAATCTTTCTTCCCTGAGGCAAGGTAGGGTCCAGGGCTGGCTCTACAGCCACTCATCCTCCAGGAGCCCAGGTGGTTCCCCAAGCTTCCGGGAGCCCCGAGCTTCAGGACAAGTTGAGGTGTCAGAGGAAAACAGTAACCTGGAGGTAGGTAAGAACCTCAGGAGGGCCCCCAGCACTGTTTGCTACATGGGACCTAGATCCCCATGCAGTGATCAGGGGTGGCCCCACTCCCCACACCCAGCTAAGGGGCTGGGAGCCTGAGTGGCCGGGTGTGCTGCCTTGGGTTGCCATGGGAACGGAATGCAGATTTCCCCCAATTGCTTTTTTATTTGCTAGACATTGTAATACATCTTATGTTGGGGGGGGGGGGGTTGTGGGGAGAGAAGGGGGGGAATGACGCTGGGAGACTGCCTGCACCTTAACCACTCAGGGAAGTTGGGGAGGCTCGGGCGGGAGTGGCCTGGCCAGGGCTGGTGCAGAGGTGGCGCGGGGTTGGGCTCCGTCCCTCCCGCCCGCCCGCCCGCCAGCGCTTGGTTTGTATGCAGGGCAGGGCCCGCCCGTCGGGGAGGGAGGCCCCCGCCCCGGCCCCTAGCCATTGAGCGCACTCCTCGCCAGTTCTGCTCCGCTTCACGCTGCACACAGACCCCCCAACTGCACACAAAGGCAGCTGCCAGAGCCCGTGAAAAGTGATCAAATTATCAAGAACTTGACCTCACCGAGGGGCGAAGCTCCGGCAACCCCCAAGCCGTATGCTAATGGCGCTCAGGGGCTGACTCCTCGAATAATTCGATAAAGGCCGCTTTGTTAGCGGCGGGGCAGCCCCCTGCCCACCCCTTCAATCCCCCCACCCCCACCCCCTACCGGCCGCTGTCTCTCTCCCATCGCATTTGCATCCCAAAATCCCCGTCCGCAGCTCCGGGAGAGGATTGTTCCAGCCTGATTTATGGGGTGAAGGAGAAGGCTGGTGCCTTCCCCGCCAGCGACCCCTCTGCAACCCCAACCCCCTCCCTTCCCCCTGTCCTCTCCACTTTGGGGTTCCTGCTTTGGCGCTGAGGGATGGAGTGGGGGCGGGGAAAGAGGAGGAGTAGGGGGAAAGCTGGCAAGTTCCTCCAGGGTACGGAAAGTGTCCCTGGAGAGAGAGCCGAGGTCAGGTACCTGGTCCGGGCGCGGCCGCTCCGCCGGGCTGGAGTCCGCTGGGCCGGCACTGGGCTCCTCTGGGTTCCTCTGGCTCGTGCGGGCCGGGGCGGCCAGCGGGGCGGGCGCTCGCACACAGAAGTTGTGAGAGTCATTTCTACTTTCGGTTATCTAGCTTTATGACGGCTCTGTGGCACTCATACAGCTAGATAACCAAAGAGAGAAACGGGCCTCCCTTCGCCACCGCCGCTGCCGCGCCGTGGGCCCCACGTGCCGCTGCCCTCTGGGCGCGGGAACCGGAGCGGGCGCCGCTCCCGGAGCCCCAGGCGCACGCGGAGAGCCAGAGGGGACGGACGGACACACAGACACACTGACTCCCATAGCCAAGGCCGGCAGCCCCCGCCCAGTCCCCTCCCTCCCTCCTTCGCCCTCCTAGCGCGTCCCTCCCCGGCTCCCCGTTCTGTGCGTGCGGGCACCCGCGCCTGCAGCCCGCTCCGACGGCGTCCCAGGGCGCACTGAGGGCACCCGCGCGGTGCGCTTCGGCTGCCTCGGGCGCCGCGGCCGCCCCCAGCGCACTGGACCGCCAGCCCTCCTCTCGCACGCTAATCGCCCCGCGGGGAAGTGACGTCAGTCCAGGGATCGGCCAATCACAGGCTCTCATTCAAATCCCAGCCCCCTTCCCGCGCTCCGCACCACCCAGCCTTACAATGGCCTCGGCGTTCACGGCTTTCCTTCCCCGAGGCGGAGAGAGCGTCTACTCTGCCCTGAAATGCGTTAGGGCAGCGCTCCTGTGTGCGCACCGTCTGGCCTTTCCCACCCCCAGACTCCTCTGCTTTCCCCAAGCGCCAGGGAGCCTGGCAGCCACCGCGAACCTTCAGAGTTAGGGAGCTCTGGTGAGGAGGTTTAGGGACACACGTGGTGGGGCGTGGTAAAGGTCTCTCCAGGGCGGCCAAGTGCGCACTTGGAAGGCCTTAAGCCGAGGGTAGGAGCCGGTTCACCTTTAACTTCCCTCTTCTCCCCACGCCCGGCACCTTCCAGCACCAGCCCACGCGCGGAAACTGAGAGTGGAGGGAGGAACTAAGCGCGAGGGTCGATGTCTCACCCATAGTGTTCCGAGCCATGCTGCACTGGGGCTAGGCCCTGGTGCCCACTATACCCTGCCTCTGGGTCCCTCCTCTTTCGAAGAATTTAGGAAGGTACAACCGATTGTGTCCGCCGGCTTGGAGACGTCCTGGGCCTGAACCAGGCTGCTGGTTAAATTCATGTTCCACCGAAAAATGAACACACAAAGCCGCGCCTCAGCCCTCCTTCTAGGGCTCTCAGCACACACCCGGCCTACTCAACAGCAAGTGGGTCAACAGGAAAAGGGGCTGCCACGCTGGATCTCCCAAAATGACCCCCAACTGAGCCTGACCAGCAGACCAGGAGGCCCCTTTTGCAGCCTTCCAGAGGTGAGTGGCCCATGTATGCCGCTCGTCGCTCACCCCAGCCATCACTCGCTTCCTCCCTTCCTCCTTAATGCTGCGGCTACCCTCCAGCCTTGGGTGCTGGGATTCACCTTCCCCTGCCAGTCACTCTCAGATTGCACAAAGATTAAATATGAAAAAATGTGATATCTTTGCTCTCAGATGATCCCAGAAAAAAAAAAAAAATCAGTCCAGGATATAGGGAGAGAGAGATTCCGAAGCAAAACTGGCAGGTGAAGTCCCAGCTTTTGGTGGTCCAATATACATGGGTTTTCTCCTCTCAGGGCCCCCTAATGCTGCAGTCTGTGAGGACCACCATAAGCTCGGGCAGAGGGATCTATATGAGGGTACATTTTAGTAGGGCCTGGGGCACTGAACCACTCTGAGCCAGGCAAATCCCTGCAGAATGGGTTCCAAAGAAGAGAGCAGAAGCGGATGGTTTGGAAGGGATTTCATGATTTTTCTAAACATGCTTTTCTCCCCTATTTCCCCCTAAAAAGGACACATCTCCGTTTTGTCAATTTCCTGATTTTGCCAAGTTCCCGTTGCCCTACCGCTTATCTCAATATTGTTCAATTTTCATCCTGACCCTAAATCCAAGGCGGCCTGCATCGCACTCCCATCCCAGCCAGCCAGTGCCAGACCAGACCTGGCATTTACATATCTCCCTCCAAATCCCATTTTGCATACACATCCCTTTTTCCAGAAGGCAAACATGAGCCAGACAGAGCGGCAACAGTGGAGAAACAGAGAGGCTGGCGGCAGCCCTTGGGAAGGAACCACCCGAATTTGGGCCCGAGATAGTTAATTCCAAAGGATTACCATAATTGGGAGGCGCCCCTTGCTTTCCCTCCTCCTGCAGCTCCAAGATCCCGCACTGTCTCCCCATCTTGGTGTGTGTGGGGGCGGCCTCCTGAGCCCTAGTCCTTCTGGGCCACCCGGGGTGGGAAGGGTGGGGCTGCGGAGGCGGGAAGGGGCGGAGAAGCAAGGTTCACCTGCGGGAGAGGAAGGGAGAGGGAACAAGAGGGGGGAGAGAGCGAGGAAGGAGCCCCTCGGAGTGTGATTTAAGCAGGATGCTGCACAAAATGGCTCCTCAGCGAGGCTCACGGTAACACAGCGGCGCCGGAGGCCCGACTGGCAAGCTGAGGGCGGGTGGGGGCTCTGGGAGAAAAAAACTAAAAGCCCGATTTGGATTGAATTCAAATGTGGGAGGCCACTGTCATCAGGGCCACATCTCTGCTGCCCTTTTTGGGAAACTGAGTCCCTTCGTGGGGAGCAGGTGAGGCTGGCTGGGGGCTTCTGTGCTCTGCTTGAGTGTGACTGTCTTGGAATCCCTCCACCTCCACCTCCAGCACCTGGCCATCATAGCACCACTCCCAGGAAGGAAGCCACGGTGACATCTGGTGAGTAGGCTGCAGAGAGGGTGCTGCCCTGGTGGGTCAGGACTGGCTGAATCTCTGTGGCCTGGTGTCTGGCCTCCACGGCCTAGCATAGTTTAGACAGGGGCCAGGAAATGGTCCAGGATGATGCTGGGTGGAGGCACATCTCATCTGGCACCATCAGATGAGGGTGGCAGGATGTAGGGCAGGCCCATTCCAAACTGGAGCGGGGAGAACCCCATCAGCCCTATCCCCATCACCCTCTCATCTGCATGTTCTATGCACTTGGTCTCACACCAAGCCCCTGGCCTGGGCCCACAGGCTGCAATACAAGCCCTATGATCATGGGGAAGCAGGCACTGGGTCTGCCTGAGTGTGGGTACTGATAGCAAAGCGCCTGTGGTAGTGGCCAGGCCCTGGCCACGGTGCTGAGAGCTGCCTATCAGACCTCTCTCTCCACAGCTTCATTTGCCCCAAACTTCCTGGTCTCTCCCTGAACCTGAGCTCCAGGGACATCAGCAGCTACCAGGAGAAAGTAACAGCAGCCCGAGAGAGTGCCCCAGTGGCAGGTGTCTCCTCAAGAGGAGGCTTCTTTCCTAGGTGTGTCTACCAAAGGCCAGAGACTCCATTTTTCATATTCAAACCTCCATCAAAGGCCAGAGAGGATCCTCGCCCCACCCCCAATCCCCGTGTCTATAGAAATGCCCATTCTTGCTGCAGCCACATGTGTGCCCTGTACCCCTTTAGATTCATACAACTGCAATGTCTCCCCCCCACACATACACACACACTTGGCCCATATACCCATCTAGCAGCTGCCTAAGGCAGGTGGCAGATACCTTGCCCGTGCACACACACGTATATACAAGCACTCTTGTACCCATTTGGTAACCTCAGCTGCTTGGGCTCCAAGCTGGCTTTGGTCCAAGTTCCTGTTTCGTGATGGTGGTTACACAGGGGCCGTGATGACCCACAGGAGTGTGTCTCCCCTTGCCCCAATTCAGGACACAGTGAATTAAGGGATTAAATGGAAGGAGAGTGGACAGTTCTGACTCTAGCCAACAGCCCTGTTCAAGCACCCGATATCCTGTGACCAGACTTGCCCTGATCAGGCTGGTAGCCTGAGATCCATGGAGCCCCCCAAGCTCCAGTAGAGACCTGACACTTGCCAGGAACTAGCACTCCTTTCCGGAGCCCCTATGGGCCTTAATTAGGAGACAGTATCACCAGTCACAACCTAGGCTAGGTCCAGGATGCCCTTTCCCCCCACTGCTTCCTCCCTCCCTTATTCCTCCCTCCCTGGTTCCTCCCTCAGGCCCAAGCTTTGATTAAGCTGGGTCTTCCTATTGTGTGGATTCTTGAAGTCCAGCACTGAACTAAGGCCTATGGACCCCGCTTCCTGCACTCAGGGTCCCCAGGGATTCCACACCCACCTTCAAATTGACATGGTCACCTGGGCTATAGTGCCCTCTCTGGCTTCCACATCTGGCCTCCTTTTTCTCAGAAGCTGAGGCTCAGGCATCCAGGGTGTGGGCTCTGGGGAGGCCCAGGCTGGGCACAAACCCAGAAACACCCCACCTGAAAAGGCCTGGGCAGAACAGCACCTCTCCCCCTGGGGTCTGCAGCAGCTGGCATTGCTAATGGAGGTTCCTGCCATTGAACCTCTCATGACACCCCCTCCCCAATGCCCACCTAGCCTACCCTCTGGTTTCTGTCCCTTGATTTAAAGCCAGACCCTCAAACTCTATCCTTTCCCTTTCTACAGCCAAGAACCCACCTCCTCCAGGATATGGCAGGCTCCAAAAAGGTCTCTCTTTCAGCCCCAGCACCTGAATTTCTCCCCAGTCACAAGGACTCAAACCATGTATTTCTGAATGCATGCACTACTCCCATGATCTGACCCCACAGTCTCTCCCAGCTTCTGCTACCTCCCTGCTTTGCTGGGGGGCCAGGCTAGATCCCCACCCCCCCCCCCCGGACTGTCTTCTCCCAGAGAAGCCCCTCACCACAGCCTCAACCCCCACTGCTGTCCTCATTCTTCCCAAGCTCCTCAGAGCCTGGGCTGGAAGAGGCTGCAGAAACACCCTCAAACAGATCCAAGAGGCCTGTTCTTGGGCACGGGGTGGGGAGTGCGGGGCGCGGGGGGTCGGCGACGGCTGGGGTTGGGCGGGGTGAGGAGCAGAGCAGAAAGGCTTTCCTAACAACTTCCCATTACAGAGGGGGAAAGCGTGCCATAAATCTTGTCCAGAGTGGGTGCTGTGTGTTGCATTATTTCTTAAAATATTTTTTTTTTTTCAGGAAGCCACTTTCTGGGTTATTATTTTTTGCGAGGGAGGGGATGAGACGAAAGAAGGGGGGTCAGGAGCAAAGGTGAGGAAGGGGGCGGTCCGGAGACTCCCGGGAGCCTCACTTGGGAAACATTCTCTCCTTTCTGGTGAACCTGTCTGCAGTCCCACAACTTCCATCCGGCCCCGCGCCCCTCCCCTTTCTGCACACCCAGAGTCTTAACCTCTGGGCGCTTCCCCCTGCCCCACGACCCTTGACCTTGGCCTTGACGATTTGCAGGGGATGTTGGGTCAGGCCCCCGAGGCTGAGCCCCGCCTTCCACCCGCAGTCAGAGAGCACCCCTCACCCCGCCGGGCAGCGACGCGAAGCCCCGCGCCGCTGGTGCTGCCCAAGGGGGCCCGAGCAGGGATGCCCCAGCCCCCTCTCCCAGTCCAGACCAGCTCCCTGACGCCGCCCTAGCCGAGGCTACCGCCCTCGCGCCCTAGCCCCCGCTCCCCAGCCTCGCTGAGACACAGCAGGCAGCGGCACTTACGGACCGGGAAGGGGGCCGGGGGCCCGCGAGGCAGCGGCGGGGGTGGGGCGGCTGCGGGGATAGCGGCTCCGCGGCCCCTGATGAGGCGCGGTCGCGGGCCCAGGCCCGGCTCCGGCCGCTCTCCAGGCGCCCCTGCCTCGGCGGGCGCACGGCCGAGAGCCGCGGGAGGCGGGCACGGTAGCGGCGGTGCGGGGGCTCCTGGCGGCGCGCGGCTTCTCGGGGCTCTGAGCGGCTCCCAGCGCCGCCTTCTCGGGCGGGCACGGCCCGCAGTGACGTCAGCGCGGCTCCCCCCGCCCCCCTCCCCTCACCCCGACCAGTGCGGAATGGAGGGGGCGGAGGCAAGCTGTGAGGGGCGCCCAGCCTCGCGCCCCGGCGCTTCCTTCCCCCCGCCCCGCTTGCCTCCCAGCTTTGCCCGGGGAGTCGCGGCGCCATTCAAACCTTCGGTCCTCCCCCCCCCCCCCCCGCACCGCCCCCGCGCGCTGCCAGGCTCGTCCAGAGCCACCAACAACCTGGGAGGTGGTGGCGAGCAGCGGGTTGGAAGCCTCGCAGGCAGCTCTAAGCTGAGGGATCCAGGCTGCTTTGGGGAGAATGGAGAGCTGAGGAGACGGGGGCGTCTACTCTCTGGGCCGAAAGGGGGCTTTTTACTCTAAGCAAGTGTTGGTACGCTGAGGGTATCTTCGCTGGGTTGATCGGTCCGGGGGGGCTCATGTAAGCTCGGAAGGAATATTTTGGCTTGCGGAAAGGTGTCCCTTTCGGGGCCGAGGGTTCCCTCCAGGCTTGATGCTGCTTTTCCCCTCCCCCACCCGCCCTGGACTGTGCACCTGAAAACTCCAAGCACAGGGCTGACAGCGCCCCAGAGCCGCTGTCCAAATGCTGAACTCGGCCTCTTGAGAAGCGGGCTCCCGACACCCAGCTCCCCACTGCTCTCGGTTGCCCGCAGGGGAGGGCAGGGGGTTGTGGGACTTACCGCGCGAAGCTCCGGGAAACTTTGGTGTTCCAGGACGGTATGGGAAAGCTCCAGCGGAGGAGGCGAGCGGTCAAGGGGAGGCGGGAGCCGAGAGGGCAGGCAGAGCAGCTCGCCTTTTCCGTCGCCCTGCCACGCCAAACTACAGTCTTCTCCGCGCGTCCCGACCGCTCGCCCCGGGTCCCTTCCGCCTGCGTGTTTCTCCCGCCGCCACAGCAGGGGAGGTCCCTCCGGCTGAACTTGTCAGCGGGTCTCACCATCCATCACGAGCCAGACAGACAGGCCAAGTTCACGAGCAACGCTGTTAACCCCTTGCAAACCAAGCGCCTCCCGCAGGAGAGAGCCGCCTGGCTGGGGCGCGCTCTCTCTGATTCCAGAGGCACCACTTCTCATAAGCAGTGGCCGCTAAGGCTTTTTTCTTCTTCCCTACTTCCATCTTTTCTGAACAACTTGAGGAAAGGGCTAGAAGAGAAAGCGGATTTGTTCCCCCCTCCCACCTCAATGCATTTCCTGACAGTTTTTCCTGTCATTTTACTCTTTTGGTCTCCATAACCTCTACAGAGTCTCCTCTTGTAAATTAGTTGGATATCAGTGTAACTCACTACTTTTCTAAATGTCTTCCCCTTCTCCCATTTTGTGACTGTGCTCATTGTGGCAAAATGGGAAAGTTCAGAAAAACATAAGAGATAATAATAATTGGCCTTAATTGCTATGCCTAGAGGCCTGACTTTAAAAGAAAAAAAAAAAAGAATATTCTCACCAAAAGAATCTAGATTGCTGCTTGTATGGGATGGGGCGAGCCAAGGGGCAGGGGTACCCAGCCTTTCTAAACTGGGGAAGGAAAAACAAAAACAAATTCTGAGAAAGGGATCAGAAAGGGAAACCTGTCCAGAAAGAAACTGCTAGAAGAGGCTTGGAGAGACTCAGGGGTAGACCCAAAGAGAGTGCATTTTCAGTCTCTGCTGTGGAACCAGGACAAAGCCCACTCACTTCCTTCACCCCCTATTGACCCCTATTCTAGTCTCCAAAGCCCAGAGAAGCTTCTCTCAGGCTTCCTGGGCAGCCCAGCTCCTGAGCCTGGCCCAGAATGGAAGGCTGTGGGGGGTGGGGAGGCTGGGGAACCCCAGTCATCTCTGGGAGAACTTTCTCAGCCTCTCCCTGTGGTCAGGCAGACTTGGGCCACTTCCCCCTCCCCCCATATCCTATTGAATTCTTGGCGTCTGGTAGCTGGCGGCAACTAGGGCGACCTACCAACTTTTCCCCTGGGCATTTTCTCACCCCCTCCACCCCCCAGTGCTTTCTTTTCTTCTCCCTTCGCTCTCTTTGAAAGGAGGCACCCAGGCCCAGAACGTGTTCTGCAGTTTAACTACTTCCAAATTCTTTGTTCGGGTCACCCCGGGACTCCATTGTCCGCTATTGAGAGCAGGAGCGGGCGGGCGGGTGCGCCTCTGCCCGGCAGGCCTGAATCCATTAGGCCGCTGCTCTGGCCCCAGCGGCCCATTGAGGCGCCCGCCAAACCGGGCGCCGGCGGCCCCCCTCCCATCCTCTCCACTCCCGCCCTCAGCTGCCTTTTTTGGATGCCGCAGCAGAGTCACGGGATGCTGCTCCATGGTGGGAGGGTTATCTGGGTCTCACCCTGTCTGGAGGGACTGGACCACAGGTGCAGGCCTAGTATGATTTTGGCTGACTCTGTCCCTCGCTAGGGTCCTGTCCAAATTGGGTCGTTTGCCCCTTGGCACTTGGATCTGCCAAGCAGCTTTTCAGGAGGCAGTAGCCCTGACCTCAGGAATGGAGGTTGAGGGAACGGTCAGTGACACACCTCCCTGGACTTCTCCAGCCTCCCAGCTGCACTCCTACAGCCTGGAGTTCCCCTTCCACTTTCCTCCAGGCCCAGACCCCAGCTCCCAGTTGGTGCAAGCCTGCCCTGAGTTAAGAGAGTGAAAAGAAGCAGTCCAGGTTCAGGGGGCAGGCATAAGTGCCAGCCCCATGTGGCCTCACAGGCCAGTTTCCCCAGCATGGCTACTCTTCCTCAGTTTACCGGGAAAAGGACAAATGGATCCCAGGGTGCCAGGGCTGGAACCAGGCTGTCTGTCTCCAATATCCCACCCACCCTCTCCAGCCTCAGGACCCACGGAGACAGTGACAGCGTGAGTTCCCCCAGCAAGCGCAGCCCAGAGTTGCGCACCGGTGTCCTGCAGCCCGCCTCAGCAAGTGTCCCCCAGCTCCTGTACCGAGGTGTATGCTCTCTGAGCCCGCGAAAGGCCTAGAAGAGACTGAGCATTCAGCCTGAACCCAAGATCGAGATTCAGAGGGGCCAGCATGCACAGGAGTGCCCAGGAAAGGGTCGGCTGCTGTTAATGTATCTCTTTTTGGTGCCTGAGGGTTCTTTCGCGCCGCCCCCATTCTGTCCCTCCACTCCGGGGTTATGGGGTCTCTGAGTCCAGGGCGAACATAGACGCCCAGCCCTACAGGTCACTCAGGCCTGGGTCAAGCCCGCCCTGTCCAGTTCGAGAATCGGCCATGCCGTTCCTAGGAGTTAAACTGGAGGGGAGATTCGCGGAGAAGCCCAGGGCCGGGGCCAGGGTATGAGGGCGGTGCCCCTCACCAGGGAAAGGCCGCGGATAAGCGCGCGGGGAGCACAGGAAGAACGCTGGCCAGGGAAGGGAGGGCGGCCACCGCTGCATCGTTCCCGCGCCCGAGTCCCCACGACTTGGATCCACAGGCCAGGACCGCAGGGAACTGGGGGTGGGGAGACTTCGTGGACCTGGCGGTGGCCTAGATGCGTAGCGGGGGATGTGAGACTAGCGCCCCCTGACGTCTCTGCTGTAGCTCGAGCAATGCCGCCCAGCCATCCCCTTCCCACGGGGTTTCAGATCTAAAGCTGGGAAGGCTGAGGCCCACGCACCCCCAAGACCCGGCCGGACTACGCTAGGGCTCTTGCAGGATGCAGGAACCCCTTAAAGTCTCCCAGGCTGCCACCCCCATGCCCTCCTTCTGTCATCCTCCCCACCCGTCTCGGGTCCTCCCGTCTGCAGTCCTGACCTCGCCGCTCTCCGGCCCCAGAGCGCCGCTCTGCGCGCTGTCCAACAGCGCCCTCTGCCGGCAGTTCCTGGGAGGTGCAGGCGCACACGACTCGCGGCCGAGGCCAGCCGGCCGAACGGACTCGCTCCCTGCCCCGGTGAGCTCTGTCCTGGCGCTTGCCTGAAGGCTTGGGGTCTGGATAGCGGGGACAGGGAAGCAATAGCCGTCTGGGAAGCCCTTCCCCCCCTTGGTTCTTCTCTGCCTCTCAAACTCCACGCAAAGCACCCTCCCCCGTGCTCAGGGCCCTCCCACCCATCAGCAAACAGGCCCTCCTGGTAATGAGGGGGACAGCCAGACGTCAGGCCTACAGCTCACCTCCTCTTCTATCTGAGGCTGGAGACTCTGCTATTCTGACCTCCTTCTGGAAGGTCCCATGGAGACTGAGGTGGATGGAGCAGGCTCCCGACCTCCCCAGGGTTCTTGCAGCCAGGCAAGCTGTGCCCCTTGTCCTATTTCCAGCCTCACCTTCCCCATCTGTGGCTTTCCTTTCATATTTTCAGGACCTACAAAAATTAAGTAACAAAAGCCCCTTCTCATCACGCCTGAGGATCTCATCTTCCAAGGGCAAGTGAGAAATGAGTAAGAGGAAATGACAGGACATGCAGGCAGGGCCGGGGTTCGGGAGCCTTGAGATTTCCCCCAGGCCCTCACCTCCCTCAGCAGGACATCTCTGCCAGCCCAAGCATGACATTCTGGTCATAAGTTTTGACAGATTCTCGATATTCATTCATTCATTCATTCAACAAATACACACTGAGCTCCTACCATATGCCAGGCACTTCTGAAGGCAAAACTCAGAGAGGGTAAGTAACTTGCTCAAAGTCACACAGCTAGAAACTTCTAGAGCCAGGGTTTCAGCCTCAGATGTGTGCCACCTTACCCCCATCTCTCCTCTCTCATCTGAACGATTTCAGAAGCATCCTAACTAGGGCTTCACCTTAGAACTCAGTATGTCATTGATACCCCTGGGCACAGACCCTTCTAAAATATCAGTCTGAGGGCACCTGGGTAGCTCAGTCGGTTGGGCATCTGACTTCAACTCAGTTCATGATCTCAGAGTTCGTGAGTTCAAGCCCCACATCGGGCTCTGTGCTCAGAGCCTGGAGCCTGGAGCTCAGAGCCTGGAGCCTGCTTCGAATTCTGTGTCTCCCTCTCTCTCTGCCCCTTTCCCGCTCATGCTCTGTCTCTGCCAAAAATAAATAAACATTAAAAAAATAAAAACAAGGGGTGCCTGAGTGGCTCAGTCGGTTGAACATCCGACTTCGGCTCAGGTCATGATCTCACGGTTCGTGGGTTCGAGCCCCGCATCGGGTTCTGTGCTGCCAGCTCAGAGCCTGGAGCCTGTTTCGGATTCTGTGTCTCCCTCTCTCTCTGCCCCTCCCTCACGCACGCTGTCTCTCTCTGTCTCAAAAGTAAATAAACATTAAAAAAAATTTTTTTAATACACATAAATAAAATGTCAGTCTGCTGATGTCTCCTCGGTGCTGGCCCACCCAGGCCAATCTCTGGCCCACCTTGAGCCCACCAGAGTCTCTCCCGGGCACCAAAGTGAGGCTCAGGCTGGGAGGGTGCACGGTGGGCCTGATGGAGGGGGTGCTGTGGTCAGCCCACGTGATGAAGGAGCGGAGAAGCAGAGACAATGGAGCAGATGGGTAGGGAGGCTGGCAGAGAAAAGGCCATCAGGCTCCAGAGAGTGCCTGAGACTTTCTCAGACAGCTGCTGCTCCTTCAGTGGCAGGAAAGTGTTGCAGTAAGTAAGCCCCTTTCCTTTGGCCTGCTTTGAGTAGCATTCTGTTTTCTGCCACCTCCGGTTCCCTGACTCCACCCCCCTCCTTCCAAGCTTAGCTTTCCTCCCCCCGTGTGACCTCCCGTCCTGGCAGCACCTGGCCTATGTCAAGGGGCGCGGGGGCACCTCCCCTGGAATCCTCCCTCCTGAGGAACTGACCTGAAGGAAGTGTTTCTGTTGAACCAGCAGCAGGGGCGCCACCGTGTGGCCATTATGACAAGCACAGTTTACAGTCCCTCCCCTGCCAGCTCAGAAGGATGTGTTTATTGATTGACGTTAAAATATTATAGGATTTGTATCTTCCAAATTTGCTCCCAGAGTGAGGATTTGCCAGCAGTTAATGCTCACTAGGTGGGTACGTCATACGAGACGCTATTTATTGGCAACACTTTGTTTTTAATCTTCACCACTGCCTTATGCCGCAGGATGCTCTTACTCTCATTCAACAGATGGGGAAACCAAGGCATAGAGAGGTTAAGTAATTTGCCCGAAGTCACAGCTAATCGGTGGCTAAACCAAGATGAGAACCAGAGTCCAAGTTCTTTACCACTGTTACACTGCCTCTTTTTTTTTTTTAAGATTTTATTTTTAAGAATCTCTGCACTCAGGGCGCCTTGGTGGCTCAGTCGATTGGGCGTCCAACTTCAGCTCAGGTCATGATCTCACAGTCTGTGAGTTCGAGCCCCGCGTCAGGCTCTGTGCTCAGAGCCTGGAGACTGCTTCAGATTCTGTGTCTCCCTCTCTCTCTGCCCCTCCCCTGCTCATGCTGTGTCTCAAAAATAAGTAAAAACATTTTTAAAAATTAAAAAAAAAAAGAGTCTCTGCACTCAGTGTGAGGCTTGAACTCACAACCTCAAGGTCAAGAGTCGCATCCTCCACTGACTGAGCCAGCCAGTCGCCCCCACTGCCTATTAGTAATAGTTTTCTATTATCCCCTTCTCAGTTCAAATAATCCAAATGTCCATAAAACCAACCTGCCAGTACTTGTCAGACTCTCTCAGCTTGTCTCTTTCCCTTGTATGACTGCAAGCCCAGCGAGGGCAGCACTCTTACTCCTCTCCACGTTCTCAGCTCCCAACACAGAAGATGAAGTCAACATTTAATGCACCCTTCTAGAAATAAGAAGCAGCTTACATACTAAGTTTCTGCTTATTTTCATTATTCCCATGGCAAATTCTGGCATCCCTCTTCCAGAGTCTGCCACCAAATTCTTTGAACTATTGTCCATTAACATCCCACACAGGTTGGGGGCAGGGTCTGGAGAAAAAAAAAAGGGGGGGGGAATGGGCCTCCTTGGGGACCACAAGTTTATCACAAGCCAACAATTTGGTAGCAAGGATACGAACAAAGCTCATAACATACCAGGCTGTAGTGCACAAACTAGAAAGCCAGAACTGCCTTATCCAGACTCGCTCGAATCCTGTATTCTGGACAGGAATTGGGATGCACTAATTAGAAGCAGTTTCGAGGGGGAAGGTGTGCAGGGACCATCTTCCAGTTGACTTTGAGCGATGTGTGAAGATGTGGGGCTTTTCCACCAACGTGTTCTTCAGCTTCCTGAGTGTCCATAGGCATGTCCAGAGTTGATGGTGGTAACTCTTCTGATTCCTGGATCACAAGCCCAGCAGTGTACTCTTAAAGCCAACAGTTCTGTGGACTGCCTCTTAATTCCCTACTTTCCAGACAGTGGTGGAAATAGAGGCTCCTCTGGCAGGCCGGTTTGGGGGAGTTCTGAGAGCCATTCCTGCAGACCCAATCCACAGCTGCTTCTCCAGTGCTTCCAGTGTGTTGGAATTGCCTGATTCCCTAAATTAAATTCTGTTAAATTCTTTTCTGTTTCAACTATCAGAATGGTATCTGTTTCCCGTGCAGGTGCCTGACTGGCGTAATTTTTGTCCCTTCCTTTGTTAATTTCACAAGTATTTCTTGAAAATATCACACAGATCAGGGGCGCCTGGGTGGCTCTGTCCGTTGGGCATATGACTTCAGCTCAGGTCATGATCTCACGGTTCATGAGTCTGAGCCCCGTGTCGGGTTCTCTGCCATCAGTGCAGAACCCGCTTCAGATCCTCTGTCCCCCATTCTCTCTGCCCCTCCGCAGTTCGTATGCTCTCTCTCTCTCTTTCTCAAAAGTAAAAATAAACATTAAAAAAAGAAAATAGGGCATAGATTAGGCAGGCCACTGGGTGCTCATGCCGGTGAAATGCCAGTCAAATGGTAGAGAAACAACCCGTGCCCTCCGACAGCCTCAGCCTTGTGCTGGTCTCGAAGACTGTGTGGTCTTACCACACTGGGGCGCTGTGTTCCCGTGAGCCCAGGAGCGGACACCATTGGTTCCCCAGCCAGATTCCCTCCCACCCCTCTTACCTGATCCGTCCTTCCAGCCCCCGGCGCCTGCAGTGTCCTTGGGAAGATCGGAGCTTCGTCAGCTACATGAGCGGAGGGCTGACTTTATGCCTCCACTCCAGCTCCAGAGTAGCCCAGAGCCCATGATGTCTTGTGTATGAAAGTCCACTTCCCTCAAGGACAAACTCTGAGGTGTAACTCACACCCTAGAGCCCTCTACGGGAACAGGCTGAGACTTTGCTGGAAATCCCCTTTCCGCCCCTTCCCTGCTGCCCCACTCCCTTCCTAGTCCTCCTGGAGCACTTCGGTAGCATGCAGAGCCTTGCCTTGGGGTCTGCTCTGGCAGAAACTGACCGAAGATGGCACCATCATTTAAAGGGGGCATTGACTGACAGAGTGATCTAGCCAGTGGGTACTTTGGTCATCAGGCTGTCTGACTAGACAAGTCCTGGAGAGAGAAGACCAAGAAGATGCTTGTAGTTCTGGAACATCGGAAGGGCAAGCCTGTAAAAGACCAGGCAGAACAGCGTGAGCGGCCTCCAGAAGCCAGAATTGCCCTGTGATGGTTAATTTTATGTGTCCACGTGGCTAGGCCATCGTGACCAGTGACTTTGTCAAACACCAGTCTAGACGTTGCTGTGAAGGTATTTTTAAAGAGGTGATTAACATTTAAATTGGTGGGCTTTCAGTAAAGCAGATTTGAGTAAGGCATGATTTGGGTGGGCCTCATCCAACCAGTTGAAGGTCTTAAGAGAAAAAGACTGAGGTCCCCTGAAGAGGAAGAATTCTGTCTCTGGATTGCCTTTGGGCTCAAGATTATAGCACCGACTGTGCCCTGGGTCTCCAGCCTGACAGTCTGCCCTGCACATCTTAGACTTGCTGGCCCCCATGTCTCTAGATCTCTAGATTTCTAGATCTGGCATGCTCTCTCTTGCTCTCTTCACCCTATCTGTATCTCTCTTCTCTCTCTTTCTCTCTCTCTCCACACACACACACACACACACACACACACACACACACATAACATGGGGGTTAGGGACACTGATCCCTGTGCAATCAAAAATCCTCATAGAACTTTTGACCCCCCCAAAAAACTTAACTACTCATAGCCTACTGTTGAGTGGAAGCCTTCCCAATAACATAAAACAGAGAAGAAAAAGAAGAGAACAGAAAACGTTACCGGGAAAATCATAAGAAAGAGAAAATACATTTACAGGACTGGACTGTATTTATCAGAAAAAAAGCCACGTATAAGTGGACCCATGCAGTCCAAAGCCACGTTGTTCCAGGATCGTGTGGGCATGTGGCAGTATGGCAAGGTCCAGCACAGGATGGCAGGCAAGCCGGGCAGTGCAGGTCCTAGGTGGTGGCAGGCAGGACCGACACCCCAAGGACATGCAGGTCGGTGGCGGGAACCCATCCCAAAGGTTCACCGAGGACAGGCCTGCCACCCCACACCCGGGCTGAGCAGCTGAGCAGAAGACACAGGGCAGTGGAACAGGACGGCCAGCCCCAGGGCCTTTCCTGACATCATCAGGCAGGTGTGTGCCGACGTCTGGCACCTACCAAGGAGGGGACCCCAAGCCTGAGACCAATGTTCTCATGGTCCCAACTCACACCCACTCCACCATTTATTTGCCGTGGGACTTTGGCAACTGAGAACTTTTATGTCCTTGAATTTTCCTATCTACAAAATGGGGCTATCACAGCCCCCTCCTCTGGGGGTGATTGAAAGGATCAAATGGGATAATTGCTAGAAAGTGCTGAGAATAATGGCCAAATGCCAGTGACCAATGCGCCTCAGCCGCTGGCTTTTACGACAGCAGCGGCCCACTCCACTCTTCGGTGTGGTCTCAGACACTACGTTGTATACATAACAGGTTTTCAATAACCTGATCTGCCCAAACAGGAAATGGGCTTCTTGCTGAGGTGGTGAGCCTCCTGTAGCTGGAGGTGTGTAAGCAGAGCCAAGAGGATGGATGAACCGGACAGGGGTGCTTTCAGGCCACAGTTCATCTGGGGCTCCGGGAACCATGTTAAATCCCCGTGTGCTGTTCGCCTTCCCCTCCCGATTCTCCATCTCCTTGCTTTCAGGCCCCAGTTTTCTGTCTCTGCGAAGCCCTTGTGGCTTGGCTGCCTCCCCATACCTTTTGGTGATCGAAGTCGCCCTCCCAGCGAAGGCCACAGGATGCTAGCCAAGCCCTGGATAGCTCCCTGAGGGCCTGAAACAAGGGGACTTCGATCCTTGCTCTGGCTGCAGAAGGAGCTGGGCAGATACTCTTTCTCCCTCTCCGCAGACATTTCTGCTTGTCTTGGGGACTGCAGCCCCCGCACTTTGACGGTCCAGCTTTGACAGCTTGTGGAGCAGCCACGTTTACCTGGGATTGCCTCCTGAGCCAGGGCCACCATGGACAGTTTGTACAGGTGGAGTACTAGATAACTTCAGGGGTGCCATTCATATGGGCCCTGGTCCTTCCTTCCTCCCAGGGGTGCAAATTGCAGAGAGAGGGGGAGTGGGGGGAAGTGCATATCGGAACATGTAGGCGAGAAAGAAGGCCATTAAAAAAACCCATTTAATATGGTGTAAGTTAATATTACATTGTAAGTGAACTAGCTGGAATGTAAATAAAAACTAAAAATATATATATTGGTATATAATTTATGTTTCAGAAAAATGAATCCTGCATTGTTCATGCAATGTAACTATGGAAAGTAGAGGTGGATGAAATCTTTTCTTCTGATGGGGCCCATGGAGAAGATCTGGATTCTTAACAGCGTGTTAACTGTCGTGGGAAAGCAGATGTTTGTGCCCAATCAAAAGTGATCAAAGAGGGGCACCTGGATGGCTCAGTAGGTGGAGCCTGTGACTCTTGGTCTTGGGGTTTTGAGTTCGAGTCCCACACGGGGCATAGAGATGACTTAAAATCTTTTTTAAAAAAGCAAGTGATGAGGGGCACCTGGGGGGCTCAGTGGGTTAAGCATCTGACTTCGGCTCAGGTCATGATCTCACAGTTCGTGAGTCCGAGCCCCGTGTTGGGCTCTGTGCTGACAGCGCAGAGCCTGCTTCAGATCCTTCCTCTGTCCCCCATTCTCTCTGCCCCTCCCCTGCTTATTCCCCCCCTCAAAATAAATAAATAAAAATAAAGTTAAAAAGAAGTCTAGGGGTACCTGGGATGACTCAGTCTGTTGAGCATCCGACTCCGGCTCAGGTCACGATCTCGCGGTCCGTGAGATCGAGCCCCGCGTCGCGCTCTGTGCTGACAGCTCAGAGCCTGGAGCCTGTTTCAGATTCTGTGTCTCCCTCTCTCTCTCTGACCCTCCCCAGCTCACACTCTGTCTGTCTGTCCATCTGTCTAAAAAAAAAGTAAAAAAAAAAAAAAAAAAAAGGTGATCAAAGAAAACAATTGAGAAACCCAAAGAGCGGGTGAGCTACCTCTGAGCCTCCAACAGGGGACAGTGCACAGGGGAGGGCACTGGATACAGTGAGGAACGAAGGGGAAAAAAAGGCAGGGGGCCCAAGCCATTCGGTGCCAGCGGTGGGCAAGGGGGTAGCTTTAGGCCCCCCATAACCTCCAACGGCCTCCCATAGTCACCCAAAGAATAGCAGCAATCAGGGTCATACATAAAGAAGGGGAGGAACACGAAGTGGTCAAGTACTTTCTGCCACTGGGGTCGTCTGAACATAGGCTCTAAGAACACGCGGTGTGCCCCCTGGCAGGGAACAGGGCAGCGACCACATCGGTTTATCCACAGAGTACCCTGCATGCTTGGCACAGTCCTGGGCACGCGGTGGCCACTCCCTTCTGCCGGGATCCACATTCTGGAAGATGGTTTGCCAGGCTGCCATAACAAAGTACCACAGATTCAGTGGGTGCGACAAGGAAATTTACTTTCTCACAGTCCTCGTGGTGTGGCTGGGCTGGTTGCTTCTGAGGCCACTCTCTTTGGCCTGTAGATGGCCACGTTTGTAGCCGGGGCGCAGGGGTGCGAGAGAACCCGGCTCCCAGGCTCCCCAACACCCCGGGCCCGGCCTCTCACCGCTGACAGAATCCGAAGGCAGAGGGTGAGTGGGGGTGCGACAGGAAAGGAGTGTATTTCAGGGAGGCCGGCACCGGGAGGACAGCGGACTGTCGTCCCCAGGACTGTCTCCAAAGTGCAGAGAACACCTCCAGTTTATCTGAGGAGAATGTGGGACGGAGGCAGGTGGGCCCGCGCAGGTGGGCAGTGAAGTTCACGTCTCAGACTCAATCCCGGGCGGGGTCTTGCTGGCTGGAGGCAGCCCCTCGTTGCTTGAGGGGGTAGTTTCTGTTCCCTTCCAGATTCTGCGTTTCCCACTCTCTCTCTGCCCCTCCCCTGCTCACACTCTGTCTCTGTCTCTCTCTCTCAAAAATAAAATATACATGAAAAATATATATATTAAAAAAAAAAAGAGCCACATACTTCACTGAGTGAGCCGGCCAAGCTCCCCTCCTAGTCTCTTCTCTCGCTCTTTTTTTAAACATTTATTTTATTTTTGAGAGACAGACACTGAGTACGAGTCGGGGAGGGGCAGAGGGAGTGGGAGACACAGAATCCAAAACAGGCTCCAGGCTCCGAGCTGTCAGCCCAGAGCCCGATGCGAGGCTCGAACTCACGAACCGTGAGATCACGACCACAGCGGAAGTCGGAGGCTTAACCGACTGAGCCACCCGGGTGCCCCTAATCCCTTCTTCTTATAAGGACACCAGTCAGATGGGATTGGGGCCCACCCTAATGACTCCATTTTAACTTCTTTAAAAACCCTTCCTCCTATACAGGTACATTCTGAGGTAGTGGGGTTAGGACTCTGTTCTTCAACATGAATGAGGTAGGGGGAACCGAGATCAGCCCCAGCAGATGGGCTATATCCCAACCCCATGTCCCATCTTGGCTGGTGGACTCCGGCCTGCCGGGGCTAGTGTAGATTTGGGGCACAGGGATTATCATCATGCAAAGACCATCCCCCTCCATGTCCGAAGGAGTGTGGTCTTACCCGGTCTTACTCTGGGTCACCAGGTCTTTCTTGCTTCCCCTCCCCTCCCCGGGCTCCACTACCACCCTTCCTGAAGCCTGCTGTGGCCCCTGCTGTCCCCTCCTGTTCTGATCCACACATGCCCATCCCCCACCCAACACACGCTCTGGAATCTGCCATCGGCTTCTTGCACACCATCAAGTCCTCCGTTCGCCCTGGAAACTGGGACCGCTCCAGGCTGACGCTGGCCCTGATTACAGCCTGGTTGTGGAGGGAAACGCTGTTCTTTTGCGTCCTCCCTGTCCTGTTCCTGCTTCGAGCCTAGCTAGTGCCACCACTGGGCATCGCCTCACTCCAGGCTGGAGTGGGTCATAACGCCTGTCTCTCTAACGGTCTATTTTCATCGGTCCAAAGCCTCTTTGTTCCAGAGACAGGCCGGTTCTAGATCGTGAGGGATCTTGTGGTATAAACCAGGGGCACGTTCCCAGCAGCCTGTGCAGGTGGCCTCTGTGGGTGTTTGTGTCTCAGCTAACTCGAAACGTAGTGACGCTACCCTTCTGTGCCACAGGGGCGGCTCCCAGCCCTGCTGAACATTTCGCCATCACCTCGGCAAAGCCCACGGGTGCACAGAAAGCATCTGCGGTGGGGAAGGCCACGTGAGACAAGAAACGGGTGGAAAAGAGCCGAAGTGTCCAGGCAGTCACAAACAGTGTGTCAGGGGTTACGTGGGATCATGGAAAAGTAACCCCTCTGTAGTGTCAGGGGTGTGGGTGCACAACATATACCGAGAATTACCAATACAGCAACATCGTGAAGGACGCCCACCAAAATGTTAGTGCCTGTCTCTGGGTGATGCGTTCGAGGAAGGTTTGAATCCTTCTTATCAGCATGAGGGGTGGTGGTCAGGGCCAGCTTGGCTCTGAATGGGATTCAGACAGCCCATCCGGGCTGGCCTGGGGAACGCATAGGACTTGCGGCCAGAAGGCTATTTTCCTGTCATCTTTGGGAACGACAATTCTGTGCCTCTATCCTATCAACTCGGATTGGAATCACGAATTCTGACGCGTGTAGGGGTTTTTCCCCACAACGCCACCAGTCCTCTGACACCAGCCGGGTGTCCTACAATTCAACTCAGTGCTGACACTGTCTACCCAGAGACAGCACCAGACTCCGCAGGCTGAGGGCTCAGCCCCACAAGACCACCCCCACATCAGATGCCCATTCCAAGTCCAGACTGTTATCTGTGCTTCTGACCATTCGGCTACAAATCAGGAGTTTCCATGACCCTCTCTTTAGGTTTGATTAATTTGCAAGAGTGGCTCACGGGTCAACACTAAATTACTGGTTTATTACAAAAGATACTGAAAGGTATGTGCCAACATCCAGATGAAGAGATACACAGGGTGGGATCCAGAACAAAGTAGCTTCTGTCCCGAGGGAGTTTGGGGCCTCACACAGTGGCACGTGGGAGCGTTCTGGAAGCTCTCTGAACACCTGCCTTTTGGGTTTGATTTTCTTACGCAAGATTTCAGTCCAGGGGCACAACTGATTAGATCATTAGCCGTTGGTGACTGATTCAACCTCCGATCAGAGGGACAGAAAGCCCCACTCCTCTATTTGTGGTTGGTTCCCCTGGAGACCAGCGCCTCCCCCATCGTTAGGGGATTTCCAAAAGTCACCTGATTAACATAAACTCAGCGGCGGTTGAAAGGGGCTTGGTATGAATGACAAGACACCTTTATGGCTCTGAAGTGATCTCAGGAACCGAGGACCAGAGATCAAATATTGTAACAAAAGATGCTCTTTTGTTAAGGAAAACAAGCAACGTAATAACAAGATGCTCTTGTTGTTAAGGAAATTCCAAGGGTTTTGGATGCTGTGAGCCTAGAACTCTGGGCCAAATCTGTACAGTATTTCTTATAAATCTCAGTCTCATAGGAACCTTCAGAAAGTTAATAAATTCTCACATAACAATAATAACAGCTAATCTTTATAGGGTCCTTATGAGGGGCCAGGTACTTGCCAAGAGTTTGCTTTGACTTTGATGCATAGGTACCACCGGTATCCCCACCTTACGGACGAGGAAATTGAGTCCATGTGAGGTTAAGTGACTCATCAAAGGTCACACAGCATTAAGAACCCAGCTTTTTAAATTTTATGTATTGATTCTTATTTTTTAGTTATTTTTTAATTTTTTAACTTTTACTTATTTTTGAGAGGCAGAAAGACACAGAGCACGAGCGGGGGAGGGGCAGAGAGAGGGAGACACAGAATCCTGAAGCAGACTCCAGGCTCTTAGCTGTCAGCAGAGTCTGATGCCGGGCTTGAACCCGCTAACCGCGAAATCATGACCCGAGCCGAAACTGGATGCTTAACCGACTGAGCCACCCAGGCGCCCCTATTTATTTATTTTTAAAATTTTCTTTATTAAGTAATCTCTATACCCAACATGGGGCTCGAACTTGCGACCTCGAGTTCAAGACTCACATGCTCCTCGGACCGAGCCAGCCAAGCACCCAAGAACCCGGCTTCTAACCACTTACCTGTGTCCACCCTTCAGTGTTCTCTGTGGTGTTAGGAATAACAGCCCTCCCTCTTTCCAGCAAAGAAGCCGGGTGCTCAGGGTGCCTTCTGGAGGCCCCCTGGCGTTCAGATAGGCCTTGGTGGGTTAACAAACTGTGCAACTGTCCTTGAACCCAGGTGAGATGTCCCTAGGGGAATTCTGAGGGTGAGGGCTGGGGTCAGGGGCCAGAGTGAGGATCACCGATGTCACAGTAATTCCATCTGTACCCACAGGTGGTGGCACCTGGAAAGAAAGCCCGGAGCAAGCAGCAGTTCCTGCCTTTTTTCTCCCTGTCATATGAAGCTTCTAAAAATGACAAAGTGATACACGCCTCTCACAGCAATGCGTAGCAGTAGATAGAAAAAAGACTGTCATCCCCCTCTGCTTGCCTGCCCTCCACCCGAGGGAGCCAGGTTGCCCATGTTCTCCATGTTCCAGCAAACAAAGAACACACACATAGAGGGCTTAAAAAACAAAAAACAAAAAACAAAAAACCAGGGGCACCTGGGTGGCTCAGTCAGTCAAGTGTCTGACTTCGCCTCGGGTCATGATCTCACGGCTCTTGAGTTCAAGCCCCGCGTTCGGCTCTGTGCTGACAGCTCAGAGCCTGAAGCCTGCTTCAGGTTCTGTGTCTCCCTCTCTCTGTGTGCCCCTTCCCCACTCACACTCTTGAGCTCTCTCTCTCTCAAAAATAAACATCAAAAGAAAAAAAAACAAGGGGCAGTGAGGGTGGCAAAGAAAACAAAAAAAAAAAACCCAGAACTGCTTAATTTGTTTGGTTGGTCTGGGTTGGTTTTTCTTTTTAAGTTTATTTATTTATTTTGAGAGAGAGAGAGAGAGAGAGAGAGACAGCACAGCTGGGGGAGGGGCAGAGAGAGAGAGAGAGACAGAGAGAGAGCGAGAATCTCAAGCAGGCCTCATGCGGTCAGCACACAGAGCCCAATGCAGGGCTGGAACCCACAAAACCACGAGATTAAGACCCAAGCAGAAATCAAGAGTCAGACGCTCAACCGAGTCACCTGCGTGTCCCTGGGCTTTGTTTTTAACAAATACGGGGTCATCCTATAACCAGCATTCTGCAACCTTCAGGTTTCCTCCGAGTATCACAGTCATCTGTCCAGACTAGTAAACAGTCCATTCTCCTTATTCACGGCAGTTACACTGCAGAAAGTCGCAGAGGACGCTGAATTAGCAGACGGTGAGCCCTTGCTCCTAGGGCAATGCAGGGTGAGGTTCCTGTGAGCCTCTGGGCACAACAGTTTTATTAATCGATCGATACATAACTACATAACCTCGTTTTATGTGTGCTTCTACCTAAAGACATCTTATTTAATAGATATTGCTGCTTCATTAACATTGAACTCTGGGTCAACCGCACTATGACTCATGCCTGAACGAAGCTTATCTATCCTGTCTTTGCTCTGTGAGGCGCGTCACAGCCTTGTGCCTAGCAACACCAGATAGCACTTCAGCACCAAGCTTGGGGATCCTTTTAAACAGCAAAATCACCCACAAAAGGCATAGAAATGTGGCAAGCGTGGCCCTGAGTAAACTGCCAAAAGACATTTGTTTGCAGAATGAGAGCGGAAACAAGAAAGCAGAGTGTGACCTTGTTGGACCTCAGCTGGGCCCCTGGCGGCCAAGCCACAGGGAAAGAATGGATTTCCTTCTCCCTTCCAGAAGCGTCCGCCTAGAGCCTCTGAGGGTGTGAGGGGTCCCCCAAAGAGCAGCAGAGCCCACAGCACAGCTAAGTGGGGGTCTCCGCGGGAAATGGCCGTAATCCTGGCTCTACCTGTCCAAGCTAGGTGACCTCGAGCAAATCATACTGGGGGGCCCTGGGCCGAGGTCTCCTCACTTATAGAAAGTAATGGCCTCATGGGGAGGGAGTTCGTGAGGTTTAGCCACCGTGACATGCACGATTCCCTACTCAGAGGAGGCTTTGGTGGGGTGCCCACTTCCCCTGAGCTGGCCAGTCCAGCAGCAGGGCAGGTCATGTCAGGATAGGGCCAGAGAAGGTGGCCAAGCGCCTTATCTTCCTTTGGCCCAACCTCCCGAATGCGGTGTTCCAGGATTGAGCTGTTCGGCCTGACACTGAGAGGAGTGGTCTGTATTGAGGTCCCTCTGGTCCTGAGGCCGTCACAGCCAGGCCAGACCCCAGTTCAGCCCAGGGCACTGGGTAGGGGTGGGGCAAAGGCTTTACCCCCCCCTCCCGCCCCCTGCACAGACCCACCCATTAGCCCCTTTATTTTATAGAGGGGAAGGCCAGTCACTTAGAATTCTTTTGGCTACAAGCACCAGAAACCTGATTCAAACCAATTTTGGCAGACAATGGGAATTTATTGGCTCATATTGTCAAACTGCAGCAAAGGAAGGGACAACAGGAACCTGATGTCATCGGGGTCTTGTCCAGCCCTTCTCTCTCCTTTCTGCAGATCAGATCAGCTTTCCCTACACTAACAGGTGCATGGCTGTGGTGACTTTAATTGTATATTCACCCACGTTTGAGACCTGACCCTCTGTCTTCTAGCTGCGGCTTAAAAAAGCCCCAAGCAAAGAGTCTGGTGGGTCTCCTGCCTCCCTGTGGGAGGCAGGGGGTGCATACTGGGATGGGTGGGAGCAGTAACACAGGCCTGCCAGAGCAATCATAGAGACTTGAGTGCCCCTACCCCCTGAATGTGTATTAACTATGGAAGTAGGTAGTATGTGGAGAGGGAAAATGACGGTCCTTCTCTTTCTTTTTATTTTTTTTTTTTGAATTAACATTTTAAAAAATTGTTTGAGAGAGAGAGAGTGAGAGAGAGCATGTGAACAGGGGTGGGGGGTAGAGGGAGAGAGAGAGAATCTTTTTTTTTTTTTTTTTTTTTTTTTTTTAATTTTTTTTAATGTTTATTTATTTTTGAGACAGAGAGAGACACAGCATGAGCAGGGAAGGGGCAGAGAGAGAGGGAGACACAGAATGTGAAGCAGGCTCCAGGCTCTGAGCTGTCAGCACAGAGCCCGACGCGGGGCTCGAACTCACGGACTGTGAGATCGTGACCTGAGCTGAAGTTGGACGCCCAACCGACTGAGCCACCCAGGCGCCCCGAGAGAGAGAATCTTAAGCAGGCTCCACAGTGTCAGGGTGGAGCCCAACACGGGGCTCGATCCCACGACTGGGATCATGACCTGAGCTGAAGTCAAGAGTCGGTTGCTTAACTGGCTGAGTCACTCAGATGCCCCTTTTTTCTTTTTAAGAAATTTTTTAAACGTTTCTTTAGTTTTGAGAGACAGAGAGAGACAGAGCACCAGCAGGGGAGGGGCAGAGAGAGAGGGAGACACAGAATCCGAAGCGGGCTCCAGGCTCTGAGCTGCCAGCACGGAGCCAGACGCGGGGCTCGAACTCACCGACAGTGAGATCGTGACCTGAGCTGACATCGGGTGTTTAACTGACTAAACCACCCTGGCACCCTCTTTTCTTCTTTTTTAAATAAAGGTTTAGTTTAATATTTCTGAATAGGTAAGAAGTTCACAGTTCACAATTCAAAAGCTACGACAGAATTGAGGTGAGAATTCTGCCTTGTTCCGTGGAGGCATCATGCTGTTAGTTTCTTGCATTTCTGGGGAGGGATGGAGCTTTGGGCACTCCTCCTATGGCTTGCAGGGTGGAGGTGAGGCCACAGCCAGTGTTTGCTGCCCCGATCTAGCCTTGGGGGCCCTTGCTCCCTGGTGGACCCATCCTCCCCTCCCTGGCCCTGTGTGCCCCAGGTGAGTTCTGAGGCCTGGTGACCCTCTGCCATTCCTGACCAGAACTAGAGGATGTCGGCAGCTACCGCCAGGCCCTCCCTTCTCTGCCCTCACCTGCTGGATCTTAGATCCCTGTCCCCGGGTCTTTTCATAGCCCTTCAGACCCAGGACTAGTAGAAGGCTAGAGAACCTTGGCTGGGCGGGCCGGGTCCACACTCCGCCAGGTATGGGTTACTGAGGGGACCCAACGCACAATGACCCCCTCACGACACACTGAGTGAAGATGAACCGGAACAGCCAAATTCCACCCATTTAGAGTTGAGAGGCGAGGAGTCCCCACGGTGGCATGTCTGGGGGGCCATTTTGTTCTCTCTGACCTTTGCACGGGGACACAGTCCCTCCTCATGTCCCTGCCTCTCAGACACTAGTCACACTTTAATGGCTTTTGCTTACATCTGGGGGTCACAGAACCTCTCTGCAGTCCCAAAGAGAGAGAGAGAGCTCACCCATGTTTTCTCTTCCTGTGGATTCCTGCCCCCTTGCCGAGGGCCCCATGCACGGGGCATATCCCTTGTCTGGAGCCACCAGGCTTCACCAGCAGGCTTCCCGGGTTCCTCTCTCTGACTGGTCCCGGCCTGCTCTCCTGCCAGCCCGTGCCCTCTGCTTTCCGAGATGCTGCCGGCCCCTGAGCTGAGGGGGTTCTGGTCCCAGGCCTGGCGCTCCGCAGCTCCTCCCTTTGGCCTCTTGGTTTCTGGGAATAGGGGCAAGGGGCCGGTGTGGCTTGCTGGCAGGTTTTTAAGGGCAGCCAGGCGGCCCCTGCCCTGGATCCTAATCCCCGGGAACCCACAGAAATGGATGCAGAACTTGGCCAGAAACATCAACGCAGCACTTGTTGTCCTCAGACCCGGTGCCGGGCCCGGGAGGTCCAAGGCAATGAAGAAACTGCCATGTGATACTCCCAGGTCCTGGGCCAGGCAGAAGACGACACGTGTCACAGGAGAGATGCCAATGGGATAGTCCAGGCGTGTCTGCTAGATCTTGTCTGTGGGAACTTGGCCTCCATTCCCATCATCTTCTCTGTTCCCCCCACGAATTACAGGGGGTAGAAGGCTAAGAACTACATTTCCCAGATGCCCCTGCAGCCAGGATGCTGGTTGGGATTTATATTCTGCCCGCGAGACACACAGAGCAGACTTGAGAGGCCACAGAGGCAGGGGCCATCTTTCTGCGGTCTTAGCACAGACCAGCAAGCTCTGGCTGACAAGACGGCTGTCACAGCCCAACTGGGGTGACAGCCTGCAGTCACGGGCTTCACACTGTGGTGGCAGCAACAGAGGTAGCCTTAGCAACAGCGGCCTCCTTTCCTCTGGAATCTGGCTGCAGATCACAGCTGGGGTGTGTGACCTTGAAGTAAGTCACCTGCCGGGCCACCCCCGCAGCCCTCCCAACCGTCCTTACTCACGTGGGTAAAGCCCTATATCGCATCTCTGTTGCTTTCCGAAATAACCAGACTGTTTCCTAGTTCAGGTTCTGAAATCCGAATGATACAACAGACGTGGAGGTGAAACACTGTATTCTTACTAGGCAGAGTCGTTGGTTCAGAAAGCACAGAGGGGTTGGGCACCTCCTTTGTGTGGGCGCTGGGCTGGGTGCTGGGGTATAAGAGGGACCGGACGTGGCCCCTGCCCTCATGGAGCCCTTGGCTGTTGGGGAGGATAAAGTGAAACCACCGTGGCATGTAGGATCCACACCACGGGTGCAGTGGGAGCCCAGAGGAGGGTCCTCGCGTCAAGCAACGTTTGGTTTCCGAAAACAGAGACCGTTCCAGACATTATAATGTGGAAGAGACTCGGTACAGGAAATTACGTACTTTGGAAGGTACATCCAAGTCTTTGGAAGGGCTGGATGATGGGCTCTCAGCTGGGCCTCCAGGACGATTTCTAGAACTTGGCCCTCTAGCAAAGCGACCACATCTGCTATAGTCACGGCCCTGCCTGGAACTGTGGACTTTGCATCCGTTCAGTGCTCCGAGTGATGTGGGAGAGCTGGCGTGGAGGCAGCAGTGTGTCTGGTGGCCCTGGGCATGTTGTCCTCACCGATGAGAATGCCCATGGTCCCTTCTCACGCTTCCTGAAACCATCAGGTTTGGATCGCCCCTGTTGGCTGAGCCCCGTTCATTGACATGCAGTCTCTCTCAAGCCTGATTGGTCCATGGCTGCCTTGGCTCAGTACCTGCCCGGATCCAGCCAGTTGTGGCCAGGGAAGCATGGCCAGGTCCCCGGGGAGTGCGGTGTGACAGGCGCCGGCGAGCCTCCTGGCAAGACCCCATGGCTGCTGACCCCACCAGATGCCAACTTCTGCTGCTTCCCTGCTTTATGCTCAGAGGGTAATGATTATGCGGTCACCACTAACTTCTGCCACCCGAAGGTCTTTCTGGAACAAAGCAGGAATAAATAAATAACCAGACCAATCCAAACTGATGGGTACTTTGCAATGACCAAAACTGTCCATCATTTTTCCTGAAGGGTAAGAGACAGAATCTCTGCCTGTCAGAAACCCTGCCAGCGGAACGCCAAATGCAAGTGACTTTCTTCCAGATGCGGGGGCTGGAGATGGTCCCCTCCCTGCATGTAAACACCTGTTGTTGGAGTCTCGCTCTCATTTTTTTCCATGTGAATGAATGACTTAATCCTTTTTTGTCCCTGGGATGGGGTGTGGTCTGTGCCCTTTTAACCGGAGAGCAAGACCATGTCTATACTTCTTGGGACTTAGAGTTTAGCTCAATGTACTCCACAAAGGAAATGTCTCTGCAAGAGAGAAATATGCATTTCTTTTCCTCCTACAGCATATGTTTAAGTGTTTATTTATTTTTAAGAGAGGGTGGGAGGGGCAGAGAGAGAGGGGGACAGAGGATCTGTGCTGAGAGCAGAGAGCCCGATGCCGGGCTTGAACTCACATCGACCCGAGCCGAGGAGATCATGACCGGAGCTGAAGTCGGATGCCTCACCGACTGAGCCACCCAGGCACCCGGAAGCCCACGTTTTGAGCTGAAAACCTTTTGTGACAAACAAATGGCAAGAAACCTATTTACCGTCTCTGCGGGCCGTCCAGAGCTCATCCCAAAGAGGACATTGCTCGCCAGGCTGGGCCTGGCTAGGATCGGATTTAAAGGACAGGCGATTCACAATTTTGCAGCTGGCAAAACAGGCCACAAGGCTCTGACCGGGGCTTGGAGCCCAAGGATATTTCTCCTTTTGGAACCGATGCTTCCGCGCTTCTGTCTGGAAGGACAGCCTACACTGATAACATCACCCCCAGGATGGGTCCTCGTGTGCAACTGTCCATCCCTACTGGGACTTTTTTTCCCAGTAGTTTGTAGAAATGTCAATTTCAGAAACTGACACTTGTTTCATAAACAAAATATGTGTAAGCATGCAAGAGCTTATCGGAGAAGGCAGTTCAATATCTTTTGTCTTTCTGGTCACATACACATGTGGATTGAGATTCTTGAGGATGATTAACATCAAAATTTTATTTTATTTTATTTTATTTTATTTTATTTTATTTTATTTTATTTTATTTTATTTTATTTTTTAAAGTGTATTTATTTGTCTTGAGGAAGAGAGACAGCACAAGCAGGGAAGGGGCAGAGAGAGGGAGAGAGAGAATCTCAATCAGGCTCTGCAGGGCTTGAATCCATGAAGGGTGAAATTATGACCCGAGCCGAAATCAAGAGTCAGATGTTTAAGCAACTGAGCCACCCAGGCAGCCCATACCATCAAAATTTTAAATTTCTTTTAATGTTTATTTATTTTTGAGAGAGAGAGAGAGCACGAGCAGGGGAGGGGCGGAGATTATTTTGAAATTTTATACGTTAAATTAAAATGTGTGATATATTCAAGGTGCATTTGATATATCAATTATGTATTATATAGTAATATGTAGTTGTATATATTATAATTATAATTAGGACGTGAGAGTTTTCAATTTATGGTAGAAATGTATCCAGTTTTTGTTTAAGATCCTTCCCTGGGTCAGAGACACCTCCGGTATCGTAAATAATGGTGGGGCTAAGGTGAAATCACGATTTGCAAACTGCCGAGCACGCTGCAAATTAAGTGTCTTATGTATAGCCTCGTCTCATCTTGGGAAATTTACTTCAGCAAAATTTAGCTGAAGACTTAAAAAAAAAAAAGTTCAATCATTTGTTCAGCAAATATTTAGCGAGCACTTAATCAGTGAGAGCTCTTTCCATCACAAGTGACAGAAAATCCAACCCAAACTAACTGAAGCAAAAAGAGATTCTTGCCAATTGGAGATGTCATCATTCACGGCTGTTTGATGATATGGAGGAAATACTGTTCATTTTTTGGAGGAATGCCTGATCGGCTCCGGGGGCTGAGCACCTCAGCCCTTGGCCAGGAGCCAGGGAGGGACACGGGCGGTAGGGAATGACAAATGCTTGCTTCTGTGTCCCAGGTTCCATGCTAGGACACAAACATGGACGGGGTACAGTCTCTTCCTGTCAGGGAGCTTCTCATCCACAAAAACAATGGTTTACTTTTCCATCAATTTCTTTTTTTTTTTTTCCTGCCCTTCAACGACACAGGTTTGATGTAACCACGAATCCCCCTGGACTATGAAGCTTGTTGTGGAAACAGCCTACCTATCATTCTCATCCCGGATTTCATATATGCCAGTTTGATCCCATCTGTGGTAGATGGAGACCCAGCATGGCACGAGCTGCCCCCAAACGAGCCCTCCTGTGTCCACGTGTTTCCGCGAGAGACAGCTCCGAAGAGATGGGCGCCTTCTGCCTCCGGAAGCCGGGTCAGGCAGGTCTGGTTACTTCCAGGACGAGTGGCCTGGAGGTGTTCAGGCCTGGCACAACTTTTACAGAGGCGCTGACACAGAAGAATCATATCTTACATTTTTTTGAGCGATTACTCGGGGCGGGCATCATTCTCAACACTTTGCACCTGGAACGAATTTCACCCTCACAGCAACTCCGTGGGGTTGGGGCTGTAAGTGCCCCATTTCACAGATGAGGAAACTAACAAACTGCAAAAAAAAAAAAAAAATATATATATATATATATATATTTATATATATTTATATTTATATTTATATATATTTATATATATATATATATATTTAGTTAAAAGACACCACCCCCTTTTCCTTAGCCTGGTCCCCTTGAAGTTCCCTTCAAGAGAGGGGGGTCCCGTTGGTCAAGCACAAAGGAGGAAGTCTCCTGAAAAGCATGCTGCTTTCTGACAGGTATCGGAGGGGCAGATATTAGTGTGACCTGGGATCTTATTTCAGTCACTCTGGCGTGAGTCAGCAGCAAACCAATGATCAGCGTTGGGCTTTCTTTCCAAACTTGTCTTGCCTCTGGGGGTTCAGTGGGCTTGCAGAAGGGCCTGGTGGGTTTGGACACATCTCGTGCTTGGGTTCTGATCCAGGCCCCCTACTCACCGTGCGACTTTTGGATAATTGAGTCAACCTCGCATTTGTTACCTTTGTTGCATTTGTTGCCTCAGTTTCCTCAACGGTAAAAGGGGAAGTAACAGAACCTCTATCCTAGGGTCAGGGCGAAGATTAATTTAGTTGACTGTATGAGCCTTTAAAACAGGACCCAGCAGCTTGTCAGTGCTGGTTGTTACTACTAAGCTCCAGCCAGGCCCTGGAATAGGACATACAATGAGACACAAGGTCGGTCTTCGTGGGACTTTACAGCAGTGGAAGGGGAGATTTTTCAAAAATCAGCGTTTGTTCCAATGAGGCTCATGCTTTGCAAGAAAGTACACAGTGTTTTCATTAGGAAGGGGCTTCTAATGAACTTGGTCTTCTGCCATGTGGGAAGAGACATCCAGGAAATTGTGGGGAAATGTATCTGGTTTTTCAGGTATTACCAGCAGGATGGACTTTTCTAGAAGGATGTGACAGAGCTCCCAGAAAAGGAGAGAGGAAGGAGGAACTGGGCTCAGAAGCCTGGAAATGGAGCAGCCCAGCAGGAAGTGCTCATGCCTCCCTGTACCCTCCCTCACCAGGAATCACTGTCAACTATTTTGTCCCTGCCGAAGATTTTACTTCTGGGACGAGGGCGCCAGACTGGCCTGAACTAGCCTGGTGAGAGGGGCAGGCATCTTGATGGACATTTCCTGGCACTGAACCTAAAGGGAGGGTTGTTCTCCCAGTGGATACGACACAGACCCAACAATAGCATCCCGTGGAAATGACATTCAGGCCGGGGGCTGGTTCTTAGCTTTTTTGTGTGCCATAGACATCTTCTTAGAATAATGCTATTTGTTTATTTATTTATTTATTTATTTTTAAACTTTTTTCTTTCTTTTTTTTTCATTTTTTTCATTTTTTTAAACTTACACCCAAGTTTGTTAGCATATAGTGCAACAATGATTTCAAGAGTAGATTCCTTAGTGCCCCTTACCCATTAGCCCATCCCTCCTCCCACACCCCCTCCAGTAACTCTCTGTTTGTTCTCCATATTTATGAGTCTCTTATGTTTTTGTCCCCTCCCTGTTTTTATATTATTTTTGTTTCCCTTCCCTTATGTTCATCTGTTTTCTCTTAAAGTCCTCATATGAGTGAAGTCATATGACACTTGTCTTTCTCTGACTAATTTCGCTTAGCATAATACCCTCCAGTTCCATCCACGTAGTTGCAAATGGCAAGATTTCATTCTTTTTGACTGCCGAGTAATACTCCATTGTGTGTGTGTGTGTGTGTGTGTGTGTATACCACATCTTCTTTATCCATTCATCCCTCGATGGACATTTGGGCTCTTTCCATACTTTGGCTATTGTCGATAGTGGTGCTGTAAACATGGGGGTGCACGTGTCCCTTTGAGACCGCAGACCTGTATCCCTTGGATAAACACCCAGTAGGGCAATTGCTGGGTCATAGGGTAGTTCTATTTTTAATTTTTTGAGGAACTTCCATACTTTTTTCCAGAGTGGCTGCACCAGCTTGCATTCCCATCTTTCTTTACCAAAAAAAAAAAAAAAAAAAAAAAAAAAAATGTTTATTTTTGAGAGAGAAAGTGGGGTGGGGGGGGGGGAGGAGCAGAGAGAGAGAGGAGAGGGTACAAAGGATCCGAAGGGGGCTCTGCACTGACAGAGAGCCTGATCCTGAGCTTGAACTCACTAACAGTGAGATCATGACCTGAGGCGAAATCACATGCTCAACTGACTGAGCCACCAGGCACCCCAGAATAATGTTTTTAAATGCATAAAACATAGAGGATTGGAAAGGAAACCAAAGATAATGAAATATTACAATAGGTAATTAACGGCGGGTGGGTGGCTCGGTCGGTTGAGCATCCAACTCATGATTTCAGCTCAGGTCATGATCCCAGGGTGGTGGGATTGAGCCCTGTGACAGGCTCTGCACTGAGCGTGGAGCCTGCTTGGGATTCTCTCTCCCTCTCTCTCTTTGTCTTTCGCTGCCCCCCCCCTTCCCCCCGCCCCAGCCTGCTCTTTCTCAACAATAAATAAATAAATAGGTAGGTAGGTAGATAATATGTACTTCTTTATTATCTCATTTAAATGACAGGATCTAGCAGGGGCCTTGGGACACTGTTATTTTGATGTACAGATGAGTGTAAACAATAGTTTGAAAAATCTGCAACTCTTGGGAACAAAGTCTCAGGTATTGCTACTACTGCTGTGGCTGGCCCCTAACCTCACATGGGAAGGAGAAGCTAATTTCAGGAGGAGACTAGCAGAAATCATCCAAGTATTTCCCCCACTCAGGGACTCCCTGACTTAAGCAGAGGTCCTCTCCTGGTATTTTGCAAAAACGTTAACAGTATAAGATTAAGTGGAAACAACAACAGATTATATAAAATAGTGGATTTTCAGTTGATTTTTTTTTTTTTTTGGCCAAAAGAAAAACAGAACAAACATTTGTGTGTATACGAAATGCACCCAGAACAGTATGTGAAAAATATTTCATAAAGAAAAGGGGAAATGTGTGGAAAAATCAAGGCTCAAGGCTGCCTTCCCAAGCCTTGGCTTGGGCTTCTCGCTGCCTCTCTGGGGGCAACAGGGGGTGGGGGGGCCCATCAGGCCAGGAGTGTGTTTCCTTGGGTATCTCCCCACCCTACCCCTGAAAAACGCCCAATCGGTTTGCCCAATCAGTTCATGGTGTCCTGGCACGTGCACCGGCTGGAAGGTGGAGACCGACTTTCAGCGAGGCCTGAATTTTGTCCCTAATCAGCTCTGTGAGCTCAGGTTGACCTCGTATCTCTCTTGATCTCAAATCCGCGCAGCCGGGGCTCAGGCTCCCACCCTCAGGCTCCTGTTATTCACGTGGGTCTTATTCCGCCAGGTACTTTACAGTCTCCACCACGGACGAAGGAGCATCGAAAGCAGAGCTGTCGCGGCCCCAGGAGCAAGAGGAGGTGGACACGGCGGCCAGAGACCTCAAAGGCTGGAAGGCTCCCCAGCCCGGAGGGAGCCGCAGGCACTTGGCCGGGGGCTGGTGACCGATGGGCAGATTCGGGTTCCACGATAAGGGAGCACTTTTACCCATCAGGATGGCCCAGGATGACGACGGAGAGCGCGGGGCTGGGGAAGGAAGCACCTTGCTTTCAGTTGAGAAGCCCTGTCATTCCGGCGAATCAATCGACTGTAAACTGGGATTTCCGCAAAGGATGCCCCGCGCTCTCCCCTCTCCTACACCTGCGTGAGGGTACCCGCGGGTGGTGCATTTTAGAAACGTGTCCCTCCTCCTGGGAGGTGTAGGCGAGCAACGTCACAGGGACGGGTGGGAGGGAGCAGTTACTTCCGAGGGTCGGGGCGTTCCCAGTTTTCAGTGTGTGGTGGAAACAGGAGACAACATTTCAGGTGGTCCCGATGCTACCTTTCTAAGGAGGCGAAGAATTAACCAAAAATTGTTAGCACACCCGCTGCGACCGCGGCAGGACTCGAACCTGCAATCTTCTGATCCGAAGTCAGACGCCTTATCCATTAGGCCACGCGGCCGCCCGACGCCTGGTGCTCTTTGGACAATCTAAAAAGTAATACTACCGCCCTCCAGCTTGCTTGGGACCAACCCATTTGTTTCTTGGGCAGGGGAGGTTGGACTTTGGTTCCCAGAGTTCCGCAGGGAGAGCCCACCCGGAAGTCTCCGTCTCCCCCCTGCGGGCGGACCGGTCCACTTGCGGCCCTCCTATTGGTCGCGCCGGGAGTCTCCCGCCTGCCTCTCGGGTAGCCGCGGGACGGAGCGGGGCGCAGACGGGAAGTTGCGGCTGCCAGCGAGGCGGACCGGTCGGATGGAGGCCACACGCCACCCCGAGGCTGCGTAGGCCGCGCGGAGGGAGACGCCGCTCGGTCGGCCTGGGGTCGGGAGCCGCGGCCCGGGAAGCACCGGACGGACAGAGGTTTCCGGCGGGTTCGGCCCGGGGGAGGCCGGGTCGCTGAGCGGCGGCGCAGCCCCTCCCTCTCCAGGCAGGGAGCGAGGCCCCGAGCTGGGCGGAGGCTCGTCCCAGGGCGCACCGCGGCGCCGCCGCTGGGCACGGGCACGGCCGGCCGGCCGGGCGCGCGGGGGCCGCCGCCCCCTGCGGGGCGCCCTCGGCCGGCTGGGCCACGGCCCGGGCGTGGGTGGGGGCTCCGGGGGACGGCTGCCCGCCCTGAGGGTTCGAATCCGGGGCCTGGCACCTGGCAGCGCTAGGCCCTCGGGCCGCGGCAGTCGCGGTAATGGCAGCCACCGTTTGCCGACGGCCGCGCCTCGCGACTTGTTCGCCCTGTGTCACCCAAACAGCGGTCCCGTGTGACAGGTAGAATCCTCAACCCCATTTTACAGAGTAGGAGATTGGGGCCTTAGGGAGCTTGCCCAAGGTCACGCATCTCCTAACGGCCAGAGCCGGGATTCAAACCCGCCGCGTCCTCCTCTAGGACCGTCACTCGTAGCCACTGCCTTCACCTCCCCCAAGTTCACTGATGAACCCGCTGGAAGCTCAGTTTCCTCAGGAGGGGTATTGATGATTCCCGTGGTTGTCTGGGGCCTCACTGAGAAACTGTCCCTAAAAGCTCCTGGCACGCTGCCCCGGACGCAGGAAGTGCCCAGGGAGCGACGGCTCGTCACCTAACACGAAATGCCTGGGGTCCAAAATAACACTTTGTGTCGTCTGTCTCCTTCAGGATTTGTGGGTGGAAGGCAGGCATGGTCAGACCCATTTCACTGACTGGAACGCAGAGACAGGACGTGTCTCTCTCCACGTCTTTCGGCCAGTAAAAGCAGCCAAGCTGGAGCCCAAAGCCCGGTGTCCTGACTCCCAGCGGGGGGCCCCCTGCACCAACCATGAGCCGCCTGCTCTGGAAGAAGGTGGCCGGCGCCACCACCGTCGGGCCAGGGCCAGTTCCAGCTCCCGGGCGCTGGGGCTCCGGCTCCGGCCCCGCCCCCGTCCCCAGCGACGGGCCGCCGCCGCCGCCGCGGCCGCAGCAAGTGCCATCCTCGGAGGGCGGGCAGCAGCGGCACAACCCGTTGCACATCCAGATGCTCTCGAGAGGGCTTCACGAGCAAATCTTCGGGCGCGGCGCGGAGAAGCCCGGCGAGGCCGCGGTGCGCCGCAGCGTCGAGCACCTGCAGAGGCACGGGCTCTGGGGGCAGCCGGCCACGCCCTTGCCGGACGTGGAGCTGCGCCTGCCGCCCCTCTACGGGGGCAGCCTGGACCAGCACTTCCGCCTCCTGGCCCAGAAGCAGAGCCTGCCCTACCTGGAGGCGGCCAACTCGTTATTGCGGGCCCGGCTGCCCCCCCGGCCCCCGAGCTGGGCCTGGGCGGAGGGCTGGACCCGGTACGGCCCCGCGGGGGAGGCCGTACCCGTGGCCATCCCCGAGGAGCGGGCCCTGGTGTTCGACGTGGAGGTCTGCTTGGCAGAGGGAACCTGCCCCACGCTGGCGGTGGCCATATCCCCCTCGGCCTGGTAAGTAGGGGCTGGGCTCGGGTGGGGACTTCAGCTCACGTGGGGGGCCCAGCTTAATAGTTGGGCTCAGTGAACGTTTATTGAACTCCCACTGTGTGCCAGGCGGGTGCTCTTCTAGGGACTGCGGATTCCTTGGTGATCTCAGAGAGGCTTGACCCTAGCTTTCACAGAGCTTCCATTTTGGCGGGAAGATACAGGCAGGAAACAGCCTCCCAGGCAGATGTCAGGTGGTGATAGGGGCCATGTGGAGAATTTCAGTAGACCGTTGTACTTGGGACTGACGGGGAGAGCACTTGTGGTTACCATGATTTGGTGCCTTCCCCCCCCCCCCAATAGCTTCCTGAGAAGTTAGTCCAAAATGTTTAAACAGCATTTCTGTCTGCGGACGCTATTGGTTATTGTGGGCAGGAGAACTCTCCCTTTTGTGGGACTGTCCCAGGAGGTATAAGACATTTGGAGTCCCCAGCCGCTCTCTTAAATACCAGAGCGAGTATCCTGGCAAGTCACAAATGTACTCCACCCCGAGGCAGCAACCCCCCGCCCCCCACCATCCCCAGTTGAGAAACATTGCTTCCTTCCCCCAGCCTCCCAAGCAGGCATTTTGGTCCCCAAAAGGTATATCCAAATCTCTCTTCTTTTGAAATAACTTTCTAAGTGCTACCCACGTTTCTTTTTCAAACAATGATGGCAGTCCTGTTTCTCCCCTTTTTTATTCTTCATTCCAGGATTAAAATACTATTTACAACCTTAAAGCTTTCAGGCATGGCCAGCAAAAAAGTTAGCAGTTTCTTTATTCCTATTGGAAGCTACATCTTTGTAAAGAAAGCTGCGAAATGTTAAATATGCAGTTGAAAATGGTGAAAACATGGCTAAATAGATAAGGTAGGCATTAATGGCTGCAAAGAGCGAAACTAGATTCCGCATTGATTTAGTTCCAGTGAAGATGAGCCTCTCAGTGCTTACTATGTAACTCGGTCAAGATAGAGGGAATGCGCCCATCGTTTCAGAAGGTCAAGCAGGCGATGGTGGCAGAAGGAGAATTAGGAAACCAGTGGCAAGAAAGACTTGTCTTTTGATCTCTTGGTCCTTTTTGGCCATTTTACCTGAAGTCCCCTTTTCTCTTCCTCCTCCTTCCTCTCCCTGCCCTTCCCGTCCACCTCTCATCTTCATCCCGTTGCTGCCAGAGGTGCCAGGGGCACTGCTGAGGCCTGGGCGCATCTGGGGACCTGCCTCCTGGGAGCCTGGCTATGGTGGGGAGCAGGGTTACCAGGTGGGGGCCCTCATAGCAGTCCACTTCGAACTTGGGCATGTCCCCGCCCCATAGCTGTGTAACACCAAGTTCCAGAACAGCCGGAAACTTTGGGGGGGGGGGGTGGGATCGGTGGGTGGCTTAGACATCCCATAGGGCAGCTTCCCAGGGTCACCAGTAAGGACCGTGGTCATCAGCCGAGAGGGGCATCACACGGGTGTCAGCATTTCTCTGAGATTCATAGGAGAAGCGTAGAGTATTAATGGCATTGATCTGACTCATCTTAAATTTTCCAAAGTTGTTTGCATTTTGGCTTTCTTTCTTTCTTTCTTTTTTTAATCATAAATTTATAGTAAGACCGCTCTCGTGCACAGCCACAGACCCAGATCTTGGCACCAGCATGACTTTTTATTGCTACTAGAGTTCCTGTCCTCACCATAGCCTCGAATATTTGACATCTTCTAGCCTTTTCTTCAGGGGTGTTTTCAAGGGCTTTGAAAGCGGGGAGGAGGTTTCAGCCTGCGCCCCAGCATATCAGCAGCAGTTGGAGTGTGAGTTAGATTTCAGCAGGTTGAAAACTAGGAATCTGTTTCTGCCAGTAGCCCCCTCCTCTTAAGAAACAGTTTCATGTTTGTTGAAACTGTTGAGGCAGATGGCCCCCGCCCCCCGCCCCAACCCCTGCAGAGGGTTGTAGGAAGCTCCTTTGCACCTGTGCTGGCCACACGCGGCCTGGTCACCACTTTGATGCTGACTGGCTCTGATCTGTTGGCATGATCTGTCGTTCACAGCAGGCTTTTCTTCAGTGGCCATTTCCGCATGCTTAGCCCCGCGGATCTTGAGTGCACTCCAGCCTTCCCCCACCCCCTTCGCCCCCCCTGTCCCGAATTGGGGTCCTCAGTCCCTCCCGGCCCCGCCCCTGCACACGAGCACACGGTCCTTCCATTGCACAGCGCCGCCCACAAGATGTGGGATTCGGTCTGTCCTTCAGAATCTGTCCAGCCATTAGGTGATTCATCCTGTACATGTGCAGCATTTGCTTTTGGTTTTTTGTTTGTTTTCTTTTTTTGCCACTTGCAACTAAAAAAACATTTTTCCACTTTGGATTCTGTTGTAATTGTCTCTCTCCTTCGCTAGCATTTTGAACACCTGCTGTCTTGTGCTTAAAGACCTGAGGGGTTGACAGCGTTCATAAACAGCACAGACTTTGTGAACACTGGACCTAGCAAGCGCCTTGATGGCCCGGGCTGGATGCCTGTGTTGGACACCCAGTACTGTGGCACTTAGTTCCGTTTTTATCCGTGGAAGTGAAAAGTAAAGGTTTTATAACCTCCCTCCCACACACCCACCTGACCTCCAGCTCTGTGAGGGTCAGGAGCACCCCTTGGTCTTCCTGGTGTCCCAGCCGCTAGTGCAGGACCTGGCGTGTGGCGGTAGGTGCGCGGTGGGTGTTGTGGGGCGGGAGTTGAATGGCTCTGTGCCGAACCCGTCTGCCTCTCACCTCCCTCAGGTATTCCTGGTGCAGCCGGCGGCTGGTGGAAGAGCGTTACTCTTGGACCAGCCAGCTGTCGCCGGCTGACCTCATTCCTCTGGAGGTCCCAGCCAGCGCCGGCGGCCCCACCCAGCGGGACTGGCAGGAGCAGTTGGTGGTGGGGCACAATGTTTGCTTTGATCGCGCCCATATCAGGGAGCAGTACCTGATCCAGGTAAGGTTCCTGGGGCCAGCTGGAGGTTCTGGCGTGGGGTGGCCCCAGACCTCTGATCTCAGTGGCTAGGGAAGACGTCGCTCTTCTTGTAGCAGCTCAGGGCCTCCTGTTGACCAGCCTTGCCCCTGGTCCTTGTGCCCAGGACTCGCCTGGTACGGGACCTGAGTCGTCACAGAGTACTAACATCTCTTGTCTCTGTGTGGCGTTTTAGAGCTTCGTGTGGGTCTTTGGCCACACAGCCTGGGCTCACATCCTGCCTCAGCCAGGGACCAGCAGTGTGAGCGCCTTAACATCCTCAGTTTCCTTATCTGTGAAAAGAGCGATTAGATAGAGGCTCCTTAGAGCCTCGGTTTCGTTATCTGTCAAAAAAGGAAGCTGGCAGAAGCTGCCTTGTAGCATCCCCGGGGAGGTTTGAACAGTGCGCACGTCAGACACTCAGAACCATGCCCGGTGGGTGCTTGTGGCATCCTGAATTTTATGAGAGGTGTCCTTTCATCGCCTCCTCACAACCACCCCAGGAGAAAGGGCAGGCGAGGGCAGCCTTGGCGTATAGCCGAGGCTCACACAGTCTTGTGAGTAGCAGGGCTGGGCCAGGGACTGAGCCTGGGAGCTCGGAAGGCCTCGTTTTGGACACTCTGTTCCCAAGGCGGCCCTCAGAGCTGTTGCTGGAGGCCGGGGAGGACTTGAGTGTTGGGACTGAGCCAGGCCCGCACCTGCAGGGGTGGCTCGGATTTGGGAGGGCAGGCCCGTCACAGTCGGAGGGAGAAGCACGAGCACGCGTGAGCTGGTCTTCAGCGTTGGAAGGCCGTGTGACCGGAGGAGGCCGGGGTGGGGCTGGTGGGTTGACGGCACCGAAGCAGGGCTGGAGTGGCCCCAGCCGCAGCCCCTCTCCTCCTCAGGGTTCCTGCATGCGCTTTCTGGACACCATGAGCATGCACATGGCCATCTCGGGGCTCAGCGGCTTCCAGCGCAGTCTGTGGATGGCAGCCAAACAGGGCAAGCGCAAGGCCCGGCACCCCACGCAGCGAGGCCAGAAGTCCCAAAACAAAGCCAGCGGCCCAGTGGTGAGAGCTCGCTGCCGGAGGCCAGAGCGGGGCACTTGGGACCGTCTCAGCATCCTGCCTGCCTGCCTGCCTGTCCTGAGGCCAGGCTGATGTGCTGTATCCCTTGCTCCGGGCCCCTTAGATCTCAGCCTGGGACTGGCTGGACATCAGCAGTGTCAATAACCTGGCAGACGTGCACAGCCTCTACGTGGGGGGGCCTCCCTTAGAGAAGGAGCCTCGAGAGCTGTTTGTCAAGGGTAGGATGAAGGACGTCCGTGAGAACTTCCAGGTACGGCGCTGGAGCGGGGCTCTGGGGAGGTGGGTGTGGCAGACCCTAGCCGACCCGACCCCGGGGAGTATAGCTGCCACACCTGACCCTGAGACCTGGCCATGGTAGTGGGATGGCTGCCCACCCAGCGCCTTCCTGTCGCCTGTGCCAGGACCTGATGCAGTACTGTGCCCAGGACGTGTGGGCCACCTACGAGGTTTTCCAGCAGCAGCTACCACTCTTCTTGGAGAGGTGAGGGGGGGCCCCGGTGAGAACCCTGGGGGTCAGCAGGTTCCCGGTAGCTGGGTCCTCCGTCTTCAGGTGGTGCTGGGTCTTTGTCAGGCCGTGGACCTTGGCCTTTCCGGGTTGTGAGAATGGAGCTACTCAGTGTACTGGTGGCCACCTGGGTCCTGGGCTCTGGGTTTCTACAGAGGCCTGGAGGGGAGGGCCGAGGGCTGTGCCCGGGTTTCACGTGCCTGGTCCTGGGTAATGCAGCGCCCTCTCCGTACCCAGATCCTGAGCCGGCCATCTGAATCCTTCACATTCATCATGGTCATGTTTGCTAGCGAGTCACTCTTACGGTGTGGCCAGTCACGAGTGTCACCTAGCCTGGCTCAAATCTTGACTGTCCTAACTCGTTTGCCCTTGGGCAAGTCACTAGGTTTCTCTGAGCCTCAGTGTGTCCGTCTGTGAAGCGCACACAGATAGTACCGGACTCCCCCAGTTGTGAGCACAGCGCCTGGCACTTAGCTGTTATTCAGGGGGTGGCAGCCATTTTCACGTTTGGTTCTGTAATTCCCGTGTTATCCCCGAGGATGGGGTTACCCCTAGATCTATCCAGCTTATGGATCTAGGAACTGAGGCTCAGAGAGGTGAAGCGACTTGCCCACTGTCTCACGGCTATGACATAGTCAAGCTGGAGTCGAGAGCCTGGTCTCGCTTAAGAGCTGTGCCACGTGGGTGGCTGGGCTGCGGCTTTCCGGACTGGCTCAGGTATTGGGGCCCAAGCCCGCTTTGTTGTGGTCATTGATGACCACCCTGGCCTTTGCCCCGCAGGTGTCCCCACCCAGTGACCCTGGCCGGCATGCTGGAGATGGGTGTCTCCTACCTGCCTGTCAACCAGAACTGGGAGCGGTACCTGGCCGAGGCACAGAGCACCTACGAGGAGCTCCAGCGGGAGATGAAGAAGTCACTGATGGACCTGGCCGACGACGCCTGCCAGCTGCTCTCAGGAGAGAGGTAGCCAGGCCTTGGGAGGGCAGGATCTAGGGGGGCGTGGGCCGGCCAGAGGCCTGCCTTAGCTTGGCCATCCCCTGCCCTGGTGGCCTGGCTCTGCAGGTACAAAGAAGACCCTTGGCTCTGGGACCTGGAGTGGGGCCTGCAGGAGTTTAAACAGAAGAAGGTGAAGCAGGTGAAGAGGAAGGAGCCAGTTGCAGCCAGCCAGTTGCCCACCGAGGGGGCTGGGGCTCCTGGGGATCCCAAGGACCAGGAAGGTGGGGAAGCACCGGCGGGAGGTGGGGGCAGAGGTGGTCCCTGGGGAGGTCCTGGGCCCCAGGGGGCCCTCGGAAGGGGCAGCTTCAGCCTTCCGGGGAGGAGTCGGCCGGGCAGGTCTTCTTGAGAGGCTCTTCCCCCCCGGGCCTGATCGTCCTGCCCACCCCGTGCAGACCCCGGCCCCCCTAGTGAGGAGGAGGAGGCTCAGCGAGATGTCACGGCCCGCGCCTGCTTGGAGCATCTGAAGGGGACCGCAGAGATCCTGCCCAAGCGCCCCCAGCACCTTCCTGGACACCCTGGGTGAGTCCTGTCCCCTCCCGTTAGGCCTCCGCTGTTCCGGGCCCCAGCACAGAGGTGGTGTGCGTGTGGGCCCTTCCTGCCTGGCTGCCGTCCGTTCTGCTGTCTTCCAGTCCTCCTGGCGTCTGCTCCCTCTGACCCCCGGCTCCCTGGTCTCACTCAGTACGAGTACACTGAACACCTGCCGTGTGCCGGGCCCACGGCAGCCACTGCACAGATAGGAATACGGCTCCTTTCCAGGAGCTCCTTCTAGGAGGAGCCAGGTGTGACGACCGGCCAGTGCAGCCGGTCTTCATAACCACGATGAGGAGGAGGAGTGAGCAGGATTGAGGCAGTACCTAATTCTCTCTGGGGAAATCAAGGCTTCCTTGAGGAGGTGATTTTTTATCTGAGCCTCATCGACTGGCAGAGATGAGAAAATGGGCGGCCAGGGCGAACAGCGGGGTACTGACTCGGCACCTGCGTGACCCGGGGTGTGTCGTCTTGGGCGGGGTGCCTCACCGCCTTGTGCTGGCTGAACTGTGCGTGAGAGGCGGAGCTTGGGAGGCCCTGGCGGGTCTCTAGAGCAGCGGTGGGGACGGATGTGCTGTCTCCTCTGGCCTGTCACCCTGTACGAAATGGAGCTTGGGAGGGAGCCCAGTCCTGGGCCCTGCTTGTGGGCCTGACATAGGATCTTTCTTTTCAGATATTTGAATTATTCTAGGGGACTTCATGGGGCCCTGGCTCATCTGGTGACTATAGACTGAAGTCATCAGAAAGCCCAGGGGGCTTTAGAGGATGGGTGGGTCAGGTCACGGGAGAAGGAACCCGGGTTGCAGTCCCACGCTGTCCTCCCCCCACCACTGTGACACTGCTCTCTTCTGGCGGGACGTAGGTGGTACCGGAAGCTCTGCCCCCGGTTAGATGACCCTGCATGGACCCCGGGCCCTAGCCTCCTCAGCCTGCAGATGCGGGTCACTCCCAAACTCATGGCGATGACCTGGGATGGCTTTCCTCTGCACTTCTCGGAGCGGCATGGCTGGGGGTACCTGGTGCCCGGGCGGCGGGACAACTTGGCTAAGGCACCGGCGGAAGCTGCCCTGGCATCAGCTGGGGTGGCCTGCCCCTACAGGTGAGGCTTAGGCTCAGGGCAGGAAGGGGCGGAGCCTAAGGACCTTTTCCCCCTGCTGAACGACGCAAGCCCAGCTCGGGCTAGTGGGAAGAGCTGGGGTCTGAGAGTCTGGGTTCTTTTTTCCGTGGCTGCCCTTTCCACCCGGGCCTTGGCGCCCTCTGGAGGTTTAACGCCCTGCCCTTGGGTCTTGCCGGACCCCAGCTGCCTTCACAGGAACGTCAGAGCAGGGGCCATCAGAAGCAGCAGGGCAGACGGGCTTGAGTGTAAGGTACTGAGCGCTAGCGATGTTCTGTGTTCGTAAACCTTTTGTTGCGGTGCTCCCCTCACGTGAGACACCGTGGTTCTCCCCATCTTAGAGTTGGCAGAATAAAGGCTGACTTTATTAGGAAAGCCGGCTGACTTGTCTAAGGCCCTAAACCCTGAGCTTTTGACAGGTGTTGGGGACAAGCCATGGCACTTGACGTGGCCCAGGTTGAGAGTCCTGGCTCTGCAGGCCAGCCTGAGTCATCCGTGGGGTCTTCGGGACAAAAGGGGCTGGGATCCAGCAGGGGCGGCCGGGCTTGACCTCCCTCTGCTCCAGGGGAGCAGAGCTTTTCCAGGGGAGGCGGTGGCCGTGTGCTCGCGAGGAGCTTAGATCTGGGTCAGACCAGCCCTGGCACCCTAGCCTGCCACCGGTGGGCCGTGTCCCTTGTGATTTGCCACTCCCGAAGAACCAGGGAAAGCGCCGTCCGGCTCTGCCTCAGGGCTGGTTCTGAGGACTGACAGGGAGTTGTGGAAGGCCCCCGGCGAGCTGCCCGGCCCCGAGCGGGCCCCAGTAATCAGAGGCTGCTGCTGCTGTTCTCTGCCCAGAGCCATCGAGTCCCTGTACAGGAAGCACTGTCTTGAACAGGGGAAGCAGCAGCCGGAGCCCCAGGAGGCAGGCCTGGCGGAGGAGTTCCTGCTCGCCGACGACAGCGCCGTGTGGCAGACGGTGAGGGCGGCCCCGAACCTGGGCTCTGGAGTCCCTGCTCCCTCCCAGCGACCCACAGCCTTGTTGGGGGCGGTGTGGGGGAGGTGGGGGACGACACTGGGGGCACTGGGTCACTCACCCCAGGCTGGCTTGGGCTGTGTGAATGTCTTGGGGAGGGGCCGGTGGAGCTGGGCCAGCCTGGCCCCCTGCTTCACTTCTGGGCACCTGGGCCCATCCAGGTGGAAGAGCTGGGCTGCCTGGAGGCGGAGGCGGAGGCCAGGGAGGAGCGCTGTGGAGCAGCAGTCCCCGATCAGCCCCCGGCTCCGGTGAGCGGGGCTTCTGCTCTGGGCTTCTCTGGGTGGGTGCTGGGTGGCCGGGCCCTGCTCTTGTGCCCAAGTCGCTCTCCCCTGCCAGAGAGTTCCCGAGGTCTCCGGGGGGTTGGGGAGAAGCTGCCTTGCCCTTGGGTTGCCCAGCGTTTGTCGGAGGCCTAGGAGGAAGCCCGATCCTTGGGGCCATCCTGCCATCTCCCAGCTTCCTGTTCGCCTCTTCAGGCCCTTTTCCCACGCCCTACCCCGTGGCCCTCGCTGAATGCAGGTGCTGGAGCAGGGCCTCATCTAGGTGTGTGGCCCCCACAGACTGCTGCTGGTGGCCCCAGAGCCAGCCAGCCGGCCTATCACCATGGCAACGGACCTTACAATGACGTGGATGTTCCCGGCTGCTGGTTCTTCAAGCTGCCTCACAAGGTGTGTGTCCGGTTCACGGCTGTGCTGCCCTCGCTGTGCTGGGGGCCCACGGGCCCCCAGGGTGACTCGGGCCCGGAACCGCCCTCTGCAGGAACGACACGCCTGATGGGGCAGAGCGTGATCCCAGACGGCTCACCGTCTCTCAGTGTGTTTTCCGAGGGGCGTGGCGGTGGGACGGAATGACATAGGGCCTGTTGGGTGTCCGCCACCACATCTGTTGCATGATGGCTTCTGTTGACTGATGGTTTGTTGCCCGGGTCAACTGTGGTCCGGAAGCAGATGATCTTCTTTCTGACGTGTCATCAGAAGGTCACTAGCAGCCTAACACTGGTCCCAGTGCCTGTGTCACTCCCCTCCCTTCATCTCACGTCAGTACAAGGAGGGTGAATGCAGTACGTGAGATGTCTTGAGAGGGGGAAGCCACGTTCACTTCACGTTTATTACAGGTCATTGCTCCGTTCTGTTCTATTAGGTATTGTTAATCTCCCTGCGTGTAGTTAAGTTTTATCGTAGATACATAAGGAAAAAAGCATGTATGGGTCAGCATTGTCTGTGGTTTCAGGCATCTGGGGATCTTGGAACGCACCTCTCCCCCCGCCCCCCACACACAGACAAGGGGGGATGGCTGTGTCGTGAAGGGAGCGGGTGTGTTGCAATCAGGGGTTTGCCCCAGGCTGCTCTGCACGAGGTTCTGGGCTCAGTGTTGGGCGGAGCTGAGGTGCACAGGGCATTGATGGGCTCTCTGGCCAGGGGTCTGCCACCAGCTTCCAGCCCCTGCTCCCTTTGCCCTTTCCAGGATGGCAGCAGCTTCAATGTGGGCAGTCCCTTTGCCAAGGACTTCTTGCCCAAGATGGAGGACGGCACGCTACAGGCCGGCCCAGGAGGCGCCAGTGGGCCCCGTGCCTTGGAAATCAACAAAATGATTTCTTTCTGGAGGAATGCCCATAAACGAATCAGGTGGGCCACTGTCGGAGGGCAGAGACATGTTGTCTATACTCCTGGCCACGCCGCGGCAGCCCTGGCCCCTTTCCCCCCACCTTGCACCCCTGACCCAAGGCCCGGCTACTGGTTCTGGTCCCGTGGGAACGCAGGCAAGTCTCTTGCCTCCCTAGCTTCAGTTTCCGTGCTTACGTTGAAAGAGTGGTGCCGTAGGGCCTTGATGGTGTAGCTGCTGGAGCCCTGGGTGTGGCTGAGGACCGTGGAGGGTTGGTGGCCTGAGAGCTGCATCCGGGACTGGGAGCTGGGTCCTGAGGCTGAGAATGGCAGTGGACTCACCCTCAAGGCTGGCTCGGCAAGGGGGGTGGGGGGTGGGGGGGCTCCAGCAGCATGCTGCTGCGACAAGGGCACTTCCCTGGCTGCTGAGGTCCGTCCCAGGCGTGGCCGAGGCACTCGTGGCAGGACTGACGTAGTGGCCTGGCCAGGTCTCAGGTGGCTTACGCTCCTGAGTGGTAGGTTCTTGGGCCCGTCCTGAATGCAGTCTGTGTGAAGAGGGGGAGGCTGGGCAAGGAGGGGGCACAGTAGCCTCCAAAGCTGAGCCTGGGGGTGGATTCTCCTCACGGACGTCCTAAGCCTCAGTCCATCTGTCCCCACAGCTCCCAGATGGTGGTGTGGCTGCCCAGGTCAGCTCTGCCCCGTGCCGTGACCAGGTATGGCCTGCCGGGTGGTTGTGGGGATCGCAGAACTGAGTGGGGACGGGCCCGAGGACCCTGGCAAACTGCCGAGACTCGTGTCCTCCCCCACCCTGCCAGGCACCCCCGCTATGATGAGGAAGGCCGCTACGGGGCCATCTTGCCTCAGGTGGTGACCGCCGGCACCATCACCCGCCGGGCTGTGGAGCCCACGTGGCTCACTGCCAGCAACGCCCGGGTACGTGCCCTCTGCGCCTTTGGACGTTGCGCTTCCTCTCCTGTGTCTCTAGAAACTGGGGTGTGGAGGGCCTTCGGTGAGGAGCAGGAGAAGGAACCGAAGATCTGGGGCAGGCGGGACTCAAGTTCAAATCTAGCTCCACGGCTCGTCTGTTCCTTCAGCAGACGTGATCTGGGTACCGCCTCGTAGCCAGATGTTGACGTGTGCGTGATCTGTACGGCCGCGGTGGTGTTTAGGTGGGGCCAGGGTCAGGTCAGGCGTGGAGGGTGGGCGTCTTTACCTGTCGCCCTCACTGCTGCCAGCTGGCCCTCCCCGGCACTGTGGAGTTTGGGGCAGTTGTGTGGCGTTTTCTAAAACTGCCCCCTCGGGAGAGGCCCAGCATCCTCCCTCAAGTCTGGCTCCGGGGAGCGGGTGGGAGGTGTCTCACCAGGGTAGCTGGTGAGGGTCTGACCTCGCTGTTGTGCAGCCTGACCGAGTAGGCAGCGAGTTGAAGGCCATGGTACAGGCCCCACCCGGCTACGTCCTCGTGGGTGCCGACGTGGACTCGCAGGAGCTGTGGATCGCGGCTGTGCTTGGAGACGCCCACTTCGCGGGCATGCACGGTGAGCCGGAAGCGGGGCCGGGCCGTTCGCTGGCAAAAGGTCTCCGAGCCGCCCTCCTCACGCCCGCCTCTACCCGCTCTGCCCCTCCCCGCAGGCTGCACGGCCTTCGGCTGGATGACACTGCAGGGCAGGAAGAGCAGGGGCACCGACCTACACAGTAAGACCGCCTCGACGGTGGGCATCAGCCGTGAGCACGCCAAGATCTTCAACTATGGCCGCATCTACGGGGCGGGACAGCCCTTCGCCGAGCGCCTGCTCATGCAGTTCAACCACCGGCTCACACGTCAGGAGGCAGCCGAGAAGGCCCAGCAGATGTACGCCGTCACCAAGGGCCTTCGCAGGTGAGGGTCCCTCCCCCGTCTGTTACCCCCGGGGCCTCAGGCCTGCCCTGCTCCCCTTTACTGCTCTCCTCCCGTTTCCCATCACCTGAGCCTTCTCTTGGCCCCTTGCCGTTCAGACCTCTGACCTTGCCCCAGGACGGTTTGTCCTTAGGTTGTGCCATTTGCTGCTTTAATAACCTTACACAGTCTTCCTCATAGAGCGAAGGCTGTCCTTTTGTTGCGTTGCCACCGAGTGGCGGCACGTCGACAGCCGTGGTCATGCAGAACACCCAGGGGGAACCGGGCAGGCCCTGGGTGGGACAGCAGGAGTTGACAGGAAGGAGCCGTGCAACACCGGACTCCCTTGACTGTGCGACAGGAGGAAGCCTCCCCAGGCTCCAGCTCGTTCCCTCTGGCGGCGCCTTTTGTGTGCTCAGGGTTGTAGTGGGCTCCTAGGAGGGTTCCCGAAGCAAGTGTTGGAGGAGAGGTGCACCACGGCCAGCTTCCGTAGGTACGCTCTGCAGCGACCGTGTCCAAGTAGCCGGCCACCTCGTGAGACCGAAGGGTAGGCAGGTGATGGTGTGGCGGTGACTATACACGTGCAGACGGGGGGGCGGGGTACCATGCAGAGTAGGGGGGGTGTGCGGCTTGCACGGGGGGCGCGAGAGCAGTGAGAGGTCGGGCTGTCAGAGAATCTGAAGGCGTCACACAAGAGTCTGGGTCGTGAGCGCGGGAGGGGAGCCTTGGTGCTGCTTTGAGGTGGTGAGTGACAAGGCTCCGGAGCCATGAGGGGACAGGCCTGGTGTTGTCACAGGCTGCGAAGCCAGGAGTCGGGTGACGGGAATGGAGGTCATCAACCGGCCTGGATGTGGTCATTTTCTCTGGATGCCCTTTTCCCTTCAAGGAGCTTCCCATTTGCTACTGCCCCTCCGGCCAGGCTGCTGGCCTTTGCTGCCTCCGGAACTAAAACATGGCAGCTGTTGGTCATTCGGTGGTTCCTGACCGCGTCTGCGGCATCTGCCTTCGTGGCGGAATCTGTCCCTTACTGGGCTACCGTGGCACAGCCCACAATAGCCCGGGCTCCTGTCTGGGCTTCACCTTTGCCCGGCGACTCCCTTGCTGGCTCTCGGCTGGTTTCTCCCTGAAGCAGAGCCCGTGGGGATCTGGGGACACTCCTGGCCCCGGGCTTGGCACACAGGAGGCGATCCCACAGGAACGGTAATGATGACGCTGCCCCTAGGTACCGGCTTTCGGATGAGGGGGAGTGGCTGGTGAGGGAGTTGGACCTCCCCGTGGACAGGACTGAAGATGGCTGGGTTTCCCTGCAGGATCTGCGCAAGATCCAGAGAGAAGCTTCAAGAAAGTGAGCGCCCTCTGTGTACCAAGGACGGCGGGGAGGGGTCCGGGCTGGCCCCAGGAGAGCTGCGATGCCTCGTTTTCAGTTCTGAGAGGCTGAAAGGCAAAGCTTCCCCTTTCCCCCCCTGGTCCCCAGGTCACACTGGAAGAAGTGGGAGGTGGTCGCCGAACGAGCGTGGATGGGGGGCACAGAGTCAGAAATGTTCAACAAGCTGGAGAGCATCGCCACGTCTGACACCCCATGTACCCCCGTGCTGGGCTGCCGTATCAGCCGAGCCCTGGAGCCCTCGGCCGTCCAGGGGGAGGTAATCTCACTGTCCTTGGAGCCCGAGCAGAGGGGTCACGGGAGGGCAGGGCTCCTCCCCAGAGCGAGCTGGCGTGCGGCACCACCCCTCTGACCCATGCCCTCCTTCCCCCAGTTTATGACCAGTCGTGTGAACTGGGTGGTGCAGAGCTCTGCTGTGGACTATTTGCACCTCATGCTCGTGGCCATGAAGTGGCTTTTTGAAGAATTTGCCATCGATGGGCGCTTCTGCATCAGCATCCACGACGAGGTCCGCTACCTGGTGCGAGAAGAGGACCGCTACCGCGCCGCCCTGGCCCTGCAGATCACCAACCTCCTGACCAGGTACGCGGGGCCCGGGGCCTCTCTGGCCGGCCACGTGCTCCTGTGCGGGGCTGTGGACCAGGCTCGGGCATGCTCTGTGCGTTTTCACTGCCCCAGAAGTGCTGGTTTCAGGTTTTATGTCTAGTTGAAAAAGACGGTCTTGAAAAGACCGGTCTCAACTTTTAAGAAAGATTTCTTGGGTTTGAAAAGTATGTACCCAGACCAGATCAGGGAGGTAGTGAGAGAGGTCTGGGAGGTGTTCTGAAGAGTGGCTGTCCTCTTGTCCTCCCCTAGGCACACACCTTGGTTTTGCAGATCAAACGCCAGATAGCTTTTCTCCGTTCGGACGAGAGGGTTTTCTTTCATCCGTAAATGTTTCCTTAAGTGCCAAAAGTTTGTTATTTGGACTACCAACAGAAAACGTTGTTAAATGTGACTTAGAAAGTATTTTTATAGTAAGATTCCTAGTTTACGTGGCTTAAATGGTAACTATAGTTCCATGTTAGTCTGCCACTCAGAACCAGTTTGGGACCCAGATCTGTCCTAATGGGCAAATAAGAAGTACTCTGCACATTAACACGGTCTCCGCTGCCCTCTTACAGCGAAGGGTCCTCATAGGTTTTGAATATCGTTTGGCCCAGTAAGTCAAATTTTGTACGTCAATAAAGCGGACCAAACCGTGGGGGGAGAAAAGATGTGTTTGGGTCCCTGATTTCATTTTGGTGTCGGCGGGAGGGGTCCGGCTGCTGGGTGGAGGGCTGTGCTGGACACGCCTGAGAGGAGGTGGGGTCTTTTTCAGGTGCATGTTTGCCCATAAGCTGGGCCTGGATGACCTGCCCCAGTCAGTCGCCTTTTTCAGTACAGTCGATATTGACCAGTGCCTCAGGAAGGAAGTGACCATGGATTGTAAAACCCCTTCCAACCCAACTGGGATGGAAAGGAGATACGGGATTCCCCAGGGTGAGCTCCATGCATTTGTTTGTTGTGCGTAGAACACAAGGTGGACTCGAAAGCCGTCTCGGGCAGCGGGAAGCTCAAGGCTGCCGGCGGCTCCTCCAGTTAATCATGTGCCGCGGGCCCGAGGTGAACATGCTGTTCAAATCGCAGAGGAACGGGTTTCTAGAGAGCTGTTCACGTACACAAAGAAACCAGACCTCAAGATATTCGCTATGTACTATTATTCTCTCTCCAACCACACCAAAAATGCGTTTTAAGATTTATTGTATAAACTCAAAGTGCATTCTCAAGAAAAAAAAAAAAAACTGTGCTTTGAATAATCTGAACAAGTTAAAGCAACAACTTCTTTAGTACAGAACAGACACTCCCACTCCTCCGGCCTCCCCGCTCCCTTCTGGGCGCAGAGGTACAGTTCTCGAGGAAGCATCCTAACCAGCTTACACTCTCTTTCAGGTGAAGCGCTGGATATTTACCAGATAATTGAACTCACCAAAGGCTCCTTGGAGAAATGAAGCCCGCCTGGACCGTAGCTCTGCCCGGAGGCCCTGTATTTGCTCCCGTGGAGCTTCGTCAGGGCGGTGCGGGCTCCCACACTCAGGCTTTCAGCTGTGCTTTTTGCAAAAGGGTTTCCCTCGGGCCAGCCCTTCGTCAGTAGCAGGACCTGCCAGGCACGACGGCCTCTACCTGAAGGTGCAGTTGAGTTCAATGGGTTCGGAACCAAGACGCTAACACTGGTGCAGGCTGTGGGACAACGGGGCACTGTTGCTTGCTGGGTACAAAGAAAGCAGAAGCCCCAAAGTTCACATTAACTCAGGCATTTCATTTATTTTTTCCTTCTCTTCTTGGCGGGTTCTTTGTTCTGTCCCTCGTGCTCTGACGCAGTGCCCTAGAAGGGGAGAGAAGTCATGCTCTAATGTGATAAGCCTGCTCAGAGGCAGTGGAAATAAAAACAAAAATCCTTTATCTTCTCGCCAAAGCCTGTGGTGGTGGTGCTTTCTCCACAGACAGAACAACCTCCTAGGAGTGGGAGGGGGAAGAGCGGGGAGGCCTCTAAAGTAGCGGAGCAGGCCCGTGCTAATGCCTTTCCTGCGGACGGACACGGGCGAGGACAGAGGCGCCTCGGTGCTGGGTGGCCCTGCGCCGGCTCAGTAAAAGGGCAGGAGACAGGGCCAGGTGTGTTACAGCCTGGGATGTGACCGCCCGAAGAACGTAGGTTCAAAATTTTTGAGAAGCGACAGATCAGGGTGGCTTATGTCAGTTTCCACGTCAGACGGACCTGAGCCAATGAAACTTGTAGGAGCTCACGGGGCTTGGGGGCGCTACCGCAACTGGAAGAGCTAACGGGCCAGAGGAGGCTGAGACGTGGGGGTGGGTGGGCTGCAGGAAGCTTTACCTGAACTCCTCACGGCGAGGCCCTCACGACGAGGGCCCAGGGAGAGGAAGTAGTCATTTTCCAATGGTTCAAAAGGTCACAGGAGACCCCATGGTGAGAACGTGTGTCACCACCCCCTTTCTGGAAAGGTCTACCCCAAAATGTGCACAAAACTGGGTAACTTCATATGGTGCCAAACTCCTAGCCCTTCTCTTGACAGCCCTTAAGTTTCGGCTTCGCCTGACCCCCTCCGCCCCCTCTCTCTGGCCCCCTCCCCTCAGCCATGCTGCTCCCAGCCAGTAGGAAGGGTGGCCGGGCTTGCTGCGCTCCAGTCAGGAGCAGGCACTGACCTCGTCGTCGTCATCGTCGTCGTCCTCCTCCTCCTCCCGAAGAACCATATCCAGGATGTTTCCTTTGATCTTAAAGTCTCGTGAGGTGCTGAGCTTCATGTGCTGCATCAGGTTCACCTGCAACAGGTTTTCCTACCTATATGACAGGTCCCGCCAGGGCCACCCGGAGGTGCTGCTGCTGTGCCTCCAACGAACCCTTCGGTGCCGACTTGGAGCGAGCATGCGCCCACCTGACCTGCTTTTCGATCAGTCCCTAATGTGAGGTTTGCATTCAGGCCATCAGATCACAGAGCAAAGGGCTGTGGTTTCCCCACGCTGTGCCGCTTGTGTGTGCCAGGCCCCCTGGCAGGGTAAATGGAAACACTAGAAGATAATGGAGGATGTTTACCTTGGACTTCTTGGAAAGGTGGATGAGGAATTTTTCATACTGTTCGATGGCAAAGATGAGGTTAGGGATTGGCTTGGTTTCCCGAAGAACTCGGGCCTACAGGGCAAAGAAGACGAGACCTAAATTTCAGATTCAAGGGCTTTCAGACTTGTCCTCTGAAACAGTCCGCAGAGCTGCTCTTGGCTTTGCAGGAGAAAGCTAGATCTGCCCTCCAGTCAAATGCAGGATTCCTCATATTCCAGTAATCTAAGATTTCTGCCAGTTCAATCTCCTCGAAGGACCTGGACGCGGATGAAGACAGCAGCAAATCTCTCCATTTACAATTCCTCAGTACCTGTTTTACAGACCGGCTGGAAGAAGGACCGTTTGTAGAAATCTGGTTGCTTCCCTGACTTAACACAGTGAGCCCACCAGTGCCTTTCTAGTTTTCACCATTGGGATCAGATTTCTCCCAGTCTGATTTGTAATCTGTGGGTCCTCCCAAATGTACACACATCGATGTGTTCTGTACTTTTTTTTTTTTATAAAGCCCACAATGGAGGACATTGTTTTTTCTTTTTTATCACATTATCTTGGAGATAGCTCTACGTCTGAACATTTCTATATGTGAACATTTAGATTTGTATTTTCTCATGCCTAAGTCGTATCCTACGGTATAAATAGACCATAAGCCTTTTAGCCAGTCCACTTAGTGCATATCTTCCATCTTGTAAGAGTGTTTCTAGTATCTCGCTTTTGCAAATGACACTACTACGACTGTCCTGGACACAGGCCTTTACAGTTTCTACATCCTAAGAGTGGAACTGCTGTAAAGCACAGTGTGGAGATCTCCTGAAATACAGCACTTACTGCCAAACGGCCCCTGAGAGGCCACTACTGTGCACCTGTTCCAGCAGTGTCCGGGAGAACCCTCCTCCTGTCCCCTCACTGACACTGGCACGTCCTTGAGGGGGCATCTTCCACACACATCAGCCCTTCCTAAAATAATTCCTTTCCAATGGGAATCCAAAGCCATTTCCATTTTTAAAGAAAGAGCTTGAGATTTTCTGGCACTTTCTGAATAAAGTATGCAGTTTTTGGTGGAGGAAAAAGATGTTCCACCTGAATACAAATCCTGTGAGCTGAGAAGCACACGTGCACCCACACATTGAGGTGGCAGCATTAATGAGCTCTAGTTCACACCTCTCACAACCTCCCCATTTTTGTCGCACGGTTCAGTGTTTTTTATACTGAGAGTTGTGCAGTTACCACAATAGATCTTAAGCCATTTTCACACACACCCCAGAAAAATCCCATGCCTGTTTCACAGCAGCCACTCCCCCACCCCAGACAACCACTAATCTGCTTTCTGTCTTCTCAGACCTGCCTATTCTGGGCCTGTCACATAAATGGAAGCCTCCAGCATGTGCGGTCTGTGACTGGCTTCTTTCTCAAGGCTCACGAGTGCTGCTGCATCAGCCGGCAGTGTGGGCTGCTTACCATGGCTGTGGCAACAGCAGCGGTTTTCCCCTTTTTCTTCTCTCCTGTGTATTTTAGGCTCTGACTCCTCTTGTTCTGAAGAAACAGAAACAAATTCTCTCATTCCTGAAGATTCTTCACGGGAGCTAGCAGGCCAGTGGTCATTTTCGAAGAAGGTGAGGATAGCAGAATATGGGGACTCTATAGGGGACCATGTCCGGGTGGAGATAACTGACAGCAGATGCTGGAAGAGGGGGAACATTCTGTGATGCTTTACGATCCTCAGATTTTTTTTTTTTTTTTTTTTAATCGCTGGGAGGTTTACAATCTCCCTCTTAGAACTAGCACATGAAAGTGAGGGCAGGAATGACTGTTCTTGTACCAGACCCACCAAGGGACTGGAGAGGTACAAAGGATGGTTGAAAACAGGGACTGTCACGATGGCAGCAGGAATAGGGATTTCCCAACTCGGCAGTTGGCTCAAAGGGTTTCCCATGAAGGAGAGGAAGCTGGAGAGGTTGCTCCCAGGGCCTCCAGCCTTCCCACTTCGAGGCAGACACCAGACATGTCCGTGTGCCACGTGGTTACGTGCCTGAGAAGGGTTCAGAGGTCATACGAACACTTTCCTGTGTTGTAAATAATCGCAAAAGGAACCAAAAAGTACAAGATGAGGCAGAAGACGGTCAAGACCTACGTCACGTGTGAGGCACACAAAACATGGGAACCTTTCCCTGAAGGGGCGTTGTGTGCCTTCCAAGAAGAAACACACAGGCCTCATGGGACAAGTAAGAGGTTTAAAAACGCAAAGCTGAAAATGGGGAGAATTGTACCACTAGAACCATGTGTGAGAGGCTGGAGTCTTAGTCCCATGGCATGTTCTGGAAATTAAGAAATGATAGGGATTCCAGAGGAGCTGGTATAAAGGTCTATTTTTAGTCCTGGAAGGCAGGGTAGAGAGTGAAGCCCTTTTAAGAAAGTGGCAGGGAAACAGCCATAGATCGAACCCATGTGACCAAGTGGGAAGCAAGGGGTCTTTCTAGAGGTGGTACCCAAGATGGGATCCTGTCCACTGCCCATTCCTGCTGATTTAGGAAGGACTGAAATCACAGCCAGAAGAGGCACCATTTAAAGGTACATGTTCTGAGCAGCATGCTTAAGGGTTTTGAATTACTGGTTTGCACTGCTTTCTTCTCATTGAGATCCAAGGCTGTGGGGAAAAGAGATGAGGATGTAAGAGAATAAACAGCTCTCTGAAAGACGTGGCAAATGCAATGCTGCTTTTTAGATAAGAGGTGGAATTAATGGAGCCATACACTTTTTGCCCAGGGTTGCTCATTAAATACATCTCACAGAGAAAAATGTCTGCCTGTGGATCAGCTGACTTGTCAGGCTTTAAGTCAAATACAGATGGGGAAGGGGGAAAACACCCTGAGAACACATAAATTGGTTTTTGTGTGGGTGGGGGAAATGGGTCAGAAACATATGCAAAACCCTCCAATACTTTACATGACAACAAATATCAGGTGTGATTCTGGAGGAGGGATTGGCAAACTACAGCCCATAGGCCAAGACCAGACCACAGCTTGTTTCTGAAAATGAAGTCTCATTAGAACATAACCAACTGAGCCACCCAGGTGCCCCGAATGTGGGTAAGTGACCGGCTCCCGATTTTGGCTCAGGTTATAATCTCCTGGTTTGTGGGATCGAGCCCTGTGTGAGACTTCGCACTGAGCATGGAGCCTGCTTGGGATTCTATCTCTCCCTCCCTCCCTCCCTCTCTGGCACCTATGTGAACAGTTTTGAGCAAGCATGCAGGCGAGGTCCCAGGAGAGGGCCAGAAGAAACAGCTTGGTGAGAGCAGGTCATAAGCTGTGGCCAGACAGAAGACCTGACCCATAGCACGAGCCTGGCACAAAGGCAAGGGGACAGAGAACCTCAGCTATCGGCACACTATTCAGAACTTTTCTGGCCAAATGCAGATGACAGACTGCTCGGTCACTGATTCACAAGGGGAGGGGAGGAAGCACCCCCGATACCCATAACGAAGCAGTTACCGATGCAAGATGTGCCTGTGCACGATGCAGAGGGAGAGAACAAGTAGGGCTTCACTATGAAAGCAGTCACAGTCCATTGCTTGAACTGACCCGTTAGTGAACATCTGCTGGACTCCTTGAAGATCAAGAACTGCCCTGCAATACTTTGAACTTTAGTGACTAAGTGGCCCCCGAAGACACTGGGTCTTCAGGGCCCCTTTGGGACATTTGGCAATTTCTAGAGACATTTTTGGTTGTCACAACTGGGAGGCTGCTACTGGCATCTGGAAGGTGGAGGCCAGGGATGCTGCTCAATATCCCAGAATGCATGCAAGAGGCCCCACATCAAGGAATTATCCGGCTCAAGAGAGGCCAATGATGCAGAGCCGGCCAATCCCTGGTGTAAGCCAACAGTTAACAGTGACTCAAGTATTACAAGAACCTGATGGTATCTGCTGCCAAATGACATTTAAAATGTCTCCAAATCTTGAAAGAGCCCATCACTTTAATTTAGAGAAGAAAGAAAGGGGTCTGAGCAAATGACAGGAACAGCCCATACGCCCTCTGCCTCCTTGAAAGGGCTGCTGTTCCCAAATACACTGCACTGATCTCAGCCCTTTATGTGCTCACTCACACACTAAAGGACGGCTGATGGCATAGATTTAGAATCACCTAGAAATGAACCAAGTCACAGCCCAAGCATGCATATTCCTTCCCTGCTCCAAATGCAAGCATATCACTTTCTCCAAATTAAGTAAGACTTTTTTTTCTTTGTATAAATGAAGACCTCAAGCCTTGGCTTGATCCCAAAGGGGCAGTCACCTTTGGCTTACGGTAAGTAGGGAAGAAACTTCGTATACACTTGGCTCACATGATCAAGCGGTCCCATGGGGACACAGGAAGTCCTTTCTTACTGGAAGATCTATTTTGGTACTGACTCTGAACCACTTACCTGAATGTAAGAAATGAAAGAATAGCATAGAGGAGTCAGATGAGAACCGGACAGTTTTACCTGAAGCAAAAGAGAAGAAAACCAATGTAACTGTAAGAATAAAATGCTTCCCCATTCCTAGGAAAGGAATTTGCAACTCACCAGCTTTTCCATATTTTTTGGAATTCCTCTGGAGCTCTGACACACCTGGAGATACTAACCAAAAATTTCCAGATTTAGTTTACATCCTCTAGCAATGTTCCCAGACACCTCCAGGTGACTCAGTGGGCTAAGGGAGTGGGGCTCACTGCTGACGAGATGGGAAAGAAAACAAGCTACCCTATTCACAGAGAAGCCTAGACACAAGCTCTCCTTTGTCCCCTCCTCAAGACTCCTGAGCCCCCCAGACAACAGGCAATGAAGGGTTTCTGTTTCCGACTTGCTCAGCTTACTACTTTAAAAATCCTTCAGGCTGATGGTCCCTACATCTAAAAAGCAATGACTTTGCTGTTTTTCCTTTAAAAATGCCAACAGAGGTACCTGGGTGGCTCAGTTGGTTAAGTGTCTGACTTTGGCTCAGGTCATGATCTCACCGTTCGTGAGTTTGAGCCCCATGTTGGGCTCCATGCTGACAGCTCAGAGTCTTAATTGAAGCCTACTTCGGATTCTGTGTCTCCCCCTCTCTCTCTGCCCCTTCTTCACTCACACTCTGTCTCTCTCTCCTTCAAAAATGAATACAAGCATTAAAAAAAATTTTTCTTTAAACTGCCAATAAAGGGGCAGCTGGGTGGCTCAGTCGGTTGAGGGACCAGACTGACTCCAGCTCAGGTCATGATCTCATGGTTCGTGGGTTTGACTCCCACATCGGGCTCTGTGCTGTTAGCACGGAGCCTGCTTGGATTCTCTGCACAACCCCCCCTTGGCCCCTCCCCCGCCTGCACATCCATGCTCTCAAAAATAAACAAACGTTAGAAAAATGCCAACAGAGAGAAGCAGCTTTCAGTATTTCCACTACAGAAGTGTAGGAGCCACACCACATGGCCAGATCCACACCTTCTCAGAGATGGCCGCACTGCTGTTTGGGGACACCACGTGGGGGTCTACCACCTTTCTTGGATTGTCTACACCTTTCTAAGTATTTCATATGGATCACTGCCAGAATCAAAACTAAATCAGCCAGTTCCTACCACCTTCCGAATGTTTGCTGAGGACCAAAATATTCCAAGTGCAAGAAAAGAGTTCTCTGTTAACAGATTAAGCATAAGGTGCATTAACTGACACTTAGGGCAGACTATGCCTTGCATTTAAAAAAATTACCTTTCTCCTACCCAAGTACCTGACCTGACCCAAGTACCCGTAAGGCATTTAACACCTACTTGTTAATGGAAGGAGAGAAGGAATAAACACCTCTTTAGTGCCCAGACTGGTTTGAAACAGTGTAATTTGTGTGCAATAAGGAATCGGATTGAATTCTCTAGCTATAGTTTAGATTAAGTCTTAGAAGGCATTCGAAGGGGCAGAATTCTCAATTAGGGGTCACATACCTACATGCCAAAAAATAAGAGCCTCTAAAGGAGATTTAGAATTCATGTCATCAACTGTTTCTTCCTGGCCCATTATGGAGACACCTGCCACCTACTGACCAAACCAGAATCAAACCACGAGTTGCACGGAAAAAAGCAAAAAGAGCTCTGTACAGAGGCCTCCACAGCAGTGAGCAGCTGCCCTGGCCTAGTCTTGGGCTGGCTGGGGCAGCACGGTGGGAGTGGCTCTGGTCACCTCTCCGATACTCACGTATCTGACAAGTGCTGTGAGGATGGTGTACATTTTGCAAAGGTCCTTTAACAAGATGTCCACACAGCTGCCTGATGGCAGGGCTGTCTGCACCAGCTCGTGGAAAAATGTAAGCAGAGTTCCCAGCTGCATGATGATGGCTTTCTCGATAGGATGATTTGGTAGGGTTGCCTGAGAAGAGGCCTCTTCTAAAGGGAAACGAAATTGGCACATTCAGACCCACTGACCTTATTTTCCAGTTCAAGTGAAGGAAATTTAGAAATCAACTAACCACCATCAAACGGGAAGTCTGTAGGGACAACGAGCATGTAATTCATCATGCAGAGTGAATCAGTAGCCATTCTGTCATAAGCCACACTACAGTCTACTTTTTCCATCATGTTGGAAATCCGGCTCAAACCAACAAACGAATCAAGCTGCCCTTTTACACACCAATCTGGATTTTGGTGGACTCTTTTCACTATTCTTGAAACGCCATCCTGAACGCATCTTACCTGATAACATTTCTTGGCTCACTTGTCCCTTAAGCTTGGTGATCAGCCAGTCCACTTCTTCTAGGACTTTCTCAGCCTGACTCAGAACAAGTAACTGTGAAAGCAAAGAATGTCCAGTGTGGCTCACTGGTGGAACACAGCAACCACAGCCACCTGCAGGCGGGGTTACAGGCCTCAGGACACGAGCCACTACAATTTACTCTTCACATGGAATAAAATGGAAGGAACGATAAGACTATTTCCCATGGCTTGGGGATCCACACTTACACAAACAGTAGGAGCAGCTGTTCTCAAATTCACCATCGCAAAGTGATTTGTTTTCTCCATCTCTACATCCTGAGGAGGCAAACACAGGGGAGATACAATGGCAGTAAAGCTGTCCCCCAGTCGCGATCCCCACTCAGGGTGCCGTAAGCGAAGGCTCGCTACAGTACCTCGTCTATGTCTCCGAGATGCCCGTGGATGTCCTGGGACAAGTCACGCAGCAGGATGACAGGACTCTTATACAAAACATGGAGGCTGAAGAGCAAATTCATCAAGCCCTTACAAAACGAGGCATCCTCTAAGAGTGGGAAGGAGAGAAAATTGATAATTATAACCCAGTCTTTAGGGGATGGCGTGCCTACCCAGAAACGTGGCTTGCCATGTATGATACCGCAGTGCTGCGCACAGTCCATCCAGGGCAGCTCTCCCACCAAGGCACACTTCTGTCCATGGGCCCAAAGAAGGGAGAGGTTTCCTATCATTAGGCAGTCACTATCGCTGTATAACTAGTACCCGGATCAAGAAACAGAATGTTTCCAGCACCCCAGAAACTCCCCTCCTACCTCACTTGCCCCAGCAAGGAACTGGCTGTCCTGATTTCTACCATCACATCTAGTTTTGTCCGATTTTGAACTTTATGTAAATGGAACCAAGCAGTAAGTACTCTTTAAGTACTCTGGTTTCTTCTGTTCACCATCACGTTTGTGCAATTCCTGCACGTTATGTGTTGGCAGTTTGTGTGCGTGCACACAGCCATTCCTTTATCCACTCCACTGCTGACAGACAAGTGGGTTTGTTTCCGCCTATTAAAATAGCACTGCTGTGAGGATCCAGGAGTGGGACTGCTGGACTGTAATCAGATACTGCCCAACAGCTTCCCAAGCGGCTCCGTCAAACGCAGACCTCCACCAGCGGCGGATGAGAGGGCTGACTGTGCCGCATCCTTACCAGTACTCGGTACTGTGGATCCTTCTCAGTTTGGTTACTCTGGTGACTGTGTAATGAGTACCTTTCCTTTTCAAAATGCAATATATTTGGTAAAGACGATTTTATATAAAGCCTAAAAGGAAACAAGAAAGGAAACTTACCCTGGCTGTTTTCCTTGCAAATCTTGGATGTCCAGGATAACATCTGCACAAACTAGAGATTATTCAGATATTAAAGAAACATGCCAACAGACAAAACAGACCTAGGTGCTGTCAGACTGGAGGAGTCTAGACCTTTCCAAATCTCATCAGCTGCCAAAACATGTGCCTGGATCTAAAGTGATAATCTACTAAGAACAGCATAAAAATAAGTCTAAAATTATTAGAAGAATTAGTGATTCTTCTCTCACAATATAATAAACATATGACTTAATTCTCAGTCTGTGCTCTCATTAAGGACCAAAGGTCCTGAGGTCTGGACTCTTACCCCCCTGAGCTTCCTCTACCCCTACCACCATGGTCGAGGACTAATGCACCCTTTTTCAACCCCTTCCCAAAGGCCTCATTCTTTCCACACTTGAGACATCTTTAAGAATATCAGTCTAATGGAGAGATGCAGGAGAATAAGATCCTGGCCATAAAGACAGCAGAATTAGCTTCTAGGAGCCAAGAGGCCAAAGGAGGTCAGAAGGCAGTAGGGGAAAGAAAGGAAGAAGAGGCAAACAACCAGATGCAGTTTTCTTAGATAAGGAGAGGAGGCTTAAGGTCTTGGGATAGCAGGGTCCTGAGATGCCAGACACAAACTCAAGCTTGCCTGCTGCTCTGGCAGTTCCCTGAATAGGTTTTCAGCCACAAAGGCATTGGCATTCAGTATACTGAAGTGCAAAATGACCAGGAAAAACTCAAAACTCAAATTTTGATCTGTTGAGGTAAAAAATAAATTGATGCTAATTCTGAAAGATCTCTGTGAACGGGTATAAAAAGGTCTCCAGAACACTGCGGGAAATGTAATAAGCTGGATGCAGAACAAGCTTTTGTGTGAAGACAGACAGGGCTGAGAATAAAAAATCTATATTCATATTTGCTACCACAGGAATAAAGCAACTCTTGAAGGATACTTCAGAAACTAAAAAACATTACTTATTTGGGGAAAAGAACAGAACAGGTGGAGGAGGACAGGAGGGAGACCGTTCATTGTGTCTTCTTATAATTTCCGGTTTTCAAATCATAGGACTTTATTACCCACTCAAATTTAAAAATATTTAGAGATTATCTGAAATGATGGGGGTGGGTGGGTGATGATTTTTGAATTAAAGCATTTTTCTGTATACATGGGCCTTTCCAAATCCAATTAATTCCTGCAAATGTCCCCCCTGCCCCACTCCCTGACACTTTCTCTCCTGGTGCTCTATTCGCTGCAGCAGCATCAGACAGTGAAGGGGGTGAGTGGCCTGGCAGCAGGACGACGTGAGGAGCTAGAAAGAGGGACTTGGTACCAGCTAGGAGCTGGACTCGGTACCAGCCAACCTTGCTGAAAAGTCAACTGCACAATGTGAGCCACCTTCATAATTAGTATGCTTTTATCTTAGAAAAGAGGGAACACCAAGAGCAAGTAAAAACAAGCGAAAAATGTTAAAAGCACCAAAGATAAACAAGGTGTTTTTTGTTTTTTTTTTCCTATAGTGCTTACTGCTGACAAGGGTCAAGGGCAACGGCCAAAAAAAAAAAAAAAAAAAGCAGTATGTTCTTGCCCTATATGGCTGCATATAATTATGTTATGGAAGACACAATATGTAGGAAAGGGAACATTTTCCAGATCTTATATTGACTCACGAGCATAATTAAATATATTATCTTATATTATTTAAAAATAAGATTTAAAGAGGACATTTAGAGGTTCCTGGATGGCTCAGTCAGTTAAGTGTCCGACTATTGATTTTGGCTCAGGTCATGATCTCATGGTCATGGGACTGAGCCTCAGGTTGGGCTCCATGCTGAGTGTGGAGCCTGCTTGGCCTCTCTCCCTCTCTCTCTGCCCCTTCCCCTCTCACAAGTGCTCTTTTAAAATAATTAATTAATTAATTAAAAAAAGAGGACATGTAGATATATACAATACAGTTGATCGTCGAACAGTGCAGGGGTTAGGGGCACTGACCCCCTGCATAGTCAAAAATCCACGTAGAGCTTCTGACTCCCCAGAAATGTAACTATGAATAGCTGACTGTTGACCAGAAACCTATGTATTACATCAATGGTCTATCATCGTTTATTTTGTACATTATATGTATTATACACTATACTTTTACAATAAAGCTAGAGCAAAGAAAAGCTTATTAAGGAGATCACCAGGAGAAAATGATACATTTATAGTACTGGACTGCACTTATCAACTGTACTTTGAATCCACATAGTTCAAACCTGTGCTATTCAAGGGTCAACTGTACTCCCTGCCTCTGAGGGATGCATGCTGGGTGGGACTAAGTAGCACTTCTCTCTACCTGAGGGGAGGATGGCTCCAGCAGCTTGGACAAGTTGGAGAGAACAGTGACCAGCAGGAGGGCTTCTTTGCCATTAAAGTCTTCCTCTTGGCTGCTAAGTAAATTCAACAAGGACCTCTGGGAAAGGAAAGCACATGTGGAAAAATCAGCAGATATATTCCTATCACGGAGAAGAGTCCTCTAGCCAGAGATTCCTAAGGCTGGGGAAGAAAGGATTCAATGCTACCAAAATTCCAAGAGGACAAAATCTGAAAATAAGCCTGGATCGAACAAGTAGTTTTCTGCCCCATTACGGACCACAAATCTGAGGGTTCCCCTGAAAACTATGAACTCCTTCTCCTCTAACACCCTGCCCAGGAATGAACAGTGCACCCAACTTTGGGTGGTTCATAACTTCCGGAGGCCCATCCACCGACCTCACGTTTAGACCATGGCCCAAGCCCAGCATTCCACACACCTTCCTGGTTTCCTCTGCCCTGTTCCTCTCTCACCACCTGAGATACTCTCCGTTTTGTCTTCTTTCCTCGCTCAGTGTAAACTCCCCAAGGAGTTTTGTTTCTTTTGTTTTCCTGCTATATTCCCAGCACCTGAAACAGTCCCTGGCACAGAGTAGGAACTTTAATACTGTGGTTAGAAATTAAGGCTTCAAAGGATGCCTGGGTGGCTCAGCTGGTTAAGGGCCAGACTTTGGCTCAGGTCATGATCTTACGGTTCATGGGTTCGAGCCCCGTGTCAGGCTCTGTGCTGACAGCTGAGCCTGGAGCCTGCTTCAGATTCTGTCTCTCTCTCTCTCTGTCCCTTCCCCACTCATGCTCTGTCTCTCTCCCCCAAAAATAAAATTAAAAAAAAAAAAATACATAAAAAAAAACAACTAAGGCTTCAATGAGTGGTCTTTATGCAATATGACAAAATCAACCTATACATGGACACAAATCAAAGACATAACTTCTCTACCTTAATAGTCAATCTCTTCATGTCAATTCTAACAGTGATTCTTGGAGGCAACAAATGCTATAGGCTGGGGTGGCTTAACACCTGTCCTCCCCAGAATCCTCTTAAATGCGTGACCTTCCACTGAGTAGAGCTATGTCCTGTTGCCTGGATGGTGACCCAGAAGAAATCGTGCCCTCCTTGCTCACTGCCCGCTCCACCCACAGGTGGCCCAGCTAACAGTCCCCCTGCAGGAGCCCCCCTGCAGGAGTCCTCAGGCAAGCAGGGCAGCTTGCCAAGGCTTCTCACCTGAAACTGCCGGATCTGGAACGCTGCTCTGTGAGTGACACTGCCTTCCACCTCCTCTCCCTCCTCACCTGTGGCATCTAGGAAAGGAAAAGATCGCTATCTTCTCTGAAATGGACTTACTATGACACTTTTTTGGCCTTTTGATATGAAGTTAAATTTTTAGAAAGCCAAAAAAAAAAAAAAAAAAAAAAAGTCTAGGGGCAGATTTAAATATATTCCTAACATTCTGCCATTTGTTAATACTATCTTTCAGTTTCCAGTCACTATTTGTGGTTACGTGTTAAAATCCAGTAAATGCCAATTCTGAATCCACTAGATGTCACTCCTTAGCCACATTAGGACTGCTCTCAGGTGTCCTCTGGTAGGTTAACAAATAGAATCACAAGAGGTTTGGTTAAGAAAGAGAAACCTGGATCAAGCCAATTTATCAAAATCGAAATGCCCACCTAGAGCCCTGAGAAAGTGCTGAATCTTGGGCTGAAAGAACTGCTGCACGGCACTGAATATCTTCTGTAAGCCCTCCAAGCACAGCAGGGAGATGCTCTTGCCTTTCTCTTTCTTTCCCGAATCTTCCACTGAAGTAGGAATGGAAGTGTATCTCCAAATTAAGACCCTGAAAATAGGAAAAGTGATTAGTGTCAGGTTCACCAAGGTAAATTTATATACTGTAAAATTCACATGCTATACATGTACAGTTCAATGAATTTTAGCAAACTTCTATTGGTGTGCATCTATCCCCACAATCAAGACATTTTCATCATCCCAAAAGTTCCCCTAGGCTCCTCTGTAAGCCAGTTCTCTCCTCCTGATTTTCCAAGCACTCACTGATCTGATTCCTTATCCCTATGGTGTCACTATTTACAAAATAACATATAAAAATGGTAGCACTCATATGTAGCTTTCTGAGTCTAGCTCTCTTAAATTTTTTTTTAAATGTTTTTATTTATTTTTGAGACAAAGAGAGACAGAGCATGAGTGGGTTAGGGGCAGAGAGAAAGGGAGACACAGAATCGGAAGCAGGCTTCAGGCTCTGAGCTGTCAGCACAGAGCCTGATGCGGGGCTTGAACTCATGGACTGTGAGATCATGACCTGAGCTGAAGTCGGACGCTCAACCGACTGAGCCACCCAGGCACCCCTTGAGTCTAGCTCTCTTAATGTAACATATACTTCCTTCGATTCACCTATGTTGCTGTATAGTTTGGAATTTGGAATTTTTTATGTAGACAATTATAATGTCCTTGAACACACAGTTATTTCTTCCTTCCCAATCTGGATGCCTTTTATTTCTTTTTCCTGCCTTACTGCACTGGCTAGATGCTGAACAGCAGCAGTGAGAGCACCAGGCAGGGGCAGGGGACATTCAGTCCTTAATCATTAAGTATGGTATTGACGGTAGGTATTGTGGATTCCCTTTATCAGATTAATAAAGTTCTCTTTTATTCCTAGTTTGCTGAGAGATTTTATCACAAATTTAATTTTCTGCATGTATTGAGATGACTATACAGTGTTTTCCTTTAGTCTGTTGATATGAACTGTATTGACTGATACACAATTTTTTTTAATAAAGTTTATTCATTTATTTTGAGAGAGCAGGTACAAGTCAGGGAGGGAAAGAGGGAAAGAGAATCCCAAGCAGGCTCTGTTATCAGGGCACAGTGTTTGGGGCTCAAACCCACAAACTGTGAGATCATGACCTGAGCTAAAATCAAGAGCCAGATATTTAACCTACTGAACCACCCAGGCGCCCCCTGATTTACACATTTTGAACTAACTTTGCATTCCTGAGAAAAATTCCACTTAATTACATCATGTTCGTTACTAATTGTTAGGTTTAACTTGATGATATTTTTTACATCTACATTCAAATGGGAAATTGGTCAGTAATTTTCTTACCATGTCTGAGTCTGGCATTAGGTAATGCTGGCCTCATAAAATGAATCAGGACATATTTATTCTCTCCTATTTTCTGGAAGAGTTTGCATAAATTGTTACTATTTCTCTCTTAAATGTTTGGTAGAATTGACCAGTAAGGACATCTAGTTACGGAGTTTTCTTTGAGGGAAAATTTTGAACCACAAATTCAGTTTCTTTTTCTTTTAAAGATTTTATTTTTAAGTTACCTCCATCCTTAACATGGGGCTCAAACTCACAACCCCAAGATCAAGACTCCCATGCTCTTCTAAGCCAGTCAGATACCCCTCAATTTCTTTTTTCGGATAAAGTTTATTTATTTATTTATTTTGAGAGACAGAGAGAGAGAGAGAGAGAGAGAGAGAAAGGGAGGCAGAGAGGGAGAGAGAAAGAGAATATTCCAGGCATGCTCCACACTGTCAGCTTGAACTCCCCAACCATGAACGAGATCATGACGTGAGCCAAAATCAAGAGTCAGACCCTTTATCAACTGAGCCACCCAGGTGCCCCCTCAATTTCTTTCATAGTCACAGGATTATTCAAGTTATCTATTTCTTCCTGATTTCAAAAGATTTGTCCATTTCATTTATGTAATCCAGTTTACTGGCATAAAGTTGTTAGCCTTCTACCATTATCAATGTTTACTGTCTGTAGAGTCAGCAGTGATCATCTCCTGTTCCTAATTTGGGTCTTCTCTGTTTTCCTCACCAGTCTGGCTAAGATTTATTGCATTTACTGACCTCAAAGATTCAGCTTCAGGCTTCATCCCTTCTCTATGATTTGTTCCTGTTTTCAATGGTTCTACTTTGTCTTTATTACTTCCTTCCTACTTCCACTTTAATCTGTTTGTTTTTTTTTTATTTTCTTAACATGGGAGCTTAGAGATGTGCTATTTTTTTCCTAACGTAACCACTGACTGTTACAAATTTCTACCTAAAACCGCATTAGCTGGATCATACAAATTATGAAATGTAGTGTGTTCATTTTCATTCTGTTCAAGACATTTTCTGATTTTTTACTTCCTCCTCCTTGAGTATGGATTATTCAGAAATGCATTTCATTTCTGAATATACAAGGATAATCCAGCCATTTAAAAAACATATTAAAAAAATTAAAAATATTTGTTACCACTTCCTTGTTTAATTCTATTGTGCTCAGAGAACATACAGAGTTCTATTTTAAAAATTTGTTCAGTTTATTTTATGGCCCAAAATATGGTCCATTTGATAAATATACCATGTGCACATGAAAAGAATGTACATTTTGAAACTGTTAAGTATTATATAAATACCCATTAAGTCAAGCTGGATGATCATGTGGCTTAAGTCTTCTATGTCCTTCCTGATTTTCTAAATACCAACTCTCTAATGATTTCTAAGAGGGGATGAATTATTTACTTATTTCTCCTTCAGTTCTATTGGTTTTTGCTTAAAGAATTTTAGTGTTTTGTTGTTAGGTACATGTACATTAAAGCTGTAATGCCTACTTGATGAACTACTTAGTCATTACAACATCCCTCTTTATTCCTAGTATTAGAAGAACATTTTCTATGTAACTAACATTCCACATTAAAGCAAGACTAGGAAAAAAGACTTAGCGACTGCACTTTCACTCTTAGGCTGCACCCAACTTCAAACCGCCTTCATCCCCACCCCGTTTCCTCTCTTGGAGATTCCACAGCAAATAGAACAGGTTTCTGAGGGTGAGAGTGACTTACCGAGTTATATCACAGAGGTTCTGAAAGATCTTTTCTGGGTTTTGGCCATCGGGGCCACTCACATGCCCTGTTTCCTTTAGCTGCTGTACCTTCTGCAGAGCCACACTCACTGCGTAGCGCATAAACTCATTGTTGGACCTTAGAACCGACAGGCTCTCTTCGTGGCTTTGGGCACTGTCCCTGGAAAGAGAGAGAGAGAGAGAGAGAGAGAGAGAGAGAGAGAGAGAGAGAGAGAAACAGATTTCCCTACTGCTGTTGGGATCTGGAATTAGGTTTTGTAGGGACTATTCAGAAAAGCAGGACATAGCAAGTTCTTACTTACAGACCCCAGGTACCCCAGGCCACAGTCACTGCCACAACACCTTTTACAACCTTCATCCTCAGTGTTACCTCATCTTCTCCCCTCCCTCCCCCAATCGCTTCACTTTGATAAAATTAAAATGTCAGTCTTAGTTTCCTTTGTTGTTGTTCTTTGTTTTTTCAATTCAGGTTCTTCTTTTTTCCCTTTTTATCTGTTATACTATTCAAGCTACTTCGGCAGATTTCCCTACAATACCTTACTGCAACTTATCCCTATCTTTTTGTTAAGTAGTCCATTGTTTCTGAGTTTTCCTTAAATAATTCAAGGTATTCTTTCAAGTGTCTACCTAGATTATCCAGCTTTCATTTCAAGAAACTTACGAAAAGCTCCTGACTTACTTCTTACTGTATATACATTAAGAACTGTGAATCCAAACTAGATAATACTAGTGAATCTAGGTAACTGTTACTATCTTCACTACACAGATATCTTTAAGCACTCTATTACCACCTTACCTGAAAAGAGCAGTGAGAAGATCAGACACAAATTTCATGGACAAAAAACTATCATTCGTTTTGTTGGCCACTTTAGTTTTGCCTTTACCAGCCTTTTCGTTAAGGATGTCAGAGAGTTTCTTGTAACACATAAATAAGCTCAGAACCTCCTCAAACTTATTCTTACTGCATAAAAGGAAAAAGAGACCACTAAGGATAAGCATCAGAGTATTGTAGTTTACTTTCACACCCAATAAGGAAATCCCAATGTTTCTTTAGGTGTTCTAGATGTTCTATTTTAGACACATTATAAATGAATGAACTTGCATTAACTCCCAGATCACTCTAATCCAGCTGTGTTTTTTTCTCTCTTATTTATGCCAGTCAATGCAGAGCATGAAAGTCCAGTACTACCAAACCATCAAAATTGCTCTACTGAAATTAGAACTTGAGTTCAGGGTCTGGAAATTTGGGCTAAATGGAAGCCTGCTAGAGGGACAACAATCCCCAGCCCCTGTGGCATATGTTTTGGTTCTCTGTCTCAGGCTAGATGTTCACAAAAGACCGTGTCATGGCCTTTGGTCTGTTAGTACCTACCATGCTGCTGGAGTTAAAATACAAAACAAAACAAAACAAAACCATAAAATGGAGTCTTCATCAAATTGCAAGGAGAGTTATATGTGGCAGTACCTTACCTAAAATTACTTATGGAGAAGTTATATTCTATTAGAACCTCACAAACTCCCATCACAAGAGAAGCACAGATATTATTTTTGATGCCAACACCAGTGCTCTGAGAAAAATCTGCTGATTTATCCTAAAAGACAAAAGATAAAAATTAATAAGCTATCAGGGCACCTGACTGGCTCAGTCAGTGGAGCATGCAACCCTTGATCTCAGGGTTGGGAGTTTGAGCCCTATGCTTGGTGTAGAGATTACTTAAAAATAAAATCTTAAAAAACAGGGGTGCCTGGGTGGCTCAGTCGGTAAAGCGTCCAACTTCGGCTCAGGTCATGATCTCACGATTTGTGAGTTCAAGCCCTGTGTTGGGCTCTGTGCTGACAGCTCAAAGCCTGGAGCCTGCTTCGGGTTCTGTGTCTCCCCCTCCCTCTGCCCCTCCCATGCTCATGCTCTGAATAATAAATAAATGCTAGAAAACATTTTTTAATAAATAAATAAATAAACTTTTAAAGAAAAGTCAATAAGCGGGGTGCCTGGGTGGCTCAGTTGGTTAACCGTCCAACTCTTGATTTCAGCTCAGGTCATGATCTCATAGTTTGTGGGATTGAGCCCTGAATCAGGCTGTGCGTGGAGCCTGCTTGGGATTCTCTCTCTCCCTCTCTCTGCTTCTCCCCTGCTTGCATGCACTGTCTCAAACTTAAAAAAATTAATAAGCTATTAAAACAGCCTCCATCGTTCAATAGAGCTGAGACTTAGCAATTACCAGTTCAAAGTCCTCTAGCTCACTCTTAATCATTCTGCTAGTAATAGATTCCAATAGGTCCTCCAGGTCTTGATAGACCCCCTCCTCCTCCTCCTCCTCTTTTTCCTGCTGTGGGGGCATCACTTTGCTCTTACACCAGGCCAAACAGTGCTGGACACAACATAACAGATAATCCTGTAGAAGAAAATAGTAAACATTCTTGAGTGTTTAACTGAAGGAGGCTGTTGATAACATATAATTCTAACCTATAAGGCTAAAGTAAGTTATTTTAGCCTATAAGACTAAAGTAAATTATGAATAACTTACTTAAGTCAACCTGAATTAAAACTGGAAAAAGCTAACTGAACTAACAAAGGTATTCTTGCATTCTTTCCCGACCTTTTCCCAAAACTGGCTTTGCAAGTAGTGGGCACCTCAGAATGCAACATCAGAATGTGCTATTTCTGATCTAGTGGAAACACCATGAAGCCTGGTTGTGAAGTTAAATCCTCTCTGGCTACTGAGTCCCAGAGGCTGTTCTGAAGACAGGAAAGGAATCGCTGGGAGACCAACCGAGCATCTCCACCTCATGGCACAAAAGGCCCATTTATGGAGGCAGGATCTGACAAATGAAAGACCACCTCCTTCCCCATCATGGGCTCTAAGTTGCTTGGCGTGGTGGAGCTTCAGTTTTTATTTTCTCTTTTTCCTGTCTTTCTGAGGCTGGATAGTAAGAATAGGAAAACAACCTGTCCTAGTTCCCCTGAGGGTTCAAGAGTGCCAATTCTAGCTCTGCCTAAATCATACGCTCCCTCCAGACTAATGAAGCAGGTCTCCTGGGTTCATCTGCTGAGTGACCTCCTTTCCCCATTCCACAGTATATTTAGTATATTATATAGTCAAAGAGGCACAAATGGGAGATGAAATGCTTCTTAGGGGAGGTGATGGATACCTTGATTTTGTAAAATGTGAACATGGAGATATCTTACCAACAGATCCAAGGTTTATGATGGGTAAGAAAAGATAAGGAGGGAAGATTTAAGAGTAAAATTTCATTGGCAGTACCAGAAGAGTGCTTTCAGGAAAGGTATCTCTTCCTGAAGACGGATTCTTTCAACAGGGTTGATGCTTTTATTTAACAATAAAAATAATGGTTATAGGAAGAATAAAAGTCTCACCAGTGGTTCTTGTAGACAGATTCGATCTCCTTGGGTTAAAATACAAGCTTCCAATTTCAGAGGCGGCAGCACATCAGGTTTTGGCTCATAGTACTGTTTTAACTATGTGTGGTAAGGAAAAAAACACACCAGGGCTCATGAATGCTTTTTCACTTCTTTAACTGGTCCAAGTAATGGCACCTTTAATGTTTAACACCATCTAAGACCTATTTCCCAAGTGTCCAAAGAACAATGCAGCAAAATATGTGTTGCTTTGCCTCAACTCATCCTTTACCCTTGCTTTAGGCAACATGTTGAGATCTTTCCTACTCCATTTCCACTAACTTTCTCACAAAACATCATGCTGTCTCACATCAATTCCTAAACCTACGAACCTACAACCTAAAGCAATCAGCATTTCCAATATAGTTTGATAGTTAAGAACATATAAATAAGCTCTAGAGTCAGAATGGCTGAGTCCAGGTCCCAGTTAAGACTCATGTGTTAATACTTTTGGTAAAGGCATCCATACCTTCGTTCCTCATCTGTGATGAAATATTACTATAAACATATGAGGCTGTGTAAGAATTAAACACGCCAATACATGTAAAGTGCTAAAAACACTACTTAGCACACAATAGAGACGAAGAAATGTTAGCTATTATTTCTCTCCTTTTTAGAGTCTGCACAATTTTACTGGCACACATACTAACCGGAGTTGGGAAGCAGTGTTCCATACCTTCAATCAATTTTCTATGCTTGTTAAGTATATGAATGTTGATGGGCTGATTATAACAGTTTGAAAAGATACACTATAGTTAATAGGATATAAATTTTGCATAGGATCAGGCTTGAGGCCCAATGGAAATCTTTAGATAAATAGTATAAGGACCTTCCAATAATTTCTACACATCCGAGATCTTAACTTTAAATGGAGCTTCTTCAGAATTATAACAAAAGTAATGACATACAAAAGTAGGGGGGATAGGGGGAAAAAAAGAGAGAACTTTCTTTTTAGCCGAGTGGTGGACATGAAAAAACTGCTACCTCCAACCTGGAGTGGTTCTTTTTCTTTTTTTTTTCTTTCTTCTTTTCTTTCTCTCTTTCTCCCTCTCTTTCTTCCTTCCTTCCTTTCCTTTCTTTCTCTTTTCTTTTAAAGTTTATTTATTTCTTTTGAGAGAGCGGGCGAGCATGCACATACATGGGAGAGGGGCAGACAGAGAGGGAGAGTGAGAATTCAAGCAGGCTCTGCGTCATTAGCAAAGAGCTCAACATGGGATTCGATCCCACGAACCCAAGACCACAACCTGAGCCAAAATTAAGAGTCACTGGGACATTCAATCCCCCTAGGCACCCGAGCTGCTTCTTTCTTTGGTCTCTCCCTGCCCTCTGAGTATGGGGGCCAGTTTCAGATCATACCTGGGAAGCTTCGAGAGAGTTACAAACCAAGAAACTCTCAATATATAAAAAAGATTCAAATACCATATAATAAAATATTACTTTGCTATAAAAGGGAATGAAGTACTTATAAATGCTACAACATGGATAAACTGAAAACATTCAGTGAAAGCCATCGGTCACAAAAGACCACATATTGTACGATTCCACTTATATGAAATGTCCACAACAAATCTAGAGAGAAAGTAGTAGATCAGTGGCTGCTTAGGGCTAGGTGGGTGGGAGAAGAATGAGAAAATTAGGGGGGGTTAGCTAAAGGGTGTGAGGCTTTCTGATGTGATGAAATAAATGTTCTAAAATCGATTGTGATGCTGGCTGCACAACTCAATGAATACACTAAAAACCAATGAGTTGTACACTTAATTTTTTTTATTTTTTATTTTTTTTAAGTAGGCTCCATGCTCAGCGTGGAGCAACAGGGGCCTGGACTCAACCCTGAGATCAAGATCAGAGCTGAGATCGAGAGCTGGATGCCCAACTGACTGAACCACCCAGGTGTCCCAAGCTGTACACTTTAAATGGGTCAACTATATGGTATGTAAATTACATCTCAATAAAGGTATTTTAAAAAATAGATTCAAGGAATGCTTAATGAATAAATGTTGAGTGTAAATGGTCTTATTTATGCCAGATATTCTCCAGCTGAACTCTTTTCGTAGTGATCATCTTTTGAAATCTTTTTTTTGAAGTAGTTTAAAAATCCTTTTTTAAACTGAAAAGTACAGAATATAACCCATGCATCTGTAACCTAGATGTAATACATCCATATTTTGCTATATTTGTTTCACATCTCTCTATTCTTTTAGAAGTAAAACAAACAGATACAGCTGCTAATAGCCCTTATACAAATGGTTCTTCAAAAAGTCCTTCTGACTTAGGGTGCAGACTGTTACCTGAGAGAATAACTGTTAAGATGATGCAAAAGGGCAGGTAGGTAAGTGGTAATTAAAACATCAGGACAGCATCACATACCCCAGGCATGTTCGTAATGTACCAGTGTACTATTTGGGAATTATTCTATAGTTTGGAAAGTCCGGAAAATGTCAATCACCTCTCCATGTATTATTATCTATTCTCTATATCCATAAACATATAAAATAAAAAAAAAATGTATTACCTGTGAAAGTAGGGTCTGCATGATTGAATTAGCCAGCTGAGAGTTCCTTCTAAGGACATCGTAGAACCCCTAAGAGGAATCAAATAGAGAGTAAGCTCTTTAACAGATACGCTAAGTTCTAACTTTACTTTTTTTTTTTTACTTTTCTTATTTACTTCTTTTGAGAGAGAGCAAATGAGCGAGCATGGGTGCACGCAAGCACAGACCAGCAGGGGAGAGGGAGAGAGAAAGAATACCAAGGAGGCTCCGTACCCAGTGCAGGGCCTGACAAAGGGCTCCATCTCACAATGTGAGATCATGACCTGAGCTGAAATCAAGAGTCAGACACTTAACCGAGTGAGCCACCCAGGCGCCTCTGGACAATCCTAACTGTAAACATTAAAACAAAATTTTTTTAAACAATACTATTTCTTTACACTATTTCTTAATTCTTTGAAAATGACTGAAATTATAGAGAGAGAAATGACTCAGGGAGTTCAGGTTATCTGCCTAAAAAGAACTAAAGAAATCTTTTTTTTTTTTAATTTTTAATGTTTTATTATTTATTTTTGAGAGAGAGAGGCAGAGCATGAGTAGGGGAGGGGCAGAGAGAGGGAGACACAGAATCCAAAGCAGCTCCAGGCTCCAAGCTGTCAGCACAGAGCCCAGAGCCAGACGTGGGGCTCGAACTCATCAACTGCGAGATCATGACCTGAGCTGAAGTCATGATGCTTAACTGAGCCACCCAGGCATCCCTAAAAAGAGATCTTTGATCACTGAGAACCAGATTAATAAACTGACCACAATCATCATAATTTTTAAACAACAGGTCATTTCTGGATTTGGAGTACTTTGCTCCTTTACAGTCAAGAATGTTCCAGGTCTTCATTCTTTTCTCTCATCCTACATTAACAGCCTTCCCTTTTAGGACATTATTTCCACTTACTTTCCAGCGCTTCAAAAATGTCTCCTGGCCCTGAGCACTCTAAAGTAAATGACTGTGTGATATTTCTTCCCATCCAGTATTTCCCAGTCATAGTTAAAAACTACTTAAGTTAAAATCCTGGGCGGGGTGGGGGGCCTAGGTGGCTCAGTTAAGCATCTGACTCTTGATTTCAGCCAGGTCATAATCTCACAGTTCGTGGGATTAGGCCCTGCATGGGGCTCTGCCCTGACACTGTGGAGCCTGCCTGGGATTCTATCTCTGCCCCTCCCTTCATGTGTGCTATCTCCCAAAATAAATAAATAACTTAAAAAAAAAAAAATTAAATCCTGGGGAGAACTTTCTTTTTGGAACTGGGAAAAAGACTGTATGGTTCATTTGTGAGAAAAAGTAAATGAGAGTTGACCCCCTAAACATTTTTTTATTTAAAAAAAAAATTTTTTTTTTTTTTAACGTTTATTTACTTTTGAGACAGAGAGAGACAGAGCATGAACAGGGAAGGGTCAGAGAGAGAGAGGGAGACACAGAATCCGAAACAGGCTCCAGGCTCTGAGCTGTCTGCACAAAGCCCGACGCGGGGCTTGAACTCACGAACTGCGAGATCATGACCTGAGCCGAAGTCGGACGCTTAACCGACTGAGCCACCCAGGTGCCCCAACATTTTTCTTTTTTAAAGAGAAGACAAAAAGGAAAATTAGCGTTAACAAATATTAAATTTTTAAATAATCCAGTGAAGAAATGGGCAAAAGACATGAACAGACACTTCTCCAAAGATGACATCCAGATGGCCAACTGACACATGAAAAAATGCTCCACATCACTCATCATCAGGGAAATACAAATCAAAACCACAGTGAGATAGCACCTCACACCTGTCAGAATGGCTCACATTAACAACTCAGGCAACAACAGATGTTGGCGAGGATGTGGAGAAAGAGGATCTCTTTTGCATTGTTGGTGGGAATGCAAGATACAAGCTGGTGTAGCCACTCTGGAAAACAGTATGGAGATTCCTCAAAAATCTAAAAATGGAACTACCCTACGACCTAGCAATTTCACTACTAGGTATTTATCCAAGGGATACAAGTGTGCAGTTTCAAAGGGACACATGCACCCCCATGTTTATGGCAGCACTATCAACAAAAGCCAAAGTATGGAAAGAACCCAAATGTCCATTGATGGATGAATGGATAAAGAAGATGTGGTAGATATATACAATAGAGTATTACTCGGAATCAAAAAGAATGAAATCTTGCCATTTGCAACTATGTGGATGGAACTGGAGGGTATTATGCTAAGTGAAATTAGTCAGAGAAAGACAAAAATCATACGACTTCACTCATGTGAGGACTTGAAGAGACAAAACAGATGAACATAAGGGAAGGGAAACAAAATTAACATAAAAACAGGGAGGAGGACAAAACATAAGAGACTCATAAATATGGAGAACAAACAGAGGGTTACTGGAGGGGGTTTGGGAGGGGGAATGGGCTAAATGGGTCAGGGGCACTGAGGAATCTACTCCTGAAATCATTGTTGCACTACATGCTAACTAACTTGGATGTAAAATAAATAAATACATACATACATATATACATAAAGTATCATCATCAGCATCATCAAGGAAACGGTCATCTGCCCTACACCCTGCAACAAGTATGACCAGTGTTGATACCAACACATAAAGAGTTTTTACAAATCGATGATGTGACGTCTTTAATGAACAAATGAACACCAATATCCTAATAGATCAGTCCATGATCTGTATCAAGTTAAGTTTTAAAATTTGGAGCTACATTCAGTGCAGATTCTTTTTTGCATGTGGAGGACTGCAGAGAAGAGTTAACACAGTAGATCTGAGACTGTCATCCTTAGTAAAGCCTGCTTGCAAGATTGCCCCTTGATGGGTGGCTGGGAATCTGGCTGGTAAACAGTCCCTTACACTGATAAAAAGTTTTCCCTAAATGATAGAAATTTACTGTGTATAAACTGTACAATGTGGTTTATGCTGAGTATTTTTATTTTCTTCTGGAAGTTTGGAATTTGGATATGTGCTAATAAGCACAAGTGCCTATGTAAACCAGCACCCCGTAAAAACCTTGGGTACCACATCTCTAATAAGCTTCCTTTACTGAGGAATTGTTATCTACTGATGTGTTGACACAACTCATTTGCTGAAGGAATTAAGTGCATACTGTGCAATCCCAGCTGGAGAGGATTCTTAGACGCTTGCACCTGGTTTCTTCCTGACTCTACCCTACGTATCCCTTGTTTCTGCTGATTTTGCTTTGTATCCCTTAACTAGAATATAGTTAGCCATGAGAATTAATATATGCGGAGTTTAAAAGTCCTCCCAGAGAAATCTTTAAACATGGTGGTTTTGGGGACCCCCCCTTCCAATACAATAAACAATTGTTCCAGTACAGCTTGTTGACAAGATCATCCTTTTTCTACTAAATTACCTTGGGATATTGGTCAAAAATCCACTGAGCAACTTCATACTTTTTCAATTGTCTTGATCCTTCTAGGTCCTTTACATTTTATTTTTTTTAATGTTTCTTTGTTTTTGAGAGGGGAGGGAGGAGGAGGGAGAAAGGGGGGGAGGGGGGAGGGGGGGAGGGAGAGAAGAATCCCAAGGACGCTCCAAGCCCGATGCAGGGCTTGAATTCCTGAACTGTGAGATCATGACCTGAGCCAAAACCAAGAGTTAGACACCCAACTGACAGACACCCAGGCACCACTAGGTCCTTTACATTTTAGAATCAACTTCATTTCTGTCCAAAAAATCCTGGCATTTCAGTTGGGACTGCACTGAATCTACAGACTTTTTTGAGACTAAAATTACTAAAAATACTGTGCTGAGCATTTCAATCTATAAACATGGCACATCCTTCATTTACCTTTTCTTCTTTAATTTCCCAACAATATTTTGAGGTGTTCAGTGCACATATCTTGTACATTCTTTGTTAAACCTACCCTTAAGTGTTTTATTTTTATCTACCATAAATTTTTTTTGATTTCCAATTGTTCACTGCTAGTATAAAATTGGTTTTTGTATCCCACCTTACTAAACTCACTTTTTTGTAGATTCTTTGCTGTCTACATACAGTGCAAATCAAGACAGCCACATTTCATCCTTTCAAATCTGTATGCCTTTATTTCTTTTTCTCGTCGTATTGGATAGAACCCTCACTATAATGCTGAACAAGTATCTTTGTTCTTGATTATAGGGAAAAACATTTAGTCTTTCACCATTTATTTCAGACGCAAGTTTCAGATTCCTTTTATCAGGTGCGGACTTTTTTTTTTTTTTTTTTTAAATGTTGATTTGAGAGTGTATGTGTGCACATGTGTACGTGAGCAAGGGAGGGGCGGACAAAGAATTCCAAGCAGGCTGTGCACTGTCAGCACAGAGCCCGACGTGGGGCTCAACCTCAAGAATGGTGAGATCATGACCTGAGCCAAAATCAAGAGTTGGATGCCCAACCAAATGAGCCACCCAGGTGCACTTCAAATATTCTTTATGATTCCTCACCTTAAACAACCTTTTGGCTAGCCATCACAAAACTACCAATCCTAACTGCATCAAGGAAGAGTGAACTGTACTTTTACAATCAGAAAAAACTTAGTAAAATAAAAAGGACTATTAGTTGGGGGTTGCTATATTTCTTCCACTCTGATTTACCTCATAAAGTATGAGTCGAACATCAGCCTGCTGGCCTAAGCATCTCCTCAAACTATCCATGATCTCAAGGCAAAAAGTTTCATTGGCAACAGAATTGTAACGGCTGTGAACATCCACATGGACCTGAAAGGAAGAGAGGCCAGTTCTTGTATATTTTACCAAATTAATTTTCACAAAGAAGGTAAAACGAGCCTGTGTTCTTGGTCAAAGAAACTTAAATTTAGCTTTCCCCATATGCAAAAATCACCAGTAGGATGTGCTAAGTGTCACTCTTATTCTGGTTTGGAGTAAGAATTTTCAAGCATTTCAACAAAATTAACTCTTCTCTATCCCTTAAGGTCTTTCTTGGCAATGTTAGGTGCTTAGGATGGCACACAGATGATTTCACCACTAGAATCCAGTAGTCTTAATATACTTGATTATACTTAAAAGGTCTAAATGCTTCCTGAAATATTTTCAGGAGCTAGCACAATCTAGCTCTTTTTGCTTCCACAAAATCCTCAGAGTTTTATAGGTAGGTAATGTTTAGTTTAGAAATGGACAAGACAAAGAATTACAGCCCTTGTTTTAAATAATAAATCCAGTAACTATAGACCAAGACTCCTAACCCTTACTACAGGCATCTCAGTGAGGTAGTTAATACTGACAGATCAAATCCTAGCTCTACCCTTCACTGCTTACATCACCTTGGGCCAGTCATTTAACCTTCCTCAGCCTTAGTCTTCTTATTAAGATGTGGATGATTTTAACAATACACTAATGACACCCAGTGTTCCTAATATTTAATCTTTGCCATATGTTATGAACAAAAGTTTTTCGGAATCACACTAGAGCAACAAAGGATTCCTAATAAGATTGTTTCATTAATTTGCTATTTACAAATCACACAGTACATAATTTAAATCAAAAAAAAAAAAATTTTATTGCTCCAAAGTCTGAATTACCAAAATACTGTAAAAAGTCTTATTTTCTCAGATTACCAGGCTGTGCAAAGTAAATTAACTATTAAAAATGGGGATAATAATAACATCTAGACTCAGAGGATTACCAGGAAGATGAAATGACATAATAAATATAAAACACTTAGCACACCACCTAGCAGGACAAACCACAAATGCAAGTCACATTGCTAATTCAAAATTTTCTAGTAGTCAAATTCAAAAAGTAAAAAGATGCTGGTGAAATTAACTTTAACATTTAACCAAATATATCAAAACTATTTCAACATGTAATCGAAATTAAAAGTAACAAGCTATTTTCCCTTACCTCACACTAAATCTTCAAAATGCAGCATGCATTTTACACATACAGCGTGACTCAATTTGGCCAGACACACTTCAACCGAGCATGCAGTTCAACAACCACACTGAGGCTAGTAGCTACCGTGGTGGAGAGCACTGTCTAGCACACAGCAAACCCATCATTTTAAGTAAGTGTTAGCTGTTATCACTGCCATCATCATCAGACTCTGTTTCAGGGTCATTTGTACAACCAGAGCAGGAGAGAGAAAGAACAGCGTACACATCACCAACTTCTGCACGAATGCACACGACAACCCAGCGTTAACAGTCCTTACCTGGCTGGCACCGATGGACTGACTGCACTGGGAGGAGGACAAGCTGCCCAAAACCTTAAAGTTCTTCAGAAGCAGCAAAAACCCAGCAACCGCAGCTTTTCGGGCATCAAGCTGGCTAGCTCAGGAACAGACAGAGAAACAGTTAACCAACAATATTAGCTTCACAGGAATAGGCTTCTGGGTCAGAAAAAGCCAGTTACCTCTGTACAGAAAAGGAATATGAATAAGTAATGAAGCACAGAGCAAAATAAAATAAATTTATATACTCAAAATAAAACATCAGCTGTTCACAGCAGTTAGCAGTAGAGGACCTCAGCTGATTTCTCACTATCTAGTTAACCTCATGACACGATCTATACTTTCTTCTATGTGGGGAACAAGAGTACTGAGAAGCTATACAAGGGCCAATAACTCAAATATCAAGTACTAAGTAGGATAGAAACGGCAGATTGTCTGAAGGACCACTTCCCTTCTTCGTAGAGGAGTATAGTGCTTGGCGCCTTATAAACCCTCCATCCAGAAAAATGATACATTCATCTCACTGAGGCTCAATGATCAATTCATGGGGGAGATGTTATGACATACAAACCTTGGCCTAGCAGACATACCTCTGGGTAAGGAATAACAAAAAACTGTCAACTCTAGAAGAGGGATAATAGTATATACTTGCTGGTTGTTCCTCTGTATATCCACAAACACGTTATAATAGAGTCAATGTGACATCAACTGAGCATCTTAGGGGTGCCTGGGTGACTCAGTTGGTTAAGTGTCCGACTTGGGCTCAGGTCATGATCTCACAGTTCATGAGTTCGAGCCCCGCGTTAGGATTCTGTGTTGACAGCTCAGAGCCCGGAGCCTGGAGTCTGCTTTGGATTCTGTGTCTCCCTCTCTCTCTCTGCCCCTCCCCCACTTGTGCAGTCTCTCAAAAATAAGTAACCGTTAAAAAAAAAAAAAAAAAAAATTGAGCATCATATATTTAAAGTACCAAATGTCTTCCACCTATTACTGGTCCCATAATACTTTTTGGGAGGTAGTAATATCATCTTTAGCTCCCCTAATACTTTTTGGGAGGTAGTATTATCATCTTTAGCTTATACACTAAGAAATAAAGGAAAAGAGATCAGGAGGCATTGACTAAGCCAAAAAATACCTGAGACCGCTTAACAATTTAGTCTACAATCACTAGACCGTAACTCAATATTCACTAGAGTGAGTTTCTTGAATATTTTCCTAATGAAGATGTTTTCCTTTCTAGAACTCTTGCCAGCTGGCACTGCAACCTTGTCCTGAAGATTATTCTAGGGGTGTACAGCAGAGTACCTGAGATCAGAAGCTCATATTCTAGCTCCACGAACCTCTGTTTGACTTGTGGAAAGTCACTTATCTTCTCTAGGCCTGAGTTTCCTGATCTGTATGGAGGAGACTGTAATAATTCTAACTTTACAGGTTACTCGGAAGACTGGATGAGATAAAGAACCCTGCACGTAGCACAAGGCTGTGCCTGATGAAAGCTGTTCTCTTGGGTTAGACGTCTGCAGGACCACCGTGAACAGGCTGTACAAGGAGACGGCAGAGAAGATGGTGAGTAACCTTAGAAGGCACTACTTCCCAGGGTCTCACGGATTTTCAATACCTGGCAAACATGGCTTTCCGAAGGACAAGTATCAGGGAGTCCCTCACCGACATGCTGACCTTGAGAAGGGGCTGAAAGACAAAGAAGAAGCAGGTAGAAAAACCCCCAAGTTTATTAGCCTTTGCTCATTTCTACCCAAAACTGTCACTATTTGGCTCATATAAGGAAATTTGGTTCTGTTTTTACATACATGTTTCAATGCTTATTATACTTAGTAATATGGACAACAGCATACTTTGAAATACTAAATTTAAACTAATTGTGAAATGCCTTTAAACCTATCGTCATCAAATTTCTAAGAGCTTTACAATTATCTCACTAACTTGACAACGAGTCACGGGAGACACAAGTGTGCCAGGAAGAAGGGGGTACGCTTAGAAACAGAGTCTCGCTCGGTGCTCATGCACTTTTAATACAGTTTTATGCTTCAAAATCAAGGAATACAGGATTTCTCAGACATTGATATTTATGAAGAATCACATCAGACTTCCATTAGGCAGTTCAACCTCAGTTTTGCCAAATTCCTTAGGAGTCTGAAGACTTACCTGCACTGCCTTCAGCAGCCCTTGTACAGTTTGAAGCGGCAGAAAGGATAAATAGTCAAAAGTTTCTGTGACTTTAGCAGAACAACTTTGAAGAACTAAGGGTGCGTACATGATGATATTTGAAAGCAAATCTGAAAAACAGAATCTATAGTGAGTTGTCTCAAAAACTAAAGATATTTCAAATAAATGAAAATTAAATATGGGAAAATAAATGATAAAAGGCTTTTTGTGTCTTTTGTCAAGTATACTGCAATAGCAATTTCTACTGATCCTATATACTTTTTCTATGGTCAGTGTAACTAGGATATACTTCTGAAACTTTCTTCTGTGATAATATTAAGATTATAAAAATTTATCTAAAAGAAGGGAAGAAATCTGTTACACTGTCAAGACAAGTAGCATACAGTATCTTCGTATTTCTAAGCTGAAGTCAGTATCTGTGAACTTTTATTTTATTTATTTTTTTTATGTTTATTTATTTTTGAGACAGAGACAAACAGAGCATGAACAGGGGAGGGTCAGAGAGAGAGGGAGACACAGAATCCGAAGCAGGCTCCAGGCTCTGAGCGGTCAGCACGGAGCCCGACATGGGGCTCGAACTCACGAACCATGAGATCATGACCTGAGCCGCAGCCGGACACTCAACCGACTGAGCCACCCAGGCGCCCCTTAAGTTTAGTTTTGAGCAAGAGAGAGAGGGAGAGAACAAGCATGAGTGGTAGAGGGGCAGAGAGGAGTGGGGGAGAGAGAATCCGAAGCAGTCTTCTCACTGTCAGCACAGAGCCCGATGCAGGGCTTGAACTCACAAACTGTGAGATCATGACCTGAGATGAAATCAAAAGTCAGACGCTTAACCGAGTGAGCCACCCAGGAACCCAGCTACGAACACTTATTAGTGCAAGTATAGTATCGTCCTATAAGGAATATACAAAACCACACAAACATGATCTCTCTTCAAGAATTTTAATTAGGAGTCATAGAAAAACATATTTTGAAAGCATGAAAGAGATAAATAATGGGTCAACATCAAATATCTAATAATCGCAAACATATTTTATTGCCTAGCAAATATTAGAGAGGCTAAAGAGGAGTTCAAAGGAAGAAGAGATTATTATGAGTTGGTGTGCTTTAGAAGAGTGAAGAGAAGTATTTAAGCTGGGTTCTGAAAGAAGGCTGACATTTAGATGCACCAAGAACCAGAAAGGGCTACTAGATGTAAAGGGAAAAGTATGAGGAAAAAGAAGTATAGGGCATATTCAGAAAACGGGTTGGAAAATCCTGTGAAGCGGGGGTGAAGAATTCATAAAAATAAATAAGTGAAGTTAATGCTGAAAAGGCAGGATGGATCAAATTGTCAAGGACTTGAAGGGCCAGGATAAAGAGCTGATAATTTATAAGGAAGGTACTGGTGATTTCTGAGTGATAGAGTGGTATTTTAGTAACACCATGTGGTGGCATATGCAGGCTGACTTGCTGCAGAGAGGAGAGAGCAGGGAAATCAGAACCTATGGCAAAAGCCTAAATGCAAGGATGTAAGGCTGCAAACTAGGCAACAGGTGGGAAGGAAGGGCACAAAAATGAAGACAAAAGTAACAGAAAAAATGAGAGAACTTAGGTACTAAGTTTGAGCTAATGAAAAGGAATTCCAACTTCTGGAATTTGGAGAGTCAAGCTTCAAATAATAGAAATATGAACAACTGAAAGGGGACTTTGTTGGAAGGAAACTGTATTGCATTTGAAATAAAAGGAAAAAGAAAAACCTAAATGGAAATATCCAGCAGGAATGGGGGCACTGAACCAAGGAATGAAGACAGTCTTGACATAAAGATTTAGGAGCCATGTCCACCGAAGCCCACAAAAATAAATGAAGTCATGCAAAGAGGTATGACATGTACAAGGAAAAGAATGTGTAAAAAGAGGAGCAGACTTCTGCTTCCTACCATCGTGGAGAAACAGTGACTAGATTTATCCTCCCACTTTAAACAACAGTAACAAAAAGGGCCAAATTATATTAATAATTTTCAGACACTAGACAAGCAGTGCAGGCCCATGGTCCCCCACAGAAGGGAAATAAATGGGGTATGCCTTAGAACTGCTCCATCTTACCGCCTAGAGAGTTCCTAGGCAGCAGCACAGAGAGGGGAAACTCCGAGCCCAGTGGTCTTCTCAATTTAAAGAGATGGAGGTGGGAATTCAAAAAGCCAAGGCAGCAAGAACTCACAGGGCAGAGTTCTAGAAAGGAAAGAGCTACACGGGAAGAGGGCCCTGGAGATGTGCGAGAAGCCCCCTGTGTATGTCAGTTGTGTTCTGGTAGGTGCATGATTGTGAGGAAGCTACTAGAAGCCAAGGGAAGACCCAGCAGCAAGAAGCAGGCAGATCTATTCTCAGAGGTCACAAAAGACAAATAATAGTTCACATTCACAACAACCACAGTGGAGACACCTCATAATATACAAGGTTCTATACTTAGGCATTTGTGAAACCTAACTAGCCTGAGATTAAAGGCTACCTGGTCTTGCTTAACACAGCATAATCATCCAAATGATTAAATGTTTTCCAAAAATTTAAAGCTCAAAATTATTTGAAAGAAAAAAAAAATCCATGAAATTAACAATGTAAAAATTCATAGGGTCTACTATCCAATCAAAAATTACAAAGCATGCAGGGTCTCCTGGGTGGCTCAGTCAGTTAAGCAGCCAACTTCAATTCAGGTGGTGATCTCACAGTTTGCGAGTTCTAGCCCCACGTTGGGCTCTGTGCTGACAGTTCAGAGCCTGGAGCCTGCTTTGGATTCTGTGTCTCTCTCTCCCTCTGCCCCTCCCCTACTCACATTCTGTCTCTCTCAAAAATGAATGTTAAAAAAAAATATTTAAAAAAAATTACAAAGCATGCAAGAGGTGGGAAAATTATGACCCACGATGAGGAAGAAATAAATCAATAAAAACAAAACAGAAATGCTATACATGATAGGATTAGTAAATAAGGATATTAAAAAAACTAAAATAAATATAATTTATATGTTCAAAAAAGGTAAGGGAAGCATGTTAAGGAGAGCAAAAGTATGAAAAAAGATACAAATCAGATGTCTAAAGATGAAAAATTAGATTGCTGCACAAGATCTGGGAACTTTAAGTTATAGCAATATCAACTGTCTAAAAACAGTAAAAAAGACTAAAAAAGAATCTGTAAGCTATATAGGCAATGTAAAGCAGCCTATTACATATGTAACGCAGTATAGGGGTGGGAGGAGTGTGTGCTGGTAGGAGGGAGAGGACAGAAAAGTTTTTGAAGAAATCGTATCTTGGGGTGCCTGCGTGGCTCAGTAGGTTGAGCATCCAACTCCTGATTTCAGCTCTGGTCATGATCTCACAATTTGTGACATCAAGCTCCACCTCGGGCTCTGTGCTGACAGCAAGGAGCTAGCTTGGGATTCTCTCTCTTCATCTCTCTCTACCTGTCCCCCACTTATGTTCTCTCTCTCTCAAAATAAACAAACATTTAAAAAAAGAGAGAGAGTATCTCAAAATGTTCCAAACTTGATGAAAACCACAAACCTACAGATTCAAGAAGCTTGACAAACTCCAACCAGAAACATGGAGAAAACTACACTAAAGCACATAAATTGCTTAAAACCGCTGATAAAGAAAAATATATATATTATATAGAAAGGAACAAAGATATGAATGAAAGCTAACTAATTAGAAATGATGAAAGCCAAAAGAACAGTAAAGTAACATCTTTAAAGTACTAAAAGAAAAAAACAAAACCCTGTCAATTTGGAATTCTATACCCAGTAAAAATATATTTCAAAAAACTAACACTAAATTAAAGACTTTTTATGACACACGAAAAGAATTCAACAACAGCAGATCAGTAGTATAGAAAAAAAATTTTTTCTGAAGAATTTGGCAAATATTTTTTTTCTATTTCCAGTCTTTTGAGGCAGACACAGGTTTACATAGAATGAAGTTGATTCTAAGAGCACACAAAAACTGAACACAAAGAATAAGACTAAATCCAGCAATCCAGAGTGACAGGAGTGTAAGACACTGAGCAGGTGCACTGGACAGAAGACTGACTGTTCAAGGTGGCTACCAACAGTCAAAGACTAAAGTCCCCACCCTGTAGGAGTACAAAGCTTAGTGTCTCAACAGTGGAGTCTATATTTGCTCCTTGAATTCTAAGCAGTATATGAAAGTTAAAGGCAGTTGGACAGAAAATAATACTGGATAGAAATCTAGACACAAAGGGAAAAAGCACCAGAAATGGTAAACACATGTGTAAAAGACATTTCTTATTTAAAAAAATTCTTGGGGCACCTGGGTGGCTCAGTCAGTTAAGCATCCAGCCCTTGATTTGGGCTCGGGTCATGATCTCATGGTTGGTGGGTTCAAGCCTTGCATCAGCACAGAGCTCTCATGGGTTTCTGTCTTCCTCTCCCTCTGCCCCTCCCCTACTTGTGCACATGCACACTCTCTCAAAAGTAAATATTTTTAAAACATACAATAAAAAATTCTTGAAAGACACAATTGACTGTTTAAAGCAAACGTAACAATGTAGATATAATTCAATAAACAGAGAAGTAAAATGTATGAGAATAGCACAAAAGTCACAAGGGCAGAAGTTAGAAATGGAAGTTATTTGTTGAGGTAGAATACTTGAAGGTAAACTATAGTAAGTTAAAGTATCATAAACCCTAAAGCAACCCCCCCCCAAAAAAAAATTTAAAAAAGAGGTAGAGCTAATCAAATTGAGCAAGACAAAATGGAATTTAACAAAATTTTAAAAAAGCAATCTAAGGGCACTTGGGTGGCTCAGTTAAGCATCTGACTCTTGATTTCAGCTCAGGTCATGATCTCACAGTTCATGAGATTGAGGCCTGCACTGGGCTCCACGCTGACAGCACAGAGACTGCTTGGGATTCTCTCTCTCTTGCTTCTCGCATACCCTCTCTCTCTCAAAATAAATAAACAAACATGAAAAAAAAAAATCCAAAAGAAGGCAGAACAGCAGAAAAAAAAGAAGAACAGATGGATAAAACAGAAACCAGCCAGATGATAATTACATTACATGTAAATGGAATGCCCTGATTTAAAGTTCATGATTATCAAATAGGATTGAAAAAGTAAAACACCTTTGTATGTGGTCTACAAGAAACCCGTGCCAACTATAAAGACATAAGTAAGTTAAAACTAAAAAGATGAAAAAAATATACAATGTTGTCACAGATCAAAAGAAAACCAGAGAAGTTGTATTAATACCAAAGTCGACTTCAGGGGGCACCTGGGTAGCTCAGTCAGTTAAGCATCCAACGTCAGCTCAGATCACGATCTCACGTTTCCTGAGTTTGAGCCCCTCGTTGGGCTCTGTGCCTCCCTCTCTCTCTGCCCCTCCCCAGCTCACACTCTGTTTTTCAAAAATAAACAAACATTAAAAAATAAATTCATGGGGCGCCTGGGTGGCGCAGTCGGTTAAGCGTCCGACTTCAGCCGGGTCACGATCTCGCGGTCCGTGGGTTCGAGCCCCGCGTCGGGCTCTGGGCTGATGGCTCGGAGCCTGGAGCCTGTTTCCGATTCTGTGTCTCCCTCTCTCTCTGCCCCTCCCCCGTTCATGCTCTGTCTCTCTCTGTCCCAAAAATAAATAAAAAAACGTTAAAAAAAAAAAAATAAAAATAAATAAATAAATAAATTAATTAATTAATTAATTCAAAGTAGACTTCAAAGCAAATATTCCCAGGAACAAAAAAGGTCATTTCATAATGATTAATGGGTCAGTTAGCTAAGAGGACATAACAATCCTAAACGAGTATGCCCCTAATAATAAAGTTTTAAAATACATATAGCAAGAACTGATAGAACTAAAAGAAACTGACACATTTATAATTACAAAGTCAAAGATTCAACACTCATCTTAATAGTTAACAGAATAATTAGAAGAAAATATGTAAGAATACAAAAGACTTGAATCATCTGACTTAACTGAGTTATGGAAAACTCCACCTAACAACAGAATACGTTTTCTTTTCTTTTTTTTTTTTTTTTTTTTTTAACATTTATTTATTTTTGAGACAGAGAGAGAGAGAGCATGAACAGGGGAGGGTCAGAGAAAGAGGGGAACACAGAATCCGAAACAGGCTCCAGGCTCTGAGCTGTCAGCACAGAGCCCAACGCAGGGCTCGAACCCATGGACTGCGAGATCATGACCTGAGCCGAAGTCGGACGCTTAACTGACTGAGCCACCCAGGCGCCCCAATGTTTTCTTTTCAATAGCACACAGAACATTTATCAAACTGAACCATATTCTGAGAATAAAACAAGCCTAAGTCTCAATAAACTTTTAAAAACTCATGTCATAGGGGTACCTGGCTACCTCAGTTGGAAGAGCATGCTTTTTTTTTTTTTTGACAGAGAGGATGCAAGTGAGTGAAGGGCAGAGAGAGAGAGAGAGAGGGAGAGAGAGTTAGAGAGAGAGAGAGGGAGGGAGGGAGGGAGGGAGGGAGGGAGGGAATATCCCAGGAGGGGCAGAGGGAGAGAGAGAAGTGAGGCTCACCCAAAGTGGGTCTTGTACTCACCCTATGTGGGATTTGAACTCATGAGCCATGAGATCATTACCTAAGCTGAGTCAGACATTCACCAACTGAGCCACCCAAGCACACCCCCGCCTTTTTTTTTTTTTTTTTAATGTTTATTTTTTGGGAGAAAAAGTATACAATTCTTGATCTTGGGGTTGTGAATTGAGCCCCACATTGGGGGTAGAGATTGCTTTAATTAATATTTAAAAATTCATGTCATAGATAGTATTATAACCACAAATTAGAAATCAACAACAGAAAAATATCTGGAAAACCTCCAAATATTTGAAAGCTGAACATATTTTTTTTTTTAATTTTTTTTTTTAACGTTTATTTATTTTTGGGACAGAGAGAGACAGAGCATGAACGGGGGAGGGGCAGAGAGAGAGGGAGACACAGAATCAGAAGCAGGCTCCAGACTCTGAGCCATCAGCCCAGAGCCTGACGCGGGGCTCGAACTCACGGACCGTGAGATTGTGACCTGAGCCGAAGTCGGATGCTTAACCGACTGAGCCACCCAGGCACCCCTGAACAACATACTTCTAAATAACCCATAGGTTAAAGAAAATAATAATAACTCATAGGTTAAAGAACAAATCACAAGGGAAATTGAAAAGTATTTGTAACTGAAGAAAATTAAAAACAAAATGTATGGGATATAGCTAAAGCAATATTTAGATGGAAATTTAGTTTAAAGCTCGTATTAAAAACGTTTCAAATTACTGACCTAAGCTGTTTCTTTTTTTTTTAAGAGAGAGAGGAAAAAGACTGTGAGCAGGGGAGAGGGGCAGAAGGAGAGAGAGAGCAAGAGGGAAGAGAATCTTAAGCAGGCTCTACACTCACCGTGGAGCCCGATGAGGGGCTCAATCCTGGGATCCCTAACCAAAATCCAGAGTCGGATGCTCAACCAACTAAGGCACCCAGGTGCCCCAGTGACCTAACCTTCTAGCCAAAAAAACCCGCAGATTAAACCCAAAGCAGTAAAAAGGAGACAAAAAAGAGCAGAAATAAATGAAACTAAAAACAAAAAACAGAGAAATTCAGTGAAACTAAAAGCTGTTTTTTTGAGATCAATAAAATTTTGGGGTGCCTGGGTGGCTCAGTCGGTTAAGTATCCGGCTTTGGCTCAGGTCATGATCTCACTGTTCGTGAGTTCAAGCCCCGCATCGAGCTCTGGGCTGACGGCTCAGAGCCTGGAGCCTGCTTCAGATTCTGTGTCTCCCTCTCGCTCTGCCACTCCCCTGCTCGTGCTCTGTCTCTCAAAGATAAATAAACATTAAAAAAAAATTTTTTTTTTTAATAATAAGACATGAATCTCTTGCTTCAGTGATAAGAAAAAAGACAACGCACATCACAGCTATCACGAATAAGAAAGGGGACATCAATATAGAACCTAGAGTCATGAAAAGGATATTCTCAACAACTTCATGGCAATAAACTTGGTAACTCAGGTGAAATGGCCAAATTCCTTGAAAAACATAAACTACAAATGTTTGCCCAGAAGACTGAGATAACCCGAACAGCCCTGTTTTATTAAAGAAATTGCAGTTAAAACCTTTCACACAAACGAAAGGAAACTTGGAGCACCAGGAAGAAAAAGCAATGTAAACCTCCAGGTAAATGTAATAGGCCACAAGTTGACACTCTTTCTGTAAAGGGCCAGACAGTAACCATTTTAGGTTTTATAAGCCATGGTTTAAATGACAACTGTTCAACTCTGCTGGTATAGTGTAAAAGCAAGATAGACAACATGTAAATGACTGAGTGTGGCTATATTCCAGTAATACTCTATGTACTCTGAATACTAACTTTTTCAGAGGACATATTATTCTTTTGATTTTTTCAACCATTTACAAGAGCAAAATGAACCCAAAGCAAGCAAAAGCTAAGAAATAAGAAGCAGATATCAGTGAAATTGGAAACAAACAATGGAGAGAATTCACACCAGAAGCTCATTCTTTGAAAGATTAGTAAAACTGACAAGCCCCTAAGTTCAACCAGTGAAGGAAAAAAGATGCAAATATATCAGGATTGTCTTGATTTGCAGGTGACATGATTTCTATTTAGAATATTCTAAGGAATTGCCAAAAAGCAATTAGAATAAGGTTTAACAAGGTTGCAAGATACAATGTCAATATAAAAAGGCAACTATTTCTACACGCTAGCAATTAATCACAAATAGACATTTTTAAAAATATCATGTACAACAGCAATAAAAATATGAAATACTTAGGGATAAATCTGACAAAAGATATGCAAGATTCACACTGAAATCTAGAGAGCACTGCTAGAAGAAATTAAAGACCTAAATACATGGAGAGCTATACTATGTTCAGGGGTTAGAAGACTCAGTATTGTTAAGATGATGTCTCCTAAATTGATCCGTTATTTAAGGCAATCTCAATCAAAACCTGAACAAGTTCTTTATAAAAATTGACAAACTAGGGGCGCCTGGGTGGCGCAGTCGGTTAAGCGTCCGACTTCAGCCAGGTCACGATCTCGCGGTCCGTGAGTTCGAGCCCCGCGTCAGGCTCTGGGCTGATGGCTCGGAGCCTCCGATTCTGTGTCTCCCTCTCTCTCTGCCCCTCCCCCGTTCATGCTCTGTCTCTCTCTGTCCCAAAAATAAATTAAAAAAAAAACAAAAAAACGTTGAAAAAAAAAAATTGACAAACTAATTCTAAAACTTATTTGGAAATGCGAAGGACTTATAGTAGCTGAGACTATTTTGAAAAAGAGCAAAGTTGAAGGATTTACACTATTTGATTTTAAAACTTATTACAAAGGTACAGCAATCAAGACAATAACAGATCACTGGAACAGAAGATTCCTAAAATAGACCCACATGTATATGGCTAGTTGATTTCAACAAAGATAGCATGCTAATTTAATGAAAAAAATAATCTTTTATTTTTTAAAAAATTTATTTAGAGACAGCACGAGAGCAAGAGCACAAACAGGAGAGGGGCAGAGAGAGAGAGAGGGAGACAGAGAATATCCCAAGCAGGCTCTGCACTGTCAGCGGAGTTCACGAACTTCAAGATCATGACCTGAGCCAAAACCAAGAGTCAGATGCTTAACAAACTGAGTCACCCAGGTGCTCTAGAAAAGATAATCTTTTTTTAAAAATGTGCTGGATCAGGGGCGCCTGGGTGGCTCAGTCAGTTAACGTTTGACTACAGCTCAGGTCATGATCTCATGGTTTGTGAGTTCAAGCCCCACATCAGGCTCCAGGCCGTGGAGACTGCTTCGGATTCTGTGTCTCCCCCCCTCTCTCTGCCCCTCCCCTGCTCGCTCGCTCTCTCTCAGAAAATGAAAAAACACTAAAAAAATTTTTAAAAAAATGTGCTGGATCAAATGGATAGCCAAAGGGGGGGGTGGGGTGGGGAATGAACTCACACCATATAGGATTTAACAAAAATGGATCACAGATTAAAGTGTAAAAAGCTAAAACTATACAGCTTCTAGTAGATCATATAGGAAAAATCATAGTGAATCTTAGTGATCTTGGGTTTGGCAAAGATTCTTTAATACATGACACAAAAAGCAGGGATTATAAAAAGAAACTGATAAACTGATAATTGATAAAACTCTTCAAACAACACTGTTAAAAAAATTAAGTAAAACCACAGACTAGGAGAAAGTATTTGCAAAACACGAATCGGACAAAGGACTTATATTCAGATTACATGAAGACTTTTACAACTCAGTAATAAGGCAGCAAACAACTCAATTTTAAAAATCAGACAAAAGATTCGAACATACAAAAAAGGCACATGTTCAGTATCACCGGGCTCTGGGGAAATACACATGAAAACCACAATGAGATACTATCAAGCACCTATCAATGACTAAAGAAAACTAAACATACCAAGTGTTGGTCACAATGTGAGCAACCAGCAACACTGCTGGCAGGAATGTAAAATGGTACAACCACTTTGGAAAACAGTCTGGCAGTTTCTTAAACTATTAAACATAGATCTCCCATATGATGCACCCATTCCACTACCAGGTTATCTTCCCAAGAAAAACAAAAGCATATTTCCTCAAAAAGACTTACAATGAATGCTCACAGCCGCTTTATTTGTAACAGACCCAAACTGGGAAAAACCTATATAACCTGTCCACAGGTGAGCGAATAAACAAATTGAGGTTATATTCACACCAGGTAGTACTACTAACAATAAAAAGGGACCAACTACTGATACATGCAACAAATATGGAAAACTCTCACAAGAATTATGCTCAATGAAAGAAGCCAGGCAAAAAAAGGAGTGCATACAGAAGGATTCCATTTACGTAAGACTCAAAAATGGCATTCAATTTATAGACAGAAAGCAGACTAGACTGGAGACAGGAGGTGGAGAGGAAGAGTGGGATGGAGGAAAGAATTACAAAGGGACACCAGGAAACTTCTGTGGGTGATCACTGTGTTGTTTCACAGGTGTACACGTCATAAGTCATCAAACTGTATACCTTAAGTATGCACAGATTACGGTACTTCAATTATACTTCAATAAAGCTGTAAAGAAAGAAAAAGAGTAGAACAGTGTCAAGTACTGAACTTTGCAGAATCTTGACCCTTCAGGGTAGACGAAAAGGAATCACGAAAGGAGGAAGAGAAGAACTGATCACATGCAGGATAAGAAGCAAACTATTAGTTATCAGAGAACCTATCTAAGAAAAGTAATGATAGAGAAATGAGTTGTACTGATAGAGAAATTAGGAAAGTCGGTGGCTAAGAAAAGACCAGTAGATTTGGGATTAGAAGATATGTATTAGGTTAGTGTCCAGCTCTGGATTTTGGCTCAGGTCATGATCCCAGGGGGGTGGAGCAAGCCTGGCACTGGGCTCCATGCTGAGCATGGAGCTTGTTTGAAATTCTCTCTCTCCCCCCACCTCTGTTCCTCTCTCCCACTCTAAAATTGAAACAAACAAACAAAATACAAAGAGAGGAGTACTGAAGCCAGAATGTCAAGGGTTAGCAGAATGGGAGGTCAATGAGTTGCAGCAGGACAGCAATCATCGGAGAAGTAGTAAAACAAAAGGCAGAGTTAACGTAAGACAAGTTTCACTCATTAGTTATATGCTCCTTTCTTTTTGGAAAAAAAAAAAAGTTTATTTTTGAGGCAGAGAGCATGAATGGGGGAGGGGCAGAGAGAGAAGGAGACAGAGGATCCAAAGAGGGCTCTGCACTGACAGCAGCGAGCCCGATGTGGGACCTGAACTCATGAACCAGGAGATCATGACCTGAGCTGAAGTCGGACACTCAACCGATTGAGCCACCCAGGTGCCCCAGTGCTCCTTTTCCTTCTTTTTTTTTTTTAACGTTTATTTATTTTTGAGACAGAGAGAGACAGAGCATGAACGGGGGAGGGTCAGAGAGAGGGAGACACAGAATCTGAAACAGGCTCCAGGCTCTGAGCTGTCAGCACAGAGCCCGACGCGGGGCTCAAACTCACGGACCGTGAGATCATGACCTGAGCCGAAGTCGGCTGCTTAACCGACTGAGCCACCCAGGCGCCCCTCCTTTTCCTTCTTGATAATCACAACAACATAGAAGGATTTATGTCTCACTCGCATCATAATCAAAGATACTGCATTGAACTACTGTAGCTTTAAAAACTTTTTTTTCCAGGACCAAAACAGTATTGACATTTACATGAATATATTCCCTAGAACTTTATCCACCTTCTCACAGCTCAATACCTAAGAAATGACTGATGGGAGAGGATGCTCTGGTCACAACCCTGTTGAAGACTTGCTCGAGAATTTCTTGTCTGATCATCTCATGGATCTAAAAAGAACAGGCAATAAAATATTCCATGGTGACCTCCAGCTTACAGTTGTATCAATTCATGTTAGGCAGTATGAAAAACAGTCTGGATAGAAGTATAACATGACTTTATTTCAAAACTGTTTATTTATGAGAGAGAGAGACAGAGAGACGGAGCATGACTGGGGGAGGGGCAGAGAGAGGAGGAGACAGAACCCAAAGTAGGCTCGAGGCTGTGAGCTGCCAGCACAGAGCCTGACAAGGGACTCGAACTCATGAACTGTTGATACCATGACCTGAACCGAAGTCGGACGCTTAACCGACTGAGCCACCCAGGCACCCCATGACTGTTTATTTCAAAGACAGATATACTGTCAATCATCTGGAAAGATAGGATCACTCAATTCTAGCCTCACTCTGTGCTCAGGTGACTCATTAGCAGGGCAAACTACCATGTTTATTAACCTAAAAGAGAGCTCACATGAAAGTATTGCCACGTGTTCAGTTCAGCATCAAACAGAACTAATTCTACTTAGGTATCCATTACATGCTAATACCCATATTTCTGACAGTATGCATGACTTATTTTAAAATTTAAAAGCCAATGAAAATTTCTGGAAATCTCAAAAATCTTCACCAAACCCTTCCTTGGTTTCTGGAAGGACAGTAGTCACCTTAAAAAAGAACTGTTTTCAATTTTCATTCAAATTCTTACATGAACTTGATTACTTCCAGGGACAGACTAATTTCTTTCAGACATCAAACTAACAACAGATTATTAGTAAATTATATTTTCTATAGATGCCTTGACAAAGCCAACATCTGTGTAAAACCAAAGGGAACCTCACTAGTTTTAAAAAACATTAATTTAAAAACAATATTGGGGTGTACGGGTAGCTCGGCTGGTTAAGCATCCAACTTTTGATTTCGGCTCAGGTCATGATCTCACAGTTTGTGAGTTCGAGACCTGCACTGGGATCTATGCTGACAGTGTGGAGCCTGCTTGGGATTCTCTCTTTTCCTCTCCCCGTCTCCCGCTGTGTGCTCACGCTGTCTCTCTCTCTCTCTCAAATAAACTTTAAAAAACATAAAAACAAAAAAATATTAAAATCTTTTATTCTTTTAATCAGATTACTATTAAGAAGGGTCATTTATATCATCTAACACACAACTCTCAAGGACTACTGTATGCATTCACTTCATTATTCTGGATCAGAACCCTAGATTTACATTTAAATTAGCCCCCAAATAACATTTCCAACAGACACTTTTGGCGTGTAGCTACATCAATTCAATGTCAAGAAGATGATGTAGAGCAATCATTAGCAAAGTTGTTTAGCCTCATAATCTAGCTTTTGTTTTAGCTGAAAGGAAATGAATTTTTAAAAGATGTTTCAGAAATTAAGATTGAGATGATCATTGTCATATGGTAATGAATTAAAAAATAGAACTATTCTGAGTTCTTCAAAAACAGTGAACCAAAAAACATGGTTCTTCAAGGTGGATGTTCTACAGTGACCTGAAAGATTTCTTGTATAAGATAAGAGCATCCAAAGAAGCTCCCAAACAGAAAATGATACAAACACCATGCCCCATTTATAATTTCATAGAATTAGGAAATGGCTGCCAAACTAGGGTCTCACCTTAAAAGTTTCCAACAGGATATCAGCTCCCAGTTTACAAGCATGCTGGGTTGGTTTTTTAGAAAGACATGAGCTGGTTTCAATAGCTTTTCCATCAAGAATCTTCTTTGGCCCATATGAATCCATTAAAATGAAGCCAAGTTCTACCAGGCCCTGAGTAACATGATCCCAACTATGAACACTGCAAGAAAACAAAGCTTAGTTAAAAAAAAAAAAAAAAAAAAAAAAAAAAAAAAAAAAACAACTTAGGAAGATACTTTACCTTTATATTCATTGTCATGTTTACACATTTCCTAAACTTGACCTGAATCATCAACACTATTCACATGAACCTTTTCTTCTCATGCATCCTTATGTCAGAATTCTGAATTCCTGGATGTACAGTGTTTCCACTAACAGAACACTGGGAAAATCCAAAAACTACAGAATATTCAAAAACATACAGACAAAACTGGAATATCTCAGTGTACTGACCATTATACGTTTCCATTCAAGATTTCGTAACTGGAAGTTAATTGTTGCTTCTTCTACTTCTCCTATGACACTAACAACACTTTAAAAAAAATTTTTTTAATGTTTATTTATTTTTGAGAGAGACTGAGCATGAGCAGAGGAGGCGCAGAAAGAGAGAGGGAGACACAGAATCCAAGGCAGACTCCAGGCTCCAAGCTGTCAGCACAGAGTCCAGTGTGGGGCTCGAACCCAAGAACCATGAGATCATGACCGAGCTAATGTCAGAAGCTAACCAACTGAGCCACCCAGGCACTCCAACACTAACAACACTTATATTCTATACATGCTTATAAATTTTCTCTATAGTAGAGACCATCTTGTAGTCCTATTTTTAATCATACAGCCTGGTATAAAACTTGCATTTAGAAGGCACACAGTAAATATTTATAGCAGGGATATTTGCGTTCATATTTATACATTCATATATTTATATCATATTCATCTTATAGTATGAATCAATGCACGATCTGATTTCAAAAGCATGAGCTAAAACTACAAATAACCTTTGCATAGCAACAGAATCCTTGGTCATTTTATACCATTTAATGTTACCCACTCTAGTGGAAACGATATGCTTATAGTAACATTTCTATCATTATATCTACCTGCTAAACAGCTGCAAATTATAATACAGCATTAAAGAATAAAGGAGACAGTCGTGAACAGATTCTCATAACATTTTGACAGACTTTAATAATATTCACTCTGGAGATCTGGGATCAAGATAATGGACTGAGCACATGCTCCAGGCTTCTCACCCCAAGTACCTACAAATGATAGAGAAGATACACACACCTGTGTGCATATGCCTAAATACAGTGCATATATACAACCCATAACAATGTGGAAAAACAAGAGGCATTTTTGACGGACTAAAAATTATAAAGAATCCTTAAAAAAAAATAAAATAAAATAAAGAATCCTTAAAAAGTCAAAGAAATGTAAGGGCGCCTGGACGCCTCAGTTGGTTAAGCATCCAACTCTTGATCTCAGCTCAGGTCTTAATCTCAGGGTCGTGACATCAAGTCCCATGTTGGGCTCCCCTCTGGGCAGGGAGCCTATTTAAAAAAAGAAAAGTGAAAAGTAATCTAACACGAGAACGAAAGATGAAGCCACTGACCACACAGTGCAAAATGAAGGGGTGGCTCCAAAAGCAGATACCAAGGGCAGATATGCCAGGCACTGGCAGGAACTCTGGGGCAACTTCTGTGACGACTGGCTGGAATCCCCCCACACGATCAGCTGGGTACACAGCATCCTTCCCTGTACCTTCTTCCCCAACAGCTCACCATACGCTCCCAGTTTATGCCAAGAAGTGAGCAACACTGAGCCTGTTGAGAGGTGGAATCTCTGAGTGGAGGAGCTTTGGCCTAAGAGGCAGAGCAGCACTGAGAGTACGGCAACATGCTGCAGAATCAGGGAGGCTAAGTCCTGGCACCCCCTACCTCAGAGGTAAGTTGTATTAAACAAACATGGCATTCTCAGACAAATCAGGGAACTCCAAAAGTAATAATGAGACGACCAATAATCACCACATGTAAGAAAAAAATACCACCTTGAAAGAAAAGTATCAAACTCAATGAAGAGAACAACTGAGGTAAAAGGAACCAACAGAAGGAGATTTTAAAAGTCTAAAAAATATCCTTAATAAGAATATTACAGCATGAAACAAAAAAACACTTATGAAAAATGAACCAATTGTCAATTTTAGAAATGAAAAACATGATTGCTGGAGTGTAAAATTCAGCAGTTAAACCTAAGAGTAAAATAAACAGAGCTGAAGAACAAATTAATGAAATAAGAGAACTAAGGGATTTTTGTAGAATTTCACATAAAAAGATAAAAATATGAAAAACTTCAAAGAAAAATTAAGAGACATGGCACACAGATCAAGAAATCCTACAGCTGGGGTGCCTGGGTGGCTCAGTTGTTTAAGTGTCTGACTTTGGCTCAGGTCATGATCTCACGGCTCATGTGTTCAAGCCCTGCGTCCAGCTCTGAGCTGACAGCTCAGAGACTGGAGCCTGCTTTGGATTCTGTGTCTCCCTCTCTCTCTGCCCCTTCCCTGCTTGTGCTCTCTTTCTTAAAAATACATTAAAAAAAAAAAAAAATTCCTATAGCTAATAGAAGAGAATGGAGATAAAGGGAGGGATCAATCAAAGAAAATAAGAAAAACAGAGTTTAAGAAAGACATGAATCCTTATAAGTGAAAGGGCATACAAAGTATCAAGCAGGAATGAATTTATTTACTTAATTTTTTTAATGTTTATGAGAGAAAGAGCATGAGCGGGAACGGGGCAGAGAGAGAGGGAGACACAGAATCCAAAACAGTCTCCAGGCTCTGAGCTGTCAGCACAGAGCCCGATGTGGGGCCCGAACCCACAAATCGTGAGATCATGACCTGAGCTGAAGTCAAATACTCCACCGACTGAGCCACCCAGGCACCCCAAGCAGGAATGAATTTAAAAAGGAACTTATATAAATTGTGTTAAATTTCAGAATACCAAAAATAGAAATGAAGTCTTAAAAATTCCCATCAAGAAAATAACAGATTATCTACAATAGTACAAAGAATCAGATAATCATCAAACTTTCATTAGTAATTCTAGATGCAAAAAGACAACGAAAAATGATTGTAAACTTAGAAGTCAAACTATTGTTCAGATCCAAGGGCAAATTGAAGACATTTTCAGATATGACAAGACTCAGATTACTATCCTTTATCTTTTTAAAAATTTATTTATTTATTTATTTATTGAGAAAGGGGGAGAGCAGAGAGAGAGGGAGACAGAATCCTAAGCAGGGTCAGTGCAGAGCCCGATGCACAGCCCGAACTCAAGCACCATGAGCCTGTCACTTAACTGACTGAGCCACTCAGGTGCCCTAAAAGTTTACAAACCGTATCAGAAAGGATTAATTCAAAAATTATATACTTATGGCATATTTCCAAGAGAAAAATATGAGACTCAAAAGAGAGGGAAACAAAGAAACCAAATTTACTATGATGCCTAAGTAAGTGCTTATTAATAATAATCTTGGGGCGCCTGGGTGGCTCAGTCGGTTAAGCGGCCGACTTCGGCTCAGGTCATGATCTCGCGGTCCGTGGGTTCGAGCCCCACGTTGGGCTCTGTGCTGACAGCTCAGAGCCTGGAGCCTGTTTCGGATTCTGTGTCTCCCTCTCTCTGACCCTCCCCTGTTCATGCTCTGTCTCTCCCTGTCTCAAAAATAAATAAAACGTTAAAAAAAAAAAATTAAAAAAAAAATAATCTTAACAAGAAGGAAGTGGAGAAACAATGTGTGCATTGAGGTTCTCATCTCGGAGAAAGCAGATTACCGTCCATTTGCTACAAAATATCTGTGACATAAAAGATTTCATACATGATTGTTAAACAGGGGAGTAAATATAATCTGGAAGTTGTACTGGTTCATATGTGATTTTTTTCCTAGTACACTAACGTTTTGCACCTTTAAATATCTGCAAGTAAACACAAAATATATCAACAGAGCTGAACACAGCAAACCATGGAGGAATACAGGACTGTTCATGATGCCCCTTACCCTGTTTTCTTCCTCTTGGCTTAGGCCACTGCAAATTGGTATCTGTGAAGTGTTTATTGTATGGTTCTTCCCAGTATTTGTGCATCTGGTTCTGGTATCCAGAATTTAGCCTCGATACTCCCCTTACTGTGCCTTTCCAGGTTACTGCAACTTGTTTAAGTGAAAATCCCATATTTACTGTAGCAGAACTTTTAAGTTAAGAATATATTGGGGAAAAAAGGAATTTATCAAATGTCATTCTTTTCTATGGCTGAGTAATATTCTTGTGTGTGTGTGTGTATGTATCACATCTTTTTTATCCATTCATCTATCATTGGACACGAGTTGCTTTCATATCTTGGCTACAGAGAAGTAGATAAAGAGAATTAAGAGGAACTTCAAGTTGTAAGTCACAGAGATGAAAAGAACAGCATAGGGAATAATCAAAATATTTTAATAATGCTGTATGATAATAGAAGATGAATATATTTATCACGGTGAGCACTGAGCAACGTACAGAATTGTCAAATCAGTGTAACACTGCGTGTTGATTATACTTCAAAAAAGAAAAGAATACATTGGATTTTTTAACTAGACTTACGCTGATCATTTTACAATACATACAAACATTGAATCATTATGTTATACATCTGAAATATGTTATCTGTCAATTATATCTCAATTAAAAAAAATCAGTGCTCTAATTAGAATGTCATTTTATTTTTTTTATTTTTTATTTTTTTGAATGTCAAATACATTTTAAGTCTAGTCGCCTTATTTTCCCCACAGGTACTATCATTTTTAAAGTGTTAATTTTTAAAAAGAGGTTTTTTTAGGAATACACTGTTATAACAGATATGCCAAAAATCAACACTAACCAAATACAATAGCACCAAAATGTGCTAAATGGAGTCCAGAAATTTAATTCTATACCATATAAAATTATTTACAGGTTAACTAACTGACTGGAGCAAGTATGTGTAAATAACCAGCTGGTTATTCTAAGGAGTCTAGTAATATTCTCCAAATGCCTCCTCACTCAGGTTTGGTCCTACCTGGTGGTAACTGCCCACTCCACCCTAACTATAGATGGAGATGCTTCCAGGTCCTATGGCTGGGACTCCCAGGAGGGCAGCTTTCCAGGAATTTCCTGGCTAGCTAATATGCCTGTTATCTTTAGCCCAACTTGAAGAGACTGGGTTGGGAAAATATAGGAGATACAACCATAAACCTCAGGAAAAAAGAATAACCAGAAACAGAGAAGATAAAGAAGCTTTAAAGTTTATCAATGGGTAAACCACCCAGAAACAATGGATTCTAGCCTGAAATTTGCCTTATGTGCCAACCTCATGAAAATTCAATCTAAATCAGAATTCCCAGATGTGGAATGAGATCTACCTCAAATTATCACTTAACTCATAAAGCTTTAAAACTTATTTAATCCACAAAGCAAATATGACACAGTAAAGATTGTTACAACAGCTAATGTAGATCTTGAACTTAAAATAACATCCAGCATACCAGTCTTTTCAATTTGATTTAAAATGGATTTATCTAAAACTGCTAATTCAATTCCATCCATCAGCCTCAAACTTCAACCGTTAAATAAAACTTTTAATATTTTTTTTACTCACCTAAAAAGCCAATGAAGATTCAGGCCAAGAAAGAATTGCACCCACTTCAGTTCTGTATTCTTGTTATCAAGGAGGCCAAGAAATCAAGCCTTAGGATTTAAGGATTTTTTGATATAGGAACAGCTCTCTTGACCAATTAATTTTAAGGGATTTACCCTTGATATGTGGAGTCAATAGTTGTAGTCCTCAATTTTCTCTGGTGGGCCACAAGTGTATCAGACTTCATCTTTTAACACCAAATACCTTACGAACCTACTGGGGTTTGGCTTCATGAACTCACCTATTCTTCACCACTTCCAAGATCAAGGTTGAAACACAAGACCTATGAGGGACTAGATTCTGAAGAAATTTTGAGCCTTGGAGAAGCTGAAGATCCTTAAAGCTTTTTATAATTGAAGCTTTTAAAAGGTCAAACACCTAATGTAATGAAAAAAATAGCAAAATGAAGAAAAAATGATAGCTCATGCTATAGAATCTGTTCACGCTCACTGCCATACACTCATTTCCCTAAAATAACTGTTTCACTAAATGAGTAGGATACAAAAATTAGGACTTTCAATGGGAACTTGAGACAAGCATTCCTTAGGAGAGAAAAAGGGCTAAAATCAATACTAATACTACCCACAACCAGGGAACACAGATGAAAAAAAAAAAAGGGTAAAGGATTTTATATTTTCGTCCCTGCCAACTAGCCTGTTCTCATTAATTTCAACTCCATCAAGGACAATTTCTTAGAAAGCTACAATATAATAAAACTGGTACAATATAATAATAAAAAAAAATACTAAACTTCCTACTGTTGTCACTTAAGGGACTGTGTGATAGGTTTCCACTCTTATTCCCACCTCACCATCTGGCTTACCACACCACAGGAGATAAAGATATGAACGAATTATCTGAAGAAGTCTTCAGGTAGCCCCCAGAAAACAGCACAGGCCCACATGTCTTATAGAGGAATTTGCTGCTAGCAGAATAGGCTAAAGAAGGGCTCTGTTACTCCTCATCAAATACAAAAGGAACCAAAAAGTCATCAATAAATACCTGTTCCTCAAATCTTTGTATTCTTGTTATAGAGAGCAGGAGGGCAATGCTGAAGGGACATGTATTATTACTGAAATCTCCTTGCTGTCCTGTCTATAAAGAAAACAAAAAAGAGACATTATTTATAGTAATCTTAAAAGTATAACATAACCTATTGAAAACAATCTTTAAATGGATCAGAAACCTGTGATCAGAAACCTAGGACCTAAAACTACAGAACTTAAAAAACAAACAGTATCAGAAAATCTTTAAAACCTTGGATTAGGTGAAGATTATTTAAAAAAGCATAATTTTTATCGGAAAAAAGGGATAAACTGGACCTCATAAAAATTCAAAACTTTTATGCTTCAAAAGATACCATTAAGATAAGTAAAAGACAAGCCACAAACTGGGAAAAACACTTGCTAATTACACACATGGTAAAGGACTTCTACCCAGAATATATAAAGAATTCTTAAAATAAGACATGTGATCAAAAACTGACAAAAGACTTGAATAGACATTTCCCCAAAGAAGATAACAAAAACAGCTAATAAGCACATTGAAGAAATGTTCGATTGTCATTAGTCATTAAGGAATTGCAAAGCAAAACTTCAGCGAGACACTGTTTCATACGTACTGGAATAACGAAAATAAAAAAGACAACAAATGGTGAGGATGTGAAGAAACAAGAACCCTCATATAGTGCTGGAGGGAATGTAAAATGATATAGGCACTTTGGTAGTTTCTTAAAAATGTGAACATAAATTTATCACACAGCACAGAAATTCCACTTATAGGTATCTATCCAAGAGAATGAAAACATATGTCTTCACAAAGACCTGCATGTGAATTTCATAACAGCATTATTCATAATAGCCAAAAAGTGGCTATTCAAGTAGAAGTGGAAACAATATGAAGTGGAAAACAATTCAAATATCCATCAACTGATGAACAGCTAAACAAACTGATATAAGTATACAACGGAGTAACTATTCAATAATAAAAAGGAATGAAACACTGACAGAGGCTACAACATAGATGAACCTTGAAAACATTATGCTAAATGAAAGAAACCGTACACAAAAGATCATATATTGTATGATTCCATTTGTATGAATTGTCTAGAAAAGGTAAATCTGTGGAGACAGTAGATTAGTGGTTGCCTGAGCCTGGGGTTGGGAATGTGAATTAACTAAAAAAGTGTGAGGGTGCTCTCTCGCGTGCTCTCTCTCTCAAAAATAAACATTAAAAAATATTTTTAGAAAGGAGGCAGAGGGTGCCTGGGTGGCTCAGTAGGTTAAGGGTTGAATTCGGCTCAGGTCATGATATCACAGCATGAGTTCGAGCCCCATGTCAGACTCTGTGCTGACAGCTCAGAGCCTGGAGCCTGCTTCGGATTCGGTGTCTCCCTCTCTCTCTGCCCTTCCCCCACTCAAAAATAAATAAACATTTAAAAAAAAATGTTTATTTATTTTTGAGACAGAGAGAGACAGAGCATGAATGGGGGAGGGTCAGAGAGAGGGAGACACAGAATCTGAAGCAGGCTCCAGGCTCCGAGCTGTCAGCACAGAGCCCCATGCGGAGCTCGAACCCACGGACCGTGAGATCATGACCTGAGCCGAAGTCGGATGCTTACCCGACTGAGCCACCCAGGTGTCCCCCCCCCCCCCCCCAAATTTTTTTTAATAAAAATGGGCATGAGGGATTTTACAGGGTCATAAAAATGTTCTAAAACCGGATTATGGTGATGGTTGCACAACTAGGTAAACTTATGAAAAATTACTGAATTGTAAACTTAAAGTGGATGAATTTTATGTAAACTATACTGAGTTTAAAAAATAGTTCTTTGAGGCCTAAAAGAAATAATACCCAAAAGACAAAAGAGAAAATATAAAATCAAAGATAAAACAGAAAACCAACAAAAATAAAACAGTGAAAAGATGAAGAAATACAAAACTGGTTCTTTGATAGAAATCAATTAATATAGTAAGATAAACCTGAACAAAAAGAAGAGTGAACACATACAGATGAGATAGAAGAACTTGAAAGTCTAGCTCCACATTACAGTCTTTAAATATCCTTTCCTACAAAAGGGATCCACAGCTCCCTGGAGAAATGCCTGATACCCATATGGATGGCACAAACAAAGCACAAGGCGAGCCTTGGTAGGCAGTGCTCAGAGTCACGTCAGGACGACACGTGACACATAAGCCAACCTGAAGGATCTAACTGGCCAAATACGGGTCATTTTGAGTAATGAATAATGAATATATTGAATTAAAAAGGTTAGTGGGTGCACAACATTCAAAAAATACAGAGGTCGGGGCACCTGGGTGACTCAGTCGGTTAAGCATCTGACTTTTGATCTCAGGGTCATGAGGTAAAGCCTCACAAAGGGCACCACGCTGGGCGCCTACTTAAAAAATAATAATATATAAAACAAAAAAATATATGCAAATAAACAAAGGAGGGGGGGAGGCTTTTCTGACGGAAGAAAGCCAGTTAATAATGTAGAGGAAATGACAGAATTTTTTGTATTTTAGGGGTGCCTGGATGACTCAGTTGGTTAAGCGTCCAACTTTGGTTCAGGTCATGGTCTTGCATTTCATGAGTCTGAGTCCCACTTTAGGCTCTGCAGTGACAGCGCAAAGCCTGCTTCGGATCCTCTGTCTCCCTCTCTCTGCCTCTCCTTGCACACGTGCTCCCTCTCAAAAATAAATATTTAAAAAAAAAAAAACATAAACAAAAAACGTAAAAAAATTTTAAAAATGTTTTAATTCTACCATTTTGCAACTCCCAGTATAATTACTAATTAAGGCCAAGAATCATCAGTAGATGGGAAAACGAAAACCACTGGTGAAAGGCTACTGAGGATTTTCACACCATCTCAAGTTATGAGCCCACAGATTACTTTCTAATTACAAAAGGAAACATATATCTTTGCAAATGAAGAAAACCGATGGTTCTTGTCTTAACCAAATGACTTAGCATCACCACTAGGAAGACAGCCTAATATCATGAGCCTTCTGCTATTTTGACACCACAGAACAGTTGGCAAACTACAGCCTGCGGGCCAAATCTAGCTCACTGCCCATTTCCGTATAGCCCTTGAACGAAGATTGACTTTTACATTTTTAAATTGTTGAGGGGAAAAAAAAAAAAACAAAGAAAGAATATTTCATGACACATGAAAATTAAATTTCAAATGTCAGTGCCCATACAGTTTCATTAGAACACAGCCACACATTCATTTTTGTCTCTCTTGTTACAACAGTAGCACTGAGTAGTGGTAACAGAGATGATATGGCCTATAAAGTCTAAAATAAAATACTACTTGCCCTTTACACAAAGTTTACTGACCTCCTACAAGAGGAACTATACAACATCACTTATGAAATAGTCCTGCCAAAAATGTTGAGAATCTCATCATGAGGAAACTATAGGACAAATCCAACAATGCGAGACACAAGACAATTGGGCTGGATGCTTGAAATAATTCAATTGAAAGATACTAATCCTATTCTTTCCTTTTAATGTTTATTTATCTTAGAGAAACAGAGAGGGCAGGGGGGAGAGGAAGACAGAGTCCGAAGCAGGCTCCAGGCTCTGAGCTGTCAGCACAGAGCCCAACACGGGGCTCAAACTCACAAACCGTGAGATATGGCCTGAGGTGAAGTCAGACTTCCAACCGACTAAGCCACCCAGATGCCCCAATACTAATCCTTATTCTTAGGAAACACATGTGGAAGTATTCAGGCACTAAATAGGACTTCTACTTTTAAATGATTCAGAAAAATAATATACGTCAGAGAGATAAGGTAAATGTGGCAAAATATTTAAAAACTGGTGAATCTAGAGTTGCCAGGGTGGCTCAGTCAGTTAAGTGTCTGACTCTTGATTTTGGTTCAGGTCATAAACTCGCAGTTTGTGAGATCAAGCCCCACATGGGGCTCTTTACGGATAGCATGCAGCCTGCCTGGGATTCTCTCTCTCTCTCTGCCCCTCCCTCTGCTTGCACACTCTCTCTCTCAAAATAAGTAAACATTAAAAAAAAAAACAAAACACCCCAGCTGAACCCAAGTGAAGGATATATAGATGCTCATTGTGCTACAGCGTTTCAACTTTTCTGTGGGTTAAAATTTTCAAAATAAAATGGAGGAAAAAATAGGTCCTTTATCTGTATATTACTTTTCTTTCAAAAGAGCTCAAAACACCTCTAATTATTATCTTATTACTTCATAATTATTTAATGACAAATGACTTAGTTTCACAAAATCCCATAAAATACACTACTAGAAAGAGGCAATATCCCAATTCTTAAATGGGGAAGCAGAGGTCAAGGTTGAAGCTCACAAAAGACAATGATAGAGTTAGGATTAAACGTTAAGTTTCCTGCTGAACAGTATTTTTTTCTTTTTCCTTATTTTTTTGAGAGGGGGAGCAAGTGAGCAAGCAGCAGAGAGACAGAATCCCATGGCGGGGGGGAGGGGGGGGGGAGGGAGAGAGAGACAGAGAGACAGAGAGAGAGACAGAGAGAGAGAGAAGCAGGGCTTGAGCTCACCCAATGTGGGGCTCGAACTCCCAAACAGTGAGGTCATAATCTGAGGTGAAGTCAGATGCTTAACTGACTGACCCACCCAGGCATCGCTTTTTTTTTCTTTTTCAAACATTAGAATATTTAAGGTTTGGATTTAAAATGGAACTTGCTTAAGAATGTGATGACATCAGGGGCGCCTGGGTGGCTCAGTTGGTTAAGCGGCCGACTTCAGCTCGGGTCATGATCTCGCGGTCCGTGAGTTCAAGCCCCGCGTCGGGCACTGTGCTGATAGCTCAGAGCCTGGAGCCTGTTTCAGATTCTGTGTCTCCCTCTCTCTGACCCTCCCCTGTTCATGTTCTGTCTCTCTCTGTCTCAAAAATAAATAAACATTAAAAAAAAAAATTAAAAAAAAAAAAAAAAAAAAAAGAATGTGATGACATCATATATTTTCTACTTTCAAAGTAAAAGGCATCCTCTAGATTAAGGATCATTCTACAATGCTTCCACTTTTTCCCTGTCATTAACTAGCTTGAATTAAGTGGCTTGAATTCAAACACCCGGTTTCAAAAAGAGATCCCTGGATCACCTGAAGAGTTTAGGGCTACCTTGAAGTGTTTCAGGAGTTCTCTGCCTAGTTCACAGTCCAATTTGATGGCAAACACAATATGTAGAATAACGGTGCCTTCCACATGACGAAGTTCACCTGCTGGCACAGTAACACGATCCAACAGCCTAAAAGATTCAACAGAAAGGTATGAGGTACGGTTTGAACAAGAGACAATCATGCACATCCTCAGATGAATAAGTAGACCCAACTCAAGCCGAACCTGTAACATCACTGGAGGCAGGCAGTTAAGTATAAATTCTACCGCCTCGTTCCTTGCCCCTTTGTAACACAACTTCCTGAAAGAACTGTCTATTGTCATTAATTCCACTTCTTTACCATTTCCCAGTTAAATCTAATTCAATTAGGCTTCTGTCCCCTCCCTACCCACTCCCCTCAATGCCATTTGACTATTTTTTTTTTAAATTTTTTTAATGTTTCTTACTTTTGAGAGAGAGAGGGAGCATGAGCAGGAGAGGGGCACAGACAGAGGGAGACACAGAATCCAAAGCAGGTTCCAGGTTCTGAACTGTCAGCACAGAGCCCGACGTAGGGCTTGAACCCATAAACCCTGAGATCATGACCTGAGCCAAAGTCGGATGTTCAACTGACTAAGCCACCTAGGTGTCCCCCCATTTGACTATTCTTGCAAGGCTTACAAATGACCTCTATGTTGCCAAAACCAATAATCAAGTCCCATCTTAACAGCTCAGCAGATATGATACAAATGACCACTTCTTTCTTGAAACACTCTTCTCCTCTGGGCCATTGTCACTGAACTCTTCCCCCCAATTTTTTTTTTTTTTTTTTTTTTTTTTTTTGCTGGCTCACCTCCCTTTAAGTGGTGGAATGCCTCTGAGCTCAGTCTTGTGTTTCTCTTTCTTCACAATTTCCCTAAGGAACCCCATCCAGTCCTATGGTTTTAGTTCTTTCCCAGTCTCTTATCTCCAGTCCTGACCTCTCCCTAGAACTCCAGACTGTCTACTCAATACCTCCATATGGGATGCTAATATACATCTCAAACTTAACATGGTTAGGACGTGCGGGTGATCTGTCTGCGACATCTGTCACCCCATCGATCGCCAGGGTTGATTCGGCTGATCTGGCTGGCTAGGCGGGTGTCCCTTTCCTCCCTCACCGCTCCATGTGCATCCCTCCCGAAGCTGTGTGCTCTGTCAAAGAGGATGAGCTTCCCCGATAGAGGACTGTTCTTCGGTCAAGGGTATACGAGTAGCTGCGCTCCCCTGCTAGAACCTCCAAACAAGCTCTCAAACTTCACATGGTTAAAACTGAGCTTATTTTGTGCAACACCTGCTTTTCTGTCAGTCTTTCCTAACTCAGTGTATAAGACCATCTTTAGAGACACCTGGCTGGCTCAGTCAGAACACACAGCTCTTGATCTCAGGGTCATGAGTTCTAGCCCCACAGTGGGCATTGAGCCTACCTAAAATTAAAAAAAGAGAGACAAGAAAGAAAAGACCATCTTCTTACCAATTGTGCAAGCCAAATAACAAAAGTTACCCTAGAGTAGTAGACGCAGTAGGCCGCAACAGGATTAACAGCATGAGCTCTGTGTCCAGACTGCCTGGACTGAAATTCCAGCTCCGTTTTATAGCTATGTTGGAATAGTCCTTCATTTCCCCGTGCCTCAGTTTACACATGCATGAAGCTGAGGCAAATAGGGTTGTTGTGAGGTTTAAAGTGCTTAGAACACCTGACACAGGGTAAGCACTCTACAAATGTCTGCTTTAAAAAAAAAACAAAAAAAACAAAACCCTCTTTTTCAAAATGCCATGCTGCATCCTGCATTTGTACTCACTAGTCACTATCCCACTAAAAATGTTCTTTTCCCTGATCTGCATATCGTGGCTCTTCTCATCCAAGATTCGGTTAAAATAACACCCTCTCCAAGAGGTTTTCCTTGACCACTGAACCTAAAATAGCTACCCTGTCACTATCAGACCATCTATTTAAATTATCTGCATAGCACCTTCTAATATTTTTCTTATTTATTTTCTGTTCTCTTCTCACAGTATTTAAACTCCTTGAGGAGCAGGGACCTTGTCTGACTGGTTCATCACTGTAGTCCCAGGGCCGTACAGCTCCCGGTACAGAGCACTTTATAAACAGTTTATACTTGCAACTTACAGAATAATTACCACTATTCTCCTGGAAAAGCTACAAATGAAAGAGTAGAAGAGCTGCTCAGCAGCTGAAAGAGGGCAGGGAAGTTCTCTGCTGAGGTGAAGGCAGGGACTGAGAGGTTAAGTAACAATGAAGTAAAACACATAAGAAGATGCCTTGCAAAAATTATTTTATTTCAATATTATATTACTCACTCATCACCACTCTGTTCCTCATTGTGCTGCTTATCTAGCTCATTGAAGAAAGTTATGATTCCTTCCAAAGCCTTCTTTCTGTTTCCCTGGAAAAAAAAAAAAAGTACAAAATTAGGTAAGGTCTCCCTATAAAGGCCAAGATCACCAAGCTGAACTTAAAAGACTTTTTCAGCTTAGAGTATTCTCGAGTATGAATTTAAACAGAGAAATGACAACCTCAAGTCACAGCATTTACAGAACATTTTTTCATGTTGAAATTGGGTTTGAGGGGCGCCTGGGTGGCTCAGTCAGTTAAGCATCCGACTTCATTTCCGGTCATGATCTCACAGCCTGTGAGTTTGAGCCCCGCCATCAGGCTCTGTGCTGACAGCTCAGAGCCAGGAGCCTGTTTTGGATTCTGTGTCTCCCTCTCTCTCTGCCCCTCCCCTACTCTGTCTCTCTCTCAAAAATAAACATTAAAAAATTAAAAAAAAAAAAATCAGGTTTGAAACAGCTGATGTTATTAGATGATGGTATTAGACTTCAGTTAAGGGACCACTAGTCCACCCTTCGTGAGATTTTTACCCCCTTTACTACTACACACACATACCAAATGTGGTAGTACAAGAATAACAGGTGTTTTCCTTGGCTGAAGAGCCTGACCCTTTTATCAATCATACCATCATACATGAAATGAAGGCATCTATGCCCTAGTATGTAAACCAGGAGTATGAGTAAACTGAATGCTCTTAACTGATCATCCCACTAGAGTTTAAAAAGAAAAAAAATACTTTTTTATGTGTACCTTTGAGGAGAAAACCAGAAGCTGATAGACCAAAGGTGGTATTTCTTGAAGATTCAACTTGGAGAACATCCTCAACACTTTTTCCGTCACAAATTCCACCTCTTCTGCAGCCAAAGGGACATCCCTGTGGATCAAAGACTCTGAAGGCCAAAGCTATGGCCTTATTTGGGAGATTAGAATATCATATTAGAATTAGAATATTGTAACTGCCCTTTGGTTTTTCTGTAACAGAGAACCTTAAAGGGAACCAAAAACCTTACATAAGGGAAGTTATGTCAGAAAAAAAAAAAAAAAATCAGGGTCGCCTGGGTGGCTCAGCCAGCTGAGTGTCTGATTTCTTGATTTTTGGCTCAGGTCATGATTTCATGGTTTGTGAGTTCAAGTCCCACGTCGGGCTCTGCACTGACAGCATGGATGGATCCTGCTTGGGATTCTCTTTTTTTCTCTCTCTCTCGCTGCCCCTCCCCTGCCTGCTCGCACACTCTCTCTCAAAATAAATAAAATATTAAGAGAAGAAAATCACAGTTTTTGTTTTTTTGAGAGAGACAGAGTGAGAGCTGGGGAGAAGGGCAGAGGGAGAGAGAATCTTAAGCAGGCTCCACACTCACTGCAGAGCCTGACGTGGGGCTCAATCCCACAACCCTGGGATCGTCAATGACCTGAGCCAAAATCAAGAGTCGGATGCTCAACTGACTGAGCTACCCAGGTGCCCCCAAAAAATATTTTAAATAAGCAATTAAAGGGGGAAAAATTAGAGGAGGAAAAAATCCTATAACAGAAAACAAAACAAAGTTACCATTACTCTTATTCAGGGGAAAGTGGTGCTTGAACTTGCTAAATTTCAATTTCTAGCAGGCCAAGTTCACACAGCAGGGCAGGCATAAAGAGGAAATAAAGATGCTTACTTGAACATAGAAGTGAGCTGGATTACATACTGCCGATCCCATCTGGTTAAAGAAAATGACAAAGAATATGAAAGTTTATCTCATCTTCACTTATTTGCATATTCCTTTGTAAAATTAATGAGGGAAAAATTAAGGCCATTTCTAGTTTGATTTGGTACCACTGGGAAATAAGATCAAAGAACCAATAAAATAACAGCTTTTAACCTATAAGACTGGCAAAATCAAAGTCTGATGACATTCAATGCTGGGAAGATTTGGGGAAACAAATGGTCTCCACGTACGATTTTAGAGAGCGTACACTGATAGAACCCTTCTGGGAAGATAAGCTGGCAATACTTATCAAGTTTAAAAATGCACATAAGTACAGACCCACCCAAATTAGTATTAGAAATCTATCCCAAGTACATACTTATAAAAGGTCACCTAGATATATAAGGATGTTCATTGCAAACACCTTTTATAATAGCAAAAAACCAAAAAACCATGTATTATTTATTAGAAAAACAATATTCTTAACAGTTGGAGACTAGCCAAATACAACAGAATAGTATGGAACTATTAAAAGGGATGACGTAGAGTCGTATATTCTGACATGAACAGATGCAGTAAATGAAAAATGCAAGGTATATTATGATGTATATTGAATAAACTCTAGTGTAATTAAAATCAAATAAACATATAGGCACACATGTGCTGATACATACTTAAAATCATGTATACTTTAGGGATCTTATGTAAGGAACCATAAAAGCTGTTATTTCTGATTTAGATAATCTTGGGTGTTCGCTTCTGTTTCTTTTCAATGTACCCACACACAATCATTGTATTACATAACTCTGTATTCTCTATATGGTAAGGATTTTTCAATTTGATGGTTTTATAGATTTTACTTCTAATGGGTCTAAATTTCATGGAGTAGCTCTACCTTAGCTTACACAGGTTACTTACCATAACTTAAATTTTTCTATTATAGTATGTTTAAGTTGGTCACAAATTTCTGTGGTGAACACGTCTATGTATGAGAATTTTCTTATTATGTTGGAGTCTTTCCTTAGGGTGGATTCACCTATTTCTGGCTTAAAGGTACAACATCATTATGTATCCCACTCACTCAAAAAAGCATAAAAGATATAGCAGAAGGGTGACCTCTCAGCCTTAAGGACCTTGGGACTCCAAGTAATGCTAGAAGACAACACTGCTCTGTTAAGACGAAGAGTCAAATAAACTATATGTAGTTTAGAACAGAAAATATAGTAACTAATCTCTCAAAAATTCATTGCAAACTAAATGGTTTTACAGTGGTACATTATAAGCAAAAACACAGACTAAAAACTTAGTGATAAAAATTCCTGACATCAACAGTAATCCTTTTTTTGGCCACATGCATGTCTGAGAAAGTGCTACACATTAATGAGAAAGACTCACCTGCCAGAACACAGGGTGTTAATCAGTTGCTTCTTACATTCTTCCCCACTTAGTTCACCTAGAAATGAAAAATATACTGAGATAAATTTGATTAAGTGACTACAGAAAAGGCCATTAAAATTGGGAAAAAAATTACCTTTTCCATAAGCCACATTTTCCTTTTTGGCAGCAAGGGTAGTGAGAATAATGGGTAATAACTCCAAAGATTTTCCATTCTTTAGCCTGCCCTCCTTGATAACACTAACAAACTCACTGGCTAATTCAACCAGTAATGATCCTGGAAAATTGTGAACCTAAAAATTCAGGCGACAAAGAAAATGTTAAGCAGAAATCTAAATGTTTGGTCTCTCCAAGAAATAAAGTCTTTTGCTGAATAGAACTGGCACTGAAACCCAGAACTGGTCCTATAAGGGATCCAGGAAATCATTCTGCTCTGGTACAAAACTTTTGATCATAAAAGATTTCAAAGGTCAGAATCCTCCATCAGTTCTCCAATGTTTTCAAATACACCAACTCTTCAAAGATATCAGATGTCCACCATATCAGAAATTAACGTAAACATGGGTTTAGGGACCATCCATCAACTTCTGTTTTTTAATAGTTCTTATTCGTAAGTAGGAACTATGCTAGGTTTGGCACATTAAAGTTTCCCTTCCCTCAACAAATTACAACTCCCCCCCCTCCAAATTTGCCCTCTTACCTCCACCATTAGTAATCCTAAAATCTCAGATGCTACTTCTTTCTGCAAATCCCCTGACTCCACCAACTGGATTGAGCGAACGTATATCTTAAGCCTCCTAAGAGCTCCAGCTTCCTCAGAGCAGGGGGAACCTTATTGTTTTAAATGAACAGTACAGAAACAAAGAAAGAAGAAAGTTGAAGGGCAAACAGGAAAAACAGCACTATAGTTTAATAAAGAAGCAGAATTATCAATTTACTGATTACTATTGTGTTTAGAGCAGCAATATTTAAGAGCTTTACAAAAGTATTTAATTTAGGTGGATGACTGAAATGTCATCTTTTCTTCTTCCACCTATATCATTGATTTTTAAAATAAGTTCATAGTGCAGAAAGAGAAATACCTTCTAAAATATCTTAGAGCCTTTTTTGGGCCCAGTAACCCAAATTAAATGTCTTTAACATATTCCACTTTAAAACATCATCACTGAGGGGCGCCTGGGTGGCTGAGGCAGTTGAGCATCTGACTTCAGCTCAGGTCACGATCTCGAGGTCTGTGGGTTCAACCCCCGCGTCGGGCTCTATGCTGACAGCTCAGAGCCTGGAGCCTGCTTTGGATTCTGTGTCTCCCTCTCTCTATGCCCCTCCCCCACTCATGCTCGGTCTCTCTGTCAAAAATAAATAAACATTAAAAAAAATTTTTTTTAAATCACTGAATAATGTCAGTGGGAATGGCAGAAAAATAAAGACCTCAGAAATCCTTTCCTCCATAAAAGCAGTAAAAACACTGATAAAAATAATGAAAATCAACTTGTTCACAACTCTGAAAATTAATCAAAGGCTTGCAAAAATCCAGGGAGTGTTTACTTAAGAAAAACAGCTGAATCTCAGTAAGTACAAGGAGTTTTGTGGTATTTTAACATGCCCCAACTCCCATAGCACCCCACCCCCGCAAGCTCAGGTAGTCTTTAAAACCAATAGCCCCACAGTCATGGTGAAAGCCGAAAGCCAACAGCCTAGCAGCCCCTGGAGGGGACAGAATATGGTTGAAACACCTCCAAAGCCCAATTCCCAGATAAGAACTGTCATTTGACCAGTCTGGCTGTTCCCTAGAAATTTTCATTACCAAGCTTTGTCTTTTTTTTTGAAAGTAAACTCTACCCGCTACATGGGGCTTGAACTCATGACCCCAAGATCAAAAGTCACATGCCCTACTGACTGAGCCAGCTACCTACCCCAAGGCTTGTCTTTATTTGACCTTTGAACTCGTTCAGTGCAAACAGCCATTTTTACCCAGGACATCTGTCTAAATCAGTTGCAACTGATTACTATTTTAGATGCTTTGAGGCAGCAATAACAGTTAGGCAAGCAAGAAGCTGACCAAAAAACTTAAAAGGAAATCCCGGAGAATATGCGCATAGGGGGCTTTGAAACATTCTGATGTATCCCAAGGAATCTAGTAAGCCATGCAAATACACAGGGAGTGTACATGGCAAAGGACCCAAAAAGACCTTAAATTCTCCCCTCTGGCTGACTGTAAGGCTCTGCACAAGTAGAAAGACTAAACAGGAGTTATAAAACACCTGAGCTCTGAAGGTGTACCTCCAACATCACAGGGCTCCTCAGCAAAGGCTGGGAAACTCAACGGTTCCAGGTATTTAAGGAAATCTTTGCCCAATCAATCATTAGCTAACTGCAAAGCTAACCAAAAAGACTTCAGTGGCCATACCCAACAGTGCCCATACACAACAAACAATTAATATTTTGTATTAATTCAGAGGAGCCACCATAAAGACAAAAGGAATATCAGAACAGCAAAAACATCTGGAAGAGGAGAGTGGTATCTCATTTCCAGAGTTCCCACAAAATATCACTTAAAATGTCCCAAGAGTATGGCCCATATCCAGGAAAAAAGAGAATCAATTAAAAACTGTCCCTGAGAGAGCCTAGATATTAGATTACTAGACAAAGATTTTAAATCAGCAGGACAGGCACCTGGGTGGCTCAGTCAGTTGAGTGTCTCTTGATTTTGGCTCAGGTCATGAATCCAGGGTCATGGGAATGAGCCCTATGTCAGGCTCCTCCCTGAGTGTGGAGTCTGCTTAGGATTCTCTCTCCCTCCCTCTCTCTCTGCTCTCCCCCCTGCCTCTCTCCCCTGCTTGAGCACTCTTGGACTTAAAAAAAAGTTTTAAGTTTTTAAAAAAATGTTTTTAAAGTTTTTTTTGAGAGAGAGCAAGAAAGGGAAGGGCAGAGAGAGAAGGGGAGAGAGAGAGAATTCCACGTAGGCTCCACACCATCAGCACAGATCCCAACATGAGGCTCAAACTCACAAACTGTGAGATCACGACCCAAGCCGAAATCAAGAGTCAGACACTTAACCGACTGAGCCACCCAGATGTCCCCAGAAAAGGATTTTAAATCAGCTGTTTCCAATATGTTCAAAGAAAAGGAAACCATACCTAAAGAGCTAAAGGAAAATATTAAGAACAATGTCTCGCCAAATACTGAGTATCAAAAAAGAGACGGAAACTGTAAATAAGTAAATAAAAATTCTGAAATTGAAAAGTACAATAATTGAGCTGAAAAATCCACAATAAGGTCTCAGCAGATCTGACCAGGTAGAGGAAAGAATCAGAGAACTTAAAAATAGGACAACTGAGGGGGCACCTGGGTAGCTCAGTCAGTTGAGTGTCTGACTTCAGCTCAAGTCATGATCTCACAGTCTGTGAGTTCGAGCCCCGCATTGGGCTCTGTGCTGTCAGTTCAGAACCTGGAGCCTTCTTCGGATTCTGTCTCCTCTCTCTGCCCCTCCCACTCACACTCTGTCTCTCAAAATATGAATAAACGTTAAAAAAAATTGTTTTTAATTGGGCAACTGAGATTATCCAGTCTGAAGGACAGAAAGAAAAAGAAGAAAAATGAACACAGCCTCAGAGACCTGTGGGATATCATGAGTGCTAATACAAGACATGATCAAAGTCCCAAAAGAAAGACAGAAAGGGCTGAAGAGAAGAAATAATAGCCCAAAACTTCCCAATTTTAACAAAGACTAATTTACACATTTACGCAGCTCAATAAATTCCAATAGGATAAACCCGAGAGAACCACAGGTAGACATCCCATAACAAACAGCTGAAATCAAAGACTCTTCCTCATAACAAAGGCCATCTGTGGAAAACCCATAACAATCATACCCAACTACTAAAGATTGAAAGAATTTCCATAAAACATTAAAAATACAAGGATGTCCACTTTTGCCACTTCTATTCAACACAGTATTAGAATTCCAGAATAGTTAATGTATTTAGGGACACTGAAACGGAACACTTAGAAAAAAAACAGCGAAGACAAAGAGAGAATCTTGAAAAAGCAACAAAAGAGAAGCAAGTCGTCTGGAAGAGTATTCAATATAATTAACACCTGGTTTCTTATCAAAAAACCAACCCTCCAACCACCCCCCCCTCCCCTGCAACACTGAAAGGCAGAAAGAAAAAGGATAAGGGCACCTGGGCAGCTCAGTAGGTTAAGCATCCCACTTTGGCTCAGGTCATGATCTCGCGCTTTGTGAATTCCAGCCCCACGTCGGGCTCTGTGCTGACAGCTCAGACCCTGGAGCCTGCTCCGGATTCTGTCTCTCCTTCTCTGTTTGCCCTCCCCTACTCAAGCTCTGTCACTCTCTCTCAAAAAGATAAACATTGGGGTGCCTGGGTGGCTCAGTCGGTTAAGCGTCCGACTTTGGCTCAGGTCACGATCTCACGGTCCGTGAGTTCGAGCCCCGCGTCGGGCTCTGGGCTGATGGCTCAGAGCCTGGAGCCTGCTTCGGATTCTGTGTCTCCCTCTCTCTCTGCCCCTCCCCCGTTCATGCTCTGTCTCTCTCTGTCTCAAAAATAAATAAATGTTAAAAAAAAAATTAAAAAAAAAGAAAAGATAAACATTAAAAAAAAAAATTAAAAAAAAAAAGGGAAATGGGATAACACAGTCGAACTGCTGAAAGGGCTGTCCAACATTTCTACAACCAGAAAAACCACCCTTCAAAAACGAAGGAGAAATTAAGAATTCCCAGATTAAAAAAAAGAGAGAACTTGCTGCCACAAGACTTGCTCAATGCTAAAGGGAATCCTTTAGGTTGAGATGAAGGACACTAGACAGTGACTTAAATCCATGAGATAGCACCAGTAAAGGTAACTACATAAGAAAATACAAAAGTAGTAGTAATTACTTTTTCTCCTGATTTATAAGACTTGTAGAAAGCAATAAATAGAAATCAGTGTTGATTGGGGTGCCAGAGTGGCTCAGTCGGTTGAATGTCTGAATCTTGATTTTGGCTCAGGTCATGATCCCAGGGTCATGGGATCAAGCCCCATATCAGGCTGCTTGCTGAGGGTGGAGTCTGAGTTTCCCTCTCTCTCTCTCCGTCTCTCCCCCCTGCTCATGCGTGCTCTCTCTAAAAACAAACAGGGGTGTCTGGGTGGCTCGGTCAGTTAAGCATCTGACTTTGGCTCAGGTCATGATCTCATCACTGTTCATGGGTTCGAGCTCTGCATCAGGCAGGCTCTGCGACAGCTCAGAGCATGGAGCCTGCTTCAGATTCTGTGTCTCCCTCTCTCTGTCCCTCCTTGCCTCTCAAAATTGAATAAATGTAAAAAAAAAAAAAAAAAAATTTTTAAACTTAAAAAAATTTTTGTTGATGGGCAGAAATATGTAAAGATTAGTTTGTATGACAGTAACAACACACAGGAGGGAGAAAAAAGAAGCTATATAGAAAGCAAAGTGCTGTAAACTATTAAAACTAAGCTGGTATTAATCTGAACTAGACTGTTATAAATTAAGACATTAGCTATAATCTTCAGGGCAACCACTAAGAATGTAACTCAAAAACATAATAAAAAAGATGACAAAGGAATTAAAATGGTACACTAGAAATTATCTATTTAACACAAGACACATAAAGTTAAAAAAAGACCTAAAACAAAGAAAACAAACAGCAAAATAGCAGATGTAAACCCTACCTTATCAGTAACTACAGAAAAGGGATCAGACATTCTAATCAAAAGACAAAGATTGGCAGAATAAATTTTTTTTTAATTTTTATTTATTTATTTTGAGACAGAGACGAGACGAGACGAGACGAGAAAGAAGAGAGAGAGAATGACTGGGGGAGGGTCTGAGAGAGAGGGAGACACAGAATCCAAAGCAGACTCCAGGCTCTGAGTTGTTAGCACACAGTCCAACGCGGGACTCGAACGTATAAACTGTGAGATCATGACCTGAGCTGAAGTCAAAAGCTCAACCGACTGAGCCACTCAGGAGCCCCTGGCAGAATAAATTTTTAAAAATTCATTTATATACTGTCAACCAGAAACACAATTTAGACTCAAAAGACACATAGTTTGAAAGTTAAAGAATGGATGGAAAAAGATATACCATGCAAATAGTAACCAAAAACTTGGATTGGCTATACAAATATTAGGAAAAAAAGACCTTTAAGGGGCACCTGGCTGGCTCACTTGGTTGAAGAATCATCTGATCTTGATTTCAGCTCCAGTCATGATGTCACAGTTTGTGAGATCAAGCCCTGTGTCCGGCTCTGCACTGACAGATTCTCTGACGGACTGATTCTCTTTCCCTCTCTCTCTCTGCCCCTCCCCCACTCACACTCTCTCACTCTCAAAATAAATACCTCAAAAATATCTCAAAAAATATATACACCATGCAAACAGTAACCAGAAACTTAGATTGGCCATACAAATATTAGTAAAAAAACACTTGGGGCGCCTAGGTGGCTCAGTCGGTTAAGCGTCCAACTCTTGATTTTGGCTCAGGTCGTGATCTCAAGAACCTCGGGGATTAAGCCCTACATCTAGTACTGTGCTGATGGCACAGAGCCTGCTTGGGACTCACTCTCTTTCCCTCTCTCTCTCTGCCTCTCCCACGCATAAGCACACTCACTCTGTCTCTCAAAATAAAAAAAAAAAAAAAACTTAAAGAAAAAAAGACTTTAAGGGGCACCTTAAAGCCACCTGGGTGGCTCAGTTGGTTAATGAGTTGTCCAACTCTTGATTTTGGGTCAGGTCATGATCTCACGATTTGTGAGATCGAGCCCCGGTCCAGCTCTGCTGACAGATTCACTGATGGACTGATTCTCTCTCTCCCTCTCCCCCACTTGCACTGTCTCTCAAAATAAATAAATAAACTTAAAAAAAACACACTTTAAGGGAAAGACTATTACTGGAGACAAAGGAAATTTTATAATGATGAAAGGGTCAATCCATCATCAAGATACATACAATTATAAATATATAAGCATCTAACAAAAGAACCCCCAAAATATACAATGGAAAAACCAAAACAACTGCAGGGAGAAATGGATAATTCAACAAATGAAAACTTCAATACCCTACTTTCAATAATGGATAGAACAATTAGAAGATAATCAAGGAAATAGACATAAACACACTAAATCTGACATCCATAGAACGCTACGTCCAACAACAAAAGACACAATTTTCTCAAGTGCACGTAGAACATTCTCCAGGATAAACAACATATCAGGCCATAAAAAAAATTCTGAGTAATTTAAAAGGACTGTACTCATACCATTTATGATCTGTGATGACAGTGGAATGAAACTAGAAATCAATTAACAGAAGGAAATCTAAGAAATTCACACATATATGAAAATTAACACAGTCATAAATACCAGTGTGTCAAATGAATAAACACAAGAAGTTAGAAAGTACCTTGAGATGAAAGAAAACAAAAACACAGCATTCCAAAAGTTATGGAAAGCAGATAAAACAGTGCTTAGAGGAAAATCTATAGTTGTAAATGCCTTTATTAAAAAAAGAACAACAACAAAAAAGATCTCAAATCAATAACCTAATCTTCCACCATTAGAAACTACAAAAAGAGCAAACTAAACCTAAAGCAAGTGAAAAGAATATAAGAGGAAAATCAGACCTAAATGAAATAAGGTATAGAGGAATAGAGGAATACAGAAAAATCAAGGAAACCATTATCTTTTTCTTTGAAAAGAACAAAAAAAAAATGGAAAAATCTTGAGTGACCAAGGAAAAAAGGAGAAGGTTCAAGTTATTAAATCAGCAATGAAAGAGGAGTGCTACTACCGATCTTACAGAAACAAAAAGGATTATAAGGAAATACTATAAAATTAGAGAACTTAGATGAAATGGATAAATTGCTAGACAGACACAAACCAGCAAAATTAATTCAATGAAATACAGAAAATCTCAACAGACCTATAATGAGATTGAATTAGCAGCCAAAACACTTCCCACAAAGAAAAGCCCAGAACTGGATGGCTTCAATGGTGAATTCACCAAATGTTTAAAGAATTAACTCCAATATTTTGGAAATGCTTCCAAAAAGCAGAAGACGAGGGAACATTTCCCAACTCTTTCTATAAAGCCAGGATTCCAAAACCACAGACATCATTAAAAAAACAGATTGGGGGCACCTGGGTGGCTCACTCGGTTGAGCAACCGACTTCGGCTCAGGGCATGATCTCAGGGTCAAAACTAAATAAACATTAAAAAAAGTTTAAAAAAAAAAAAAACAAAAACAGATTGGGGTGCCTGGATGGCTCTGTTGGTTGGCTTCGGACTTCTGCTCAGGTCATGATGTCACGGCTAGTGGGTTCAGGCCCCCGCATCCAGCTCTGTGCTGATGGCTCGAAGCCTGGAGCCTGCTTCAGATTCTGTGCCTCTCTCTCTACCCCTTCCCCAGCTTGTGTGCTGCCTTTCAAAAAAAATAAATAAATAGGGGCGCCTGGGTGGCGCAGTCGGTTAAGCGTCCGACTTCAGCCAGGTCACGATCTCGCGGCCCGTGAGTTCGAGCCCCGCGTCAGGCTCTGGGCTGATGGCTCGGAGCCTGGAGCCTGTTTCCGATTCTGTGTCTCCCTCTCTCTCTGCCCCTCCCCCGTTCATGCTCTGTCTCTCTCTGTCCCAAAAATAAATAAAAAACGTTGAAAAAAAATTAAAAAAAAAAAAAAAAAAAAAAATAAATAAATAAATAAACATTAAAATAAATAAACATTAAAAAATAAACAAACATTAAAAAAAATTAAAAAAAAAAACCAGATCAATATCCCTGTGACTACAAACACAAACATGCTCAACATTCAGCAAACTGAATCCAGCAACATATAAAAAGGATCATACGCTATAACCAAGCAGGATTTACCAAGAATACAAGATTGGCTCAACGTATAATAATCAATGTAATACACTATATAAATAGAACAGCATAGAATAAAAATCGCATATATCATCTCAGTAGACAAAAAAGCATCTGAAAAATCCAATACCCTTTCATGAGAACACTCAACAAACTAGGAAAAGATGGGTACTTCCTTAACCTAATAAAGGGCATCTATGGAAAACCCACAACTAACTTCACACTCAATGATAAAAAAAATTGAAAGATTTCGTCCTGAGATCAGGAACAATATAAGGATGTCCATTTTCACAAGTGGGGCAGGGGCAGAGAGAGAATCCCAGGCAGGCTCCTTGCTGTCAGCACAGAGCCCAGCATGGGGCTTGATCCCACTGACTGTGGGATCATGACTTGAGCCAAGATCAAAAGTCGGACGCTTAACCAACTGAGCCACCCAGGCCCCCTGAGAGACTGCAGCTTTAGTTGATTTTGTAAAATTCCCAAAGTCTCAGTGGTGCTTTAAACAGTAAGAAAAGCATCAATATGGGCCACAAGTAAACAAATCTACCAATGTACTCGGAGGTAGAAGAGCATTAGTTTTTTATTACCTTTGAAGATAGCTCGCAGGAGCGCTCCAGCAGCTTTTCCTTTCACTGCCTGATTCTGAAGGAGATTAGCCAACTGTAATCAAAGAGAGAAAAGCTACAAACCTCTGGCAACAATTTCTGTACCCAGTGACCTAAATTCCCAATATGAAACACATTTATCTGTCAAGTTCATATCCTTCAGAGACTTTGGGTATCACGAATAACATTTATTAAGATAGAGCAGAGTAGATCTTAACATGATGCACAGCTGTCAAGACTGAAATTTGTTCATATATTCATTCTACAATTGTCTAAGTACAATAGAAGTTACTAAAGAGAAAAGAGAGTGACACGGTACTTTTTTTTTTTTTAAATCAGTCTTGCTCCTTATGTAGAGAATGGTGGGGGGTTTATGAGTGAAATGATAGGTTAGAATGTTCTAGAGTTCAAGTGAGAGATGATAGTGGCCTAGACCAAACAGCAGGGAAGATGTTACCGGTTGAACAGTGTCCCTCCTCAAATTCATGTTGGAGTTCCAAACCGTAGGACCTCAGAATGTGACTTTATTTGAAACTAGGGTTGTTGTAAATGTAATTAGTTGCAGTCATTAAGACTGGCGTTAATACAACAAACATCCTCCTAAGAAGGGGAATCTTGGACACAAAGACACATAAAAAGTGAGTGTGCCACATGAAAATGGAAGCAGAGATCAGGGTGATACAAGCTAAAAAATGACAAAGATTATCAGCAAATTGACAGAAGCTAGGTGAGATTCTCACAGCCTCAAAGAAACCAACATCACTAGCACCTTGATCTTGGACTTCGAGTCTCCAAAACTGTAAAAATAAATTTTTGTTGTTTAGGCTACTCAATTTGTAGTACTTTGTAAATGGCAGGCCTGGCAAACTAGTAAAGGAGATGAAGAAAAGCAGACAGAAGATACATTTGAGAGGTCAAATCAAAAGGATATGCTGTGGTCTGAATGTTTATGTCCCCATAAAATCCACATGCCTGATGTGACAGTATTTGGAATGGGACCTTTGGGAGGTTATTAGGTGATGAAGGTAGAATTCTCGTGAATGGGATTAGTCGTCTTATCAGAGATCCCACAGAATTCCCTAGCCCTTCCACCATGTGAGGATACAACGTGAAGTCTGCAACCCAGAAGAGGGCCTTCTACTGGGATTCTCATCTCAGACTTCCAGCCTCCAGAACTAGGAGAAACAAACATTCCTCATATATAAGCCTGCTGTATTTTGTTATAGCAGCCTGAATGGACTAAGACAGACTTCCTCAGTTTAGAAGTGAAAAGGGGGTGATGATGAAGGAAAAGAAAGCAAAGCTTCTGGCCAAAGCAACTAAATGTGTAAATGTGGCACTAGCCGTTGACATGCTGAAAATCTGGGATTCAGTGAGCATTTGAATCACCCAGAGGGTTTGTTAAAACAAATCGCTGGGCTACAGTTTCTGATTTAGCAAATCTGATGTGGGATTCAGAACTACTACTCTTAAGATATCCAAGTGGAAATGCCAAGTAGACAACTGGATATGCCAAAATGGAGCTGAGTGAAGAAAGAACTCAATGGAAATGTAAGAGATCATTCAGGGAGAGATGTAAAGAGAGGAGAAACACCAACATTCAAGGATTAAGAGGAGAAGCAGCAGCCAACAAAGACTGAGAAAGTGAGGCTAACAATATCCATAGAAAGGAGTGTCACAGAAGCAGACTAATATAACAGTGAATTTGTTCTCTTCCACAACTACATGTGCCTGACCTTTCGGACTCAAGTCCATTTCTCCCTTCTTAAATACATAAGGAGTACCTGACTGCTCTGCCTGGAACCTCTCAACAGAATGCTCATCCCTTAACATAACTCTCAAAGGGGAATCTGTCAACCCTTTTGTCTGATTTTCTCCCTCCCTCCAAACCCATAGTACACCGGGCAATGCCTGGAGACATTTTTAGTTGTCATAACTGGAAGGGTGCTATAATCATCTAAAGGATTAAGACCACGGATGCTGATAAACACCCTACAAGACAAAGGACAGCACCACTCAGCAAAGAGTTACACAGTCCAAAACGCGAAAAGCAGTAAGGCTAAGAAACCCCAACTCATCTTGAAACCAATGTTTCATTAGAAGGCAGTGTGGCATGGGAGAAAAAAAACTGGATCCAGAATCAGAAGATGAATCCTGGTCATGACACTTACTAGCTTCATAACCTCAGCCAAATTATTTCACTGTTATGTGGGTCCATCTCCCCACCTCCAAGGACTGTTAGGAGGAATAAATTAGATGACAGGTAGAGGACTCTGCACAGAGCCCAATGTACAACAGTAGAAAACTCAAATAGAGTTTTCTACTCCCTCTGTCCTCAGCTCGCCTCCTTCCTCCATTTAGATCTTTCATCTTCCTTTTTGACTTTATGCTTTTTACTGCATTTTAAAACACAAAAGTCAACTAAGATTACATGTCCTTGTTTTTTCAGAAAACATGAAAGTTGTTCTTTTTTTTTTAATTTTTTTTTTTTTAACGTTTATTTATTTTTGAGACAGAGACAGAGCATGAACAGGGGAGGGGCAGAGAGAGAGGGAGACACAGAATCTGAAACAGGCTCCAGGCTCCGAGCTGTCAGCACAGAGCCCGACGCGGGGCTCGAACTCACGGACCGTGAGATCATGACCTGAGCCGAAGTCGGACGCTTAACCGACCAAGCCACCCAGGTGCCCCTGAAAGTTGTTCTTTTAATTGGGAGGCTGGAACACCAAATTAATGGCACAGTCCAAAAACAAACTTTTTTTTTTCATAGAACAGTCCTCACTTTGCAATGTCTGATATTTTCTCACGATTACAGAGTCTATGCATTCCCAGTCTCAACACAGGTGATACAGCATCCTTCCCATAGTATCACACCTGGAGGCATGTGATGCCCATCTATCCCTCACTGGTAATATTAATTCTGGTCATTCAGTCAAGGGCGTTGCTTAATTTTCCCACTTTGTAATTACTTTCCTCCCTCCTGTTGCAACCAGTGAGCAGTTTGTAGACAGACACTTTGACCATGCACCTATCTTGCTCATCTAATTTTCCCCTTGTATAATGGAAAAGCCCAACAACAACCACCATTACCAGGTTATCAAAGTCAGTATCACCAGAATGACACAGACATCAGGAGCCCAGGGATACAATACACTGAAAAAGGTACAGCACCATTTCTGGGCTCCTTTTATCAGGGATGAATCAGACAGGAACCAATTGAGGAACATTCAGCAAAATACTCTTCAGGGTTACCAAGATCATGAGAAACAAGGACAGACCGAGGAACTGTTGCAAACTGCAGAAAGTCAGGGAAAAATAACAAGTGCATGTTGTATGATGAGCAGGATTCTGGGGGGCGAGAAACAACATCAGGGGAGAAACAGGTTTGCTAATGGTATTGCACCAATGTTAATTTCTTAATTCTTAAAATTGTGACTAAGGTTATGTAAGATGCTGAGGAAGATACCCAGAAATTCTCTGTATTATTTTTACAACTTTTCTGTAAGTCCAAAAGTAGCTTAAAACTAAAAAAAAAAAAAATCTCCCTGGATTTAGCACCCACTGATGTTTCTTGCCTGATCCAATCTTCATCATGATAGCTGCAAAATGGTGATTTTCTAACTCTAGCACAGAGGCAAGACCTTCCTTCTCTCCATTTATTTTTTTATTATCAGTATGGACTCACAAATTTATTTTTCAATAGTTTATAATTCGTAATTGAACTTAATTATTTTGATGTTCTAATGGTCCCAGATTTGGGTGATGGAAGCCCCTTTAAGCTGGTTCCTACGTCTTTGTGACATGCCCTCAATCATTTTTTCTGGGCACTGCTTTACTTTCTGGTTTATAAGATGTTCCCGGCTCATCTTGTATCCATCATGCCCACCCTTGAAATTCGCCCTTTCTCTGAAAAGCCCTGGTTCCTTTCAGTGGGGAATGATTATTGATTATTAAGAGAACAAAGATCTAGGTCATGGGTGTACTTGTTACTACCGTGGCATCTTAACTGCTTCTTAGTTCTTCCAGTGAACAGAGCTAAAGAAAAAAAAATACACGTGTATATGCAAATACATACAAATATATATGTGCATGCAGATATGCATATACACACATATACGTGAGAACCATAAATTCGTATCAATACTTCCATTTCTAATCTATCCCCACAGCGTTCTTTCTTGCCTTCCTATATCCTAGATTTGTACGTCCTTTCTAACAGTAAAAATGCCAACATTGACACATTTACTCATTTGCTGAACTCTGTAATCTATCTAAAATCATTTCAGAATTGCTTTGCCTGTGTCACTACAATAAGTAATCCAATTTTAAAATTTCAGGATTGGGGAGCCCTGCTGGCTCAATGGAACGTGCGACTTTTGATCTCAGAGTTGTGAATGTGAGCCCCGTGTTAGATGTAGAGATTACTTAAAAATAAAATCTTTGGCGGGGGGGGGGGGGGGGGGAGCACCTGGCTGGCTGGCTCAGTTGCTATAGCATGTGAACCTTGATCTCGGGATTGTGAGTTCAAGCCCCCACATTGGGTAAAGAGATTGCTAAAAAATAAAATCTTAAAAAAAAGTTCAGGGTTTATTTGTTATCTATCCCTCTAACCAGATTCTAATCACGGTCTCACTGTGTTTGCATTCCTACCAGCAACGTATGAGTGACTGCTTCCCTGGTCTCGGCAAGAGTGTACAGACAAGCTGTTCAATTTTTCCTACTGACAGGTAGTAATGGTTTTACTTGAATTTTCTCTTATGAGTGAGGTCGAGCATCCTTTCTTATGTTATGGTCATTTTTATGTCATTGTGATTATCCTCTATACTCCTTTTGCTCTTTTTAATAGGATTTTTTTACTTTTCTTCTCCTTCAATTATTGTAAGTTATTTATGAATTAGGAATATTAACCCTTTATCTGTGAAAACTGCAAATATCTTCTCCCAATTTGTCATTTGTGTTTTGATTGTGTATGGTATTTTTGGTCATGTAAATTTTATAGATATGTAGATAAATTTATCAACCTTTTAAGGTATCCAGATTTTGAATCCTAGAAAAGCTTTCTCTGCACTACAGTTCAAAAGAGGAATTCACCCACGTTTTCTTCTGATATTTAGGTTTGGTTTTTACATTTAGACCTCTGATTGTGGAGCTTATTCTTGAACGGTGTATGTAGAATACATCTAATTTTATCTATTTTTCCTAAATGGCTAACTAGTTGTCCCAACACTATTTATTAAATAGGATCTTTGCCCCAATTATTTGGGATACCACCTTATAATAGACTAGATTTTATGTGTTGGGTCTATTTTGAGACTTTGTTATTCCATTATCTGTTTTCCTCTCATGCACCAATACCACATTCTTCATTACAGAGGGTTTTTGGTATGTTCACTGTCCAGTAGGGCTAGTCCTTCCTCAGATATCTTCCATTTCAGTGTTTTCCTAGCTATTCTTATTTTTCTATATGAGCTTTGTTTTTATGTGTATGAAACGCTATTGAGAGATGCCTGGATGATTATATCAGTTAAGTGTCCGACTTTGGTTCAGGTCATGATCTCAGGGTTCATGGATTTGAGCTCTGCACTGAGCTCCACATGACAGTGCAGAGCCTGCTTGGGATTCTCTCTCTGCCCCTCCTCTACTTGCACTTTCTCTCTCAAAATAAATAAACTTAAAAAAAACGCTACTGATTTTTACACAATTTTATATTCTGCTACCTAGCTCTTGTTGTAGACGGTTTGATCATGGATTCTTCAGGATTTTCCAGGTGTACTATTATGGTATCTACAAAGACACGTGGTTTCACATATTTTTTCTATTTTTATGCGTCATTGTTTTCTCTAGACTAATTGCATTGGCTAACAGACCAGAACGATGTTAAATAGTGATGGAGAGAGTAGGCATACAGCCTGGTGCCTGATCTTAGCATCAATGCCTCCAGGGTTTCCCATTAAGATGCTAACTTGAATTCTCCAGAAACCAATATTGCACTGTATGTTAACTAACTGAAATTTAAATAAAAACTTAAAAAGAAAAAAGATAAAGAAAAACAGGATGCTGACTTTCGGATCTATACATGTATTTTATCTTATTAAGGAAAAAGCCACCCACTCCTATTTTCTCAAGAGTTTTTACTAGGAATGAGTGCTGGATTTTGTCAAAGGCTGTCTCTAATTTCTGAAGATAATCACATGGTCTTTGTGATAATATACTTTCTATTACTGAACCAACCTTGTATTCTTGGTATAAACTCCATTTGGTCATCGTGTATTTTTTTTTAATCTGGTATTAGACTCTGTCCTCTAGCATTTAAGGTTTTTGCATCAATATTTGTAAGTGAAAATATGCTATCTTTATCAAATTTAGGGTTCAGTGTTACACTTTATAAAAGCATCTACAAGTTTTCCTTATGTATGTACAGATCCTTATGTATTATATACGCTATCAAACAAATTATGTAGCACTGAGACTATCTCTAACTTCTGATTTCTATGTTTGGTAGAAGTCCCCTGTGAAATTATCTGGGCCTGGTATTTTTGTGTGACTTAACTGTTTGATTAACTCTTCCTTCTATGGAAATTGGTTCCAGTTAAGCTTTCCATCTCAAATTGGGTCAATTTTATTAAACTGTCTATTCTTAATTATCCATTTCCTCTAGATTTTCAAATTTATTTGCATAGATATGTATGAAGTAGTCTCCTACTATTTTTTTGACATTCTCTCTTTATTAATAGTTATTTCCCCCTTCTCATTTCTTATTTTGTACATTTGGGTTTACCACATTGCTTTCTTGATTAGTCAATGGTTTTGTCTAATTTTTCAAGGAATCAGGATTTTGATGTATAAATAATTTGATCTACTTGATTAGTTTCCATTTTTATTTTAGTACTTTCTTTGTGCTCTTGTTTACTGCTTTTTGATAATTTAATTCATTTATTTCCTTTTAATTGACTTAGGTGATTTTTAAAAGTATTCCATGGATTCTGATATGTAGTATTTTCACTATCTTTTTAGAAATCCTATAATTTCTGTTGTCATATCCCTTTTTACCCAAAAATTGTTTAAAAGGTATTTTATTTCCCAGTAGAAAATCCGTTTGTATTTATTTCATTTCTGATTTCTAGTTTTACTGAATTGTGACCAAAGAGGGTGGTTATATATTTCTTCTACCTTATGAGACCTATCAATGTTTTCTTTGTGCTTTAGTACATGACACAAATCTACATGTTTAAAAAGAGATATATATATATATTATATATATATAATATATATAATATATATATATTTTTTTTTTTTAAGATTTTGGTTTTAGACGGGGGTAGGGAGGCCTACGTGCCTCAGTCAGTTAAACGTCTGACTCTTGATTTGATTTCAGCTCAGGTCATGATCTCGCAGTTCAGAACCTGTGTCAGGCTGTGCAGAGCCTGCTTGGGATTCTCTCCCTCCCTTCTGTCTCTGTCCCTGCCCTGCTCACATGCTCTCAAAATAATAAACTTAAAAAAAAATTGTAATAATATTTTATTTTTTGGGTGCCTGGGTGGCTCAGTCATTAAGCATCTGACTTTGGCTGAGGTGATTATCTCACAGTTCATGAGTTTGAGTTCCACATCAGGTGAGCTCAAGCCCCGCTTCAAGTAAAACATAAGCCGCAGGTAAGCCCCACTTCTTTCTCTCTGCCTCTTGTAGGATTCATTCTCTCTTTGCCCCCACTCACCTGCACCCTCTCGCTTAAAAAAAAAAGGAAAAAAAAAATTTTTTTTTTTTTTTTTTAAGCAATCTCTACACCATATGTGGAGCTTAAACTCACAACCCTGAGATCAAGTCACAGGCTCCACCAACTAAGTCAGCCGGCCCCAAAGATATATTCTTTTATTAAAGTATTCTCCACATATTTTAAATACTATTCATATTTTCCATCTCTTTAAAATCTTTGCTTTGTTGAGGTATCCCCAGGTCTGTAATCCACTTCACTAATCTCCTCTTCAGCAGTGTTTAGTCCACTGCTAACTGTCAAGGTTTCCATTTCTAGAAGTTTTCTGTTTTCCAAATCTATCCCTTCTTATTTTATGAATTCTATTTCTTCATTTACATATTTGAGTATATTAAAAATCACATTAAATATTTACATGAAATATATGTATTTTTTATTTTAGAGAGAATGTGTGAGTGGAGGGGGGGGGCAAGGAGAGAGAGAAATCTTAAACAGGTTCTGCACTGAATGTGAGCCATGACATGGGGCTCAATCCCATGACCCTGGGGGATCATGACCCGAGCTAAAATCAAGAGTTGAATGCCACCTAGGCACCCCAAATATTTGTGTACTCTAGAGTACCTTTTAGATTCCCCTCTATTCTCTAAATCCTTCAATGTGAATTTTCCAATTGCTGGATATGTCAGTCTTTCTTGTCATGGACCTTTTTTTTTTTTTTTTTTTTTTTTGAGAGAGACAAAGATAGCATGAGCAGTGGAGGGGCAGAGAGAGAGGAATAGAGAGAAAATCCCAAGCAGGCACCACGCTGTCAGCACAGAGCCTGACGAAGGCCTCAAACTCACAAAATCATGAGATCATGACCTGAGCCAAAACTGAGAGTCAGACACTTAACCAACTGGGCCATCCAGGTGCCCCTCTTGTCATGGACTTCTTTATGTGTTTTATAATTTTTTACTCTAAGCATATCTTCTATGGGCATTAAATAAACTGAATGTATATATTGCTGGAATACTTAACAAATTTGTAGAGGATATAAAAAGATGACTACTACACTGGTCAACAGAATCAAGATACAAAAAGATCTTGATAGAGCAAAATGCAATTAATTTTAAAAGATAATTAAGATATAAGTATATAATTTTATATGTGGGTTCTAAAAACTAACTACAAAAATTCAGAGATGAAGAAAATTAGCCTAATACCAACATCCGCAAAAATGAGTTGGGATTTTAGTTGCTTATAAAACCAATGAGACAACAGTATGATATTACGGCCAAAAAGTTGATTCTGCATTAATGGGAAAATAAGAGAAATTTTGTCCAGTTTGAGGTATTAAACTTTTAAGGCAAATGTTAACAAAACAGAAATGTTCAGAAGACTGTGTCCGTGTCAGTGAAGGAATTTTGCTAACAATTATTCAGTGCAGGGTGCCTCAGTCGGTTGAGCTTCCGACTTCGGCTCAGGTTATGATCTCGTGGTTCATGAGTTCGAGCCCTGCATCGGGCTCTGTGCTGACAGCTCGGAGCCTGAAGCCTATTTTGGATTCTGTGTCTCCCTCTCTCTGCCCCTGCCCCGCTCACACGCTGTGTCTCTCCCTCTCTCTCAAAAATAAACATTAAAAAAAAAATTATTCAGTGTCTATTAGATGGTTTACATGCATTAACTCATTTCATCTTTACAAAAGCCAAAAGATAGAGATCTTTTCTAGGGATAAGCAAGAATCAGAGAAGTAATTCACAGCATCTATTTATATCATGAATTTTGTTCTAGTTCTTATGTTTGCTTATTATGGTTAATGTTAAGGCCTCTTCGAGTTCAAAAGCATATAAAACATAAGTTCTAAATCAATAAACTAATTAAAAGTTGGTTTTAACCAAATCTTAATGTCTACAGAATAACTCAAGCTGCAACTCATGCAATGGGTTGTCTCAAAAAGCTGCTACAAAAGCAGTCCTGCTTTTGTTAATTAAAAAAAAAACAAAACAAAACAGAGCCCACCCCTACCTCAGTTCCCAATTAGTGTCACATTTTAACAGAAATTACAATGTACCACAACACAGGCATGCAAAAATTCCTTTAAAAACATAATACACAAAGTCTTAACTCGTTTAGACATATATACTTAATACTTAAGGTTAATGTTAAGGAGGGATTCCTTTCCATACACGAATATGAATAAGCTAAGAACACATATTATGCAAAAAGGAGAAGTGTATCAGGAGAGTAAGAAGATTCACATAAGAATCTCAAAATATTTGGAGCACCTGGGTGGCTCAGTCGGTTAAACGTCCGACTTCAGCTCAGGTCATGATCTCGCAATCCGTGAATTCAAGCCCTGCGTCGGGCCCTGTGCTGACAGCTCGGAACCTGGAGCCTGCTTTGGATTCTGTGTCTCCCTTCTCTCTCTGCCCCTCCCCCGCTCATACTCTGTCTCTCTCACTCTCAAAAATGAATGTTAGAAAATAAAAATAAAAAAAAAAAGAATTTCAAAATATCGTACTGCTTATGAATTTATCTTTTTTAGGGGAAAATATTAATAAAGAAGCATCAGTAGGCAAAATGTCACATCAAAAACTATAATCAGGATATTACCTTCGTTAGGATTGTTCTAAGAACCTTAAAAGTACCCTAATTTGTATGTATGTACATATGTATTGTATGTGTGTGTATATATTTATATATAATTGCATAAATACTTAAATGCTATATAGTTGTATACAAAGCCCTTCGATTGTCTATTTTATTCCTCTCCCCATTTCTTAACATTTATCAAAAAATCCTTGTTTCCTAAGGTGAGTAGGAGGTAAAGTGGCAGAGTAATTTTTCTAACATGTTCTTTGAATTTGTCATCATGCTTGACATTTGCTTTATAGCAAAACATGCTTAATACTTACATCATCTTCTTTCACAGCCTGAAGCAATTCCTGCAGTTTGTCTGCTGTTTTTTCTCCTGCTAGAGATAATATTTTCTGGTCCATTGTTGCTCTATGAGGGAACTGTAAGGGAAAAGTGTCAGAGCTGGATGAAACTTCCACAAGGAAACAAGCTTGACTGTTTTCCTTCCTTCCCTCCCTGTTAACGGAGTACTTTATACATTATCAGGAGTGTACACAGCAGGTACTCCATAGGTTAAGGGCTACTAACCAGTATGAGTAGGTGATTTTCATCCAAACCAAAATAATTTGGAAAATTCCCTGGAATTTCTGTATTAGAAACTTGTATTCTAATCAAGTGGTTTCAGAATTTTTGCCCATTTTAATTTTTTTAGCATCTACCCAGCACACTGCCTAGAACAAAGCTAGCACTTAATAGTGTGATAAATTATAAATATACACACAAGAATATTATTACAAGCATATAATAATATTTCACAAATGAATAAATCAAAAACACTATAAAGGCAAAGTGCCAATGAAATGGTATGAAAACTAGTAAGAAGTTTAACAAGACTGGGGTGCCTGGGTGGCTCAGTCGGTTGAGCGTCCAACTTTGGCTCAGGTCATGGTCTCACACCATGGACTCACTCAGTCCGTGAGTTTGAGCCCCGCATCGGGCTCTATGCTGACAGCTCGGAGCCTGGAGCCTACTTCGAATTCTGTGTCTCCCTCTCTCTCTCTCTCTGTCAAAAATAAAAACATTTAAAAAAATTGAAAAAAAAAAAAAGAAGTTAACAAGACTAATGAAATAAATGTGTGCTCAAACGTCAAGAAGGCATCCCAGCAGAGGAAAGCTTGAACTGGAACTCAAGAGATTAAATTAGGGGGGCGCCTGGGTGGCGCAGTCGGTTAAGCGTCCGACTTCAGCCAGGTCACAATCTCACGGTCCGTGAGTTTGAGCCCCGCGTCAGGCTCTGGGCTGATGGCTCAGAGCCTGGAGCCTGTTTCCGATTCTGTGTCTCCCTCTCTCTCTGTCCCTCCCCCGTTCATGCTCTGTCTCTCTCTGTCCCAAAAATAAATAAACGTTGAAAAAAAAAAAATTAAAAAAAAAAAAAAAAGAGATTAAATTAGGTAGTCAAGATAACCAGATGGTATACTCTATACACTACTGGGAAGGAGAATGACATGAAGAAAGACCTTTATATGAGAATTTGAAAAACTTATTTGGGGAAAATGAGTAAACTGCCTGAGGTACAGAGTTGAAGTAGAGGAACAGTGAATAGGATGGCTAGAAAGACAGACTGGGAATAAACTGTACAAGATCTTAAATGCCAGGTTTAAGGGATTTAGCTTTTATTCTGTAAATAATAGACAGCAATCAAAACTTCTGGAGCAAAAGAGAATCTGCCTGATTCAGATTCTGCCGGTTTAAGACTGAAAAAGGTTTTGAGGGAACAATCTGGTATCAAGCATGTAGATTAAAGTAGGGAGAGAGAGGGGGCGCCTGGGTGGCTCAGTCAGTTAAGCATCCTGACTTCGGCTCAGGTCATGATCTCACAGTTAGTTCAAGGATTCAACCCTGCGTCAGGCTCTGTGCGGACAGCTCAGAGTCTGGAGCCTGCTTCAGATTCTGTGTCTGTCTCTCTCTCTCCCTCCGCGTGTGCGCATACGCACTCTCTCTCAAAAATAATAAATAAGAGGGGCGCCTGGGTGGCTCAGTCGGTTGAGCGTCCGACTTCACTCAGGTCACGATCTCGCGGTCCGCGGGTTCGAGCCCCGCGTCGGGCTCTGGGCTGATGGCTCGGAGCCTGGAGCCTGCTTCCGATTCTGTGTCTCCCTCTCTCTCTCTGTTCCTCCCCCATTCATGCTCTGTCTCTCCCTGTCTCAAAAATAAATAAACGTTAAAAAAAAAAAAAATTAAAAAAAAATAAATAAATAAAAAGGGACACACAGGGGCGTGACAATTCCACCGTCCTCCTCCACATCCACTACCAAGTCCTGTCAATGTGAACCCCTAATCAGCTCTCAAATCTGTCTACTTCTGAGATCCACTATTCCCACATCACTCCAAAGTCACCACCACCTCTCACCTGAACTACGACAAAAGCTTCCTAACTTGTCCCCCACACAGCAATTAATCTGTTTGTTAATGCAGCTGAAACTCCATCTCCATCCTCACCTTAAAACTCTTCAGCCATCTTCTCTCCTATCAGTCCCATATCCTGAAGTCAGGATAAAAAAAAAGTCCTGCAGGGTCAGGCCCACACCTAACTCTACCCTTAATCCCTATATATACTCTAGCCACACTGAATTGCCTTCAGTCCTTCAAATCCCAAGTTCTCCTGCCACAGGCCCTTATAGACGTTTTTCTGTCTGGAACTCACATACATACCCCTCCTTTCATCCCCTGCCCTCTAATCTTTTAATTCCTACAAATCCTTCAGAGCTCAGCTCAATCTACACTTCCCCAGAAGCTCCGTCTAGGTTAAACACTCCCCTACTACATCCTTTGAAGGCAACAGCCATTTCTCTTCTCTCCTTAGGGTCCCTTCCCTAAGGAGAGGAAAAAAAGATGAGAGAAAAGAAAAAACAAAAAACTTCAAGGTAACCTGGCTATGCGCCTACGTGACAACATCCCTCCTGATCTTATGTACTGAGACTACTTAATCACATGACATGTTTGTGTGTGTTACCATGTACGGGAGACAAAGAAATAGAAAACGTATTTAAGAAAAAAAAAACAAAACTACACCACGGGAAGTTCGGGGCTCAGTTCTTCGGGTTGGAACCCAACTGCACAGTGCCAACAGAAATAAAGTTGCTTCCTGGAAAGAAAAGCCTCGGGGTCATGACTCTCTGTGCGAGAATCCTACTACGTCCCCATCACCACACCTTTAAAGTCGTATTTCTAGGGGCGCCTGGGTGGCTCAGTCGGTTAAGCGTCTGACTTCATTCAGCTCAGGTCATGATCTCACGGTCCGTGAGTTCGAGCCCCACGTCGGGCTCTGTGCTGACAGCTCAGAGCCTGGAGCCTGTTTCAAATTCTGTCTCTCTCTCTCTCTCTCTCTCTCTCTCTCTGCCCTTCCCCTGCTCATGCTGTCTCAAAAATAAATAAAAATATTAAAAAAAAAAAAAAAGAAATGTAAATTTAAAAAAACAAACAAAGTCGTATTTCTAATGCTAGCTTAAGGACTGTATCTCCCCCTTGACTATGAACTCCAGGAGGCCAGGGGGCCATGTCTGGCTTTGTTTACCAGTGAACCTCCAGTATTTCAACACCGGTACCTGCCTTATAACAGGCTCCCGCTAAATTATTTGCTGAATAAATCACTGAACTCCCTACGAGTCCCAAGACCCGCTAATTTGACCCTCATACCAACCCTGTCGAGTAGGTGTTATCAGCCCCAATTTAGATGAACGTCTTTTAGAATTTGGAGGCATAAAGTAATCGCCCCAAGGTTAAAAGGCCAGCAGTGGAAGAGGCAGAAATAAAGCCTAGGTCTGCCCAGCTCCAGACCCCCAGATCGCCTGCTCCGACCCCCTTACCCCGGTTAGAGCCCGGGGTGGGCAGAGAAAATGCACGAAGGGCATACTGACCAAGAGAGACGCGCAGCCAGAAGCGGAATACGCTGAAATCAACCTATCCCAGCAGGTGCATTTTGCTAAGTTCGGCCGACCACCAGAGATGAGTAACTAGCAGGCGGCTGCGCAGCGCCGGTGCGCCCGGCACACCCCTCGCCCAGAGGCGCCGAGCTTAGCGGCCCCGGGAAGGAGACGCGCCGGGTTTCGCGCCGGGGCTTCCCCGAGAGCACCACGTAACCACAAACAGAAACCCCGACAGCACCACGTAACCACAAAATAGAAACCCCGGAGCGAGGCAGCTGGCGATGCCGACCGTGACTGAGCTAGAGGCGGAATGGGGTTACGTTTCTCGGGGGCAGGAGCTGAACCCTGACGGAGAGCGAAGAATCGAAGACGAGCGCGGAGAGGGTAGCACGGCCGGGAGGAGGGAGCCGCGGAAACCGAAAGACGCGGCGGGAAACACCCCAGAGAAAACACCAGAACGCCAGCTCGGAACGGCAGCCCTCCCGCCCTCGCGCACCCGCTCCCCTACCCCGGCGCAGGGTCCCACGGCCCGGGCAGCGAGCCCCCTCGGCGTTGTTACCTCAGCTCCACCGCTGCTGCGAACTTCCAAAAAGCCCGCGCGGCGGGACGCCGTCACACTTCCGTCACGAGACACAACAGGCCCCGCCCCCCAAGGCTTATTTCCGCTGCCCGGGCGCACGCGCATGGGGTGTACCATTAAGGCAGAAGGGGTGTGGGGTGCTCGGAAGTTCCCACTCCCAGCCTCGGGTAGGCGTAGCTTGCAAACTCGCGCTCAGGACCGCAGAGAGCATGCGCAGTGTGGCCTGTACGTAGACGGAGGGTGGTGTAGACCCGTCAAGCCGTTCTCGTGGACTGTTAGGGAAAGAGTCAGTGAGATAGGGGCCAAATCAAGGGATGGCCCCCACAGGTCAAATGTGGGGAGCCCTCCGAAGGCGGAGGGCAGATGAAGGTCTCCCATTCCTTGTGCTGGGGAGGTGCCTGTAATCCCTAATATGTAAATGCCACGTGGCCAGGAGGCTTTTTGTTCTTCCCATTCCAAAACCTGAGCGTTTAGGGCATAGCCTGGCAAAGCAGTAGATGTTCAGTAAATATTTGTTAAATAAATAACCAACAGTAGTGGGGCGCCTGGGTGGCTCAGTTGGTTAAGCTTCATGACCTAGGTCATGATCTAGCCATTCCCGAGTTGGAGTCCCGGAGTCTGGCTCTGTGCTGACAGCTCAAAGACTGGAACCTGTTTCAGATTGTGTCTCCCTCTCTCTCTCCATCCTTCCCCACTCACGTTCTGTCAGTCTCTCTCAAAAATAAACACTAAAAACAAAACAAAAAACAGTAAAACTAAGAGCAACGGAGAGGAGGATCGAGTCTTAGTTTGAAGAAGCCAGGGTGCCTGGGTGGCTCAGTCAGTTACGTGTCCGAGTCTTGGTTTCTGCTCAGGTCATGGTTCACAGTTCCTGAGATCAAGACCCCCATTTGGGCTCTGTGCTGGTAGCAGGGAGCCAGCTTGGAATTCTCACTTTCCCTCTCTGTGCCCGCTCCTCCCCCCCAACCCCCCCCCCCCGGCCAAATAAATAAACATTTAAAAGAAAATAGGGTGCAGAAATTTGTGCAAAGGGCCTGAGAGCAACAAGCGAGCCCCTGGCTAATACTTGGGGTGGGGGTGGGAAAGCAGACGCTCGGAAGTCCTTTTCACATCTAGGGTAGTGGGGGAACAGCTGAAGTGGAAGGGTGTGATTGTATTCACATTGTAGAAAAGTATCTCTGGTAGGTGAGTGCCGCAGAGACTTCGGAAAAGATGATGGGGGTGAGAGGGACTGAAGGCTGGACGTTTTCGGCGCTATAAATTGTCCTGGAAATAGGAGGTTGCAGTGGGGACAGGCAGAATTGAGCGAAAAGCATGTGAAAGAGATTAGCAAATCCAGCGAGCTGAATGAGCACAAGGGTTTGGGGGAGATGTGGGAGGAGCCAAGGAATATTCAGCCTTGAGTGACAGGTGGGGGTGGGTTGCCACTGCCAGGGAACTGATACAGGGAACACAGGGAAAGGTGCAGGTTTGGGGAGGGGGGCGGGGGTGATGATGACCAGGCCTCAGATTTGGACTTACCAAATGTGAGGTTCCTGTGGGGTGGCATGGGAAGGAACGCTAAGATCAGGGGCATTCAGTCTGGAGCCTGACCCCCAGTCAGGATGGGATGGGTCTAGTTGGCCAGTCCTGGAGGAAACATAGCTGCTTGAAGAGAATGATGCCTCTTAGCTGTCCAAGGCTGCTCCTTGCTTATGACCCTTCTCAAGCAAGTTTTACTTCTACTACATTCCTGGCCCAATATCGATCTGTAATATGTGTAATAAGCAGCAGATTTGGAAGATTATTCCTGAAAGGAATCATTTTAGCTTGCCAAGGAAACAAGACGACTTTACCTCATCTCCCCACAAAACCTCCTTCCCAGGCTGCTTATGGGACTGGGCTATACAGCCACAAATTTGTATGTCCATGTAGTCAAACAAGCTCATGTACCTTTTCGACCCTCCATTTGTGCATCCCAGGGTGCACTTACTGAATGGTCTGTGTCAGTGTCTACCCGGTGGCATTGACAGTTCAGGGTCTTTTCTCTGCTGGTTGCATGAATGTATCATCTGTGTTTTCCATTAGCACTAATGGGCAGTACACATGCAAAGGAAAAGAACAGACTCCCCACCCTGGTGCAGGCTTCCTTACTAAGTAGCAACTAGACTCCTACACTGGGCAGCTAGTGACAAACTGAGTTTAGAAAATACAGCCAATTCAAAACAGGTTTGCAATAGAGGAACTAAATGTTCTTCAGATCTTGTCGATAGTTCACATTTGTGTAGTAACATTATAGCTACTGATATTTTTGCAAGAGTCCAGAGAAAAAGGACAAATGGAGGCCCCCTATCATTCAGGATACTTGATCCTGAAGTGTTGAGGGGCTTCGTATGTTTGCATGTAAACACACAGCCTGAAGATTCACACCATGCCTCCTCCCTAGAGCTGCCAGTGGCTGCTGTCTGGGCCTATGGCTGTGCACACTAGACCTGTCCTGGAGAGGGTCGACCTGGGAAGGACGAGTTTTGGAAAGCTACCCAGAGTGTGGTCTGAAGGAAGGCATATGGGTTTCTTAGGGTACACCCTCTAGGTTTCTTTTGTTTGTTTCTTTTCTTTTTAAAGTAGGCTTCATGCCCAGGGCGGAGCCCAACGCAGGGCTTGAACTCACAACCCTGAGATCAAGACATGAGCTGAGATCAAGACTCCAACACTTAACTGAGCCATCCAGGCACCTCGTCGCCTTCTAGGTTTCTTGAGCTCATCATCTACGAAGGTGGTTAATAAGGCACCCACCCAGCCCAAGAGCTCCAGTCGTCTGGGTTTAAGGGCAATGTTGCTTGAGAGAAAAATCAAGGTAGTATGTATAAAAAGACTAGCACTTAGAAACACTTCATAGTGTTAGTTCCTTCCGGCAATCCCACATTTGGGTATATAGATAGAAGAATTGAAATCAGGGTCTCACCCTTTGTACACCCGTGTTCGCAGCAGCATTGTTCACAATAGTCAAGAGGCAGAACCAACCCATATCTTCATGGACAGCGAACATATAAACAGAATGTGGTATATCCTCACAATGGAATAATCTTCTGCCTTAAAAAGGGAGGAAATGCTGTCATTTGCCACAAAACCTAGAGGAACTCTAAGCACATTATGCTAGGTTAAATCAGTCATAAAAAGACAACTACCGGGTGGAATCATACTCAAAAGGAGCGAAATTCACAGAAACAAAAGTAGAGTGATGTTTACCAAGGGCTGGGTGGAGGGGCAAAAAGGGAATTATTGTTTAATAGATACAGAGTTTCAGTTTTGGAAGATGAAAAAGTTCCAGGGGAGCCTGGGTGGCTCCCTTAAGATTTCGACTCCTGATTTCAGCTCAGGTCATGATCTCAAGGTCGCGGATTGAGCCCGAGTGGGGCGGGCGTGGAGCCTGCTTAAGATTCTGTCCCTCCCCTGCTCTGGGTGCACGCGCTCTCTCTCTCAAAATAAAATGAACTTTAAAAAGTTCTGGAGATCTGTTTCACAATAACATGAGTGCACTTAACACTATGAAGTGTACACTTAAAAATGGTGAAGATAAGGGCGCCTGGGGGGCTCAGTGGGTTAAGCGTCTGACTTCGGCTCAGGTCATGATCTCGCGGTTTGTGAGTTCGAGCCCCGAGTCGAGCTCTGTGCTGGCAGCTCAGAGCCTGGAGCCTGCTTCAGATTCCGTGTCTCCTCCTATCTCTGCCCCTCCCATGCTCATGCTCTGTCTTTCTCTGTCTCTCAAATAAACGTTAAAATTTTTTTTTAAAAAAATGGTGAAGATAGAAAAAAATAAAATGGTTAAGATAATTAGCCAAAAAAAAAAAAAAGACAATGCTCCTCGGGCAGTTCACAGGATTGTTAAGGAGAGCCAGTTGAGTCCACCCTGGAGAAATTCCAAAGACAGAGGTTTAACAGCTTACTATGTGCATACTCAGTGTCTAGGAAAGTGACATACAGAGAATGCTTCACAAATATTTGTTAACTGCGTGCAAAATCAGGAACTCACCCTTAGAAAAATATGGTTTTAAATCATCTCAATGAGGGGCGCCTGGGTGGCCCATTCGGTTAAGTGTCCAATTCTTGATTATCACTCAGGTCATGATCTCACAGTTCATGGGTTTGAGCCCTGCGTTGGACTCCACGTTGACCGTGCGGAGCCTTCTTGGGATTCTCCCTCTCTCCCTGTCTCTCTGCACGTCCCCCACTCTCTCTCGTTCTCTCTCTCTCTCTCTCTCAAAATAAATAAATAAAGTTAAAAAAATTATCTCAATGAAATGTTCCATTTCAAAACCAAAATGTTGGCTTAAAAATGTATTACTACTCTTGAAGCTTCCTTTGAATTTGCAATCATTTGAAGATTAAAAGTTCAAAACAGTGGGTACCCGGGTGGCTCAGTGGGTAGAGCATCTAACTCTTGACCTTGGGGTTGTGAGTTTGAACCCCACGTTGGGAGTAGACGTTACTAAAAAAACAAAACACTTTAAAAGTTCAAAACAACAAACAAAGGGGGGCATCTGGGTGGCTCAGCCCATTGAGCGCCTGACTCTTGATTTCTGCTCATGTCAATGATTTCAGGGTTGTGGGATCAAGCCCTGCATGTGGGCTCCGCGATGACAGCAAGGAGCCTGCTTAACATTCTCTCTCCTTCTTTCTCTGCCCCTCCTCCGCTCACACAGGCACTCTCCCGCCTCCTCTCAAAATAAATAAATAAACATTAAAAAATAATAATAAGGTTAGTTCTCTTCCCCTATTCAGTCTCTTATTTCTCAGAGGCCTGGAAGACAGGACCAGGAGGGAGGACAGTAAACCTTAAAAACTGGCCTCTCACAATTGGTGGTATTTGATTAAGGTTTGTAGATTATCTAATTGTAATAGATCAATGTTCATTTCCTGACTCTGCTCGTTGTACTGTGGTTAATTATGAGAATGTCCTTGTTTTTTCGGAAATACATCCTGAAGTATTCAGGAGAAGAGGGGCATCCAGTCTCCAGCTTACTCTAAAATGGTTCAGGAAAAAGGAAGGAGTGTATCTGAGAATGACAAAGCGAGTGTGGTCACATGTTAACATCCAGGCGAAAGGCACATGGGTGTTTTTGTACTCTTCTTGCAACTATTCTGTCAATCTGAAATTATGACAACAACAAAAAAACCCAGCCCAGTGGTGAATCTAGTGGACTGCTCTGGCTTATAAATAAATAATCAATGAAGTTGCCCTTTGAGGCCCCATCTTTGCGCTTTGATGAGGAGAGGGAGACAACCATCTGCCTGGCTGCAGAACAGGGATGGCTTGTGTGTCCCACAAAGGGCCTCTCGGCTTGCTTCTGTCCCCATCTCCCACGTCACCTCAGCTACTCACGCTCTTGGGCCCATCCTGTGCCACCTCCCAAGTCACGACTCAGATGTCAACGTCCCATCTGGTCAGTTTGCTTGCTCATTTACTCCTGCTTGTTCATTCCCTGATCTTCACTGTCCCCCAGTCCTCCCTCTTCAATTCCAAGCTTTAATACTTAAAGCACATTTTAGCCAATATCCTCCATTTGCCCCTCCTCCCCCCGCCCCGTCTGTCCTTCCAAACCACCCAGCTGGCAGACTCTGCCCGTTTGAAGGCAGCCTTTCCCTCCATTGGAGGGACACGTGGGCCTCTGGGTTGTGCTGGAGAACTCTCTTGACTGTGTCCATGGGTACCTCTGAGAAGCCATAGGAACCAATCTCCAGGGGACCTCAACACTTCCACAACCTTCCCTAGTAAGTTTATCCTGCCTTCATGAGGATGATTTCAAACATTTCTCTTTTTTTACTCCCAGCAGATGACCTCAGCTTTACCACCAAATCTTTTTTTTTTTTTTTTATGTTGATTTATTTTTGAGAGAGACAGACAGAGCGTGAGCAGGGGAGGGACAGAGAGAGAGACAGGGAGACACAGAATCTGAAGCAGGCTCCAGGCTCTGAGCTGTCAGCACAGAGCCCAAGGCTGGGCTTGAACCCACGCACCGTGAGATCACGACCTAGGCTGAAACTGGATGCTGAGCACCCAGCCACCCCTCATTACCACCAGGTAACTTTAAGGAAGGTACAGAATGTCCCTTGATTTGGGTTTTCCCATTTCCCTAAGGAGTTGATGCCAGGGCATTCCTTGGGGTCCTCCCTCTCCCAGGGATGGCAGTGGCCAGACTCTTGCCCCCGGGGCTGCTCCCAGGAAAGTGAGGTGATGTCACCTTCCACAGGAGCCAGGAGTGACTTCCCTGGGCAGTCACACCTGTCGCTCTCCCTTCTGGAGGAGGGAGCACAGCCTTGTGTGTTGAAGGATGAGAGGGCTTTAGAGTGACCAGGACATACTCCCGGCTGTGCAGCTTTGGGCAGGGCCCCCATCTTTCTGACTCTTAGTTCCCTCTTCTGTAAAACGGGGGAATACACCCCCCACCTCACATCTGGAAGGACTGGATGAGCTACCACAGGTAAGGTGCCTGTCACAGTACAGAAAGGGGGCACAGCAAACTGGAGCCCCCTCTCTTCCTGCCCCCAGCCTGGCAGAGGAGAGCCAGGGAGCCCACGGTTTTCTGCCAACATGGCCAGCACAGGTGTCTGGGCCAATGAGGGCACTGTCTCCCCTCACACAAGGGCACTATTGTTCCAGCACAGGAGCGAGACATGAATGTGACTCGGCCGGGCGGGGGGAGTGTGCAAGGCAGAGGCAGGAGAAGGCCTGTGAGCAGCAGATAGTGCCACAGAAGGCTCTGCTCCCTAAAAAGGGCCCTGTGGCCTGCTAGCTTCCTGAAGAGCTGCGTAAAGGCCCTCCTTTGTCAGGGCTGCGCCGTTAACCCGCGAGTGTTCTCCATGCACAGGACTGTTCTTTTTTTTTTAATTTTTTTTTTTTTTTAACGTTTATTTATTTTTGAGACAGAGAGAGACAGAGCATGAACAGGTGAGGAGCAGAGAGAGAGGGAGACACAGAATCTGAAACAGGCTCCGGGCTCTGAGCTGTCAGCACAGAGCCCGACGCGGGGCTCAAACTCACGGACCGTGAGATCATGACCTGAGCCGAAGTCGGACGCTTAACCGACCAAGCCACCCAGGCGCCCCTGCACAGGACTGTTCTTCGTGAAGCACCCCATCGCCTGGCTTTGACAGGCCACTGGGGCCACTGTGATTCCTTCCTGTGGGGCAGCCTGAGCTCTCCCCTACCCTCTTTATCTCCCAGGAACCTCACGCCCTGTGAAGTGCCCGGGAAAAAATCCAGTATCACAACTAGATTAGTTTGCTAAAGCTGCCATAACAAAGTACTACTACAGGCTGAGTGGCTAAAATGACAGGAATGTATTCTCTCACAATTCTGGAGGTTAGACATCCAAGATCAAGGTGTCAGCAGGACTGGTTTCCGCTGAGACCTCTCTCCTCGGCTCGTAGAGGTCAGTCTTCTCCTTGTGTGTTCACACGGTCTTCCCTCAGTAACTGTGTCCAAATTTCCTCTCCTTATAAGGGCACCGGTCACATTGGATTAGATCAGGGCCCACGCTGCTGACCTCATTTTACCTTAATTACCCCCTTTAAAGGCCTTATCTCCAAATACACTCGCATTCTTCTTTTTTTTTTTTTTTTTTTTTTTTTTTTTAGTGATTGTTTTTGAGAGAGAGACAGAGAGATGGACCGTGAGCAGGGAAGGGCAGAGAGAGAGGGAGACCCGGAATGGGAAGCAGGCTCCAGGCTCCGAGCTGTCAGCACAGAGCCCCACACAAGGCTCGAACCCACGAACCACGAGATCATGACCTGAGCTGAAGTCGGCTGCTTCACCGACTGAGCCACCCAGGTGTCCCTGAATACACTCACATTCTGGAGTCCTTGGGGGATAGTACTTCAATACTTGAATTTGGGGAAACACAGTTCGGCTCATAACCCCATTTTGCAAGTGTCAAACAGAGGCCTAAGCGAAATTGTGGCCTCAGTCCATGGCTCATAGTAGACAGGGCCAGGCCTAGAATCAGGTTAGGATACCCCCCTCTTTGTCCTTTCTCCGCTTCCTGCACCCCCAACCGGGCCACCATTGGCCTGCCCCAAAGAGGAAGAGGATGGTCCTCAATCAACTTAATCAACTTCCCCACAAATCCTCAGAGCTGATGGGACGTCAGAGGTCAGGCAAGGTAGGGTGTTGACCACAGGCGGAAGGGGGAGAGGGCCAGAAACTCTCGGGCAGTGCTTTTCAAACTTTTGTGTGCGTAGACTCACTCCAGGGGCTCCTTGTGAACATGCACATTCTGACTTAGCCTGTCTGGAGAAGAACCTCACACTCTGCATTTCTAACAAGCTCCCAGATAATGTTGATGCTGTTGGTCTACAGGCTGTATTTCAAGTAGTAAGGTTTAGACCAGCGCTGTCCATCGCAAATATAATGGGAGCCATTACACTTGCAACTAGAAAATTGTACGTTTTCTAATAACCGCACCGAAAAAAGAGAAACAAGTGAAGCGAACTCATATAGCTTCACCCCAATATATCCAAAGCATTACTGTGTCAGAACACTAAGCCATGTAAAAATCCATAATAACAAATGTTATACTCTTTTTTGTACCTAATCTTCAAAATCCAGCAGGTATTTTATTTATTTATTTATTTACCTACCTAATTTATTTATTTTAGAGAGTGCGTGTGAGCAGGGATAGGGGTTGAGGGAGAGAGAGAGACTCTTTTTTTTGTTTATTTTTCACGTTTGAGAGAGACAGACAGAGTGTGAGCAGGGGCGGGGCACAGAGACAGGGAGACACAGAATCTGAAGCGGGCTCCAGGCTCCGAGCTGTCAGCACAGAGCCTGGCGTGGGCCTTGAACCCATGAACCGCAAGATCATGACCTGAGCCAAAGTCAGACACTTAACCGACTGAGCCACCCAGGCGCCCCGAGAGAGAGAGAGACTCTTAAGCAGGTTCCTCCACGCTCAGCACGGAGCCCGGCGTGGGGTTCGATCCCACCATCCTACGATCACAACCTGAGCCAAAATCAGGAGTTGGACACTCAGCTGACTGAGCCACCCAGGCTCCCCAACCAGCAGGTGTTTTATACGCACAGCACATCTCGTGTTGAACTCTAAGTTTTTATCAGAAATACTTGATCACAGAATTTACAGTTGAGGAAGTAGAATCACACACCTAAGTTCTTCCAAACATACTTAAAAGTTTTCCAATAACTGCGTCCGGTATCCACTTTTAAATTTAAGTGAATAAAATTTACAATTAAAAAAAAATAAAGTTACAATTCAGTTCTTTCGTGCCATTATCTGATTTCAGGTGCTAAGAAACTACCTGTGGTTAGAGGCTTATGTATTGGCCAGTGCAGGACTAGATGCCAGGAAGCAGAGTGATAGAAATGAGGGGTTCCCCAGCCCCAGGGAGACTTTGGGAGGGAAACAGCCCAAAGCCAGACAGTAGCCAGAGCAGGAGCCCAGGGAAGGGGCTGTTGGAAGGAAAGGACTCAAGGTTCCTCAGCTGCACCCCAAGATCCAAGCCCCAGGTATTGCAGCCTGCTCTAGAGGAATGGGTCTAGAGAGACAAGTGGGGGTCAGGCACTGCTCCCCGGGACCACCCTTCAGAGACACTCTCATAAGCCCCTGGATGTCTGAAGAGGGCATAGAAGGGTGAAGGGATCCCAAACCTATCCGAGTAGGAATGGGTTGAAAAACAAGAACTATTTCTGGGGAAAACCAAAAAGCATTTCTGGGGACGGAGTCTGGACAATGTCCCATGCACAGGATCTTGACCCCTGCCCCAGGTACCCCCAGGAGGCAAAATCAGGACCCAGGATGACATTATGGAAGCCCGCTTGGAGGTCAGACCAAGGATGAGTTTTAAAACAAGGAGAATTTTCCAGTAGTAAAAACAGGGGGGCTCCCTGCCCTTGGAATCCCAGAGAAAGGATATTCTAAAGGGATCACCACCACACCCCGCCCGCCGCGCTCAGGGGAATACCAAAGCAGAGACTGGGAAGCCACCTATTGAGGGGCAGCAGAGGGGTTTCTTGTTTTACAGAGGGATGGATAATGTGGGTCCTCTCCACCCAGATGCACACCGATTGCGTATTTGGAGTAACTGCCACCATTTACCGTGCATTTATATTTTCTAAGTGCCAGGCACTGAACTAAGCACTTTTTTCCTCACTAAACCCATGAGCCTGTCCTCTAATTATATCCCTACTTCTCGGAGGAGGAAACTGAGTCACTGAGTGCTGAAGTCACTTTTCACAGCTAGAAGGTGCCAGAGTTAGGATTTAAAGGTGGGCGGTCACTTTCCGAAGCAGGCTCTTATCACTCCGCCATACTGCCTAGAAGGCGGGTCAGCCTGTCTGGCCCTCGTCCCACTCTGCCTTAACCAGCTACCTTTCCCAACTGACCCCACTCACTGTGCAAGTGACATCTACCACACCAGGTCCTGCTGGGCTGGGGAAGAGTGACAGGCCTTGGCTTTGCCACCGCTGCCACCGCATCCACAGTCACATTTAAAATATCCCTCTATCCGGGGGCAGCGGGGTGGCTCAGTTGGTTAAGCATCTGACTCTTGATCTCAGCTCAGGTCATGATCTCCTGATTCATGGGATCCCGCCCCATGTCAGGCTCTGCGCGGAGGACGGAGTCTGCTTAGGATTTGTCTCTTTCTCTCTCTGCCCCTCCCCACCTCAAAATAAATAAACATCAAAAAAAAAAATTCTATCTCTTGCATGTCTTTCTCAGAACCCCTGCAACGAGAGACAGAGAGGGCAAGGAGGAGGGAATGGGGCTGGCCCACATCCCACCCCCACTGCCCGGCTTCCACATGGCTGAGCAGGAACTTAGGAGCAGACGCACACAAAAGAGGGCTTTGAGGTGGCTGCAGCTCAGCCCAGGCTGATCCCCTCTCCCCCCTGGTGCCTCACTTGCCCCTATCTGGGCCTCCCTGTAAACCTGATTTAACAGGAAACTGTGGGCTTTGAGAAGTTCCTTGTGACACATTAATCCCAGCCTGCTGACCAGACCACGCCCCCAGTGGAGGCAACCTCCAGGCTCCCCGAGAAGGAGGAGGACACAGGCACCAGGTAGCCCTAAGGAGGAGCTGGTGACCTGGCAGGTAAGTCAGTAGCAGGGGTCTAGCTGGGCCAGGGAGCCCAGGACTGGGGTAAGGAGTCGGGGGGGGGGGTTCCTGTAAAACTGAAACCCACTGGCCATTCTCCATGTTGTGCCAGATCAACCTGATGGCAGATTTAGCAAATAAAAAGACAGGACACCCTGTTAAATGTGAATTTCAGAGGAACAACAGATACTTTTTTTTTAAGTATGTCCCATATACTGCATGGGATGTACTTATGTACTGCATAAGTAGTTGTTGTGCCTCTGAAATTGACATGTAATTGGGCATTCTGTGTTTTATCTGGCAACCCTAGATGGCAGGGAACAGCCTCAACGTGGAATGGTGATGAATGGTTTTTCATGGTATACAGTTCATAAGCCAGTATTTTAAAACCTCAAAATTAATTAGATTGGGCTTATTTAAAAAAGAATTGCAGTATTGACTTTAACCCTCTATTTCTAGGATCTAAGGTCTTGCCCTAATGATCTGCTTAACTGGCTGGGGGTATCCAGTCACTATCTCTCCTGTCTAAGCTCCAATTTGATAAGACTCTCTATTCCCGTTCCAGAAAAACCCAAGTGAGGCCACAAAGGATTGCAGTCTGTCTATCTCTGTGCCCACACATTTGGAAGTCTACTTGCCAGAGAGAAAGCTTAGATTTCGTTCCTGTTGGTGGATTTCCTACCCTGGCTAGGGCTGGGGAGCAGCAGAGGCAGGGAATGGGAGATCCTCAGACATTCCCTGGGATCCCCCAAGCCTCTCTGGGCACGCTAGAGCAACGATCAGTGTGATGCTAAGAAAGGGAAGGGAAGTTATGTTTTAGAGCAACACACTCACCGTGCTACGAACCTTACAGAAATGATAGCATCGTCATTACAACTCTATTTGGTAGGTACAGTTAGTATCCCCAATTTGCAGATGAGGAAACTGAGGCTCAGAAATGTTAACTAACTTTCTGAAGGTCATACAGATGGTAAATGACAACTCCTGATTCGAACCCAAGTTTCTCTGACCCTAAAGGGTTTTCTGCGACATCCATTCTCCTAGGGAGTTTGCCTGGAGATGTCTCAGCTTTAGATGTTACAGCAGTGGTTTAAGCCCTACCTCTGCCACTTACCAGTGGTGAATAGGTGACAAAACTGACCAGTGGGGACCGGGTCAGTGACGGCTCCTTCAAGGCCCTGGGGTATTTAGGCAAGAAAGGAAAAGAAATCTGGGAACAGGAGAGCTATCTCCAAAAATACTCAGTGGGTTGAGCAGGTTGTCCTGTGGACAATGGATGAGATTTGTTCCGGTGGCCACGCATCGCTTCTGTGTACATCATTTAATGTAACCTTCATAACCCTTCCATCTCCCTTTTACAGGGGACAACCAAGACTCAGGTTAAAGTACATAGTCTGCAAGTGGAAGAGACAGAATTTGAACCCAGGTCCAACTTTTGCCACAAGAGGCTGCCTCTCCATGCCTCTCGGTTAAGTCACAGCTGGGCTTAGCCTGATCCCTGGCTATTTCTGGTTGTGTGATCGTGAACAAGTCACTTATTCTCCCTGGAGTCTGTTTCCTCCTGTGTAAAATGGGGGGAATAATACCAGCTCTGGCCCTGAGATAATGGATTTGAAACTACTTAATGCATCACAAAGAACAGAACACACACCCGGTATTTTGATTATGTAACTAGTCCTCACCCGTGCAGAGCATGAATGCACCGAAGGGGCCATCCACCACCAGGCTGGGAAGTTTCTGGGATCCCCCTTTGGGCAGCAGAAAGAGGGCCACACCTAGCAGGAGGGATTGCCTTATCCTGCAGTGGTCATGTAATTTCAGAATGGAAGCCAAGGCTACTTTTTCCCCGGCTGGACCAACTCATCTTAAGAACTAGGGTTTGAGGTATTTTTATATATATTCCTTCTCAAAGGAGAGTTTCCCAAAGTGTAACCCAAGGATCATTTTCTTCAGAGTCCTCTGGGACGCTGCTTTAAAATGCAGATTCCTGGGGCGCCTGGGTGGCTCAGTCAGTTGAGCTTCCGACTTCGGCTCAGGTCATGATCTTGCGGTCCGTGGGTTCGAGCCCCACATCGGGCTCTGTGCTGACAGCTCGGAGCCTGGAGCCTGCTTCGAGTCTGTATCTCCTTCTCTCTGCCCCTCCCCCACTCGTGCTCGCCCGCTCTCTCAAAAATAAATAAACATTAAAAAAAAATTTTTTTACATGAAAATATAGTGCAGATTCCTGGGCCTGCCCCAGTCCGCACCTCCTGAGTCAGAATCACAGAAGGCAGGGTTCAGGCACCTGAATTTAAAAAAGAAAAAAAATTTTTAATATTTATTTGTATTTGAGAGAGACAGAGTATGAGTGGGGGAAGGGCAGAGAGAGAGGGAGACACAGAATCCGAAGCAGGCTCCAGGCTCTGAGCTGTCAGCACAGAGCCCGATGCAGGGCTCAAACTCACAAACTGTGAAATCATGACCTGAGCCATCAGACGCTTAGCGACTGAGCCACCCAGGCACCCCAGGCACTTGCATTTCTAACAGATTCCTCTGGTGATTCTTAAGCACTCAAAAGTTGGAGATCCATTGTTCTGAGACGTAAGAGAACTGTCTTTCCATAACGCTGCAGACTTGACTCTTACAGTCTAGGGAGGAGGCTGCCGGGAGAGGCCAGGACAGAAGCTGGGCCCTTCTTTTTCTGACGCCTCTGAGACTTCCAGAAGCAGCATGTCAGAGGGGGTGAGTACCCCTGTGCCTTGGGTCTCCCCTCCATCTACCTTCCTTCCTCCACCCCCTTCCCTCTCCCCCCCCCCCCCCCACATCCTTCTCTGTTTCTCTATTGTTTCCTCTGCTCAGGGTTAAGGGCATTCACCCACACAACCTCCCAGTGGTCCGTGACCCCACCCAAAGGGAGGAGGCCTTAGCAGTGACTTTGGACGGAAGTACTAATTTAGGGTCTGAGCAGGCCCACTCACCTGGCTTGCTCAGGCTGATGGGGGCGCCTCTCCCTGTGTGTTCCTGACTTCTCTCTGCCCAGGTGGGCACATTCCGTGTGGTCCCTGAAGAGGAGCAGGAGCTCCGTGCCCAGCTGGAGCGGCTTACAACCAAGGACCATGGGCCTGTCTTTGGCCCGTGCAGCCAGCTCCCCCGCCACACCTTACAGAAGGTGAGGTGGCCCCCGGTACAGCGAGGGGAGGGCTGACAAGGGGGCGATGTTGACAGCATCCTGTCTCCTGTAGGAAGAAGGGTCCAGCCCTAGCTCTCCAGGTTACCCTGAACCTAATGGACTGGCCTGTTCTAGGGGGCCATCATCCTGGAGGTTAAGGCCATGTCAGCCACCTGGGCTGACCAGACACCTGGGCCAGCCTATTCCAAGACTATAGCACCAACAGAGTTCCCTGATGTCAATGCCGGAACCTAGGGCATCTGGACCGGGGATCATCCTGGACTCAGATGTGGGAACACTGGTTTGCAAGTGGTCCTGGGGAACAGAAATCCAACTGCTGCCCCCACCTGATAGCCGAGAGGCCTGGGTTCTAGAATCAGACCTACTTGCAATTTGCTGTGTGACCTCGAGCAAGTTGCTTTCCCTCTCTGGGTCTTACCTTATGAGAAGGTTGTTGGAGCAGCTCAGAGCGCATCAGACCGAGCTCAGTGGAGAGTGGCCCAGCTGTCCTGGAGCTGAGCTGAGCCTGGGCTCCTGCTTCCATCTCTGCTGCTGCCCCTGGACACCTCAAGGGAGATGAGCTCCCCCAGATCGGAGTCCCCCCTCCTTTGCCTTCCCCTTGCTCTTGCTGTCCAAGGACAGAGCTGCCGGAGGAGGCACGCTGAAGAGCTTTCCAGGCGCAGCCTAGGGGAGGAGAGTGAGGCTCGGCGGGGGCAAGGAGGGGGCAGGCTGCTATCTGCCGGTACCTTCGTCTTTGAGATCAGAATAAAGCCTGGGGAGCTGCCAGCCCGAGTGGGAGTCTCAACTCCACCCCCTCCTGCCTGGATGACCTTCACCTCTATGGGCCTCAGCTGGCTCCTCCTGAGGCATGGTGCTAGAATACCCACTTTCTGGTGACTTGTTGTGGCCCGAGGTATTTAGCAGAGTGCTGTGTGAGGGTTCCAAGAAGCGTCATTAGAAACGTTTGCACCTTTGGCGGTCTCCTGCCAACAAACCCGGGGGGCGCAGTTTGACCCGATTTTCTGCGACTGTAATGGGCCGCGAGAGGTGCCGCCGGGGCAGGCGGCGGCTCTCGGGGGGGCAGGGGAGCGACGGCCCCAGCGACAACCCCTCCGTCCCTCTGCCAGTCTGGCACCGGTAGGGCAGCCCCCACGTGCGCGCCTTGCGCCGATGTGTGACTCGCCGCCTCCACCCCACCCTGTTCCAGGCCAAGGACGAGCTGAATGAGAGGGAGGAGACCCGGGAGGACGTGGTTCGAGAGCTGCAGGAGCTGGTGCAGGCGGAGGCGGCGTCTGGGCAGGAGCTGGCCCGGGCGGTGGCCGAGCGGGTGCAGGGGAGGGACAGCGCCTTCTTCATGCGCTTCATCCGCGCGCGCAAGTTCCACGTGGGGCGCGCCTACGAGCTGCTCCGAGGTGAGCCCGCGCGGGGGCCTGCAGCGGGGAGGTGGGGAGGCTGGTGTTGGCTCTCACCCAGGCGCTGAGGAGGCTGCCCCCTCCATCCCCCCTCCCTTTTCCTGCCCTGTGAGAGTCAGCCTCCCCGAGCCTCCTTATCCTTACCCGCAAAATGGGTGTGTGAACTAAGTGGCCGCGGAGATCCCTTTCAGCTCCGACAGCAATGAATGAGTGTGGCCGCACCACGTGCCCAGAGAGCCGGCTCCTCTCTCCCAGTTCTGGGACTCACTCGATAGACCTGAGTCGCCCCGATTGCGCGCCCAGGCAGGAGCGCGTTCCCCTCACCCCTACCCCAGCCTAGGCGTGGGCTCTGGGGGGCGGCAGGAAAGGTGGCTATGTGTGCAGAGTGGAACTGGGGATGGTACCAGCCCTGGGAAGGAGCCCTGAGGACAGGGCGGCCCCGGCCCTGCTGGCTGGCGGAAGACGAGTTTCCCAAGGAAATGAAATCCTCAGTGCTGGTGGAGAGAAGGGGTATCTAGCAGGTCCTCCCGCAGGCCACCGATTCTCCTTTTCTTCCTTCTTCCTTCCCCGGATGTTAATTCCCTCCCGTGATGTGCCGACCACTCTTACTTATTAAATTAAAAATTTTTTTAATGTTATTTTTGAGAGAGGGACAGAGTCTGAGGATGGGGGGCAGAGAGAGAGGGAGACACAGAATGCGAAGCAGGCTCCAGGCTCCGAGCCGTCAGCACAGAGCCGGACACGGGGCTTGAACTCTTGAACAGTGAGATCATGACCTGAGCCCAAGTTGGACGCTTGACCGACTGAGCCATCCAGGTGCCCCTGCCAACCACTCTTTTAGGCCAAAGGATGCAGCAGAGAACAAAGCAGACAAGACGTCTGCCTTCCTGGACTTCATGCTCTATTGGTGGAAATCACAAACCAGAGAGAGAAAATTACATAGACTGTGTAAGAAGGGATAATGAGGAAAAAGAAAGGAAGTGGATATAAAGAACTGAGGGGTTGAAGTTTTAGGTAAAGCGACCAGGAAGGCTCCAGTGCAAAGGGGACTTTTGAAGAACACGGGAAAGGAGATAACTTGGGGGAGGAGCAATAGGGCAGAGAGGGGAGGCCTTGGGGATGTACCCAGATGCTGTAGGACTGTAGGACCGGTGAGGGGGCCAGGGGCATTCCCTAGGCAAATGCTGCCCAAACACTTCCCCGGGCCTGGCCTCCCAGGGTTCAGTGGTAGAGACAAACCACGGACTTGTTCAGGGTGGGTGACGGTGGGGTTTGTGGGGGGTGGAAGTGCTTCTGGAATCTGGAAGGTCCTTTGCATTCTGCTTGGGGTTGAGGTTTTCTCTTGGGGTCTTTTCCCCATTCCTACTCAGCTAACCCTGTGCCCACCTGGAAAACCTGTCCCTCTGCCCGTGGGCAAGAGGAAATCACAAATGTAATAGTCGTCTTCAGGTTTAAGATTATACATCACGCTTGCACGGTTTACAAATGGTGTTCATACCTAGAATCTTGCTTGGTTACTGCAGCAGTTTGGTGAGATAGGCCAATGTTTTCCTCCACAAGGGACTCAAAAGGTTGAGGATCCTGCATCAACACACAGGATGCACGTTGAGGAGCCGGGCAGGAGTCCAGGCCTCTGGAATCTTTCTGTGCCAGTCCCAGATGGGCAGGCTTCCTGAGGGGCTCTTCTGCTCTCCCTCCGCCAGGCTACGTGAACTTCCGGCTGCAGTACCCTGAGCTCTTTGATAGCCTGTCCCTGGAGGCCGTGCGCTGCACCGTGGAGGCTGGCTACCCTGGTGTCCTCTCCAGTCGGGACAAATATGGCCGAGTGGTCATGCTCTTCAACATCGAGAACTGGGACAGTGAAGAAATCACCTTCGATGAGGTCAGTGGGGGCTCGCCTGGCTCCCTCCCATCCCCTGGGCTGGGTTCCCCTCCCTCAAACCTGGCCTCTTCTGGACCCTCATTCCTGGCTCCCCAGGGGGCTAGGGTCTGTTGGGGAGGGGGAAAGGCCGGCCTTTTTCTGGGCAGGGGAGAATTCCTGGGGTGTGCCACTGCAGCTGGAAAACCTAGTAGCCTCCCAGGAGGGGTCCACTGGCCCATACGTGACTGCCCCCTGGCGTTCCTGCCACGTGGGGGTGACAGCTGTGGGTCAGCCCTGCCAAACGCTGAAGGCTGGGGGCGACACACACAACAGGGATTAACGGACTGTGGACTGGGAGAGATTCTGGAAACCGCAGGTTTCAACCTACTGACCAGCCTGAGGTCTCTGCATGTATTTATTTATTTTGCCATATGACTTGGAGAATATGCTTTTTTTTTTTAATTTCCTTTTTAAAATCATGATATGTTATTTTTTTCATCATGATAAGTGTGCTCTTTAATCGCCATCCCTTAAATCACCCATCCCCTCCCACCTCCCCCTCTGGTGACCAGCAGTGAAGAGTCTGTTTCTTGGTTTGCCCCCCCCCCCTCTTTTTTCCCCTTTGCTCATTTGTTTTGTTTCTTCAGTTCCACCTATGAGTGAGATTGTCTGGTATTTGTCTTTCTCTGACTTACTTAGCGTAATACTCTGTGTTTCCAACCATGTTGTTGCATGTGATAAGATTTCGTTCTTTTTTTATGAATGGGTAATATTCCATTATATAGACACCACATCTTTATCCATTCATCCATCGACGGACACTTAGGCTGCCTCCATAGTTTGGTTATTGTACATAATGCAATAAACATAGTGGTGCGTGTATCCCTTTGAATTAGTGTTTTTGTATTTTTTGGTTTCTGCATTTATATATATATATGTGTGTGATTTTGCTTGTCAAGCCCTTAAGAGAGCTACCCTAGGTGGGTGAATTAGGGTTTGTCTTGGGAGACATGTGCCCCCAAGCCTTAAAAAAATTGTACATACTCACTTTAGAAGATGCTGTCTAGGGGCGCCTGGGTGGCTCAGTCGGTTAAGCGTCCGACTTTGGCTCAGGTCACGATCTCGCGGTCCGTGAGTTCGAGCCCCGCATCAGGCTCTGGGCTGATGGCTCGGAGCCTGGAGCCTGCTTCCGATTCTGTGTCTCCCTCTCTCTCTGACCCTCCCCCGTTCATGCTCTGTCTCTCTCTGTCTCAAAAAAAAAAAAAAAAAAAAAAAAAACCTTGAAAAAAAAAATTAAAAAAAAAAAAAAAAAAGAAGATGCTGTCTAGCTGTCCTGACATCATTTCTTGAGTTCATCTTTTTTCCCAATGATTTGAGATCTTTGTCAGTCTATATTTTCATATATATTTGGGTCTATTTCTGGACTTATATTCTGTGTCATTGGTTTCTGTCTATTCATGCTCCAAGACCACACTGTATTTGTGTGTGTGCGTGTGTGTGTGTGCGTGTGTGCATATTTAAGGTTTTATTTTTAAGTAATCTCTACACCCAGCATGGGGCTCGATCTTGACGACTGTGGGATTGCCTGTGACCTGAGCCGAAATCAAGAGTTGGACACCCAACTGACTGGGCTATCCAGGAGCCCCTCATTAAATTTGTTTTAAGTGTTGCTGTAAATGGGGCTTTTTCTGCCATTATATCTTCCGATTGGTTATTGTTTGTATATATGAGAATTATTGTTTTAGTATATTAATTTTATGTTCTGAATTCTTTTTGTTACTTATGTTAATTTTAGAATTGATTCTCTCGGGTTTTCTAAGAATGCTGTCATATTATTGTAAATAGAGATGATAGTTTTTCTTTCCCTTTTCTACTTATGCCTCTGATTTTTTTTTTTTTTTTTAACTTTGTTGCATTGGCTAACGCCTGTAAACAGAGAGTTAAATGGTGGTAGAGGTGAAGTGCTTATCTTGTCCCTGATCTTATCAGGGATACCTATGGTGTTTTACATTAATTAAGATACTGCCTTTAGGACTGAGTGTGTGTGTGTGTGTGTGTGTGTGTGTGTAAAAGACTTTAAAGTAGTTCTCTTTCTTTCTTTCTTTTTTGGTGTAAAAAGGTGATTTTATTAAAGCACGGGGGGGGGGGGGGGAGGGGACAGGACCCATGGGCAAAAAGAGCTGCCAAAAATATTTCTTCTTGGGGTACCCAGCTGGCTTAATCGGTAGAGTATGTGACTCTTGATCTCAGGGTTGTGAGTTTGAGCCCCGTGTTGGTTGTAGAGATCACTTAAAAATAAAATCTTAAAGGGGGGCACCTGGGTGGCTCAGTCAGTTAAACATCCGACTTTGGCTCAGGTCATGATCTCACGATTTCTGAGCTTGAGCCCCAATTGGGCTGTCTGCTCTCAGCACAGAGCCCACTTTGGATTCTCTGTCCCCCTATCTCTCTGCCCTTCCCCCACTCACATTCTCTCTCCCTCTCTCTCTCTCTCTCTCTCTCAAAAATATATAAAACATTTAAAAGAAAAAAGAAAATCTTTAAAAAGACTAAAGAGTACTTTTTTCTTATTATATAAATGATATCTGCATATTGGAAAATGCAAAAAAAACCAGAAATTAAAAATCATCCACGATTTACCACCCACAGATTTCTATCCTTGACATCCTTCCAATCCACTTTTTCTAGAAACACACATACACATGCACACGTACACATATTTTTTCCTATAAAAATGGGATCACGCTCTACAATAATACATCATGAATGAATATTTTGCTCTATAATTCATATGTATATAATTTTAACTGCTCCAGAATATTTCATGGCATGAACGTACCATAACTTCACCAGTCCTTTATTGTTGGACATTTAGGTTGTTTCCAGTGTTTCTACCCTTGTAAGGGTACAGGGATAAACACCCTAGCATCTAACCATGGATATGACGTTCAAGGTTATTTTCTTGGGACACAGCCACGGAGGTGGAATGTTCCAGTTTAAAGCCTGTGACAAATTACCTCCAGTAAGGGATGCGCCGGTTAGCTCTCCCCCTCAGGACCTTAAGCCTTAATTATCTTTGAGGTTGGGTTTTACAGCCTTTTCATTCTATGTCTAAGATCTTGCAGGCGTATTGTTTCATCCTGGAGAAGCTGCTAGAGAATGAGGAGACTCAAATTAATGGCTTCTGCATCGTTGAGAACTTCAAGGGCTTTACCATGCAGCAGGCTGCCGGACTCCGGGCTTCCGATCTCAGGAAGATGGTGGACATGCTCCAGGTGGGGCCTCAGAGCTCTGTCCCGTGGGAGCCTCTCACAGGGCAGGAGGCTGGGAGGCTGGGCCCAGTCTCCTGGTTTAACCGTGCGGGCAAGGACCTAAAAGGAGGACCCCCTAGCTCCCTAATGAGCGATGGCAGCCACGAGCGCTTGCATGGTGACCAGCAGTGAGCCACTCATGCTCGTTAATTCCTTAACTCCTTGAGAACAGTCCCTCCCCTCTTCCCCATTTCATTTTACAGACCTCAGAACTGGGGCTCAGAGGGTCGAGTGACTTCTCAAGGTCGTAAAACCCTGAAGTGGCAGAGGTCAGACTTGAACCTACACCGTCTGACCTAGAATCCCGTTCTCTGTCCACATATGTCACACTGCCTCTCTTTGAACGTGACTTTGTCCCAAGAAATGGATTATCACTAATGTCCCCGACAACTCGGTCCAGTATATGCTGACATGTCAGAAGTCCTTTCTCAGAGCTAACCCTAATCTGCTTTATGCTTTATGTGTATGTGGGAAAGGAGGGGTGGGAGATGGGGGTCTGGGGGGCACGCTGAAGGATAGTGAGACATGACAGTAGTGTCCCTGGGGTTTATAATAGTTTCCAGGCCGCTCAGCAGGCTAACGGGTGTGAAAAAACTCAGGTCACCTAAAAACCATTTCATTAAAAAAAATTTTTTTTATGTTTATTTTTTTGAGAGAGAGAGAGAGAGAGAGAGAGAGAGCATGAGCAGGGGAGGGGCAGGGAGAGAGGGAGACCCAGAATCTGAAGCAGGCTCCAGCCTGTCAGCACAGAGCCCGACGCGGGGCTTGAACTCACGAACTGTAAGATCATGACTTGAGCCGAAGTCAGATGCTTCCCCGACTGAACCATCCAGGTGCCCCTCGTTTCTTTATTCCACCAAATAACGGCAAGGTTCGGTGCATCAGCAGGGAGAGGGCGGGGGTGCCTGGCCTCCGGGGCTTTCTCCCTGCAGTTTGGAGCCCCCGCGAAGCCAAGGTTCCCCCGATTGCTGGCCTGGGGATGGAACCTTTGGTGGTGAGGCAGGTCTGTCCTCCAGCCATGGGGAGAGGCAGAGGGGGAGTGCGTGGGAGCCTCTGAGGGCCCCGCGGCCATGGGTGGGGCGCTCTCTGCCTCTGCAGGACTCCTTCCCAGCCCGGTTTAAAGCCGTCCACTTCATCCACCAGCCATGGTACTTCACCACGACCTACAACATGGTCAAGCCCTTCTTGAAGAGCAAGCTGCTGGAAAGGGTGAGGGCACGGGGCCACACGGGGAGGGTGCCCAGTGCTTATCTGGTGAGCGCGTGAGCGCGTGGTGGTGCTGTTGGTAGCAGGAGAGAGTTCACCGGACAAGGGGGACGACGGTGGGAGGAGGTGGAGGGGACCCCACGGGAGCCCTCCTCAGACTCCGTGCCATGGTCCCGAGCTGAGTGACAGCACATCGTGGAGGAGGACACCACCAGGCAGGGAGGGCACGCTGTGCCTTTCTCCTCCTGTCCCTTTCCTCCCCTCCGTCCCCCGGACTTAGGGTACCCCCCCTACTCAGCTCTGTCTCCCCTGCTTCCCTGCAGGTCTTTGTCCATGGAGATGACCTCTCTGGCTTCTTCCAGGAGATCGATGAGGACATCCTGCCCGCCGACTTTGGGGGCACATTGCCCAAGTATGATGGCAAGGCGGTCGCTGAGCAGCTCTTTGGCCCCCGGCCTCAAGCCGACAACACAGCCTTCTGAGGACTGACGTCTCCGGCTGTGCAACCTGTAGTTAGCATCCCGGGCTCTCCTCGGCCGTCCTGGCCCCAGGAGGTTGGGAAAAGGGCTGCCTGAGGTGGTTCCTCTGCTCCTCCCTGTGCTTGGATGAGTTCAGGTGTCACCCTCCTCCCAAGTTCAGGGACGATAAAGCAGGGGGAGTTCCCTTGGACAAGAAGAATTGGGGGCAGTTATATTCCCACAGCCTCTGAAGCTCAGGACAGTGACTTGCTCGGGGTTGAGTTTCAAAGACTCTTCTAATTAAGCCTCTCGATGATTTCCTTTCTAGCAGTGTTGCCTCTCAGGGTCTGTGAAAACAGGCAAAGAGGCTGATTTATAGGTCTCTCCCCTGCCTAAATAAATAAATAAATAAATAAATTTAATTAAAGGATAAAAGAGTGGGGGATATAAAATTATCTGGCAAACATGGCAATTTTGGCGACTGGTAGGCAGGTGAGGGGGTTTCCATATGGATTTCTGGGATTTCTGTGGAAGCAGCTTCGAAGTGGCTCCATTTTGTGGTAGCCTGGTCCCCTCAGTCGGGGGCAGTGTGACACGTGCAGTGATGGTCCAGAACTTGGATCCCCTTCCAGAGTGACGGTTGTGTCCCCTCCTGTTTGGGGTCTCCCCACCAAAGGCTCTCTCCTCTAGCCCCCTTGCCTGTACTGGTAGGTTTTTGTGTGTGTGTGTTTTTTTAATGTTTATTTAACATTAAATAACATTAAATAGAGAGAGAGAATGAGCAGGGGAGGGGCAGAGAGAGAGGGAGACACAGAATCCAAAGCAGGTTCCAGGCTCCACACTGTCAGCAGAGCCCAGCTGGGAGCTCGAACTCGTGAACGGCGAGATCATGGCCTGAGCCGAAGGCAGTCCCTTAAACGACTGAGTCACCCAGGTGCCCCGTCATCTGTACATGTAGGTAAAACTACCAGTCTCTGGGGCACCTGGGTGGCTCAGTAGGTTAAGTGTCTGCCTTCCGCTCAGGTCATGATCTCGAGGTTCGTGAGTTCGAGCCCTGAGTCAGGCTCCGTGCTGACTGTGGTCTCTGCCATTCCTGCGTGCACATGCTCGCTCTCACTCTCTCTCTCTCAAAAAAAAAACAAAAACAAAAAAAAACCATGTATAGATGATATCTCTGAGTACTCTTGTCCTAATGTTCATCGGTGAAAGTTCTTTGCAGCCTGAGGCACTCTACCGTGATACACTTTCATTTTCCAGCTGTGCATCTTTTGACGCATGCAAATGCTTTCCGTCTGTAAAGTTGGCCTTCCTCAAGTGGTGATTTTTGAGCGTGCTCATTTCTTTTTTCTTAAAGTTTCTTTATTTTGAGAGAGAGAGAGAGAGAGTGCACACGCAGGCAAGTCGGGTAGGGAGAGAGAGAGAGCGCGCGCGAGAGAAAATCTCAAGCAGGCTCCGAGCTGTCAGCGCAGAGCCCAAGGCCGGGCTTGAACTCACGAACGGTGAGATGATGACCTGAGCAGAAGTCAGACACTTAACTGACCAAGCCACCAAGGCGCCCCAAGCGTGTTCATTTCTACCAATGAGACTCCCCGTTAGAGGCCCCCCGTCTGCTGAGCCTGCCGCTCCCTCTTGGAGAAGGACTGGCTGTTGGACACCGGGCGTGCGGCCACCGATACCCCTCCCGAGATCCTCCACTGATGTTCCTTGTTCCTGTAGACAGATGCTTGTTCCCATGGTTTAGCCAGTGTGGTGGGTGAGGGTTGGCTGGCCCAGCTGCCCCCTGCCCCCCGGAGTGACCCCAGTGATCATCCCAGGGCTTCTCCACTCTTGCCCCTCCTTGTGGGCATGAAGCACCCTTGGTACTGAACCCACTTTTTGGGAAAGGACCTTCAGCTATTTACTGGGCTGCCGGTTCAATCCAGTCCCATCTGCTTTCACTCCAGGAATTTTTCTTTTTATTTCTTTTTATTTTTTAAAGCTTTTTTAAAAATGCATTTTTTTAAATGTTTATTTTGAGAGAGAGAGACTGAGAGCGAGTGGAGGAGGAGCAGAGAGAGAGGGAGACACAGAATCAGAAGCAGGTTCCAGGCTCTGAGCTGTCAGCACAGAGCCCGACGTGGGCTTGAACCCATGAACTGTGAGATCGTGACCTCGGCTGAAGTCGGACGCTTAACCGACTGAGCCCCCCAGGCTTCTCGCTCCAGGAATTTTTCTGATCCACTGAGCATCCTTGTTCTTGTTTTCCGGTGTGGGTACATATATACATGTACACGTATATGTGAATGTACATATATATGCATTTATTTCTTATACCCCTTCTTTCATTTCTAGGGTTTGCAGTTTATGTTCATCACCCCAGTAACTTCCTTCTTTATAATGTTCACAGTCGACAATCCATGGTCATAAATGATATTTACCTAAGACTTCTGAGCTGGAGGAGGAACCACAGCAAATTATCATTGGTGGAGGGGTGGGAGGCTTGACCAGGGAGGATTTTCCCCAAACCCTTTTTTGCAAACTCTTCAAAAACCCTTTGAAAGGCGAGGGTCCCCCTTTCCGCATCAAATCTTTCACGTGACTCTCGTATTTGAGCTGGAAAGAGTGGAGCTGCTCTGGTTGTACCCCAAGGGATCTCCTAGGACATCTAGAGCTGCGAAAAGTATTTCAAGAATGAGGGCATGAACCACGGTGCGTCGGTGCTGAGGAGTCAAGTGATAAGAGAACGGAGACTTGCATTGGCCAGGATGGGGGGCACTGGCGACCCTAGGGTAGAGGTGTTGGTAGAGTGGGGGCAGGGTTGAGGCGGAGTTAAAGACATTTTTAAAGCTTTCAAGATATACTTTGAATTCTTTTGTGAAAGAGTTGTATCCCAAATCTGAGGGAAACAGAGGCTGATCCCTCTTGCGTGACTCCTATCTTTCCCTTGGCCCCCAGTTGCTAGAAGCCTTTGTAGACATGGCCCAGGCCCACCCTCTGATTAGTAAGGGCTGTAATTTACAAATGAGATCAGGATGTGGGGAAAACCCGCAGGCAGATGCTGACCAGGAAGCTCTTGGGGCAGCATTAGTTCTCAACTAAGATCCAAATGGATCATTGGGGTCTCCGCTGCGGTCAGCAGGGCTAGCGCCTTAACTCGGGGCTGGGCTGACAAGGAAGGCTGTGTGGTTGGGACCCAGTGAGTGAGCTCCGACTGTGGGCTGGCATCGCCCCCTGCTGGTCTTGTCCTGGTACTGCCTCTCCAGGCACAGAGACCACCCCCCACAGGAAAGAGAGGTGGGCAGCTGGGCCAGACCTTTGTCCGGGAAGGTGGTGCCACTTTGGGGGGAATGTGTCTGAGGACCATAAAGGTTAATGTTCAGCCTCACAAAATCCCAGCCGCCTGTATGCTGGTTTCCTATATGCGGCCACCACCGCCACAGCCATGAGAGGGAAAGAGAGAATAAAATACTCTCTTGAAAACCACCAAGTATGGAACGGGGGACGATGAAACCTGAATTTTATGCTAGCCACTTGCTGCCCTCAACAGCTTTCTTTCCGGAGACATCTGGGATGAGGCAGGAATCATGCCACCTAGAAGTAACTCGAACAAAGCGAGGGTTTTCCAAGTCCCAACCATGCACTTCTGCCATCCTCACGAGGGTCTTCGGGGAATATTGTCAGCAGATGGCGGCAATTTGTTAAGGTGTGGGTGGAGGCCTCAGTAGGGAAATGGGCCACCAGCTTCAGAGAGCCTTGAACGAGACTGGCTACACCGCTCAGTCTCTGGTTTACCTAGGGGGATGCTGGAGGAATCCAATGCCACCTGGCGGTCAGCAAAGCTTGCGGGAAGAGGGATGCATGGGTCTTAAACTAGCCAGGAAAAGGGCTGAAGAGGCACCTGAGGGGGTGAACTGGACCATCTTTCATCCCACTTACTGTGGTGGGCGTGGTTCTGGTGTTGCTGGGTCTGGAAGCTCACAGGATCCTCAGGACCCTCACTACTTAAAGTGGGGTCCCGCCAGGGTGGTGTCTGTGCCACTTGGGAGCTTGCTAGCCGTGCAGAATCTTAGGCCTCCCTCACCTCGGATCTGCTGAATTAGAATCTAAGTTTTAATGAGATCCCTGCAGGCTGGAGTTACCTGGGCAGCTTTGAAACTTCCAGGCCTGGGCCCCATCCCCAGAGACTCTGATGTTCTTGGTCTGGGGTGTGGCCTGGGCACGAAGAGCTCTCCAGGCTTCCCAGGTGGCTCAAACATGCATGGCTCCAAGGCTTGTGTGCCGACATACGGAGGAGGTGAGGATATGGAGGAATTCACCCGGGCAAGTTGTAATATCTAAGGATTTGTATGCGAACTTTGCACTTGGCTCTTCTTTCCTGAGCGGGGAGGACAGAGGAGCAGGGCTGCAAAACGCCCCTGTGGGAAGGCAGCAGCTCATGGTGGCTATCCGGCCCAGAATCAGAGCAATTTCCTCCCTGGGGGCTGTGCCCAGAGGCTGCCCGGCCTTCAGGCAGGAAGTGTGTGGGCGGGTGCACTTGCGTTCCCAAGGTGACCATCCAGAGGCAGGAACAGATGCGGATCAGGGTTTGATGATGACCGCCAGGCCCGGGAATGTTTTTAAAAACCGTTTCCAGGCCCAGCTCAGCTTTCCCAGTGGGCCAAGCAGTTAAGACATCCCAGCTGGAGTCGTACATTCTTTTCGTCTGGTTTCTACACTGTCCCAGGAGGTGATGTGTGAATGGGAACCAAGGAGACAAAGCCAGACCACTGCCCCAAAATAACACTAGCACTTTGAAAAATATTCTTTTATTTGATCCTCTCAATATCCAGAGATAGGCATTCTTGTAAGTATTCCCATCTTACAGGCAAACCTCCCCCTTCCCCCAAAAACCTGAGGTTAAATCTTGCTCAGGATCAGAGAGCCAGGAAGTGGCTAGGATGGGGCCTTAACCAGTAACTCTGGCTCCAAATCCATTTGGCCCCATCACTGCTCACGCTTTGCGTCAGATGTTTTATTTCTGGGGGTGGGGGAAGTATGGGTAGGAAGGAAATAGGAACAATGAAATTAGAACTTGATTTATCCCAGGTCAGTGTCACCATCATCAGAGGTAACCTTAGGAGGAAACCAAACTGTTTTCAGTAGAGATGCTGGTTATTTCTTAAAATTTTTTTTTACCATTTGCTTATTTTTGAGAGAGACAGACACAGAGTGCAAGCAGGGGAGGGGCAGAGAGAGAGGGAGACACAGAATCCGAAGTGGGCTCCAGGCTCTGAGCTGCCAGCACCGAGCCTGAGGCGGGGCTCGAACCCACAAACTGTGAGATCATGACCTGAGGGTAAGTCGATGCGTAACCCACTGAGCCACCCAGGCGCCCCGCCGGGTATTTCTAAAGGGGGTAGAAAAAGCATGAATCAAAATGAAGTTCTGGGTGCACACAGCCACAAGGTGAGGGGGATTTAACTTATTCCCTTTGGGGAGAGATTCGTCGGTTCAAGGCCAAACTGCCTGTCATGTCTTCCCAACCGCTCAGATACTGATAACCTCTAAGGGGGATCCCCAAGAGAGAAATGAGGAGGAAGGCTGGCATACGTACAGAGAACCATCCAGTTAGGTGTTTGGTCCTTGCCCTGGGAAAGTACTCCCTAACAGGGCTGGGGCAGAGGGGCCTGTTAACAAAAAGTATCATAAAAAATAGCCCCACTGGGATGGCGAGTGATTGTAGGTAAATGTCACCGAGCACAAATCCAAAGGGCTGCCTCCGGAGAGGCTCAGCCACGTGCCGACCACACTGGGAAGCTGTCGGCATCAACCAACCTGACACCCTGGACCGGAAACCTCTTCCATATGGTACTTTTCATAGGCAGTATTCTTTGCGAGTTGGTTTTCTTGGATCACAATAATCTGGCTATTTTGTGGGTGTAAGGAAGTGGGGGAATCTTGCTTACTAGGGAGGGACGCGCTCTGAAACCTGGAATTGGGCATTCTCCGGTCATGTGACTGCACATCCTCCAAAACCAACACTCCCTACCCCACCTTGCCGGTCAAAGGTTTTGCACAGCCGAGGAGGGAAGAAAACTGGGAGGGTGTGGACTGGCACAACTCTCCTGGTGGGGCCAGTCCCTGGCCCTGAAGACCCTTAGCTTGGATTCAGATACAAAGGAGAAGAAACCACTGCCACCAATCAGTTCACCCAGTATCATCTTAATTTAGGTGATGTTCATGCATGCATGCAATCCTTCCTTCCTTCCTTCCTTCCTTCCTTCCACTTTCTTTCATAGTTTATTTACTTGGGGGGGTAGGGATGGGCAGAGAAAGAGGGAGAAAGAGTCCCAAGCAGGCTCCACACTGTCAGTGCAGAGCCTGACGCCGGGCTCGGTCTCATGAGAGAGTGTGAGATCATGACCTGAACCACCCAGAGTCAGATGCTTAACCGACTGAGCCACCCAGGTGCCCCTCACTCAGTCTTTTCAAAGCACACTGTGAGAAAAGCATACAAATCATGTGTGGGACCCACCATTTACATGTCCCCTTACATTGTGTCTACAAGGGTCACTCTAGACAGCAAGTGATTACAGTGTTGGTATCTCATGCCCAGGCCTTCTTGCTCAGAAAGGCTGGGGTTGGTCATTTCTTTGGTGTTTGTTTGCAAGGCTGGGTGAAAAGCGCTTGTGATAAGAACTCGGCGTTTTGCCCATTTCCTTCAAGTTCACATTTGGCGAAGGCACCAGAAGAATCCATCCATCCATCCATCCATCCATCCATTTATTTGACGTTTATTTACTTATTCTGAGAGAGAAAGAGAGAATGTATGCACGTGCATGCGCATAAGGCAGGGGAGGGGCAGAGAGACAGAGAGAGACAGAGAATCCCAAGGAGGCTCCGTGTTATCAGGGCACAGCCCGACTTGGGGCTCGATTCCACCAACCATGAGATCATGACCTGAGCCGAAATCAAGAGTTGGACTCAACCGACTGAGCCACCCAGGCGCCCCAGGAAGAACCCTTTTAGACAGAAACTCTTATTGTGCAAAGGACACACAGCCATGCTACAGTTTTAGCCTTTTATTTTTTTTTAAGTAAAGAAATTCCATTGAATCAAAGATAACAAAATTACAGTTTTTGTTCGTAATGATCTTCGTTTACCACCACACAGAATCAAAATAGAGCCCAAAGGAATATGGGAACATAAAATGATCAAGGACACCATTGTTTAGTATAATTTCTTAATAAAGGTAAATATCCTCATATTTAGAAAAAATTGCATTGCTAGTTGCAAATCTTAAACGCCTCTGTGCTGGAGGATCCTGTATTTCCCCCCCAAAATCCGGCAGCACGGAGGCCGTCAGAACACAAACTCAGAAACACATGATTTTCAGGGCAGCATTTTATGTTTCAGAAAATCAAACAAAACAAAATCAAAACAAAACAGACAAAAATTAGGAATGCGAAAGCGATGGTTCTCAAAAATCAATCTGGAAGCAGATCTGCCAACGGAAGAATGTGGTTGACCGAGTCCAACCAGAAAAAGGAGAGACGGCCCCCGCTCCCCATCCCGCCCCCCGCCCCTGGTGTTGCTAAGGCAGCTGCATTGGCAGAAGTCAAAAGCTCAGGTACAGCGGAGGTCTTCCTGAGGCAGTGGGGAGAGGCCCGGGTCATTCTGGAACTGGTGTGGAGAGGTGACAGGATTCTACACGGACTTGTGCTTTAGGAAAACCGAAGAGGCCAAAACAAAAGCCAGACAAAACCGAAGTCCTATGCCCAGGATGAACCAAGTCCCTGGGAACAGTCTGGGAGAGAAGCGGCTGGCGTGGGGACCGAGGGGGGCGGCAAGGACTCCCGTCAATGACTTGGGCTCCTCAACGTGGGTGGTCTAGAAGGAGAATGCCCGTGGAGATGAAGGGTATTCCTGCAGGGGCTATAAATGGACAGTCCCCAACTTATGGCAATAGATTTCTTGGCTAATGGGGACCAGAAGCGGGGAGAAAGTAGGTTATAGATTTCATTACTAATTGACTGGAGTCAAGGTGAAAGACAACCCACTGGTTAGAAATTGACTCCAGCTTGTTCATTAGAGATACACGAACGCTTTCCCCACGTACATGCCAGGAAAAACAGTTCGGGGTGGGGTGGGGTGGGGTGGGGGGCCGGCTCTTCCAGAAGGGGCAGCTGTCTACTGTCTGGGAGTCTGGGAATGGCCGGTGAGCTGGGCTCTGCAGTCTGCTTCTAAGGGCCACTTGGGGAGGATGCCTGGGTGGCATCCGGGGGCGGCAGCAGCAGTGAGGCAGGCCCGAGGAAGCAGCTTTAGTTTTGGAGAGCGTTCCGGTTCCCACTGCCAGCAGGGGCCGGTGCCCCTTCCCTCAGCTTCAAATGCAATTTGGCAAAAGCAATCCTAGTTTATGAATAAGGGGGGGTCCTTCCTTCTGCTTAGATAACAGAGGGAGGAAAAAAACCTTTCCCTCCACTGCTTGGCCTCTAAATGCCACAGACAGGCCACTTTTCATGGCTTTGTGAAGCATCCAAGTAGTCCAAAGTGGCTCCGAAGAACAGAGCGAGGCCGGGAAGGAAGAGAGGCATCGGAGGACGAGACATTTGGCCAGTTGTGAACCACGCATGCTGTCGAGGGGTGGGGGTGGGGGGGGAGCTAACGTAACAAGGAGCTCACAGGCCACACGAAGGGATTCTCTGGTTTTGCTGTGGCTTCGCTTCGAACTTCCACGGCAGATTTTAAATTCCAGTGCCGCACTATTGTTGGAACAGCAGGGGATACTCTACAGGCAAAGTAAGGCCTTCTGGGCACAGAGGACAATTCCAGGCGATGCTGTGGTGAATTGCTTTTTAGTAACTCTCCTGTCCTGCCTGGAGGATAGAGCCCTGAGTTCTCTGGACTCCGCGTGACGTTTCAGGGGTCTTTCCTTGAGCTCTACGAATCGACGCCACAGGAAAAGAAAAGCCTCTCACATCTCAGACATCTGCTCGCCTGGCAAACACCAACAAGAACGCATGCATTGTTCCCCTGGAGCTGGCAGAAGGGATCTCAAGTCACACAGTTACAAAGAGAGCTCTCATTCAGATGCCAGGCATATAAGCTCAGCTATCCAGAAAGCTCAGCTTTAATGAAGACTGTAGTTTCAGAATGAAAGCCTGAGCGGGAAGGATTTCTGCCCCGGGAAATAAGACTATGAATCTCAATGCTCTGAATCACACAGAAGGCTGGGGACATTCGCCTAGTTCCAATGGTCAGCACCTGTCCCAGTCACAAGACCACCCTCGGGACAGCAAGGGTACTGAGATGCCGGCGGAGAGTCTAAAGAGAAGCCAGTCAGACACAGGGCTTTGGGCAACATCGAGGGTCTTCGGCAGAAGTTCCCTCTGTCCGAGCCCCCCCAAGATGACGCTGGAGCCTGGACGCAGCCACTGCCATTTGCAAGGATGGGTCCTCAGGCAAATGGTGTGTAAATAGGTGAATGGTCTTAGAGGCGGTCTAAGGTGAGGGAACTGGGGCTCAGAGAGGTGAAGTGGTTGCCCGCAATCCAGCCTGAATTAGAGACAATCAGGACAAGAACCTGGGTCTCTTGGACCCTGGTCCCCTACCACCAGGTCAAGAAAGGGCACGCTCCTGTTCAGCCCTGTTTCACCTCTTACGGTACATCACCGGGTTCCTCGCAAGCGTAAGGTGCTAAAGAGAGGTGCAAATACATTGACAACAAACCACTTCCTGCTTTCCTTCCGCTCTGGAATCACTGGTGCAAACTCACCGCAGGGAAGAGAAGAGCTTTTCCTGAAGTCTGTTTAACCTCCTTGTGACACAAGGTATCAAGGAGACCTGACGCCATTTTCCAGGTAATCTTAATTTGACCCGGATCAGTTGCTCACAAGGTGCCTTCTAACCCTTTAAGAGGCCGAGAGTACGGCAGAAATGCGGGTGCCTCCCGTCCGTGGTGTTTCATGTGTCGATGTGTTACCCCTGCAACAGGACTGGCTAGGTCCACGCAAGTTATATCTTTATTCTGATTTTAAGATATAATGTTCAAATGATGTTTGAACATTCGGCCTTGATTCAAGCCAGACAGGACCTTCATCAGCAATGAATGGCTTCAGGAAGACACGCAAAGAAAGCTGCAGGAAGGAAAAGGCTGACCTACATATAAAATGCCGCTCCCTTGTCTATTAGGCAGGTTTGCATCTCTGTAAATTCAATGCCTCTGTGCTCTCATTCAGGGACAAACAAAAATTTTCCTGTAAGACCGCCACGGTCACATTCTCATTTCCATGCCTGAGAGCCTGAAGCCTGAACAAAGGGCTTCAGTTGATCTCATGTGAGCCAAAACGGAATGTGAGTGCCATTCAGAGTCACACACATAGAAAGACTTCAGCTGGGACAGGGCCCCCACGCTCCCCTGGGGTAAATTCCGGTCGTGTGGCGACCAAGGCCTGGCCCCAACCCCTGCCTCAACTCCATGGGGCCCCAGGGACTTCTGGTCCCCCTCCAGAACTGGTGTCTTTTCTCTTCCTGAATGGGGCGGGTACCTGGCCAGTGCTTTGTCAGAACAGGTCAAGAGATGTGACCTAAGGCAAAGGCACCCCTTGCTTCCCGGGATGGCGATTCAGCCCCACTTAGATATTGCTTCGTTTACCTAATTTCACAAAAGGTCTTGAGAAACAAAGGGAGCAGTGGGAAACAGGACTGTGAATCTTCTAGGTTACAGCTGTGTTATAGGGTGGAGGGAAAAGCAAGAGGGGAGGGGCCGGCTTCCAAATTGAGGGGGTAGATGATAAAGTGCCAATCTGTGCTAAAAGAACATGGAAAGGAAATGCACTAGAAACATAACAGTTGGGCGCAAAAGTCACAATGATGAATCTGGCGTGTGTGAGAAAGCACGACAACACAATGTGGAGACCACAGAAATCTCCATCTTTTGAGACAGCGGCTGCTTTTGATGTTATTAATTAGGATGACCTGGTGATTGTCAGAAAACTTCAGGTTACAGACGTGACTGTCACAGCCACTTGGACCGACGCCCAGAAGACATCCACCTGCAACCCTGAGGGGCGTATCTAGGCCCTGGCTCCCTTTACCCCTGAAAGATCCACACAGACCCACTATTTATAATCCTGTCTGTCCTGGAGCAAAGGAGATGAAGCAGGGACATTAAAAAAAAAAAAAAAAAAGTATTCAGACAATTTCACTCACAGTTCCATTTAGTTCCAGATAGCAACTGCTGATTTTTCAAAGTGCAGGGTTTTTAGATATTCAAGTACCACAGGACTGGAGGAAAGGAGTACTTGAAACCTCGAATAACATTTTCATTTGAAAAGACACACTTTGGAAAGATCTCTCCAACAGACTGTAAATATAGGCTATTAAATTAAAAATCTGGTTTCAAAATAACACCCTTTTTGGTTGGAAAGATCTTTCTCCAAACTCAGATCCAGCTTTTGAACTATTCGGTATCAAAAGCCAGAACTAGAAAGACTTGGGTTAAAAAAGTAAAATGATAATCGAATGTTTAAAAAAACCCAAAACACCACTTTATATGAAAATGAGGGACAGGGGAAAAAAAAAAAAAAAAGGTGAATGATGACTTCTACAGGAGGCCTCCCTGAAAGGATGCTCTTTCTCTCAGACCTCAGTGAGCTGAGTTTGTCATGGATCTTTAGAACCGGCAGTGACCTCGGCAATCCACCTGGTTCAAGTCCCCTGTTTTACACGTGAAGAAACTGAAGTTCAAGGGACTTTTCCAGGGTCATACAGCCAGTAAAAAGCAGAGTCTGGTGTAGCCCAAACTTTACTCCCTGCCAGGCACTGAGACATCACGCTGTGATTACACAAGGCAGCTGCACGAGGACAGGCCTTGATCGATACTTTGGAGGCCCCTGGGAGCCAAGAGACGCGTCTACGTGTACATTTCCGTAAAAGGAGCTACGAGATGTTTCTAATTTAAAGGCCCCGCAGAACAGTGTTTCCCAAATTTGCCTGGTGGTGAGGATCACCAGGGACACTGGCCAAAAATTAAAATCTCCAGACCCCTTCCCGGACCCACTGAATCGGCCTCTCCCAGGGGAGGGACCTGGGAGGCTGAATTTTCAACAAGTGCCCCAGGTAATTCTCATCATCGGCAAAAGTGTGGGACACTGCCTTAGAAGACTGTAAGGGAGAAACCCGGCTCGTGACTCAAGAGAACTTTCTTGGCCACGTAAGAGGCCAGACTGCAGTGTGGGAGGCCCGGGCGCTTGGGCTCCCAAGCCAACCTGCATCGTCAGCATCGGCTTAGGTTGGCGAGCACTTGTCAGGGTCTACATAAGGACACATACAACCACCGCAAAATAGCACACATCCTTCACCGCTCTGGGGGACAAGCCTTTCGATTGGCAAAGCAAAACTGCTGTTCAGACACATTTTTCATAGGGAAACTAGATGTAATTGGCTTAAGAGCAATCAAACGCCGAGACTGGGACAGGAGGGTGAGAATCCTGTCGCCAGTCGCCGTGGAGAAAACCAGTAACTAAGCACAAAAATAGGCTGGAGCCCCCAGGGACTGGCCGCCTGCTCCAGCGCAGGTGCGCCTGGTGGGTGGTCCCCGCTGATGGTGTGAGGTCAGATCCAGGTCACTGAGGGAGGTGGGGGGTGGGGGGGGGACCTGAAACAGCCGGTGATGGACGCGGGTTCCAGGGGAGGCAGCTGGAGCGCGCCGGAGTCCGGGAGGCCTCACTCCAGGTCGGCCTCCACCTGCTCCGTGTCAGAGCACTGAGACTTGTTCCGCTCCCACTGGCAGATGGCGTTGGCATACTCCACCACCAGCTTATCCATCCACGTCAGGGGCTCGGGGAACAGCACGGAACCCTCAAAGAAGCCCAGGTGGCCCCCGTGCAGAGGCAGCACAAACATGACGTTCTCCCGTTTCTCTGCGGGGGGGAAGGCAGCTGAGTGAGTCACCGTCTGGCGCGCTCCAAGGCAGGATGTGCCAAAGGGCGCCGGCCAGGGTGGGCCCGGGCTTTCCCCCCGGGTGAAGGTCACCAAGAGGATGTACTTGACTTCTCCTCACTCTGCCTCACTCACCAGAGTGGGAGGGAGATGAGGCGGGTGGCCAAGGCCGTGGGATCTAGCAGGTACTGGAACAGCCTGGCTTTGGGGCGGAATGGGCACCGGCTTAAGCAACACTTTGAAATCCAGAGGGTTCTCAGACTCGGGTGTATGTTAGAATCACCTGGGGTGACAGAGAGGGAGCGAGCACGCACGCTCGGGTGCACGGGTCTCGCTAAAGCTCCCCAAGTGATTTGATTATACAGCCAGATGCTTCAAATCTGACCGTGCCTCCAAATCCGGGCTGTCACCTTAATGTACCTTAATACGCCAGGTGGAAAAGCTGACATTCTGCATTTCTAACCAGCTCCCAGGTGACGCCGAAGCTACCGGTGGGGGCCAGGCTTTGAGGAGGGATTCACGGCCACGTATGCTGTTATTTACTTCAGCGGAGTCAATGTTCTTTCATCACAGACACTTCTCGTTTGAGACTAAAACAGAACTTAAAGCTGGCCATGCCCAGCGCCGCTAACCTGGAGCCTGACTTCAGGAGTCCACACGTGGGCTAGTCCCGCGTGGGCTCGGAGAGGCCATTAGTGAAGATAGGGCAAGATGGGCAGCCATGTGTGGCCAGGGACCACAGAAAAATGTCTTCCCAGGGGACCGACTGGCAGGGGCCCGGCTGTTCCAGGCCTTGGAGCCACCTCCTGGGGCGCACAGTTCTGGCTCTGCGGGACTCTCTTGCGGGGTGACCCTCCCTTCTTCCTTTTCAGTTGCGATTTCATAGATTCTGCGTGGCAGCATGAGAGCTACTGGTGTTACTCTGGACACCGGAAGGAAATGGCACGGCCGCTTCCTCTGCTGCACGCTGCTCACTGGGCTGCTTTTGTGCAGGGAGCCTACGGCTTGACAGCGGATTGAGGACGGGCGGCTTTATCACCTCACACACCTGTATCACACACAACATCCACTCCGAGCAGGGCACGGGGCTCCACCCGCTGTGGCTTTTACTCCCCTGGCCTGGAGTTCGAGCCAGAAGGGCCCCTGCTCTGCTTAATATAGGATATTTATAAGAGAAACGTGGTCGCGGAGGGCTACAGAGGGCAGGAGAATGGGTCCCGGGGAGCTGAATTGCAGTGCAAGTGGTCTTGGGATTTCCAAGTGTTTCCTTCTGCTGCTACATGCTCGCTCGCTCGCTCTCTCTCGTTTCTCCCTCAGCCCCTCTCTAGCGTGGGGTGAGACCGAGCCGGCCTGAAACACAGCGGCATTCCCATGAGCAACGTTCTTTGCTTTTTCAGTTGCTTATATTTTTATCCTCAAAGCAGATGGAGAGGCTGTCAGAAGAGGCAGCAGAATTGGCTTTTTTGTTCTGCTTTTCGTGTCAGGTTTTTAAAAATTTTTTTTAATGTTTATTTATTTTGAGAGAGAGAGAGAGAGCATGAGCAGGGGAGGGGCAGAGAGAGAGGGAGACACAGAATCTGAAGCAGGCTCCAGGCTCTGAGCTGCCAGCACAGAGCCGGATGCGGGGGTCAAACCCGTGAACTGTGAGATCATGACCTGCGTCGAAGTCAGAAGCTTAACCGACTGAGCCACCCAGGTGCCCCTCGTGTCATGTTTAAGTCGAAATATCTCTTTATATCAAACTCTCCAATTTAATGGAACCATAAACCCTGAGACAATAATTTCACAGAACACTGGGGAACTCCCCCAAACCCCTCTTGGCTATGGATATAAATGACGGTCGTCTCTGGCACCAAGAGAGAACACAAGGCTCTGCCCAGGGCTCATCACAGCCCCAGTACTATCAAGGCAGGCTGAACGAGAACCCCGCCACGGGATGTCCTTCCCCACAGAAGCTGACCTACAAGAGGTGACGGCAGTATGAAGGTGACAGAGTTTGCCATGGCAACGTGCTGAATGGCCAAGGGAGCAGCAGGAAGGAACACTTACCTGAAAGAGATTTTGGAATGGTTAGGAGGCTTTCATGCACCAAGGGGTCATCGGCTGCGTTGACCAGCATGAGAGGCACATAAATCTGCAACAGGAAAATAAAGGAGAAATAAATGATCGATTCCCTTTCTTAGACCCCCCTGTCCCCCCGAGTCAAGGCTCAAATTCAACTACCGGACATGCCTTTGAAGCAAAGGGAAGAGGGTTCCTGTTCAGTCCACTGCACGAGTGGATTAAGGCTGCCTGTGTTCCCTGGCGGTGGCATGAACCGTAACTGCAATCTGATGGCGGGCTGGCAGGTGTCCTAGGGGACCCACGTGTTCTGATGGAGCCTGGGTAGGTGCTCAATGGGGCTCACCGGCAAAATCTTTCTGATGAGACTCCCAGTATTTCAGGTTAGCCCACCTTTCAGAAAAGTGACCCTACAGAGAGTGATGTACACATTCATTCCGTTTATACTGTGGGGAGGACAAATGGAGGGTGCTCCCTTCCAGACAAGGGAGATTTTCTAGGGGAATCTGAAGGGGAAAACCAAGAGTAGGCTGGTGGATATTGGGAAGCTCTCAGTGGGGTTGCGTTCAACATCCATTGTAGTAAAACAGCCTTTTTCATTTTCGGGGAGAAGGGCTGAAGGGCACTCAGACGCTATGGACAGCCGCACCCGGGCAGCATAGAGACTGGCTGTGCCAACCCGGCGCTCTCCAACACTGGTCTAGACAGCTCAACGGTTCTGTAGCGGCTTCAATGAAGGCACCCAGAGCCTGGGGGATGATGCTAAACCAGGAGGGGTGGCCGATGTGACAGACGGCAGGACCGCAATTCACAATTACGTGCTTCAGCTGGGTGAGTAGGGGGCCGAGCCACCAGGTGGACATTGACAGGGCTAAATGGGAAGTCCTGCGCTTGAGGGAAAGGAGCAATTGTACAAAGAATGAGGAGAGACTGGTTTGGTGGTGGTGCAGGTGAAAACAGAGGGCGCTGATGAGTGGCCACAAACTTAATTTAATCCACATAAAGTTTATGGCAGCTGCCAGAAACTGCATTAATAGAAACCTGCCCATCTTGCCAGCAGACCTGCTCCTCATCGTTCTGATACAGAAATACATCTCTTTTCCTCCGGGCTCACCAGATCATGGCAGGAACTTGGAGGTTTAGTCCTAGCTGCCACACTAACAAAATGCACAATGGCAAAAAAAAAAAAAAAAAAGTCCAGAATTGTAAGAAATCTACACAGATCTATGAACGACCATGGCAGGAACCAGGCAAGATTACACTGTCAAAGAAGACTAAAAAAAAAAAGGGTGTTGCAGTAATTTTAAGGGCTTTAACACGGACACAGGAGCAGACTGGTCCCGCTCTGCACCTAGGGGCAGCTCTGGGATTAATTTACGGAGGCCCCAGAGGGCCAGAGTTTGGTTCACAAACAAAGCCCAAGTCAACAGCTACCGCGGTTCGAGCCTGAGGAGGTTGGGGAGCACGCTTGTTGCACGGGGTGTGAAGGTGGGGGGAAGTGATGCTACTTCTGAGCTGCTGCTACCTCTGAGTCCGTGCTGTGACTCACCCTGTGCAGGTACCGCATGCAGCTCTCCTCCTCATAATATTCCTTCAGGGAGCTGTAGCCGTGGAACTTCCTGGGAAGGAGAGGACGAAGCCACACTCGTCACAAGGTCGGATGCAGAGTGGATTTTATTACTGCTCCCATCCCACGCTGACACGTCACATCAGTTGACAGTACAGATGCACCAGCGTTAGGGGTTAGGAGCTCTGGCTTTGGTATCTGGGCTCAAATCCTGACTCTGCCACTTACGGGCTCCGTGACCTCCGGCAAACTCTTTAACCTCTCTGAGCTTCTCCGTAAAATGGAGCCAGGGACAGCACCTTCCTTAACGGCACTGAGATTTATGGCCTTAAAGTGCACACCAGCACAGAAACTCAGTGTTATCTATAGTATTTATTAGCACAGGTTACACACTTCGAGTCAGTATAAAACCAGATGTCACCACAGACGCTAGGAAAAGGACATTCAAAGGCATTTATGAGAGCTCTTCTTTTCAACAAAATTCTTCCTGGCCGAGTAACCCAGACCACTGTGAATTACAATGCAATACGTATCAGGTAATGGGCATGAGACAGAGATTCAGTTACTGATTCCGTCCACCCACGGAGCAGTAGTCAGAGATAAACTGACATTTAACCAAACCTTTGATGTTCCAGCATGAAAGTCCTGGAGGTTTGCTGTGCCCTGTGCCCTGTTCATCCTGGGGCTCTGACACCAACAGGCCGAGTCACCCCCAGGCCAGGGGATCTCTGGAAACCTCTTTCTGATGCACATTAGGACTTCTGGTATCTGAATGGTGGTTTTGTTCTATCCTGACTGGCGTCTTAAAGATACCATGCCTCCCCTGAAGATGTACATCTCCTCCACTGCCAGGCCCCATAGACATCTCTGCCTGGGAAGCCTCCAGAAAGTTCAGGCTGCACTGCCAGGGTCTACTCTGCAGGGAGTGGCTGAGCGCAGACATCACCTCTGGGCCACCTGTCTGCATGCAGTCAGTCCCTTTGTGGTCCCAGAGGGCCAGGAAAGCACTCCAGGCCTCCAGTATTACTGGTGACCGTCATGAAAACTGCTACGATCCAACACCATTCAAAAGGAAGAGCTTTAGGGAGAGCTGAACACCACTCCCTCTGGGGCTTAAAAAAATTCAGACGATCAATGGGGGAGTTTAAATGTTTGGTTTCTTTCTTGTTAGTACCACAATAAAGTTGCATTTCCCATCTTCAGTGAGAGTGGGTAGAATCCATTCTCAACTTCTGAAGATACCAGTGATTTTCTAGTGTCTATTTCCTTTGCATAACCGTTAACAGGCTTATTTCAAGGTTGCTTGGTGTAAGAAAGCTACTAAAATCCTGTAAGGAAGATAAGCACCCTCAGGTCAATATCTGCCTATCTACTGGGTGAACAGTTAGCCTGCTTTAGATCATGCCTTAAGGTATCAAATAAAAATGATGTTTTTAAAGAGAACGATGAGGCCAGAGATCAACGTTGCCTTTTCCAGCTAAGGCTAAGCTCAATCAGAAACTATGGGTGTTAGGAAGGAAGACACTCTCAGGGTCTCAGCCTCAGGTGCCTGAAAGGAGGGGGCAGGGAAGGATAAAGGACTGAAGTGGGCAGGGTTTGTGTATTACACTCAGGAGAGACTTCACTGCCCCAAAGAAAGAGGCTCTGTTTTCTTGCAATGCACAGCCCTCCTTGTCTATTTCTTGTTTTTTACTTTGGGTAGAGACACAGATAAGTGCAAGAAATATTTCCTTCTCCTGCAAATGCAAATTACATGGCACCTGATCCCTGCCCCAGGGTCAGAGCATGGCAGGTGGGGTAAGGGCTACGGACAACTAGGGTGTGCGCACCCCAGGTCCCCAGTTTTCAAGCCCAGTTACACCGCACAAGAATGAAGAATGAGTGGTGAGAACTTCGTGTTTTCTAAGGGCAACTAGAAATTTGGATTTTTCTGTGCAGTCTTCAGTTTTTATTAAACACTAGACATTTATTCAAAGGAAAAAAAAAGACCTTAATGCTGAAGTGGGCAGAGGAAAAGCCCTTGAGCTGGGCAATGCCGGCCTGTAGCCCCCACGTCTGGCGCCCTGCCCCCTGAGCATGGACACACCTCATCACGTTGTCATCAATCTGCATCAGGGACGTGGCTGTGTAGAGGCGGCTCAAGTCAGTGTCCTCCAGGCTCTGGGGTTTCTTAACATGGTCTCCGAAAAGAGCTTGCCTAGAATGAGACACAACAGCAAACAGAACAAAAAGCAGATGATGAACCAAATCGTGTTGTACATTTGGAACACCTTACAATTTTATTTTTCAGCTCAATAAAGCTGAAAAAAACATGTAAAGGGCAGATGATAACCGTGAGCAGAGCCTGCTTCCTTTCCCCAGGGGGTCAAGCCAGGAGAGAGTATCTGACAGGGGATACAGGGCAAGTCGGAGAGAGATCCCTTCAGCCCTCAGAATGTTCCAGAGGATGAGCTTGCAATGTTGATTTTTGAATAACTGCAGAAAGATGATTGCCAAGGTCTTGTTTTCCTTTTCGGAGGCAGCTAGACAAACTAAAGAGCGGGTTTGAGCCTAGGTGAGTACTGTCACCCTTGAACAATGCGGGGGTAGGGGCGCCAGCTTCCAGCGCAGTCAAAAATCCACACAGAACTTCTGACTCCCTGGACACTTAACGATTAATAGCTTACTGTTGACCGGAAGCCTTGCCAAGAACCTCAGACAAAAAAAACACATATTTTGTATGTTACATGTATTATGTACTGTATTCCTACAATAACGTAAGCTAGGGAGAAGAAAATGTTATAACAAAATCATAAGGAAGAAAAAATATATTTATAGTACTGGACTATAAGAAATCCACAAGGGGTGCCTGGGTGGCTCAGTCGATTGAGCGTCCGACTTCGGCTCTGGTCATGATCTCATGGTTGGTGAGTTCAAGCCCCGCATCGGGCTTGCTGCTGTCAGCGTGGCCCCCACTTTGGATCCTCTGTCCCCCCCTCTCTCTGCCCCTCCCCTGCTTGTGCTCTCCCCAGAAGAAATAAATGCTTAAAAATAAATAAATAAAAAATCCACATGCAGGTGGACTTGTGCAGCTAACACCCGAACTGTTCAAGGATCAACTATATTACGAATCCTTCACTGAAGGGGAGGGGAGGTCTTCGGAAGGGATCTATAGAGAGTGGTGGGCGGTCAGCCAAACAGTGGGGGGCGAGGGCTCACCTTTACACTGGTGTTGACACCGCCCCTTTCTCTTTAGGAGCTGTTTCAGTCACTTAACAAGGAAGACATTGGAAAACCCATTTAGCGCTGGGGCAAATCAACTGCTCTCCAACGTGTTAGCTAAAAAGCTTACATATACTCCGAAGAATAGTCATTTCTATCAAGAACAAGATCCATCTTGAGAAGCTGATAATAAAGGTAGAGATCAAAACACACACACTTAGACCTTCATCCCCTGCAGGGTCTCAGGCACATAGCAGGAGGGCTGAGTCTGCGGTCTGGCCCTCCACGTTCTGGTGTCTACTCACTACCCCTCTCTCAAAGAAGAGCACATTTCTTTAACATCTTTCCCCCAAAAAGATTATGAGGAAGATTGTATACCTACAGTTGAGAATTCACAATTTATTATTTTTTAACATTTATTTAGCATTATCAACATTTGTTTATTTCTTTGAAAGACAGAGCACGAGTTGGGGAGAGATAGTGAGGGAGACACAGAAATCCGAAGCAGGCTCCAGGCTCTGAGCCATCAGCACAGAACCCGACGCAGGGCTTCCACAAACCGTGAGATCATGACCTGAGTCCAAGTCAGATGCTTAACCGACTGAGCCATCCAGGCACCCCTAGAACTCACAGGTTAAAGTGCCCCTAACATTTCTAAATGTTTGGCTTTCTGTAGGAAATTGAAAAAAATGTTAAATACACCTAGAGCACATTCAAAGGGTTCCCTCAATTTGTTAAGAATTACATGATGGATCCTTCTGGACTGATTAATTAGTGGCAAGACTGGGCCCTGTGGCCAAACAAACGTTCCCTGGGAGGAGTCCCCTCCCGTTCCAGAAGTGTGGAAGGCAGACAGAGGACCTGCACTTGGTGTCAGAGGCTTGGCTTCACCCCTTCTGGAACGTCAGCAAATCCCCAGCCCCCTGTGAACCTCAGCTGAGCCACACCTGACTCACAGCTGAGACCCAAAGACCACCAGCTGAGTGAAAACAGTTTACATCCGGTCAGCCCAGGGGACAGAAGCCTCCTTTTGTACCTCCCCGCACCGGTCACAAGGGCCTAGCAGCTTGGCAGCCTGAGGGGCCTGTGAGTACCAGCCCTGCCCAGACTCCACGTGGATCCTGCCCAGTCTGGGGCGCCTGGCTAGGGCAGGCCAGTACCATATTTTCTTTCAACCACTGAGATGAGTCAGGTCGCCTTTCCTGGGATGGCATCAAAACCCCTCTAAAATTGCTCTGTCTGCGTCCCCGTGATGTGCCAGGCTCTGGAGGTGGGGGAGGTGGATCAAACGCAGCCCAGGCCCTCTAGTGCTTTACAGTTTAGTTCAAGACACAGGATTCACACCGGGGAAGCAACAGAAAAACAGTTCGGGGGTGAAGGAGTTGGCTTCACAGAGGAGCACAGAGATGGACCTAAAGTCTGGGGAGACGTGACAGGAAGGGCATTTTCGGCGAGGCCCCGGTGGCGTGGGAGAGGCCAGAGGGCGCGGGACCTCCAAGTGGCCCAGTCCGGCTAGAGGGAAGGCGGGTGCAGGGGAAGGGGGAGGGACGGTGTGACTATTCACAATCACGACGATAAAGCCATCGCCAATACCTACTGACCTGTCCCGCACGCCGGGCGCCGCTCCAAGCGTGGTCAGGGGCGACCCCACCCAAGCACCGTGAGCAGGAGCGAGGCAAGACAGGCATGGGGAACACGCAGAGGCGTGCACGAGAGCAGCCTAAGGAGAAAGGTCCCCAGACCGTGACAGGCCCCCTCGGGGTTGCTCTAGTTTGGGCAAGAATGGCGTAGAATGGTTCCTCGTCTTGGGTACGTGGGGAATCATGAAAGCAGAAAGCGAGTTGGCGAATTGGGTAGCTCGGGACCAGTCTGCTTCTGAGCGAGTCACAAAGCGGTCGGCAGAGAATCTACAGCAACCCTGCCTCTCTCGTCCTCCTGGACAACCGCGAGTTCTGGCCTTCGTGACTCGGGAATGAGCTCAGAGGGGAACGGTCTCCTGAGGGGGCATGGAAGGCGACGCACCTGTGCGAGAGGATGATCTTCTTCATGTTGTCCGCCATGAGGAAGTTGTAGAAGCGCCGGCACTGGTCCCACTGCATGAAGGTCTCCTGGGCCCTGAAAGAACCACGGGGGAAGTGAGAGACCGCGCCCAGGAAGACGCGCTGCAGGGAGGCCTTGCAGGGACCCGCTAGCGGCACGCGCTGGGGCCCCGAGAAGGTGCTCCCGGCACCTCTCCCTGGAGGAGGAGGGCACTGGCTCCCGCCCCAGAACACGGGTCTTTGCGGGGTGGTCTCCAGCTCTCCGTAGGGGAGCCGCAGGGCTGAATGCAAGGCCCCAGCGGGGAAGCTCTCTGGGGGCACAGGCTTTGTGGGTGGCAGTCCCGACACCCCCTTGCGGCACAGTGGCCTTTCTCAGGACCTGCCAGTACTGGCCTTTGAACACGTCCATTCGGCTTCCCACCTGGCCAGACGGTTTTTCTGGCTTAGTGAAGGAATACGTAAGGGGGGTGGGGGTGGGGGTGTGGAGAGGCACAGTGCAGGGAAAAACTTAAAAGAACTTCTCGGTCGCTGTTTGAGAGGCAAAGGGAAAGCATACAGTGGTGGGCTTTCTATTGATTAGCCTTAGAATGTTTAAGGGGCAAGGAAACGGAAGAAGACGACGGGCGACCCACCCTCTCTGGGCACGGCTGCTGCGGCTGGTTCTGAAGTCTTTTCTCCCCTCAAGCTACTGTGCACCGGCAGCATGACGAGGCCTACCTGACATGAGGGCCACCGCCTGAGTCCCAGCAGTAAAAGGCAGGTAGTATTATCCCCACTCTAGATTAGGAGACCACCACGCACTCAGGTCAAGGGAAAGTGCGGCCTTCTCTGCGCACCTGCGCAGATTTCCTTGGCCACACGACAGGTGAGCAAACACCAGTGTGCTAATTCCCACCGCCTGGCTCGGCCATCCCTGCTCAGTGCTCTCTTCCCTGGGTGTGAACCCAAACATCACCGGGTCCATGCTAACTCCCACCTTGCAGACGTCTGGGTCTCGAGGCCTGCTTCCACTCTGGGGGTGAACCCGGGTGTCACCATTCCTACGCGGGGTCCATCGGTTTCCTATCCCAGATGGCCAAAGAGGGGACGGGGTGGTTCATAGGTTTTTGTTGTTTTTTTTTTTAATCCAGAAGAGTTTATAAAAGTTATTTCCCCAAGGCTGCCACCCTTCAATTTTGGAATGGCAAACATTTCCCATAATACCGTGGTTAAAAAATAAGAGGTAGTGGGAGGTTAAAAGCAAGAGGGTTTGTGGCTTTAATGGTGTGTGACATGCTCATAAAACGTGGGCTGAAGTTCACATAAACCGTGGGAAAGCTAACACCGCCTTCAAAGGTCAAAAGGCCCTTCTATAAATGCACGGGGGGCTCCCCAAATGCCGCACACACAGAAAGGATAGGCCAGATCACTGTGGGTGGGACCCCAACTAAGGCAGGGATCTGGACACTTGCCTCTTAGTCTGAGCGAGGAGGAAGGAGGGAAGTCACCCAATCCATGAGGCAGAACCTGCTTCCTCCGCTGGCATCCCCTCCTCTGACCTTGGACCCAGGCTGCCCCCTCCTCAGAGAGCAGACAGTCTCATTATCCCAGCTTTCTCTTGCCTTTGTCCATTTCTTCCTTGGCTGACTTCGTAAATGCTTTGGTTAGCACGTCCTTCGTATTAGAGGGAACGCATAAGGCAGGAAGTGGGGAGGTGCTGACCATAAACGTTAAGACCTGAATGACAGCACCGCGGAGGCTCTCTTGACTGAAGATCACAGGCACCACTCACTGAGAGGCTCTGGGGGACGCACAGGGGCCCTGGGCTTGAGGAGGACAGGGAAGAAGGATGCTGGAACCATTTCCCTCCATCAATGCTGGCTGACGCGGATTCCTAGCATCTCTGCTTTACTACTCAGCATACACAGGGACTGTCTTTCACCACCTTTGTGTATAAAATTAAGGAACTAACACTTAATTTTATACTGGTTGAATAAAACATAATCAAGGGCAATGTGTTATAAATGCATTCATTCCATATATTTTTTAAAAGGCCTCATTTCTTCAATCCCAACAACAACAATATATGGAAGGAAATCCGAGAGGAGAATCTATAGACTAAAAGAAACTTACGAGACAGATCAACAAATGCCACGCATAGGCATTACATGGATCCCGATCAAACAAGCCAACTATTAAAAACCTTCTGTGAGATTAATCAGGGAAATCTGAACGCTGAGTAGAAATGGGATATTAGGGAATCATTCATTTCTTGGCATGATAATGGTACTGTGGTTACATAAGAAAAAGTTCTTAGAGTCTTTCAGTGCAAACTAGTAAAGTATTTTCAGATGAAATGATATGATGCCTGGGATTCGCTTTAAAATAATCAGCTTCTGGGGTAGCAGGGTGTGCCTGAGCTGTGGAGGAACCAGAGTGGCTGTGAGCTAGGCATTGCTTAAGTGGGTGATGAGCACCCGGGAATTCAATATCTTACTCTTTTTACTTTATATGTGCCTAAAATTTTCCATCATAATGAAGGAGGAAGAAGAAAAAGAAAGAAAATAGACAATTATTTTAGATTATGAGCTACTGAAAATTATTTGCCCTGCTGAGGAGATCAAAGTTCAAAGAGATACAGAGAAAAGCCGAAGTTAGTCTTAACCGGGTAACTGTGAGCCTCAACAATCATTCTCAGGGACGGCAAAGAGACCGGTGGGTCGTGTGGAGCACAGCGCAGTTCCCATTGAGGCCGAACTCCCATTTTGCTGCCCTGTTTTTGCAGCGAGAGGAGGCAGGAGGCAGAGGCAGGCTGGTGTGGCAGATGGGCCGGGGGCCTTGTGGCGGGCGGCGGCATGAAGGTCTCACGAGACGTCCAGGCCACCCGGCTGGTGAGTCGGAGCAGGGATCTGAATACCGCCCATCCGACCCCACCACATAGGTCACCAGACTCTGCAAAACCACTTCACCTCACCAAGCCTCATCTGACAGATCAGGGGGTTGAAGGAGAGAATCCATTTCATACTGATTGCTCTATGGCTGAGGTAGCTAGACAGCTTTATCACAGGCCCGACAGAGGACTTTAGTGGTGTTTCGCTGCTCCTGTTAATGGTGGATGTGGTGAGTGGAGAGCTGGCCAGCTGGTGGTGGTAAGGGGTCTGGATTCTGGCCCTGGCTGAGGAGACCTGGGGGGCGGGCAGGCTCCTGAGAAAGACGCGGCATGTGTCTCCTAAGGACGGGACAGACGTGTGCCTGGAAACCAAGGCGAATGGATCAGGAGGGGAGAGAACACTCAGCTGAAACCCTGAAAACATGGCGGACTGACTGCCAGCAAATGGCGAAGGACAGGGAAGGACAGACTGTTGCGGTCTTGGGTAGCGACAGGCCCCCGGGTGGGCCACACACACAGGGTGAACAAAACTCAGAGGAGAGCAAGCAAGATTTCACAGGCATCAGCAGGACTTGCTGACATGGGACCAGGACTGGAAGGAACCCTGTGGAGGCCCCTGGGTGGCTATGAGGGAAACTTCCAGCAAGAGAAGCAGAAGAGTGCTCTTCGCAAGAAAACACATTCCTGGGTTGAGCCCAAGGTCCAAGGTGGAAAAATATGAACAGAACATTTGGGTGACATCTGGCAGACGTTGTTTGAAGCAAGCCACAAATTGGGCACCAAAGACAGGGGACTTCGGCTCTCCAGACAATGAAGGAACCCCTTTACTTGTCCAAACAGCAGAACCTCTGTGTTCTTCTTTTAAAAATATTTGTTATTTTTAAGAGGGAGAGAGGGAGAGAGAGAATCTCAAGCAGGTTCTGTGCTGTCAGTGCAGAGCCTGACACGGGGCTTGAACCTGTGAACCATGAGATCATGACCTGAGCCGAAACCAAGAGTTGGGTGCTCAACTGACTGAGCCACCCTGGCGCCTCCAAACCTCCACGTTCTTGGCTTGTCTCTAGATGGCTACGTTCTCTACGAGAGAGAGGGGACAGCAGGATGGGCTCCCTGGGCTGAGCCACCAGGAGAGTCTGGCCAATGAGGGCACAAGAGAGATGTGTCATAATGAACAGTCAGGAGAAGGCTCTGAATCCTCCAGGAAGGCAGGTTTCATCCACTTCAGAAAGAACCAGGATGACTCTGACAGGGCTGATGCCTCCCGAGAGTCACAAAGCTATTCTGTCATTGAGACTGCAAATGAGAAGCAGAGTACCTCCCAAAGCAGCATGCTTCACCGGGACATGTGTGGATTTTGAAAGAACTTTATCCATCCATCTGTCTACCTACCTTTTATCAAAACAAATAAAGTTCTTTTAAAATGCCTTTGTCTCTGATCAATGTAATGTTAAATAATAAGATATTTTCTGCACTGCTTTCCCAGCCACCTGCTGGTGAGCGGTTTCTATTGGAACAGTTATGAGAGTTTTAAAAGGTGTTGTGGGTGGGGTGCCTGCTCAGTCGGTTAAGCATCCGACGGCGGCTCAAGTCATGATCTCGTGGTTTGTGCGTTTGAGCCCCGCGTCCGGCTCTGGGCTGACAGCTCAGAGCCTGGAGCCTGCTTTGGATTCTGTGTTTCCCTTTCTCTCTGTCCTTCCCTCCCTCATGCTCTCTATTCTCTGTCTCTCAAAAATAAGCAAACATTAAAAAAATATTTAAAAAATAAAAATAAAAGGTTGTGGGAGACGACGGATTTTTAGATCACTTAGAAGAGGATCCAAAGGAAACAGGCATCCACAGTCACGTTCAGGGCAATCCACCGGGGCAGGGAGGAGAAGAGCCAAGCACTTCACGCTGCTGGGGGGCTCTGCTCAGAGAAAGCTCAACCTCCCAACTCAGAGTTTCAAAACGAGTGGACTAAGCACTGATTAAAAGGAACTGAAATCGGAAGAGAATGAGATGGGGAAAGCACGCACCTAACACCCAAAGGAATTCAAGTCTCCCGGCTCAAGTCAATTATATCTCAGAGTGCTGAGACCCTGCGAGGGCGGCCAAACATCTTTTCTGTGGTCTTCGAGAAAACATGGAGGATGAGAATGAGACGCAGGTTCTGTGAACCTGGGCACGCGTGACCCTGACATTCCAAAAAGGGACAACAAGGCAGGCTACAAAAGAAGACATGGACGTAGGCAATATTACAACATACCTTGAACGTAATGTGCTAAAGAAACTTTAAAATCAAACCATGTTAAGCATCTCCTGGCATGTTATCACACCAGTGTAAGAAAACGGTTTTTCTCTGGGGAAGGGAATTTCTCTTCCAAGTTTTGCCCATCTACAATCTTTTTTCTTTTTTTTCTTTTTAAAAATTTAATCGTGGTGGTAAAAAAAACACATACCATAAAATTTACCTCCTTAACCATTTTTAAGTACACAGTCCGGTAGTGTTAAGCATATTCACAGTGATATGTCATAAATCTCCAGAATTTTTCCGTCTTGTGAATCTGGAAGTTTACATCCGTTAAACTAGGACTTCCCATTTCTACCATTCTACTTATTTTTACATAGTTGCGCTCCCCATTACTTTTTTCATGTTTACTTATTTTTGAGACACACAGTGAGAGGGAGAGAGAGGGAGAAGGGGAGGGGCAGAGAGAGACTGGGAGAGAGAGAATCCCAAGCAGGCTCCACACTGTCAGCACAGAACCCAATGTAGCCTCACTACTTTAAATATACACGTTCTTGGGGCGCCTGGGTGGCTCAGTCGGTTAAGCGTCCGACTTCGGCTCAGGTCATGATCTCACAGTCAGTGAGTTCAAGCCCCGCATCGGGCTCTGTGCTGACAGCTCAGAGCCTGGAGCCTGCTTCAGATTCTGTGTCTCCCTCTCTCTCTGACCCTCCCCCGTTCATGCTCTGTCTCTCTCTGTCTCAAAAGTAAATAAACATTAAAAAAAAATTTTTTTTAAATATACACGTTCTTTTATGTTACACATTTTCTTGATTTTTAAATGTAAAATCTCCCTTGTTTTCCACTGTGATTTGTGGATAATATTTTATGACTATCCCTCCTGCTAGACAGGTGCCGGTTATCTCTAGCTTGGCCCTGCAAGACAGTCGTACTGTCCTGGGGGCGAAACCAAACAGCCTTGAACAGCATGGCCTCTGGGAGGAAGGACCGTGGAGCGTCTGGTCCGGAGAGACCCAGGCAAGAGGGCTTCTGGCTGGCAGCTGGTTCGGGGGACAGGACTGACCTGGGGAGAGGTCATCACCTCTAGCTAGTTTAGCTTGAGAGTGCAAGCGAAAGAAAACCATCTCTGCACTGGGACGTGGGCCCAGAATCCTTCATTCCAGCCAGCGGGGCTTTGGGGCAGGGTGGGGCACGGAGCTCAGACAAGGGTAGGGACTGCCAGTCCCCTCTCTGCCTCATCAGACTATTTGCCCTGAGGATATCCTTTTATAGGAATGGGATTACTACGTGAAAGGGTCTGTCACTCTCATTTTTCTGAGAGGAAAGAATTAGCAATAAAGAATAAACAAAAACCCCCAAGACACTAAGGGCAAGCCATCTGGTCAGCTTCACACCCCAGTGGTGGAAAAGCCAAGCATTCTTCCAGGCTGGAGTTCTGCCCACAGAGCTTCGTCTAAACTTAGCAGTTTCTCCCCCCATGCTTGGCTCTGATGCAAAATTACTGATTGTTAAAACCGGCATACAGTTCTTGCACTATAAACACAGATCCGATGAAGGGACAAGTCTATAGAGGGACTTCATGAATGACAGCCCTTGCTTTTGTCATAGACGCAGCCATAGTCTGGGGTTTGCCCATGCAGAGCAAACAAGAGAATATATACGCCATTTGGCTGGAAAGTGATGTCTGGTGTTCTCTGCGGCAGGGAAGCTTGCGGAAAGCACTGTGCTGAGACCCAGCGGTGCTCACACGCTCCCCCAGCCAGGAGCCGACCGACACGGAGACCTGGGAACTTGTCTGTTGTCCTTTAAGGGCGCCCCCCCCCCCCCCCCCCGGACCCTGTGCCTACCCTCACCTCCTTCCAAGAGCCCTCCCGTCTGGCCTCCTCGCTTGACTGGGGACTTCCTGGGCACCCAGATGCCTAGTGTGGAATCTATTAGTGACGCGTATCGGTTGGTTTGCTGCTTTGTAAATATCCTTCTACTGTCGAGAACTGCCGTGAGGTCCTCAGACACAGGCTGTCTCTCATCCCCCAACTGTAATCACACGCTTGGATTCGAATCATATTATTACCGGCAGATTCTGCAATGCCAGATTGTTGAGGGCTCCCTTAGGAATGAAGACACGATTTGATCGGAAACCAGCCCCCCCGAAAGGCTTTCCTTCCCTTTTCTTTAAGCTCCATGAGGGCAGGAAATTTTTCCGCCTTGTTCCTGGCTGTGTCCCTGTTACCTAGAAGGGTGCCTTGGCCGAAGGAACCAAACGAATCAAGGAACGAATTAACCTGCAGGTAATCTTCTGGCACCGCCACTCCTGGCCGATCGCCACTCACTGCACGAACTTAGAATCACGAGTCTTTGCAGGAACGTTTCAAATGATTAATTCAACCAGAGTTGCGCTGAGTCTGACCGCACACGTTTCCGGGACTGGCTGGCAGCTGCTTGCGCTGAGGGAACTATGCGAAGTCTACGAGACGGCAGGCATTTCGGGTTCTTGTATCCTGCTCTCGGGTGGTTCGGCACATCCTAGATGAGCTTCTCTGGCGGCAGCTAGGCTTTGCGAACTACGGCAAGCGGGCACGGCTGCTGGTCTGGGGTCGGCTCTGGCTACGGGGCTGGTGCGCTACTGGGGTGAGAAGCCAGCGGGAGGGGATGGGTCACTGGCAAGCGGTTCTCTAGGCTCAACTAGGAGAGATTTACCGGCAGCACGGACTCCCGTGGGGCCCCGGCAGAGGCAGACGAGCCCTCCCTGCTCCACCTCGGCGTAAAGGAAGCATGGCTGCCATCGTCCCAGTGCCGCAAAGGCTCATCGCCCTCAAGCCTTGGCAGGAAAAAAAGGTGACACTGGTTTTGAGTAAGGCACTGTCCTTCGGGGAGTAGACCTCATTAAAATGTTGAGGGCACCCGAGCCCAGGGCGGCGCCCGCACACACAGGGCGATGGGGTCCCCCTGACCTGCCACCACTTCCAGTGTGTACATAGGGCCACAGGATCGTGGCCCTAGGGTGGGTTCTCTGTGCTCCCAAGGATGAAGTTGCCTCTTTGTCTCCTTACTGTACGAGGTTGATGTGATAATGAGTAAGTATGAGTGTGACGATCTCTGAGGTCTCAAAGGAAGGTGGTGTAGACTGTCTGCAAAATGTACGGCACCTCACAGAGTCTAAACTTAGTAGATTTTAAGCTCCCTTCGCATGAGGGCAAACCCCTTTGTTCACCAACCGCACGGATCATATGCTCTTGCCAACAGCAGATGGCGCTGCTGCAGCAAAAGGAAAAGAAGCTGCGGTCGTTTAAGATCTTGTGTCTTGGTGGAAACAAAAAAAAAAAAAAAAAAAAAAGAAAACAAACTTGTCCTACATCCTCCCACTTATCAAATGCTGTGCTCTCTGGACACAAAGTCCGTGCTCAGAGCACTGGGTTTAGGAAGGGACTCTGGTGATTCCAATCTTACAGGTGATAGAAGGCTTGCTGAAAACCGGACCATTTGTCAGGCGAGGGTCCTCGTGTCAGGACCCGTTCCCCTGAATCCTGTGGTAGGGACCTTACCCTCTCAGCGACTTGGTTAACTCCGGTTACATAACAGCTATGAATTGGGAACTGGATATTTCTAGCCAAGATCAAGGGACGTGTCCTTTCAGCTGGCTCTCCGGAGCACAGAGGGCAGTGAAGGGGAGGATTCCCGGCAGGAGGATGAGGGGTATCTAGTATCATCACTTCGGCCCATGATACTAGAGCTGGAGGGGCCGCTGAGATCCCCAGGCCCAGTGGCTGCTAAATGTGGCTAAATATCAGAAGTCACTCGTGGAATGTGTCCAAATGCAGATTCCTGGCCTCATGCCCCAGATTCTAGAGCCCAAATCTCCAGGGCTGGGACCCAAGAAACTGGATATATTTCTAAGATGGTCCCCCGAGGGGTTCTTAACGCAGTGAAACTGTCACCAGTTCACCAGACTGGTCTTTGTGACCCACTAGCGTTACCTTCTTGTCCCACCATGAACGATGGTCATTACTGGTCACTGATGGACTCTCTACGTCCCTGCCCTGCATACGTGTGCACTCCTCTGACCCTCACAGCGGCACTACGAGGTAGGTACAATTTATTAGTATTGTCTCCCCACTGTGCAGGCGAGGAAAACTAGAACCCAGGCCTCGGCCCTAGAACTCAGGAACGGTTCCGTCAGGGATGTTTTTCAAGTCTTCTTTCGGGCCCATTTAAATCCTCCTTTTTGGCCAGCTTTACGCCTCACGGGCCGAGGCTGAATTCTAGGCTTGCATTTGCCCTTTGGCTGTGCCGGCTTCAAATTCCAGTTAATATGTATCTTTGGAAACAACAGACAGCCTCTATCCATCAGCAAATGCTGAAACAGGTTTAAGCAGCATTTTGAGAGATAACGGGAGGCCAAAAGGAAGGAATCATTTGTTAACTATAAGGACTGTTTGGTATTAGGTCGGATCAATGACGGAGACTTTTTTTACTTTATTGTGCAATACTGGATTTCCTCAAGAGATCTGTAATAATTGGTCATACCCATGCGTTATACAAGAGCCATTATCATGAAGAGTGAGTACGGGAAAAATGTGGATGCATTTGAAGAGTCTGGAGAAGTGTGCGTGAATGAATGAGCGTGTGTGTCTGCTGGCTCTCGGGAGATCTGGGGCAGCACTGATCTTGAGGGGGAGTCAGAGCAGATGATGATGCGCCCCTAGGGCTCGTCCTGCGGGGCTCTGTGGGCAGGAGACTAAGGGGTAAGATAAACCTTTATCTAGTAGGTCGTCTCCCTTGTGGTGATGTCTGGGATGCCGAACGGAGACTAGTATTTGAAGGTGAGGGCACAGATTCCACGGTTTCTACAGATCCTTCCCCATGTCTTTCGAGACTCAACTCTTCTGTAGGCAGGAGGGATCTGGGGTCATAAGACCCAGCTCCCAGATTCTGGGTTACCCGTCTCGTGTTCTTTGGTAAACCCACAGTTCTTACGAAACTCCTGCAGCACCAACAGATAAAATCACCTCGCAGAGACTCCACAGGGAAACCGCGGCCTATTCAGTTACAGATCTGATCGCCGAGCACAGCTGCGGATCGGGCTTAAGGAGTCTGGTAAGACAACTCCCGTGTATGATGTGGAAGCAAACCAAGGTGCCTCCAAGGCCCAGACGCTTCCACGGTCCCTCTGGTCTTCCCAGACCAGCGCTGGAGCACTGACTGGGGCACCTCAACGAGCGGAGCGCAAACCGAAGACCCCGACGGGGGAGAGAGGCAGGAGCAGGCGGGGAGGCCACTCACCTCAGCGCGCTGTACCCCTGGCACACGCTGACACAGCACAGGACCTTCTCTTGGTTGGCCTGAGTCTCCCCCAGGTATTTACACACGATGTTGCCGCCCAGGCTGAAGCCCACGACGACCAGCTGGGTCTGGGGATAGGTCTTCTTGATGTAGTTTACCATGGCTCCAAATTCCCAGGTGCAGCCTGTGGGCAGAGAGGGAAGGCCACTCCATCACTGTAGGCGCAACAAAGACTGGAAAAAACGTGAGCTGGAGGGTTACTAAATGGGTGCTAAGATAGTAACAGAGAGAGCGGGGTGTGTGTGTGTGTGTGTGTGTGTTGAGAGAGAGAGAGAGAGAGAGAGACAGACAGACAGACAGACATACAGACAGACAATTCTCTTGGGCTACCTGGAGAGAAGTTTCCAGATGCTCCTCAGTAGGGAGGAGACGCGGTCTTAGTAGGGCCCATGAGGAGAGGTATAGACAGATGTATTCAACAGATGTGCAATGCTCTTTGAAGGTGGGTTGTGGAAAAACCTTCTAGATGCACATGGAAATCAAAACAGATGTTCATGGGGCACCTAGGTGGCTCAGTCGGTTGGGCGTCCAACTCTCGATTTCAGCTCAGGTCTTGATCCCAGGGTCGTGGGACCAAGCCCTGCGTCGGGGTCCGTGCTCAGCATGGAACCTGCTTAAGATTCTCTCTCCCTCTCCCTCTGCCCCTCCACCACTCGTACTCTCTCTCTCAAAAGTAGAAATAAATAATAAGTAAATAAATACATAAATAAAACAGATATCCAGGGCGTGCGTGAGCACATTTGTTCGCACGCAGACGTACACGAAAGCAAGAGCAAAACCCTTTGGGATCAGCTTCTCAGGCTCCAAAACACGACTCTATACCCATGTGTACAATGACTCATGGTGTTAAGAAAAGTACCAAGTGTATGTTATTACAGGATCTTCTTGTCAGCGTGGAGGAAGGACGGAAAGACAAATTCAGTCCAGCGGGACGGCCAGGATGCTCTACAGAATAAGGATAAAATGTTTTTGGTGACGTAAGGACAGAGTGCCGAGGGAGACGGACGCATTCAGAAGGACACAGAGGAGACCTCTGCACGGAGGCGGCCTTGTTTGCCCAGGAGGGATGGTCTCAGCTGGCTCCACGGGGAAGCCTGCGAAGCCGTGTTCTGCCTCAGCGGCTTTGCTAAGAGGAGGAGGGTAGTGCCCTACGTGGGTGAAGGGGTTTGTCACATCCTTCTAAGACCCAGCCCCAGGCTCTTCAGGGAGCCGACTTAAAATGAAACCTAACAGGGAAAGAGGGATGTTGGCAAGACGCGTGCACACGACACATGGCGTGAGGAGACCGTGGATTTATAACGGAAACACGGGGCGCCTGGGGGGCTCTGTCGCTTAAGCATCTGACTCTTGGTTTCGGCTCAGGTCATGATCTGACAGTTCATGAGTTCGAGCCCCACCCTGGGCTCTGTGCTGACAGTGTGGAGCCTGCTTGGGACTCTCTCTCTCCCTCTCTCTCTCTCTCTCTCTGCCCCTCCCCTGCTGGCTTGTGTTCTGTCTCAGAATAAATAAATAAACTTAAAAAAAAAATTTATAATGGAAACACGAGCGGTTGACCTCGGCACCAGCTCAGAGGTTTTGACACCCCTAATGAGGGCCGAACAGCTTCTTCCCTAACCAGCAGGCCGTGGGCCAGGCGCCTCTCACAGCTTCTTCTCACAGAGGGATGCGGCCCAAGCCAGTCCAGCACAGCCCGTGCAGGGGTTCTCAAACTACGATGTGTATAGAATCGCCTGGTGAGAGAGGCTGTTAGGAACGGGCATCCATGGGCTTCGCCCCCAGAGAAGCTGACTCAGTAAAATGAGGGCCAGGCCCAGGAACCGGCATTAAAATTTTTTCGGAATAGGTAAAACATGCACCTGGAGCAAAATTTAAATAGCGTTAGAGGTGTGGTCACAGGTAACTTCTAATATTCTCTTTAAAAATATCAGTGGTAACATACAGATTATTTAATAACCTGTGTACTTTGTGTTTTTTTTTTTTAAACAATATATATGTCTTGAAAACCACTGTTTAACAATACACAGAAAGCCGCCCTAATTTTTTTTAAAGTAATCTCTGCACCCAACATGGGGCTCACACTCATGACCCCAAGATCAAGAGTCAGACGCTCCACTGACTGAGTCAGCCAGGAGCCCCTGCCCTATTCTTTGTTATTTTTATTTAATGAGGCATAACATAATACTCAGGAAAGTGCACAATGAACTTATACATGCTTACACCCACGTAAACATTGCCCAAACCATTTCAGCCATTGTTTAAATTACTTTAAACAAGGGGCACCTGGGTGGCTCAGTCGGTTGAGCGTCCAGCTTCGGCTCAGGTCATGATCTCACCGTTCGTGAGTTCGAGTCCCGCGTCAGGCTCTGTGCTGACAGCTCGGAGCCTGGAGCCTGCTTCGCATTCTGTGACTCCCTCTCTCTCTGCCCTTCCCCCATTCACATGCTGTCTCTGTGTCTCTCAAAAATGAATAAACATTAAAAAAAAATTTTTTTTAAATTACTTTAAACAAGTAATTGTAACTTAAGACTTGAAAAGGCCAATCTAGGTTTCTAGATTTTCTCCAAAGCTTCGATGTGATGGCGTCGATCCGATGGCACATTAGAATCACCCAGGGATCTTGTAAAACAACACCAATGCTTGGGTCCTCCCCAGACTAGTTAAATCAGAGTATCTGGGGGTGGGACCCGGGCATGGGAGGTCTCGCATAAGATCTGTAGGTGCTTCCCAAGTGCAGCTGGGGCTGAGAACCACTGATATAAGGGACAAGGACCTCCGTGGCTCAGGCAAATATGAAAAAGCAGATTTAAAAAAAAATTTTTTTTTAAATATTTATTTAGTTTTGAGACAGAGAGAGACACAGCATGAACAGGGAAGGGGCAGAGAGAGAGGGAGACACAGAATGTGAAGCAGGCTCCAGGCTCCGAGCTGTCAGCACGGAGCCTGACGCGGGACTCGAACTCACGAACGGTGAGATCGACCTGAGCCGAAGTCGGACGCTTAACTGACTGAGCCACCCAGGCGTCCCCGAAAAAGCAGATTTTGAAGCATACTCTTGCTCTGTCTCTGGGCCATTCCGTTTCAGACTTTCCTTTCCCTTCCACTTGCAGGAAGCAACTTTCACGTGTGGAGGCATTGCTCTGCCTTTTGGAAGCTTCTGGAAGCAGGGCTGTCGGCCTGGTAGCAGCTTTCTGCATATTTCCTCAAAGCCAGGTTTCTACAGGGGGTGAGTCTCTGCTCTACACAGCCAGGCACCTCCTCTAGGTCTGGCAAACGCCAGTCTTTAAAGCACGTATCAAGTGCTCTCTGGTAATCTTTCTTATAAAGAGTGAACCAGAAAAGCAGCATCGAGGTTAAATCACTGTGAGATTTAAGCGCTAGAGATAGCCCAGTGGTTCTCAAAGTGTTGTCCCTGGGCCAGCAGCAGCGGCATTGCAGAACTGTTCAAAATGCAACGTCTCGAGATCGTGACCTGAGCCGAAGTCGGACCCTTAACCGACTGAGCCACTCAGGTGCCCCAAAGGTTTTAATTTTTTAAAGTTTTATTTATTTATGTAATCCTGCACCCAAGGTGGGGCTCTAACTCACGACCCCGAGATCTAGGGTCACATGCTCCGCTGAGTGAGCCAGCCAGGTGCCCCCTAGGCCTGTCTATCTTTACTCAGGTTGAGACTAATTACCTGAGACTTAGAACAGATGTTCAGATGTCACTGCGGCAGTTACAAAACTCAGATCTGTTACACTACCGAGAAGCAATTACAGCTAATGGTGGAGACACCTCGGGAGCCTCAATTTAATTAAATCCAAATACATCTGATGTGGATGAAGGGCCAGCCCTGCCTAATGCTGGACAAGCTGTTTGGATGTTGTGTGAAAGGCTGCCTTCTCTCCCAGGCAAGGGCAGTGTCAGCCCAGCTCCAGGATCTGCCTTCTGGGAGGCACCGGGTTCTCCTGGGATTTCCACCTGACGACAGTTCCCAAACATCCTCAGGGGCTGGGAGCCGCTCCCCGGACTGTTCTAAGAGCTACAGGATCTGTTTTTTCATCCCAGGAGGATTTTAATGGGGTTCTATGTATTTAATCCTTGTGGGATTAGCATTGGTAACAAGATTTAGGTATCTAATCTTGTTGAGCTTTTAAAAGACAGGACGAAACACGAGCCACTAACCTGGCCTTAGAAAGAGGAGTACCACAAGCCATCTGGGAAAGGCAACCTGCTGAGAACAAGAAGGACTTTTCTTCAGTCTCATGCCCCTGGAGAAGGACAAAGCTGAGGCCACCCGGAAGCTACTTTCACGGGAGCCATTTCCCAAGCGGCACCAGTGTGACGAAGCTGGCTCAGAGACAGGGATGCAGAGACTCAGGGCTCCTGGTGGATGGAGACTCTGAGTCACCGTCATCGTTATATTCTCCACGCCAGGCCTGGGCCTAGAACGTGGTGGGTGTGCCACAAATGACAGCGCCGTAAGGAGGAGGCTTGAATCGTGTGGCACTCGAGCACACACTACCGGCCAGCGTGACCGTGGCGGGGACCGGCAAGAAGTACCTGAATATCTTCCCCGCTAAGTGTAATCCAAGAGAACGATCTGGTCAGGCTAACAACGTGACTCCTGGTGGGCGTTTGGGGCCAGCGGCCCCTGTCATTTCTCAGTGTTGTGAAAGCCACTGCAAAGCGGAGTCACTCGGGAGGAAAACATCTGCAGAAATTAGAGTGAGAGCCCTCTCTGCGTAGCATGGGAGCTGGCCTTGTCCTTCTCCCTGAAAGATTTTCACGAGTGAGCGCTTTTAGCTCTATTTCCGTAGGTATGTGGTATCTAAAACTATCTTTTCTGTCTGTCTGTCTTCACTTTCTGTCTGAAAGTGAAGTATCCAGATCTGATCCTGGAAGCACAGAGCCCGTCACTGCTTCTCCACAATTCTGCTCTGGGTATTTTCTACCCCCATCACGTTCCCGAACTCTGGGCCCTCGGCACCATCGCCACGCGCAGTGACTCCCGGCACATGATCTCGCCAGATGGTTTTCCAAGATGTTTGAGCCTCTGCAAATGCACCACCTTCTCTGTCACGTTCTCCCTCCACCCACCTCCTCCTCCCTCCCACCTTCCCGTGTCCTTCTGCCATGGTAACACTCAACGGTTGCAGAGGCCACACAACTCGTGCTGGTCAATCTGGAATCATGAATGTGATCCAAAATCAAAATGGTACATGGGAGAAGCTTATGGAAACATCTGCACTCATGATCTAATCAAAGGTCTTCAGACCGATTGAGCAGTAAAAACACAATGGAAGTTCCTTAAAAATCACTGTCTGGGCACCTGGGTGGCTCAGTCAGTTGAGCACCTGACTCTTGATTTAGGCTCAGATCATGATCCCAGGGTCATGGGATCAAGCCCCACATTGGGCTGTGTGCTGAGCATGGAGCCTGTTTGAGATTCTCTCTCTCTCTCTCTCTCTCTCTCTCTCTCTCTCAAACAAAACAAAACAAAACAAAACAAAACAAAACAAAACCAAAATCACTGTCTGCATCTCCTTACGACAAGATGGCTTGGAGCCTGGGTGATCTCTACAGCATGCAACAACAGCAGGGTGGCCGTACATCCTAGTTTGCCTGGGAGAGTCCCGGAGTTGGTCTTTTGTTCTGACATAGTCATAAGTAAGGTCTTCTTGTACTCTCAAAAGTTGGCATGCTAAATCATATGGTCACCCTAGGTACAGGACCTCCCCTGCCTTCTAAGGTTGAAATGCTGCCTTCTAAGCAAGGCAAAGTTTCCTGGCCTTACCTTGTGGTTCCAAAAGATAGTTAAAAAAAACAAAAACAAAACAAAAAAAACAACCCAAGAAATCCCAGTATTAATTAAACTCAGTAGGACATTATACAACACCTTCTCCAAGCAACAGAAGACACCTCTTCTCCGCTTGATGTCTGATGCCAGAAATTCAAGGGTTTAGAAGTAAGGGAAGGGCTTGCTTCCATGTTTAAACTCATAGGGAAGGCAATTTAAATCATTTGAGACCATTTGCCGTGCCACAATGCCAGCTCCGTGTTTGGTCAGGGATGGGTACAAGTTCTCGGGAGGTTCCTGATCCTAAGGACGCAGTCACCTCACGGGGGCCAAAGTCAGGTTGTTTTTATTCCTTTCCCCTGATGCAGAAGTGACTTTAAAAATCCTAAAATTTCTCTCTTATAATCAAGATCAAAGTCATGGTCCCTTTGTCACTTGGCTCAACTTCAAGAGCAATCTTGGAAACAGAGGTCACAAGAACCACACTGGATAATTATGGTTTTTAGTTCATTCCTTGGCTGGTGGACTTGATCCGGTTGTCCTTTGCTCTGACCATGAATCCTGGACGATTGGGATAAGGCACTTAGCCAAACACAGAAAGATGCAGCAAAACGCTTCCTTCTTTTATGGGTCTCCTGCATCATCACCGACAAAAATACTTAATATTCCAAACAGTGTCTGGGGTAGGAAATCAATACAGTCGATAAAGAGTAAGCCAACGTGTTCACGGCTATAGTGTTTCAATTAAAGATTAGGCTCTTTAGAATAAATACACTTCCAAAAAATCTTTAAGACTTCTATATCTTCTTGCATTTTCAAGTGTTATTTATTGATCTCACCCGCATGCCAGGGCTGTGTCCTGGGTCTGATCCCGCGAAGTATCCGGCTCAGTAAGAAATTTAAAAGACTGATAAATTGCACTCTTGCGGGTCCCACTTGTCATCCTGACAGTTTCACATTTTATTTATGGGCAGATCAGCTAATGTCAATTCATTTAATTCATCACAAAAGAAATTTAATATTTTCTAGTTTAAAAAACGTATGAACTAGACTGCAACAGGTGGTGAGGAATTTTTTTTTTTTTAAGAATGAAAATAATTTGGGGCGCCTGGGTGGCTCAGTTAAAGGTCCGACTCTTGATTTCGGCTCAGGTCATGATATCGCGGTTCATGAGATCAAGCTCCACCTTGGTCTCCGTGTGGCGACAGAGCAGAGCCTGCCTGGGATTCTCTCTCTCCTTCTTGGTCTGCCCCTCCCCCCCCCATGCCGTACTCTCCCTCTCTAAATAAATAAAAGGAATGAAAATAACTTTTAAAAGGCTGAAACAGAGCGAGAAGAGCACGAGCTACAATAAAAACACTTTGCCTACAGTGACTCTAAGAGCTGGCTGTGCACAGCACCCAGAAGAGCTGAGCTGGAGGCGGTGGCCCCACCCCAGGGTCACCACACCGGGTAAGGCACCAGCTCCGAAGGTTGTGCAGTTAGAAAGGCAGAACGGCATCCTTTGAGATCACCACCGGGCCGGGCTGTTTCTGTACGCGGAGTCAGAACTTGCACCAGGCTCGAGACAGAAAGAATCTTCTGCTCAACGAGCATAGCTTCTCACACCGGTCTCACATGCAAAAGCTGACATGCGGTCAATGGCATGAAGCTGAGGCAGAGGCGAGCTCATTTAAGATTTCCGCCTTTTCTCCTCTAGGCCGGTTCACGGAAAACATACAGACAATAGTCATTGCCACTTACTGGTATTTGCTACACGCTTTTATACTGATGGCGACTTTTCTCGACAACCTTTGTGAACCAGGCGTTCAAACCCCCACCTGCTGGGCTCTGAAACACAGGCTCTGTCCTGACGCAGGCATTTCCTGAGCATCTCTCTCTAAGTGATACGCTAGATGCGGGAGACTGATGTCACAACTCACAGGAAAATTGAAAAGCCACATCTGGTCCCTGTCCTTCCACGTTCACTGCTCGGACAGACCGTGGCCCTGTGCTCTTCCCGCCTCATGGTGAGCAGTTCCTCACCAGCCTGGGAGCTCCATGAGGGCAGGTGCTGTGCCCACCACCTGTGTTCTCAGGGACGCTGGCCCCTCGGAAGCCTCTAGATGCTGGATGAACAAGAGGGGGGCCCAAACCTTCCAGGCCCTTTGCTGTGGCTCTGAGAAGCCCCTGGATGCGCTTCTGCCTTACACCGAAAGTGTATGTGAGCGGGAATCCTTTCCTCACTCCCCAGCGTACCGGCAGGAGGCGGTCTGTCCCTCGGGCAGGCGGTGTGGCTCATTGTTCAGAAGCATAAGCTTCCGGACTAGACGGTCTGGGTTGAAAACCCAGACCACCCACTGAGCAGCTCAGTGATCTGCTGGGTTCCTCATCTGTAAAAGGGGGACGGCTGATTTAATACATCCCATCAAGGGCTTAGGACGGTGCCCGGCACACAGCAGCTGCCCTGTGACAGCGATTAATACAAACCGTAATGAGCACGGCCACCGCAGCGGGGCAATTTTTAAACACGCAGCTGTCTCCCTGCTCCCGTGCGGCCCTGATGAACCGTATCCTACACAGGACGGGCACGACCACAGAGGCAGTGCTGAGCCGGGGTTGAGAGCCACACGATCCGAAGGCTGGTCCCGTCCCTTACTAGCCTAGCCGTGTGACCCCGAGCCTGTGGAGGACACTAGCACCTCCCTCCAGACGTCAGCGACGGTCAGGAACACGTGCTCGGCGCGCCCCGGCACTCATCAGTGTGACATAAATGGGAACCGCTGTCACTCAGGATTGTCTTCAATGGCTTCAACCTTCAAAGGCAGCGTGAAGGATCCTAAGTCACGAGAACGCCTCAGTATCCATTTAGGAAATTCTCCTGTTCGGGAGAGATCTGTACTTAACAATTTCTAGTCCCATCAGCTCAGATGTCCAATGGCAAGGGACTCTGTTACATGGTCTGGAACGGAGTTAGTCTGTCCCGCGGGGAAAGGTCTGCTACCGTTTTCTCAGAGACACCTGAGGGGGCGTGGGGGGGGTGGCGGTGAGCTGAGGAGGTAAAACTTCCTCCTAACACCCTCTTTAGATTTTCCTCCGGTCAAGATCAGTATTCACAGTGGCTTGATGGCCCGCCATCTGCTCAAGAGAGGCGCGGCCTGCGCAAGGGAAGGCTCACGTAGCCATCGGCGCATCTGTTTGAGACGTGGTTTGGCACTCCCGCCCTACAAACTGTCACTTCATGTCCCTCACCTGGGTCCTCGTTCTAGGGCACTTTCTAGGCGCCAAGCAGGATCCTGGGCTTGGGGAATCACACCACAGAGCACAGAGACTGCTGGCCCCCATGGCAGGGACGCTGAGAGGGACGGGATGAGGAGGCGAGGGCAGGCCACAAGGGCTCTCCAAGAAGAGACTGAATGTCGAGACCCGAATGACAAGAAGAAGCCGAGGGAAGACCCGAGAAGGGCCGTCCGGAGAGAGCATGGCCAGACCCCCCCATCGGCAGCCCTCCCCCCGGTGCCTGGTGTCGGCATACTCTCTGCAGCTCGTCCTGGGATCCGGAGCCCCCTTCACGTCACATCCAGTGAGGACTGGATGGCACCCGCCCGAGGCCGACATGGTGGGGGGCCTATGACAAGCGAAGGGAAGGAGATTTAAAAGAGGCTTAAGACGCCTCTCTGCTTTCTTTGACCTCTTCCACTGAAAAGTAGAGAAAGGAAAGAGAGCACGAGGGGCAGTAATATTTAAAGAAAATAAGTAAAAGGTTTAAGAAACCTATCATCCAACTTCAATGTACAGGGACAGATTTGGCTCCTGAATCAAGCAACTAAAGGGGAAGAAAAACAAAGGAAGAAGCCAGTTGGGGAAAGTGAGGTGCTAATAAGGAATGTGGGTGTTTTAGGGGTGATGGTGGTATGATACGTTATTTTACGAGCCGAGCCGTGTTGAAGTCCTGGCCCCCACTGCCTTAGGATGTGACTGTACTTGCAGGAAGGGCCTTTCAAGAAGTAATTAAGTTAAAACGGGGTCACTGGGAGGGGCCCTAATCCAACCTGACCGGTGTCTTTATAAGAAGAGGAGATTAGGACACCGACAGGGGGAGACACGGACATAAATGCACAAGACAAGGAGAAGAACGCGTGAGCTCAGAAGAAACCAAGCCTGCCCACGCCTTGAACTTGGGACTCCCGGCCTCCAGAACGATGAGAAAATAAACGTCTGTAGTTGAGGCCACCCAGACTATGGTATTTGTTATGGTAGTTCTAGCAAACTGAAACAGTTTACAGAGAGTCCGCGTATCTTAGCATCATCCGCTAAAATAGTCCCAGATGGAATGATGGGCTCTCTGGGACCAGCTCCAAAATAATCTTCGAGAGGAAGGAAACGGCAGGAAGGGGGTGACGGGTGAAACAAGCCTGGCCATAAGTTTAGTAATTGTTGAGGTCGAATGGTGGGCACACAGGGGTTTATTTGGATTCATTTTACTATCCTCTCTATTTTGTGTATTCTGACTATCTCTCAAAAAAAAAAGGTTTTTGAGAAACTGAAGAGGAAACATATCTTGTAGGTCGTCCGCCTTTCCGGAAAACTACTGCGATCTAACAAACAATAGGGATTTGCTTCTAAAATTCTAATGAAACAAACTGTAACAGCAACAAATGAAAGGAAAGGGTTAACTGGCTTTGAGTAACTGTGTGTGTGTGTGTGTGTGGGGGGGGGGGTGGGGACTGAGTTCTCCCTGGATGGACCGACTTCACCCCCGGGATCTCCCTTGCTGAGATTCAGCTCACCAGCCCAGACACGCCATGCTCTGACCCATGTGACCTTGAGGACCTGTTCAAATGCTTTTCCTGGAAGAATCCTTCCTTCTACAACATGACAGCTTGCCTCTGGAGACAGGCTGGTTTCTTTCTTTCTTTCTTTCTTTCTTTCTTTCTTTCTTTCTTTCATTCATTCATTTTCTTTTTTAATGTTTATTTATTTTTGAGAGAGACAGAGACAGAGTGCGGGCGGGGAAGGGGCGGAGAGAGGGAGACACAGAATCCGAAGCAGGCTCCAGGCTCTGAGCTGGCAGCACAGAGCCCTATGCGGGGCTCGAACCCACGAACTGTGAGATCATGACCTGAGCCGAAGCCGGACGCTTAAAGGACTGAGCCACCCAGGCGCTCCCAGCTGGTTTCCCTTTGCCGCTGCCTCACCCATCGCACTGTTGTAGGGTTGTTTACCAATAGTCCCATCTCTTCCTATGGAACTTTATCTGGGCCACAGACAGGCCGATCCCTCCCTCGCTCGTGTTAACAGATCTTCAAGTACTTGAAAAAGAGAATAAACCAAACATTTAATAAATGGTTACGACGTGTCGGGCACTCGGCTGCCTGCTAAGGCCTCAGGAGCCCATGTTCAACTGTAAAATTGGAAGCCCCGTTTTGCTGTTGAAGAATCTGGAAGTGAGGTTAGAGAGCTGCTCCAGGCCACAGCAGGCAGCGGCAGGGCCGCTCTGTGACCACGCGGAGCACGGAGCCTACTCTTCTCGGCTCCTTCAGCCCATCTCCCGGCTTGTGTGCGAATGTCTCCTGACCCAGTGTCCTTTCCCGACGGCCCCTGGCACGGCACCCCCGGGGGCAGGGGCCCGGACCACCCACACCCGGCGCTTCTACCAGCTCTTGCGTGATCCCGGCCCCTGGGGCCGCCAGACCCAGGCTCTCCTCTCCGCTCTCCCACCGCCTGGCTCTGTGCCTTGCCCGAATTACTTAACCTCTCTGCGCCACAGGACGCCTTTTCATCACAATTTTGCTAAGTGTCTCCCTGGTTGCTGTGGAGATCAGAGGGATTACATCTGTGCGAGACATCAGCACGGGGTCCCGCACGCAGTAAGTGCCCCCGCTGGCATTTCTGGTCTTGTTTTTGGCACACTGTTGCTGTTAGCGCTCCCCAGTCTGCCTCTGTCTGGGGTCCTGAGGTCACACCATGCCTCCCCATCTTCACCTTGTATAGACGGATTTTTATATCCAAGCACAGGACCTTATAACCATTCGTCATTCTCATTTTTGTTAGGTTCTGCCCATTCGGAAAAAAAATTTGTTTCATGTTTATTCATTTTTGAGAGAGAGAGAGAGAGAGAGACAGACAGACAGACAGACAGACAGGGGAAGGGCAGAGAGAGGGAGACACAGAATTGGAAGCAGGCTCCAGGCTCTGAGCTGTTAGCACAGAGCCCGACTCCGGGCTCTAACTCACAAACCGTGAGATCATGACCTGAGCCGAAGTCGGACGCCCAACCGACTGAGCCACCCAGGCGCCCCTCTGCCATTTTTAAAAAAGAGAATTGGTTTTATCTTTTTTTTTTTTTTTTTTGAGAGAGAGAGAGAGAGAGAGGTATAAGCGAGGGCAGAAGGAGGGGGAGGGAGAGAATCCCAAGCAGGCTCCATTCTCAGCACAGAGTTGGTTGGACAAGGGGCTCGATCTCACAACTGTGAGATCATGACCTGAGCCAAAATCAAGGGTCAAGGGTCGAACGCTTAACTGACTGAGCCACCCAGGCGCCCCAGATTTTGCCATTCCTGTCTCCCACACACTCGCTATTCTCCATGTGCCTGAGTTATCTGTAAATCTGGACCTTCACCTATATCTTCAAGCCACTGACCAAACTGTTGAACGGAAGTCTGTAACACAGTGTGCTTAGTTGTGGGAGTGAGTGCAGAGAAGCTGCGGGGCATGAGGCACCCGGGCTGGCACAGAGCAGGTGCGCCCTTACACATCACCAGCAGTAGCATAAACCAGAGCAAACTCGCTAAGAGGACCATCTGACAAGATGTACAAATACACATAAAAAATGTCGACTCTGAGATTCTACTCTTGGAAATTTAATCCAAAGTAGTCATTAAAGAGAAAAAAAAATTCTACGCGAAAGATATTTATAGTATCATCATTTAAAATGCTAAAAAACTCGAGGGGCGCCTGGGTGGCTCAGTCAGTTGAGCATCTATCTGGCTTCGGCTCAGATCGTGATCTCACAGTTTGTGAGTTCGAGCCCTGCGTCGTGTTTGTTGCAGTCAGCGCAGAGCCCTCTTTCAGATCCTCTGTCCCCGTTTCTCTCTGTCCCTCCTCTGTTCTCAATCTCTCTAAAAAATGAGTAAACATTAAAAAATTGTTTTAAAAAAATGCTGAAAAACTCTAAATATACTAAAGGGACTACAGAGAGGAACAGTTACATAAACTATGAGGGAAGCTCTTACAAAGATCAAATGTAATGACTGTGCACCTGTTAGCTAATACAAGATTATTTAAATTAGGTCACCTTACATATACACACCTTGATTGCGACTACATAAAAACTATGTACCCAGATAAAAGAATGGGAAAGTTAAAAAATAGAAAATTACAATTATGGTGAGATTATATTTATTTATCACTATTCTTTTTTAACGTTTAATTTTGAGAGAGAGAGTACAAGGGAGGGAGGCGCAGAGAGAGAGGGGGACAGAGGATCTGAAGCAGGTTCTGCGCAGACAGCAGCGAGCCCCGTGTGGGGCTCGAACTCATGAACAGTGAGATCGTGACCTGAGCCGAAGTTGGACACTGAACCAACTGAGCCACCCAGGTGCCCCAGTTATGGTGAGATTATAGATGCAATTTTCAATTGTTTCCCATTAAAACACACAATAATTTATTTGGGTATAAACAACCCCGTTTGCACATATTTAAACACATACTTTGTGGGTTTTTTAGTTTAAAAATTTTTTCTTTAAGTTTATTTATTTGTTTTGAGACAGTGAAAGTGGGAGAGGGGTAGAGAATCCCAAGCAAGCTCCACGCTGCCAGCGCAGAGCCCGACGTGGGGCTGGAACTCATGAAACCATGAGATCACGACCTGAGCTGAAACCAAGAGTGGGACGTTTAACTGACGGAGCTATCCAGGAGCCCCTATACTCTATGTTTATTATTTATGTGTACATCTACAACATGAAGGGAGACTCAAATAAGAATCAAGAACCGGGGCAGTCCAGAAGACAGAACCTTGGCTAATGCAAGACTTCAACCAAAGGCCAGAAGCCTTTGTCTGAGTGTGAGAACCAGTTCCTGTCTTCAAGGACCTTGGGATCCCATGAGTTGTCGGTGTGCCAGATTCCCTTCTCACGGTCGTGCGTGTGCCTTACCGCAGCCCTGGCACGCCGGTCACCAGAGTCCTGAGGAACGAGCGTGAGGATGGGACCGTGGGCAAGGGCATTGGCCGTCCGGCTCCTGGCCCTGCTCTGACACTGGCCAGCAGGGGACCTGGGGCAAAACCTTCCCCTGTGAGTTTTGCTCTCTGTCTCTAGGAGGCAGGATGAGATGGGGGTGGCTACGGTGCCCATCTGAGAGGCTGATGTGAAGCGTGGCATCGTGAATGCCCAGTCCAAGCTGGCTGCCTTATCACCATGTGCCCCACTGCCGCTCGCAGACGGGCATAAATTCTGCACTTAGCAAGGTAAAGCTAGTTAAGCAGTTAACGGCACACTCGGAGTGCAAACAGCAGTAAGGGGGCCTCCAGTTGGCCGTGCCCGTACTTACCGTAGGTGAACATGCGTGGTGAGGTCAGCTCAATGTTGGGCAAGGCGCCCAGGTGGTTGAGCACGGCGCACCGGTAGCCATTTTTCTGCGCGTAGTCGACAAAGGTGCGGATGTACTGCTTCTCGCTGTGATTGGCGATTCCAGGGCAGATGACCATGGTAATGTCATCTACAGGGTGAAGAAAGAGAGCCCGACACATCCAGTAAACGGTGAGGATAAATGGCCACCATTACACATCCCCGGCTGAGAAAACAGCAGGAGGGAACTTCGCGTTGAATTTCACGCACTTCTCTGGGAAGAGTAGCCTTCCCTTCGAGCTGGAGTTGTCTACACCAGTGCTTCTCACACTATTTATGCCGAAGGGTCAGTTTTTAAAATTTCCGACCGTGGACAGATACTTTTGAAAACTAGGATACAAATCAATCACCGGAAAGACAAAATGAAAAAAAATTTAAATCTCCATTTCTTATTATTAGATTCGACAGATAAATTTCATCCAAGTGATGAAATATTATGTAGCCCTTAAAAATGATGAGAGACATCTTTACATACACTGATAGGGCAAGCTCTCCAAAGCATATTAAGTGGAAAAAAAGCAAGGTGCAGAAAACGGTTATGATAACGCTGCCATCTGTGTGGAGGAAAAAAAGACATCTATGTTTATAAATGCATCCACTAGCTCTGGAGTCATACGTAAGAAACCTAACAGTGGGTACCACTGGGGAGGGCCCTGGGGCGGGGGGTGCAGGGGTGGAAGAGAGACTTATACTTTCTCTGTGTATCTTATAGGTACCTTTTGGATCTTCTATCATGAGCATGAATTACCCACTTGAAAACATGAATACACAGTCTCCCTTTATTTTTAAGAAAATTTTTGCATAGTGTTCCTTTAAAAGGAAAGTGGTATCTAGGGTATCAAGTCTGATCATAAATGTCCCTTCCAAAAGTTAAGATAAAAACAACTTTTAAATTCTTCTTGAATGTGCAGAACTTTACAGACATGACCTAGCAGCCCCAGCTCTCGGACTCTTGCCTCAAATTTTATGGTTAAGGGTGCTCACCATAGAATTACGTACGGTAAGAAAACTGTGAACTCCACAGTGGATGAATCATTAAACGGTGGCATGACCATATTGTAGAATATTAATCGTTCAGATCATGGTTTTGAAGACTTTTAGGCTTTGAACGACAGGAGAAACATATAACATAATGGATAATCGTTCAGACTTTGGAAAAACAACGCATTTGAACTGGAAGGAAACACGATGGCAACAACGGAATTCTGGGTGGTGGGATTCTAGGTGGTGCTTATTTTCTTTTTAAAATATTCCTATGTTATCTAAATTTTCCAAAATGAGTTTTTATCCCTTTTGTAGCCAGGAAAAAAAAATCATGGAAAAGAAAAAAAAAAAAAAAGGGCTGCTATTTCCTAGAGCATCTCTTGGACACGCATACGGAACCACCTTTATCCGTCCCCTTTTGGGGACGGGGGGTGATACACAGGAATGAGTAAACAAAACATCAAAGGTTTTCCCTTTTCAATTTTCCGTGTTGGTCCTGGGAGGAAGAACAGAGTGGTGAAATCAAATTTTGTGCTTTACTGGTAGGAGCGAGAGCATTAGAAGCAAGAGAAAAAAGCATTTGATGGTACGGTGGAGAAATAAATATCTGAACGATGAGCTATGAGATGTGTACACACAATGGGGACTCCTAACCCATTCATTTATTCATTCCTTCTGGGACTGCTGAGTGGGAGGCTGCCGCTCGGGGCTCGGACCCCATAAGGTGACAGAGTGGCAGGTGCCGCGGAGAACTAAAGCAGGAAGGTGTGGTGCATTTACACGGGAAGGAAACAGCAGCGAGGGGGCCGTCCCCCTGGGGAGGGGACATCTGAGGTGAGACCTGATGACAAGAAGGAGGCGGCCACGGGGAGGGAGGTCTGGGGACGAGTATTCCAGACAAAGGGAACATAAACTAAAGCTTCGTCGCTGGCTAGTCAGCGGTTCCGGTTACTACGAATAACTCAGTGCTTTAACACATTTATTGCAATTTACTCACAAATAGTCACCGAGCTCCTGGAAAACACTAGGTGCCTTGTGTACTTCAGAACTCAAAAGAACTCTCTCCCGGGAGGAGCAGCCGTCAAAGGAAGCCACCATGCTAACATGAGTCCTCACCGTGGACCCTTTCCGATGGGTCCCTACTCGGGGGCTGGACCGAACGATGAGAAATTTTAGCAGCAGGGGCAGTCGGGGTGGCTTCTGACAGACGGGTATCCCACACCCTTGCATAAATGGACCTCGTTGTGGCTTTTTGTCCGTGGAAAGCTAAGCAGAGGGCACCTGAGAGCCTGTTATGTGCGAGTACCCAACAAATAAGACCAGCCTGCACTGCATCTCTGAGCCTCAGTTTCCTCATCCATAAAGTAAGGATAACAAGGTACCAACCTTGCTGCCAGGGTTAAGCGAGATTCCAGGATATTTAAAGCACTTAGAAGAGTCTAGCTTTTATTGCTGTCATCAAACCAGAGGCGTGGTCCTGGGGGGCCTGGGCTCCAAGTTCTCCCTCGACCCCTTACCCCCAGCTTCTGTATTTCGCAAGCGGATTCACAAACTACTCAACGATGTTCTCTGACGGGCCCTGCGCGGTGAGTTGCAAGCATGAGACAGAGCTAATCCCTGCGGCCGCTCCGAAGTGATGGACCTCAGGGGACTTCCTAGCAGCCCCCAGGTGTGACGGTGACTTGCTGGCATGAGGATCTCCACCGCGCTCCCTCACTGGCCGGTGTGATGGCCCAATCACAGACCCACGCTAGCTCACCTCCAACACAGTGCTCAGCCAAGGGCTCAAAGAGGTCGAAGGTTGAAGTGGCTCCGTCGGACATGGTGATGAACTTCCGGTGCCCATACGGGTGTGGCGACCTCACCCTTCCCATCTTCCCATACAAGGCTGTTTGGATGTGCCCACTTTTCCCCCAGATCAACGGTGGGATGTATCTAAGAAAGAAGGAGAGGAGAGGTCAATTATCCCCACATTCCTTGAACAATGCGTGGAGAAATTTTTGAGCAGGTCTTTCAACCTATTTAAGTTTTTTTCCAGACAAATTCTCTATACTAAGGATACATGAGACCTTCTTTAAAAGTTTTTTTTTTAATGTTTTATTTATTTTTGAGACGGAGAGAGACAGAGCATGAGCGGGAGAGCAACAGAGAGAGAGGGAGACACAGAATCTGAAGCAGACTGCAGGCTCCGAGCTGTCAGCACAGAGCCCAACGTGGGGCTCGAACCCATGAACAGTGAGATCATGACCTGTGCCAAAGTCGGCCGCTTAACTGACTGAGCCACCCAGGTGCCCCAAGATTTTCTTTTTTCTTTCTTTTAAAATTTTTTAAAAATGTTTTTATTTTTAGAGAGAGAGACAGAGTGTGAACAGAGGGGCAGAGAGAGAGGGAGACACAAAATCCGAAGCAGGCTCCAGGCTCTGAGCTGTCGGCACAGACTTATGGACTGTGAGATCATGACCTGAGCTGAAGTCAGACGCTCAACCGAGGCACCCAGGCACCCCCCGCCCCAAGACTTTCTTTACCTTATAACCTTGCCACGATTTACCTCTTTTGCCCATTTATTAATACATCCTGCATCAAATTAGCTCTAGGAATCACCAGGACATGCTTACGTAGACAGGATTTCAAATTTACAGTGTTAAGGAATTCAATATGGGTTATTTCTCTAATGCACGTTAAAAAGAAAATAAGTAATACGTTTTGAACACATGCTACTTGACAGGGTTAGCCTCATTCTCAAACGGGCCCAGGGACTACTGCACACGAATGCACACTGCCTACACTCACTAATGTTCACTTCTTTGCCTTCCCCTAATAAGACAGGCCACAGCTACGGTGGTCACCCCACCGGCCAAACTGCTGCTCTCTGTTACACTGGGAAGGGCTGCAAGCTTTCCTAAGAGCCTATAGGTGTCTCGTGCGCGCGTTGTCGGGGGCACTGTGTGCCCTGGAGAATGTGCTGGAAGGGCAGAGCAGTGTAAGTATCGGGTTAAATGAAGGATGAAGGCTTATCAGCCTACGTCATGACGCCACCCTAACAACTGTCCTTCGTGAAAACACGCAGTGACTCTGGTCTCTGGGAGTAAATGCAAAAACCACACACTAGTTAATTACCAGGAAAGCAAGGTGCTCCTGGTTACAACTAAGAAATGATTCACAACCACAGCGTAAGGATGGTTCCCTTTACCGAAGCTGCCACTGGTTTCTCCTTCACGGCTTTGAGCCCAGGCATGGTGCTTGGCCAGGATTTGTGTTCTATATAGAATCACAGAACATAAAACAGGGTAATAACGTCCATCCTTCATCTCTGTATGATCTCACAGTGGTGAGCATTTTACTAAGGGTTTGCCTTAAACTATTTCCCAATTCATGCCTAGCTTCTCTATCACACCAGGTGATCCTAAAAGCCCTCCTTAAATGAAACCAGATTTGCTTTTTCTGTTTTGAATTCGTTAAGTCAGAAATTTAAGAGAAGTGACGCTATCACCCTACGCAAGCCAGTTCCCACACGTACTTCCTCTGGGAGGGTGGGGAGGAGAGAGTATTTTAAGACCTAAGGACATGAAGCCATTTGCCAGCATGACACCACAGGTGCAAATCTTAGTGCAGAGGCTACGGCATTTGGAAAGCAGACAGAAGCATTTATAAGAGATGAGTGGCTTATGACAGCAACGAAAAGCAAGCTTATAAAAATAACGTCAACTGGACAACTCAGCATGACACGAGATTTAGATCTGCAATTTATAAAGGGTTTCAAGACGACCAACTTGAACAATAAGTTATACATGGCGGGGAGAGGAGTGATCCAAGAAACCAAATTCCCGGTCGCTCCCAGAGGAAAGTTCAAAGAAAACTTAGTTTATAATACAAATTTAAAATAGAATTGTGCGAGGTTAACAGGTCAGAAGAATGGGCTACATTTCACATACCTATCTTCTGATCTGGTTTAGAATATAGTACAATCCCAGCACATGACAAAAAAGAATAAGATACAATTTTCTCTTGGCTGTTCACAGATGGCCCACATCATGACGACACGGGCGGTCATCCTGATGCTGTGCTCCTGATTCAGGGTCACGTTACCTCTCTGAGGTGGCCTCCAGCCTCTCCTCTCGTCCCCACTTACTCCAGCATCCACCTGCCAGCGGAGGAGGGAAAACAAAATATGTAAACCTGGCCAGCCCCGTCTACCGCGTGGGTCCTAACTTGGCCTAGGAGGCCCGCCGTGCCTGCCTGCTTACGCCTTTCAGTGTAAGTTCCGATAAACCCGAGCCACGGGCCCGGCTCCACTCCAAAGAGGCAGAGCTTGTGCTGAGCTATTTTCATCCCAAATGCCAAGCTGTTTCTTCTGCCTGGAATACGCTCCTTTTCTCCTTGCACACCCGTTGCTTTCCTCACCAGCTACAATTTGTTTTTCTTTTCTTTTTTAATTTTCTTTTAATGTTTTTATTTATTTTTGAGACAGAGAGACAGAGCATGAGCAGGGGAGGGGCAGAGAGAGAGGAAGACACAGCATCCAAAGCAGGCTCCAGGTTCTGAGCTGTCAGCACAGAGCCTGACACGGGGCTCGAACTTACAGACTGTGAGATCATGACCTGAGCTGAAGTCGGACGCTTAACCCACTGAGCCACCCAGGCGCCCCTACTATTTGTTTTTCAAGACTCACTTCCAATCAGGTCGCTGGGGGAGCTGCCCTTCTCTGTGCCTCCTGGCGAAGCACCCTGAGCAGAGCTCTGTCCTGGCGTCCAGGAGGCTCGACTGATATCAGGGCTCTTTACTGGCACATTCCTCCCCACCACCTGCGGGAGCCAGGCTTAGAAATCGTTGTGCCCATCCCCAGGGTGCTTCATACCCTAAGCATTTGGAAGGGCTGCTGAATGAATAGAGTACAGACCCACTTAGTGAATCTGAGAAGAAACAGATGTACTTAAAAAAATGATATGCACCATAATTATGGCAGTTGGACTGCAGCATGGGTGGTGCTTGGTGACTGTCCCCTTCCCAGGCCATCTGGCAGCATTCTCAGACCAGGCTGGGAGAAAATCCTGAAGGTGTGCATGTGCGTATATGTGCATATGTGCACGCGTGTGCGTGAGAATAAGTGACCGCCTCGGGATCACCCGGGACTTTCTCACTTCAGCGTAAGGTCAGTTGTGCACAGTAGACGTTTCACAATCTTTAATTCTACCACCATAGCATCTACTGCTAAAACACTGTTTTTAATTAACTTCACAATAACACAACACCGGAGTTTACGAAATCGGACGTTTAGACAGCCCAGTTTTGCTGTGTGTTTTCCTCCGTTTATAGAAGTCATCCACAGATCACATGAAAAAACGAAAAAAAAAAAAACCCACAAAAAACCGAAAAACTGGAATGGGTATAACTAGTTACGTGGTTTCGGTCAAGCAGGAAACGTGGACCAAAACAACGGACTATTCTGAAAGTCACATAAACACATAAGCAAGCACTTAAGAGACACTGCTGAAGTGTACAAGGAGGAAGCTGCTTTATTCTAACTACCTTTGTGATAGTGAATCTGAGAATATAGCTGCCAGTGACCCCACCTACCCCCAGGCCCTTGAGCCACTCTCCCCATCGGGGCGCCCCCTCCAGGAGTCTGGGCTGGCCTAGGACTAGTTTAGGCTGGTAGAACGTGGTAGAACGGCTGCTGTGCAGGGCTGGGGCTGGCCCTTCAAAGAGAAGCCTGGCAGTTTCTGCTTTCACCTCCTTGGAAGCCTGGCACCATGTTGTAAAGGAGCCAGGGCTCGAATACCCAGTGAGTAGAGGCAACACGGAGGGCGTCTAGAAGATGCGACACAGAACCGAGTGCTGCGTGCGTTTAAAACTCAAGAGCAGCACCGTACCGCCTTCCAAAACAGATGGACCAATTTCTCATTTCCAACCGTTAGGCACGCAAGTGCCTCCCTCCCTCACCCTCATCAATAACTAGCTTTGTCAATCTTTGACATTTGGGCCACCCTGATGGGCCAAAAAATGGGTATTTAACTTCAACTTGTGTTTCTTAAGGCTGATCCAATCTATGGAAAACAACTTTCTTATCTGAATTTGCATTTTCCTGATCCATATGTTTATTAGTCATTCACATCTCTCTTACGTAAATTGTACCCTTTGTCCATTTTTCTGTTACATTTTTATCTTTTTCCAATCCATTCATAGGTACTGTTCTTGTCACCCCTGCACGTCATTGTCTATTTTATGTTGCAAACGCTTTCTCCCAATTTAAGTATATTTCAATTTTATCACTTATCTTACATAACTTTCATATTTTGTGGTTAAATTTGTTAGGTTTCTTTCTTTTTTTTTTTTTTTTTTTTAACGTAGGCTCCACACCCAGGCTGAAGTTCAACATAGGGATTGAACTCACAACCCTGAGGTCAAGAGTCAGTGCTTAACTGACTAAGCCCCTCCGATGGGCCTAAGATTTTTGTTTAAAAAAAATTTTTTTTAATGTTTATTTATTTTTGAGACAGAGAGAGACACAGCATGAGCGGGGGAGGGGCAGAGGGAGAAAGAGACACAGAATCCCAAGCAGACTCCAGGCTCCGAGCTGTCAGCGCAGAGCCCGACGCGGGGCTCCAACTTGTCAACTGGGAGATCATGACCTGAGCTGAAGTCGGATGCTCAACCGACTGAACCACCCGGGCGCCCCTGATTTTTGTCTTTAAAGTAATCTCTACACCTTACGTGGGGCTCAAACCCATATCCCTGAAATCAAGAGTCACATGTTCCCCCGACTGAGATAGCCAGGTGCCCCGATTTGTTAGGTTTTTCTGTTAAAACCTTTGTGTTTTGCATTTTGTTTTAAAAAGAGCTATTCTAGCACCCAATTTTAAATACATTTCCCAATATTTCCTTTTATTATGCCTACAGTTAAAAAAATTTTTTTTAATGTTTATTTCTGAGAGACAGAAAGAGACACAGCATGAGCAGGGGAGGGGCAGAGAGAGGGAGACAGAATCCAAAGCAGGCTCCAGGCTCTGAGCTGCCAGCACAGAGCCCGATGCAGGGCTCGAACTCACGGAGTGTGAGATCATGATCTGAGCTGAAGTCGGACGCTCAACCGACTGAGCCACCCAGGCGCCCCTATCTATTTGTCTATTCTTATGCCAATATGACTCTGCCTTAATGAATATAGCTTTATGGACTATTTTGAGCAGTAACAGTGCAGGCCCCCCCTTCACTTGTCTTTTTTAAAATTCTCTTGGCAGATTTTTGCCATTTTATTTTCCAGATGAATTACAGGATTAGCCTGTTTCATGACAAACTTGGAATTTCTAATTGGAAACACACCAAACTCCTATATTACCTTGGGTAAAATTGGCACGTTTACAGTTTTTACTGGTCCCATTAAAAAACGTGCAGTATCCGTATATTATTCAAGGATTTATGTCCTACAGTAAAACTTCATAGCTTGCTTCACGTTCCAATGCTCAGTTTTTACTACACGAATTTGCATACATTTCTACTCTTTTTTTTTTTTTTTTTTTTAATTTCTACATTTTTAAAAAAGCTATTCTTAGAGTTAGCATCTGGGCATGTTTCACTCCTAACTCCCTGAAAGCTGCATCTCAGTACTAACACATACGGTGGTTTGTCCAAAGTGCTGTGGCCAGTGGTTAATAAACGCTTGTTACTAAGAAAGAAGCTAGACCACAACGAAATATAGAGGCCAGGATGTCCTTATCTTCTGCATCAATTTATAAGCAACACCTGGCTAGTGCCCAATGGGCAAGGCCGTAAGGGAGAATCTAGATCTCCCTCCCACCCACATCCCTCCAGACAAACACACGCTGCCTTCGGACGGACGGAGTTCACATCAGCAAGGACAGATGGTTGCCGGGCTGTTTACAAAAGAGCCGGAAAAAAGTTGACTAATGCTGATCCTTGCCCTCAATCTGCGGGTGACCAATCGATTTTTTCCATGGGGACGTGGGTTCCTTGGTTGTACATCAAACTACTTTATAGCAACTGAACCCAGACTTAGCTGTCAGGCCCTCTGATTCTCCCCAGCAGCTCTCTAGCAAACTGGCAGAGGCCTGGCATACATACGACATCCGAGACTGGGCCCTGGACCCCTACTTCCGGCAGGTACCGTCCGGTGACCTAGATGCTCATTAGCAGTTACTCCTTGGTTCTAATTTTACTTTTGTTTCAGACAAGATGTTTTGGTTAAAATGACACAATCCAACTCCGACTAACTTAAGAAGGGACTATGCGGGGCGCCTGGGTGGCTCAGTCGGTTAAGCGGCCAACTTCGGCTCAGGTCACGATCTCGCGGTCAGTGAGTTCGAGCCCACGTCGGGCTCTGTGCTGACAGCTCAGAGCCTGGAGCCTGTTTCGGATTCTGTGTCTCCCTCTCTCTCTGCCCCTCCCCTGTTCATGCTCTGTCTCTCTCTGTCTCAAAAATAAATAAACGTTAAAAAAAAAATTTTTTTTTTAAATAAAAAAAAAAAGAAGGGACTATGCTGGGGTGCTCACCAAATGGACAAGAGGCTGGAGGACCAGCTTCTAGGAAAGAAACTGGGGCTACTTGACGTATGTGCTCTTTATACAGCAGCACCCCAGGAGCCAATGCCCCACGAGTGGGGTGTCCAGAAGAAGGGAATTCTGGAGGGCGGAGCAGTGCATCTTGATTTATTACCTGCATATAATGGGAGAGAAGGACTTGCCCAAAATGCCCTTGGAGAGGAAGAATGGTGCTGGGCAGCCAGAAAGGGACAAATGCTCCCAACAAGGTTTTGGGCTCGACTTGTCTTTGCTACAAGTGGCTTCGTTAGTGCCCTCGGTACCCCACGACCCTCTTCAAACCATCACGTTCCCAGCTAGTTCTTCCAAAGTCTCTTCTTTCTGTCTTTGTTCCCAACCTTGGTCCCAACTCAGCATTTCCCATAATTCTCAAATGTATTTACTTTGAAGCCTCTGCCTCACCTATAACACAGTGTGGATCACAAACAGGCAACCTACTTGGCTCAAGTGGTATTTTTTATCACACTCCCATCTTTCTGAAAGCAAAGTTTATCACATATGAGTGTGTGCTGTTTTCTTTAAAGGAGAAATCTAGACAAGGAGAGTTTTTATGACTCCTGGTCAATCTTTACCGGTCTTAAAGGAGCACACTTTTTGCAACTCACCACATTGCCCCACTGTTTTTTTTTGAAGGTAACATTCATATAACATGAAATTAACCTTTAAAAATTTTTATTTTAGAGAGAGCTCATGCGCACAAGCAGAAGAGAGGCAGAGGGAGAGAGAGGAAGGGAGGAAGGGAGAGAGGAAGGGAGGGAGGGGGAGAGAGGAAGGGAGGGAGGGAGAGAGAGGAAGGAAGGGAGGGAGAGAGAGGAAGGAAGGGAGGGAGAGAGAGAAAGGGAGAAGAAGGGAGGGAGGAAGGGAGGGGGGGGGGGGGGAGGGAGGGAGGGAGGGAGAGAGAGAGAGAGAGAGAGAGAGAGAGAGAGAGAGAATCTAAAGCAGCCCTGCCACAGGCCTCAACCCCATGACTGTGAAATCATAACCTGAGCTGAAATCAAGAGTCAGACGCTTAACCAAGTTACCCAGGCGCCCCTGAAACGAACCACTTTAAAGTGTACAATTCCATGGCATTTAGTACATTCACAATATTGTATGCTTATCACCTCTATATGGTGATGAACGTTTCTTTGCTCCAAAAGGAAACTTCGTGTGTGTTAAGCAGTCACTCCCCATTCTCCCCTCCCTCTACCCCTGGAAACCACTAATCTGCTTCCAGTTTCTATGGAATTCTGTATTCGGGATGTTTTCTAGAAATGGAATCATTGAATATGTGACTTCTTGTCTTGTGATTTTTCACTTAGCATAAAGTTTTCAAGGTTCATCCATGTTGTAGCATGTATCAGCACTTCATTCCTCTCTATGGCTGAATAAGATTTCATTATATGCACATACCTACCACATTTTCTTTATCCATGTATTAGTTGATGGACATTGGGTCGTTTCCACCTTTTGGTGAAAGGTGGAAACTGTGAACAGGGCTGCTGTGGACATCTGCATACAAGTATTTGTTTGAATACCTGTTTTCAGTTCTTTTGGGTATATATCTAGGATCAGAATTTCCGGGTCATATGGTAATTCTATGCTTAACTTTTTGTGGAACCTCCAAACTATTTTCCATAGTAGCTGCACAATTTTACGCTCCTACCAGAAACACATGATAGTTCCAATCTTTCCACATTGTCACCAACACTTGTTTTTTACTGTTTTTTTTTTTTTTTTCATTGTTACAGCATCTTAGTGATATTAAACCTACTCTTTTGACGGCAGGCCATTCCTTTCCACTCTGTCTCTACTTCCATCTCTACGTTTAATATTTATCACAATTTTAAAAATGAATTAGTTGAGAAATAAACACATACAATCAGTCTCATTCATTCCTACAATGGCTATTGTCGGTGGAAAGGCTTGAAGCAGAATACAGTTGGCAACAGTCAAAACTGCATGCGGTATATACTATGGGACTGTCTAAAAATTGACAAAAGAATCCAGCTTTTATAAAAGCATTTAGACTTGCAAAACGTAACCTAGAGAATTGGACTTGGTGGGAATAATAGCCATGAGAAAACTTGCTACAGCAGAAGCTATAGTCAGTGACACATCATGTGGACAAGAAACTGCTTCTAAGCTTCGTGGTAAAATTTAAATGGAAAACAAACCTGATAAAGATAAAATTGAACTGTCTTGCGTTAAAAAATCATCATGGAATCACACTGGGTCAGTAGAATTTGTTTCAGAAAGTATTCTCTAGGATGATTTAATGTTAGCATCACTTGGATGAAAACGCTTGTATTTTAAATGTCCCTGGGTTCTGCCCCTCCTGACTCCTCCTATGGCAGTGCAGGTGGCTAGAACCTAGCTCACACTCTACTCTGGCATGTTCCTCCTTCCTGGGCCAAGAAAGGCAAGAGACTCGGAACCAACAAAGGAGACGATAGCGGCTGGAAGGTAATACAGAAGTAGGTAGGGGAGAAGACCGATAATGCTGGGGCCACTCAGGGTCTGTGGAGGGGTGGGTGGGCAGGCCACTGACAGGCTCAGCCAGTTAAGCATCTGATCTTGGCTCAGGTCACAATCTCACGGTTTGTGAGTTCGAGCCCCGCTTCGGATTCTCTGTCTCCCTCTCTCTGCCTCTCCCCCACTCATGCACGCACTCTTTCTCTCTCAAAAATAAACAACAAAAAAAAAATATTGGGCTTATCTAGAACCAATGTAAATGGGACTTCACATATCTTAAATAGTCAACAGCCAGCCTCTAGCTTTAAAAATATATCAAATTAACATATGCATATTCTGGTGTTGGCCATTACGAAATTTTTTTTTAATGTTTATTTATTTCTGAGAGAGAGAGAGAGATCATGAGCAGGGGAGGGGCAGAGAAAGAGGGTCCAGAAACCGAAGCAGGGTCCAGGCTCAGAGCTGTCAGCACAGAGCCCGGCGCGGGGCTCAAAGTCATGGACTGTGAGATCACGACCCGAGCCAAAGTTGGACGCTCAACTGGTTGAGCCACCCAGGCGCCCCAAGGTGTTGCCCATTTCTAAAGCTACTGCCAACCAGGGGTTTTTCAACAACACGGCGAGCCCTGGTATTTATTCCTGATATAAATCTGCTTATTGAGAAACAGTACGTAAGGGCCTCCAGGCCAGAAGCTGACAGCAAACAGGAGAAAGGACAAACACGCAGACCAAATTCCAGGGCTCTGGCAAGTTCAAGACAATGATCGTCAGGGCGGACCATTCGGGAGCGACCCCTTCCTCCACGGCAGTGTGGTGTGGTCACGTCTCACCCACGGCCTGGTCCTCAAGGTAAAGGGTGAAACTTCCCACTAGAGGCAAATACCCCCGAACATGCCTGAGGAAGGAACACGCTGTCTCAGCGAGCGGGGCCCGGCGGTGCTCTTCCAGTGCCGGCGGGTGGCTGGGGCTGCACGAAGCGCAGGCAGCACCGGGGCCTTGAGGTTAGGGTTGTGCCGTGAAGCAAACGAGCACGGCCGATGCTGCCTCCTGCACAGAGTCACAGGGCCCGCGGGGCCTTGCACTTGCTTCCCGAGTGGGGAAGTGCCGAGTGCCCAGCACGGATGGAGTCGAGCGCGACAGTGCGTGTGTGCACGCACCTGTGTGTATGGGTGTGCGCGTGCACACGTGCGTGTGTGCATACGAGCGTGTGTGCACGTGCGTGGTTCTCTCTTTCCCGGTGTACACAGTTGAATCTGCATATGTTCAGTAGACACGTGATAGAACTCCGCTAGAAAGAGCATCAGGTAATAGTTAAATATTGTAACATTAAAAAAAAAGCAGCAAGGAATTCCTCTTTAATTCACACCCCGCCGAAACTCAAAGGTACTGGGCAGAAGGAGCTCCCAAAACACAGCAATCTATCTGCAGGATTTCCTGGGGCCCCCACAGCCACCCCACCTTGGCTATGCATCTAGAACTTACTGTCGAGGTTTAAAAGGTCATCTGACAAAATGAGTGGCCCTCTTCTCAAGGGTTTGTAACTTTACACATTAGCATTTGTGAACGCAGCCCTTGACTCGAAGCCTCCCAAGTCCACAGGCCCCGACCTTGTCCCCTGGGCAGGCCGCTCACTCTACAGACACGGGTCCGCCATTTTATACTCTGCCCCTCACGGTTCCCTCTCCTTCCGCAAGCCCAAACCAAAGGGACACTTCAGTGTCACTTCAGGAGTGACAATGTCCTGCAAACCTCACTTTCAAGTGGCTGATAGTGTCCTTGGCTGGCTTTGTGCCAACCAGCAGCCAGAAAGCGAGTCAGGTGCTGGGGCCGTTTAGGAGACATGGGCTCAGGACGTTTCCTCAATCTCCAGAGAATGCCCATCTCACGAGGCCCTCCTCTCTGCTGCAAGCACACATTCAGGTAAAAAAAAAAAAACATTTCCATTTCAAGAAAAATATTTGTCCAGTGAGCAGAAAGATGACCTTTATTCTGAACAAGAGATCTGATTTGCGAGTGACAACAGGGACCAGAGATGCCTCCTGGAGCAAGCAGCTGGCATCTGGGACCAAACCAAAGACCTGTTCTCGGACAGCCTGCCTCGGCCTCTGTTTTCTTTTGGTTCTTATATATTGAGTCAATAAAATTCAGAGATTAGCAAGCCTAATCTGCTCACGGAGGGTTCACAGTCTGGGGGTGAAAGCACACGAGGACAGACAACTACTGTCATGGAGGTGACTGGGAACTGGGGTCAGAAAGGCAGAAGGGGGTGATCTTATGGGGAAGCTTAGTCACATGGCTGAGAAGTACCAGTTTAACCCAGTGCGTGATGGGGAGTGTTAAGGACCGAACGTCTGTGTCCCTTCAACATTCATGTGTTGAAGCCCTGACCCCCCCCCCCCCCCCCGCCTCGCTGTGATGGTACATGGAGGTGGGGCCTTTGGGAGGTGAGTGAGTTTAGATGAGGTCATGAGGGGAGAGCCCCAAGGTGAGACTGGTGTTCCTACAAGAAGAGGGGGAGAGACCACAGCTCTCCCGAGGCCACAGAGAGAAGGTGGCCATCTACAAGCCAGGAAGACGGCTCTCACCAGGAACCGGATCTGCTGACACCTCATCTTGGACTTACCAGCCTCCAACAACAGTGAAAAATAAATACCTGTCGTCTAAGCCACCAATTTCACGGCATTTTGTTATAGCGGTCTGAGTTAAGACAGGGAGCGTGAAGTCCTCAGAGAGCAGGGACGTTCTGAGCATCCGACCTCTGTGTCAAGGACTGGACCGTCTCTCGTTTAGTCCGTACAACAGCTCTGAGTGACGGTATCGCCCCTGTTTTACAGATGAGAAAAACAGAGCCTTGACTTGCCTCATTTTGCAACGTCAGGCTGAGAGGACAAGCGTCTGGCTTCAGTTCAGAGCTCTTCCTACTATGGCACAGTCAAGATACATCAACTCCCTCAGACACAGATTAAAATAACAAACGTCTTTGTGCCTGTTTTTTTCCTGTCTAATCATCTGTCCGCACGTTATATTAAATCATGTTTCTCCCAACTGAGAACTGAAGTTGTTAGAACTCCACTTTGGTTTTCTTCGCATACATGAAACAAAAAACCATTTCTTTGATTTCACATGTGTTTCACAACTGTAGCCGACTTCTTAATGTCAGCGAAGTTCTTTTGGGCAGATTAATCATCTGGAGGGTGATTCATTTGAATTCACATTTGAATATTTCTAGGACGAGGGCAGGGTCTCCCCAAAAGTAAGGAGACGCAGGAGAGAGGCTGGAGGTGCTGTGGAAAGGCAAGAGGTGTCTGATTTGGGGAAGCATTTTTATCCTCTGTTAATGAGGGAGGCTAAATTAATTAGGATGAGCGTCAGTGGGAGGGGGGGAGAGGGGGTGCACGCAGGGGGCAAAGTTTTGTGGCAGCTCCAGAAGTCAGAAAACTGAGCTCCAGGTCATTGTGCGTGTGTGTGCACATGTGCACACACACGCATACGTGCAGGTGTGCACGTGAGCACGTGTGTGTGTGTGTGTGTGTGTGTGTGTGTGTGTGTGGTGAGGAAGCAGGGAAGCTATAGGGCCCTTTCGAGGTCAGGGGAACATTTACAGGCATTTACCCTGGATCCTGACCTTCCAGAGCTTCCCCTCCACAGGCCCTGAACTCAGGACTCCTGCTCCTCCTCCTACGGACCCCTGTGGTTCCCCCTGTGGCCTCTCTCCCCTCATCCGGCCTGGCCGATGTGAGCCTACCCCACTGGGCGTCAGCCTTCTCCACCCGTGGGGCGGACCCTGCACGACATCACACCAGTGCTACTGGGGAGGCAGGGAAAGGACTTCATCATTTGCTTCGGGACTTTCATCTCAGAGTGGCAAGTGGCAGATTCAGCTTCCCAAACACCCATTAATAAGCTCATCAGAAATCTGCTTTGCGCACAGCGTTTTCCCCCACCGGGCAAATACTTCTTCACAGCTGTCGCACATTACATTTTCACCGTCGTTGCTAGATGTTCTATTCCTGAATTTCAGGATTATGCACAGGAAAATTCCAATGCAGAGATACATTCTGTTTCTGCCAGAAGTGACCAAAAGTGGCCTGAGGAAACGAGAGAAATCAAATTCTGTTCCTGTGACTGGTTTCTAAACATGGGACAGAGGCCACCAGGCCGAGGTGGCACATCTATGACACATCCTCTATCCTGTGCGAGCTATAAGACACGAATGTTAGAACAGGTAAAGGAGTCACGATAAAACTGCTTAAAAACAAACCATGCTCTTTTGCTTCAAGGAAAAATAAACTCAATTTTCAAGTTCAAAGAAAACCAGTTAGAAACCCTCAGGATTGTATTCACACGTTAAACGTATCTGATCCCATTATCTTTCTGCTCCGCAAATACCTTTTCGGACCGGTCACACCCCTCCCTACGCAGAGGAAAGCACAACCCTCTTTCCTGTGCCTCTGGACCTGGTCTTGACGCTGCTTTCAGGGGGCTTGTAGCTTATGAAGAGGCTGCAGGGTTCCACCTGCCAAGTGTCACCCATGAAAGAGCCTGTCCTGCCGAGAGCCAGTCACATATTAGTTACCCAGGTAGGAGACTGTATTGTAGACTCGCTCGGCTCATCTACCCTTTGCCCAGAGCCCACTCCTCCCAGCCTCACCCTCCCTATTGCTAAATTAGGGATTTGGGAAACCTGCTGGTGCTGACCAGACAGGGCGTGTGCTGATGCCCAGCACACTGGACACCTACCTCTGTTTTGTCCCTGTCTCCCCTGACCCCCCTCCCCTGTCACTCACACAGATGTCAACCGGCTGCTCTCTGCCCGATCCAGGGTTGCCTTTGGTCTGCTTCTCAGCCCGAGGCCACCTCGAAATCTGTGCCAGGTCTGGGCAAGAGGGGAGACGGGAGCTGAAAAGTCACATTGGATTTGCTACTATTCCTCATGGGGGACCTAGAATACCTAAATGTGAAGGTCTTGGATGATCTACCTGGAATGCTCTCCAGGAATGCCTTAATCAAGAGACGACTTCTAAGAATTAAGATGCTGACATGGCAACATCAAGCTCATGCCTTGCTTTTCCTTCATGTGCAGAAAATAATTCACAAAATGGCAAGCCACAACGTTAGAAAAAAGGTGGGTTCTTCAAAGCCATCTACACATTCAATGCAATCCTGCATTCTTCTCAGAGCTAGAACAATCCTAAATTTGCATGGAACCACGAAAGACCCCAGATAGCCAAAGTAATGTTGAAAAAGAAAACCACAGCGGGAAGCATCACAATCCTGGACTTTAGCCTGTACTACAAAGCTGTAATCATCAAGACAGCATGGTATTGGCACAAAAACAGACACATAGACCAATGGAATAGAATAGAGAACCCAGAATTGGACCCACAAATGTATGGGCAAATAATCTTTGACAAAGCAGGAAAGAATATCTAATTCTAAAAGAGACAGTCTCTTTGGCAAACGATGCTGGGAGAAATGGACAGCAACATGCAGAAGAATGAACCCGGACCACTTTCTTAAAACACCAAAGTACATTCAAAATGGATGAAAGACCCATATGTGAGCCGGGAAACCATCAAAATCCTAGAAGAGAAAACAGGCAACAACCTCTTTGACCTCAGCCCCAGCAACTTCTTACTTGACACGTCTCCAGAGGCAAGGGAAACAAAAGCAAAAATGAACTATTGGGACTTCATCAAGATAAAAATCTTCTGCACAGCAAAGGAAACAATCAACAAAACTAAATGGCAGCCAGCAGAATGGGAGAAGATATTTGCAAATGACATATCAAATAAATGGTTAGAATCTAAAATCTATAAAGAACTTACCAAACTCCAGACCCAAAACACAAATAATCCAGTGAAGAAATGGGCAGAAGACAGAATAGACATTTTTCCAAAGAAGACATCCAGATGGCTAACAGACAAGTGAAAAGATGCTCAACATCACTCATCATCAGGAAAATACAAATCAAAACCACAATGAGATACCACCTCACACTGGTCAGAGTAGCTAAAATTAACAACTCAGGAAACAACAGATGTTGGCGAGGATGTGGAGAAAGGGGAACCCTCGCGCACTGTTGGTGGGAATGCAAACTGGTGCAGCCACTCTGGAAAACAGTGTGGAGGTTCCTCAAAAAATCAAAAATAGAACTACCCTAGGACCCAGCAATAGCACTGCTAGGAATTTATCCAAAGGATCCAGGAGTGCTGATGCATAGGGACACAGGGACCCCAATGGTTATAGCAGCACTCTCAGCAATAGCCAAATTATGGAAAGAGCCCAAATGTCCATCAACTGATGAATGGATAAAGAAGATGTGGTGTATATATACACAATGGGATACTACTTAGCAATGAAAAGTAATGAAACCATGCCATTTACAACAATGTGGATGGAGCTGGAGGGTATTATGTTAATTGAAATAAGTCAGTCAGAGAAAGACAGACATCGTATGTTTTCACTCACATGTGGAAGTTGAAAAACTTAACAGAAGACCATGAGGGAAGGGAAAGAAAAACAAAAGGTTACAAACAGAGAGGGAGGCAAACCATAAGAGATGTTTAAATACAGAGAATAAACTGAGGGTGGTAGGGGATGGGGGGGCGGGGAAAACGGGGGATGGGCACTGAGGAGGGCACTTGTTGGGATGAGCACTGGGTGTTGTAGGTAAGTGATGAATCACAGGAATCTACGTCGGAAGCCAAGAGCACACCGTATACACTGTACGTTAGCTAACTTGACAATAAATCACACACAAAAAAAGAAAAACTAAAAAATAAAATACAAATAGCAAAAAAAAAAAAAAGAAAGAAAAAGATGTGTTCTTAAAATATTTAATAAAAAATATGCTTCTGTCAGTAACTATATACGTCATCACTGCTAACCCACATTCAAAACTTTACTCTGTTCCTGTTCCCAGGGAGATCACGACCATGAGAAGATTAAGAAGAAAATTTTATAATGCGCTTTAGGGCTTTAGAGAGTGGAACAAAAAAACTTGCATTGGAAAACACAGCACTACAAGCATGCTAAATCTCCCTCAGTTTCCTATAAGTGTAACAGAGTCACAGTAAAAAAAAAAAAGTTTTTTTTTTCGTATTTGAAATCAAACAAGCATTCTAAAGTTCATACGGAAAACTGAACCAGCTATAATTACCAAGGAAATTATGAAAAGAAGTGTAAGTGAGGGGGAGTTAGCACCACCCCCAATGCCTATAATAAAAAAAACATTTAAAAACTATGAATCTGCTAATGATATATATATATATATTCAGGATTATCGACAGAATGGAACAGACTGGAAATATACCTAAATATATCCGAGAAATTTAGTTGGAGAAAAAGGTGACATTTCAGTAAATGGGGTAAAGATGGCTTGTTCAATAAACAGTGTTGAGTAAAGGGAAGCCATTGACAAAAATTTCAGTTGGAGCCACACTTCGTGCCAGGATAAATTCCAGAGAAAGTTTATTTCAAAGTAGAAAATGGCATCATACGTGTGCTAGAAAAAAGTGTGGAATTAAAAAATATATATATCGTACAATGAAGACCTTTCTAAGAAAAACAGAAATCCCAGAAGCCGAAAGAAACAATCAAAAGATTTAACTCTGCAAACATTTTTTTTTTTTTAAAAACTTCGCATGGCAAATACCACCATGGGCAAAGTAAAAGACAAATGACAAACTGAGAATAAATATTTGCATCGCATATCACAAAGGGCTAATATCCCCAGTACATACAGAACTCTCCGAGGTGATCAGGAAAAAGACCAACAACTGTCAGAAAATGGGCAGTGGCTACCAATACGCAGTTAATAGAGAGGGAAAGAAAAATTGTTCTTAAATGTAAAAAAGACGCACAGCCTCTTTCATAAGGGGAAATACAAATAAAAAATCACAGTAGGAAAATACTTTTTGCCTACCAGATGGGCAAGTATAAAAAAGTAGGAGACCCCCTTCTGTTGGCAAGGTATGGGGGGAAGAGACTCTCCCTTGGGGCTGGCGCGGACGGGCTGAGGGCACTGGCCAACGTTTTCCATGCACATTCCCCTCCGACCCAGCGATTCCATTTCCAGTTTTTCCTCCACGGACAGGTACGCATCCGTCAATGCAAAATGACGTGTTATGGCATTGTGAAAGTGGGTCAGAAACAAATGAAACCTCCATCAGCAGAGGGATGAAACAGGAGTCTCCATTCTGGAATACCAGCGCGTGACGGAGGCGATTCCTACACTCACGTGGCAACACCTCTCGGTGATATTTCACGAAGAGGAGCGAGGTGCACAGAGTATACGGTATGCGGCCCCGTGCAATAAAAGGAAAAGCAATATGTGAGCGTGCATGTGTGTGTAAGTGCTGGTTTTGCGTGAAAAAAAAAAAATCAAGAAACTGGGAACGTGTAACCGTGATAAATGCACTCGGATACATGGGGGAGCCTAAGGACAGCAAGGACAACACCGGAGGAAAGAGAGAGCAAGGTCACAGGCTCTACTGGTGGAGAGAACTTCTGGGAAACAGCCGCTGCTTCTTGAGCAAGGTGAGCCCTGAGCTGAAAGCGAGAGGAAGGAAATGATACAGCTGCCCTGGAGCTTTCAAGGAGAGGAACACAGTTCCAAAAAGCTGAAAGAAGCCACTGTTGACGGCTGTGGGGTTGCTCTGCCAAAATGGCTGCCCTCTCCTCGGGCATGAGAACGCAGGAAAACAGTTCCTCAAAGAGTCAGCAACTCCACCCTTGTGAAGAGGCACCACAGCCCAGGCACCAACCCTTCATTCTTGTCCACACAACAAGACAGAGCACCGCAAAACCATACAGATAAGCACGTTCTAGAAAGTTCTGCTAAAGCAAAGTCTCTCTCTCTCTTTACCCGTGAAGGACAAATGCGAAAGGCAGCGAGCGGCTGGTGTCACTGCTTATACTTATTATTGGCAATGAACGACACCTGGCTTTCAAAACCATGAAGGATGGAGTGTATGTTCAGAGTCCTTCTGATTTTATTTCGTATCAAGTTGAAACAGCTAGAAGAAATAAGAAGTTTAAAATTCGTCCATATCCTCACAACCCTTACAAAAGGACTTCATTTTTGTTTCCTTTATATCTGTATTTATTTGAATTTAGAGTATTTACTTCGTTAAATAGTAATATGTAAGTATGTAATTTTGTCCTTTTTCCCCCATATCCATAGTTACTATATTAAGTTCTAGATGGCTGCACAAAATTCTATCCTGTTTAGTAGCTACAATTTAGGGAGTAAACATTTACGTAGCACCTTGTATGGGTGCGTTACGTAATCTGATTTACCCTCTACAGCAACTCTTACTGTTGGGAAATCCCCTTTGTTTATAGACCAGAAAACCAAGTGTCCCAAGAGCTGGTAAGCAGCAGACCCTGCCTTTGAACCCCAGTGCGTGTCTGACCTGACCGCCCACGTGCTCTCCCCTGCGTTACACTATTGCTGTCTCTACCGTGGGGCACGTCTGTGCCCAACGTCTACCACGATAAGCGGTGCTGGTGGAATATCTTCCCATATTCCATTTTTTCCTTTCTAGATTACTTTCTTCATTTCAGTCAACATACGTGTCCATATTCCAACAAGATGGCTCCTCACCTTCTCCACTCCCAATTCCTGCTTCGGAGAGACTGCTATTTTCAAGTCTTTTAGGGTCCCTGTCACCCCATACGTGCCTCCGTACTTCTGGATGCCGTGCCTGGAGGGCTGGCTTTTGCACGCGTTTCCTGGTAGCCTACTGAATTCCCTGCTGTGGAGACCGTCAGCTCTAATACACCGCCCCTAAAACACGCACCGTCCCCTCCCTCGTTCTTTCAACCTTGGTACAGCAACACCTTTGGTTACGTTAATTTTCAGTGTTCATATGATGATGTAAATCAGTCACAACTCAGTCACATATCCTTTTGGTAAAGTTCCTCATTTTCCCCAGGTTATCACTTTTGTCATTTCCTCAGTAGCTTAGCGCATCGACCGCCAGCTTATTTCCAAATTCTGAGGGACACTAGGTTTCTGCACAAAGACATCAGGCAATCAGTGGTTTCACTTTCTCCTGGAGACACCGTTCGGGGAGCCCTCCCTCCATCCTGCAAGGACCCCTCAGCTCCCTCCTGCATCCCGGGCCCCAAGGCCACTCTTCCTTGGCTTCCTTCCTTTGGGAGAGGCTGGCTTCCACTAGCTTCTTGAGAAAAAGTGACTTGGAAAAGAGAAAAACACCTTTTCTTTTTTTTTAATGTTTATTTTTATTTTTGAGAGAGAGAGACAGAGAGAGAGAGGGAGAGAGAGGGAGAGAGAGAGAGCGTGCAAGCAGGGGAGGGTCAGAGAGAGGGAGACACAGAATCTGAAGCAGGCTCCAGGCTCTGAGCTGTCAACACAGAGCCCGACGCGGGGCTCGTACTCACGGACCAAGAGATCATGACCTGAGCTGCAGTTGGAAGCTTAATGGACTGAGCCCCCCAGGTGCTCCAAAAAACACCTTTTCTGAGAGCAACTCTCCATGTCTGAAAATGCCTTTATTTTGCCCTCACGCTAGATTGAATTTGGCTGGTATAGAATCCTAAGTTAGAAACCATTTTTACCTCGGGATTTTGAAGGCCTCCCTCCACTGTCGTCCAGCTTCTGGTCTTCTGTCAGCATCTGGGTCATTCTGATGCCTGATCCTCGAGTACCATCTCTCTCCTTACCCTCTGCGAGTTCCGAGGTCTTGCTTTGTTACCAGTGTTCCAAAATTCCACCAAGAGCCTCCACGGGGTCTTTTTCCCTCCCTGGGCTAGATTTTCGGAAGCTCTTTCAATCTGGAGTTTCAGGCCCTACGCTCATGGGACAGCCAGGGGATCTTTCTCCGGTAACTTCTTCCCCTCCACTTTCTCTAGTCTCTTTCTGGAACTACTATTACTTGGATTTTAGGTTTCTTAAGACTGTTGCTCAAATTTCTCTTCCACTTTCCGTCTTTTGTCTACTTAATCTACTTGCTGGACGAGATCCTCAATTGTACCTTTGCCTCGATTCACCGTCTTCATTTTGTGCTCCAAAAGCACTTCCTGTTCTCGGAATGTTCCAGTTTTAGAGGCTCCTCTTGCCACGTGGATATATACCTTCTCCTCTCTCCAAGTATGCTCATTATGGGTTTTCTTAACTTTACTTTGGCTCATGTCGCTATGTTTCTTCCACCTCCTTTCTTCTGCTTGCTCTAAAGCTGTCTTTCATGTTCAAGGCTTTTCCTCCTCTGTCCAGCGACTCCTGGTCGTCTGCTCCTTCTGCAGAGGACATGCTGAAGAGTGGATATACAGCCATCTGACAACACGGGCAGACCTGTCAACCTGCGGACTCCAGCCTCTCTGCTAGAAGACCCCCAAATATGAGTGTCTCTGGGACTTTTCTCTTGGGCCAGTTTCCCCGGGGGAAGCCTCCCATCTCCTCGGGGAACCTGGTCATGGCTGGGGCCTTCCAGGTGCAGACTCGATGGCCTGGTACCTCACTCTCACTCTTTTTTCTTTTTTAAATATTTTTAGAAACTTTTTAAATATTTATTTTTGAAACAGAGAGAGAGAGAGAAAGAAAGAAAGAGGGAGTACAAGCAGGGGAGGGGCAGAGAGAGAGGGAGACACAGAATCCGAGGCAGGCTCCGGGCTCCGAGCTGTCAGCACAGAGCCCGACGCGGGGCTCAAACTCATGAACTGTGAGATCATGACCTGGGACGAAGTTGGACGCTCAACTGACTGAGCCCCACAGGCGGCGCCCTAGCTTTTCTCTGCGTTTAAGTAATTTCTTTGGGCTAAATTTATAAAGTGGAATCAACTTTTTTACTCCTTTATTCACGATCTGTGTGTTCATGTATTCAGTCCGTAAACATTTATGAAGCACCTACTATGTGCCAGACACTGTAGTGGGCAGTGAAGACACATGGTGTAGGGAAAAGAACAAAGACTACGGGGTCAGAGAGACAAGGGTGCGATCTCTGTTCTGACACGCAGCGACTTTGGGCAAGTCAGTTCACCTGTTGGGTTACGTTTACTTCTTAAAGATTGGAGTACAGAGGTGGGTTTAACCTGAAGGCTAAAGAAAGCGTACTGAAATCACTGAACTTAGCAGTTGAAGGATAGGAGCCCCCAAGGAACGGTAGTATTTGTTATTACTTGTTACGTTTGTTGTTGCTAATAGTAACTTATCTCACAATTTATCATGGGATGCAGACAATAAAAAACTTTAATGCCGATGAGTGTAATTCCGTGATGGCAGAGTCAGCTGCTGTGAGACAACAAAGGACAGAAGAACCCACAGGGGCACCTCAGCTCAGGTCATGATGTCACGGTTCGTGGGTTTGAGCCCCGCATCAGGCTCTGCATTGACAGCACGGAGCCCGCTTGAGACTCTCTCTTCCTCTCTCTCTCTGCCCCTCCCTTGCTCGTGCTCTGTCTCTCTGCCTCTCCAAACAAATAAGCACGAAAAAAAAAAATTAAGAAAACACAGAAGAAAAGTGCTCACGCTGAGTGTGGAGGAGGGTGTCCAGGAAGGCCTCCTCCAAGAGGGGGTGTCTGTGCGCTCTCAGATAAGGAGGGTGTGTAAAGGCACGGAGGGGTCCCAGGGGGAAGGAATGGCAGGTGTGAGACGCTAACAGGAGAGAAATGTAGGGTGATCTGACGCATCTAGAACACAGGGCACAAGGACAAGGGAGCAAGGCTGAGGCTCGCCCTCGTCCTCCAGGCAGCTTTAAAGCAGGGGCCTGACACATCAGAGGTGGGCTTCCCAGGGCAGCTTAGGAGCCTGGGAGAGAAATCAGCTGGGGGCAGAGCACAGAGATGCGGCAATGGCATCAGTGCCAGCAAGGGCCGATGACACCCTGGACGGAGGCAGAAGCAAAGGAACGGTGCACGCTGAGGAGGTTCAGCTGACAGGACGTGGTGACTTTTGTCACTATCGTCTTCCCCTGTGTGCTGGACATGGGGTAAGTCTGCACTTCTGAGGTTAGCATGGCCTTGAGCCTTGCTGTAACCAATGAAACAGGAAAGGAAATGACAAAGTGTCACTTCAGGGGAGCAGGCGTTAAGAGCCAGCGTGTGGGTTGTCGCGTCCCCTCTCCCGCCTCGGCGGAGCCTGTGGAAGCACAGGTTGAGGCGACACCTCCATCAGCTGGGGTCCCGGTGGCAATATGATCAGTACAGCCCTCCTCCTGCTAAAGTCAAGGAGCAGCGTGAGTGAGAAATACGTGTTTGTGGTTTTAAGACACCAAGATTCAGGGTGCCAGGTGGCTCAGTCAGTTAAGCGTCCAACTTGGGCTCAGGTCATGACCTCACGGTCTGGGAGTTCGAGCCCCGCGTCGGGCTTGGAGCCTGGAGCCTGCTTCGGATTCTGCGTCTCCCTCCCTCTCTGCCCCTCCCCCGCTCGCCCTCTGTCTGTCTCAAAAATAAATAAAACAGAAACAAACCAAAAAAAAGACACAGAGGTCGAGGATCGACACTAGCGTCTCTTGACTAGTACTGTGTCCAACTGAATTTCATATTGATCATATCATAGTATTGATGATGTTGCCAGATTTTCCTCTGAGTAGCCAATAAGGCTTTATTCTTAGAAGTTCCATTGTTACCAAGGCTGAATATTATTTGGTATCTACTGTTGGGATCTCCCCTTGCGACAATTACCTAGGCATAGCCTGCACCCTCTTGCCCACGCAGTCTGAGTTCTCATATACTCGTATGAACTCGTACCTTATGCCCTTTGTCATTTTGCCAGTTCCCTAGCTAATACTATTATTAATGTAAAAATAGCTCCAATAATAGCAGCTGTGCTTACTCAAGACTTACTTACACATGCTAGGCATTCTATAGATCACGTCACGCGCTGTCTGTCTGTAGCCTCATATCAAGCCTATAAAGTACTATGATCCCCATTTTACAGGTGAACAAGTGGAGGCTCGGCAGGGTGGGGTCGCCCAGCCAGGTCTCGAGCTGGCTTCTCCCTCTCTCTTTTTTTTAATGTTTATTTATTTTTGAGAGAGAGAGAGAGAAAGAGAGACAGAGCATGAGCGGGGGAGGGGCAGAGAGAGAGGGAGACACAGAATCCGAAGCAGGCTCCAGGCTCTGAGCTGTCAGCACAGAGCCCGACGCGGGGCTCAAATTCACAAACCGTGCGATCATGACCTGAGCTGAAGTTGGACGCTTAACCGACTGAGCCACCGAGGCGCCCCCTGACTTCTTGTGCTTTCTAGAAGCCACTTTCTCCTTCTCTGGCCTCTATGACGCTCAAGGCTCCTGGTTCTCCTCTGAACCTTTCTCACTGCCCATCTCTGGCTCATTCACCGGCTCTTCTTCCCGCCCTCACCTGCTGCAGCCCCCAGCCCCCAGTCTCTCTCTGCTCTCTGCCTCCCTCTCCCCGGCTGGCAGCTGATCTGGAACCCGCATGTCTGGCCTTCAGCTCACACCTGGGCCCCGCTGCCACACTGCCACCTGTCCCTCTGCACGTCCCACAGTGGCCAAAACTACACAGCTTGCCCTGAGGAAGCGGCTTCCTGTGACTTCCCTATTTCTGCCCATGACTTCATTCTTCTCTCAGCTGCTCAGGTCCCTTCATATTATCTGCGATTCAACCCTTTCTGCCAACACCCAAGGACATTCCATTTTCCAGCACACCTACTGATTCGCATTCTTTCCTGACCCCACAAGTGCTCATGGGATCAAGTCCAAACTCCTCCCTTCTGGGAAGTTAAGGCCCCATGTGATCTGACCTCTTCTCCCCAAAAGGCCCGGGGCTTTCTGCTGTAATCAGACAGTTCTTGTCGCATCTCACGATGACAGAGGGACTTGGCAAGGAGCTGCTCGGGAAGCAGCTGTGGGGACCAGGCCAGTGATGGGGCCCAAGCCCATAAGCAAACAAAATCAAGGGCACAGCGAGCAAAGGGCAGAGAGAGCGGCAGGTCCAAAGGGCACACAAAGAGCACCAAGCTCGTTAGGAATCACAAGAGAGACAGTCCAAGGCCAGCCAGGTGAAGACCCATGGATCTGGGGGCGGGAGGCAGAGCAGAGTGGCCGTGGGGTCAGGGCAAACCAGCGACAAAGAGGAAGTGTGCCAAACAGGCAAAGCCTCAGTCGCCTGGCGACCCACATAGGCTGGCTGGAAGGCTGGCGGGACAAGGGAGCAAAAAAGCACTGGCTGGAAAGCGAAGTCGCTTTTCCACCACAAGAGCGTGTCTAAATGATCGATCCCGCCGGCTCTCGCTCACACTGACCTCCCTACCTTCTCTCATAGGGCCCCACTCGTCCAAATCAACTCATCTTACAGGGCCACACAAACCTCAACATCCAAGCCACCAAAGTACCACCTACCTCTTTCCCTAAGCTCCTTTAACATGCCCCTGAATTGTTCGTTCGGACCCTTCATCACATGGGTTCCTACCCAAACTATCTACAAACTCCAGGGAGCACTGAATGTGTGCAATGCAGTGGCCACAGAGAATTCAGGACATTTTAAGACGGTTGCTCTCTTTAAGCCTCTCAGAATAGAGTTGGCCTGAAGAGGGAGAGACACACACATGGAAAGGATACCGCCTTCCTTCCTGTCGTCAGGTGGGAGCCACAGGGACAGCAGAGGGCAAGGGTTAGAGAATGCATCAAGAGTCAGCAAGTGAGGCGGCCTGGAGGGAGTTGTCGGGAAGGTGGAAATAGGAGTAAGGGGATTATGTGTGTATGAGAGGAGGCGAGTGTGAGGTACACACGGTGAAAGACTGAAAGAACAGGTTACTAAATGTTAATTGACGAACTTCAAAAAAATCTATGTCCTGAGAGGAATCTTCCTTTATTGAAAGGCCAAGGAAGGAAAAGTCCCAACTGTTATGGCCTGGCAGATTTCAAATTAATAAACAAAACAAAACAAAAAACAAAAACAAAAAAACAAACAGGGGCGCCTGGGTGGCTCAGTCGGTTGAGCGTCCGACTTTGGCTCAGTCGGTTGAGCGTCCGCAGTTTGTGGGTTCGAGCCCCGCGTCGGGCTCTGCGCTGACCGCTCAGAGCCTGGAGCCTGCTTTGGATTCTGTGTCTCCCTCTCTCTCTGCCTCACCCCCATTCGCACTCTGTTTCTGTCAAAAATAAACAATATTAAAAAAAAAATTAAAAAAAAAACATACACAGTTTCTCACTTCATGTTAGTGAGGAATTAGTGTTCAGCTTTTGTGATCCGGCTGAAAACACCAGCTCAGGGTCTTGTCACAGGAGACTGTGGTGTCACAAGCCACAGAAACGTCAGGCTAGTGTGGCAATGGCATCAGTGGCCAGCTGGAAGATGGAACAATTTGTGGCCTGCTGTTTCTCACGGATCTCTCTGTCCCCAGGAGGCCACAGGCGGTTCTGGATCAACCACTGACCTCCAGGCAAGAAGGTTTCCCAGATGCACTGGATGGTGGCCTCTTTTCACGGCTACCTCAGACGCTAAGCAGTCTGGCTCAAAGCCGTGGCCCGGGCCGACCTAGAGCCCTCGCACCATGACGAGAACCTGGCAGAGGTTCAGGGCGGTTCAGAAGCTGCCTCGAGGGCTGACTCATTTCCGTGGCTCCTGGGACACTGCAGACAGCCACCGTGGGCAGATGACCAGCTCCGAGGAGGGCACAGCCCTGGGGGGAGGGTGGCGCTCCGCCTGCCAGACAGTCACCGGGTGGCAACAGGGATGGCGTCTCATCCAATCGCGCGAAGCATCGATCTGTCAAGGATCACGGTTTTCTGCAGCAGTGAAAGCTTCGCTTCGTAGACTTTCACGGAGCGGCAGGTTTCCTTTAGAAACGCAGGAAAATTCCTTCTTGAGTCACTACGATGCCACCTCGCAGGTTGTGATCCTAGAGCCCAAGGCCCTCGACAGACTCCACCCGTAGGGAAGTCATTCTCAAGGCTGCTGAGGGGGACTGGTTCCTGCACTTGCGCCTCCGATGAGGGCGGAACGCAGACCACAGTCCGCTCTGAGCTCCGCGGCGCTGCTCGGAAACGGTGACCACACCCACTCACCCTCCAGAAGACAGTGGCCACCTTACTGTCTTGATTATACTTTTACCAATAAAGTAGACACTGCTCTGGAGCATAAAGTACCCTATCTATCATAATGAAGGGAGACGTGCCGGGAAGTGGGCAGAGAAAAAGACCAGTTTGGGATCAGAACCGGTGACCAGCGAATTTACAGAGTCAATAAACACGAGCAGCTGATAAACGGTGGCTACTCTTAGAAAGGTTAGACTTTCTGGAAAACAAGGTCCATTTCCTGCTCCTGAGTACTGGACCAGCTGTCAGCCAACTACATATACTGGGAAGGACCACAAAATGGATCTGACCCCTGGCGAGTCCTAGTAAGCAGATTCCGTTTAGTAAAGAACTTTAAGTAAAGGTAAGGATGATTGGTGGACAAAGACGGACCCTGGAGCCTAGTCCGGGAAAGACCAGAAAGGGGGGGGGGGGGGTGACCCAGCGATGGGACAGGCTTGCTCGGAGCAGAGGTCCACCTGCCCATCGGAGGTGCTGGGTTTAACTCCGTGGGATGGCGTCAATGGTAGCCCATGCCCCTTCTGCCGTTTGAAAGACATAGCAGAGCCCTGAAGAATAAACTCAAGCTGGACAATACAATAGGGCAGTGGTTGGTCATACATTTTTAGAACCGGAAGCGATCGCCTTAAGGAGGTCCAGGCACATGGAAGATGTGCCTCTTTCCATCTGAACTAAATCACGGGAGTCTTGAATAGTTTGGATGCCGAACCTATTAGATCTTTCAGCAATTCCTGCCCGAAGGCACAATCCCTAACAAGAAGCTACAGTCTCTGTCCCTACCCAGGTTAGAGAAAGTAAATGAATTTTCTCCCCAGCCTCAGCTTGGTCATCTTAATGCAGTGCAAGTGGCCTCAAGGATGACAGCACCTGGCTCCTGGCCTCCTGGATGGGTGATCTGCTAGGGCAGAGACAGTGCAGGTGGGCAGCATCTAAAAGTTGAATTAAACCAGGCCACTTGCCAACTAACCACCCACCCCCAAATGCACACCCGTGTGTCAAAAACTCACCATCTGATGGCAGAAGACAGTGAGTAACACAGAGAGGGACCAACCCATCCCCGTTTGGCTGGTACCTCCCCTGTTTAACATCGAAAGCCCCACGTTTGAGGAAACCCATCCGTCTTGGAAAAGCTGGGATGTGTGCTCAGCGTAGGCACAGAGGACAGTATCCCGGGCTTATTGGCAACTCTAACCTTGACAGTTTGGGTTCGGGCCATCTCATCGGAAACACAAGCAATTTCAAGAGGAAGTCACCCGAAAACATGACCTCACCGATGCTAACCATCAATATGCAGTCTCAGTAAAGATGATTTTGAGCCTTTCATCTTTCAAGTGCCCTCTTAAAACTTCCGGGGAAATGTGTCTACATAAGAAGCACATTGTAGCGCTACAGATCGACTTATCAGCTGTTAACGATTCACCACAAGAATCTAAGGAAATATTTGCACAGCTCTTAAAATGGGTAACTTAACAGGTCAATGAAACTAAGACACTCGGTAATTAGGAGTTTATCCTATAAAAAGCACAAAGCTTTAGTGTTCGGCCAAGGAGGAAAGGATCTAAATCCGATCTGGAATGTCTCTGTGAACAAGAGGGAATTAAGAAGAATTTAAGCCCAAGATAATGAAATTCTTTTCAACTTTAACTCACTATAAATAAGCTGTGCTGGCTCCAGAATTTCCACCCGGGAGGGGGCTGGGGGCAGCGACCCGACTGGAAGGGAGCGTGCGGAGCTACATTTGCAGAGCGTTTTACTAAAGACTGGGCAAATATCAGTCGTCCATATGTAAGCCCCTCGCCCCCTAGCTTCCCTTCTGCCACTGCCACTGTCACTGCAAATAGTCGGCCATATATATATACATTTAACGTTTATGCATTTTTTAAAGATTTTTTCAAAGTTTTTATTTATTGATTTTGAAAGAGAGCACAAGTGGGGGAAGGGCAGAGAGAGCGTGAGAGAGAATTCCAAGCAGGCTCCGCGTTGTCAGCACAGAGCCTGACGTGGAACTCGAACCCACGAACCATTGAGATCGTGACCAGACCTAAAGGTAGATGCTTAACTGACTGAGCCACCCAGGCACGCCTGTTTATTCATTTTTGAGAGAGAGAAAGCGTGAGCGACAGAGGGGCAGAAAGACAGAGAAAGGGACAGAGGATCCGAAGTGGGCTCCTGAGCTGACAGCACAGAGCCCGATGAGGGGCTCAGACTCATGAACCGTGAGATCATGACCTGAGCTGAAGTCGGACGTTCAACCGACTGGGCCACCCAGGTGCCACAAATAGACAGCCTTACAGAGAGAGCAAGGAAGGAAACAGCAAGGATATAGGGTCTCCAATAACTCCATATATCGCACTATTTATGTGATCAGGATTAGTGCTTCTCTGGAGCGTACTTCTAATTATTTAGTACATCCTTGATATGCAAAAATAGTGTATCCTGCACATCTGTGACAAATACAGTATTTTTATATATAGAATTGGGCTTTTATTAAGAGTAGATAAAAGAGGAATAGATACTGTCAGGAAGTAGAATATGTATGAAGCCATAGGGAGGGGGTTGATACTGTTTGAGAGAAAAATCAGAAAGCAGATCTCTGCTTTGCTGTCTCAGAAATAACCAGGAACCACAGCTGTGCATTAAAAAAAAGTGCCTCTAGAAAATTTCTACAATGAAAACTTTAAAAAAATTTTTTTAATGTTTATTTTTGAGAGAGAGAGAGAGAGAGAGAGCGAGCGAGCATGAGTGGGGGAGGGGCAGAGAGAGAGGGAGACACAGAATCTGAAGCAGGCTCCAGGCTCTGAGCTGTCAGCACAGCTCCCGATGTGGGGCTCGAACTCACGGACCGCGAGATCATGACCTGAGCCGAAGTCAGACACTCAACCGACTGAGCCACCCAGATGCCCCTACAATGAAAACGTTTTTAAAAATGACCCTTCTTTAAGATCACCGACACGGGTATCAGAGAAGTAGATCCTCAAATGTTCGTTAACCAAGACTCACGGAAACCAAAGACATGGACGAATTATGACGAGCACAACATTCCAATAGGAGCCTCGTTTGGAGTTTGTACCCTGGTGAGTGAGGAGGAGAGATGGGAAAAGCATAGTACGACATAAACCCATTAGCCACCTATGGAAAGGTCATGGCGTTTCTGCCATTCTCTTGCGAGTGTCTGAAGCAGCTTCAAAGAGGAAATGCTCAGGGAGGGCACGACACAGGGCAGAGTCAGCCGCTGCTTCTGGCTCGATGTTGGAATGGGTGTGGCTCTGATCTCCAAGTCTCAGGGATCTCTCGCCCCTACAGAGGACAATAATCCAGCTCCAGTGAGTACAGGTGTTAGCTGGCTGCAGAAGAGAGACTAGTCTCCAGGAGAGAAAGGACCCACGAACATATGGCTGTGGTTTTGATCACACTGCTTTCCTTCTCCGGACCCTGCGGGTTCCTACACGTCTCTTGTGCCCAGTAAAAGCACCTCAACGATCTGTTTCTAGGCTTGTCTATTAGCTAAGCACTCCGCCCAGCTCCCAAATGCCTTCATCCTGAGCTACACCGCGACCCACACCGACAGGCCTGCTCATGAGTGAAAAAGCAGAAGCCTGGCCTCCCACAGGGAATATAGAAATTTCAACAGCAGGCTTCCAGGGATGGGGCACCTGCTTCGTAGCTTCACTTCCCAACCAGGGCCTGGTGATGGAAACTTCGGCGGGGCCCGAGGGGAGGGTGGAGGCTGCAAACTGCTTTTATGCATATATCTGGGGTTGCCCCGCTTTAATTTAAGACCGAAAAAAACCCCAAGGTGTCTTCTTTCAGAAACAGCGTAAGTGACGTCCCCAAAACTACAATTCTGTCAGAGTTAAAGGCACACTGATTCTCTGGAGCGCAACATCCCTCACCCACACCCATCAGTGGGAAACGAAAGACCAAAGAGCATTATATTTAAGACCTGCGCGCACTAGGGATCCTGTCCTGTCTCCTCACGAGTGTGGCTCTGCATTTGGGACACCCGTACCTTGCAGATGAAGAAAAGAGATCGAAACGATTTCCCAGAAAACAAGGTGGAGTGTGTTGAATGGACACAGGAACCCCACGCTGGGGAAACACGCAGGCGGGAAGAGGGGGGGCTCGTTCTGACTGAAGAGGGGTGGGGAGACATCAGGAGAATTTCTCAGGATAGATGCCAGGAGAGAGGCGCTCTGGTGGAGGGAGAAAGGAGGGGGGACCTGGGGACGGCCCGGGGTAAGAGCTCAGGAGGCAGGCACTCAGTGGGTCGCAGGAGAACGCCACAGGTGGTGAGGCCGGACAGGTAGGTTGGGGCCACACTGGTGTGTGGGGTGCCGGCCTGCTCCAGGAAGCCAATTCGGGTGGTACTGTGACACATGGGTGGGTCAGAGGCAAGGAGGTGACTCAGGACACTCTGGGAAAAGCCCAAGGGAGTGGTAGTTACACGGGTGAATACAGATGTAAAAGGTCCTGACCTGTATACTTAAGGTTTGTGCATTTTACTATATGTAAATGATAGCTCAAAATACCCTTTGTACTTAGAGCGCATAAAGAGAGGGAATGACCCATCCCCCTCTTTAGATTACATAACCTGTTGGGTTTTTCTGGGCTCTACGCAGAGCAGGCTGGAAAATCTGGGAGGGAGATACGTTATTTCCAACTACTTTAAGGATAAAGTAGGTAAGTAGGAGATGCATTGTATAGGCGACTTGCTGAGTGGGTCACAACAGCACCTTTCCAGACTCTCTCTCATATTTGTACTGAGTGTAAAGTGACTGGCTAGCACCGAAGTCAATGAGAGTGGGGGAGAGAAAGAGAGAGAATCAGCAACTACAGGAGAGGCTGAAGGAAGCCACAGTAAGACAGAGAACGGCAGGTTATTGGGAAAAAACTCCACCAAGACCGTGGAACTTCAAGCTTCTCATTCTGCACAGAAACCATTTTCACATGCTATTGCAACCTATGTTCCCAACAAGCCTAGAATTCCTGTTTTGCAGATGAGGAAACAGAGACAAAAATACGAAGAAAAGGGAAACCTACTACATTCCTGAGATTATAACCTGTAAAAATTCCAGGGTATCTGGGTGGCTCAGTCGGTTAAGCGTCCAACTCTTGATTTTGGCTCAGGTCATGATCTCTCGGTTCATGGGACAGAGCCCGGCATCAAGTTGTACATTGACAGTGTGAAGCCTGCTTGGGACTCTGTCTCTCTCCCTCTCTCTCTGGCCCTCCCCTGCTTATGTACACACACTCTCTCTCTCTTGCTCTCAAAATAAATAAACTAAATAAACTGTAAAAATTCCTCTGGAAAACAGTTTGGCAAAATATGTAAAATTCCTTAAACTGAGTATTTCTTTTTATACAGCAAATATATTAACAAGAATTTACCCTAGGAAGCAATCAGATCTCTATATGCATCCACCATCGCAATGGTTATAATTACAAGGATGTAAAAAAGGAAAGAGAAATGCCCAATAAAATAGGAAACTGGTTAAATATGTTATGATGCTTCACACGATGAAATGGCATTACATTTATCAATGGAATTTTTTATATGAGAGATGTTTCTAATTGAAACTTTCAAGTGGCCAGTTTGTATGCGTCAATCAATTATGTTACATAATAAACACATATGCACAAAAAACACCGGGGGAAAAAAAAGTCCTTAAAAAAGTGCTTAAAAATCCCAAAGCCCTAGGGGGCTACTGCCAGCCCATCCTAGAACATGGGGGATGGAAATAGGTAGGAGAAGGCAGATACACAAGAAGACCTTCTCTTTGCGTTCTCGTCCTTACTCTAGAGCCAGGACCCCCCACCCCCAGGGTCCTTCATCTAAGAGGACTTCTCTGATGCGTGGTTGACAACAGTGGTACTAGACGCAGGTTGCTCGTGCCAAAGGGCACCATGGGAGCGCTGCCTGTTTCATTTCACACAGAAGGAAGCCAAGGGCCAGGAAGGCTGTCACTTGGTCCTGGTTTCCGCAGCTCGTGTAGAAGTAGAAGACCGAGGTTTCCATCCCAGGCCAAATTTCAATTCACAGTTTTTACTCTGTACCACTGCGGCCAACAGCCACTAGAAATCTGAATGGTTGACAGGATTCTCCAGCTGTTAAAAATCAAGTGTTAGAAAATACATAGCAGCATGGGCAAGTGTCCATGGCATACTCCGTATTAAAGCAGGCCACCCAATGCTATACAGACAGACCCCTGATTTTGCAGGGGAAAGTCTCTGCAGAAGAAAAAAAACCCACAGGGATGATCACCCAAGGAGTAACGGGATGGAACTTTGAGTAGGAGACTGATAGATGATTTTCATGTGGTTTACTTTACTTTTCAGTTTCAGAAAATGCATATGCATTAAACTTTTAATTCAGAAAAAAGTGGAGATTTGTAGCATCATCTAGATTTTCCCCCAATTCTGAACTGAGCTTTAGTCTGCCGGGTTTCACTGAAAGCAGACATTTCCTGAGAACAAAAAAAAAAGTGAATCACTAGGTAAATATTGATCTGTTGCTAAGGGATCAAGAAACACATCATGCCGTGTTTTCCTCCAGACATTAAAAGATGCGTTTCTAATGTATCTTTGGATAGATTATCTTAAAACAGATTCAAAAACTAATGTTGAAACAGAGAAAAAAAATTTATTCTCATAACATGTTTTCAATCTTCACCTTTCATCAGCTTTTTATTTTATTTTTTTTTCCTATAGCAGAACAGCAGGGGGATAAGATCTGATTCCACACCTAAGTCATAATAACCGGCTGCCTTCAGTCAGGTTAACCGAGTAACACCATTAGTTTGCGGGAAATCAGTTAACTGAACTTTCTAGCCCAGACCATTGTTTGTGAAGGCTGCAGACGGGCTTCCGCTAGGAAAAAAAATCTTCAAAGTCTCAGGAGAAGCACTTTCACCCATAACAGACATGCTTCCTGTCCTCAGCTTCAAATACATGGGAGGCTGTTACAGAAATGTGACACAGAGGAAGAACATCAAGGACAGTGGCTCCCGACAGAGCGATTAAAATAGAAAGAGGGTCACGTGGGAATCGGAAGGCCGCTCTGGGGCCAGTCCTGCCGAAGGCTCTCATCTCGGGCCAGCCCCTTAGTGCTCTCTGCTCACTTCTCTGCACCTTGAGAAGAGTCTGTCCATCTCTCCATGGGTAAGAGGGGAACCAAGGCTGGATTCAGTTACCGTCTCTGCTACTGGGAAGTTTCCTCATCCTCAAAATGAGAGGAAAAACGAGTCCAACCTTAAAGTCATTAAGAGTAAATGAATAATGTCTACAAGAGACTCAGCAAATTTAAAATGCGGTAACATAGACAAAACAGGGTAACGTGAAAACACTCTAGTGATAAGCTACATGAGAGCAGGATGTAGTTATTTCTAAGATTAGAACCTAAGTAAAAAATAAGAGGTTAGTTAGGGCGCCTGGGTGGCTCAATCAGTTGCGCGTTCGACTTTGGCTCAGGTCACGATCTCACGGGTTGTGAGTTCAAGCCCCACACTGGCCTCCTGCTGTCGGCACAGAACCCGCTTTAGATCCTCTGTTTCCCTCTCTCTCTGCCCCTCCCCTGTTCACTCTCTCTCTCTCAAAATAAATAGACATTAAAAAAAAAAAGGTTACAAGATGGAGGGGAAAAAGTGAATCCTTTTGTTCTTTGATCATTTGTCATGTTCAAGTCAGAGAGCTCAGATGTTTAGAATTTAACTGTTTAAGTAATGTTCCTACATGTTCGGAGAAGGCTGGTCCCATTCTCAAAGGGACAGGTCTCGGAAGGAAACAGTCTTTGGGGAACTACCTTCAAACTGTGGGTAAGTAACTGAGGCTGATCTCCACCACTCCCTAATTTGGGTTTCACCAGGAGGGAGCATGTGGCTGCTTAATGACAGGGGTGGTGTGGCAGTGGGGGTCCATGGAGGTCTGTGGCCAGGGATCCACTTCCACACCAGGAGAATGGGTGGGGCCATCTCAACGGGACGTCATATGGTGCCACACCTCAGGCTGAGGGAGACAGCATGCCAGAGAGGAAAAAGAACAAAGAGAACTGTCGGGTTTAATGTTTCTAGGTTATTTTTTAAAGGAAAACACGGAAAGAGGTACAAATCTGCTATAATCAACATTTTTTTTTTAAGCTTGGAACAATTATTATGGAATCAAACCATATGTGATGTTTTTCCAGAGCCTGGAAAACAGCAGCTTTTCTGTGGCCTCCTCTAGTTACCCAGGAACCAACGCTGGGTAGAAATTTGCACTCATCTAATCTATACATTAGCTTACCTAGTTACTTTATACCTTCATTTTTTTTCTCTAAAAATAAGATGGCGAGGAACTTGGTCTAGCTGGGTCCCGCTCAATATGAAAATAGGTGCCAATCGTATTGGCCAGTCCAGACTAGTGAATTCTCTAAGTAGTGAAGGGGCGCCTGGGTGGCCCAGTTGGTTAAGCGTCTGACTTTAGCTCAGGTTACAATCTCATGGTTTGTGAGTTGGAGGCCCATGTCGGGCTCGCTACTGTCAGTGCAGAGCCTGCTTCGGATCCTCTCTCTCTCTCTCTCTCTCTCTCTCTCTGTCTGCCCCTCCCCTGCTCATGCTCTCTCTCTCTCTCTCAAAAAAAAAAAAAAAAAAAAAAAAGAATAAACATTAAAAAAAATAATAAATTAAGTGGCGAAGAAAAATGCCGGCCGATTTGGAAAGCACACAGATTCTGTGCACAGCCCTCAGGGAGGAGAGCTTTCTCACCGCAAACGCTGCTGAATACAAACGACTTTCCTACTGCCCACTTGTCCCATCCCCCTGTGGTGATGTGAAGGCCCCTTAGCGGTTCCAAATTCGACATGATGACATCTGTACCGTATGTGACACTCCACAAGTATTAGGCGACACGACTGAGTTCTGAGTCACTCTCAACTTAACTTTTGGGGCCTGGCGTCACTGTTGCAACAAAGAAAACTCCACGCGAACACCCCAAACACACAAAGTCCACAATGGCAGCTCGTCGCCCTTGGCTAAGAGCAAGTAAAAATCAACTAGATAATCACACAAGACAAAGCAAGGGCCCAAACTCTCAGATGGGTCTGTGGCCCATCTGTCCACTCTTAGAAGAAGATCATTTGCCCGATGTCACCGACCCCCCTAGAGGGGGTGAGAGGTGCTGTCGGGAGAGAGGGAAAGCTTCTACCACCATCCACTGAGTATCAGAAACTCGAGTTTCCGCGCCGAGGGGACGCGGTTCAGGAAGACGGCTCTGCCGGCAGCTTCCATCGGATAAGGTGCACCCGGCAGAGTAGAATCGGCGACAAGAGGCACCGAGGCACCGAGGTGGTGAAGCAGCAAGAAGGAGAAAGCGGGAAGGGATTCAGACCCAGCAGAGCAAGGGACGCTTCGTGCCCCACGTGTGGCCCGAGCCCTAAAGGAAGACAGAGCTGTTCGGAAGACGTCACCAGGGAAAAATGACACCACGCGCCGCTTGAAGACAGGTGTGACGGAACGCAGACTGCCGCTTCTTCGCCATCAGGGTTCCTCTGTCAGAAGCAGCGTTCACCCTTGGCACCTCCCATCTACAGGCCCGGGCCTCGGGCAGGGAGACCTGGCTCCCTCACAACGCAAGTATTGTCTTGGCTACTATTCAGTACTTTTCTTTTTTTTTTTTTTTTTTTTTTTATTTTTGGGACAGAGAGAGACAGAGCATGAACGGGGGAGGGGCAGAGAGAGAGGGAGACACAGAATCGGAAACAGGCTCCAGGCTCCGAGCCATCAGCCCAGAGCCCGACGCGGGGCTCGAACTCACGGACCGCGAGATCGTGACCTGGCTGAAGTCGGACGCTTAACCGACTGCGCCACCCAGGCGCCCCTATTCAGTACTTTTCAACGACGGAGGTGGAGAGTACCCAGCTAGGAAGTCTGTGCTTTTTTGCTCAGTAATTATTTTCGGTAAGGACAGTTCCTCCGTCTGAGGACGGACAACAGCACACTTGGTAAAGGGCTAGAATACGACCTAAACGTGACGACTGCTTTCCGCAAGGCCCTCGTCACGGACGCTGACACCGCAGTGAGGGAGGGAAGCTTCTAGGCAACAAAGATCCGACCCTGTCTCCTACCCTCCAGGATTCAAACACCAGATGTGTACTGAGACTGTGGCGGTTTTGACACCAATGACCCTATCCTACATGGATGCCTTGAGGACAGAATGTGACAAGATTCTCTGAACACTGCACCAGCCAAACAGATTAGCAGAGGGGCATACAGTGGGCGCGAGGTCTACTCACTCTTTGGTCAGAAGAGGACAGGACTTGAGCAGAAAGCGCGAGAGCCCCGAGTCCTGGAAGTAGAGGTCAGGCGGGGCCGTGGGGCTCTTCAGATTCAAACACCGGACGATCACATATAACACGGCAGCCACTGCGGCCAGCTTCACCCCGTCAAACACGGCCGGGAGCTCGGGGGTCTCCAGCATGGCATTCATCTTGATCTGGGGAGAAGCACACGTCTAGGGTCAGAAGCACAGGGAGGAGGGGAGCAGCCACCACACTAAGAGGCAAAGCCAGCGAGGAGATGTCCATAGCGTCCCCGGGCCAACTGCCATCGGGGCCTTCGAGCCATCACCGGGACTGGCGACAACCCAAATCACACACAGTCCCGAGCACTGATAAACTGGGTAGGGTTTTTGGTTGTTTTTAATCTAACGAGCACTTTGAAGATAAGCAACTTAGAAAATACTGACAAGAACATCCTTTGGGGAGCAGGGGAAAGTCCAGCCAGAGACTGGGGCGGCACGCTGGTTTCTGTGGACCGGCGGCCGTGAATCGCTCCGCACCAGGTGTGTGCGAAGTGACATGGTGACAGCCTGGAACAGAGACCGGGACGGATGCTACTGCCTACACATGTGACTATCGCATCCTCGGGTCCCACCCCCTATTTTCAGAGCAGGAGGGGAGAAAGCAACCTGGGCGTGACTCAGTCATCTGCTCCTCGGGGGGCAGCCCCGGTGCTGGGGTCAAGTTCAGACTCGGCCCAGGTGGCAGCGATCTTTGACCCTGGGGGTTTCAGGTAGTGTGAGATGCAACTTGGCCAATTTTTTCCCCCCCAAGGGTACCTGACTACAACCATTCGTCCCCAAATCAGGGTAAAAGTGGACCGCCAGACCAAAACCAAAATTCGGGAGTGTGGAAAATGTGTATGCAGATTTGGCTTTTCCCCCAAGCTCTCCTAATAGTTTATCTTTTGTGGTAGCTTTACCTTACATACAACACACACACACACACACACACACACACACACACACACACACACACAAACCTTCCAAACACAGAAAACCAAACATCAACAACAACAAGGGCAACAGCAACAAAAATCCAGTCTTTGCCTTGCTGCTCGGAAGAAAAACAGCACATTAGCTGTTACCTTAAAAATCAGGGAAACCACAAGCTAACAAAAAGGAGAAAATGGTAACTCACAGCCAAGGTAGCTATGGCAACAGCTTCCCTGGAATGGCGTCTACTAGCCTCTGCTAAAAACAGTCAGCAGAGAACTCCGGTGGCCAACAGTACAGGCAGAAGGGGCAAGACACAACAATCTCCCGAAAATGCGTGGGGGCCATAACCGGATGAACTCCCTAGAGACCCCCTTTTCTTCTTTACCCCAGAAACCCTTTTCAAAGGTCAAGGTGACTCTGGCAAATGCAGGACCCGAACATACTGCCGATGATTTCTGGCAGGGGTTCCAACTCAGTAAGAAAGGCCATCAAGGACCATGGCTCAACTAGCCTTCCACCGTCAAGGCAAGAAAATAATTTTCAAACATCCAACATGGGGCGCCTGGGTGGCTCAGTTGGTTTAGTGGCCAATTCTTGATTTCGGGTCAGGTCGTGATCTCACGGTTCCCTGCTTGGGATTCTCTCCCTCCTTCTCTCTCTGTCCCTCCTCCGCTCACTCATTCTCTGTCTCTCTCAAAATACATAAATAAAAACCTAAAAAAACTTAAAAAAAAATTTATCCAACACAATGTTGAATCAAGGCTAGATCTCAAAATATACTTTCAGCTGTATTAACCTTTGAACCTTTATGATCAGACAGTTGCCTTAAAACCTAACTTCTGGACCCGTGTCACCTCACTCCTGGGACCATGTCTCCTAAAGTCTACTTATAAACCCCTAAGACAGGATTCTTAACTTAGGGTCTGTGGGTCCCCTACCGTACTCTAGGGTCCAGGAACACCCTAAAATTCTATGTGAAGGTTTGTGTGTACGTAGCTTTCTGTGGTGAGGATCTGCAGATTTAATCAGGTTCTCCATGGGGTTTGCGGCCTCAAAACATACACAGCACCACAAAGCGTTCCACAGCGCTGGTCCCTCAATTCACCACAACCCTGCCACCTAAGCCAGTCGAGCCGGCAGGAGACAAATTTCCAAGATGCTGCTGTTCACTAATACGGGTTTTTATGTCTAGCGAGCAAAGGGCCCAAAACAAGATCCAGCAGGAGTTCCAAAGTCTCTCTGACACAATGCTGGTAACATGGCTCTTTCTTGTCCCCTTTGTTGAGAAGAGAACAGACAAATGCAGCAGGTGGCTTTACCAGTTTCCTTGTGGGTCAAGAACTGAAATTTTATTGAATTAAGAAAATAAGTCCCTCCCTCCCCACTTCCTCTCACTGCTTACTCACATAAAGGGAGGAGAAGCAAAAATAAAAGTCTGAGCCATACATACCTCTATGCCCCTTGTTCCTCTCTACTGAGAATATTAACTGTCCTTGAAGAGTTGTCCAGCGGGGCCGCTCAGGTCAGATCTCTTATTCAAATTAACCTAAAAGCTGAAAAGATGAGATGGTCAGGTTCTAAAGGATGAGAAAGAGGCAATTTAATTAAAATGAAAACACAGGCGAAGTTTCTCTTCCTTTCGAGTCTTTATGGAAAAAGGCAATTTCTTTCATTAACACGAGTGCCACACTCTCGGCCACTTGGCTGTTGGCACAAACCTGCTGGGGAAAATCTTGGTGGAACCACACGCTGACGGGCTCTCTCTGGTCTCCAGGACAAGTTACCTGCTGCGTTCAGAACTCCGGCTAAGGCAAACCCACACGCTCTCACGCTTTATCTCCTAACATCATCTTCAGAAGCACCTGACGGGTATCACCTGGGTGACCGAGGCAATAACTCAGCAAGGCCTTAGGTCAAGACAGCAGTCAATTGACTCGTTCCTTCTCTCCCAAACATACAGCAACAACAGAAAAAAAATGTCACAAGGCTAAGGGCGTGGACGGGCTCAGAAACCCCGTCCCAGGAACAGCACAGCACTGGAAGCCTGTGGTGGGAAAGCCACATTGCCTGCCAGGTCTGCATCGGGGCTGGGGGCCGGGGGCTGGCCGTGGAGGGGCGCCAAGAGCTAAACGTGCTCCCTGTGAGTGGGGACCCAGAGCCGGGCCCAGTGCTCTGAAAATGCATGGCTTCCAAAGCAGCAGGGGAAACAGGAAAGAGAAAGGGGTGGGGGTGGAGGGGCCAGCCAGTGTTTACATAGCGCGATCTACGTGCCAGGCTCTGTCCCTGGGACATTCCGTGCACAGCAACGCGTTGCATCCTTGCTGCACACTGTGGAGGAGGTACTATTATTATCCCCATTTCGCAGATGAGGAAACTGAGGCATAGAAAATTTGAGCAACTTGTCCAAGGCCACCCAGCGATTAGGTAGAGAAACCAGGATTCGTATCTGGCTCCAGAGGCCCTCCTTCTAACCACCACGCTGTACTATCTGAAAGGAAGAAAAGACAGAGAGAGAGAAGCAGGCAAGAAAGAAAAAGGACAAGGCCGAAAACGCAGAGGTCTGAGACACCAGCGGCTTGCCCAAAGTCACACAGCGGTGAGACACACAGCAGAGCTGGGAACCCAGCCCAGTGTTCTCCGATTCCACCACGCTGAAATGACTTCAACCGGAAATGAAAGCCGGTTGAAGGGGGGACCCAATTAACCTTCAGAGTCGCCTTGCTCAACCTCAGATTTTTATTATTTCTTCGTATTCTGAGACAAATTAGCCACGGAGGGCCAGGCTTTGTTGAGGTGGGGACCAAAGAGCAAAGTCCTCAGCCACATCACAGCGCGCCTGACCTTTCCCGGGCTCGGCTGCCAATTGGAAAACGGGACGGGACGGACCAAAGATCCTCTAGCAGAAGCCCATCGGATGACGCTGCCTGTGGCTGGCATTTAAAAAAATGAGTTTATTGACTGCCAACATATAAACAGCAGGAGATTTCAGGTAAAAAAATCTGAATTTCTGGTGTCTCTTGGGGGAAAAAAAAAAAATCACGGTGCCTGGATGGCTCAGTTGGTCAAACGTCTGACTTCAGCTCAGGTCATGATCTCACAGTTCATGAGTTCGAGCCCTGTGTCATGCTCTCTGCTGTCAGCACAGAGCCTGCTTCAGGTCCTCTGTCCCCCTGTCTCTCTGCCCCTCTCCGGCTCCCTTGCATGTGCACGTTCTCTCTCTCTCTCTCTCTCTCAGAAATAAACAGTAAAAAAAGAAAAAAAAAATTAGAAGATTTGGCAACGCTGAGCTTGTGTTCTCACTTGGCAACAATGGATGGAGCTGAGAGGGGGCCGCCCCCTCCAGACGGGGCCTCTCCATCATGGTCCGCAACACTGACCCCCCACCCCCCGCCCCCCGCCGCCTGCTTAATCATTCAGGATGTCTGAGTGGTTCCTATGGGCATCAGAATACGCTACCCGTGGAGAAACCTGCATAACATCCCTCTGGCCCTGGATAACTCTGTATTGACTGAATATTCAAAACATACACCATCAGCATACATATAAATAATAAACTCACAGAAAAACTATGGAAGGGCGGAGTGGCACTTACGGTGTAGTGTGTTTTGTTGTTATTCACACTGATGTTTACCTAAGCCTTGACTTTTTCCACAAACGATCTGAGACGGATTCAAGAAAACACTGAACAGATATGCATGGAGAACGATCCAGAAATGTAGCAGACGGCTCACTGCTTCCCAGAAGGAAGTCTCCCCTTCTTCCTTGTAACAGAGACCTGTAAAATGGTCCTGCCTCCTGGGAAAAAACTACAGCTGCCCTTGCAGGTTGGTGAATCAACATGACTAAATTCTAGCCAATTCTGAAGGCGCTGGTCTGATTTCTCCGAAGACTCCCTAAAAGGCAGGGAGTTAACTCCTTTTCCATCCTTCTCCCTTCCGGCATCCCTGGAATGTAGGCAACATGGCTGCACCCCCAGCAGCCATCTTGGGCCATGAAGTGACCTTGAGGTCATTCTAGAAGCCACATTAAGATGACAGCAGAGTAGAAAGACAGAAGCCTGGGGTCCCTGATGATTTCATGGAGCCATTGTATCAGACCTGTACTGCCTACCTCCAGGTTTCTTTTATGTGAGAGAATAATCCCTTGCATGTTTAAGCCATTGTTACTTCTAGAATCTCTGGTCTGCAATTTCCAATGCTACAGAATGAAATACTCTTTTTTTTAATGTTTATTTTTGAGAGAGAGAGAGAGAGAGAGAGAGAGAGAGAGAGAGAAAGGGTTTGAGCAGAGAAGAGGTAGAGATAGAGGGAGACACAAAATCTGAAGCAGGCTCCAGGCTCCGAGCTGTCAGCACAGAGGCTCGAACTCACAAAATGCGAGATCATGACCTGAACCGAGTCAGACGCTTAACCAAATGAGCCACCCAGGCGCCCCCAGAAGGAAATATTATATGCTCAAATCTTTCCAGATGCTACAATCACTGGGTTATTAGAGTACAGACACTTTTTCTTCTCTTTTCCAAAATTCATAATAATAATAAATATTTTTATTAGGGGAAAAAAGCTTTAAAATAGCAACTAATAAAATCTTAGGAAGAAATTAAGACCATCTAGACAAGAAAAATACCTCTTCAATGTACACGATTATGTACAGGAACAAGCCTAGAAATGGACCTGAGCTTTCTGAGTGCGAAAGGAAAAACGGAAACCCAGTCAAACCTATGGTTCTCCAAAATCGAAAGAAACAGAACATGTACTGTGCTCTAATCCCAGAAAGCATGACAGATATGAAGGGGAAGCAGGGTTTTTCTGGCACCAGAGTTATTTAAAAAGAGCCTCTGCGGGACTTTATATAAGGGGACCTTGAGTGATGTGATAGGCAATGTCCTCCTACAACTTTTTTTAATAGCAAATGCAGCAGAGAATTAATTTCTGCAACCCTCAAAAAATGCCAAGGTTTTAAACTGAATTCAATTCAGTGAAGGCAACCCTATGAAGGATTTTAATTATTACTGTCCAGATATGCACCCTTGATCCAAGCCTTGGACTTGAAGTCCCAAGGAGCAGGGTGTCCCCAGGGCCACCTCTCTTGAACTTCAGTGGCTCAAGGACCCGACCACTGTACTAAGCATTGCGTAGGACCACGATGAAGTAGAACTCTCATTTTAACTGGGGAGAAAAGAGGCTTATCTTTTTTTAAAATTTTAATTCCAGTATAGTTAACATACAGTGTTTACATTAGGTTCAGGCGCACAAAACAGTGATTCAACACTTTGGTACATCACCCAATGTACTCCTTAGACCTCAACCCATTTCCCTCATCCCCCCACCTTCCTTCTGGTGACCAACAGCATGTTCTCTAGAGTTAAGAGTCTGTTTCTTGGTTTGTCTCTTTTTTTTTCCCCCTTTGCTTTTTTTTTTCTAAGTTTATTTATTTTGAGAGAGAGAAAGAGCGAGCTTGAATGGGGGGTTGGTGGGGAGAGAGGGGGAGGGAAAGAATCTCAAGCAGGCTCCAGGCCATCAGTGCAGAGCCTGACTCGAGGCTCAATCTCACGAACCCTGAGATCATGACCTGAGCTGAAATCAAGAGTCGGACGCTTAACCGACTGAGCCACCCAGGCGCCCCTGGTATTTGTCTTTCTCTGACTTATTTTGCTTAGCATGCTACTATAAACACAGGGGTGCATCTATCCCTTTGAATTAGTGTTTTTGTACTTTGGGGGATAAATACCCACCAGTGCAATTACCAGATTGTTAAGGTAGTTCTATTTTAAAAACTTTTTTTAATGTTTATTTATTTATTTTGAGGGAGAGACAGAGCACGAGCAGGGGAGGAGCAGAGAGAGGGAGAGAGAGAATCCCAAGCACCGTGAGGCTCAAACTCATGAACCGCAAGATCGTGGCCTGAGCCGAAACCAAGAGTCGGGTGCTTAATCGACTGGGCCACCCAGGTGCCCCGGTCGCTCTCGTTTTGACTTTCTGCGGAACCTCCACACTGTTTTCCACAGTGGCTGCACCAGTTTGCGTTCCCACTGCACTGTTGTGCAACAAGAGTTTGAAAAGAAGTTTATCTTAAGGCTATCTATACTTTAGGAACTTGGGGACGAGAATAAATTCGCCTAGGAAAAAATTAACCAGGGAAGGACTTATGGAGCAGCTAGATCTAGTGCAATTGCTGGGTTGTAGAGTGGTTCTAACAGAATTTAAGACGTATGTGTGAGTGTGAGAGAGGACGTGTGTGCGCGCCGTATAGGTGTATTAAATATGTATATGAAAATACATATTTAACACGTATATTAAATACGTATGAATATGTGTGTGTGCATGAAACCAGGCATTAATTAACTGGCAATTTCAGAACAAAACTCCTGACATTCGTTTTAATTTACCTTGCTGCATTTCATTTCATGGCGCTCTCGCTTTCCAATTCAATCTGCCACAAAGGATTAATATTCTGAACTTGTTCCAGGCATAGCAAACTACGCTGCGGTTGTACTATGTCGTGTGCCCCTTCCTCCCTTTTCTGGGCAGGCGAAATCTGGTTAATATGAACATCAGGCAGCCCAGGTGGGGAAAAGAAGCCACACAGAAGGTGGAGGGGTGGGGGTGGGGGCGGGGGCCGGGTATTGTGCCAGAGGGAAAGGAAGCATCTCCCCGCCCCCACCCCACCTCCAATCTCCGAGAAAAGAAGGGCTGGGCTTACCGCAGACCTGATGGGTCGGTCCTCAGCCAGAGAGCCGCACACCTCTCCCGCCCCCACCAGTCGTTTTGAGTGGATTTACTCATAAAATGCTGTAACTGATAGTTAAAACCGAGCGTGTAGTCTCTCCGTTAAGAAGGAAACCCCAGGTGCAAGGTGCTGCAAAATGCCCACGAGCAAAGGAACTTTCAGGGGTGCCTCAGTCTCTATGACATGCTTGCCTAGTAGTAGTTCCACCACTGCTCTCCCAAGGCCAAGGCCATTATTTTGAGATGGACACACAGAGGCAGTGAGACGGGCCACGGCTATGGGGCTGGGAGAAGCTCCAGTCTTGGGGTTCTGAGACCTGGGTCCTAGTGCCTGCCCTGCTCGTCCTATCTAGTGACCTTGAATAAGTCACTTAACCTTTCTGGGCCCCAAAGGCCTCCTCTGTAAAATGAGAGGATTCGGTTAGAAGCAGATGATGCCAAAGGTCTCCTACAGCTCAAAATTTCTGAGATTCTAGGGATAGAATTGCAGTCCGTGGCTAATAGGCACAGGAAAAACTCTCTGTGCTCTGTAACAAGAGACAGCCCCTGTTGCCGGCTGACTCGGTGCATCATTAACAAGACTCGCAAGAGCAACAGCCCTCATGGCCTTTGTTCTTCCTTCAAATAAGTTCAACATTTGTAGCTGTGCCACTTATGCCCGTAGCTCTGTCACCGTCCCTCCACCTGCGTGGGTGAATGACGATTTCAGCCTTGACATATTAATGTTCACTGATAACACAAAGGAAGGAAAGAAAAAAACGAGCGGAAACTTCAAACGCAGAAAACTCATTACACGGTGTGGCGGGATATGTAGCGTAGCCACCCCCCCCCCCCCCCAAATTCCCGACCGTCTGGGACCTGTGAATGTGACCTCCTTTGGATATCAGTTCTTGGCAGATGTCATTTAGATAGGGGGTCACACTGATTGGAGTTGGCCCTAACTCCACGTCTGGGGTCCTTGTAAGGAGCAGGAAGTTTGCACACAGAGATACAGACACGCAGAGAAGACCTTTTAAAGGTGGATGGAAACGGAGGGGCGCCTGGAAGCTCAGTCAGTTAAGTGGCCGACTCTTGGTTGCCTCTCGGGTCATGATCTCACAGTTTGTGAGCTGGAGCCCTGCGTCAGGCTCTACGCGGACAGCATGGAGCCTGCCTGGGATTCTCTCTCTCCCTCTCCCTCTGACCCTCCCCTACTCGTGCTCTCTCTCTCTCTCAAATAAACTTAAAAAAAATAACCTGAAAGGTGGAAGGAGAGACTGGAGCGGTGCACCACGGAGAACAGGAACGCCAGGGGTTGCCAGCAACCAAGAGAAATTAGGAGCAGCGCACGAAACAGACACTCCCTCAGAGCCCTCGGGAAGGAAGCCACCCTGATTTCAGACTTTCTCAGCACTGTGAGAGAATGTGCCCAGATGACCTCTCCCGACTCCATAGCTCCCCGCTTCTATCCTTAGAGGCCAGAGACACCCTCTGTCACGTCCTTCTGAAAGGTTCCTGGTGACCCACACAAGCTCCCTTGTACTATTTCGTGTGCCCCTTTCTCCGGCCCAAGTCAGCGAGCGGACATGAACGCTCACAGGCTACTCATTAACACAATTCAAATCGTATTCTGTGCACACACAGTATTGGCTTCCTGGCCTCTGCGGTTCAGCTGTCAGACCACCCTCTCCTCTCCTAGTATCAGTGACCTAAGGAAGCCAGAGACGGGGACATGTGGGGAGGGGGTGTCTCCTCCAACCTGAGGGGACCTGACCGATAGGCTCCAGTCCTTCTGTGGGTCTCACGGTAAATACCTCTTAAGGAAAACCAAGCCAAACCCCTAAGGAATATCTCTCTTTCTATTCCCCGCTGGTTAGACGTGGATTTTGTGTAGGTTCGGGCCCTGGAGCGAGAGAGCCCAGTGTCAAGTCCCAGCCCCACCGGTCATGGTGTTTGTCGTCGGGGCTCAACCGCGATCTGGACGTGCTGATCCAGAGACACTCCCGGCATCCAGCGAAGGGCCCCCAAATACGAGCTATCCCATCACCGCTACTAAGCCCTCCTCCCGTTTTCCTTAGAAAAGCTCCCTCATCTGACAGAAATTACCCTAGAAGATATTCTTTCCCACCTGACACAGAACCCTCCTTAAAAATGAAGTAACTGGCTGACTGACTGCTTGGACCTCCTCCCACAAGTCCGGACTTCACCCCGGGACACCCTCCTTCTTGATTCTTCCGATGCGGAACCATGTTGAACTTAACGAATCACTACATACTAAGTGTTCTTCATTCACCAAGTTCTCAGCTCTTCACAGTTCCAAGATGCGTCCTCGTTTCTGCACCGAAAGGGGTTCCGGTCGTGCTCCTGACACACGCGCCCTCTCTCTCCTGCTGAGGGGGTCCCCCCTTCCCCGTGGAAGGGCTGACCCCTCACCCACACCCCTGCCTGCGGGGTAAACTTATTCTGGCCTGGCCCTGCTGACAAACCTCTCCGACGCCCTGAAATAAAACCCCAGGCGGGCCCCGGAAGGCTCTGGCAGGCTTCGCAGGCCCCGTGAGGAGAGTCAGGAAGGCCGGTGGAAGGCCACGGCACACCGCCGACGAAACCCTCACGTCACCCCAATGTTAGCCTTGTCGGTGGCCGCTTGGTTAAAACGCAGTCAGCCCTAGACGTCGACAACGTGACAACTTTGAGGAGAAAGCGGGGACGGAAAGGGCCCGTTTCTACCCCACTTTCTCTGCCACTTAGCTACAAAAGTCAGAGCAGTTAGAGAAAAAAAAGCAACTAAATGAACAATCTGAAGAAGCCACTCCACAGGAGACACAGGCCCAGAGCACACTGCCAGGAGAAAGCCCGGCCGGCCGGCCGCTCACTGTCACTCACTGCCACGGGGCCGGGACGGTGTCCCCAGAAGGCTCCGAGGTACATCCTGGTCTACCCAGAACTGCACGCTTCTGACAGCCCGGGCTGACTTGGGGCCCCGTTCTCGCTCCCAGGGAGGTTTCAATGCCCCGCGTCAGCCCCTGTGACAGCAGCTCACAGAACCACCCCCCAGCATCCGTAGGCTGTTCCAGGCCTGCGTGTTCTCGCAGGGAGAGTTCTGCGGGGATGAGCCCTCAGGGTGACCGCCTCAAGCCCGAAGTGACGGACAGCCCTGGCAGCGACAGGCCGCTCCTGTCCTCAACAGATGCCCCACGAGGCTTCTTTTTGAACACTGAGCACTGAGGACCTGGACGAGACTTCCTCCAGCAAATCAGCCCGGGTGGCCGTCGGCGGCTCGTGTGAAGATGCCGGGAAGCGGCTGACGGGAGGGAGACGACACGGCAAGGAGGGAGAAAGCCCCCTGGTGATCTAGCACAGTATCTCTTACAGGTCAGGGGCTGCAAAACGAAGGGCCCGTCCGAAGTCGCACACAATTTGGCAGAGAGAAGGGGGAAGCATTTACAGATAATTAACTACATTTATGTTGACGTCGTTTTCACTTGTGGCCAAAATTCGGGCCTTGAAATTGCCTCTCTGCGCGAACTCACTCACGTATTAACTTTCATGTAACTGTATTCTTCCACAAAGTCATAAGGTCACACGCCAAACCGGCTACGTTTCGGAAGATGTCCTACAAGTTCCTAGTAAGGGGAGAGCTACCCTCTGTGAGAAAACGTGAACCTCACATGTCAACGCCAGGAATGGCTACCAACCCACCAGCTTTCCCGAAAGAAAATCACTAACCTAAAAATAGCAGGAGACTGAGTCACAGTTAAGCACGCACACTGAATTGAGCACTTTTACAAGCCCTTACTCAAATACAGAAAGAAAGCTGGCCTCTCCCATTAGCGAAGAGCCCTGCTGAAAAGGTACTTCTACTTCCTACCGGAGGACAAGGTCGAACGGGTAAAGTGCTTAGTAAAATCACAAGCAAAACGGTTTTCTCCACCGCAGAGAAACCCTTCAATCCTTACCTGAGAACAAACAAAAAATCACAAGCCAGGTGTTTCCTCTATAGAAAGCCTAGAATTTTCTAAAGGGACAGGCACTTTAATAAATATATTTGATAGTCCTACACGTGGTGTTACAAAACCTATTCTGTAATTAATACCAAAAGCACATCTCAGCTTACCGGAATCCAAGAAACTCAAGTGCCCAGTTTCCTGGAGTTTTTAAGACAAGGGTACAATTGGAGGGGCGCCTGGGTGGCTCAGTGGGTTGACGTCCAACTCTGGCTCAGGTCACGACCTCACAGTTTGTAAGTTCGAGCCCCATGTCAGGCTCTCTGCTGTCAGTGTAGAGCCTGCTTCGGATCCTCTGTCCCCCTCTCTCTCTCTGCCCCTTCTCCGCTCGCGCTCTCTCAAAAATGAACGAACATTAAAAAAAAACAACACAGGGGTACAACCAGAGGGAAGAGCATCTCCGGATGTACGGCACAAAAAAAAAAAAAAAAAAAAAAAAAAAAAAAAAAAAAAAAAATCCAGGCATGTTCTGGGAACGGCACGGATGCCACCCAGTCTTCAATGTCTGCAAACAAACTGCCAGAAGGAGGAAACTGGGGAGAGGGCCAGTGCCAGAGCAGAGCACAGCTACCTGGCTAATACGGCAAGGTCCACACCCTGCAATGAAAGCAATGACACATATGGCCTGCTATAACTCTGGCACCCGCCCTCCACCACGCGGGCGTCAAGAAGTAGATGTGTGAGCGGCGCCTGGGTGGCTCGCGGTTCAGTGTCTGACTCTTGACTTCGGCTCGGGTCATGATCCCAGGGTTGTGGGTTCCAGCCCAGTGTCGGGCTCTGTGCTGAGCGTGGGGGAGCCTGCTTGAGAGTCTATCTCCCCTGCCCCTCCCCTGCTTGTGCAAGCACAAGAACTCTCTCTCTCTTTGAAATGCATGAATGAATGAATGAATGAATGAATCAGTGAAGCAGATGTGTGAGAAGACCTGACCAACGTGTCAAGCGCCTTGCCCTTTCCCACGGGAAAGACACTGCCCGCAGGGTTAGCTCACCAGCCCTCCGGCCCCTCCTGGCTCTGTGGTTCTCCGCTGATGAATTCTGTCAGTTGTGGGAGAAAAGAGCTCCCCTCAGGGCTCGGCCGCCAGACCCTTTAACACAGGCCTAGAAAGCAGGAAAGGTTCTGGGCTCTTTGCCCTTCCAAGACTGAGAAGGTTCTGGAGGCAAGGGTATACAATGTGCATGGCATTTTAAGGCATGCTTTACTTATTTCTGTTTTATAAATATCTCAGATGCTGTGAGTAGAAACAGTATCGCATGCCAGCTTAGAGCGGCAGGCTTAAAGGTCACATGGATTCCATTGTGACAAATGCCCAAGTCTTAGAAGACAAACTCCACCAGCTCGATGCTGATAAATACGAAGGACTGATTCACACCCAGGCCCTTGGGTTAAAAATGAAGGCAAGGATATGAGATGATGAGACAGTCACCCATCTGGTCCTAACCAAGCCAGCCGCCACGCTGGGCCTCCGTGGAGGCCCGACCCAGCCTCCGCCATCAGTCCGGCTGATTCCGGGCACTCAATAGAGCCTCGTCCCCAGCTTCTAGGTCACAACCCAAGCGGAAGGACCCAGATGTGCTGGATCCTAGCCGTCAGAAGAGGGAAGGGGTGCCCACGTGTCTTCAACTAGTTGCTTCTGGTGGCATCTGGAGCTATTCTCTCCTCTGGATATGCTGTGCTGTGCAACTTTGGGCAGATCACTTGCCCTCTCTGAGGGTTTTGAAGTTTGCCCTAGGAGCCTGTGTGGTATAATGTAACGACGACAGATTTTAGAATCGGAGGGCCCGGGTTTGCGTTCAGGTTCTCCCAAATGATCTTAGGTGAATTATCTAAGTTTATTAAAAAAAATTTTTTTAGGGGCGCCTGGGTGGCTTGGTCGGTTAAGCGTCCGACTTCGGCTCAGGTCACGATCTCACGGTCCGTGAGTTCGAGCCCCGCGTCGGGCTCTGTGCTGACAGCTCAGAGCCTGGAGCCTGTTTCAGATTCTGTGTCTCCCTCTCTCTGACCCTCCCCTGTTCATGCTCTGTCTCTCTCTGTCTCAAAAATAAATAAACGTTAAAAAAAAAATTAAAAAAAAATTTTTTTAATGTTTTATTTATCTTTTTGAAAGTGAGAGAGAAATAGCATGAGCAGGAAGGGGAAGCAGAGAGAGAGGGGACAGAAGATCTGAAGTGGGCTCTGTGCTGACAGCTGCGAGCCCAGTGTGGGGCTCGAACTCACGAACCGTGAGATCATGACCTGCGCTGAAGTCGGACGCTTCACTGAGCCACCCAGGCGCCCAGAATTATCTAAGTTTTATGAAAGTTTGCTTTTTCTTCTATAAAATGGGGGAGGGGAGGTTACACACAGGTTATTAAGGGAAAGCAGTTAATGAAATTATGTAGATAAAAGAAGCTTTATAATTATAAAATACCCACAGATATACTCAAGATAAGGTTTGTAAGATGCCTTGAGCTTTTTAGAGGAAAGCTGCCTTATTAAATATTTTAAGATTATAAAAATGTTAGTTTTAAAGCAATAGCTAGGGACTTTTAATACATGAAGAGCATGGAATTGGTCCCTCAGGCTTTCCTGAGCTTGGCTTTATCAGATCCTTCTACAGAAGACACTGAAATAGCTAAAAAAATAATAATTCAAAAGCTCTAAGATGGAAAGGGCAACCCTCTGGATTGATATTTTTGGGGTCTTGGCTAAATAGATTCTTTTTCAAAGCAAAGAGCCCGAAGTAGGTTCACGCCCTCAAGTCTTCCCGTCTCCTCAGACATCGACACAAACATCTCACTGTTGTTCTAGGCCTCACCCGGTCTGGCCTCCTACTCGGGAAGCGAGCTTTCTCAGCCTTCTTTAAAGCACAAGGGCAAGTCCCAACTGCTGCCCTCGTCACCCAGCGGCCTCCTCCTTGGGTTTTTGTCTACACGTCGCCCATATCAGCCACGTGTCTGCTCCGAGCCCACCCCGGTCTCCCTCCACCCAACGCCGTAAGATACCGCGCACCACGGGGCCTCAGCCGCCAGCTCACTTTATAGGGGTTCCTCCTCTCCTGAGCTTCCCCTGTGGGCACATGTCTCCCGAGAGATGAGGAACCAGCCATCAAGGAAGATTTTTTCATCAGAAATGAGGGAACTGCTTCTCCATAACGGGGAAAGAGAGTGAGTCCGTTTCTCAAAAATTGATTTACTGGTATAAGCTGGGAGCACCCTCATGGATACAGCAGTGGTTTGTCCCACCCCCCCACCCCCCAACACACACACACACACCTCGTCCTCCACCAACCCCTGGAAAAAAAAGTGTGTCAATACCACAGGGGGTGGGGAGGGTGTTATGCAAATCCACACCCCTACTTCTGACATTCCACGCTGTTCTCCATGGGTACCAAAGGCATTAGCTTCATTCTAAGCTCAGTGAGGACTATGAAAGTATATAGAATACGTGGCATCCATGAAGTAACTGGAAAACAGTGCGAATCCATGCGTATTTAAGTATGAAATCCTAAAGTGCCAGCTACAGATACTGGAGGAATTCAAACAAAGGAAGCAGAAGGAAGAAGGAGGTGGACCCCTAGCTAGGGGTCCCTGGGAAGAGACGGGACAGAAGGGGAGGTGAGGAGCAGGGGTGGGTACAGACACCAGGCTGGGCTCCCAGGCTGAACCAAGGCCCAAGAAGGCTGGACAGTCAGGAGGCCGGCAGACAGGGCAAGAGGGTGGGGTCTGGGAGCAGAGTGAGTGAGTCATTACGGAATGAAGCTTCAGGCCTTTACTTACAAGAAGATGGCGCCACACACATGTGGCCTTGGCCGTGCGTGCTGTGCAGGTACGTGAAGGTCTGAGTGCACGAGGCAGTGGGTGTGAGCATTTATTTGGCTCCGTGCAACCTGATCCACGGGATGTTGGACAAGCATTGTCATTCACCATTCGAACATCATGGCATGCCCTCGATGGCATCCAAATAATTTTGTTTTTTTTTTTTTTAAATATACTTCACACACGATGTTACCACCAAACAGTCTTGTACGACCTGCTGAACTACACAGGAATCTTCATTTAGGGGCCCATCCCCTTAAGGCCCTAAAAACCACACCATCTCCCGCCTTTCCATTTTGCAAACACCCTTTCATAACGAGAAAATCTGTAAGCCTCGTCGCTACATGAAAGTAACGATTCATATGCCTTTCGTCTCTGTTGGGGATTCCACGCCCTTCTAATACCACCCTTGTGTGAATTCTACACAAGTTTAAATTTAATGGTGTCGAGCACGCAGCGGGGGCACTCTCTACACGTTTACTGACCGAGTCTGTGGGAAGGCCTGACACATCACCATCCGGGTCCCTTGAGCAGAATTGTCTGACAAGGAGATCGTGACACTAGGCTAAGAGGTACGGGTCTTTGTGAGTAACGGCCGCACTAGCGCGGAGCAAGAGGAAAAAAAACTCGGTGTGCCCTGGGCTGGCAGCCGTTTTTGGATATTTTAAAGAACATCTCAGAGTTCAGGCAAATAATTATCCATCTAAATGAAAGTTTTCCACTTTCCATCACTCAGAGAAGCCATTGTCTGATGCCATATTTCTTTTACCTTTCCCCCCGTTTGTCTGAAACGTATCTTAGTAAGTTCAAGGAGCTCTAAATCAATCTACTTCAGAAACTGCTTACACATAAAGAGAAGTCAAAGCCCAAACAGGCTGTTCTGGGTAGCAGAAGGAAGCAAAGGCACCCAAAGAGGAGGCAGACAGAAAGCTGCCTACTGATTGTTGGGATTCAGATAAATCCTGAAATACCTCTAGAAGACTCACAATTTTGGGGCGCCTGGGCGGCTCAGCCGGTTAAGCATCCAGCTCTTGGTTTCAGCTCCGGTCATGATCTCACAGTTCGTGGGTTCAGCCCCACGGCGGGCTCTGTGCTGACAGTGTGGAGCCTGCTTGGGATCCTCCCTCTCTCTGTCCCTCCCCCGCTCGTGCTTGTGTTCTCTCTCTCTCTCTAAAAAGCAAATAAACTCAAAAAAAGAAGATGATCTATAGAAGACTTACAATTTCTGCTCACGTACTCCGAAACAGCCAGTGCAACAAAATCGTCTATGGTATTTTCCAACTGGTGTGAACTCATGACATAATCCAGCAAATATAAATTTGAAAACGATTAATCCTAAATTAACCTGGATCGAAATGTTGGTGGAGTTACAACACAGGGATCTTTTTTGGCATCTAAGGGAAACGGAAAAATCCCTCCTCAAACATCTATGGCATCTGATACATGTCGGTGTAAATAGGTCAGAACAATTGTGGTTACAAAGACTTCTACTTCATCGAGATGCTTTCTGTGGGTGTGCACTGATGGGGTGGTGAGGCCACGCACAGCAGGGTGGGGAAATTCACAGGCTTTGGGGACAGATAGACCTGGCCTGAATGGCAACCGTACCATTTACTGACAATGTGACTTCGGGCAAGCTTCTTAACCTCTCTGCTCCTCGGCTTCCTGACCCATTAAGTGGGGCATAATAAGAGTGTCCTGCGATTACATTCAATAATTAAAAACTCAAACACAATGTGAACTTGGCAGTGGTGTCCTCACCAGAGGAGGGGCTTGGCTTCTGCAACAAGGCTAGAGAATCCCAGTCCAGAGCCAAACGTCCAGATCTACAAGCCTGGTTAGTCCAGCTCCCAGACTTGCCTGGGAGCGATCACGACCGGTCCAATCTAACCGTCTTCTACAGGTGACGAGTGGATCGTACGTGGACACACCTGTGTTCCCATCCCAGCCCACTAGCTTCTCTGTCAGCCACCCAGAGAAAACACTGTTTGTAAACCACAGGTTAGGGTGTGACGACCCTCACCTTGGGCCCCTGGGGTGTTCTCTGGCTGATGTTAACAAGTCACTGTATCTTGAAAACAAAGGAGGAGAACCAGATGATACTAAATATTCCTATGTGTAACTCTAATCAAATGCTTGTGATTGAAATACATCAGTTATTCCTCAAGCAAGTCACGAAATGCACTAAAGCTGACAGTGGAGACCAATTACATAATGTACTGTTTACAAGAGTGCGTCTGCAGACACTCCCACATTTGAGTTGCTATTCAAAATAGTTCTGTGAGTTATTATTAATGCAAGTGAGGAAACTGAGGCCCAGGGACCCTCCCGGTGCCAGGCTGTGGGTAAGGCTCTAGGAATACAAAGACGTGAGGCACCTACCCGTCTCAGAGGCTCTTTGTAGAGCTGGACGGATCCCGACTACTTTAGCCCCGTCGATAGGTGCTCTCTGAGCCTCTTCCATCCAAAGAGAGCCTTAAAAAAAAACCTGCATTCCTCTTAGAAGCTCTTTGGTGGCAAAGTCAAGATTTCTCTGGCAATTTCGCTGCAACACCCAGCTTTCTATGTAAAGTCAATAAATAGACTGATGAGTGATATTAATGATAGACTAAGGGAAAGGGGTTGTGTTTTCCAAATTGGGGAGAATATCCTCAGTTGTAAGCTACTTGGCATTTCCCATCATCTTGCTATTTAGGAGGGCACATTTTTCAATGTCACGGACAAGAAAGAGTAAGCACTTTATTTACGTGATCAGAATAGAGAAGGGCATTGCAGCCAAGGCATTTGGAAGCTAGAAGCTAAAAGTCCATGGTGGGAGCCCAGTTCAGGCCACACAGCGAGCTAGCTGTGGAGGGGCTGGAGGCTCACCAGGCATTTATGGAAAGTGACCTCGGGGCCAAGCAAGGGCTGATGGTGGGGCTGATGGTGGGGCAGAAGGTCCGGCCCCCATGGAAGGGCCGGACGGCAGCGGCCCAGCAGAGAGAGAGCTCAATAAATGTTTGCTGAACAAATGAACAGCTCCAGTGCAATCACATACTCCTAGGCATGTTGGGTTTCCCGCAACTTTTAGAGGGAATAATGTCATAACTGCATACCTGAGAAAGTTAATAGGATACCAAACAATGCACGTGGACATTTGCTAAGACGCATCATTCCACGTTAACTGAACAAAGCGAGAGAGAGGACCCCAGGCACAATACGCTGCCAGTTATATAAAAAAGAATGGTCGGGGCGCCTGGGTGGCTCAGTCGGTTGAGCGTCCGACTTCGGCTCAGGTCATGATCTCACTGTTCGTGAGTTCGAGCCCCACGTCGGGCTGTGTGCTGACAAGCTCGGAGCCCGGAGCCTGTTGCAGATTCTGTGTCTCCCACTCTCTGCCCTTCCCTCGCTCATGCTCTCTCTCTTTCTCAAAAACGAATAAACGTTAGGAAAAAAAATTAAAAATAAATAAATAAATAAACTTAAAAAAACAAACAAAAAAGAACCACAACGTGGCACTTTAGACACAAACAAATCAAGACCTCACAGGGTCAAAGAACAACTTCCAGGACTGGCTCATATCACTCTAAGATACTACAACTGCATTATCAACGCTGTGTAGTCCACACCACCTTAAAACACCAGGCACAAACCCACACCAAACGATGCTACGGGGAGGCCAGCCAGGCTACACGAACAGCCTGGTTTCCCAGCACTGTTTAAGGAACCCGGAAAAGTGGAACCTCCTTGACCAAAGTCCTCTTCTTCAGGCTCTCTTCAGGCCATGATTCCATTTCCACTAGCTCAAGCTTTTTAGCATTCTAAACCTGTTCTGTTTATCCCGGGACACCGACCTTCCCATATTTTTGGTATTAAAATATCTTTTCTTTTTAAAACAAAAATTTTTTTTTAACGTTTATTTATTTTTGAGACAGAGAGAGACAGGGCATGAACGGGGGAGGGGGAGAGAGAGAGGGAGACACAGAATCCGAAACAGGCTCCAGGCTCTGAGCCGTCAGCCCAGAGCCCGACGCGGGGCTCGAACTCACGGTCCGTGAGATCGTGACCTGAGCTGAAGTCGGATGCTCAACCGACTGAGCCACCCAGGCGCCCCTAAAATATCTTTTCTTAAAAGATGGCAACAATAGGGGTGCCTGCCTGGCTCAGTCTGCAGAGAGTGTGACTCTTGATCTCGGGGTTATGAGTTCAAGCCCCATATTGGGTGCAGAGCTTACTTAAAAATAAATAAATAAACAAACAAACAAACAAGTAAATAAATGAAAAGATGGCAACATAGGAGATGACAGGGCTTTTTTGGTTTCTTACCTGAAAAGATTAACATGTGGCAATCCTATGTTGGACTTCCTGATTTTTCGTGCTCTGACAGGAGTAAGTGAATAGCACATAAATACATACGAGGGGTGAGTGTGCACAAATGGGGCGATTTTCAACGTTTCTCTCTCTGTTAGCCCCAGGAGGCTGGAAAAAGCACAACTGATAAAGTCACTCCCTTGTATCACGTAACATGTATCTACGGTACGACTGACAGATAATGTGGACTCCCAGCGCTGAGCAAAGACCAGAAAGTAATGACTCCAGATTAGACTGGTTGACTAAGATCTTGGAGATTCAATTCGATTTCACGGTGACTCCAAATTAGACTCAGAGGGGGGTGCCTGGGTGGCTCAGTGAGTTAAGCGTCTGACTTTGGCTCAGGTCATGGTCTCGCGGTTCTTGAGTTTGAGCCCCACGTCAGGTTCTGTGCTGACAGCTCAGAGCGCGTAGAGCCTGCTTCAGATTCTGTCTGTCTGTCTGTCTGTCTCTCTGCCCCTCCCTGCTTGTACTCTGTCTCCATCTCTCTCTCTCTCTCTCAAAAATAAATAAACAAACAAACAAACAAATAAAGTTTTAAATTAGACTCAGAGGTAAATAAAAGCAAGATGAAGATTAACATACATTTGAAGAGGGAAACAGAACAGGCAAGACGTGGGAGCCACAGAAGACCAGAAGACCGTGTTTAATTCAGTGCAGTTATATAGAACATAAGTGCAGCCCTAGAAAATTCAAATATGAAGAACCCCAAAACTCCCTTCTTAGCGTCACCGCCAGAGAAAGCTTGGCCAGGCCGTGTCGGGTTCAGACCTTGGAAATGGTAAAGTGATTTAGAGAATTTGGGAAACACTGTTAAGGAGAACAACAAAAATGATATTCCCAAATGTTGCTTTAGGAAAGATGCTTGACGGAGGCACAGGTGGGAGAGCTGGTTTTTCCTGGGGTGAGAGACAAGGGGTGGGGCACTTAGCAAAGCTACCCAAACAGGAAGTCCGGTAGTGAGGTGCACAGTTCCTTCCTGATGCTCAGGGGCAAGGACAAACAGAGCCCGTGCCACGGTGCAGGAGACAGGGCTAGGCGTGACAGAGGTGCTGACATGTGTATCACGAAGGTCCAGGAATCTTCTCTGGAGACCAGAGAAAACACAGCAAGCTTCCCCTGGCAATTCCAGCACATTGTGCCCTGAGGGCAAGGTGAAGGGCCAAGGGTCACTGTTCCTCATCCTCCAATGCTCCCACTCTCCCTTCATAGGATGACCTTTAGGAGAAGCCCTCCACCTCACCTGGCTTCTTCTCAGGCTTAGAGCTACAAGATGCAGAGAAGAACCAGAGCTGCCCCTAAATATCCAGAAAATGTGTTAGGATCTCCATGCAAAGCTGCTGCCTAAATAAGATGGTCCTTAGCATCCTTCGCAACAGAAAGCAGACAGCTGAAATAGACCACCTCCATAAAAAAAATGCCCCCGAGGGGCGCACGCCTGGGTAGCTCGGTTGGTTAAACTAAGTGATCGACTCCTGATTTTGGCTCGGGTCAGGATCTCGCGGTCAGTCGTGAGTTCGAGCCCTGCGTTGGGCTCTGTGCTGAGCATGGGGCCTGCTTCGGGTTCTCTCTCTCTGTCTCTCTCTCAAAACAAATAAACATTAAAAAAAAAAAAAAAGCAAGGTTCCAAATAGCATGTATAGTATGCTACCGTTTGTGTGCAAGGGAACAGGATACTCATGATGAATTCGCTGCTAGATGTATAAAATATCCTGGCTGTGCAGGGAACACCTCTGGGGGTGAAGAAATCAGTAACGCTGGTGGAAAACATTAGGTGGCAGGGGTCAGGGGTGGACCGAGAGGAGTCTACGGTCTCTTCTTTGGTGCCCTTCAAAACGTTTTCTTTCATCCTGCGTTACCGATTTTTTGAATTTGAATTAAAAACGTTAAAAATGGGGGCGCCTGGGTGGCTCAGTCGGTTAAGCGGCCGACTTCGGCTCAGGTCATGATCTCGCGGTCTGTGAGTTCGAGCCCCGCGTCGGGCTCTGTGCTGACAGCTCAGAGCCTGGAGCCTGTTTCAGATTCTGTGTCTCCCTCTCTCTGACCCTTCCCCGTTCATGCTCTGTCTCTCTCTGTCTCAAAAATAAATAAACGTTTAAAAAAAAAAAAACGTTAAAGATGTTCTCAACGTAAAATAACAACAAAACCGTCTGTATGCAGCAAACTGAACACACGTGTTCATCTGGACAGCTGTTTTCCTGGCACACACCACATGATCCGTTTGTTGAACTGAATGAACCCCTTCTTAAAGACGACAAGAGAAAAATCAGAAACAAGGCAAACCCACGGGTATCAACGTTCCAGTTCTCTAGTAAGCTCTTTACCTGTCCGCTACTCCACTGTGACAAAAGATCAGAAAATGGGGCCCTTGTGTAACAAGCCTTGCAAGCAGCGGGATCCCAGGCACAAGCTTCACAGATAACGACGGGTCTGATCATCTGTCCGCACCAGCCATTTCATAAAAAGAAATCACTTAATCCAAAAAACATGATGCCCTGGAAGCAAGACAACACAAATAAATATGCAGATATGGAAAATGATCCTGGAGGGAGATGACGTCAGCGTGCACAATGACATCGACACAAAAATAGCAGCACAGGGGTTAAAAATGTCCACGGGCGGCCAAAAAGGTTGGGACATGAAAAGCTCCTACAACATTCTCATGCCAGACCACATCAAGAGGCAGCCTGAACTTCCAGCGCTCTGTTCCTGGGGATAGTCTGGCCCAAAATGGGACCAGAAGGCTGAAACACCGCATGCCCCGGTCATCTACGCGCTCAAATTGGTCAAGGGGTACTCAAAACCCACACTGCAATAAAAACCAGAATAATGTTAGCAGTAGATCACAGCAGAAATTCTGCCACATGAAATTCTATTATTTTGGAAGTCTCCCTGCTGGGGTTTTTAATAAAGAACCAGGTTTTAGGCAAAAGGGAAGCCAGACTCCACTTCGGTCTTCCACAGGGACCAAAGAAATTACCTCATGTTCTGGGCACATGGGAACCACCATATTCATTGTGGGCTCTTTCAGAGATGACCAGGAGGAAGGTGTAAGTGGAGGAATTAAGGAGTAACTGCGAAGGAGAAGCCTTAGGCAGGAAAAGAAAGGTGGGGGAAAAGGGGCCCATATTAACACACAAAGGAACGAAAACAATTATTCTAAGATGGCTGAGCTCTAGAACGTCCAAAACAAAAAACCCAAACTCAGAATCAACTCTTAAGAAGGTGTCAATCAGTGAATATGATAATCTTTGGTTCATTCTAGAAAACTCATAAACACACAGAAGGTAAAACCAAAAGTGACTAGATTCCTGCCAGAGATAAAGGTGACTGGTTATCTTCCAATTAGAAAGGAACTGGCTGTGGCGCCTGGGTGGCTCAGTCAGTTAAGTGGCAGCCCCTTGGCTTCAGCTCAGATCATGATCTCATCGGTTTGTGAGATTGAGCCCCGCGTCGGGCTCTGCGTGGACAGAAGGGAGCCTGCTTTCCATCCTCTCTCTCTGCGCCCCCCCTGCTTGCTCTCTGTCTCTCTCTCTCAAAATAAATAAATAAACTTAAAAAATAAAAAAAGGGATGGGACGCCTGGGTGGCTCAGTCTGTTAAACGTCCGACTTCGACTCAGGTCATGACCTCGCGGTGCGTGGGTTCGAGCCCCGCGTCAGGCTCTGTGCTGACAGCTCAGCACCTGGATCCTGCTTTGGATTCTGTGTCTCCCTCTCTCTCTGATCCTCCCCCTGCTTGCTCTCTGTCTCTCTGTTTCACCCTCAAAACTAAATAAAGAATAAATTTTTTTTTTTCTTAAGTAAAAATAAAAAAAGGGAACTGGCTGGCAAAGTGAGATAAGATATATTTATCAGAACCATGAAAGCAATAATGGAAAGGGAAGGGAAGGAAAGAGAACTGTCCCAACTAAAACGAGAGGAAAAGTCACTCCACGGCACTTTCTCGTTTATTTCAGGCTCAAGAAAAGAACTGGGAAAACATGGGAAAACCAGCGAAGAAGCTACATTCCCAGCAGAAATCAGTCACACGCTTGTGCTTCTGCAGAGGAAGACAGGCGCTGCGGGTGCTCCCCCTGCTCCAATGACTAAGTAACTTGCTTAAATGCATTTGACACACGATCCTTGAACTTCCAAAAAGCACTTAATACAGTGGCTCATGAAATCTTCATCTAAAAATGTTCATCCATTTATAATCAAGCTGCATCACACTGACAAATGGGCAGGAGGGCCGCACAGAGGGAACAGATATTTGGAAGGATGCCGTCAAGACTGGTATTATCAGGGACTTTGTTGATCACTCGGAAGGATTTCTTCCTCCCTTTTTTAAAGAGAATAAAAGAGATCTGTGGTCTAAATGCAGTGTAATTACAAAGGGAGGACTAACAGAGGAAATGAATTACATGATTCAATAAAAGAAAAAAAAAATTTTTTAAATGCAGTGTGACTTAGAAACCCCCACAGATGTCTCTGTTACAATGAAATCTGGAATATGTTTGATGACTTGGGGGCAGGGGGGACAGGGAAAAAAATTAGCTCCTGATAGAAAATATTGGATGGTAGATATGGGGGGGGGGGGGGAGTGGAAAAGGCAACTGAACATCAAATTTAGCAAATCAAGAGTGGTTACTATGTGCCAGGCACTGTTCTAAATGCCTCAGATATAGTAACTCATGTAAACCTCAAAACAACCTTCTAATCTAAGTACCATTATTATTCCTGTTTTATAGGTGAGCAAACAGAGGCACAGAGAGGTTAATTAACTGGTCAAAGGTTACAGATTGTAAGACGCAGGGCTAGGATTCCAATCCAAAATCTGTGCTCCTAACCCTTCTGGCTTCCCCTAGAATTTAAACACCAAGAGGGTCAGAGAATTACGAGTCAGGCATTGGCTAAATCCAGGGTTAGCAGATCACCCCTTAGTCACAGCTCCGTGATGACCAGTCAGCCCTGTGACCTCTGCGGGCCTTAGTTTCCTCACCTGTGCATTGAAAAGCTAGATTAGGCGAGCTCTAACCAAAGGTTCGGCAGCTCTAAACTGCCTCAAATCTATGCCGACGGTCTACGGTATATGGCCTGGTCTGCTTTCTGACCAGGATACTCAAAGATTATTTCATCCTAAAACAGGCAGCAAGTTGTATTAAGGTTCTTTCTCTGCCTCCTGACCTTCAGAAGATTATTATGTCCCCTCCATTCAGGCAAATGACAGAGAGTAATGAAAGGGGTACTGTACGCTTTCTCTTCTGGACTCGACTTAATGCGGTTGTAATGAAATGGCCCTCGAAAAGCTCTCCCTGCAGACCACGGGAACTGTGCTAAACCTACCCATCCCGGGCCCCTCTCAGGAGCCAGTTCTTGGAATCTACCCTCCCATCGGGCTACGGGAATGCAGGTGAAATTGACACACTGGAGGTGGAGCAACCAAAAGAGAGGAATTGGGGAGATGAAGACATGGAGGGCAAGGGAATCCCAATTACAGAGTTTCGCGGTGGCTAAATAAACCTTATCTTCTTGCCATACTCCATTCTCTTTGCTGACACCCACTCTTCAGAGTCGAGACCACAAAATTCATTATGGTGAACTCAACACCCACTTCCAAACTAACAGACCCCCAGAAATATCCTTCTCAAGCTGGGCCTTAAAGGTCACCCAGAGTGCATCTGTGAGTGAAGGAGGACCTTCCAGGTGGGTCATGCAGTCCCTCCTTTGAGAGTCCTTTCTAAGCATCCCTGACAGGTGGCTGTCATCTGGCCTCTGCCTGGACACTTCCAAGGTCGACGCACTGGCTGCCTTGCCGGACAGGCAGCCGCCTGCGCTGCTGGACAGCTCTCTGTAGGGAAAGCCCACGAAGCGCCTAGAACAGTGCCTGGCGTGGGGCCAAGCTCAGTAAGTGCGCCTCCAACTGGGTCAAAAGCTGCCTCCTTACAACTTGAACCCACCGATCCATGGTGCACCGCTGGAGCCCTGCAACGCAGAGACCCCTCGGATATCCGGGGCTGTAAACAGGCCCCTCGGCCCTCTCCTTCCAGGTGCGGATCCCAGACCTCCATCACCAGGCCTGGGTCGGCAGACCCCCTCCCCAAACCCCAGAGGTCCCAAGAGTGAGCACCAATGGAGAGACAGCCGGCAGGGAGGCCGCAGTCAGGGATGCCCCAACCTCGGTACCCGGGGCAGGAGGGGACAAAGAAGAGCTTTCAGAAAGGCGTATCCCACGCGCCGCGGTCCAGGCTGCCTCCCTCCCAGCCACTGGGCGAGCCGGCCCTCGGGATCCCCGCGGCGCCAGGTGACAGGCCCCGGAGGATCCGAGGCGGAGGCAGGGGCGCGATGGGCCGAGCCACGACGGGGACCTCGGGGCTCAGGGATCTGGCCCGACGGATCGTGGGAGCGATCCCGGCTTAGCGGAGCTCGCCGGGCCGTGGCTTTACCTGCGCGTGGTTGACTACCGCGTCCTGGTTTGCCCCTAGCCGGGTTCCCGAAGCTCCGCGGCTGCCGGCGGCGCTCATGGAAATGCAGCCGGAACCCCTGGCCAGCGCAGCTCCCGCCGCTACCGGCCCCGCCCAAGCAACTGCCGCCACGCCCCTGACGACCGCTTCTGCCACGCCCCTGACTCGGAACCCGCCCGCTCATTGGGCGGCCAAGCCGCTGCTCTACGAGCCCCGCGCGCTCATTGCACCCGGCGGGAAATCCATTGGTCAGCGGAGCTGCTTCTCAGGGTGGAGGCGGGACCCTCGGCGAGAAACTCCTCCACAGTTGGTTACCTTTGACGTCTTTAAGCCTGTGGGCTGAGACGCTATTGGATGAGACCAGTGCGGAGGGAGTGGGGAAAGAGGGAGGTGGGCTAAAAGATGCGTCGTGTTTGCTGTTGATGGGGGCAGGGTGCAGAAAGGGAGGCAGTTGTGACCGCGAGCTTGTTTGGGGGGCCGGGTAAGGTCAGGTGTCTTGTGAATTGAGCGGAGGGAGGCCAACTGGTGGTTAGCTCAGCTGCAGAATCTGGTGGCTCCAGGCCTACCGACTAACTCACCTGTAGCCCAGAACACAGCCCAAGACACCGGTCATAACCGGGAGAGGAAGGAGGTTGGTGAATCACCGAGCCGCAAAGAGAAGAAAGGATGTGGAGGCATCAGCCTCTGGCCCCTTGCAGCTGGTTAGGGTGATGGGGACGTGCTGGGCAGTGTGGACCTGTTACTGCCCCACTGCCCTTTCAGCACTTAAGATGACAGCCCAGTGGGAGGCAGCCTGCAAGAATGCAGCCTTTAGAGTCAGACCTGCTGTTGATTAGTACTGGTTGCATGGCCTTGAGCAAGTCACTTAACCTTTCCATATGCACCCTGATTTCTTCCTTTCGCAACTGGGAGTAACAGTGATAATTGACGAGGAGATTAAATAAATCTGGTAAACACTAAGTGCCTGGCACTCAGCAGGCATTTAATCAAAACTGGTTCTCCACCTACTCACCTCCATGGGTCCATGGAACTAGGCCCAGTTCTAAAATTCTATGAGCCTGAAACTGCTTTTGCAATGGCATGTGCTTCGCCAAGAATAGAACATTTGACTGACTTGAAATGCAACTCCTTTAAGGGCTGGACAGGGTCACCCTACCAGGGCACGGCAGGGCTGGAAGAGAGAGAGGAGAGGAGGAGATGGAGCATTTAGTGAGAGAAGGGAAGCAGCATTTGTAGCAACGTTAAGTCTTTTCCAGCACATTTCAGGCTTATGACAAGGGAGAATGGAGCTTCCCCCATCTTGTTCACCCAACTGTCCAAGGGCTCAAGTTTCATGGAGCGTGACCAAATAACCCTTTGAAGGCTGATCAGCCCTGGACCAGAAACCACCACGTAAGATCTTTCAGGGATTCCTGAAGCCCAGTCCCCATCCTGAAGGCATGGAAGTCCCAGAGCGTGAACAGAAAGAGCCTCTCGCCTGAATTTAGCCCCAGACCCCTTGGGACCCAAGGTGTTCCAGGGTGAAAGAGGAGAAAGAATCCTTTGCCATTGCTGGATTTTTCATTCAGTTGTCGCGTTACCTAAAAAAATGTTGCACCTCAGTAGTTATTTATTCCTCTCTATTCTCTTACATCTTGGAAACGAAAAAGCCAGGCTTCAGAAGCAACGAATTTTAGTGAGGGACCTCCATAGTTCTGGCTCCTGTTAAAATAGCTTGGGCCGCCAGAAAAGAGCTTTCGATCTGCTGCCAGTTGTGTGTGCCTGTGTGTGTGTGTGTGTGTGTGTGTGTGTGCGCACACATGTGCACACGCATGCACCCACAGTTGGTTCTGCCCCACGGTTTTCATGTCTTTAAACAGGACTGCTTGGTGGCCATACATATGTCTGTACATGGGCTGGGGAAACTGGCCTGGCCCGCTTCAGGTTAGCTCCTGCCGTGTTTGCTGAAGGAGACTGAGCTGTTTTGTTAGACCCTATAAGACATTAAAGTGGCTCCTGAGGTCTGGGAAGATTTCTCCAGCTTGATTCAGAGCCACAGAAAGCAGCTGTTAGAAGTAGATGACTCTACTGGATGGATTTTTCCCCCCTTGTCAGGAATACAAGTTTAGCCAAGAGTTCCAGAAGGGGACAGTCATCCGGTTCAGGAATTCTAAAACAATTGCATCACAAAGGCTTAAAAAGACTTTCGGAATGAGCCCAGAGGAGGAAGAAGGAAAGGATTCCGCGCATCTCTGGCTGGCTTCAAGAATCATCCACTGCCTTCTGCAACACATAGAACTTGTGTTCTTACTTGTTGCTGGTTTCTGTGTCCTCCTCTCTACTTTGGCTCTTGCTGTGTTCTGTTGAATCACATTATTTCCTTCTATAAAGCATTTCTGTGGGAGGCCATTTAGGAGACAGAATGGACTCATTTTTGCCTCCTGGGTTAGTAGTCTGTGGGGACTGAGGATTTGGTGAGGGTTGGCCTGGGATAACCAGTTTGTAGAACATGGCTACGAAATGCATTTCTGGGGGCGCCTGGGTGGCTCAGTCGGTTGAGCATCGACTCTTGATTTTGGCTCAGGTCATGACTTCATGGTTCTCAGGATTGAGCCCTACATCAGGCTCTGCGCTGACAACACAGAGCTTGCTCGGGATCCCCTCTCTCTCCTCTCTCTGTCCCTCCGCATGCTTTCTCTCTCTCAAAATAAATAAAAAATACGTATGACGTACATTTCTGAAAGCATGAGAGTGCCTTGTTATGAAGACAACCAGGGAGAATATGTACACTCACTCTTGTTCTGGAAAAGCTCCGAGACTCTACTAAAGTCGACCGGGCTCTAAAGTCACCTGGGGACGCCTCTGCAGGATTTCCTAACCCTTTGAAAATCTGGGAGGCCCTCCAGGAGATGGCAAGCAGCAGTGGTCAAAGCAGATAGTGTTCTCTGTTTATTCTCTTCTTGCAAAATCAGCAGTTCACCTGGTTGGTCAGTTTCATTGTTTATCTTCAGGGAATGGTTGAGAGCAACTGGCCTTGGAGCCTCTGCTACTTGGCCTTGAATCCTGGCTCTGCCCTTCCTTGCCTGGTGTCCTTGGGCAAGTACCACACCTCTGTATCCCACTTTCTTCTGTAAAATTCGGGTGACATTAATGGTGCTTCCCCAATGGAGCAAATAATAGATGTTAAGTGCATCAAACAGTACCTGGCATATACTTAGCCCTTAATAAATGTTTGCCATGGTTATGACAGGAGACCACTTAAGAACCTTTCTCGGGGCACCTGGGTGGCTCAGTCGGCTAAGCGTCTCTTGATTTCCGTTCAGGTTAGGATATCATGGTCTTTTTATTTTTTTTAATGTTTATTCATTTTGAGAGAGAGACAGAGACAGTGCAAGCAGGGGAGGGGCATAGAGAGAGGGAAAGAGAGAGAATCCCAAGCAGGCTCCATGTTGTCCCAATGTGAGGCTTGAACTCAAACCATGAGATCATGACCTGAGCCAAAATCAAGAGTCAGACACTTAACCGATTGAGCCACCCAGGTGCCCCAGGATCTCATGGTCTTGAGATCAAGCCCCACATCGGGCTCTGCAAAGGACATGGAGCCTGCTTAAGATTCTCGTTCCCTCTCCCTTTGCCTCTCCCCCACTTTGGCTCACATGCTCTTGCTCTTTCTCTCTCTCTCTTAAAAAAAAAAAGGAAACTTTCTCTAAGGTGATCATTTAAAAAAATTTTTTTATGTTTTTATTTTATTTTTGAGAGAAAGCCAGAGTGCAAGCAGGGGGAGGGGCAGAGAGAGAGGGAGACAGAATCTGAAGCAGGCTCCAGGCTCTGAGCTGTCAGCGCAGAGCCTGACGTGGGGCTTGAACTCATGGACTGCGAGATCATGACCTGAGCCAAAGTCAGACATTCATTCAACTGACTGAGCCACCCAGGCACCCCTATACTTTACCTTAATATAGCTTTAGATTCACAGCAAAATTGGGCAGAAAGTACAGAAAGTTCCCATTTATGCATCCCCACCCCAGAACGGGCAGGATTTTTTTTTTTTTTTACTAGCAATATCTACCAGCTGGTGAAATTTTTCTGTTGGAATACCCTTACCAAAAGAGGGTTCCAAGGACAGAGTCAAGGTTTTTGAGGATAGACCTCATCACCATAATAAATGAGAAGGAAACAGGAAAAGATGTGGCTGAGAAAACCATACTAAAAACTGCAGTCTGGATGTTGATGAAATTTCTCAGAAGGCCTAAGAGTGTCGACTCTAATGAGTCAAAAATTGCTACTTTCTTTTCACACCCAGTGCTGCCTATGTAAAGTCTAGACAGGGAGCTCAGAGTTCTCCATGGCCAGACTTCCTGGCTAGATTCTTATCGATAATGGTGATGATGTTTGCTCAGAAGTCCCCGTATGCAATAGTTGTAGGAGAACAAACTATGAGGAAATTCAAGAGTTTGGCTTGTTTTGTTATTGAAAAGCTTCCTACTGGCCGTTTGAAGCAGTGATGAGTCATAACCTTATGTTTGGGGCTGCTTCCTTAAACCTACATGTGAAGTTGTCTATAAAAAATGCATAGGGTGGTTTTATGCCCAGGATAGTCTTGGTTTATGCCTATTGCCCTGGAAATTTTTTTAACAATGCCCCCCTTTAGTCTCAAATGGACTCAGTTTGGGTGATAAATTATATGGTGATATTTACACTTACATACACAGGACCAAGCACTGAAAATGCTCAGGAAACACTGCCCCCCACCCCCCATCCCCCCACACATAGGTGAAAAGGGAATGTTTCAGCCTTATAATCAGATACAGAGTATCAGACAGGTGGCTGGCTAAAGATGTCTTCTTAGTCACCATGCATTCGTCTTCTTGACGTCATCCTTAATTACAGTAATAAAAATTGAACTCCTCATGCTATCAACTCAAAAGGAGTCAATAAAACCTGTGCATTAAATAAGTGCATCACATATCCTTTCCTGCATAATTTCATGTTATTGAGCTCTTTTAAAGCTGTTTAGGGGCACCTGGGTGGCTCAGTCAGTTAAGCGTCCAACTTTGGCCAACAGTTCGTGAGTTCAAGCCCTGTGTCAGGCTCAGTGCTGACAGCTGGGAGCCTGGAGCCTGCTTCGGATTCTGTGTCTCCCTTTCTCTCTCTGCCCCTCCCCCACTCATGCTCACACTCTGTCTCTGTCAAAAATAAATAAACTTAAAAAAAAATTTTTTTAAGCTGTTTACATCCTACCAGAGATCCCTATTTTGTTTTTCCATATATTAGAATTCATTAACAAGATAGTAAATATTTTTACTGCGTGGGACGTATAGTACTAACGAGATAGAACCATAAACCAAAGTCCCGTCTCGATATAGGACAAATACTGTAAGAGACATTAAAAAAAGCTGAGCAGTAAGCAATACAGTGTAATCCACATTGCGAACAATTGTTCAGAGGAGGCAACAATTTCTTCTGGTTTAGAATCTTAGAGATTTGAACTGGGCCTTGAAGGTTCATGGGGCTGAAGTTGGGGTGGGAGGTGGGTGGCATTCCCAGCAGGTGAGGACATCAGGAACACAGAGGCCCCTAAGTAGAAGAAAACAAGTTGTTTTGTCTGGAGCAGAGTCCAAGTGGAGAACCAGCAGGCGAGAAGATGAAAAGGCGGACAGGGCCAGTGATAGGCAAAGTTCATATGCCTTCGTCCGAGTTCATCTCGGCTGCCAAGTATTTGGACATCCTAGCACAGTACACGGCATGCTCCAGGCATCTACATATCGCCTTAATAATTTTGAACCTCTCTCTTTAGTACCTGCTTATTATTAATCGTTTCATGAAGCTCACTCACTTTTTAAATCAAATACCTTCTTCAGCCTCATACCGAATCTCAACTAGGGGGCAAGTTCACCCCCCAGCTAGAGATGTTTTTTGGTTGTCACAACTAAAGAGAGTACTGCTAGCGTTTTGTGGCTGGAGGCCGGGGATGCTGCTGAACAGGACAGCCCCCACCACAAAGACTTATCTGGCCCAAAATGTCAGTAGTGCTCAGGTTGAGAAGCCCCGATTACAGGCTCAATGTGCTCGTTCTATTTTATTCTACTTTACATTAAAATAATTTCACAGCTATTAAATTTTAAAATCTTCTTCCCTGTGCTACTTGATTCGGACAGATATGTGAACATCCACGTTCACTGCAACATCATTCACGATAGCCAAAAGGTGGAAACAACCTAACCGTCCACTGATGGATGAAGGGATAAACCAAGAATAGCACATACACAACTATGGAATATCATCCAACCTTAAAAAAGAAGAAAATTCTGACACCTGCTATACCATGAATGAACCTTGAAGACATGATGCTAAGTGAACTAAGCCAGTCACAAAAGGACAGGTATAGCATGATTCCACCTATATGAGGGACCCGGAATAGTCACATTCACAGAGACGGAAGCTAGAATAGTGACTGCTAGGGAGTGGAGAGGGGGTAATCGGTAGTTAGCTAAAGAGTAAAGAGTTTCTGTTTTGCAAGATGAAAACATTCTGGAGTTGGAGGGCGGCGATGGCTGTATACCAACGTGAGTGTACTTCATATCGCTGAATTGTGCATTTGAAAGTGGTCGAGAGGGTCGACTTTATGTATATTTCACAATAAAAATCTTAAATTTGTTCTCAAGATCATTGGTGATACACCTCAATCCAGTTTTGAAAACACGAGGTGGAGCTCACAGTAGGTGGTCAGTAATGTTCACCGAATGAAATGGAAAGGAGTTAGATGTGTCTTCTTCTAAGACATAAGATGCAATCAAAGGCCACGTGCTTTAGAAGCAGAAAGATCTGAACTTAAATCCAGGCTGTGGCAATTATTAGCTGTGCTTTCTCAGAGAAGTGAACGAAGACCATATGAGTTTCTATTTCTTCATCTATAATGTAAAGAAAATAATACCCATGTCATAATGGTGGAAAGTGAGATCCTGTGTGTGAAATACTTAACACAGTACCCTGTATATTGTAAGTGCTCGATGAGTGCACTCATCGATAATAGCTGCTGCTATTATCATGACTGTTTTTTACAGCTTTAATGAGATATAATTCATATACAATACAATTTACCCATTTAAAGTGTACAATTCAATGGGTTTTCGTGTATTCATAGAGTGTGCAACCATCACCACAAGCAATTTTAGAATGTTTTTCTCACCCCCGAAAGAAACCTCTTCTCCATTAGAAGTCACTCCCCGTTTCCCCAAACACAACCCCCACCAGCTCTAGACAACCTATTATTCTTTCTGTCTCTTTAGCCTTGCCTAGTCTGGACATGTCATATAGAGGACAGAATACATTATGCGGTCTTTTATGACTGGCTCCTTTCACTTAAAATAATGTTTTCAAGATTCATCCACATTGTAGCCTGTATCAATATTTCATTTCTCTTTTAAAAGATTTAAGTATATTTCTTTAAGAGAGAGCGAGCACAAGCAGGGGCAGAGAGAGAGAAAGAGACACAGAGAGGGAGAGGGAGGCTGACGGTGCATGGAGCTCATTGCGGGGCTCTATCTCACGAACCATGAGATCACAACCTGAGCCGAAATCAAGAGTCTACACTGTAACTGACCGAGCCACTCAGAAACCCCTTATTTCTTTCTTTTAAGTTGAGTTGTAAGTGTTCGTTATGTATTCTAGATATAAGTCCCTTATCAGATATATGATTTGCAGATACTTGCTCCCATTCTGTGAGGTGTCTTCATATTCTTTTTTTTTATTTTTTTTTAGCATTTATTTATTACTGAGAGACACAGAGAGACAGAGCATGAGCATGGGAGGAGCAGACACAGAATCCGAAGCAGGCTCCAGGCTCCGAGCTGTCAGCACAGAGCCCGACGCGGGGCTCGAACTCGCAAACCGCGAGATCGTGACCTGAGCCGAAGTCGGTCGCTCAACCGACTGTGCCACCCAGGTGCCCCAAGGTGTCTTCATATTCTTAATGGTATCCTTGGAAACACAGATGTTTTTAATTTTGATGAAGTCCAGTTCATCTCTTTCTGTTTGTGCTTCTGGTATCATAGTGAAGAAAGCTTTTCCTAACCTGAGATCCAGAGGATTTACTTCTATATTTTCTTCTAAAAGTTTTCTAGTTTCAGCTCAGGCATTTAGGTCTAAGACCGAGTTTGAGTTCATTTTTGCGTGATGTGAGGAAGATGACCAACTTCATTCTTGTGCATGTGAGTATCCAATTGTCCAGCACCATTTATCAAAAAGCAATTATTTTCCCACTGAATGTCATGCTTGTCAAAAATCAATTGGCCGGAGATGTAGGAGCTTCCTTCCGGGCTCTCAATTCTATTCCACTGATCTATATGTCTCTCATGAGGCCAGTATTACATTGTCGTGATTACTGTCGTTTTGTGGCAAGTTCTTAAAAATCGGTTCAGTGTGAGTCCTCCAACTTTGTTCTCCTTTTTCAAGGTTATGCTGCCCCTTCCGGGTCCCCTGATGAATTTTTCATTTCAGTTAGTGAACTTTTTGATTCCAGAATTTCCATTGGTTTTTTCGTAATTTCTCTTTACTACTGAGATTCTTTACTTAATGAGACACTGCCGTCAGACCTTCCTTTACTTCTCTAAACATGGCTTCCTGTATTTCTTTGACCACATTTATAACAATTGCTTTCAAGTCTTCGTTAGCTAAGCCTGACAGCTGAACCCTCGCAAAGGCAGTTTCTGATGCCTGATTTTTTTTCTTGTATATAAGTCTTCGATTCCTGTTTCGTTGCGTGTGTCATAGTTTTTGTTGAAAAGTGGATACTCTAGGTAACTTTGGATATAGATTCCTCCTCACCCTGAGGCTTGTTGTTGTTAGCTTGCTTAGCTTTCAGGGACTTGGCTGGACTATTCTAGTGAAGTCACGTCCCCCAGAGTGTGCACTCTGATGTCACTCCTCCGAGGGTGCAGCCTTGGGTATGTGCACAGTCTCTCTGGGATGACAGTGGTCAAAAAGGCTCTCTTTGTCTTTTTACCTGATTTCTCTGGTAAGCTGTCTGCCCCCTGTGGTATCACACCCCGCTGTTAGCCTCCACCAGCTGCTGGCTGGCTGTTCTACTGGGTTTAACATCGTCCCGGGGCATAAACTGCCCCACAGTCTTGTCTAGCTACATCTGGGCCCCCCTTGCAGGGGTAGTCTTCGAGGCTTCCAACCAAGCTTCGAGCTTCTATGATTGCTCCGTAGCTGTCTCTTTCCCTCGTCCCCTCTAGTAGACCTCTAGCTAGTCTGTGGTTTAACTTCTTGTTTGAGTGGAGCTCCAGACTCCTCTTAACCGCTTCCCAACAATGTCTCCATTGTTTTTGAGAGCCCCCTTACCTTGCACTTGAACTTCCCCACGTTGTATTGCAAATAAAGTGAGTTTCCTTGGGGTGAGCCTTGGGGCTCTCCGTTCTTAGGGCCTGCTTCCCCTCCCTAGGCAAAACCACTGCTCCCAACATGGGGAGTATGGGCAGGGGCAATGGCCTTCTTATCTTAGAGGGACAGCGGTGCTTTATGAACAGAGTGCTGGACAAAGGCAGTAGCGTCCAGTTTTGTTGGTTTGCCTTCCCGCCCATAGACACTCTGGCCTGTGAGCAAGCTGGGGCAAGAGTGACTGAGGCCCCAGTACTTTCAGCCTGTTCTGCCCTGAGTGGGAGCTGAGTAGAGTCACTGAGCCCGGAGCAGTGGGAGGGAGGGAGAGGTCTGAGGCTCTTTTGTCACTGACTCTCACTGTTCTGAGATTTAGTGAATTTTCTTGCACAAAATTTCCTAATTTGCTGTGTGCTCTTCAGACAATTTTCAGATACTGTAAAATTATTGTGATTTGGGTTTTTGTTATTATTATTTTTTTAAATTTTCACCAGTTACGGCTGTTTCGGTATGGAGAGGGTTTACGGAGCAACTCATGCCGCCATTCCAGAAGTCAGGTGCTGTGTTGTGATCATTCATCGTGAGGCAGTACTTTGGCCAAGTTAGTCTGGAGGCAGTGTTCTGGGTAATTTAGCAGTAGGAGTGACTGATGCCAGGTAGAAGAGACAGTTGGCTACTATACTGGTTCAGGGGTAAAGTGATAAAGGTCTGAACTTGACAGAGGGAGTAGAAAGGAAAGGAGTGGTGTGGGCACGGCCAGATTCATCAGGACCTCCCTGCAGTTAGATTTGGGGTGCGGGGGCGGGGAGGGAAGGTCAGAGAGGACTCCAGGTGATTCTAATGTGGAAGAGGTTGGGCAAGTCTGATGTAGATCTGTTGAGACTGTGGTAACAGATATATTCAAGGGAAAAGGCAAAGAGTGCATTGTGATCAGAAAAAAGCAGAACTGGAGAGTAGGGGAAAGGTGGTGTTTTGTAGACAAGGGTTTTTGCAGTCATACTTTTTATGTAACACTTTACAACATCGCCCACACACAAGATAGCAGAAGTCATGAGAATAGATAATTTTCAGACAGAAAAGCAGACCAGGCCACTTAAATGTGGGAGAATGGAACTCTGAGGGGGCAGGAGTGAGGGAGATCGAGAAGCTACCACAAGAAAGGTAGGAACAATGACTGCTAATACTCATTACCCCTTACTAAGAGCCAAGCACTGTTTTAAAAGCTTTACGTGTTGTCTTACATTTAATCCTCAGAAGAACTCCCCAGGGTTGGGATTATTACTTCCATTTTACAGATCAGAAACCTGAGACCAGAGAGGTGAACGAATGGGCTCAAGTTCATACAGGTGTTAAGCAATAGGGCCCAAACTAAAACCTAAGCCAACTGGGTGCCGGGGTGGCTCAGTGGGTTAAGGGTCCAACTTCAGCTCAGGTCATGATCTGATGGTTCGTGGGCCTGAGCCCCGCATCGGGCTCTGTGCTGACAGCTTGGAACCTAGAGCCTGCTTCAGATTCTGTGTCTCCTTCTCTTTCTGCCCCTCCCTTACTTGCCCTCTCTCTCTCTCTCAAAAATAAATAATAAATATTAAAACAAAAAACCTAAGCGGTCATGGACATATATACAACATTCATTCCAAAGTGTGCACACCAATGTTCACGGTGGCACCATTTGTAATAGCCTGAGACTGTAAATCGCCCTCGTGTCCATCAACACTGGAATGGATAATCAAATTGTGGTACCTTCGTATTCAATGGAATATTATACGGCAGTGAGAGTGAAAAAAAAAACATTGCTAGAAGTAACAACACGGACACAGTGATGGGGTTTTGGGGTGATGGTGGGGTTCGGAGCCGACGGCCAAGAAAGAATTCTTGAAGACGTCTTTAGTGCAAAAGGTGATTTTATTAAAGCACGGGGACAGGACCCGTGGGCAGAGAGCTGTCTGGTGGGTTGTGAAGAGTGTCTAGTTATATACCTTCAGGTTGGAAAGGGATTCAGGACAGCGTAAGTCTCTAAGGAATTTTGGAACTAAGATTCCCAGGACCTTGAGGGGCTAGCGGCCGTTAAGAAAACGTCATTTATTACTGGTTGGTAAAACCTCGGTCAAGAGACCCTTCAGATGTATATCAGGGGGCCATAAGCCTGGAGTCCGATTGCCAACATGTATCTTGGGTGGGGGGTAGAGATAAAGGAAGTTTCCAAAGGAATTTGTATGTGTTTAAGGAGATTCACAGGATCCTGGGGGGGGGTCAGGATAATGTTAAGCCAAGATTCCCTTTTGCCCCTAACAAAGTATCATCATCGAGGCAGCTGAGCTCCTAGAGGGAGGTCACTCTGCCTGTTTCAAGGACTCGTCACTGGGCTGTAGGCAGTAAGGGAATTTAATTTTTCATTTACCTTTGTTTCCCACATCGCCATGGCAAGCACTTAAACCCCTTTGCTTTGTTATTGAGTAGCCAGGAGTGTTGGAGGAATATCGCACATATCCTACCTTGCGGGGGTGGGGGGGGTGGGGAAGGGGTTGCTGTTAGCCTGTCCTTTGCCCTCAACTTGCCCTACACTCCCTCATCAATAATACAGAACAAAAGAAGCTGTCACAATAGAGAACATGTTGTATGATTCTATTTATATCAAGTCCAGAACGAGGCAAAATGAATCTATGGTGTGAAAAGTCAGGTCACCTCTGTGGGGCAGTAGAGACTGGGAAAGGGCATGAGGAAGGGGTCTAGTAATGTTCTGGTTCTCAACCTGTGTGGTGGTTACACGGGTGAATTTAGGAAAATTCACCAAGCTGCACACTTAACAATTCATGTACTTTTCTGTGTATAGGTAACACTTCACTACAAAATCTACTAAAACAAAAGAAAATAAAATGGAAGTAGGCTGTATGATTGTGTGATTGAGAATATACCCTTTAAAAAATTGGTTTTTTAACGTTTATTCATTTTTGAGAGACACAGAGCGTGAATGGGGGAAGGGCAGAAAGAGAGGGACACACAGAATCTGAAGCAGGATCCAGGCTCTGAGCTGTCAGCACAAAGCCCAATGTGGGGCTCGAACTCACCAACCGTGAGATCATGACCTGAGTCGATGTTGGACGCTTAATTTATTGAGCCACCCCGGCGCCCCATGAGGACATACCCTTTTTAACCATGAAGCTGTCAAGATAGTAGCTGTCTTGTTTCCTCTTCAACAAATAAGATTCAAAGAAAAATACACAGGGAGTCCATAAAATCATAATTTAAAAGAAATTTAAGAGGCAGATTGACCAAATGTAACATATAGGACTTGTTAACTTGTTAGCATCCTTATTAAAACAAAGTGGAAAAAAATAAAAATGATGAAACAATCAGAGACTTTAAACACATTGCATCCAGACGACATTAAAGTATGGTTGATTTTAGGTCTATTATTGTCTTGTGATTATTTTTAAAAAGGCTTTATATTTCAGAGATATATATTGACATGTTTATGAGTGAAACAATAGGACATTTGGGATTTGCTTCAAAATAACGTGGGCATAAGCATAGAGATGAAACCAGATTGGGCAGGAGTTGATCACTATTTTTTTTAATGTTTATTTACTTTTGAAGGAGAGAGAGCAGGGTGAGGGCAGAGAGAGAGGGGGACAGAGGATCCAAAGCTGGCTTTGCATTGACAGGCTAACAGCAGCAAGCCCGATGTAGGGCTCAAACTCACGAACTGTGAGTTTATGACCTGAGCTGAAGTTGGATATTCAACTGACTGAGCCACCCAGGTGCCCCAGGAGTTGATCACTATTGAAGGTGGAAGGTAGTTATCTGGGTGTCACTGTACTATTCTCTCTACTTGGGTGTATGTTTGAATATATACATATATATATATATATATATATATATATATATATATATATACACACACACACATACATACATACACATACACACACACACTATATATATATATATATATATATATATATATATATATATATACATACATATACACACACACACATATATGTATGTGTATATGTGTGTGTGTGTGTGTGTGTGTATTTTACTGTTTATTTTGGGGGGAGGGAGGAGAGAGGGAGAGAGAGAATCACAAACACAGAGCCTGACATGGGGCTTGATCTCATGAAACATGAGATTGTGACCTGAACCTACATCAAGAGTTGGACACTTAACTGAGCCACCCAGGTGCCCCCGAACATATTTTTAAATAGAAGTTTTTTAAAAAGAAGAAAACTAACACAATCCCTATCAAAATAACACCAGCATTCTTCACAGAGCAAGACCCCGATTAGCCAAAGCAATCTTGAAAAAGAAAACCAAACCGAGAGGCATCACAATCCTGGACTTTAGCCTGTCCTACAAAGCTGTAATCATCAAGACAGTATGGTACTGGCACAAAAACAGACACTCAGATAGATCAATGGAACAGAACAGAGAACCCAGAAATGGACCCACAAACTATGGCCAACTAATCTTTGACAAAGCAGGAAAGAATACCCAGTGGAATAAAGACAGTCTCTTCAGCAGATGGTGCTGGGAAACTGGACAGCAACTTGCAGAAGAATGAACCTGGACCACTTTCTTACACCAGACACAAAGTAAACTCAAAATGGATGAAAGACCTAAATGTAAGATTCCTAAAGGCTTCCTAAAAGGAAGCCATCAGAATCCTAGAGAAAAGCAGGCAAAAACCTCTTTGACCTTTGCAACAGCAACTTCTTACTCCCCAGAGGCAAGGGAAACTAAAGCAAAAATGAACTATTGGGACCTCATCAAAATAAAGAGTTCTGCACAGCAAAGGAAACAATCAGCAAAACGAAAAGGCAACCGATGGAACAGGAGAAGATATTTGCAAATGACACATCAGATAAAGAGTTAGTATCCAAAATCTATAAAGAACTTATCAAACTCCACACCCAAAAAACAAAATAATCCAGTGAAGAAATGGGCAAAAGACACGAATAGACACTTCTCCAAGGAAGACATCCAGATGGCCAACCGACACATGAAAAAATGCTCAACATCACTCATCATCAGGGAAATACAAATCAAAACCACGATGAGATATCACCTTACACCTGTCAGAATGGCTAATATTAACAACTCAGGCAACAACAGATGTTGGCAAGGATGCGGAGAAAGAGGATCCCTTTTGCATTGTTGGTGGGAATGCAAGCTGGTGCAGCCACCTGGAAAACAGTATGGAGGTTCCTCAAAAAATTAAAAATAGAACTACCCTATGACCCAGCAATTGCACCACTAGGTGTTTATCCAGGGGATACAGGTGTGCTGTTTCAAAGGGGCACATGTACCCCAATGTCTATAGCAGCGCTATTGACAATAGCCAAAATATGGAAAGAGCCCCAATGTCCATCGACGATGAATGGATAAAGAAGATGTGGTATATATGTACAATGGAGTATTACTCTGCAATCAAAAAGAATGAAATCTTGCCATTTGCAGCTACATGGATGGAACTAGAGGGTATTATGCTAAGCGAAATTAGTCAGAGAAAGACAAATATCATAAGACTTCACTCATATGAGGATTTGAAGATACAAAACAGATGAACATAAGGGAAGGGAAGCAAAAACAATATAAAAACAGGAAGGGGGACAAAACATAAGAGACTCTTAAATATAGAGAACAAGCAGAGGGTTGCTGGAAGTGTTGTGGGAGGGGGGATGGGCTAAATGGGTAAAGGAATCTATTCCTGAAATCATTGTTGCACTAGATGCTAACTAGCTTGGATGTTAATTAAAAAGTAAATACCTTTTTTTTTAAATTTGTTTTTAATGTTTATTTATTTTTGAGACAGAGAGAGACAGAGCATGAATGGGGGAGGGGCAGAGAGAGAGGAAGACACAGAATCGGAAGCAGGCTCCAGGCTCTGAGCCATCAGCCCAGAGCCCGACGCGGGGCTCGAACTCACAGACCGCGAGATCGTGACCTGAGCTGAAGTTGGACGCTCAACCGACTGAGCCACCCAGGCGCCCCAAAAAGTAAATACTTTTTAAAAAAAGAAGAAAACTAACATTCAGTGTGTCAACAAAGTACAGTAAAACCTTGGTTTGCGAGCATAACGTCTTCTGGAAGTATGCTTGTAATCCAAAGCACCTGTATATCGAGGAATTTCAAGAACCATCGGCTCAGTTGTCATCATGTGACAGACATTTGGCATCACTTACTACCCTTATTGCAAGACATCGCTCATTTATCAAGTTAAAATCTATTAGAAACGTTTGTCTTGCAGAAAACTCACAGAACAAGTTACTCGCCATCCATGGTTTTACTGTAATTGATTTCCATGACTCCATATTTTTAAGTTTGTTTCCACTGAGATGGACAGAGGAGAGCGCAGACACATGGTCACGGATACCAGGGGAGGAGGGAACTAACAGTCTCGCGGTGCCCACTGCCGTAGCTCTGTTTCTGTCTCCACTGCTCCACTGGAATGGTTCTGGCACAGGTCACCATGACCCCCATGCCTGAGATTCTGGCCGCAGGTGCTCCTGCTTTTCCCTGTCTCCCTGTTAGTCTGCGCTATAGACCCTTCTTCCGGCGGCTAAGCTATGCGTTCTGTCATCAGGCCTCTACTCTTCTCCCCTGTACGCTCCCCAGGTGGTTTCATCCTCTCCTACGAGCTCAAGTTGCCGTCATGCTGTCTAAAATACCACTTTGTTGGGGCGCCTGGGTGGCTCAGTCGGTTAGGCGTCCGACTTCGGCTCAGGTCACCATCTTGCAGTTCATGGGTTTGAGCCCCGCGTCGGTCTGTGTGCTGACAGCTGGGGGCCTGGAAGCTGCTCCGGATTCTGTGTCTCCCTCTCTCTCTGCCCCTCCCCAACTTGCACTCTGTCTCTCTCTCTCTCTAAAAAAAAAAAAAAAAAAAAAAACAAACAACTAAATAGACATTAAAATACAACTTTGATCACCTGATTCCCTTGTTAAAACCAGAAATGGCCTCCCATTCCTCAGCGATAATGTTCTAACTCTTCTTAGAGGCACAGGACAGCCATCAGCCTCCCTTTGCATCTCCATGTCTCCAACTACCTTCCAGCTTCCCTCTTCCCATTCCCCTTCTGACCTTCCATGTCTGCCTGTTACATCATCAGCACTTCTGGAATGTGCCGTCTTCTCCCATACCTTTGAGTCCATCTGGAATTCCTACCTGTACACTTCCTCACCTGGAAAACCCTGCTCATCCTTTAGGACTCTGCTACCAGGTCATTTCAGGTGTAAAGCCTTTCCTCATCTTCCTGTGGAGTTCATTCAGTCATTCAATCATTCATTCATTCATTCAAAAAATATTTATGTTCAGGGCCCTGTGCTAAGGTTGAGCGCTGAGGTAAAAAAATCTACACAGTTCACACTTTACATAATGACTCTTATCTCACTAGTAGTGTTGACTCACTTACGTAAAAGCCACTCCTATCCCAATACCCCACCTCTTGAGGCCAAGGATGGTGACTTATTCATCTTTGTACCCCAGTAGTGGTAGGCATAAATATGTTTGTTTAGTTGAATTGAAGGAGAACAGTCACTGAGAAAACACCTCTGGGTTTGACTATCCAAACGCTCTTGATAATCTTTGGGTTTCTAGGTCATAAAGTTCAGGATCAAGAGTGGACAGAACCAGTCCACACTTGGAAACAAGATGGCAGCAAGATTAGGTGATGGGGTGTTCAGAGTGTTTTAAAAGGCCGTGGGGGGGCACCTGGGTGGCTCAGTCGGTTAAGCGGCTGACTTCGGCTCAGGTCGTGATCTCGCGGTCCGTGAGTTCGAGCCCCGCATCGGGCTCTGTACTGACAGCTCAGCTCAGAGCCTGGAGCCTGTTTCGGAATCTGTGTCTCCCTCTCTCTGACCCTCCCCCGTTCATGCTCTGTCTCTCTCTGTCTCAAAAATAAATAAATAAATGTCAAAAGAAATTAAAAAAAAAAAAAAAAAAGGCAGTGGGAGGGGCGCCTGGGTGTCTCGGTGGATTGAGCGGCCGACTTCGGCTCAAGTCATGATCTCGCGGTCCGTGAGCTCGAGCCCCGCGTCAGGCTCTGTGCTGACAGCTCAGAGCCTGGAGCCTGTTTCAGATTCTGTGTCTCCCTCTCTCTGACCCTCCCCCGTTCATGCTCTGTCTCTCTGTCTCAAAAATAAATGTTAAAAAAAATTAAAAAAAAAAAAAAGGCAGTGGGAAGAGCCAATAGGAAACAGGTGAGGGGTGCCTAGCTGGCTCAGTGGGTGGAGCCTGTAACTCTTGATTTTGGGGCTGTGAGTTCAAGCCTCATGGTGGATGTAGAGATTACTTAAAAATAAAATTTTTTAGGGGCACCTGGGTGGCTCTCTTTTTTTTTTATGTTTCTTTATTTGAAAGAGAGAGAGAGTCAGGGAGGGGCAGAGACAGGGGGACAGAGTATCCAAAGCAGGCTCCAGGCTAACAGCAGAGAGCCTGATGCCAGGTTTTTTTGCACTCATGAACGGTGAGATCGTGACCTGAGCCGAAGCCAGACAGACGCTTAGCAGACTGAGTCACCCAGGTGCCCAATTTGACTCTTGATTTCTGCTCAGGGCATGATCTCACAGTTCATGGGTTCGAGCCCCATGTCGGGCTCTGAGCTGACAGCCTGGGACCTGCTGGGGATTCTCTCTCTTTCTCTCTCTGTCTCAAAATAAATAAGAAAACATTAAAAAAAAATCTTTTAAAAAAGAAAAATGCCGCTTAGTGGAGGCAAACATCCAGAAGCAAAATGACAAAGACGAGGTTTGCTTTTTTTGGTGGGGGGGTGGGGGGGTGGGGTGGGGAGGCGGGCCTTGGACCGACCCAGAGACAGTGGCAGTAAAAAGGGGAGTAGAGATCGCGGTCCCCTGGAGTGCCCATGTCAGGCCGGATCCTTTGCATCTTGTTGTTTTAAGCTTATTTGTTTTTAAGTAGTCTCTATGCCCACTGTGGGGCTCGAACTCATGCCCCGGAGATCAAGAGTCGCACGCTCCACCGGCTGAACCACCCAGGCCCCCCTACACCTTTATTTTTTTTTTTTTAATATTTTTTTAACGTTTTTAATTTATTTTTGAGACAGAGAGAGACAGAGCATGAACGGGGAGGAGCAGAGAGAGAGGGAGACACAGAATCGGAAGCAGGCTCCAGGCTCTGAGCCATCAGCCCAGAGCCCGACGCGGGGCTCGAACTCACGGACCGCGAGATCGTGACCCGAGCTGAAGTCGGCCGCCCAACCGACTGAGCCACCCAGGCGCCCCAGCTACACCTTTATTTTACTTAACCCTCACAGTCTTTACGTTCAAATGAGGAGATTAGCTCAAAGCGTGTCAGTGACTCTCCAGCCTGGCTACCCATTGGAATCACCCGAGGAACGTGCCAAAACGTGGTTCTGGGTCTCCCAGCTTTTCTGGTTTCATTTGATCCGGGATAAAACACAGGCCTCTGCGCTTTTAAAGCTCTTCAGGTGATTCTGTTGTACAGTCAGAGGGTAAGGAGTCTGTCGGCCCACTTGCTGGGATGGAATTTAACTCCTAGGAGCCTGATTCCCAAGCCTGTACATTTCCGCCTGGAGCCGTGGTTCTCGACGTACGGTCTCTGGAACGTTTCCCGCAAGCAGAGACCTCACTTTCTTGTTGGCCTGGTACATGAGGACCCCCGGAGCCCAGCCATCTCCCTCCACAAGCCCCCCTAGGTGGCTCTGATGCTCACTCAAGTCTGAGAACCGCCTCGCCCGCAAGCCTTGCTCCTCAAAGTGTGTTCCACGAACACGCAGCATCAGCCGCACCCCCAGACCTACTGAATCAGAATCTGTGTTTGGCAACACCCCTGGGCACGTCGTACGTGCATTAAGGCTTGAGAAGCGCTGCCTCAAGCCAGAAGTTCCCAGATCTGCCAGACGAACTGAATAAACTCAGGGGCTTTTTGTTTTAAAGCACAAGTTCCCCGGGCGCCTGGCTGGCTCAGTCGGTGGAACTCTTGATCTTTGCTCCACGTTGCGAGCAGAGATGACTTTAAAAACTAAAATCTTGGGGCGCCTGGGTGGCTCAGTCGGTTAAGCGCCCGACTTCGGCTCAGGTCACGATCTCGCGGTCCGTGAGTTCGAGCCCCGCGTCAGGCTCTGGGCAGATGGCTCAGAGCCTGGAGCCTGTTTCCGATTCTGTGTCTCCCTCTCTCTCTGCCCCTCCCCCGTTCATGCTCTGTCTCTCTCTGTCTCAAAAATAAATAAACGTTTAAAAAAAAACAAAACAAAAAAAAAAACCTAAAATCTTTAAAAATCAGTAAATAAATAAAAAAATAAAGTACAGGTTCTCTAGGTATCCCACCCAAGCTTCTGATTCATTAGGTTTGAGATCACGCCTAGGTCCCTTCTTCAAAGCCCCCTGTAAATCTGATGGTCAGTTACGTTCAGGGACTATTCCGCTCTATGATGCTGCCTCTCGGTACAAGAAGGAGTTTTCTGAATATTCTTCCTTTCCAAGGCACCTCACAAGGTGTTTCCCCTACAACTATGGTTGTGAGATTTGGCAAATGAAAATACAGGAAATACAGGAAAATACAGGACACCCAGTACAATTTGAATTTCAGATAAAGGGTAAATATATTTTGGTGTAAGTATATCCCAATGTTGCTTGGGATATACTTATTAACACTATTTCATATAGTAAAGTTCTTAAATTTAGTGTATTTACTAGTAAAAAAATTAAATTTAGTAATTTGGGCAATTTAAATGTAGTAAAAATTGCTAACAATATTTGTTGTTTATGACTTAAATTTAAATTCACATTGAACTGGATGTTCTGAATTTTTTCTGGCAACCCTACTCACAACGTCCCAGGGCTGGCTGGCTGGCTTTCTTTCTTTCTTTCTTCTTTTAATTTTAATTAAACAAATTCTTAACGTTTATTTATTTTTGAGAGACAGAGCGTGAGCAGGGGAAGGGCAGAGAGGGAGACACAGAATCTGAAGCAGGCTCCAGGCTCTGAGCTATCAGCACAGAGCCCGACGTGGGGCTCGAACTCACGAACCGTGGGATCATGAAGTTGGACACTTAACCGACTGAGCCACTCCCGCACCCTAGTCCCAGGGTTTCAAGGAGAAATTTGGAATAACCTTAGGAAGAGGCAGTGCTTGCCAAGACATCAACAAGAAACGGATGAATGAATGCGAGAATATAAAAAACACAGGCCACGTTATTTCAGTCGGCTTAGGCTAAGTTATGCCTAAGGCTGCAGAAACAAATGATTCATGTCTCAGTGGCTCACAACCCCAAATGCTTATTTCTTGGTCACATTCCATGTCCATTAAAGGTCAGCTGCATCTCCTCCTCATTCTGTAACCAAGGCTCATGGGAGGCTTCTAACCTAGAATATTCCTGGCTTCATGAAAAGGAAAAAAGGAGAATGGTTGGCCACATAATGATTTTTTTCCCCCTCAGCACTCTCTCTCTCTTTTTTTAAATTTAAATCCAAGTTAGTTAACATATAGTGTAATAATGATTTCAGGAATAGAATTTAGTTTAAAAAAAAAAAGGCATAGAATTTAGTTATTCATCACTTACATATAACACCCAGGGCTCATCCCAGCAAGTGCCCTCCTTAATGTCTCTTGCCAATTTAGCCCATCCCCCCAACCCAACACCCCTCTAGCAACCGTCAGTTTGTTCTCTGATTTAAGAGTCTCTTATGGTTTGTCTCCCTCTCTGTTTTGATATTATATTGGCTTTCCTTACCTTATGTTCATCTGTTTTGTGTCTAAAATTCAACATATGAGTGAAGTCCTACGATATTTGTCTTTCTCTGACTGACTTGTTTTGCTTAGCATAATACATTCTACTAGTTTCCTCCATGTTGTTGCAAATGGCAAGATTTCATTTTTCTGATTGCTGAGTAATATTCCATTGTATTATATACCACATCTTCTTTATTCATTTGTCAGTTGATGGCCATTGGGGCTCTTTCCATACTTTGGCTATTGTCAAGAGTGCTATGAACATTGGGGTGCAGGCCACATAATGATTCTTTTTTTTTTAATGTTTACTTATTTTTGAGAGGGAGAGAGAGGGAGTGCAAACAGGGGAGGGGCAGAGAGAGAAGGAGACACAGAATCCGAAGCAGGCTCCAGGCTCTGAGCTGTCAGCACAGATCCCTATGCGGGGCTCGAACCCGGGAACTGTGAGATCATGACCTGAGCCGAAGTTGGATGCTTAACCGACTGAGCCACCCAGACGCCCCAGGCCACAGAATGATTCTTAAAGCTAGGGTGGCCAAATGTCCCATTTTGCCCAGGACTGGGGGCTCCTGAGACACAAGACATTAGTGCTAAAACTAGAGTAGTCCTGGACAAATCAAGATGGTTGGTCACCCAAGGAAAGCTTCTACTTGGAAGTGGCACGTGTCACTTGTGCTCACATTCCATTGGCCAAAAGAGTCACATTATCAAGTTTGTCATCACTGGGGGGAGCACTTATAAGCCTCCAGTAGTGAGGGATCCACAGAGAGAGACAATGAATATTCTTAATGCTAATACAATCTACCACAAAGCAGGTAGAAAAACCTCACAGTCCCCAGGAGGGCATATGCCCTCTTTAGGAAGACTAGAGAAGAGGAAGGACCTCCATGATGACAGAGCCAAGGGCCACGAAGGACAATAGTGTGAGGATCTCCCCTCTCCCTGGGAGCAGGACTAGGCCCTAATCAAGAAACCCTGCCCACACTCAGGGTCAGTGTCAGCCCAGTGGAATTTCGAGACTTCCACAGAGCAGTGACTACTATGTCCCCCATTCTTTCCTTTCCGAATGGATTGGGATCCCCTCATCCCTGTTCTTCCCTTGTCCATCAAAAGGAACGGATAATTTGTCTTGTTAGGTCTAGATCTCCAGATCTAGAGGAACCACATCCAAACCCGACGTATCATGAAATGCTGGACTTAAAGTCTGATGCCGTGGTTAGATGGGAATTTAGGTTGTCTCCCGAGAGGACTGAGATTTGCAGAAAAGAGGGAAACAAATACCTGTGGCCAAGGAAGAATATTGGGGTAGATCGTGTTATAACCCAAAATATCTGTTGCCCCTGCAGGACTACCTCCTTTGGGATCCCTACCTATATGAGGACTGTGTTGGCAATGCCACTCACCTGAGGGTTAGCCCTGCGACTCGATGGGGTCAACAGAATGTAAGTAGAACGGACGCGGGTCCCTTCAGAGCAAGGGTTTGAAGAGCCAGCCCATGACCTACTATCTTCTTTCCTTCTGCCCTGAGATTAGCAATGTTCCGGAGAGAGGCTGAATCTCAGAGCAGAGCTTCAGCCAATCAGCGACAAATACGTGGCTACGAGTGAGAAACAAGTGTTTGTAGTCGGAAGGCCACTGCGATTTTGATGTTTGTAACCACGGCATAACGAAGCCAAACCTGCCAGATACGAGAGCAAACACGCAACATCACCTAAGAAAATCGCCGTATGATTCTGTTTTTACAAAGTCTGCCAACTGGCAAAACTAAGTAGTATCTTACTTAGGAATAAACCTGGGGTGGCAAACTTATAAAGAAAGCAAGGGCCTGATTAACACAAAATTCAGGGGAGGGCTTGCCTTTGGTCGGGGGTCAAGGAGACATAAAATTATAGAGTTTCTCCACTATTCATATGTCATATTTTCTCTTTTGCGTGTGATTATAGAACTTAAAGAAAAAGCCCTGACAGATTCTGTTTGCCAAAGATGGACACGGTAACTCCCGTCTACATTTTCTTTTAGAAACTTGCCACGCCTTGACCCTGGGCAACTGTGTGACTGCTTCAATCAATACACTATGGCAGAAGCAATGCCTTGTGACTCCTGAGGCCGGATCGTGAAAACGCCACGCGCTTTTGCTCTGATTTCCTGGACACCTTCTCTTTGATCCCAACCGCCAGCTGGTTTGAGCCCATATGGAGAGACCATATGTAGGTGTTCGGGCTGACGGCCCAGCTGAGGATCCAGCCAACAGCCAGCATCAAATGGCCAGACATGTGAGCGAACATGCCTCCAGATGACTCCAGCCCCCACCCCTGGAGACACCCTCAGCCTTCTGGTCTTCCCACATGAGACCCCAGGCATCGGGGAGCAGAGACAAGCCACCCCTCCTAGGCTGTCATAATTTCTGATGTGCAGAATCCATAAGCATAATAAATTGGTTGTTTTATGCCACCAAGTTTTGAGGCAATTTGTTATGTAGAAGTTGATCATCAACACCCTTCAGATGCACACAACACATTTTGAAAACTGTTTCGGTTCTGTGTTATAAATATCTCTCCCTGGGTCCTCCTACAGTGAGTTTGTGATATAAGATGGTAGGCTGCCCACAGAGGCCCCTGCAGGGGAAAAAGTCTAGGGCCAGGGTCTTTTTTATTTTTTAATGCCTATTCATGTATTTTTGAGAGAGAGAGAGAGAGAGAGAGAGCGCAAGTATGAGCGGGGGAGGGGCAGAGAGAGGGGGAGACAGAGAATCCCAAGCAGGCTCTGCTCTGTCAGCACAGAGCCCGACACGGGGCTCGAACTCACGAACCATGAGATCATGACCTGAGCTGAAATCAAGAGTTGGACCTTTAACCAACTGAGCCACTAGGGCCAGGGTCTTTGAGAAGGAAATTCTCCCTCATTCCGTGGTGAAGGAGGTGGAGGGTTATTTAGTTTTTGTGAACAGAGGGTTGCATCGGACTGTGATTCTGCACTCTGTTGCTTATTCATTTAGAAATTAATTCATTCACCAAACAGTGGCAGGTCACCTCGAGCGTAGAGCCCAAGGAGCCATCTGGCCTTCCTTGGTGGTCTGGACCCTCAGAGCCCGGGGGGGGGGGGGGGGGGGGGGAGACGGACAAGCAGCGAGTTCACTCCTGAGTGGTAAGTGTTAGACGCAGGCTGCTGTAGAATTCCAGCGAGGTTTTCGGGAAAGGAACAGAGACCCCTGAGTCTCTTCAAACCTCCCTTCTTCTTTGCCAAGAACCGACACAATGTCGGAGCAGAAGCGGCAGCAGACCTTCTGCAGGTTCACGCACGGCGGGCAGCATGGACCTGGATTGCAGGCGGGATGCAGCCTGCCCGCCCGTGAGCTGGAAGTGGTGACTGCGCACCTGCTCGGACACCTGCTGATGCGTCTGCAAGCGGCCGGGCAGCCTGGGGTGTCTACACCCTCGAGACGTTCAACCAGGTGGGAAATGCAGCCTGGGATGATTGGCCACTACCTGGGCGAGTTCTCCATCACCTACAAACCCCTGAATCCCGGCTGCCGGGCATGGGGGGCCCCTCCTCCTCCCGCCCCACCCCCCTCAAGAGGCAAAGGCACAGACTTCTCTAAAACAACACGAAACAAACCTCTCTCCTTGACCCTACAGAGTCTGCGGCGGAAAGAGTCACGAGTCTCCACCGCTTTTGCCTCTTTGTCAATCAGAGCCAAACTCCCTGAGCCCTGTGACCTCACAAAGGCCCAACCACGTCTTCCAGAGGGCAGGGCATCCAGAGGAGGGACGGCTATCGCAGCTGGGCCCTGTCGCCACGCCCTCAGGAGCTCGGCTGCTGACACCAAAGGGAAACACTTCACCACGGGTCTTGCCCTGTCTCGCTGCTGGCCCGCTGGCTCCCTTGGCCTGCAACCAAGAGGTCCTGCTCAGTGGCTCAGTGCACGTTTATATCCAGCACTCCTGTTGCGGATTTGGCTCTGGAAGGCCCTCTGGCACCTCCTGGTTACTTGTTTGAACAGAAAGTAATGTGCCTGCCATGCCCAGAAAGAATATAGGGCAGCAGGATGCCCAGGGTAGTGGGTTGAACTGTGTCTCTCCAGAAAGTTATGTTCCAGTCCTAACCCCTGACATCTGGGACCATAACTTTATTGGAAGTAGGGTCTTTGTAGATACAATCAAGTTAAGACCACACTGGGTTAGGGTGGGCCCTAGGGCCAATGACAGGCTGTTTCTGAGAGAAACACAATGACAGGTGTTTCTGAGAGAAAGGAGAGGGTGACTCAGTCGGAAGAGCTTGCGACTTGATCTCTGGGTGGTGAGTTCAAGCCCCACATTGGGTGTAGAGATTACTAAAATAAATAAATAAATAAACCTAATAAAAAGAGAGCAAGGAGAGGGAAATTTGGATATAGAGACCGAGAGAGACAGAGGCAGGTAGGCCACGTGGCTCCAGAGACGGAGGTTGGAGTGATACGCTGCCAGGAACACCAAGGATCGCCAGCAACCGTCGGAAGGTAGGAGAGAGGCGGGCGAGAGATTCTCCTCCACAGCCCTCGGCCCTCGTAAGGGACCAGTCCTGCCCAAACCTTGATTGTAGCCTTCAGCACCGTGAGATGGTAAAGATCTGTTGTTCAAGCCACCGGGTCTGCGGGGCTTTGTTACAGCAGCTGTAGCTAACTAATACACCCAGGGAAAAAGTGCCGAATGCTGCACGATGTTAACCCTTTCCAAAGAGAGAATACAGAGCATAGTGGTCACGCATAGACACTCTAGTGAGGTACAGACCAGATCCAAATTCCGAAATCATCCACCAGCCAGTGCCTCTCGATGCATGATTGAACCTGAATTCCCTTATGTGCAAAAGTAGTAAAATTTATTCTCTTCGGATAATCTATGTAAAGTGCCAGGAACATGGCAAGCATGAAGCAAATGGTGGCTAACACTAGCGTATCAGCCCAGACTCCTTTCTCTGCCATCACCAAGGATGCTTTCCTTTTTCACCGGGTCTCATGCTAGTACGGAGGCAAGAAAGAAGGGATTTGCAGATGGCTGAGGACAACCCGAACTATAGTCTGGATAGAAGGGTGACGTAGAGGGGGGAACTAAAACTCCTGTGAATAATCATGAAAATGCCTATACTCGTTTGGGATAGAAGGAATCTTAAGCAGTTGGGTTGTTTTTAATTAAATGTCTCCTCAATGGGCACTAAAAAAAAATATAGTGTCTGAGATCACTGTTCTTAGGAGAAGAGTGTTTGTGTATTGGTTTTATCCTAGAGTTGCCTGTAGGTTGTCAAGAAAAGAATCGGGAGGAGCTCAGAAGGAGGGAGGAGGCCTATCCTACCCTAGAGAAGGGAGCCTCCAAAGTGACGAGTTGGGGATGTCAGAGTCCACCCTGGGCAATTTTGCTGAAGCCTCCCCAGCATGGTGTCCCTCTAGACTCATTATTCAGATTTTGGGAAAGAGTACTGTGGGAAACTATTGTTCCAATGGATTTACCCCAATGGTTGGATGGGAATAGGGCCAGAAGGTGGAAGGATTCTTAAGTGATGCCAACCTTGAGCCTTGTGTGTGTGTGTCTTCCTTGAAGGAGGTGGAAAATGACCTCAATCACCAATGGCAGAGGAGGGGCTCTCTCAGATGGAAAGAATATATATTTTAGTAAACTCTGCACTCAACGTGTGGCTCGAACTCATGACCCCAAGATGTAGAGTTGCATGCTCTACTGACTGAGCCAGTCAGGTGCCCTAAGAATTAGATATTTTAAGTCTGGAAAGGAAGGCCAGGAACCAAGATGTCCAGAACACCCTTACTTTTTCTTTTATCCTGTAAGTACATATTTAAGATCTAGTCTTTGGGGCAGAGGATGCATACTCATATGATAAAATTTTGGAGACAAGCATAGGAAGGATTAACACAAAATTCAGGATAGTGGAACCTTTGAGGGTGAGAGACCAGTAAGATGGGGCAGGGCCTCCAGGGGGCTCCTAAAGTTCTGAATGTGTTCTATTTCTTAAGCAAGGAGTGAAAGTACAGAGGGGTCCATTTTATTATTATCCCTTAAACTTTATATATGTTGTATCTTCTCATATGTAATATATTTCTCAACAAAAACATATAAAGATTGCTCATTACGGAGAGGTTGATTAAGTAAAAATTTTGAGATGATCAAGTGTTTATTATCAGTAATCTGGTTAAATAACTTATAGAATATCCGTTTAACAAAATATTAACTAGCCATTAAAAATAATACTGTAGGGGCGCCTAGCTGGCTCAGTCAGTAGAGTAGTGACTGTTGATCTCAGAGTTATGGGTTCAAGTCAAGCCCCATGTTGGGTGTAGAGAGTACTTAAAAATAAAATAAAATAATACTGTAATCTTACTTTATTGACATGAAACAATGTCCACAATATACTAAGTGGTGGCTTAAAATAACTTGTGTACTCGAGCACCTGGATGGCTCATTCGGTAGGGTGTCTGACTTTGGCTCAGGTCATGATCTCATGGCTCATGGGTTCGAACCCCACATCCAGCCTTGTGCTCTCAGCTCGGAGCCCGATTTGGATTTCCTGTTTCCCCATCTCTCTGCCAGCCCCCCATTCACCTCTCTCTCTCTCTGTCTCTCAAAAATAAATAAACGTTAAAAAATAACTTATGTATCAACTGTCTATGGACAGCTGAATGGATAAACAAAATGCGTACATGATGAAATATCATTCCACCTTAAAAGGGAAGGAAACTCAGAACATGCTACAACATGGATGAAACTTGAAGACATTACACTAAGTGAAATACCCCACAAACAAACAAACAAACAAACCCAAAAAACCAATTTCTGTGATTCCACTCATAGGAGATCCTTAGAGTAATCAAATTCAAGGAGACAGAAAGTCGAATCGTGGCCACCAGAGTCCGGGCGGGGATGAGGAGTTAGTGCTTAATGGGTACAGTGTTTCTGTTGGGGAAGATGAAAAGGTTCTGGAGATGGATGGTGGTGATAGTTGCATGACAATGAAAATGTACTTAATGCCACTGAACTGTGCACTTAAGATGGCTAAAATCGTAAGTTTTATATTTTGTATATTTTACCATAAAAATAGCTATATGTATAGTTACCTTCCTGTGTGTGTGTGTGTGTGTGTGTGTGTGTGAGAGAGAGGGAGAGAGAGAGGGAGAGAGAGAGAGAGAGTATAGGAAAAAGTCTGGCAGGATTTATATCAATATGTCCACAGTAGTTATCCTTTGGGGTTCAGGTTACAAATGATCTTTATTTTCTTCCTTATACCTCACGTGTTTCTATATATTGATAGTTTTTGGCTATGAGTAAGTTTTAAAACGTGTAATAGAAATAAATAAATAAACCTGGGGGACCTGGGTGGCTCAGTCGGTTAAGCGTCCGACTTCAGCTTAGGTCATGATTTCACCTTTCATGAGTTCAAGCCCCGCGTCAGGCTCTGTGCTGACAGCTCAGAGCCTGGAGCCTGCTTCGGTCTCCCTTTCTCTCTGCCCCTCCCCTGTTTGTGCCCCTGTTTGTCTTTATTCTCAAAAAAAGAAAATAAACATTAAAAAAATAAAAATAAACAAACCTGATTTAGAAAGAAAGGGATTCTATCAAGAAGCAGCAGTTGTGATCGGCAGAGTTAAATGAACAAGATAAAAAAAAATTAAAAGGAAATTATTCTCCAATCAAAGTGACTCATCTGGTAAGTGGTAGAAACCAATAAGGTGAGATGGGGCCAGACTTCGATCTCTTCTTTGACATATTCATGCCCACCTTACAATCAAACATCTCCTCAAATGACCCCTGTTCTCCTCTTGCCAGAAGAACCAACCAGCACTGTGAGTTCATTCTTAAATGGCTTTTTAAAAAATCAATTCCTTGACCTCCTCCGGACTTCCCCTGGTGCATCACGCCCAATCTGAAGGAACAACGACCCTGGAGCCCCTAAACACCCTTCTTCACAACTGTGCTTCTTGGACCTCAGTCTGCTCTCAGGACTCCACTTTCCTTTCAGCCCTGGGGCCCAAAAGACTTCTCTCTCCCGATTTATGTGCTTTAACCTCCAGAATTCATGTCTTAAAAGTGTCCTCAGGTTTCAGCAGTCTCTGTGAGCCTTCACCTTGAGAGTTCTGCCTACTCTTGCTTCTCAAGCTGGGTGGTGCTGGGGCACCTGGGTGGCTCAGTCGGTTAAGCCTCCGACTTCTGCTCAGGTCATGATCTCACGGTTTGTGAGTTCGAGCCCCGCGTCGGGCTCTGTGCTGACAGCTCGGAGCCTGGAGCCTGCTTTGGATTCTGTGTCTCCTTCTTTCTCTGCCCCTCCCCAACTTGTGCTCTCTCAAAAAATAAATGTAAAAAAAAAAAAAAGCTGGATAGTGCTGGATTCGCTCCTCGCTGGTGTGGCTTTAGCCTTATGACGCGATGGGGCTTAGAATTAAGTCTTGCAGACACAGCCCTTTCATACTGCTGGTGAGTAAAACCTTCCAGAACAACCATTTGGCAGTATGGAAGAAGGTCCTGAAAATATTCATAGCCTTTGAGACTCTGACCTTGTAATTTCATTTCTAGGAATATTTCCTAAGGAAATATTCTAAACCGATAGACAAGGATTTATGCAGAAATATGAATCAGATCATTGAAATCAGCAAAACGACAGAAGCACCTTGGATGTCTAAGAGCAGAGAATTGATCAGGCAAATTATGGCATACACATATTATGGACAGTTGTGCCACCATTGATATGTCTGCAAAGTATTACTAACGTTATGGAAAGTACTTTCGATCAAAATTATGTATTTGATATGATTTCATGATTTCAAGTGAAATAAAAAAGGCATAGAGCAACGATAGGAAAGAAATAGGTCAAAATATTGATAATTTGCCTCTGGGTTGTGAGATTATAGATGCTTCCCCTCCCCCCATTTGTCTTCATACTTATGGTTTTCAAAAGTTCTATGTGAGTATAAATCACTTTTATAATCTGAAGGAAAAAAACTCCAAAAGACATCTCATGGGTAGAAGAAAAATTATTAAATTACACTTGAACTTGGTGTCCTAGTGTGATATTGTGATTTATAATATGAAACATATATTTGGTCTTCCTCCATGGTTCTGGGCACAGAGCTCCTAAAATCACTGGAATTTCTTAAGTAATGAATCAGGTTGAAGTAGCTTTTGTTGTGCTAATGAGGTGACTTTTGGGGAGCACCTAAGGGTGGGGGGCTGGTTTGCATGGGAGCCAACCATTATGATTGAGGAGCTGGAACCTACAGCCCCACTGTCCAATCTCTAGGGATGGGGGAAGGGCTGGAGATTGAGTTCAATGGCCAATGATTTAATCCATCATGGTAGCTAATGAAGCCTCCATAAGAACCCAAAAGGAGGGGATTCGGATAGCATCCAGGTTGAGGAATCAGAATGCTTCCATGTGCCACCATGCTGGGCCCCAGACTCCACAGGGACAGAAGCGCCTTTGTTTGGGACTTCGCTCTAAGTATTTCTTCAGCCAGCTGGTGACTCATGTCTTTTAATATCCTTTGTACTAAATCAATAACCTAGTGAGTAAACAGGTTTACTCCTGAGTTCTTTGAGCTGCTCTAGCAAATTCATGGAACCCAGGGAGGGGGTTCGTGGGAGCCTCTCTATGATAACCAGTTGGTCAGAAGTACAGGTAACGCCCTGGGCTTGTGATTGGTATCTGAAGTGGAGACCAGTCTTGTACGACTGAGCCCTTTACCTGTGGAATCTGATGCTGATAGTGTCAGAATTGAGTCAAATTATAGGGCACCCAGCTGGTGTTGGAGAATTGCTTGTTGGTGGCATGGAGAACCCTCCCCTCACAACACACACACAGACACACACACACACACACACACTGGACTTTGGAGTTTAGAACCTTTTACCTGAACTGTTGAACTTCAAGGCCTCCATAGATATCATTGAGAACTTGTGTTTTATCTTATTGTCGATGCAGTGCGAAGGGTTCCTTTTCCTTTTGGGGTGAGGCTGTGGGGAAAGAAATCTTCAGGTTTTTGAGATCTGTGTTCTTCCCGGTGGATCTCTAATATGGGGAAAATGGCTGACATGTCCTTTGTATGGGGAACTGGAGTTGAAAACAGGCCCTGGGGTAGTTCTCAGGGGCAGGAGGGAGGTACAGGGTTGCTTTGCAATGAGAGGCACCTGTCTGAGCCACACCCCGCTTGGAATGGGAAAGGCTATGTTACACGAATGCTTAAAAGAACTAGGAACCAAGAGACAATGCATTGGGAGCCGGAGAGGGGCCCCCAAGCTCATGGAGGAAGATGTGTTCCTTTGAGGACCTCAGCTGGTCAGGGGACGGTGGAGTGAGATTTCCCCCTGTGACAGCAGCCTGCCCTCCTACCCCACTTCTGCCCCAGTGCCCACTGTCTCCGGGATGGTGTCTGTAACTCTCCTGCCAGCTTGCATATCATAGGCTAACCAGTCACGCTTCTCAAGCCCATCGCTACATTACAGTCAAATTCTCCAACCCTTATGGTTCAAGGGTTTTTCCCCTTTATCCAAGCCATTGTGTGCCCAGCATGTTGGCAAGAGATCCAAGGCTTCCTTCACAAGTTGACTTATGACCATCTGACCAACCTCATGAATTTTGACCAGATTTGTGGGTTAGGGAATTGGAACAGTAATCTGTAGGGAAGTAATCTGTACGGTGCCCCCTCAAGGGGCAAATAATAGCCAGTCTGGGGGCTCCTCCCAACTGGCGAGTGGTCAAAGACTGTGCCAGCTTGCTCTAGGACACACATTTTGTTGAGGTTGCGGGCGGGTGCCTAGTCTGGAGAGGTACCCCTTCCCGAATGCCCTGGCATATGGGCATTCGTGGCGCTGGTCCAGGGGCTCAAATGAGATGGAAGGGATGTGACCAGGTAGAGCAGAGAAGGGAGCACCTCCCCCACCCCCGAACAAGGGGGGGCATGGTGAGAGGTGCTGGAGAGAAGAGAAAATTTCCATTTGGCTTTTCGAGCTCCTTGCCATGTCCCCAGAGGACAGAAACTTGGCAGCTGTGTGCCTGATCCCTAGTCTTTCTTCGTGAATTTTTTATTTCAGGCAAAGAGCCTTATCTCTCCCTGGAGCTGCTTCGGAAGCCTGCTTTCCCATCAGCTGAAGACGGGGCAGATGAAGAGTTGCATTAAGGCGGGAATTATCGGTCCCTTGAGAAAGGAAGGGCACTCTGCTTTTGGAAGGACAGCTCCTACCCCCCCCCCCCCCCCCCCCCCCGCCCATTACTGTAGGCCTCTATTCTTCATATAAATGTTAGGTTGCTGTTTTTATTGGGATATTGTTGAGGGCTCAGGGAGAAAGGTTTGGGGGCAGCCACTGCGGGCTTGCCTGCAGGGTGAGGTCCTTCCTGGTGCCACTCGGTGAACATGACAAGCATCCACAGCAGAGATGAGGCACCAAGGTGGGGACTTGGCCTCCGACAATTCAGATTTCCAGAAGTCCAGATGTCTGGGGGCATGCTCAAATGGCGGTGGGCTTAAAGATGTCATAGGGGTGCCTGGGTGGCTCAGTAGGTCGAGCGCGTTAACTCTTGATTGTGGCTCAGGTCACGATCTCACAGGTTCGTGGGTTCGAGCCCCACATCGGGCTCTGTGCTGACATACAAAGCCTGCTTGGGATTCCCTCTCTCCTTCTCTGTCTCTCTGCCCTCTCCCCTCATGTTCTCTCTCTCTCAAAATGTACCTAAAAAAAAAAATGATGTCATCTGTCCCTGCCCCAGAGCAAGAGAGGCCCCTGCTCTGTACCTCTTCAGTCTGCCCCCTTCCCACCCTGTTATGGATTGGATAGCAGCCCCCCGGAAGGCATGTTGAAGCCCTACCCCCAATACCTCAGAATATGACCGTATTTGGAAATAGGGTTATTGTAGATGTTAATTAGCTTACACGAGACACAGACACACGAGGGCAGCGCATCACGTGAAGACAGAACCAGGACTAGAGTGCCGCGGCTACAAGCCACAGACCGCCAAGGACTCCCCGACAAGCCACCAGCAACTAAGAAGAGGCAAGGAAGGATTCCCACCTGTGGGTTTCAGAGGGCACATGGCCCTGCTGACAGCTTGGTTTTGGACTTCAAGCTGCCAGCTCTGTGAGGCAAAGAGCATCTGTTGTCGTAAGCCATCCAGTTTGTCGTACTTTATTACAGCAGCCCTGGGAACTTAATGCACACTCCCAGACTAGACTCTGGGTACCAGAGCCCCCAAATTCCTGCCCAATTAGCACCAAGCTCTCTTCCTGCGTGGACTTCCTCTCTGGGTCTGTCCGCCCAAGGGTGGTCCTCACTGGTGTGCGTGCCCTAGCTCCTCAGAATAGCCAAGGGGTGGTTATTAGCAGAGGCGTGGTTATCACATATATAATTATTGTTGGTTACTAGTATGGGCGTAAAGATGACATGTATGGGCTGGGGTGCCCACAGCCATGAATGTGATGGGGCTCACAACGTGGGAGGATCGGACGTGATTTGGGAAGAGAAGGGGTAGATCAAGGGCTGGAGGTAGGGAGCCAGGAGCCAATTCTCCCAAGCCACTGTATCCTGACATCCATCTCTAAGGAGTCCGAAAAATCCTAAATCTGGACCTCGTCTTCCAGATTGTTGTGAAAGGGTGTATAGATGTCAAGGTGGGAGGACGGGAATAATGTATTTCAGTTTGCTAGCTCGAGTGAATAACTTCAAAGTATTCGGACACAGAGTACGCGAGCCTCCACTGTCCTCTTGCTCAGGGCTCTGCACAGGTAGTTAGCCTTAAATTTGGAGGTGGGGACCAGGGAGCCCTAGTCCCTCTGGTTGGAAAGGGCCATGAGCTGCAGAAAACAAGCGAGTCCTGGCGAGCTAGAATTTTAGCTCATGATGTCCTCTGAGTCCATTATCTTTTTGCTGTTCCTCAGCTTTTAGGACAGTCTTGTCGGAAAGTTCCACCCGGTGTGACAGTTCCACTGCAAGGCAGATGGCCGCTGTTGCAGAGGGAGCAGTGCCACCCTGAGGCCAGGTTGGGAATGGCAGCTGGCGTCTCAGCGACACCCAAGGAGGCGTGCCTCTGGGGAAGCCGGACACACCCGACAGATGGGTCTTCTCCCTGGTCCCACAGCCACAGCCACATTAGAGAGTCTGCTTTTTCTTTTCTTACCCCAAATACCATTTTCCTCTTTGATGCTCCCCAGGGAACTCTCAGCTGTTTGCTAATGGTGAAAATCAATCCTGGAAGGTTCCAAGGAATGCGGCCCCCAACCTCCCCATGGCCCCTGCGTAACCCCTCCTCCCCCCATCCCCAGATACCACCCCCACGCCAAGTGCCAATATGATGCGCGAAGGGAATTAGCTGTGAGTAGCTCAGAAGAGCTAATCTGGGGGCAGCCTCTGAAGCAGAACTCACGCGGCTGCGGAGGGGATTAAACAGGTCTTTCCTCCTTCACTGAACATTGTTTTCAATTGTACCAATTGTAGATTAAACTGGATTAAGAGCGTGCAAAAATGTTCATGCCTATTTGCTGTCTTTCCTGGCATTGCCCTCACGTCAACCCTGACAGGTAGAGATTGCTACCATCCCCATTTTATAGACAAGGAAACTGAGGCATGGGGCAATTAATGAACTGCTCAAGGTCAAGCAGTAGTAAGGGGCATTGCTGGATCTGTGGTTTTTTTTGTTTTTTGTTTTTTTTAAAGGCACTGTCCTGCAAGGGTCTCTGAAAGGATTAAACCTTCAAATTCCTACCACAGTCCCTGCACTGGGGCATGGCGTTCTCTTTTCCCTGTTACTTCTTAAAACATCTTCTACTACATTATTCAAGTTGCAATGTCACACACATCATTGTAACTAGTCAGATACCTCCAACATCAATCACCTCCTGAGGTGAATGATATTAACGGGTTTGTGAGTTATTTTCCCGGGGAGATACAAACTTGTAAAAATGCATATAGGGATTCCCCGCCTCCACTTACAATATTTAAATCAAAAGCGAAAATCAGGGACACCTGCCAGGCTCAGTTGGTTAAGTGTCTGACTTCGGCTCCGGTCGTGATCTCCCAGTTCCTGAGTCCGAGCCCCGCATGGGGCTCTGCGCTCATAGTGTGGAGCTTGCTTGGGATTCTCTCTCTCCCCCTCTCTCTGCCCCTGCCCTCCTAGCACTGTCTCAGTCTTTCTCAAAATAAATAAATACACTTAATTTAAAAAAATTTTTTTAGTAATTTCTACACCCAACATGGGGCTCGAACTCACAACCCTGAAATCAAAAGTCGCATGCTCTACCCACTGAGCCCAATGGGGCGCCCCATCCCCACCCCTCTGGCACTTCCTTTAAACCCTTCAAGAAAGCCAGTCTGCTTGGGCGGCTGGTATTGGGGGCACGTGCGGGGCACAGATCTCGGAGCAGGCCGTGTCAGACGGCACTGGTCCTGCAGGTGGCTGGCTTTGTGGGAGGTCCCGGCCCAGCTGTAACACAGGTGGTGGGGTCAGGTCGTACGTTGTCTCTGACCACAGAAATGGCTGGGCTCCTTTTCTGGAACAGCCGTGGCGAAGTACCACAACCTTAACAGAAATACGCTACGTTACTGTCTGGGGGCCGGAAGTTTGAGGTGAAGGTGTCAGCAGGATGGTTTTTTTCTGAGGGCCGTGAGGGAGCGTCTCGGCCGTGCCTCTTTGGGTGATTTGCTGGCAATCCTGAGAACTCCTTGCCTCATAGACACCGTCGTCTCGTATGGCGTTCTCCCCGTGTGGGTGTTTGCATCCAAAATTCCTTCTTTTCATAGGACACCGTCACGCTGGATTAGGAATGAGGAAGCATTTACATCAGACAGAAACTGTGAAATTCCGAGACAGGTCCGGCTGCTGATTTGGTAGCAGTTTAGAACTTTCTTCACCTCTTCTTCCTGCGAACTCGTCCTTTAATAGGATTATAAATGTATGTGAGCAGATGGCTTTGTTATCAAATACACTAAAGACTAACCTTAGGCCTTTTCAAGTTGAATCCCTTCCTGAACCACACCAAAGCCCAGACAAGAAGCCCTCGGCCTAAGGCAGGTCCAGCCCCCCCCCGCCCCCCACAAGAAAGGAGTTCGGCCACAGGGCTCCCACCTCTCTGACCCCTGGTCTGGGACCGGCTTGAGTAATCTAGCTGAATAACAGTATGGGTAAGTCAGTTTCCATCCTGTTGCCTGAGAACCTAGCCTCCATTTATGGTATTGTTCCCATGGGAAAATGCACTCCAAATTCCAAGCAAGTGATTTGCACATGAACTTTCACTCCGGAGGTTAGGGACTGCCAGAATGTGTTCTCTTGTGGCCCTGTCTCCCGACAGCTTCCCATGAGTCCGTTCCCCTGTCCCCCTCCTCGTCTCCCACCTCTCCTGTGTACACATTCAACCCTCATATGGTCGAGCCCTCTTCTGCGAAGTCTCCATCACATCTCTCTCCCTCCCTTGAGTCCTTGGATCTTCGGGCCTGGGCTGCATTGCTTACTGTGCTCTGTCTGAGTCTGAGGAATGTGCAAAAGGGTCCTGGCCTCTTACAGGATCTTCAGATCCTTGAGGATGAAACTGTATTTTCTTCATCTTGTATCTTTCCAAGGAAGAGCACGAGAGCTCTTATGAATGAGCATTTATGAAGCACCTACTGTATGCCAGGCTCCGACACAATGCTTTCTTGCATTCTTTCTTTTACTTATCCCCCAGTGCCTAGCCTAGGACTTGGCACATCACAGATGCTCAGTAGGTAACCCTGAAATGGATTGAAAATCCCCCCCAGCCTCCTTTCCCTCAGTCTTCTCCTGGCCACTGCAGCATGCTCCCCCAAGCTCCCTGACTCATGAGGCTCAGGGAACTGGGCAAGTGGCAGGATTAACTCCCTGGGGAACTGTCATCTGGTGTCTCAGGGAAAGCTAGCCCCTCCTCTCCACCTCCTACCCCAGCAGATGGGACCCAGTGAATTTTCTGGGAACAGGAACAGATTGGATCCCCAGGACTCACATGTAATAACAGGTGTGCCGGGTAGCAATCTCAGTCAGAGAACTCAGGTGCACGTGAGATTGAACTTCGTTTTTCATAAATCAACTATTCGGCCGAACGGGGGGAAACTGAATTCCGGTTCTTCTTGGGGATGAGTTTCCTACTTCCTAGCCCCCGTGCTGTTGTGCACTCCAGCCCCCAAATCTTAGACTGGGCCAAGACATCTCGTTGGACAAATGTCACATGGTTACTGCTGAGATGCCCATAGTCCCTGCCCTCTGGTCCCTATGTCCCCAAACTCTGAAAATTCCACCTAAACTGGCTCCCCCACCCGGACACACTCTCTTGCCATCCTTCCCTGCGGTTGCACATGAAGCTTCTGAGTCCTGGCAGGGAGCCAGGCCAGGTCTGTGCTGCTCCTGGGACCCGTGACCTCTCCCTCCACCCAGGCCTAGCGTCCGAGGGCAGGGGACACCCAGCTGCCTTCACCTTTCTCCAAGACGTTTTGTCTGCCCCCGGAAACCTTCTCAACCTTGAGGACTTAGACTAGACCTATGGAAACAGTCCAGAAAGGGAGCTGGTATTTAGTGGGTGATTTTGTTTTCTGCCCTGCAATAGCCCTGCCCAGAGACAATGAGCTCACTGCCTGTACATTTGGAGGGATGGCAAAAATCACAGTGCAAGGAAGAGGGGAAAAAAAAAACTCATCGATAAATATATTGAAATATTTCTCCCAACCTCGTAGATTGCCCCTGACCTCAACTCTTTCACCGAGAGCAAACATGCCTTGATTTAGGGTGCCAGGAATAGCCCAGGCAGGGTGGACTGTCTCCTTCTCAGGGACTCCAGGTCCGCTATTTGTCCGCTATTTGTCCACAGCTGTGTCACTCGCTGTTTCCTGGCCACCCTGATGATGTTGGAAAGAGCCCTGACTTGCATCCCAATGGTCAGCACAGACACAAAAGCAGATCATGGCAAGCCCCGGAATGAGAGTGGGAAAACCAACGAGTCTAGGCAAGTTAAGAAGGAAGGGATACATTTCCAGGAGGGGAGCAAGCAGGAAGTCTGCATGGAGGAGGTGGCATTCAGTGTAAGGATTTAGGTGTATGCTGTGGAGGAAATGAGCAACAAAACTAAAAGGCGACCTACGAATGGAAGAAGATATCTGCAAACGATAGATCTGATAAAGGGCTACTCTCCAAAATATACAAAGAACTGATACAACTCAACACCCCAAAAATGAATAATCCAACCAAAATGGGCAGAAAATATGAATGGACATTTTCCTAAAGAAGACATGCAGATGGGGGTGCCTGGGTGGCTCAGTTGATTAAGCAATGACTTCGGCTCAGGGCATGATCTCGTGGTTCGTGAGTTCGAGCCCCGCCTTGGGTTCTGTGCTGACAGCCCAGAGCCTGGAGCCTGCCTCGGATTCTGTGTCTCCCTCTCTCTCTGCCCCTCCCCCACTCATGCTCTCTCCTTCTCTATCAAAACAAATAAATACACTTAAAAAAATAATAAAGTAGGTGTGCAGATGAGTTAATACCTGTAAGGGGCTTAGACTGGTACCTGGCACAGTTATGCCTCAGTGTTGTCAACAATGTTGGTGATGATGATGATGATGATGATGGGCTTCCCGCCCAATCAAACATCCTAGGGGACCCCTCCTAGCCCCACCCCCAGCTGTGCCTCTGATTCCAGATAGGGGAAGATGCTTGTGCCCTTCCAGGTCTCAGGTCCCTTATGCTGTGACCACCTCACTGCCACCAACCTCTGTCTCTGCTTGTCCGCCCCTTACGGAGGGTCTGGGGGACTCGAGCCCTGTTGATGGAGGCAGGGTGTCATGCATGGTCAGCGGAGCAGGCCGAGGGCAGAGTCGCTTCCCCAGCGGGCACTGGCCCCTGCCCCGGCTCCACCCCGCATGCCTCAGCGTTCTGCTTGGTGACCTCTTTTCTCCTTAGTGACGTCCACCCAGAAGCCTCTTTTCTCCTTAGCGACATCTACCCAGAAGCCCTGACAGAGGCACGGGCTTGACCCAGATCTCACAGCCAATCAACGGCCGAGGCTGGATTCACACGCAGGTAGCCTGACCTTTAACTTTCTGCACTAGAAGCCACTGCGCGAGGCCCAGGTACCAAGGGAGTTCCAGGAGTCTTGAAGTCTTAAGTGGTCCTGCCAGGTCAATGCCGTTGAGCCTAAACAGAATTACCATAAGTATATAATCAATAAATCATAATAAAGCAGAATTCAAGCCCAAACTCAGAAAAGTCAATTCTTTCTGTGCCCTTGCAAACCACTCTAAAACGTTGTTGGCTTAAAATCACAAAATTCCCATTTGCTTACGGCAGGGACAGCTCCTCTCTGCTCCACGTGGCATCATTTGGGGCCGCTCCACGGAGGCCGCAGGATGCAGTCCCAGGAGGCTCACTCACTGGGCTGGAAACTGATGCTGGCTGTCGGCTGGGGGCTCAGCTGGGGCCGTCAGCCCAGGCGCCCTCCTCCTGCGGCCTCCCCGTGCAGCTAAGTCAAACGTCTGCAGCCTGACAACTGGGTTCCAAGAGGGAGCACCCCAAGAGGACAAGCCCAGGGTGCAAACACTTTTCATGCCTCTTCTGGCCTCTTCTTGCTAACGCCCCATTGGCCAAACTGGTCTCTTGGCCAAGCCCAGAGTCAGGGTAGGGGGACCACACACAGGCATGGACACTGGGACCAGCAAAGTGGCAGTCGACCTCCGCTCAGTTTTTCTGAGTTTCACCCCTTGTGCTCTTGACGCGCTCCCCGCCAGCCCCCCCTCCAGCCCCCACCAAATCCTTGCTCCAACCAATTGCCTCTCTCTCCCCTGAGCCATTCTCTCTCTCTTCACTGAATTGTCCCCCCCTTTTTTAAAAAAATATTTTAATGTTTATTTATTTTGGGGAGGGGGGAGAGGGAGAGAGAGGGAAAGTAGGGGAGGGGTGGAGAGAGAGGGAAAGTAGGGGAGGGGTGGAGAGAGAGGGAAAGTAGGGGAGGTGTGGAGAGAGAGGGAGACACAGAATCCGAAGCAGCTTCCAGGCTCAAGCTGTCAGCACAGAGCCGGACGTGGGGCTCGAACCCATGAACCACGAGATCATGACCGGAGTCAAAGTTGGACACTCAACCGACTGAGCCACCCAGGTGCCCCTGAATTGTCACTTTTATCCAATAAGCCACTTGCATCACAGCTGTCCCAAACAGCTTCCTCAGCCTTGCTTTCCCCTCAAGCTACTGCCCTTCTTCTCCCTCCATGCCTTCCCTTCCGAAATGCTTCAAAGAGCGACTGATGCTGGAAACAGAAAGGTCAGTTTGTTAAATTTACTGAATAGTCTGATTTGCTCACTTAAAATTTTTCTTTAATTTTTTTAATGTTTATTTATTTTGAGAGAGAGAGAGAGAGAGAGAGAGAGAGACAGAAAGAGAGAATCCCAAGCAGGCTCTGTGCTAACAGCGTAGAGCCCGACACAGGGCTTGATCTCACCAACTGTGAGATCATGACCTGAGCCGAAATCAAGAGTCTGATACCTAACCTACTAAGCTACCCAGGTGCCCCTCTTTAGTATTTTCAATGAATATGAATATATGCTTCTTACGAATGTATTAATAAATGTATCCAATAATACACTCTTCATAAATATAAGTAAAAGAAAAATATATTCTAAGAGGCCTAAACTACCCTGTAACCCTTAATTTTCAGCAAATCGAGGTTTCAGAAAAAATATACTCATGTCTTGAGAAAAACTTTCTTTAAAATTATTTTTTTTACAAATTTGCCAAAATTAGGAATCCCTTAAGTGAAAAATTCTATCCATCCATCCACCCATCTATCTATCCGACCATCCAACAGATATTTAATATCATTGCATGCCCAACCCTGGGGATAAATGTGGTCAGACACAGACCGGGCCCTCGTAGAGTTTACAGTCTAGTAGCAGAGACAATTGTGACTCAAACGATCGTTTGAAAGAAACAGTGAACCTGCAAATATGACCAATGCTACCAATAGAGGCGCGCGGTGTCCTGACAGCCCGTATTATGGGGTTTGACCCGGCCAGCCGAGGGTCAGGGGCTCTGCTCTCCCTACAAAGGGCTGTGGGAGGCTAGATGCATAAGTAGGGGTTAACTAGGTGAGGAGAAGGAAGTGGAACTTCCAAGCAGAGGAGAAAGGTCTTGAGGGGGAAAGAAGCATGACAAGAACGAGGCTCAAGGTCTTCTTCAGTCTTCAGTAGGATCTCTACCTTCAATATCCCTTAAGAGGGGTCCCTCAGACACTGTTCGCTGGCTAGACCAACAGAGGTTCCCACTTATTTCTTGCCTGCTGTTTCCACTACAGAGGTAGTTGAAGGTGACCACGTGACAGATTTCTGACATATGAGACATATACAGAAATGTCTGCTGAAGGCTCACGGGAAAGCTTCTGCTTTCCTCTTTCTCACCTTGAACATGGTTGTGATATCTGGAGCCACAGCAGCTGTTTTGTGACCATGAAGAAAGAAGCAGGAGGGAAAGCCAAGAAGATTATGGAGATCCTTGCTGGCATCCCTGGGAGACTTCAACTAACCCTCCAAACTGTTTATTATGTAAGAAAAGTAAACCCCTGTTTGTTTAAGCCAGTGAAAGGTTTTCTGTTGCCTGCAGCTGAATACATTTGATACATTCAGGCTTCTCTATCCTTGGCCTTTTTGTTATTCAATAGACTCTCACGAGGCATTCTCATGGCTTCACATCCACCTGTACATTCAGACACCCAATTTTTAGACCAAATTTTTAGACCCGTCTCTTGAGCTCTGCATTTGTGTATCCACATCACTTTAGGCTTATGCCACAGGCCATGTCTGGTATTCTGTCTGCATCTTTGCTGCATAACTAATTGGCTGTAGGGCAATTTTGCCATAAAACATCAAGTTACAAAAAATAAAAGAGATATTCATTAAAAAGGACATAATGAAATGTGAAAAATGAACAACAAATGAAACATTAAAAATAAACAAAATCAAAAAGACAATTGGGAAATACAAAATATTTGAATACATTCCAAATGTATAGCGTAGATTCATGGCAATACTATGCAAATAACTGATTTGTGTGTGTGTGTGTGTGTGTGTGTGTGTATTGCACCTAAGCACTTTTCTTCAAAGTCTCTCCTTCACAGTATTATTTTTTTTCCTTTGGCTTGTTGATTTGTCTTCCTCATTCAGCATCACGCTTTTTCTTTAGTCACTAAAAATATTTCCTTTATTAGAGAGGTATCAGTTTCCAAATACTAGGATGCATCCTTGTAACTGAGCTTTGTGTTATGTTGGGAAAGCCTTCCACACTGTCGTTTGTCCTTGGCATATTGTCAAATGTCCATTGATAGACATTTCAAAGTTCTATGGGAAATGTTGGTTCCATACTCTGCACCACTGCATAGACCATTATGAGGGCTAAGATTTATATAATATAAAAATGGGGACCAGCTTTTCGTTTGCTTGAGAAAACATTTCTTCAAAATTATTTTTTTAATAAATTTGCCAAAATTAGCACAAATCCCTTAAATGAAAATTTCTATCCATCCATCCATCCATCCATCCATCCATCCATCCATATATCTATCCATCCATCTAACAGATACTTACTGAATGTCATTACGTGCCCAACATTAGGGATAAATGTGGTCAAACACAGACTGGGCCCAGGCCCTCATAGAGTTTACAGTCTAGTAGGCGAGACAATTGTGACTGAAATGATTGTTTGAAATAGTGACACTGTGCAAATTTCAGTCAATGGAGCATTCCACCCTTGATCTCAGGGTTGTGAGTTCAAGCCCCATAATGGGTGGAGAGATTACTTTTATTTTTTTTAATTAAAAAAATGATTTATTTATCCAGAGAGAGAGAGAGCGAGAGCGCACACACAAGCATGAGCAGGGGAGGGGTGGGGAGAATCCCAAGCAGGCTCTGCACTGTCAGGGGCTCGAGCAGGGGCTCAAACCCACCAACCATGAGGGCATGACATGAGCCAAAACCAAGAATCAGACACTTAGCCAAATGAGCCACCCAGGTGCCTCTAAGAGATTACTTTTAAAAAATGGGAATACTGAGTCAATGGAGAAGTGAAAGCAAACTGTTAACCAATTGATGAAACCAACAGTTATTTATCTTTTATGGCAAAATTGCCTTATGGCTGATCGTGTTGCAAAAATCTTGCGGCAAAGATAAGCACATTGAAATTACCTAGAACTGTCACAGGCAACTCCAACCCAATATAGCCCAATATGAATTTATATTTTTCTCCCAAACCTCCTTCTTTTTCTGGGTCCCCAACTGAACTGACGATCTCACTTACTATTCACTCCAGTGTCCGAACGACACATCTGAGAGTTGTGCTAAAGCCTTCCCCACTCCTTACCAGCAGCTCGTTTCCTCATAAATTGCTTTTGAACTTAATTCAAAACCATCTTTTTCCTCTCAGTGCCCCGTTCCTTCCACCTCTTTTTCGGTTCTTGGATTTGAAAGGCAGAATCCAGCTGCTGTAACCAAGATCTCCAAGTAACAGGGACTAAAACAAGATAAGAATTTATTTCCCTGTCACATAACCATAACCATCCGGGAATACAGGCCGGTCTGGAAGCTTCATGGTGGCAGGACCTATCCTCCTTACATCTCATTGTTCTGCCATCACTAAGCTGTCCTCCTCAGCTTGGTCCCAGATGGCTTGCCATCACATGTAGATTACAGCTGGCAGGGAGAATTTACAGGTGGTCCTTTAATGAGACCACCAAGAAATTTAGTACATTACTTCTGCTTCCATCCCATTGACTAGAACTTGATCACATGGCCACGACTTGCTGCAAGGGAGGCTGGGAAATGTAGTCTTTGTTCTGGATAGCCAGCAAACATTTGGAGATGCTATTTCTCTTCAAGAAGGGAAGAACGGATTTTGGAGACAAATGCCAGTCTCTGCCACTTTCCCTATCATCTGAGCTGGGCATTTCTAGTAGCTTCCTCACCACTCTCTCCGGTCTTTCTCTCCTCAGTCTACCCTTCATGCCACAGCCAGAGGGATCTCTCTAAAGCTCAGATCTGAGCACTTCTGTACCCGATTTAGAAAATCTTTGGGATGCCTGGCTGGCTCAGTTGGTAGAGCGTGTGACTCTTGATCCCAGGGTTGTGAGTTCAAGCCCCACGTTAGATGTGGAGCTCACTAAAAATAAATAAAAACGATAAAAATTAAAAAAATAAAAATTCACTGGAACTCAGTGCCTACTGGTTAAAATCCACTTAGAATAACATTCAAAAGCATTTAGATATTCACAGGCTCCAACTTGCTTTTCCAAAATTTCCCTATTTATTCTTCCTCCTCCTTCACCACCTCCACACTCACCCTCGTCTTTTTCAGCTCCTACCATGCCCTTTGGCATTTACCCCTTTGATGTTTTGATCATACACCCCCTTTATTTGCAGTGCCCTCCTCCTGCTTTCTCTGCCTCTATGCACCACTTATATTTCAAGACTCCAATTGATAGCCCTTACTCTGAGTTCTAGCCTGGCTCTAATCCCTAGGAAGGATTAATTTCTCCCTTACTTATGCTCTAGCAGCATTTGGTATAAATTTGTAGTAGAGAACACATCAAACCAAAATCTATTATGTGTTTGTATCTTTTCCGTTAGATTGCAAGCTTAACAGGGTCAGGAATTCTGTCTTCAGAGCCTTGCTCTTAGTAGGTGTGAAATAAATGTTTGTTTACACAGGGGGCCATCTTTGACACGGAAAAATTCCCCTCGGCACCCATTAGGGGGCAGACATCCCCATGTATTTTTAAATTCTCTCCTGTCCTTTTAAAGACTTAAAGTCTGTCCCACAATATAGATGTTAAAAATAAGCTTGAGGGAAAAACAATACACTAATATATTTGCTTTCCTATGCCCAAGGTATCTCTGGAAATACCCACAAGAATCTATCATATTTCATCAAATCTAAAGTGCCATCAATTGTAAGATGTTTTGCTGTTTCGTATATAACAAAGACATAGAAAAGACTGCCAAATGGAGAGACAAAGACCCAGAATAGCCCACACAATATGGAAGAGAAGAATAAAGTCGGAGAGCTGACACTTTAAGACTTATTATAAAGCCGTGGTGATGGAGACCATACAGTAGCAGTGGAAGAACGGACAAGTAGATCAGTGGATCAGAACACAGAGCCCAGAAACGGATTCTCATAAATACAGTCAACTTAGCTTCGATAAAGGAGCAAAGGCAATACAATGAAGGAAAGATCATCTTTTCAACAAACGGTTCTGGAGCAACCAGAAAACATGCAAAAAATTGAATCTTGACACAGACAAACTCTTCAGAAAAACTCACTCCAAATGGATCATAGACCTAAGTGTAAAATGCAAACCTATAAAACCCTAGAAAATGCCACAGGAGAAAATCTAGATGACCTTGGGCATGGTGACGATTTTTTAAATATAACTCCGAAAGTACAATACGTTAAAGAAATCATCGATAGCTTCGATTTCATTAGATGTAAACGCTTCTACTCTGTGAAAGACACTGCTGAGGGGAAGAGACGACAAGGCACAGGCTGGAAGAAAATATTTACAGAAGGCAGTTCTGATAAAGGGCCATTATCCAAAATGTACAAAGAACTCTTAAAACTCAACAATCCAAAAACAAACAGCCTGACTTGAAAATGGGCAAAAGATTTGAAAAGACGTCTCCCCAAAGATCTACAGATGGCAAATAAACATATGAAAAGATGCTTCACATCACATGTCATGAGTGAATTGCATTTTAAAACATCAACGAGGGCGCCTGGGTGGCGCAGTCGGTTAAGCGTCCGACTTCAGCCAGGTCACGATCTCGCGGTCCGTGAGTTCGAGCCCCGCGTCAGGCTCTGGGCTGATGGCTCGGAGCCTGGAGCCTGTTTCCGATTCTGTGTCTCCCTCTCTCTCTGCCCCTCCCCCGTTCATGCTCTGTCTCTCTCTGTCCCAAAAATAAATAAAAAAAAATGTTAAAAAAATAAAAAATAAAAAAAAAATAAAACATCAACGAGGGGCACCTGGCTGGTTCATATGGGGGATCGTGTGACTCTGGATTTCGGGGTTGTGAGTTCAAGGCTCATGTTGGGTGTAGAGAGGACTTAAATATATAAAACTTAATATATATGTACATATATATAAATAAATTATATATGTGCATATATAAAAATTATATATGTGTATATATATACATATATATTTTTTATTTTTGAGAGACACAGATACAGCGTGAGAGCAGGGGAGGGACAGAGAGAGAGGGAGACACGGAATGCGAAGCAGGCTCCAGGCTCCGGGCTGTCAGCACAGAGCCCAACATGGGGCTCGAACCCACGAACTGTGAGATCATGACCTGAGCCAAAGTCGGAAGCCCATCAGAGCCACCCAGGCACCCCTTTAAGAAAATATTTTTTAAAAAGCGCCACACAACGAGATACTATTTGAATGGCCCAAATCTGGGACACTGACAGCATCACATGCTGATGAGTATGTGGGGCAACAGAGACTCTCATTCATGGCTGGTGGGAATGCAAAATGGTACAGCCACTCTGGAAGGCAGTTTGGCAGTTTCTCGCAAAACTAAACATACCCTAACCATACGATCCAGTAATTGTGCTTCTTGGTATGTACTCAGATGAACTGACAATTTCTGTCCACCCAAAACGCTGCACAAAGATGTTTATAGTAGCTTTATTCATAATCGCCAAAACTCGGAAGTAATTAAGATGCTCTTCAATAGGTTGGCTTTTTGGAAGGCTGCATCATACACTGATAGTTCATTTTGGGGTAATAATAGTAAGTAATAGTAAAACAAACAAACAAATGAAAACTCTCTAAAACTTTTAAGCTTTGGGGTGCCTGGCTGATTCAGTCAGTAGAGCATGGCACTCTTGACCTCAGGGTGTGAGTTCGAGTCCCATCTTGGGCATGGAGCCTGCTAAGGTAGGTAGATAGATAGATAGATAATAAAATTTCTAAACCTTTTTTTACAAGGGCTATGAAATTATTTATGTCCCTTGTTTATAATTTTTTTTTTCTTTTTTGGGTGTGGACGAATGGGTGGAGTGAGGGAGGAGATTTACATTTATTCTTGTTGAGTAGGATGCTGTTGGTGTTGGCCCATTGGTCTAAAACTTTGGTTTCAAACTCTCGTGGGCACCAGAGCCACCCGAAGGGCTTATTCAGACACAGATTGCCGGGGTGCCTGGGTGGCTCAGTCAGTTGAGTGTCCGATTCTCGATTTCGGCTCTGGTCGTGATCCCAGGGTTGTGGGGTCGAGCCCCATGTCGGGCTCCATGCTGAGTGTGGAGCCTGCTTAAGATTTTCTCTCTCCCCCTGCTCTCTTTCTCTCTCTAAAATAAAACAAACACAAAAAAGCAAACAAAAGAAGAAACAAAACCCCCACAGATTTCTGGGCCGCATTCCTAGAATTGCTTCATTAAGTCAGGAATTTGCATTTCTAGCAAGTTCCCAGGTGATACTGATGGTGCTAGTCTGAGGACCACACTTCCGCCATTGGTCTAGCTAGCCTGTGGAGATCTTTGGAAGCAAGATGCCATCCCCCAGATCTTAGCTTCCCTCCTAGTGTGATCTGTATCTTCATCTAGGTCACTGACACGAGGTTGAATGGGGTGAGACCGAGGACCCAGCTTTGCAGCAAGAGGCCCCAGGCTGGCCTGGGTCCATTCGTTGGCCCTTGTAGGATAGAACGAATTTCTGTCAACGAGGAAGCCAATAGCCGTTCTTCTCAGCCAATGCATTTACCCTGTTTTCTAATTTTTGCCCTTCTGATGGGAATGTGAGGAATGTGTAGTCTTGTTTTAATTTTCTATGTCTTCAATTACTAATATGTTTGAACATTTCTTTTAATGTTTGCTAATTTCTGAGAAAGATCTATTTACGACTTTTGTTCATTTTTCCTTTCAAGTTCTCAGAGGATTTTTTTTTTTTTTTTGCCTGATTAGAAGGAATTTTTATATATTTAAGGTTAACCTTTTGGCCTTTGAGATTGGATGTGGTTTACCAGTCTGAGATATGTCTGTTAACTTTCTTCATGATGTCTCTCGTTGAATCAAAATCCTTAATTTCATATGATCAAATCTGTCCATATTTTTGCCTATGGATATGCCTTTAGAGTTTTACAAATTCCCCCCAACCCCTGAATTCCCCTATATTATCATTTTTATGCTTTATTATTTCCATTTCAAATTTAGGTATCAAACCCATTGGATTTCCAGCTTTATATGTAGTGTTAGGGAACAATGCAATCTTATTTTCCTCTATATAGGGAGTCAGTTTTCCCAGCAAAATTCATTAAAGACTCTGTTCTTTCTGCATTGATATGTGGTGATTACTTACTATATATTGAGTTCTTATACATATGTGGGTTTATTTTCATTTTTATTTTTTTAAGATTTTATTTTTAAGTAATCTCTATGCCCAATGTGGGGCTCGAACCCACAACCCCCAGATCAAGAGTTGTATCCTTTAATTTTTTAAAAATGTTTTATTTATTTTTGAGAGAGAGAGAGAGAGAGAGGGAACGAGTGCGGGAGGGGCAGAGAGAGAGGGAATGAGTGCGGGAGGGGCAGAGAGAGAGGGAGAAGGGTGACACAGAATCTGAAGCAGGCTCCAGGCTCGAAGCCGTCAGCTGTCAGCACAGAGCCTGATGCGGGGCTCAAATCCACAAACTGGGAGATCATGACCTGAGCTAAAGTCAGACGCTTACCAGCTGAGCCACCCAGGCACCCCAAGAGTTGTATTCTTAATGTTCTACCAACTGAAACTCCCAGGTGCCCCTGGGCTTATTTTTAAAAGCATATTGGGGTGCCTGCCTGTAGCTGTTTATTTATTTGTATCTTTTCTCTTGATAAGCTCATAGGTCTCTCTTACTAATACATTTGACCCTTGAACAATGTAGGGATTAGGGGATGCCAACCCCCTGAGCAGTGGAAATCCGAGAACAATTTTTGACTTGGCCAAAACTTAACTACAAATAGCCTACTGTTGGCTGGAAGGCTTCCTGATAACCCAAACAGTCGATTAACACATTTTTTTGTACGTTACATGTATTATATACTATATCCTTACAATAAAATAAGCTAGGCAAAAAGAAAATGTTACTAAGAAAATCATAAGGAAAATACACTTACAGTATTGTATTTACAGAAAAAAATCTGCATTTAAGTGGACCCACACATTTCAATTCTGTGCTGTTCAAGTGTTAATTGTACATATTTTCAAAGAACCAAATTTTGCTTTCACTGATTCTCTGTATTTCTTTTGTCATCTATTTCATGAAAAATTTTACGCTTATTTTGGGGCACCTGGCTGGCTCAGTCAGTGGAGCGTGCAACTTTTGATCTTGGGGTCCTGTTCAAGCCCCACAGTGGGTACGGAGACTACTTAAAAATACAATCTTGACAAAAATTTTACTTTTATTTCTTGTTTCTTTAGTTCTGCTCAATTGCTGGCTCTCCGACTTCTTGAGCTAAATGTTTATTCATTTATTTTAAAGTCTATTTATTCTGAGAGAGAGAGATAGAGAGAGAGATTGATTGATTGATGTGGGAGGACCGGAGAGGGAGAGAGAGAGAGAATCCCAAGCAAGCTCCACACCGTCAGCACAGAGCCCGACTAGGGGCTCTGTCCCATTAACTGTGAGATCATGACCTGAGCTGAAACCACGAGTTGGATGCTTAACTGACTAAGCCACCCAGGCACCCCTGTTTACTCATTTAAATCTTTCTTGTCCTGTGGTAAATGTAAGTAAAGCTATATATTTATGTCTCCAACCACTGTTTCAACAATGCCGTTCAGAGTTTGACATGTAATGCTTTCATTGTCATTTAGTTCTAAATATTATAATTTCATACATACATATATATGTATGTGTGTGTGTATATATATATATATATATATATATATATATATATATATAAATAACCCAAGAGTGTTAAAATAGTAGGTTATTGTTTCCAAACATATGAGATTTTTAATCATCATTTTGTGATTTTTTTTTTTTGTTTTTTTACAAGTTTCTCCCTGGTCTTTGCACATAACCCTGTCTATCTCAGAACCAGCACAGGGCATCAAATCCTTGCTGCCAGGTCTTTGATGCAGCCAGGAAAGGTACTCTGTTTTTTAAAAAAGTATGTATGTATTTATTTCATTCATGGTGGGGGAGGGGCAGAGAGAGAGAGGGAGACAAAATCCTGAGCAGGCTCCACACCGTCAGCGCAGAGCCCGACTCAGGGCTCGAACCCACGAACCATGAGATGGTGACCTGAGCCAAAATCAAGAGTTGGACGCTTTACCCACTGAGCCACCCAGGCCCCTTAAGGTACTCTATTTTTAAAGGCATGTTTTGTTTTCATTTTTGTTCTGTAAATAGGTTAGACAAAAGGAGGATTGGAAAGGTGTAGAGGTACATCACATAGTCAAACTCTAAGAAGGTCAAAGGGGCAGCTGGGACTTAGAATAATTGCAACCAAGGATTTGAAAAACCACCCAAACTCTCACCATCCTTTTCTCTGCTTCTGTCTGATTATGAATTTCATTCTCTTTCACTGCATGTGCACCCTAGAAAGACCAGCTCTGCTTGCTCTGAAATTCAAAAACTCCTGGGAAAGGTGCTGATTGGCTGGCCATCTGGGTCAGTTTCCACCCCAGACCAATCAACTGTGGCCAGAAGGATGGGGTCCATAAAAGTCTGGCACCTTCCATGACATCACATTGTTGGAATGTGATAAAAGAGATGTCTTTCCTTCCTTCCTTCCTTCCTTCCTTCCTTCCTTCCTTCCTTCCTCCTCCCCTCCCGTTCTCTCTCCCTCTTTCTTTCTTTCTTTCTTTCTTTCTTTCTTTCTTTCTTTCTTTCTTTCTTTCTCTTCCTTCCTTCCTTTCCTCTTTCTCTTTCTCCTCTCTCATTCTTTTTTTCCTTCCTTCTTTCCTTCCCTTCTTTCTTTGAATTCAATTTATCTAAAAACAAAACCAAAACAGTTCCCCCATTCCACCCCCCCCCCCATTATAATTGTTATTGCTCAGAGAACATAGTCTGTGTGAATCTTATTCTCTGGTGTTTATTAAAGTTTCCTTCCTTGGCTTCGTACACAGGAAACATTTTGTAACCATCCCACACGTGCTCGAAAGTGCCTATGTGCCCATATGTGTGTACCCTCTGATTTGGGTTGTAGAGTTCTATATAATCCAAGCTTTCCAATTTTGCGTTTTCAATCTTCTAGAACTCTGCCTTTTTGTCATAGTTGCTTCTGCGGGTCAGAAATCTAGGAGCAGCTTGGCTGGGTGGTTCTGGCTCATACTCTCTCATCAGGTTGCAGTCAAAGATGTTAGCCAGGGCTACAGTATCTGAAGACCTGACTGGGGGTGAGGGATCTGTTTCCAAGATTGTCCATTCAGTGGCCAATGGCGGGAGGCCTCAGTTTTTTCCTGGCTGCTGTTAAGGAGGGCTGAGTTCCTCACTACATGGACCTCGCCATGGGGCTCCTTGAGTGTCCTCATGACGTGACAGATGCCTTTTCCTAGAACAAGTGGTTCAAGAGTGTGAGAGAAAGGAAGAACCCATGGTGCCTTTATGACCCAGTCCTGAAGTCACACACCATCCCTTCCATTACAGTCTATTTATAAGCAGTGAGTCAGTACATTCAGCCCACGCTCAAGGAAAGAATTAATCACCTTTTCAAAAGAGGCTTATCAAAGAATTTATGTACATATTTTATAACCACCCCATGTACTAAGATTCTCTCCTAATGTTATGAAGATGGTTGCTTTAAATTCTTTTCTTTTTAGGTTTATTTTTGAGAGAGAATGCATGAGCAGGGGAGGGGCAGAGAGAGAGAGAGAGGGAGACAGAGGATCCAAAGCAGGCTCTGGGCTGACAGTAGTGAGCCCACTGGAGGGCTTGAACTCATAAACCGTGAGATCATGACCTGAGCTGAAATCAGATGCTCAACTGACTGAGCCACCCAGGTGCCCGTTATTTTACATTCTTGTTCATTTTGCTTCATGTGATATAAATTTGGTATCATTTTCTGGATGTGTGTTCCTTTACAATTTTTTTTAATGTTTATTTTTTGAGAGAGAGAGAGACGGAGCATGAGCAGGGGAGGAGCAGAGAGAGAGACACACACACAGAATCCGAAACAGGCTCCAGGCTCCGAGCTGTGAGCACAGAGCCCGACGCGGGGCTCGAACTCACGAACAGTAAGATCATGACCTGAGCCGAAGTCAGATGCTCAACCGACTGAGCCACCCAGGCGCCCCCACTGTGTGTCCCTTTTTATTTTTTTTAATTTTTTTTTAACGTTTATTTATTTTTGAGACAGAGAGAGACAGAGCATGAACGGGGGAGGGTCAGAGAGAGAGGGAGACACAGAATCTGAAACAGGCTCCAGGCTCTGAGCCATCAGCACAGAGCCTGACGCAGGGCTTGAACTCACGAACCATGAGATCATGACCTGAGCCGAAGTCGGACGCTTAACCGACTGAGCCACCCAGGTGCCCCTGTGTGTCCCTTTTTAAATGGAAGATGTACCCCTCCAGTATCTGGTATTTTGGTCCATGCACCCTTGTAACCTTGTTCTCTTGTCTTTGGGGACGTCCGTGCCTTTTGGGGATGTCGCACCTCTCTGTGACTTACGGAGAGAGGCTTGGATAAAGCCAGGCGTAGAGCCCCAGGCACCACACAGTCACCACTGATCCCTGTCCTCTCTTCCCGGTTTGTTGCTGGGCCACCCAGCAAAGCCTCCAGCCAAGGATTCACCCTTGACTCTTAGAAGCAGAGCTGCAGGAGGGAAGGTGCCCCGTGGGACGCTACCCCCCCTGGTGGCCAGAGGAAGAAATGGGGAGAAGTGAGCATCTGAAGGAATCAGGTCAGTGTGCACCTGTTTTCACTATTTCACACCTGTTTTCATTATCGGGGCGCTGCTGGGGTGCCCTGATGTTACCCCACCAACACCCGCAACCCCAACTATTGCTCCCAGCTTCTGTCACACAGAGGCGGTGGGGTGTCAATGACCGTCCCAATCGATGTGGAGAAGAAGCAAGAGAAAGACTTAAAAGGGGCACGTGGGTGACACGGTCGGTTGAGGGAGTGACGTCAGCTCAGGTCATGATCTCGCAGTTCACGGGTTCGAGCCCCGCATCGGGTTCTGTGCTGACAACTCAGAGCCTGGAGCCTGCTCCGGATTCCGTGTCTCCCTCTCTCTGCGCCCCTCCCCTGCTTGTGCTCTCTGTCTCAAAAAGAAACATTAAAATAATAATAAAATAAAAATTAAAAAATCTCTTTCATTCTATCCTCCCACTGCTGTATCAATCAGGTCGTTTTATCCCCAGGCTGGTCCCGAATCCCCCAAACAACCACCCTACACACCCTAGCTGGTCTTCCTTGGAACTCTCAAGGTTTCTAGGTGTGTTTCTCAAATCCAAGCTGCTCTCTGCTTCTATAGCTTCTCTGGCGTTTACCTGGTGGACAGGGGCCCATGCTAGATTGCCTTTTCATGCTAGATTGCCTTTTCCTGGGGAATCAGGGATTCTTCCACCCCCCTTCTTTCCCCCAAGTCTCTATAAAAGAATGTCGGTAGATTAGATCATACCCTCAAATGCCCTCTGGAGTAGATAGACTGGCTGGCTAAGGGTGAGTGAAGCTGGCTAAGGGTGAGGCAATAGGGAACGGCGGAGCCTGGGGTGAATTGCAGTGTGCATGGACATGCTTTATCTGTTGAAGGTAGCGATGCTCCTTGCCAGGGAGGAATGTGGACAGCTGTCATCATGAAGCCAGAAAGGCAGAGTCAGTGGAAAATCTCCCCATTTATTTAAAATGTCTGAGGGTTGAATTCAGCTGGGGGTTGCAGTTTGCCACCCCTGGCATTTTTTTAATGTTTATTTATTTTTGAGAGAGAGAGAGCGAGAGGGAGAGGGGGAGGGGCAGAGAGAGAAGGAGACAAGGACTCCAAAGCAGGCTTCAGGCTCTGAGCTGTCAGCACAGAGCTCGACACGGGGCTCGAACCCATGAACCGTGAGGTCATGAACTGAGCTGAAGCCGGATGCTTCACCGACTGAGCCACCCGGGCACCCCTGCCACCCCCTGGCTTTTTAAATCCAAAAGGTTCTTTTCAGATTTAACACGCCAGGAGTCCTGGAGTCTAGAGTATTCCCCTAAGTGACCTGCTAGGATGAGAACTTCCTCAAAAATGGAAACGAGGCTTGTCTGGCATAACCTGTTCTTAACAAGCCCACACTGGAGCCTTGTCCAGTTTGCCAGCCTGCACTTCTTAGAATATGCTTGTTCCTCTTTTGGAAAGTCAGAACAACATTTGCCCAGTCAGGTGGGGCCTCACCCGTTCTTAAAAATTCCTCAAAGATTACAAACACTGGGAGGCCTTGGAACTTAACCAGAGAGGCCCTTGTTGATTTTAGAGGTTTTTTTTGAATTCTATTTTTTAAAAATAAGCCTCACCTCATTGTATAGTTTCTCCCAAACCCTCTTGTTACGGTACTCCATCATCATTTAAACAACGTTTGTTCGGACTCTAACATTCAGACCGGGTGTGGACCTCTTCTTCTCTCATATCCCCTTCCTCAACCCACACCAAATCCACACGAAATCCTACCATAGTTGCGTGATCTTAGGCAAATCACCCAAACTCTCCGCACCTCAGTATTCCCTCCTACAAAATGGGACAGTTGAACTGAGTGGTCACTAGGTTTACTTCTATAGCTCAGACTTTAGGTTAGGGATCTCTTTGGCAATTGGCTAAAAACTGTAGACCCTTGTAACACCTGACTGGCTCAGCCGGTAAGGCATAGGACTCTGGATCTCAGGATTGTGAGTTTGAGACCCACGTTCGGGATAGAGATTATTTAAAAAAAATTTTTTTTAACATTTATTTATTTTTGAGACAGGGAGAAACAGAGCATGAACAGGGGAGGGTCAGAGAGAGAGGGAGACACAGAATCTGAAACAGGCTCCAGGCTCCGAGCCATCAGCACAGAGCCCGACGCGGGGCTCGAACTCACGGATCGCGAGATCATGACCTGAGCCGAAGTCAGCCGCTTAACTGACTGAGCCACCCAGGAGCCCCAAGCTAGAGATTATTTAAAAAACAAAACTGTGGACTCTTATTTCAGAAAAAAAATGATCACATGGCTTACACTGGTTTTACCTTGGTGTGTTTCCCAAGACCACCATTCCATTTTCTTTCAGGAGACATTTCTCCCCACTCCAACTATTTGGTTCTAGATGGGCTACCAATAAAATTACCCCCTCCCCCAACTCTGTGCAGAAAAGTGGGCACATGAAGTCCTTTCCTGTTTTTTGTTTCTCTTCTTTCAAATGAAACCAGATGGGAAGAATTCTTTTCCTCTTTGGTAGAAAGTCAAAGGTAAGAGTCCAGATCTGCCTGGGGCCATTTTCCTGCTGGGCAGAGAAAGCCCTTCTCTGTGGGCCATGGAGAGAGAGAGTCTCAGAGGTTGGGGGGATTTGGGAGAAGGGGAGAGAGCGATCTCCTGGCATTTCAGTCCTGGATCGAGTTGTTCCTGAAGCCCATTCCTACCTATTCCATCATTGGGTTCAGTGAGTTTGAGTTGACTCACCAGAATTTACAGCAAAATGAGTCCAGGTTAGTATAGATACAACCTTATCCTCTTTTATACCATTGACCCTTATTTTTTCAATACTGTCCCATTCCTTGTCCTCATTGTCCTGACAAAAGTCTAACTTCTTTAATTTTTTAAACTTTTTTTTTAAGTTTACTTATTTAATTTTGAGAGAGAGAGAGCGCAGAGAGGGCAGAGAGATGGTGGGGGCGGGGGGGAAAGAGAGAGAATCCCAAGTAGGCTCCCCACTGTCAGCCCAGAGCCCGACAGGGGGCTGGAACTCGAGAACCATGAGATCATGGCCTGCGCTGAAATCAAGAGTCCCACGCTTCATCGACGGAGCCACCAGGCGCCCCAAGCCTAACTTCTTTTAAAGCACCTTGACAACGCATCGTACAACTCCTCACACAAGTGCTCGACTGGTTTTGCTGGAATTAAACAGAATTTTAGTTATTTTCTTACATGTACTCCTGTTATCACCCTCCTTCCCGTAAGACTATATGTTTTGGAGAACAAGGACCCTGATTTCCATTTTTTTAAAGTTCTGAAAAGCCCTCTGCCCACAGTAGGCACTCACAACACGCTGGAGATTGCGAGGACAGTCGTGGCCCCATCGTGAGAGGAACCCGCTGACCTGACGCACCGGAACGTCCTTCAACTCGCCAGAATGGCTGACAGACTGAGTCACGCAGGCGACCTGGTCACATGGCAACAGAGACCCTTCCGCCCAGAGTCCTAGGGGTCCGGCCTGGAAGCAGCGCGTACACGGGACGCCCCACAGCATCCCCGTTCCCTTGGGAATTTCAGCCAGCCACGGCTGAAGAGGACAGCAGCTTCTGGAACTTTCCCGGTGAAACGGAACACCTGCCTGAAGAGCCTACATCCTGACAGCAGGGGCTGCGGCCACTGTCTGTCCGGTCACACAGGAGTCCCCGACCCGAGGCCCCGGGAAGCTCCCGGGATTACACCAGGGAGCTGAGCACACACAGCACACCCAGACGTACAGCAGGGGCCTCGTCGGAGGGCAAGCAGCATCTTACTGATTTACTCACCCGCTTACCTAAGTGCAATTTTTCAAAAGCACTTCCTCAAGCAATGGCTACTCAAAGCACATGTACTGTCGTGGGTGTATGCGGGGAGCTGGGGACGGATGTGCGAGGGCGGGCTACCACCGGGGAAGCGTTTGGACTCCTGCAAGGAAGGGTCCCTGAAGCCCTGGAACCCGGGGAGGGGAGGGGAGGGGAGGGGAGGGGAGGGGAGAAAGCAGCGGGGCTGCGTGGCCGCTAGGGGGCGCCGGGGAAGACGGGACGCCTCCACTTCGGGCGACGCGTTTTCCTCGCCGCCTCTCCCTGCGCAGAGGCGGGGGCCACCTCCTCAGGGACCAAGGCGCGGGGCCCGTGGGGACCGAGGCGGAACGGACCCGCACCGCCCAGTCTCGTGCTGTGGGCATTTCCGCCACCAGGAAAGGCCGGGGAGGCTCTGTCCCTGCGGGTGAGCTCCGGCAGCCCCGGGGACGTCTGGGCTTCATTACGATTCTCAGCTGGGCCTCTGTCCTGGCCGGTTCTCCAGTCCCCCGGCCAGCTCTGTGTCCCGGCTCTGGCACCGAGGGGATCGGGTGCGAGTGGGGAAGGAGGGGTGGGGAAGGAGGGGTGGGGAAGGAGGGGTGGGGAAGGACCCACTTCCCCCTGCAATGAGCGTGTTGTCTCCGCTACAGGCAGCAGGGGACGCGCTTATGGTCAGGAGCCACCTCAGTTTTTCCAGGTGAGTGGGTGTCCAGGAAGTGCCCCCGGAGTCGCCTCCAGCAGAGTGAGTCACTTACTGGGAAAACGGCAAAAGAATCTATTCACCGAGACCGCAGAGACATTTTGCCCAGCACTTGGAAGCATGTCTTTTTCCGACGCCGCCTCGGTGTCGTCCGTCACTGGCAAGGGGACCCACCGCAGGGGCCAAGGAGAGGATTCCTGGCCGTCAAAGAGCCCTTTGGGCAGCAGAGCGTGGCTGGGATGGTGTCCCCCCCCCCCCCCCCCCCAGGGGGACTCCCCTGCACTTAGAAAGGCCAGTGGAGACGCAATCCCTCATTAAATCCTCAACTCCACCCCGCCTTCTACATCAGTAGAACCCATCGCCGCCTTTTTTTCCTCTACACCCAACATGGGGCTCGAACTCACAACCCCGAGATCCACAAACGCATGCTTCACCAACAGAACCAGACAGGCACCCACCCCCATTGCTTTTTTTTTTTTTTTTTTTTTTTTACTGTTTATTTTTGAGAGAGAAGGAGACGCAGGGTATGATCAAGGAAGAGAGAGAATGGGGGAGATAGAGAGAGAGAGAGAATCCGAAGCAGGCTCCAGCCTCTGAGCTGTCAGCACAGAGCCCAACACGGGGCTGGAATCCATGAACCATGAGATCATGACCTGAGCCGAAGTCGGAAGTTTAACTGACCGAGCCACCCAGGCGCCCATCCCATTACCTCCTCTGCTGGGTTCAGAGCCTCTGCTGGGTCACCCCAAAAAGAATCCCTGTACCCAAGAGCAGCACTCTGTTCCCGCCTCCTTTCAGCTCCTGGAAACTATTTATCTTCTGTTTCCACGGGTTTCTGATTCTGGACATTTCATACGAGTGGAACCATACAATATGTGGCCTTTTGGGGCTGGCTTCTTTCATTTATTTTCAAGGCTTGTGCGTGTCGTAGCACATATTATTACTTTATTTCTTTTTGTTGGTGAATAGTATTCCATTGTGTGGATATACTACTTTGTTTATCCATTCATTAGTCAAGGGACATCTGGGTCGTTTCCATTTTTTTGGCTATTAGGAGTAATGCTGTCGTGCACATCAGTATGCACGTTTTTGTATGAACGTATGTTTTCATTTCTCTTGGGTATGACCTTAGGAGTAGGTTTGCTGGGTCATATAATAACTCTATGCTCAAGCTTTTGGGGAACTTCCAGACTGTTTTCCAAAGTGGTTGCACCATTTTATTTGCCCACATCCAATGTCTTGAGAGTTCCAATTTCTTCACATCCTCGCTAACACTTTCTATTGTCCGTCTTTTTGGTGATAGCCACCCTAGTTGGTGCAAAGTGGCATCTCACTGCAGTCTTGGTTTGTAGTTCTCCAATGGCTGATGATGTTGAACATCTTTTCGTGTGCCTGTTGGCCATTTGGAGGTCTTCTTTGGAGAAATATCAATTGATTCAAATCCTTTGCCCATATGCCAGTTGGGTTGTCTTTTTGTTGTTGAGTTATGAGCGTTCTTTATATTCTGGGGCATCTGGGTGGCTCAGTCGGTTGAGCATCCCCCCCCCTCTAATGTTTACTTATTTATTTTTGAGAGAGAGAAAGAGCACAAGTGGGGGAGGGGCAGAGAGAGAGAGGGAGACACAGAATCCCAAGCAGGCTCCAGGCTCTGAGCTGTCAGCACAGAGCCCGACGCTCAAACCCATGAACTGAGAGATCGTGACCTGAGTCAAAGTTGGACGCTTAACCGGCTGAGCCACCCAGGTGCCCCTGAGCCTCCTACTCTGTCTCAGCTCAGGTCTTGATCTCAGGGTTGTGAATTTGAGCCCTGCGTTGGGCTCCATGATGGGCTTGGAGCCTACTTAAAAAAAAAAAAAGAAAGAAAGAAAAAAAAGAGTTCTTTATATTCTGGATATTAGACTGCTATCAGGCATGCGATTTGCAAGTATTTTCTCCCATTCAGTGAGGTTTTTCACTTTAAGAACTATTTTATTTTTAATTAATTACCACACTCAATGTGGGGCTCAAACTCACAACCTCGAGATCAAGAGTCACACGCTCCACCAGCTGAGCCAGCCAGGCGTCACTTTTTTGTTAGTGTCTTTTGAAGTACATAAGTTTCTGGTTTTGATAAAGCCCAATTTCTGTTTTTTCTTTTGTTGCTTGTGCTTTGTCATACATGAGAAACCATTGTTTAATCCAAGTTCACAAAAATTTACTACTGTTTTCTTCTAAAGAGTTTTATCATTTTAGCTCTTAGGTTTAGATTTTGATCCATTTTTAATTTTTTTTAAGTTTATTTATTTTGAGAGAAAGAGCGTGAGCTCAAGCAGGGGAGGGGCAGAGAGAGAGAGGGAGGAAGAATGTCAGGCAGGCTCCATGCTGTCGGTGCAGAGCCTGATGCAGGGCTCGAACTCACAAACTGTGAGATCATGACCTGATCCCAAACCAAGAGTCAGATGCCCAACTGACTGAGCCACCTGGGCGCCTCACGGATGTCCTTTTTTTCCCTTATGGCTGAATAATATTCCATTGTGTATACACAACACATCTTTATCCATTCATCCGTTGACAAACGTTTAGGTTGTTTCCACGTCTTGGCTATTGTGAATAATGCTGCAGTGACCGTGGGGGTGTGGGTATCTCTTTGAGATACTGATTTCATTTCCTTTGGATAAATACTCAGAAATGGAATTGCTGGATCATAGGGTAGCTCTATTTTAAAATTGTCGAGACTCCTCCCCACTGGTTTTCACAGTGGCTGCACAATTTACATTCTCATCAATAGTGCACTGGTGTCTTCTCCTCTCATAAGGGATCAATCCTGTCGAATTAGAGTCCTACCCTTAGAACCTCATTCAACCTAGTTACTTCCTAGAGGCCCCATTTCCAAGCTATACTGAGGGTTGAAGCTTCAACATGGGAATTTTGGGAGACACCAGCATTCAGTCCCTAATATCCCCTCTTTCTTTTTACTTTTGTAATGTGGCCACTGGAACATTTAAAGTTACATACACTGTTCACATTTTATTTCTAATGGCAACACCAGTCCAGATGTTGGCTTTAAAAATCGAAAACCAGGGGTGCCTGGGTGGCTCCGTCGGTTAAGCATTCGACTCCACATTTCGGCTCAGGTCATGATCTCACAGTTTGTGAGTTCGACCCTGTGTTAGGCTCTGTGCTGATGGCATGGAGACTGCTTGGGATGCTGTCTCTTCTTCTCTCTGCGCTTCTCCTGCTTGTCCTCTCTCTCAAAATAAATAAATAAACTTAAAAAAAAAATGAGAACCCATTATAGCAGGCTGAATGGTGGCCCTCCCCCCAAATATATTCATGTGTGAAACCTGTAAATGTGACCTTATTTGGAAAAAGGATCTTTAGAGATATAATTAAGCTAAGGATCTTGAGATGAGATCATCCTGGATTTTCTGGACGAGCACTATTTCTAGTGACAGGTGTCCTTATAAGGACCCACAGAGCAGACACAGAGGAGGAGGAGAAAGCAACATGGCCATGGAGACGGAGATTGGAGGCACACAGCCACAAGCACTTTGCCTGAATGCGTGGCTTTGACTCTTAGCTCGTCTCTCTTGGCTTTTCCACTGTCTCAGATGAGCAACCTGGTGGCCTCCCAGGTGATGACTTATGCCGAATGATGCCTGAAGGCACCAGAAGCTGGAAGAGGCAAAGAAAGATGGGTCTTTGGAGGAAGCATGGCCTTGCCAACACCTTGATTTCAGATTTCTGGCCTCCAGGACTGGGAGAGAAGAAATTTCTCTTAAGCCACCAAGCTTATGGCAATTTTGTTATAGCAACTCCAGGAAATAAATACCAGAAGTATCATTTATAATTTTAGGACAAAGAATTGTTATCGGATCCCTCAAGAAGTCCATGGACTTCTTTCCACTACACTTGTGTTGCTTGAAAGAGATGTCCTAAGAATCAAGATCAAATGGACTCTTGTTTGTGATGCTCTGTCTAGTTCTCGGTATTAGCTTGTGTTGAATCAGTGGTTGCTTTTGGGTGGAGAGGCTCCACGGGGAGGAGACACGAGGGAATTTCCTCGGGTGATAGAAATGTTTCTCCTCTCGATGGCGGTGTAAGCGAATGACGTTAACTAAGCGTTCACATTTGTCAAAACCAACTAAGTTGCCCTCGTAAGGTCTGAGCATTTTCCTTCACGTACGTTATACCTTAATTTAAAAAGTAAAAAGTCTGGGGCACCTGGATGGCTCAATTGGAGGAGCATGCAGCTCTTGATCTCAGGGTTGTGAGTTCAGGCCCCATGTCGAACATAGATCTTACATACATACATACATACATAGAGGGGCCCCTGGGTGGCTCAGTTAAGTGTCTGACTCTCGACTTTGGATCAGGTCACGATCTAACGGTTTGTGGAATCGAGCCCCATGTGTTGGGCTCTGTGTTGAGGTCGAGGAGTCTGCTTGGAATTTTCATTCTCTCTTCCCCCCCTTCCCTCCCTTCCCTCCCCCCAACCCCACTTCCTGTGCATGTGCGCACGCGTGCTCTCTCTCTCTCTCAAAATAAACTTAAGGAAAAAAGGTAGCTTGCTTCATATGTGGGTCCTGACTTCCTTTTGTTTTTCCTAGAGTTTTTCTTTCATTGGTCCCCCTTTTCTTATTGAGGTGGACAATGAAGATCATACTCTGATTAAAACTCACCGTTGATTTGAATCCACTTTCTCCCTGAAAGCAGTCTTCATGTGACTCTTTGACTTCCTGCTCCAGTTGAACCACTAACTTACAGGTCTCTGGACAGCTGCCACTCTGGGATCCCCGCTCCCCCCCCCCCCCATATTGTGTTCCTCCATTGATTTCAGTTTCCTTCTCCTAAATTCCCCTTTCATTTTGCTACAGTATGTCCCTGGATTTTTTTTTCCCCCAGAAAAATCACGTGTGGAGTCAATGTTGGGTTCTTCTGCATCTGAAAAATTTTTTATTCGATCTTTCGGCTGGGCGTACAATTCCAGGGTTGAAACAACATTTCCTGAGACTTTAGACGGCATTGTTTCAATTATATTCTAGAATCCGATATTGCGGATGAGAAGTTTAAGCCTAGTTGGATATTTATCTTGCAGGTGACCTGATTTTCTCTCTCCAGAAACTTTTAGCATGTTTTTCTCTATCCTTAGAGAGCTATAATATCATCAGGCTGTGTCTAGGGGTTTTACTGGGTTTGGGGTTTGTTTCAGTCTGAAGATTCAGGCCTTTCTTCAGCTTATGGATATTTTCTTCTATTTTTTCCATTCTGTTTCCTTTCTTCTCCTTCCCTGGAACTTCCACATGGGCCGCCTCTCCTGACCCTTATTTTTCCTCTTTCCTGGTACCTCTTAATTTGCTGGTCTTCTCAGTGCCCGGAATGTCCCCAGCAGCCAGCCCCAAGGCCTCCTGTCACTCAAGAGACTTCTTCTCTGGCCGATCACATCCACCCCCACAGCTATACCTCTCCCTCCCTGTCCTGTATTTTGTGTCCACACATACCTTCTGCACAACTCTCCTGAGCTTCAGCCCCAGGCTTCCTTGCACCTGCTCTGTTCACACAGGTGTCTCACAGTTAACTTAAAATCTTTTTTTTATTAAATTTTTTTTTCAACGTTTTTTATTTATTTTTGGGACAGAGAGAGACAGAGCATGAACGGGGGAGGGGCAGAGAGAGAGGGAGACACAGAATCGGAAACAGGCTCCAGGCTCCGAGCCATCAGCCCAGAGCCTGACGCGGGGCTCGAACTCACGGACCTCGAGATCGTGACCTGGCTGAAGTCGGACACTTAACCGACTGCGCCACCCAGGCGCCCCTTAAAATCTTTTTTTTAATGTTTTGTATTATTATTATCTTTAAAAAGTTTATTTATTTATTTTGAGAGAAAGAGAGCAGGAGCAAGGCAGAGGCAGGGAGGGAGAGAGGGGGAGAGGGGGAGAGGGGGAGAGGGGGAGAGGGGGAGAGGGGGAGAGAATCCCAAGCAGGCTCCGCAGTGTCAGCACAGAGCCCCATGCAGGGCTGGAACTCACGAACCATGAGATCATGCCCTGAGCCTAAACCAAGAGTTGGATGCTTAACCGACTGAGGCACCCAGGCGCCCCAGACACCTTAAAATCTTAACCACAATCGGGGCACCTGGCTGGCTCAGTCGGTACAGCAGGCGACTTTTGATCTCGAGGTTGGGAGTTTGAGCCCAACTTTGGGCATAGAGATCACTATCAATCGATAAATTAAAAAGGAAAAAAAAGGGGCGCCTGGGTGGCGCAGTCGGTTAAGCGTCCGACTTCAGCCAGGTCACGATCTCGCGGTCCGTGAGTTCGAGCCCCGCGTCAGGCTCTGGGCTGATGGCTCAGAGCCTGGAGCCTGTTTCCGATTCTGTGTCTCCCTCTCTCTCTGCCCCTCCCCCGTTCATGCTCTGTCTCTCTCTGTCCCAAAAATAAATGAAAAAATGTTGAAAAAAAAATTAAAAAAAAAAAAAAAAAAGGAAAAAAAATCTTAACTGCAATCACTTTCTCCACCTGTAAGGAAAAAACACTCTTGTGTGGCTCCTCTAGTGTCACTACTCCACCATTAACTCCAGACACTTTTGGTCACCCGATATGTGTGTGTTGGTGGGGGTGGGGAGACCCCACCCTGAACAATTCTGCGACACCAGCCGGATATCCCACAATTAACTCAGTTCCGACACTGTCTAACCAGAGATGGCATCCGATCCCAAAGTTTAGGGACTCAGTCCCAAGAGACTGGCCCCTCCCCAAACACCAATCGCCGGTCCCAGGTCCAGATTGTTACCCGTGATTCTGACCCTTCGGTTTATTTTTATTTAAAAAAAAATTTTTTTTTTAACATTTATTTTTTTTATTTATTTATTTTTTTAACGTTTATTTATTTTTGAGACAGAGAGAGACAGAGCATGAACGGGGGAGGGGCAGAGAGAGAGGGAGACACAGAATCGGAAGCAGGCTCCAGGCTCTGAGCCATCAGCCCAGAGCCCGACGCGGGGCTCGAACCCACGGACCGTGAGATCGTGACCTGAGCTGAAGTCGGACGCTTAACCGACCGAGCCACCCAGGCGTCCCCTGACCCTTCGGTTTAAATCGGAGGTTCCCAAGACCTCTTCCTAGTGTGGCTCACAGAACTCAGGGAAACAGCGTATTTGCTGGATCACCGGTTTATCACGAAGGATAAAGGAACAGCCAGCTGCAGAGATACACAGGTGAGGTGTCTGGGCGTCTGTCCCTGTGGAGTTCGGACCTCACCCCCCTCCTGTCTCTTGGATACGTTCTTGTTCCCTAACCCATCCTTTTGGAGGGTCTTTGTGGAGGCTTCGTTACATAGTCCCTCTTGATTAAATCGTTGGCCGTCGGTGACTCAACTCAGTCACCATCCCTTCTCCCTTCCCCAGAGGTGGGCAAGTGGGGCTCAAAGTTTGAACTCTCTCCTTCTTTAGGTTTGAACTTGGCTACCAGCCTTCCGATCCCTAGGGGCTTTCCGTAAGTCACTCATTAACATAAACTTGCGTGATGGAAAGCCTCTTGCCATGAATAACAAAGGGAAACTTGATTGCTCTCATTTCTTAGGAAATCACAAGGGTTTTAGGAGCTAGATGCCATAACCCGTGAGAACCAAACGTGTACTCTTATCAGAAACCACTGTGCCACACGACCCCTTCACCAGCTCTCTTCGTATCCTTTGTCTCCTGTGTCAGTAAATGGCTTCACCAGCCGACCAGGCTCTCAGACACTGCCAGGCCCCGGGTTCTGTCCACTGGGTCTCTGGAGTGTCTCCTACACTTGTGCCTGTCCCTGTCCTTCCAAGCCATGGGGCTGGCTTGGTTCCTGCCTTTGTTCTGTTTTCTTTTCTTTTCTTTTTTTTTTTTTTTTTTAACGTTCATTTATTTTTGAGACAGAGAGAGACAGAGTATGAACGGGGGAGGGTCAGAGAGAGAGGGAGACCCAGAATCTGAAACAGGCTCCAGGCTCTGAGCTGTCCGTACAGAGCCCGATGCGGGGCTCAAACTCAGACTGCGAGATCATGACCTGAGCCGAAGTCAGACACTTAACCGACTGAGCTACCCAGGTGCTCCCCTTTTTTTTTTTTTTTTTTAATGTGTATTCATTTTTGAGAGACAGAGAGAGAGCACGAGCGGGGGAGGGGCAGAGAGCGAGGGAGACACAGACAAACCCCGAGCTCATGACCTGAGTCGAAGTCAGATGCTTAACCGACTGAGCCACCCAGGCGCCCCTTTGCCCTTGCCCTTTATAATTACCTCCCAGGGCACTCAGCTTCTCTGTCCCACTGTGTTGATTGTCCTCACTTTTGTGTGAATGAGAGAAAATGTGAGGAAAGAGTGAGGAAGAGAGGGAATCGGGGGTGGGGCAGGGCGGGAAAGACGGAAAAAAAGAACGGAGACTGCAGGGATAGGTCATCTCCAAAAGGATAAAGGCTGCCGATAAATCTTTGATCAAGAGACTTGCTTTTATGCTGCTGAAGTTACACTGAAGGACAGATTTAAAGGGGAAAAGAAGTCAGCAAAGGATGGCTGGCTTGCTGTGGGGGCAGTGCAGGGGTGCGGGGGGGGGGGGAGGAAAGAGGGGGAGGGGCTCCCAGCTCACTCTGGGCAGGGCTGGTCAGGAGGAGCACCCCCATCTCAAAGACCCCCTCATCTCCCCCAGTGTGAATAGTACCTGCTGAGACCAGGGGCCCCAGTCCCAGAAGCCCCACAGACAGTGAGAACAGGTCACCTCCCAGGATTACAGCAAAACCTGGATTGGTTCTAGAGGGGGAGGAATGGGAAAGAGAGGGAGAGAGATTTATTTTAAGGACCAGGTTGCTAAGTATGAAGGCTGTAGGGCCGGCTGGGAATCTGGGCAGAAAGTGGTGCTGCAGAATTTCCCTTCCCAGAAAACCTCAGTTTTCGCTCTTACGGCGTTCAACTATTTGAGGCTCACGCGCAAGACTCAGGGATCCTATCCTTTACTGGAAGTCAGCGCGTCCACAAAGCACCTTCACGGCCACACCTCGGTTCATGTTTGATTAAATAAGGGGGTACTACGGCCTAGCTAAATGGACACATAAAACTTAAGCACCGTGGACACAATGACGAAACTGAGACCCAAAGAGATGATCAAGGCGGGCAGCCTTTTTAAAAAAAAAAAAAAATTTTTTTAACGTTTATTTATTTTTGAGACAGAGAGAGACAGAGCATGAGCAGGGGAGGGGAAGAGAGAGAGGGAGACACAGAATCTGAAACAGGCTCCAGGCTCTGAGCTGTCAGCACAGAGCCTGACGCGGGGCTCGAACTCACAGACTGCGAGATCATGACCTGAGCCGAAGTCGGACGCTTAACCGACCGAGCCACCCAGGCGCCCAGCCTTTTTTTTTTTTTAATGTTTATTTTTATTTTGAGAGAGACAGAGAGAGAGAGAGAGAGAGCCACTGACAGTGCAGAGCCTGAGTCAGGGCTTGAACTCATGAACTGAGAGATCATGACCTGAGCTGAAACCAAGAGTCGGATGCTTCACCGACTGAGCCACCCAGGTGCCCCCACTCTTTTCTTTTTTTAAAGTAAGGTCAAGGCCCAATATGGGGCTTGAACTCACAACCCCAAGATCAAGAGTTGCATGCTCTGGACAGAGCCAACCAGGTGCTTCCAAGGAAAACAGCTCTTATACTTTCTAGAGAAACAACATCCTGTGAGAAATCGACAGGGTAAAAACAAACAAAGCAACAACTCCAAACCCCTTATGTTTAGAAGCTTCAATTAATAAGGAACTCTAGGGGCGCCTGGGTGGCTTGGTTGGTTAAGCATCTGGCTCTTCATTTTGGCTCAGGCCACGATCTCATGGTTCGTGAGATCGAGCCCTGCATCAGGCTCTGTGCTGACAGCATGGGGCCTAATTGGGATTCTCTCTCTCCCTTTCTCTCTCTTAAAAAACAAAAATGGAATTCTAAACAGAATTTGGCCTGGGATAGTAAATTAGTAAAAGTAAAAAGGTCTGTGTATGTGGACTTCAGCTCTGCATTCCCCTTCTCTGATGGTACAGACGTTTGTCGACCTCCTTGTGGAGCGAAGTACCTTTCACATGGGAGATTGTTTCTTTCATCTGGAGGTGAAGGGGAGTCAGGGTGTTGTTCCCGCACGGACTGTGCCTTAAGTAACTTAAATTCAAAATAACCAATATGCCATTGTGGCTGGTCTGGGGGCGGCCAGCCCAGGGCCACTGCAGTCGGGAAGATGGAAAACAGAACGACCACATTTTGTGTTGTTTATATCCCAAGAGAGCAGAGAATCCCGCGGAGTGGGAAAGAGCGCTGCCTTCACATGACTCACCATTTTGAATCGATGTCTGGCGGTTTCCTGAGGTTTAGCTACTGTTGATATGAACACTGGTTAGAGTTGGTTTCGCACAAGTCCTGATGCTCTCCTATGACCAGTGCTGTTCAACCGGGGGTGAGATAATGATGGAATGGGGACTCAGAGATTTTTCTTGGGGGGAGGGTTAAATTTTTTCTGTTCAAATCCCCTTCTCCTGTTTTACCCATTCCACAGCCCCTCCCCTCTGGCAACCACCAGTTGCCAGAGTCTCTGTATTTATGGGTCTCTCTCCTTTTTTTTTCTTCCTTCCTTCTTTTTCTTCCTTCCTTTCTTTCTCTGTTCTCTTCCCTCCTTCCTTGTTTTGTTTTTTTTTAGGTTTCTTTCTTTCTTTTTCTTTCTCTTTCTTTCTTTCTTCGTTCCCTTCCCTACTTCTTTCCTTCTTATTTGTTTTGTTTTTTAGGTTTCACATATAAGTTAAATCCCATGGTATTTGGCTTTCTCTGACTTATTTCATTGAGCATTATACTCTCTAGGTCTATCCATGTTGTTGCAAATGGCAAGATCTTTTTTATGGCCGAGTAATATTCCATTATGCACATGCCACATCTTCTTTACCCACTCGTCTATCAGCGGACACTTGGGTTATTTCCATATCTTGGCTATTGTGAATAATGCTGCAGTAAAATAGGCGTGCATATATCCTTTTGAGTTAGTGTTTTCGCATTCTTTGGGCAAATATAGTAGTGTGTCATTACTGGATCGTAGGGGAATTCTATTTTCCACTTTTTGAGGCACCTCCATACTGTTTTCCACAGTGGCTGCACCAGTTTGCATTCCCACCGATAGTACATGAGGGTTCCTGTCTCCACATTCTTGCTAACACTTGTCTTTTTTTTTATTTCTGACAGGTGTGAGGTGATATCGCTGTGGTTTTGACTTGCATTTCCCTGATGTTGAGCATCTTTTCATGTGTCTGTTGGTCATCTCTATGTTTTCTTTGGGAAAATGTCTATTCAGGTCCTCTGCCTGTGGTTTTAGTCAGATTATTTGTGTTTTTGGTGTTGAGCTATAGAAGTTATTTATCTATTTTGGTTATACATATTAATATAAATATAATTATATGTTAATAACATTAACATTGATATATATTAATAACATTAATACCATCAACATACATGTTAACCCTTCATAGGGTATATCATCTGTGAATATCTTCTCCCATTTGGTTGGTTGTGTTTTCATTTTGTTGATAGTTTTCCTTTGCCGCGCAAAAGCTTTTTTATTTTGGTGTCGTCAGTGTTCAGATTTTAACATGAATAGGCAGGAGAGAAAAATAGGGATGCCATGACGCCATCTGGGGCAACACTGCTGGATTAGTCAGCCTCTGTGAGGTCATGACACAGTAGGAAACGATTCCCAAATCTCAGTGGTGCAGAACAAGCGTGGCCCGTTTCTCAGTCCCATTAAATGTCGGTGGCTGCAGGTGCGACTCTCCAGTCCAGGACCCGGGTTGAAGGAAGAGCCGCTGTCTGGAACCCCATACTCTCAAGGCAGAAGGAAAGGGTAAGACCTCTGGAGGAAATGTGCAATGGCTCTTAAAGCTTCTGCTCAGAGCTGCCTCGGCTATTTCCGCCTTCATGTCGCAGGGCATACTGAATCACATGGCCCGGCATGCCAAGGGGGTGGGAAAGGGTCTGTCCTCAGGGAGGTGCCACACATCTCACGGCAGGGACCAATTTTCCTCTTATTGGAAGGGACAGTGGATAATGGGGACCATGATTCAACCTACCACCCCTGGTCAGCTTTCTTTCCAGAGTGACAACTGCCCTTCTTAACAGCTTGTTTTTATTTATTTATCTATTTATTTATTTATTTTCATTTTTTTTAAGTTTGAGAGTGCACACACACATGCACAAGTGGGGGAGGGGGGAGAGAGAGAGAGAGAGAGAGAGAGAGAGAGAGAGAGAGAGAGATCTGAAACGTGCTCTGCCCTGACAGCACAGAGCCCGATGCGGGGCTCAAACTCACAAACTCTGAGATCACGACCTGAGCTGAAGCTGGATGTGTAACCGACTGAGCCACCCAGGTGCCCCTAAACTCGTTTTTTTTTTTTTTTTTAATGTTTATTTCCTTCTTTTGAGAGAAAGAGAGAAAACGTGCGATTGGGGGAGGGGCAGAGAGAGAGAGAGAGGGAGAGAGAATCCCAAGCAGGCTCTGTGCTGTCAGTGCAGAGCCCGATTTGGGGCTCGATCCCACCAATCGTGAGATCGTGACCTGAGCCGAAACCAAGAGTCGGACACTCAATTGACTGAGCCACCCAGGCGTCCCAACTGTATTCTTTAATTAATCCAACTGAGAGTAAAGGAAGTCATTTCCCTTCGAGGAGTCCGTGGGAGCGCGATTGTAGAAACAGGCAGTGGGGTGAAGAGGTCAGGACGTGGGCTCAGAGGGTCTCCTGCCAGTTCGTGGTATTCTATCTGCGGCATCAGCAGAAGGCCCCGCCCTCCTCAGGCCACTGCGATTTCCTCTTGGCACAAGCCCAGGTCACTGCCTTCCCTGAGGTCATGGGTTCAACCTGTCTGGGACCCTGGTAGTAGGGTTTTTTGGTGTTTTCCCCCAATAAACAAAACAGGGGGTCAGATGGGATGAGCTGGCCACACCGTCTGAAAGCTGCAAAAAAACTGTGGTTTCCACCTCTGTAAATATCTGAATGCAGGAGCTGGTGTGGGCAGATGCGGGCCGAGAGGTGAACCCCCATCTCCAGAAGCCACAGGCCCCCCAGTTTCTCTCTCCCACTCCCCCTTTGTTTGGGCAAAAGAATCAGATCGTTCGAATAGTAGCACTTCACGTCAAAAATAGAGTTACAGGGGTGCCTGGGTAGCTCAGTCGGTTAAGCGTCCAACTTTGGCTCAGATCATGACCTCATGGCTTGTAAGTTCCCGCCCCACGTCAGGCTCTGTGCTGACAGCTCGGAGCCTGGAGCCTGTTTCAGGTTTTGTGTCTCCCTCTCTCTGCCCTCCCCCCGTGCACACCTCTCTCTCTCTCAAAAATAAATAAACGTTAAAAAAATAGAATTACATAATCACAAAAGGCAATGTTTGCAAGGGACTCTGGATATCATCTGGGTGTACCCTATCAAAAAAAGAAAGCCCAGATGTGGTAAGTGACCAGCTGAGGGTCCCTCCCCCCAGAGAAAAGTGGGCACGCCCTGTCCCCTCATCCTGGGCCTGGCACCCGCGGGATACCTGGTGAGTGCCTGCTCCATGAGGGGAGAAGAATGAAACGGACTCGTCCCCGGATGCTACTCCAGGGTTTCCAGGTGACGGGGCTCTGTGAAGGGTCAGGCAGCATTTTAAAGGTTTCAAGAAATGAGATTCTTTTTGTTCAGCTCTTGGGGGACAGAGAACTCTGTGAAGCCTCTCCTGGTTTGTGACTCCAGCTTTTCAAGGCTGTGTCAACCTAAAAGCATTTCTGAATGCCCTGCGAAAAATCTGTGACCCACATAAAGAGCAAGAAAATCAGAACATGTAACTCTTAGGCCCGCGAATCTGATATTTCTGCTAGGAAAATGGCAGGGGCCTCTGTGGCATGGTCCAGTGGAAGTGAGACTCCTGAGACTTTCCTTCTTTCCTTCTTCCAGACTTTCCCAAAGATTACCCTGAGATTCCACTTCTGAAAGAGGATGCGTATAGGTGTGAATGGAATGTACAAAATGCCCAAATAAGTGAAGTTCGACAGGTTAACAGTGCCAAAGCCAACCTTTATGGAGCCCTTACCATGGGCCAAATGCTGTTCCCTATGCAATACTTGCACATGCCTAACAAAACACCCAGGAGGTAGGTAATGCTGTTAACATACTGGGGCACAGAGAGGGCCAGCAACTTATCCAAGGTCACACAGCTAGAAACGGAGAGCTGGAATTCAAACACAGGCAGTCTGGCCCCAGAACCCTGTTGGGGAGGAACAGTTTTCTCTGCCCTTCGAGGTCCTTCTAGCTGGACTAAGAATCAAATTGATAGGAGACAGATTAACAGGAGAAAATCAAATTTCATAGTGCACATACGGCAAATCCACAGGGACACGTAAATTCCAAAGGCAGGCAACATGATGCTTATTTCAGCTAAGGAGAGGGGTGGGGGTCTGGGGGAGGAAGAGCATTAGCAGGAAGGTGAGAGAAGTTGTTTGCTAAACAAAGGTTGCCCTATTACACAGACATGTTTCTTGGGTAAACAGGAATTTCTGTTAATAGCCCTCTTCCTAGTACAAGCAGGGCTTTGTGGGGGAGGTGAAGAGCTTTTCCTGAACCTGGGCGGTTTTGATTGCTTTTGACTCAAAGTAACGTTCCTGCCAAAGTGGCCCATCTTGGGGCAGCCTGCCCCGGCCCACACTCCTAGCCTCTAGCACATGGTCTCTGGCAATGATTATCACTAATGACCGAGCACATTCCTTGTTGGGGATGTTCAGCTAGTGCCTTAGGGCTACCCTATCTCATTTACTATTTCATTTACGCCTCAAGAACGAGGAGTTATCAAGGTGATTATTCCCAGTTATCATTCCCACTTAATGCGTGAGGGAACAGGCTTAGAAAGATCGAACTTGCCCAGCGTCTCAGCACTAATTGGTGGTCAGACTGGAATTCAGGCCGTGGAATTGGTCCCTGAATCTCTCCCCCTTCATGTTCTTTTTTTTCTTTTATTTATTTTGGGGAGAGAAAGAGACAGAGTGCGAGCAAGGGAGGGGCAGAGAGGGAGACACGGAATCCGAAGCAGCTCCAGGCTCTGAGCTGTCAGCACAGAGCCTGACGCGGTGCTCGAACCCACGAACAGTGAGATCATGACCCGAGCTGAAGTCGGACGCTTAACCGACTGAGCCACCCAGGCACCCCCCTTCATGTTCTTAATTATCGATAATTGTTGGAGGTGATCTGAAGGGTTTATTTTACTATTTACTTTCATGTATTTGAAAATTGCCTTTAAAACATCCCCAAAACAGAGGGTGACTGGAGGGGCAAACTAAAACCCCCCAACTACTCCCTTAGTCACTGTGTTGTCTCAACCCCACGGGTTACTGTTTGTTTCCTTGATGGGCAGGGAAGGGAAGGGAAAGAGAAGGTTGAATCTGGGTCAGCAGAATTTCCCAAACTTTTCAACCATAGAACTTCTCCTTCTCCTGCCACACTTGAGGAGATGGAATTCTCACTTTCCCGGAGGATGCTTGGCCATCAGGGACTTGCCTCCTGTCCTGGGCTGGATATCAACAGGAAGTTGGAGACGTGGAGGAAATCGGTCCCAGGGAGAGGCCAGTCAGTGAGACATGCTCACAAGGCCAAGGCACTGTCCAAGCTGGCACTGAGGAGACCTCTCTGAGCACTGGCCTGGGACGTACAGACAGACCCCGGGGGGTTGGGGAAAGGGCCCAGGCAGCATTTCCAGGTCGCTGCAGGACACGGAAGGAGAATGTGCCACATCAGGCTGGGACTGGAAATTTCCCAAGTTTATTACCACGATCTAGCTTTCTTACATACCTTCCCTTTTGCAAGGCACTTTCCCACACAGCAGCTCACTTCCTCCTCACGACCCTCAAGTAAGGCGGGCCACGTGGCTATCACTCCCCCCATTTTATGGCACCGAGGGAAGAATTTACATGACTGTCAAAGTCACCCAAGGGAGAACACCGTGCGAGTCTAAGGCATCGGTGCCCTTGCCACTCTGTTACCCAGAATTGCCAGGGCTTAGAATCATTACTTGGGGGGGGATCCGTTTGGTCTAGAAAATGCGGGTGCAGCCAAGGTCATGTAGGCATGTGAGGAGGAGGCCACACAAGCCACCGGGTGCCAGGTATGAAACGCCCCTGGTTGAAAGAGATGGGTCCTTTACACAGGCTCTGTTTTAGGATACAAGAGGCTGGAATCATAAGCAAGGGGTGGCTGGATGTGGAGGACGGAGCCACAGTCACGGAGGGAGAGATAACACCAGATCCAGGAGGGGATTCTGGGGCCTTTGGATTCTGACCGGGCTTATCAGGCGTGTCCCTGGTCTGAGCCCTGCCTCCCCAAGGGGCCGCGGGGAGGAGGGACAGCCAAGCCTCCAGGCTGACTCACTGCCTGGCTGCCCCCGTCTTGGATCCTCTCCCTCCCGCATTCCACCAGCCACTGCTCCTTTTACTGTTGTTTACCACTGGCTTTATTTACCTGGTCTCAACCTCCTCATTATTGTCTTGTGTTATCGCCAGGGGCTTTGCCGAGAGGGACGCCTACCTGCTTTGGTTCTTTCCTTCATTACTGTCTTAAAAAAAAAAATAAATAAATAAATTTTTTTTTTTTAATGAAAGAAAGAGAAGGAAGTCGTCTGGATGTTTACAAAAAACAAAAACAAGGCAGAGTCCTGTCATCTAGGTTTGGGAGGGTGTGGCCACCCACCGCCCTCCTCTTCCAGCTTTGGCAATGAAGTTTAGCCGCACAGGGTACCAGGCGTGTTTATTCCTCTGTTCTCCGCAGGGACGTCCTCTCAGGATTTCCAAGCACTTCCTGTGTCTCAGTGACTATGTTTGGTTGGCCAGCGGACGGATCCCTGCTTTTCAGACATCAACTAAAAATGTCAAGCCAGAGGGGTGCCTGGCTGATGCAGTACAAGGAACGCGTGACTCGATCTCGGGGTCGTGAATTCAAGCCCTCCACTGGGCATAGATTACTCAAAAAAACAAAGGAAGTAACGTCAGTGAGTCATCTTACAACTAGAATGATCATCCTCTGCTTTAGTTTCTAAAATTTGGTTTTTGTAGATTAAGTTTCTTGAAATGGTTACATGTATGAACGAAGAAAAGGAAGAAAGCCAGTTCTTGGTGTTTATTTTTGAGAGAGAGAACAAGCATGAGTAGGGGAAGGGCAGAGAGAGAGGGGGAAAGAGGATCCCAAGCGGGCTCTGTGCTCTCAGCACACAGCCCGATACGGGGCTCAAACTCATGAACCCTGAGATCATGACTTGAGCTGAAGTCGGACTGGTAACCAACTAAGCCACACAGGCCTCCCCTCCCCCCCGCAACAAAGAAGCAAACAAGTTCTATTTTCGAATGTTCCAAAGAAGTAGCTACTATATACAAGTCAGGACTTTCTATGTGCCACACACTATTTTCAGTACTTAAACACATTACCTTGTTCAATTTTTATAACCACGCCATAGGGTACCACCTTTTTTAGGGATCAACCCAGGTTTTTGAGGCCCGGAAGCTTATAAAATTGGGGGCCCTCTTCTGTAATTACACAGTTGCAAATTACATGTAAATTGCAATGATACAATTCTAAACATTGTAGGAAATGAGGTTGGCAGATGAGGGTTCCGAACGCTTCGTTAGCTTCATGGCTGATCCACAAATCAAATCTCTGAAAGGCTAAGTCATTCGTCTGAGGTCACACAGCTCATAATCAGCGGAGGGGGAATCTAAAGCCGGGTCTGCTCAACTCTTCATCACCTTGCTCTCCTTGGAGAATGAGAGTGCGCACACAATAGCACTATATACAACACTTTTCTAAGCACTTTGCATATTTTATTTTATTAGAACATTAAAAAAAATTTCATTTACTTTTGAGAGAGACAGAGCACGAGCAGGGGAGGGGCAGAGAGAGAGGGAGACACAGAATCCGAAGCAGGCTCCAGGCTCCCAGCTGTCAGCACAGAGCCCGACGCGGGGCTCAAACTCGTAAACCATGAGATCACGACCTGAGCTGAAGTCAGACGCCTAACCGACTAAGCCACCAAGGTGCCCCTTATTTTTTAAATGTTTATTTATTTTGAGAGAGTGCATGAGTGGGGGACGGGCAGAGAGAGGGCGAGAGAGAACATCCCAAGCAGGCTGCATGGAGCCCGACGCGGGCTTGATCTCACAACACCAAGATCACAACTTGAGCCGGTATCAAGGGTCAGACGCTCAACCGGCTAAGCCACCCAGGTGCCCTGCACTTTACATATTTTAAATCATCTAATTCTCCCACAATACTGTGACGTGGGTATTATTTTTACTCCCCACTTTTACATATGAGAACACGGGGGCACAGAGAAGTTAAGTACTTGTCCAAAGTCACACAGTGATAAATGGGAACCCTGAGAGACAGTGAGAAGAAGGGGCTTGCTTAGACATACAGTCTGAGTTTGTAGTAAACAGAATCTAGAAGGTGTACCCTCAATCTCCTTCGGGACCAAATGCTCTGGAAAGGAAAATTGAAACTGAACCTCTTGTTTTATGGCTTCTCTAAGATATTAACCTCTGACCCCAGCCAAATCCTTGGCTCTCAGCATGACCTTATGGCAACTTTGTCGAGTAGTCTGGTGTATAGACCCAGGATTTAAAAGGATAAACTGTACCTTAAAGACGTAGGGTGGGGAGTTTATCATAAGTCCTACTGCTAAATGGTGTATATCATGGTCTCAGACACAGTAATTCTTATGGACTTATGTTCTGAGGAAATTGTCTTATAGTTGATGCTTTAAGCATAACAATGTTAACTGCACAGTGAAAACCGGAAGATAATTCAAAGGACCCACAATAGGATGGTTAAACAAATTATGGATGAAGCATTAAGCAACAAGCAAGCATGATGTTTGTAGAGAGATACGATAAAGAAAGAGAATGCTAATGTGGTTATGTCAGCCTTTAAAATTAGTTTATAAAATTATATACATGATTTATTAGTTGCATATTGCTGTATAACACATGATTTCAAGATACAGTGGCTTAAAACAATGCACATTTATTTTATTTTTTTGAAAGTTTTTTTTTTAAAGAAGTGTTTTTATTGAGAGAGTGTGCAAGTGTGCGTGTGCACGCATGGGGGAGGGGCAGAAGGAGAGGGAGAGAAAATCTCCACACCCAATGTGGATCCTGACATGGGGCTCGATCTCACGACTGAGATCATGACCTGAGCCAAAATCGAGAGTCAGGTGCTCAACTGACTGAGCCACCCAGGGGCCCCAACGATGTACACTTATTATCTCATACTTTGTGTGCTTCAGGAACCTGAACAGTGGAGCTGGTCCACCTGTTCTGAGTTTCTCACAAAGCCGTATAGGGGCTGCGGTCTTAGTTGGAGACTCTACAGTGGCAGGATCTGCTCGCAGGCTCACCCGTGCGGTTGTTGGTAGGATTCAGGACCATAAGGTTGGAGACGCTGTCATTGGTTCATTGCCAAGTGGTCCTTCCTATCAGCACAGCCTGTGAGGAGAGCCGGAGAGAAAGAGTGCCAGGAAGATGGCCTCATCTTGGGGCGTCTGGGCGGCTCAGTCGGTTGAGCGTCCAACTTTGGCTCAGGTCATGATCTCACGGTCCGTGGGTTCAAGCCCCGCGTCGGGCTCTGTGCCGACAGCTCGGAGCCTGGAGCCTGCTTCCGATTCTGTGTCTCCCTCTCTCTGTCCCTCCCCTGCTTGCGCTCTCTCACTCTCAAAAATAAATAAACATAAAAAATTAAGAAAAGATGGACCCTCATCTCAAACTTGACACTATCACTTTTGCCACATTCTCCTCCTTACAAGCAAGTCATTGGGTCGAGCTCACACTCAAAGGGAGGGCATCACACAAAGGCACGACTTCCAGGAGGTGGGGATCGGTGAGGCCATTCTATTTGAGTTTTAAATGTTTATTTTTGAGAGAGAGAGAGAGAGAGAGAATGAGAATGAGCAGAGGAGGGGCAGAGACAGAGAGGGGGACAGAGGATCTGAATGGGTTCCACGCTGACAGCAAAGAGCCTGGTGCGGGGCTCAAACTCACGAACCACGAGATCATGACCTGAGCCAAAGTCAGGCACTTAACCGACTGAGCCGCCCAGGCACCCCGAGGCCAATTGAGAAGTCTGTCCCATGTGGCACAAATTCTGACTTTGTCAAGACTGCATGCATAGGAAAAGGTTGGAAGGACGTACATGGCCAAATGATGGCTGAGGTTCTTTCTGGGTTGGAGACGAAGGTGTTGATTCTTTTCTTCTTAAAGTGCTTCTATCGTTTCTAAAGTTCTGATAATGAGCATGCACAGTGTTACCAGGAACAGGGGGTGCTAGGTTCTATCGACTGCCCAAGCAAAGGAGCCTGATCACGGCAGAGCCACACTTGGGGGACGGGGACAGTCATGGTGAGGGCAGTGGGCACAGTGTCAGGTCATCTGTCCGCACTGGCCTTTCCCGGGATCGGGAATGAAGCCAAGGTGTTTTTGAATCCCCTGAGGCATTCTTGGCCCTGGCAGCTGGACCCAGACAGAGGGGGCAAACTGATACCAACGAGGCGAGAGCAGGAACTCTGCCTCTGGCCCAGCCTGGGTGCTGCCAGGGGGTACGGCAGAGGCTGGCTTCACACCCCGGGGCTTCGTCTACAAGACGAGGGGCTAATTCCCCAAAGACAAAGACTGCTGTCTTGGTTCCTCCAGCTGCACATGCCAGCCTCATTCCCAGCCCCCACTTTGCCATCACCGAGCCTCTTCCTTGGAACGTCATCTCCTTTTTTCTCTGCTTCAAGGCCCAATGCAAGATCCACTTGTTCCTGGCGTCTTCTAGACCAGCCTGGCATTCTTTCTGGGAATCCCAATAGTGATAATGCTGTGTAGGCTTAAGTCACTCATCCAACCTCTGGTCCGGTCTTATTTTTTTAATTAAAAAAAATTTTAACTTTATTTATGTATTTAGAGAGAGAGAAAGCATGTGCAGGAAGGGCAGAGAGAGAGGGAGAGAGAGAGAGAATTCGAAATACGCTTCACACTGTCAGTGCAAGGAGCCAGATGTGGGGCTTGAACTCACAAACTCGTGAGATCTTGACCTGAGCTGCAATCAAGAGTCAGATGCTTAACCGACTGAGCCACCCAGACCCCCCTGGTCCTGTCTGTCTTAAAATGCATCTTTCCAGGGGCCCCTGGGTGGTTCAGCTGGTTAAGCATCTGACTCTCGATTTTCAGCTCAGGTCAGGATCTCACGGTTTCATGGGTTTGAGCCCCACATTGGATTCTGCGATGACAGTGTGGAGCCTGCTTGGGATTCTCTCTCTCTCTCACTCTCTCTCTCTCTCACCCTCTTTCTCTGCCCCTCAGCCACTCACGCTCTCTCTCTCTCTCAAATACTTAAAAAAAAATTTTTTTTTAATGCATCTTTCCCCTTTCTCTCTTGTGTGACGGCAGTGGCTGATAGAACCACGGGTTGGGCGCTTCCAATGGACAGTTTACACGTCTTCTGTGGATTCTCATTTAACCCTCAGAACGAGCTAGGCAGCTGCTTTTGCAATGCCCATTTTCCAGATGAGGAAGCAGAGGCTGCAGACTGAGAAGTGCGTGACTCGAGGTCACACAGCTAGGGAGTGGCAGAGCCAGGACTTCTGCTCTTAGCTTCCAATGAAGCTAGAAGGTCCAACAGTTTCCTTAGACCTCCTGGTGTCCCAACGGACTTGCCGAAGGCCCCGTATACAGTAGGCATGCCATCTTGGTAGAGGAGGAGGCTGCTGGGTGAGGGCAGGGCTGGGGGTATTTTGGAAAGGGATTCCTCTCTAGCCGATGCCAAGCCCGCGGCTGGAAAGAGAAACCACAGATAGAAGCATGTGGTCCCTCGACAAATGGGCCTCTTGGGTGGACTGGCTCTCGGCAGGAGACTAGATTTTAGATCCGGCCTCACCGCCTTTAGACCCCAACCCAAAGGTCTGCCCTGCTCAGCCAAGGCTGGGGCTGCTTGCTCTTCTGAAGGCTGACCTTGAAATTCATGCCATCTCTGAAGAGTTTGATTCTCACTGGTGTTGGTATCTCCAGAGATCTTAAGTAGTTTTTCTAGTTTCTACAGATGTTCCCAGGAGGAGCCTGGGAACAGGATTCCAGTCCAAGATCCATGACCCATCACGTCCAGCTGTGTGACCTTGGGCACATCCCTTCTGGACCTCAAGGTCCCACCCGTGTGGCAGGAAGCACTGGGCCTGCTCTTCCTGGCCCAGCCGTGCGGGCTGGTGCACCTGCTTCAGAACCCCGTAGGGCTCTGACACCGCTTCCTGAGGGCCTGTCACGCACCGGGCATCCTGCTGGCGTTTCATTGCTATTAACTTGCTTCATCCTCCCAGCAATCCAGCGGGACCTCACTGCTACCCTTGTGTTTTATCTAATTCAAATTATTTTTTTAATTTTTTTAAAATAATTTTTTAATTTATTTTTGAGAGAGAGAGAGAGACAGAGGCATGAGCATTGGAGGGGCAGAGGGAGAGAGAGAGGGAGACACAGAATCTGAAGCAGGCTCCAGGCTCTGAGCTTTCAGCACAGAGCCTGGCACAGGGCTCGAACCCAAGAGCTGTGAGATCATGACCTGAACCGAAGTCGGGCACTCAACGGACCGAGCCAGCCAGGCCCCCCTCAAATTATATTTTTCAATATACAGTAATTGAAACCACTCAAAACTTGAAAGTTCCAAAAGGTACCCTCTGAAAGGCCTTCCTCCCTCCCATGTTCCTCGGCCGGCCACCCATTTCCCTTCCTGGAGTCAACCCAAAGAGCCCATTTTGTTCGTTTGTTTTGTTTATCCTTCCAGAGACACTCTGGGCACACACGAGCAAGGGTGCGTAAACATGATGTCTGCCCTCCCCACCTCCTTGAGCGAAGGCACACTGTGTCGGCACTCTGCTCCTGATCTTTACGTACCCAGATACCGGGTCTTTAGGGTTTTGAACATCTGCCGTTCACAGACGTTAGGCGGCCTGGGTGGCGAATGTGGGTCTCTCGGAATGCAAAGCCCGTGAGGCCGGCTCTGGGAAGGAGCATCAGCGGGCCGGGGTCTCCTTGTCTATGTGTCTATTCAGGGCCTCTCCTCAATGGGCCCTGGGCGGCCCTGATCGCCACACCTCCCCAGAGCTGGGAAGGAACCAATCGACGGCCCAGGCTGGCAGAAGGTCCGAGGACCTGGAGAAAAAGGGTTTTGTTCTCCACCCCTCCAAGACTGGCCGAAGTTGGCCCGCCGGGCCACACTGCCTTTTCTCTTTACTCTCTCTAAGAGCAAAAATGTTTTCTCTTCCTGCCAAGGCCTGATGGCCGCCCGGTGGGTCCCATGGTGGCCCCTCCAAGGGACCGGCTCCCACGCCTCACCTCCTTTTCATGGCCTCACTGGCGATGGGCAGCTGGCACGGTCCCTGCCAAGGCCTTGGGACCCGGCCTCCCTGAGAATGTGCATCTGCTCCCATGGCTGGAGCTCACTGCCGCGCTGGGAAGGAACTCTCCGTGCCCGTGCTCCGTGCCAGCCGGCCTTCTGGGACTGCGTGGGGGTAGGGGGTAGGGGGTAGGGGGTAGGGGGTAGGGGGCAGGGAGAGCTGGCGGGGGGGGGGGGGGCGGGGGGGGGCTGATGAGGAAGTGTCACCGGTGGTTAAGTGCGTGTTGCCGCTGTCCTCTACAAACAGCCCCCTTTGCAGCCTCCCCGTGGCCAGGTCTCTGGCTGGCTCTCTGATCCTCAACAACAGCTGGGTCTGAAAGGTCCCCTGGGAGGCTGCAGGCAGTTTCCGGGCCCCCTGGGCGCCTGCCCCCAGTCCAAGCTCGATGGCTGAGGGAGGGAGGGAGGGCTGGCTGGAGGGAGAGCTGGGAGCCTGGGAGCTGCCCACTGCTCTGGCTCTGAAGGCTTCTCTTCCCAGGAGAGCCAGCCTCCCGAGCCAGGATCCACTCGGTTTGCTCTCAGAGCCTGGGCTTCCGGGCAAGACGCCCAGCTGCTGAGTCCCTGGGCAATCAGCAAGTGAGAGAGGTTTCTCTGTGCTTGGTCTTCCCGACTGTGAAATGGGCACAGTAAGGAGATTTGGTCAAAGAGGGGAGCCCTGATGAAGTAGGGAGAGGGGCAGGCCACAGCCAGAGTCTCTCCTGGGAGAAATTTTGTTGGAAGAGCAGAAATAGAAGGGCCTGCTGAGGGGTGGGGAGAGGAGAGGGCTTTGTGTTGGCTGGGGTCCAGCCTGCCCCCAAGGGGAAGTGAGCCCCTAAACCTGGCACTGGGGAGACATGACCCAGGGGGTCTTTAAAGTTTATTTATTTTTGAGAGAGAGAGAGCACGCGAGCATGTGCATGCATGAGCAAGCAGGGGAGGGGCAGAGAGAGGGAGAGAGACAATCCCAAGCAGGAGCTGTGCTCCTGCATAAAGCAGGATGCATAGAGCACATCAGCATAGAGCACGATGTGGGGCTCGAACTCATGAACCTTGAGATCATGACCTGAGCCAAAGCAGTCATTTAACCGACTGAGCCACCCAGGCGCCCCAACCTAGGGCAACTTTAGCAATGGGCAGTCATTTGGGGGATGCTGTAGGGGCCAAAGGGTAGGTTGCCCCAAGATGGGCTACTTTGGCATAAAGAGGATTTTGAATTACAAAACAATCAAAACCCGTCAGATGCCGGAAAAGCTCCTTGCCTATCTCCCTTGTGGTCCGAGAAGAATTCAGATAGAGGAGCTGCTCCGGAAGGACACCTGACGACATTAGAATATGAACTAGGTAGCAGCCACGGAGGAACTCGGAACTGGCCAGGCCTGTTTGGTCAAAGTCCTCTCTGTCGTTGTTTCCGAGCCTCTCAGCAAACACTTGTTTACCAAACATTTACTCTTTTCATCTTCCTGCATCTCTTCCCCTTGAAGCCCAGACCCCCTACCCCCCTTCTCCGTTCAGAATGCCCTAACGTACCTCATTTTGCCTCATCATCTTTGGAATGCCCACGTCTGTGTGGATTCTCCGAACGTACGAAATTAAATTTGATTTTCTCCTGTCAGTTGGTCTCACCTCAATTTGCTCCTTAGTCTGCCTAGAAGGACCTCAGAGGGGACAGGACATTCTCGCTCCGAGCAGTGGCAAGGAGGGGCTTGCGGTGTGTGGAACGCAGGGCCCGATGCCTGAGAACTGGGCCGCACAGGGTGGGTCAGAGCCCGCTCAAGGGGATGGTGCCGGCTGAGATCTCAACAGCAGAGTCAGGGCAACCGGTCAGGGTGCTTGGAGTAAGCAGGAGAGGGGCCCGTGGTTCTCCCCCCGGGGGGGGGGGGGGACAGGACAGCAGTGGTGGCCTGACAGTTCTCTGGGAGGTGTGGGGGAAGCCACCGGGGACAGCCGCTCCAAGGGCTCACGAGTCAGGTGCCGGGAGCTAACTCTGAAGGAGAGGGCCTTGGGAGACCCCTCTTCTACGCTCACCAGGGAGGTCCCGCAACGAGCGGGCATCCGTTTGCTACTTCAAGCAGGAAACGGGTTTACAGCTCTGCAGACACATCTGGCATCCAAAGGCACGAGGGGCGCCGAACGGCTCGGCCGGGTTAAGCATCCAACTCTTGACTTCAGCTCAGGTCGTGATCTCACGGTTCCCGAGTCGGGGGCCTGCATCGGGCTCTCTGCTGTCAGCTTGGAGCAGGATTCTGGTCCTCTGTCTCTCTCCCTCTCTCTTTACTCCTCCCCCCACCCCGTGCTCTCTCTCAAAAATAAACAAACTTTACAAAAAAAAGTCATCAGAACTGCAGCAGGAGGCCTTCGAAAGAGAGGAAGGGAGTGTGCCTTCTGCTGTCTGTCCCGTCTCTGAGAGCCGCTGTGGTCTTTGCTAGAAGCTGCCACACAGCCCTTACTGCCGTTTGCCTTGTTAGTCCTGGAAGAGCCTGCTTCCCCCCTGGGCTTCGAGGTCCTCCTCGTCACCCCTTGGCATTCGGCATCAGACCTGGCAGATACTAAAGTCTCAGTATGAGGACGGGGAATCCAATGAACCATCTGTAACTTTCCAGGGCCACTTTGCAGGCTCGGGGAAGAGTCTGGACCGACTGTGACCTGTAGTTCCAGGGGACTGACTGGTTTCGTGTGTCTCCACACCTCAGCTCCTCCCTCCCATCCTAGCGGAAAGAGGTCTTACAGCGTAATGATGAAGCAAGGTCCCATCAGGGGAGGGGACAAAAAGGTCTGTCTGCCCTGCTGACTGTCACCGACGTGAATCTGAGAGGCCTGAGGCCCCCGGAGCCCCCATCCACCGGCTTTCCTCCATGGAACCAGGAACAAGATCCCAGGTGTCCGGACCACACAGGGCAGCCGCCGGGGTGAAGCCAGGCTTGCAGGGAGGGTAGAGAGGATCCAAAGAGGACAGGGGGTTTGCGGAGAGAAAAAGGGGTGCCTGGGTCTCTAGCCAAGGCCGGCCCCGATGGGAAAAGCGATGTTTTGTGCCATCCTCTGAAATTCATGATTGACTAATAAGATTTTGTTTTTCCAGGTGAGGGGTAGCATCTGTAACACCTTCTTGAGTGTTGGAACTGGAGGGTAAAGTGCCAAGCAGATGGCGGAGAGTTCACGTGTGGAAGAAAACTAGAGAAGTGGACCGTCCAATCCCTGGCGTAGGGGTGGGGATTCAGGAGCCAAGGCCCCAGGGCCCCGTGACCTGAGCAAGGAAATAAGACATTGACGGAAGCAACTGGCAGACCAGTCCTCTTTGAAAGGGAGGTTCTAGGAAGAGCAAGGACTTGAGAACATTTATTGAACACCTGCTGTATGCCAGGCACTGTGGTCACAAAAGCTGGAAAAGATTGTCACTTCCCTCAAGAGATAACAGTCTTGTGGATACAGACAGGATACGGGAACAAACCAAATTTTAGCTCCATCTAGGTACCTGGCCTCGCGCAGGTCACAACTACTTCCTTTGATCGGAGGGAAGGAAAGGAACTTGCCCCAAATTGTCCCAGGGCTGGCTTCCTGGGAGAGTGACCTGTCTCCCAGGGCCCCTTGCTGGTCAGGACCCACACTTGACTTAAAGCTCTGCTGTCGGGGCACCTGGGGGGCTCAGTCAGTGAAGCGTCCGACTCTTGGTTTCGGCTCAGGTCGTGATCTCATGGCTTCATGAGTTCGAACCCCGCATCGGGCTCTGTGCTGACACTGCAGAGCCTGCTTGGGATTCTCTCTCTCCCTCTCACTCTGTGCTCCTCCCCCATTTGTGCCGTCTCGGTCTCAAAATAAATAAATAAACTTAAAAAAAAATAAACATAGTTCTGTTGTCATCTTGAACTTCTTAATGGTTTTTAAAAAATATTTATTTAATTTCGGGAGAGCACAAGCAGGGCAGAGGCAGAGAGGGGGACAGAGAATCCAAAGCAGGCTCTGTGCCGGGCTGACAGGCTGACAGCAGCCAGCCCGATGTGGGGTTCAGACTCAGGAACCGTGAGATCATGACCTGAGCTGAAGTTGGATGCTTCACCGACTGAGCCACCCACGTGCCCCTTGAAATTCTTAATACATTTTGAACAAAGGGCCTTGTATTTCATTTTGCGCTGGGCCCCGCACGTTATTAGCCGGTTCCAGTTGTCCCACTACAAAAATGGCAGAACTAGCTTCCATCTCAGTTTGGAGGACTGAGAACCCCACGACCTCATGAGCTCCTAATGTTGCCTTATGACTGGTAGGACTCAGAGTCTCTTAGTTCCCACCTGCCCCTTCTTCCGCTCCAAGGATCTGGGGGCGTCGGCCAGAGATGAGGGAGGGCATCTTTGCAGAGCCAGGCGGGTGAAAACACATAGGTTGTGCCTTGCCCCCGCGTACTACTAACTCGGTACGGCGCCTAGGAACACTGTCCTGTCCTCCGCGAGGATTAGGCGGTACTGTTTCTGAGGACAGATGTTGCCCTTTGGAAACGTGGGGGCAGCTGCTTCAGCAACGATGAGCTGGACTATGGGGTAAATGAGGCTTTTCTGCAAGCCCCTTGCTGGTGGGACTTTGAAGGCATCTGCACTCTGCCAAAACTCCTTTCACCAAAAGTCACCGTGCCGTCTGGCAGGAGCCCCCAGGGCATCAGTCGACATTCTAGATTCTAGAAAGACAAATAGAATCTAGAATCTGATTTCTAGAAAGGCAAATAGCCCACGCCTGTGGTCGTGCTAGGGAAGGAGTAGATTCTGAGCTCAAGGCCAGGCACCTCTGCTGAGGTGACTAGATACTTGGAGAGTAAGGACAGCAGGGGAGTTAAGGCTAGGGACAGGGACAGCCCCAAGGGCCCCGTGAGAAGGGTTTAATGTTTTAGGATCGAGAGGTTGGCAATGCTAGGTGAGGGGTTTAGGGGCTCCAGGCCCTGCTGAGAACTGAAGGGTAAAGGAAGATCCAGTACAAACCAGTACTCCCAGTTGGGGAGGAAAACAAACTTTCCTTCTACCCTTTTAAGTTCAGTCACTGGGGCCTGTGACTTAAACTGACAAAAGACCAATGAACAAATGAAAAAGAATTTATTTACCCACCAGAGTGCTTAATGATGAGTAACTCAAATGAGGGGGTTAGAATTAGGGGCTCGTGTATCTAAATTAGGGGAAAGGAAAGGGGGAGAAAAGGCTCTAATGGGAAGAAATTTCTTTAGGAGAACAAAGGGGGACATAAGAACGTTTGTGATCAGGTTTGTCTGTCAAGGAATGAATGGTTTTTCTGTCTTCTTCAGGGCCATAAAACTCCTCTAGACAGGGGATTTTTAGTAGGTTCACTCTTTCCTGGGAATCGACTTGCCCCAAAGAAGGAATTTATGGCAACCCTCCTTTCTTAGAAGTGTCTGCTTTTAGTCAGATATGGAAGCTCTCAGAAGGCTTTTTCCTTCATCTGTTGAATCTCAAATATCTTCAGTTTTAAAGATGCTTGGGGCACCTGGCTGCCTCACACAGTAGAACGTATGACTCTTAATCTCAGGGTCGTGAGTTCGAGCCCCATGTTGGGCATGGGGTTTACTTAAGAAAAATAAATTAAAATACAAAACTTAAAAATACTCTTTACATCAACTCTTGGGTTCTGAGTGGGTCCTTACACCACACAAACTTGGCATCTGCTCAATAAATATTTTTGAATGAATGAAAGAACACAGTCCGGGTTCGGTAGGGAGGCCGTTGGCCGCTGGCCAAGTATGTGGCACAGGAATTGGGGCAGGAAACCAAGTCCAAACTCCCCCTTCCGGGGAGAGGTCGCCCCATGCAGCCAAACCGGGCTCTCTTCAGGCACAGTGGCACATCTGAAATTTATCAAAGGCTGGGCTGCCCCACCTGCTCACGTGGCAACTTGTGGCAGTTCATCTGACATCCGCTGGGACTCAGGGGTTGAGTTCTAGGAGGCTTTGAGGCCGGAGCCACAGAGCAGTAGGTGTGGAGCAAGAAGTCAGAGATTTTAAGTCTGCTACTCGGTTCACTGAGAGGGTTGACTTTTTCTTGCAAGAAATGGCAGAAGGAGTGTCTGACAAGCAGGGCTACTGGCCTGAAAGGGGACAGACGGCAGTAAGAGAAGGAGGACAAGCAGTTCCCAACGGGTCCATGATCTTTGCTTAGAAGAGGTTACCACATCCTTAACGAGAGGCCCCCAGGCTGGGGGATGAGATAGAAGGAGACTGGGTGTTGGGTAGTACGGGGGGTGGGGGGTGGGGGGGGGGGGGGGGATTAGCCAGTGATGAGCCCTCCTGGGCTTGCGATGTGCTGACCACCTCTCGATCCTGCCCCATCTGGGGCTCTGGCTCCAGCCTTCTTTGAGTTTGATTTTGTTCAAAAGAAAGCCACAGGCCCAAAATGGAGTCACTTATGTTAAGGCCTCACGTCAGTGAACCGAGACTTAATACCTAACCTAACTGCACTTTCAACCCTCCCAGGAATGTAACCTTTAACCAGGCAATGTGGAATTTCCTGGTCAGCACTTAGGAAATTTACCGATAGACCCTTTCCATTCCCCTTAGGACAACCTTGCCTAAAACAAGGCATTCTTGGCGAATACTTTCCTTCCCACCCCCCCTCCGCCCAGCTCTGCCTTTAAAAATCTTTCCTCTTCTGTAGCTTGAGGGAGCTCCTTTCTACTTGCTAGGTGGGATGTACCCGATTGGCAAATCGTTTAATAAGGCCAATTAGATCTTCAAATTGACTCGGGTTAATTTTGTTTTTCAACAATTTCCAGGGAAGGACTTGATGTTCTTCCGGAAATGGCCTCGCTCTGGTTTCATTCATGCAACGGGTTGTCCAGATGTCCGGCTGGCCCGCTTAGAAAGGCTTTGAGCAGAGCCCTATAAAAATAGATCTTTCTAAGGCATTTCTTCCACATCCTTTCTACTCTGCAGACCAAATAGCCCAACCCAGATGTGAACATGTTCCACAGCAGATGGAGACGCCTAGGACCTCCCTGGGCCCAGGAGGCAACTTTCGCTCGTGTCACTGACCTCCTGGAGAGGAGGAAAGGAGACAGACTGTAAATGAAGAAAGTAACTGTGCCTGAGGAAGCAGCTTGGGAAAGGTCACCACGCAGGTGAGACGTGAGGCTGGGGCTTGGAGCCAGGTCCCAGGTCTAAGTCTTTCTGAACAATACGTGGCTGCCGGTCTCAGAGAAGCAGACAATCCCGGCGAGGAGACACCTCAGGGCTCCACTTCGGTATAAACAGATCTTGGCCGGGGCCAGAGGGTCGGGGCTTCGAGTATTCAGAGAAGGGGAACTTTGTCAGGGTGGAGGGAGTCGCCAGAGAAATCAGCGAGGACGGTAGTCAGCTGAAGCCCCAGCCGAAGGACGGAAAGTCACATAAGGGAACCTTAGAATTTGGCCAAGCCCTGTTGGTTTCAGTGAGAAAACACTTTGACGTTTTTCAGCTCAAAGCATATTTATTCGCCAGCACTGGCCCCCGGCCCTTGGTCTCCGGCTTCAAAACAAAAGGGGGTTGTTTGGTCCCTGGGCCGGGATGTTTGGTCACAGATCATGATGTGTATTCGGAGCATCTGGTTTGGGAAAGGGGGTGTGGGCTTGGAGGGTGTGAGCGTGGGGCTGCCGGTCGCTCTGCTCCAGCTCACGTGATGCCTGCATTCCCGGCGGGAGTGGGGAGCAGAGGAGAGGAGCAGAGGAGGGGAACCCACAGCGGAAACCCCTTCCCTCCTCTGAGCTTGGATAGGGCTGGGAAGTGTTGACGGTAATCATAAACCAGCATCCTGGAGGTGGTGTAGACCTCGGAGGTCACCTGTCCTCACTGTCCCTCTCCTACTCTGTCCTAACACATGCCCTTTGCTTCAACCCCTTTGGGCACAGGGAGCCCCCCTCCGTCCCCAACCCCCCCCACCCACGACAGCAGCCCATCCCCCATTGCGTGCATAGCTACCATCACCGGGAAACATGTCTTTCTCTCTCCGTATTTTTTTTAGTTATTATTTTTACTTTATTTTTAGGAATAGCAGGGAGAAGTGAATATTATTTTTAAATCTTCACTTTTATTATTTTTTTTTGAAGTGGCTCCATACCCAACATGGGGCTCAATCTCACAACCCCGGGATCAAGAGTTTCATGCTCTACCAACTGAGTCAGCCAGACGCCCCTCTCTCTTTTTTTAAAAAAATATTTTTATTTGAGGGTCACCTGGCTCAGTCGGTTAAGCGTCCGACTCTTGATTTCAGCTCAGGTCATGACCTCATGGTTTGTGAGTTCGAGCACCACATGGTGTGGACAGTGAAGAATCTGCTTGGGATGTGCTCTCTCTGCCCCTCCCCTGCACGTTCTCTCTCTCTCTCTCTTTCAAAATAAATAAATTTGCGTAAAAAAATTTGAGAAAGAGAGACAGAGTGCAAATGGGGGAGGGGCAGAGAGAGAGGGAGACACAGAATCCGAAGCAGGCTCCAGGCTCCGGGCTGTCAGCACAGAACCCGACGCGGGGCTCGAACCCACGAGCCGTGAGATCACGACCCGAGCCGAAGTTGGACGCTTAACTGACTGAACCACCCGGGCACCCCAGTAAAATAAACTTAAAAAAATATTTTTATTTGAGTATATTCGACATACCATGTTATATCAGTTTCAGGGGTACAGCATAGTGATTCAGCTTCTCTGCACGTTACCCTGTGCTCACCCCGAGTGTAGTCCCCGCCCGTCACCACACAACAGCATCACAATATCATCATATTCATGTTCCCTATCCTGTGCCTTTTATTCCCGCGACTTAAGCCCTTCCTTCTCTCGTATACGATCTGCTCTGCCGTCACCTCCACACCCTGGTTCCGGGTCTGCCCAGCGGGGAGAGTCATTTCATTCATCCCATAAGTACTTTAGGGGTGCTCCTTTTCTATTGCTGGGCACCGTGCCCAGGCCTGGAGATAAGGAGCCTCCCGGGTGTGGATGAGAGCGATGACTAACAGGCAATTTGTTTCAGTAAAAGTCAGTGCTGTCCACTTAGTCGGTCAGGCTGGAACTTGGGTGTCATCCTTGACCCCTCTCGTGCCTAACCCCACGCGTCCTGTTTACCCACAAGTCTTGTCAGCTCACTTCCAGAATACTTCCAGTATTTATCCTTTCCTTTACGGCTCCCCACCCCCTCCCCTGCTCCCAGCAACCACTGTCTCCCCGCCCCCCACCCTGCAACTAGCCTCCTAGATGGTCTCTGGTTCTCTCTCTCATTTCTCTAGAACCCATTCTCCACGCAGCAGCCAGAACCAACCTTTAGAAATAATGGCAGGGGCGCCTGGGTGGCGCAGTCGGTTAAGCGTCCGACTTCAGCCAGGTCACGATCTCGCGGTCCGTGAGTTCGAGCCCCGCGTCAGGCTCTGGGCTGATGGCTCGGAGCCTGGAGCCTGTTTCCGATTCTGTGTCTCCCTCTCTCTCTGCCCCTCCCCCGTTCATGCTCTGTCTCTCTCTGTCCCAAAAATAAATAAAAAACGTTGAAAAAAAAAAATTAAAAAAAAAAAAAAAAAAAAAAAGAATGGCACTCTTCTTCCTAAAGTCCTTCGGTAGAATCCTCTTTAAACAGTTATCTATTTTGAGAGAGAGAGAGAGAAAACATGCTCCCACGTGAATGGGGGAGGGGCAGAGAGGAGCGTGAGAATCCCAAGCAGGCTCCTCGCTCATGACCTGAGCGGAGATCAGGAGTAGAATGCTTCACCGACTGAGCCACCCAGGTGCCTCTAGAATCTTCTTTAATACAAAATTTTCCCAAAGTGCAACCGATATGCAAAACACACACCTTGATGGCTTTTCACACAGGAAACACACCCACACAGCTAGCCATTCAGAGCCAGAAACGGAACATTTGCCGCCCCCCAGGATCCCCTCTTGTGCCTCTATCGGTCCCTAGCCATCCACCAAGGGTTACCGCTATTCTGACTTCCAGGCAGTTGGTTGGTTTTGTCTTTGTATATACACAATTACAGAACACGTGCTTTCCCTTTTATATATGTATTTATTTTATTTATTATTTTTTGGCAGGGGACAGAGACAGAGGGAGAGAGAGAATCTTAAGCAGGCTCCGTGCCCAGCATGGAGCCCAACGTGGGACTCGATCTCCTGACTGTGAGATCACAACCTAAGTCAGATACTTAACCAACGGAGCCACCCAGGTGCCCCAGGACACGTTCTCTTTTTTTTTTTTTAATTTTTTTTAACGTTTATTTATTTTTTTGAGACAGAGAGAGACAGAGCATGAACAGGGGAGGGTCAGAGAGAGGGAGACACAGAATCCGAAACAGGCTCCAGGCTCCGAGCGGTCAGCACAGAGCCCGACGCGGGGCTCGAACTCACGGACCGCGAGATCATGACCTGAGCTGAAGTCGGACGCTTCACCGACTGAGCCATCCAGGCGCCCCGGACGCGTTCTCTTTTGTGTTTGGTTTCTTTTTCTCACCTTCCCATTTTCTGAGTGACTGATTGGTAAAGTCACTGGTAAAGTGACTGTGGATTTTATTCTCTGCACAAAATTAAATATGTGAAATCTTTCAGAGGGGTACCCCCACTTTGGAACACTGTTGGAAGGTATCCACCACAGCTGACTATGTGCATGCCTTATGCTCTAGCAACTCCTAGGTAAATATCCAACAGTTACGTGTGCAAATGTTCACCTAAAGACATGTACTAAGATGTCCGTATCAGCCTCAAAGTGGAAACCATCAGGAAAGTATTACTACTGCTCCGTTTCACAGATGAGAAAACTGAGGCTCAGGGAGACTGAAGCATGTCTTAGCCCATTCTTGCCACTATAACAAAACATCAGAGATCGGGTAGCTTATAAACAACGGAAATGTACGTACTTCTCACAGTTCTTGAGGCTGGGAAGTCCGAGATTAAGGCACCAGCAGATTCGGTGCCTAGTAAGGGCCTGGTTTCAGGTTCATAGATGGTAGGTGCCTTCTCTCTGAGTCCTTTATGTGCTGGAAGGGGGAAAGGAGCTCTCTGGCCTCTTTTATGAGAGAACCACTCCCATTCATGAGGGTTCCACTCTCATGAGCAAAGCGCCTTCCAAAGCCTCACCTCCTACCGCCCTCATGTTGGGCATTAGGTTTTTTTTTTTTTTTTTTTTTTTTTTTTGAAAGCAAAGAGTTTGCCCAAGATCACCCACTTGACATAAGGCACAACCAGGATTTGAATGCAGCTGACAGGACCCTGCCAGGGCTGATCCCGGTCTGACTTTGCAGCCTCTCTGGGCTTCACTCCCCTCACCTCTGCCAGTCCAGTTATGGTGGCTCTCTTGGTCCTGGCTAATCAGCAAGAAGCCTGTGTTTTTCTCAAGCCCTGCCCACCTTGAAAATTGTACTTTCATATCTGTAGAAACTTTGTAGAGACAGTGCGAGAGTCCCTGCCTACCGATCCCTTACCCAGGATCCCCCGTCGTCCGTGTCTTACCTTACCACTAAGAAGCCAACGTTGGCACATCGGTATGAACTAACCTCCATATTTTATTTGGATTTCACTAGTTTTTCCCAATAATACCCTCTGTTCCAGGATGGCGTCCAGAATGCCACATCCACTTACCATCTTGTCTTTTCATCTCCTCTGGTCTGGGACCAGGCTTGCCGTGACAGCTCTGCGGTATATTGGTCTAGGGTTTTGTAGAATGTGCTGCAACTTGGTTTGTCTGGTGTTTTTCTAAAGGTTAGGCCAGGGTTCTGGGTTCTTGGGAGAAACACTTCTTATGATATCATTTCGGACAATGCTAGCCATGGGACTCCTCACTGACGCTGTTCACCTTGATCGCCTGGGGAAAGGAGAAGGTACCTTTTCTGAAACACTGATCCACTGAAAAATTACTTCTCTTTCCATCCTTCCTGTACTTTACTCTTTGGAAACAAGTCACTGAGCATAGTCTATGCTCAAAGTGAGGGGAGAGCCAGTAAGCCCTACCTGCTGGAGGAGGGACTATGTACCTAAATTATTCGCAATTCTTCTGTAAGAAAGATTTGTTCTCATCCATTCATTCAGTCCTTTATACTGCTATGGACTCATGGATATCTATCTTATGCTTTGGGTTATAATCTAATACCTCATTATTTGGTTGCTTGCCTTTTTCCCAATTTGGTGATTGGGAACTCTTTAGATTTTTTTTATTATTGTTTTCTAATGTTTATTTTTATCTGGAGAGAAAGAGAGCAAGTGGGAGAGAAGCAGAGAGAGGGGGACAGAGGATCCAAATAGGGCTCTGTGTTGACAGCAGAGAGCCCGATGAGGGACTTGAACTCCCAAACCATGATATCATGACCTGAGCCAAAGTCCGACACTTAAGTGGACTGAGCCGCCCAGGTGCCCCTTGGGAACTCTTTTGGCCTAGCTTTTTTATTCTCTTCACATGTCCTCATCCTTTTTTTAATTAAGAAAATTTTTTTTAATGTTTATTTATTTTTGAGAGACAAAGCATGAGCAGCAGAGGGAGAGAGAGAGAGAGAGAGAGAGAGAGAGAGAGAGAGAACGAACTCATAGTAGGCCCCAGGCTCTGGGCTGTCCTGATGCAGGGCTCGGACCCATGAACTGTGAGATCATGACCTGAGCCGAAGTTGGACACTCAACTGGCTGAGCCACCCAGGAGCCCCGTCCTTTAGTTTTTTAAAGCACTTTCCGGAAGCTCCAAGCTTATCTTGTGTTCTCTCTGCCCTAGCCCTAGAAATGGCTATTTCTCCAAAGCCCCTGATTTCTTGCATTAGAAACATGTGATACAGACAAAATTCTGAGCACTAGGCCGTCGCAGCTTCTAGTCCCTGTCAGCAGAGCTAGGAAATACGCATATGCATTCAAACCTGTGTATACATACCTATGTGTGTATATGCACTTATCTATAATTATTTCTGCACCTTTCATCTGTATCTAAATTGAGTTAAACATGAATTCATACTGGGGTGCCTGGCTGGCTCAGTTGGTAGAGCATGCGACCCTGATTTCAGGGTCATGAGTTCGAGCCCCATGTTGGGCATGGAGCCTGCTTAATTAAAAAAAAAAAAAAACAAAACCCTTTTTAAAACATGAATTCGTACTGATGTCTCTGACAACCCCAGCACGATGTGCTTTGTCCTCCTTGCTTACCTACGACTTTCTTCTCCAGCAGTGAGAATCCTGAGCCTTCCCAGCCACCCTCCACTTTCTGGTCTGACCCCAGGACACGGGCACGGCAGTTTCAGCATTGTTAACCCGTGTCTCTGGGAGGACTAATTTCGCTGCCTCTAGGCTTCAGTGGTTATGCACAGTTCCTTTTGCCTTAACCTCACGGTTTTTGGCTAAAACTGTCTTCCAAAGTTACTTAGGTCAATTCCTCTCCGTTACCCACCCCTCCCCTCCCCTCCCCACCATAGCTCCCCAACTACTTACAGTTAAGTTATGTCATACATTTGCAATGCATTTATATTCTGGAGTCTCCCAGCCTTCTGTTTTTTTTTTTTTTTTAATGTGCACATGTGAAAGCTCTGTCTTTGTGCTGCAAAGTTCTAGGATTTGGCATCTGCCTAGCATCTTATATCTACCAGCCCGGGATCGTACAGGACAATCCCATCACCTAGAATTCCCCCTGCCTCCCCTCTGCATTTCAGATTTATTCACGTTGTTGTGTGAATCAATAGCTCGGTCCTTTTCTCACAGAACAGTATTCCGTTGTATGGCCGTTCCACACTCAACCCACTTCTCTCCTGAAAGGCAACTTGGTTGCCTCCGGTTTTTGAGGACTACGAACAGATCTGTGGTAAACATTTTTTTTCTTTCCAGCAAATAGGTTTTTGGGTTAACACGGGTTTTAATTCCCTTAGGCAAATAGCCTAGGAGCGTGATTGCTTCGGGGTCGTGTGGTAAAGTGTGTGGTTAGCTTTACAAGAGATGGCCAAACCTTCCCAAGGGGCTGCGCCTTCGAGCGTTCTCTTGAGCAATGAACGAACCTTCCCAACGCGTTGCATTGCTGTCCGCGTTTGGTGTGATCGAGTTTTTTGGATTTTAGCCATTCTAGTAGGTATGCGGTGACATTTCATAGCTGTTTGCATTTTTATTTCCTTAATGGAAAATTGTGTTGAGCACCTTGTCATATGTTTATTTGCCATCCATGGGTCTTTTTTTCAGCCATATGTCTTTGTTTGCCTGTTTAGATCTTTCCCCATTTATTTTTTTATTTAATTTTAGAGAGAGAGAAAAGGCACAAGTGGGGGAGAGGGGCAGGGAGAGGGAGAGAGGGAGAGAAATTTAAGCAGGTTCCATGATCAGGGTAGATCTTTTACCCATTTTAAAAATTGGGTTTTGTGTTTTCTTCTTCTTCTCCTTCTTTTAAATTAAAAAAAATCTTTTATTTATTTTTGAGAAAGAGAGACAGAGTGCAAGCAGTGGAGGGGCAGAGAGAGAGGGAGACACAGAATCTGAAGCAGGCTCCAGGCTCCGAGCTGTCAGCACAGAGCCCCACACAGGGCTTGAACTCCTGAACTATGAAATCATGGCCTGAGCTGAAGTCAGATTCTTAACTGACTGAACCACCCAGGGACCGTCGTTCCTACTATTTTTTCCATTGAAGTTTTTTTTTTAAATTTCTTTTGAAGTTTATTTACTGATTTTGGGAGAGAGAGGAGGTGGACACGTGAGCACGAGTCGGGGAAGGGGCAGGGAGAGAGGAGAGAGAATTCCAAGCAGGCTTGGCATGCTGTTGGGCCAAAGCCTGATGCGGAGCTCGAACTCACAAACTGTGAGATCACCACCTGAGCAGAAATCAAGAGTCAGATGCTTAACCCACAGAACCCCCCATGAACCTCATATTTTCTGGTTTTTGTGTCTTAAGATTTCTTTACTTATTCCGGACACATGTTCTTTATTAGATAGTGATTTGCAATGATCTTCTCCCAGTCTGTGGCTAGTCCTTTAATTCTTTTAACGTTGTCTTTCCCAGAGCCAACGGTTTACTTTTGATAAAGCCCGTTTTTTACATCGATTTTTCTCTCACGGACCCTGCTTTTGGTAGTCATCACCGAACCAAAGATCATGCAGGTTTTCTTCTGTTTTCTTCCAGAAGTCTTAGAGTTTTGTGTGTTTTACCGTTAGGCCTATGATCCGTTTTGAGTTAAATTTTGTCGAAGGTGTGAAGTTTGTTTCCGATTTTATTCTTTTGGCTCACAGACATCCGGGTGTGCCAGCACTATCTGTTGCAAAGGCCCTCCTTTTTGCGCCATACTGCGTGGCCCCTTCGTCAAACTCAGTGGACTGTGTTGGTCAATTTCTGAGCTCTCTGTTCTGTTCCTTTCTCAGAACCTCTGCTTTCCTTTTTTTTAAAAAAAATCTTTATTTATTTTGAGAGAGCATGGGCAGGAGATGGGGGGGGGGAGAGAGAGAGAGAGAGAGAGAGAGAGAGAGAGAGAGAGAGAGAGAGAGAATCCTAAGCAGGCTCACAGCACAGAGCCTGATGTGGGGCTTGTTCTCACAAATCATGAGGTCATGATCTGAGCAGAAATCTAGAGTCGGATGCTTAACCAGCTGAGCCACCCAGGTGCCCCTTCCTCAGGTCATTTGTACGGCTGGCTTCTTACTATCCAGGGTTTCAGTGCGAATGTCACCTTTTCGAAGAAGGCTGTGCCAGTCACCTATCTAAACCGGTTTCCCTTCTGTCTTTCGTGTTAGGTCATACAATCCTGTGGTGTTTTCTTTGTAGGACCTGAAATATATATTTTTAATTTTTTTATGTTTATTTACATTTGAGACAGAGACAGTGCATGAGCAGGGGAGGGGCAGAGAGAGAGGGAGACACAGAATCCAAAGCAGGCTCCAGGCTCTGAGCTGTCAGCACAGAGCCCCACGCAGGGCTCGAACTCACGAACTGCAAGATCGTGACCTGAGCCGAAGTCGGACGCTCAACAGACTGAACCTCCCAGGCGCCCCAATTATTTTTTATTTTTTAAAGAAACAAATTAATTTTTAAATGTTTATTTATTTTTGATTGAAGTGGGTTCTGCGTTGACAGTGGAGAGCCCACCCAGGGGCTCAAAATCACAAACCGTGAGACTGTGCCTGGAGCTGAAGTTGGCTGTTCAACTGATGGAGCCAATCAGGTGCCCCATTTTATTTAAAAAAAAAAAAATTTAAAGTTTATTTATGTATTTTGAGAGAGAGAGAGAGAGGCACCACACGGATGTGCAGCGGAGGGGCGGAGAGAGGGGGAGGGAGAGAGAATCCCAAGCAGGCTCCAAGCTGTCAGTGCAGAGCCGGAGGCGGGGCTGGAACCCACGAAATGTGAGATCATGACCTGAGCAGAAAAAAATTGAGCCCACTGCTCAACCGACTGAGCCACCGAGGCGCCCCTCTCTCTTTTGTAAAGTTAATAATTCTTTTTTTATTGTGGTAAAAAAACATAGAAAATTTACCGTCTTAATCAAGTATGCAGTTCAGTGGTGTTGCGTTTGCGCTAGGGTGAACCAGAATCTCCAGAACTTTTCTGTGGCCACTAAACAGCAGCTCCCCTGCCCCTTCCCCCCAGCCCCTGGCAATCGCCGCTCTACTTCCTGTCTGCGAGTGTGACTACTTTAGATGCTTCCTCTAAGCAGAATCGTGGGATCGTACGTGTTTTTGCCCATTCGTGACTCAACTCCCCTTCGAGTTTTGTTTTTACGTACACTCGTCTCTGTGGGAGGCATTTTTTTTTTTTCTACCTCGGTGAGCTCTTGGGGAGTATGGAGGCTGTAGATAGGCAGTCCGCTTTTGTGTTCTTTCACGTGCAAACTTCCACACCCTTTTCACTTGTCACAGCTCTACCAGGCTGTGTCCTGGCATGCTTATTTAGCTCTTCACCTCGGGGCAGTTTGGACTGTTATCAATTTTTCAACACCATAAGTAGCGGTACCGGGTCGAATCTTTGAACATTACTTTCTAGTTGGGTAATTTCCTTCCAGTGAATTTGCCCAAAGCAGAATCCAAGGTCAAGTTTTGTAGGTCTTGCCGTAGTCAGACTGTGATTCAGAGACTGAATCAACTTGGTGTAAGTTTTAGACTCTACGGCCCCATCAGCTTCGAGTTTTGTCAATTTAATGGACTTTTGTTAAGTTTCTGGAAGACAGAATATATTCTCTGTGTAGGGGCATGACTAACTAAAAAATAAAAGTATACCTGGTTTCCTGTCGTGTATATGAACAAAAATCTGAAGCCTTTAAGTGGACTACCTCTTTCAGATGATCGTGGATGATGCTATGGTTAGAAAAACCAACCAAACGTTAAAAATTAAAAAAAAAAAAAAAAAAAAAAAAAAAAAAAAGCCCCGCGTCAGGCTCTGTGCTGACAGCTCAGAGCCTGGAGCCTGTTTCAGATTCTGTGTCTCCCTCTCTCTGACCCTCCCCCGTTCATGCTCTGTCTCTGTCTCTGTCTCAAAAATAAATAAACGTTAAAAATTAAAAAAAAAAAAAAAAAAAGAAAAACCAACCAAATAATACTGAAATGCTCTAGTATCAGGTAAGAGGAGTGTTCAGACCAAGGAACTAGTGTTACTAGCCCACTGAACTCTACACGGGCCAGATCATACAAGAAAATCCCCTCCCTCTCTATCCTTCCTTCACCTGTTAAAACCCTCTGTCAGCTCCTGGTCCCAAGGCCTAGGTCTCTTGTGTTTTTCCTCTGAGTCTAACCAATGGTTCTTCATATTAGCTTCATTTGGGGAGGTTCAAAAATTCTCATTCCTAGGCTCCTCAGGGATGGAGATTTATTTGCTTTGGAATGCATCCTGGTCATCTGTATTTAAAAAAAATTTTTTTTTTTAAATGCTTATTTACTTAGAGAGAGAGAGAGAGCGCGCGCGCGCGCGCGCACAAATGGGGGAGGGGCAGAGAGAGAAGGAGACGCAGAATCCGAAGCAGGCTCCAGGCTCTGAGCTGTCAGCACAGAGCCCAAGGTGGGGCTCGAACCCACGGACTGCGAGATCATGACCCGAGACGAAGTCGGACGCTTAACCGACTGAGCCACCCAGGCACCCCACTGGTCATCCGTATTTTAAAAATCTTCCCAAGCGATGCTAATGTGCAGTGAGGGTTTCCAGCCTCAATGCTCACTACAGTTACTGCTCAATAAATGCGTGTTGAATGACTTAATGATTGAATGTGACTTAACTGGGCACCTGTGCATTTGTGCCAGGCAACTGGTGAGGGTGATCAGGAGCTTCTACTCTGCAGGAGCAAGCGACAACCAGGACACTCTGCCCCCAGCCCTCTCTGCCAGCTGAGACAGATTTCTAAGTACTGGTACTTTTTTTTTTTTTTTTAATTGAAAAAAAGTTTATTTGAAAATTTTTGTTAACATTGATTCATCTTTGAGAGAGAGAGACACAGAGCATGAGCAGGGGAGGAGCAGAGAGGGAGACACAGAATCCAAAGCAGGCTCCAGGATCTGGGCTGTCAGCACAGAGCCCGACGCGGGGCTCGAACTCACCAACCGTGAGATCGTGACCTGAGCCGAAGTCGGACGCCCAACTGACTGAGCCACCCAGGTGCCCCCTTCATTTATTTGTATGCTGAACAACACTCTACTGTAGGGATATATGGATATGTGCTACTTGGTTTATGCCCCCATCAGCGGATGGGCTTTCGGGTGGTTTCCAGTTGCTAGCTATTAATGTTGTTATGAGCATTTGTGTATAGGTTTTTTATGAACATATGTTTTCAGTTTTCTTGGGTATATAGCTAGGAGTAGAATTGCTGGGTCATAGGATAACTTTCTGTTTAATCTCTTAACAAACTGCCGAACTGTTTTCCAGTGTCTGCACCATTTTATAATCCCACCAGTAATGCATGAAGTTTCCAATTTCTCTATATCCTCACTAACACTTGTGTTTATCTGTCTTTTTTGATTATAGCCCTCCCAGTGGGTGTGTTAAGTGGTATCTCATGTGGTTTTGATTTTGATTTCCATTTTCCTGATGACTAATAATGTTAATCATCTGTTTATGTGCTTTTTTGGCTACTTGTAGATCTTCTTTGGAGAAATATCTATCCCAATTCTTTGTCCATTTTAAAATTGGGTTGTCCTGGGGCGCCCGGAGCGCCTGGGTGGCTCAGTTGGTTAGGCGTCCGACCTCAGCTCAGGTCCTGATCTCAAGGTTCACGAGTTCAAGCCCCACGTTGGGCTCTGTGCTGACAGCTCAGAGCCTGGAGCCTGCTTCAGATTCTGTGTCTCCCTCTCTCTCTGCCCCTCCCCACTCATATTTTGTCTCTTTCTCTCTCTCAAAAACAAATAAACGTTAAATAAATAAATGAATGAATAAGATTGGGTTGTCCTTTCTTGTTACATTACGAGTTATTCGCATTCTAATATTCTGAATATAGACCCTTATCAGACACGATGTGCATGTACTGCCTCTCATTCTGTGGGTTGTCTTCTCACTTTTTTGATAGTGTCCTTTGAAGTATAAAAGTTTCACATTTTGATGCAGTTCGATTAATCTATTCTTTCCTTTGGTTGTTTGTGTCCTTGGTGTCTTATCTAAGACAGTGTTGCCTCATCCAAGGTCACAATGGTTTAGATCTGTTCTCTTCCAAGAATTTTATAGTTTTAGCTCTTATATTTAGGTATTTGATCTATTTTGAGTGAGTTTTTGTAATAAGTGTGATCAGGGAGTCCGACTTCATACTTTTGTGGTTATCCGGTTGTCCTAGAATAATTTGTCGAAAAAATTGCTCTTTCCTCACTGAAATGTCTTGGCACCTTTGTTGAAAATCAATTGATCGTAGATAGACGGATTTGTTTTTGGACTCTTCATTCTATTCCATTGATCTATAGGTCTACCCTTCTGCCAGGACCATGCGGTCTTGATTACTGTAACACATTTTGAAGTTGGGAAGCATGAATCTTCCAACTTTTATTTCCCTTCAAGATTGCTTTAGCTATCCTGGGTTCCATCCATTCCCGTATAATTCTAGGATCAGCTTGTTAATTTCTGCAAAAAGGACAGCTGAAATTTGGATAGGGATGGTGTTGAACTTGTACCTCAATTTGGGGAGTGTTAACCATCTTGACAATAGAAGTCTTCCCATTTGTGAACAAGGATGACTTTCCGTTTATTTAGGTCTTTAATTTCTGAGAAAAAAAATTTTTATGTTTATTTTTGGGAAAGAGAGAGAGAGACAGAGCATGAACAGGGGAGGGAGGGAGAGAGAGACACCGACCCAGAATCCGAAGCAGGCTCCAGGCTCTGAGCTGTCAGGACAGAACCCAACACAAGGCTCGAACCCACGAACCGTGAGATCATGACCTGAGCCAAAGTCCTATGCTTAAACTACTGAGCCACCCAGGCACCCCTGTGGTTTTTGTTTCTGAGCAGTTTTAAGAAGGGCCTCCTGCCAGTAGTTAGGTCTAATTCTAGTCCTAACCTAGGTCTCAACATAGCTGGTAAGGGAGATGTCTGGATCTTTTTTCTTTCTCTTTTAGGCTAATATGACTGGAATTCTATTAAAATTATTTATTTGCGAATATGTAATATTTACATACGATAAAAAAAGAGTCATTTAGATAAAATGCAATGTAACAAAGGAGTCTCTTCCTATCCTGACCCCCTGGTTTCCTTCCCCTTAAAAAGGGCAACCACTGTGCTCCTGTCCTCGGAGACCGTAGCCGCTTACCTGCTAAGTTGGTGAACAGGTGAACAGTTGCCCTGGAGACCTTACAGCCTACAAATCCTAAAATCTTTTCTATAGGACCCTTTATAGAAAAAGTTTGCCGCTTCCCTTTTTAGCCTTTTATCGTTTCAAAAAATGCTGCTCTGATATGCTAGGACATCTTTGTGTGCATGGCATTATACACATGTGAATCTGGATCAAAAGAGTCCTGTAAGTGGAATTGCTAGGTGTCAGGGTCTCCGCGTTGGTCACTTGGATAGGTATTACCAGGCAGCTGTCTGGAGAGGCTGAACCAATTTATAGCGCCTCCCGCAACGCATGCTTCGGCCTGTTCTCACAGCCTCGCACTAACAGTGTGCTAATAATTCGACCCTTGCCAACCTGATAAGCAAAACCTGGCACTCACTGTACTTTTAATTTGCATTTTTCTCGTTATGAATAAGGGCTAAGCATCTTTTCTTAAGTCTTAAAAAACGGAACACCAAACAGCTCCCTCTGAGCCTTTCCCTGTCCAGTCGGCTCAGGACTCGGGCCCGGCGGGCCCAGCCCACGAGGGATGCCGGGCGCGGCCCTGGGCAGGAGGCAGGAGGCAGGGGCGCGGAACTCCCGGTGCCCCCCCTTCCCTCGCTGGCCGCGGAGCCCCGCCCCGGGTCCGCCTCCCGAGGGCCTGGGCGGAGCACGCGGGCCGGGGGCGGGGCGGCGCTGCCCGATTTATTCCCCGTCCGGGAGCCGGAGTGAGAGCCCCGCGGTGTGCACGGCCGAAGCGCCCGGTCCCGCGCCCGCGTCCCCACGGCATGCCGGGCCCCCGCCTGCTGGCCGCGCTCTGCGGCGCGCTCCTCTGCGCCTCGGGACTCTTGGCCTTCTCCGGTGAGTCGATCGCACCGCCCTCTGGCCCTCGCCCCTCCTCTCCGCGCCGCTCGGAAGTTCGCCGCGGCGCCCTCCCTCCACCTCCACTGTTTACAAACTTGGGCAAAGAGCCGGGGCCGTGCGGAGGGGCGACTTCTCCGGCCGCGTCCCGCCCGCCGGCGGGGATGCGCTCGGCCTCTCCTGAGGTCTCGGCGCCCGGGCGTTCTTGGCCAGTGATACAGGCTTGAGAGTTGGGCGGGGACCGGGGACACCGGGTGACAGCCCAACGGTCCCCAGGGATGCGGCTTACACATAACAAAGGAATCTGCTGTGTACGGCCTCTCTCTTCCCATCTGTAAAATGAGGCCATTGAACTGTGCGTGACTTTCGCGCGTCTTCCACCTGGAAGTTTCTAGGACTCTTGTATTGAGAAGACTCGTCCAGCCAAACTTTCCCTGGCAAATCCCTCCCAAGCGCTGGCGGCCGGTCTGTTCATTGGAATTTTGCATCCCCGCTTGTAGGTGTCTGGTCGGATAAGCGAGGGCTGGGGAGGCGGAGGAAGGGCCGGGGCTCTAGGTGGGGCCCCGAAGGGGGCTAAGAGCCCGGGGAGGGACTTGGAGAGGGCTGCCCCCGGGGCTGGTGGCTCCTGACTCCCTCCCGTGGCCTTGGCGTGCTGCTGTATCTTCCTGGCTCCGCCCCCGCCCAGGAGGCCTCCCGCGCACAGCTGGGCCTCCGGGCAGGCTGGTCCCGGGGATGCACCATCCCCTTCTCTAGGGGCCCGCACAGCCTCCTCCAGGGCTGGGAAAAGGTGCCCATGGTGGGCGCCCTTCGGGCACCCGCTGCATCGTTTTCTCAAAGAAAGCAAGGGGAAGGGGGGACAAAGCTGAGCCCTAGAGCTGCCTCCCTGTGACAGTCTGACCCCCAGGGCCTGGAGCCTTAGGCTTAAGGGCACTTCAAGCTCCCAGGCCCTTGGGCGCTGGGCGCTGGTGGCTCTCCCAGAAACCGGGAGAGACAGCTGGATCTCGGAAGAGTCCGTTTCTACTCCTCTCTGTCCCCACAAAATGTCCCTGGGGAAATCTCCCAGAAGGCAGGACTCTGAAATCCCAAAGGTAGCTTTGTACAGGGTGACCTGGCTTTTCCCCGGAACGGGGAAACACCTTGCGTGCTGTGCGCAGGTGAGTCAGGCGATGTGGGGTCAGGGCCACCTTTCACTTTCCTTTTCATCTTAGGGGAACCAGACTGCTTTGCCCTGGAGCAGAAAGGAGAGAGGGGGCGGGTGGTGGTGGTGGTGGTGGTGGTGGTGGTGGTGGTGGTGGTGGTGGGGAGGGGTGGTGGTGGGGAGGGGTGGTGGTGGGGAGGGGTGGTGGTGGGGAGGGGTGGTGGTGGGGAGGGGTGGTGGTGGGGAGGGGTGGTGGTGGGGAGGGGTGGTGGTGGGGAGGGGTGGTGGTGGGGAGGGGTGGTGGTGGGGAGGGGGGGGGGGTGGGCGGGGGCAGGAGGAGTTGGATTTTGTTGGGACAGGGGCCCAGGATTCTGGCCATTCCCAAGCCTCTGTCTGTGGCAGCGCTTGCAGTCTGCCAGGTCAGGAGGGATTAACCTGCTATTTAAAGCCAGTGACTAATAGCTCATTGGGAGCCGCCTTAAGCTCCCAGGCGGGGGCTGAGGTGGAGCTCTGAGGTGCTCACTAATGCTGATCCCTGTTCCCCTCTGTTCCCTTCTCCGGAGCTGGGCCCAGCTCTCTGGCGCTTTGAGATTTCAGGAGGGCCCCCTGGTCTGGGATGGCACGACTCTGTGGGGAGGAAAAGTGATTTCTGATGTCTTACCCCAAATGATGGGGTCGGCTCTTCTGGGATGCCAAGGTCAGCTAGAAGGTCCCCCACCCGCCTGGCTGGCCTGGTGGCTGCATGAATAAGCTCACATCTGTCACCCAGGCCCCCAGCCAGAAGCTGTGAAGACCTCTCCAGCCCTTCTCCTGTGTCAGCAGTGTTTCTCAACGCTGCCCGGCCCCCTCACCCCTTCATCTGACTTCTTCTGTCACTAGGAGGCCTGTGACAGCCTCCTAGATGCTCTCCAGGCCTCTCACCTTACCCACTCCTGTCACATTCCCACCCCGGAGCCAGAGGGGTGTTTGTGTAGCCCCAGGAAACCTGCCTGCCCCGGGGGAGCCCATCCACATGTCTCTGCAGATGGCCTTTTCTCCATTCTCCTTCCCAGGATGGGAAATGGCTTCCCCGCTGCCCCCTCACACTTGAGACTCTGATTCCCCCCTGCCCCGGTAGAATACGGTGGAAGCTGAAGGAAGGTTAAGAGCCCCTGGTTTGCGCGACGCCAAGTCTGAGCTTGTCAGTCCTAAGGTCCCTGCGGGTCTGGGCCCCTCCGTACCTTTTCAGCTCTGTCTCCCTGTTTCCCACTTACCATGCCCCCCTGTGCTTCTGCTCATCATTAGAACGTTCTTTCCTCACTCCCCGTTCGGGCACACTCCACTCCATCTTTTAGACCCAGCTCACATGTCCGCTCTGCCAAGCTTCCAACTCTGGCAGGAACCACACCTCCAGTGGCCCTTCCTGCAGGCTTCTGTCAGAGCTCCCGAAGCCTCCGCATCACCTAGTGACCGTCCCCCTCTTTCCAGTGGCTCTTTGAAGCCTGGACCACACCTGGGTTCTCTGTCTCAGGAACGCGGCGTGCACCCAGCAGCTCTCCCCTCGCCCCACCCCAGTATTCACTGAATGAGTCCGGGCTGCCATTGCAGGTGACTTCTGTGACTCTAGCCAGTGCCTGAATGGTGGGACCTGCCTGTTGGGCCGGGACAACACCCCCTTCTACTGCCTCTGCCCCGAAGGCTTCACAGGCATCATCTGCAATGAGACCGAGAAAGGTACCTGCCTGGGCAGTGCCCCCCACTCTGCACCCGGCTCCCGGCTGCAGCCCTAGCGGGCAGTGGTCCCCTGCACCTCTCCCGCCGTCAGCCGGCACTTCCCTGGAAACTCCCCATGCCAGTTGGAAAGCTGGATGCTTCCCTCACTTGGACTGATTCGCCTACATATGACCCTTCTCGGCCCCAGGCTGGCCCAGGCTCCTTCAGGCAGATGGGGGAGGGAGGAGGTGGGAAGGGGGAGGCGGGCATGGGGCTGAGTTTACACAGAGGGTCCTTTTGGGCACCTTCTGCTGCTGCTGTCTCTGTCCCCAGCTCCTTCCTCATCCATTGCCCATCTTACCTGCCTCCTCACCCCTAGGTCCTTGTAACCCAAACCCCTGCTACAATGATGCTGAATGCCAGGTGATCAAGGACGAACACCGGGGGGACATCTTCACCCAGTACTTCTGCAAGTGCCCTCATGGCTATACAGGTGTCCACTGTGAGATCAGTGAGTATCTGGGGGGTGAATGCTCTTATGGGGAGCGGGGGGGATCCTGAGCAGCTCAGGCCACGCGCTGGCCTCACTCCCTGCATCAGGGTCTCGTCTGGTAGATGGGGGTTGACAGAGCCTCAGAGTTAGGCCATGTTAGGGGAGTGAGCCGTCCTGTTGTCCCGGGCGAATTCCGGCTCGGCCTTCTGTTCTCCACCACAGGCTAGGCCTGATGTCACTGTAGGGGGCGTGGTGGAGGGGTGGAAAGGGTGGTGGTAACCCCAGAGGTCATGGCAATACCGTTTCCTAGGTCACCATGAATCAGATACGTAGCGTTAGGGTTAAGTCTTGAGAGTTTTCTGCCAAGAGGGGAAAACAAACATTTCTTTTTTGGTTTCTTTACGTGTCTATTTGTGTGTGTGTGTGTGTGTGTGTGTGTGTGTGTGTGAGTGTGTGTGTGAGTGTGAGTGTGAGTGTGAGTGTGTGTGTGTGTGAGAGAGAGAGAGCGAGAGAGAGAGAGAGAGAGAGAGAGACAGAGACACAGAGACACAGAGACACAGTGTGAGCGGGGGAGGGGCAGAGAGAGAGGGAGACACAGAATCAGAAGCAGGCTCCAGGCTCTGAGCTGTCAGCACAGAGCCCGACGCGGGGCTCGAACCCACAAACCATGAGATCACGACCTGAGCCGAAGTCAGATGCTTAACCAGCTGAGCCACCCAGGCCCCCCAGCAAACACATTTCTTAATCTTCAGGCCCAGCAGCTCAGGAAGTAAGGCTTGGGTCTTAGAGTCTGATAGGTCCTGGCCCAAGTTTGACTGTGGCCTCATCACAGAGCTCAGGGAGGAGGGAGAGGCCTGGGCAGGCTGGGCTGTCCCCTCATGGTCAGGCGGTCAGAGGCTTGGCGTTTGCAGAGGGGCTGACCTGCCGGGCCTGCTTGGTTATCCACTCAGCCACAGAATGGCCCTGGGTGGGTGCCCAGCCTGCAGTGCTGGCTGTGGCTGTCCACGCGTCCTCCCTCCTGGCCCAGCTGGAGTCCCTCCCACCAAGCTGGGACTCTTCCTCTCCTGCTGGGGGTGGGGGAGTCCACTTCTTAGGGATGTCCGGTTTCTTTGGTCCGGTGGGCCTGTCACTAAGCGTCTTGGACAGGGGCAGGCGGTTCTCCTTCAGGCAGATGTGGGGATATTCTCTGAGGTTCGCTGACCGGCAGGAGGAGGAAGAGGAGGAGGAGGAGGAGGAGGAGGAGGAGGAGGATGGGGTGCTGGGCCAGTTGGGGGGTGCAGGGCCTGGAGGAGAGCAGGCAAGTGCCTTCAATTCCATCCACCTTAGAGGAGGTGGTACCCAGGGGCTGTCCCTGGGTCTGTGGGCTGAGGCTAAGGTCTTTGAGATCCTGGGTGGAGGAATGTGTGTGCGTGTGTGCATCCGTGTGTGCATGCGTGGTGGGGGGGTCGCTAAGGCAGACAGAGCCCTGGGTGGGGTCAGGTGTGCCCACTAATTACCGTGCTGGGAGCCAAGGTAACCATGGGTGTACCTGAATTGGAATTATGCACACCTAGCCTCCTGCTTCGTGGCCTGGGGTCTGCCCCGGGTTGGACACGGCAGCTCCTGGGGCAGAAGGCAGGAGAGAACCACAAAGGCAGGGGAGGCCCCCAGGTGCCGTCGCAGCCCCTCCTTGTTGGTCAGGTGGTAGGTTTTCTTGGAGCCCACAAGGACCCCACAGGCCCAAAGAATGCACGTTTGGGTCCCTTAGAGTGTGAACATGTGGGGTGTGAGGACAGACCTGGGTGCAAATCCCTGCTCAACACCCCTCCCCTCCCCTCCCCTCCCCCCCCCGCTCTGATTTTGGCTGCCTGGTCTCACTTTCCTGTGAGAGTGTCATAGCACTGAGCTCAGCATGAACCTGGGGTGTTGTAGCAAGAGTAGGTCTGTCCCTGGCTTCTCTGTTTGGGGGATAAGAGGGGCCTGGCCCCCTCGGACCACATCCCTGGGATAATGGTGAAGGTGACAGCCCCTTGGCCGGGAGCAACTTCGCAGATGGCTGGGTCACGACCAGTAGTTGGAAGGCGTGAAGAACAGGAGAGAAAAACAGAATGGCATTCACGCCCCACCCAGAAAGTCCTGCCAGTGGGATTGTAGAAAAGTCCAGGCAGATTTGTTTACTGCTTTGTGTGCAAAACAGGTACTGTTCCCTGCCACCTGACGTGCCTGCCTCCCAAAGCCATCCTGGGGGAGCCAGGGTGGGGCTGGACCAGGTGGGCCTCCTGGTGGGCTGGTGGGCCTCCTGGTGGGCTGGTGGGCCTCCTGGTGGGCTGGGGACCCTGAAGGAGAGCAGGCCACACTGGTCTTCTCTCCCGCTGGTCCAGTCCCTGCCTGCCCCCCACTCCCCCATAGTTGTTGCTAGATGCCCCGTAAAGACAAGACCACCTACCACAGCCTTGCAGGAGATTCTGGAGACGCCACGAGTGCCAGCCTGGCCTGGAACCTTCTGGCGGGCCTGGAACCTTCTGGCGGGCCTGGAACCTTCTGGCGGGCCTGGAACCTTCTGGCGGCCCTGGCTCCCCACGCACCCCCCCCCCCGAGCGTCCGGCCCACCCTCTTCATAACCGTGCACCTTTCTCGGGCCCTCGTAGTCCTTTCCAGGTCTCTGCTCTGAGTCTCAGCGGAGGCCACACTGTGTTGTTTTCTGGTCCTCTGGGGCTCGGGTGGCCGCCTGACAGCCACGTCCCCCTCTCCCCGCCCCCCCCCTGTAGCCTGCGCCATGCCGCTGGGCATGGAGACGGGTGCCATTTCCGACTCGCAGATTTCTGCCTCGTCTGTGTACTTGGGCTTCATGGGTTTACAGCGCTGGGCCCCAGAGCTGGCCCGCCTGCACCGCACGGGCATCGTCAACGCTTGGACAGCCAGCAACTATGACAAGAATCCCTGGATCCAGGTACAGAAAGAATGGCTCTAGGGTGGACAGAGTCACAGGAGGGGACAGGGTGAGACGAGGATGTCTGCATGGGGGGGGTGGGTGGGTGGGTGGGGGGTCACCACGCTGGGGTCATAACCAGGGTCCAGGTAGCAAGGCAGTGGTTCCCACAGGTGAAGTATCTGTAAGTGGAGGGCAGCCTGGGGGCGGGGGCGGGGGCGGGGGCGGGGGCGGGGGCGGGCTGGATGAGGAGGAGCAGACCCCAGGCTGTGGAGGGGCTGTTTGCACTGGGTGAAGCCTTTAGGGCCTCGTCCCTCTTCGGGTGCCCCTCTGAGCACTGGGCCCAAAGCTCTGAGAGGCCCAGAGGAGAAGGTCCCCACTCCTTTGTCCTGCTTGGTTGCTCCCACTCTGGGTGGGGGGAGCAGAGAGAGCATAAAGAAGCCGGGAGATAAGGGTACTGTCGTCTCCGCCTTGGGTGTACAGGTGAACCTGGTACGGAAGATGTGGGTGACGGGCGTGGTGACACAGGGTGCCAGCCGAGCAAGCAATGCCGAGTACCTGAAGACTTTCAAGGTGGCCTACAGCGTCAACGGACGCAAGTTCCAGTTTATCCAGAGCGCAGAGGGGTCAGGAGACAAGGTGAGGGCTGTAAAAGAAGGGCTGTGGTCTGCACCCTCTGGGGCTCCAGAGCTGTTTGAGGGTCCCCAGTGAAGTGAGTGTGCCCTGGACGATTGATTAGCCATGAGGTGGGTCTGCCGTTGCTCCTTGGTTCCCAGATATTGGGAAACCTGGATTATGCCCATGTTCTGTGGTTACAATACCCTCCCCCCCCCCCCCCCATTTTACAGGTGAGAATAAGGAGAGTCAGAAAGGTTCAATGTGACTTGTTGAGGATGGCTGGAGTGGTGGAGGTGGGATGCATTCTGAGCCTTCAGGGCCACCATGGGCAGTTGTGCAGGTTGTACATTGCTAGAGGATGTCATTACGAAGTGAACACCGTTCAGAATGTAGACATCATGTTTGCATACTTCTGTCTGTGGGGAAATTATTATAATAAAGTGTCTTGAGACAGGAGTGCCTTTTTCTAATTTGCAGAGGCACCCTAGGGATTCCAGGTGGCCCTGTGTGAAAGACCGGGGTTTCTGCCCAGGCCCCATGATGACCAAGAAAGGTGGGGGAGAAGGGGAACCTGTGTTGAGAGCTGTGGGTGGCCAGAGGAAGAGCTGACCCCCTGCCGGCTCTGCTCAGCCCCACCTCTGCCTCCCAGGGCTGAAGAGGAAGGTGAGGCAAGCCCAGAAAGGTGGACTGCCCCCACCGACCCATCCTTCCGATCTTCTTTCCCCCTAGCTGTTTGTGGGTAATACGGACAACAGCGGCCTGAAGGTCAACCTGTTTGACTTCCCTCTGGAGGTGCAGTATGTGCGGCTGGTGCCCATCATCTGCCACCGGGGCTGTACCCTCCGCTTCGAGCTCCTTGGATGCGAGTTGAATGGTGAGTGCTGGGGGCTGTGGTCAATGCTAAGAGATGGCCTTCCCTGCTCCGTCTTTTCTCAGCCAGGATGAGCTGGGTAGGGCGGCACAAGGCCCGGGGCCCTGGGCTCACACAGGAGATGCGCACTAGACGGGTCACCGGGCCCTCGGCGGTCTCGCCTAGGTGTCCCTAGGTGTCTGCTATCTGCCAACCCTGGGCATCTTGGTTGGTTAGAGAGGAGAAAAAAAAAAAAAAAGACCACTTCAGTTTTCAAAGGGCTTTCACTTCTTCTGATTGGTTCCTTGAACTTCTAGACCACATAGCACTAGTTTTTCCGATGTTGGCTCCATGAGGGCAGGAAGTCTGTTTTGTTCTCTGTATTCCCAGGGCCTGGATCATAGATGTTCAGTAAACATTAAAAAAAATTTGGGTGGGTGGGGGCGCCTGTGTGGCTAGTTGGTTAAGCGTCCGACTTCGGCTCGGGTCAGGATCTCCCAGTCTGGGAGTTTGAGCCCCGCATCGGGCTCTGTGCTGACAGCTCGGAGCCTGGAGCCTGCTTCGTATTGTGTCTCCCTCTCTCTCTCTGCCCCTTCCCTGTTCTGTCACTCTCACTCAAAAATAAGTAAAACATTTAATGTTTTACTTATTTTTGAGAGAGTGTGAGTGGGGGAGGGGCAGACAGAGGGAGAGAGAGAATCCAGCTCTGAGCCGTCAGTGTCAAAGCCCAGTGTGGGGCTCAAACTCACAAACTGCAGGATCATGACCTGAGCCGAAGTTGGATGCTCAACTGAGCCACCCAAGTGCTTCTGTTCAAACATTCAATGAACTAGTGAATGAATAAGGAAAGTGAGGCCCAGATAAATTATCTGTCAAGGGCTCACAGGCTGGTAGGGATTAAAACTTGGTCTAGATCCCTGGGCTTTTGACACCCACCCATCTAGTGCTCCTTGCCCCCCCCCCCCCCCCCCCATCTCCTGTACTCATCATTCAGGAGAAACATGGAGGCTTCTAGGGACATAGGGCTGGAGCTGGTGCTTTCTGCTGCCCTTTCCAGAGATATTCCCAGGTGGAGGGACGGGGGGCACCAGAAAGGGACAGGTTTCTGATGAGCAGGAAAAATTGATGTCTGGACCCCCCAGGCTGCAGGGGTTGGGGTGCTCGCTGAGGTCTGGATATTTCCCCCTCTTTGCAGCTACAGCGCCACCTGCTGGCCATTGGCGGAACTGTAAGGCTCGCTAGGCTCCTCTGCCTTTCTGGTCTTACCCCCGACCCACCCTTTTAAAGTATGAACTTAAGTCATCACGCGTTCCCAGTCACAGGGTCATTGCCTTTTTGAGCCTTCTTGTTTAAACGCGGAGTTAAGACAATCTTCTGATAAAAGGAAACGTAGGCTATTGGTACCAGACAGGGCTGGGGGCTCTGCAGCCTTTGGCTATTAAAGTTGCCTGCAAGGTCCTATCCCAGATGGCTCCCTCCTAGGCCAAGAGAGGGTAAGCCTGGCAAGCTGTGGAAGCTGGCCTGTCTGCTCTCCTCGGGGTCTAGTTCTCCTTTCCCTAGTCGGCATTCCAGTGGGCTGGAATGTTGGTGTGTGCAGGTGTGTGTACCTGTGTGCACTTGTGTGGCCCTGAGGCCTGGGCATGAGGATTGCCCTGTTGGGACGGTTTTTGAATGGAGGTTTGCATGACAGAGAGCAAGCCACGTGAAGAACGTGGAAAGAGCATTCCAGGCAGGTAGGGAGCTGGCAGGTGCAAAGGCCCTGGGGCATGTTTAAGGATAAAAGGCAGGCCAGTGGGGCTGGAGCCTAGAGAGTGAGGGGCAGCTTATTGGGTGGGGAGGCTGGAGGGGTGGATGGAGAGAGGTCTCAGACAAGTTAGGGGCTGTATGGATCATTTTAATGATCCGGGTCTGTATGCTCAGAACAAGGGGCAGCCATGTGGGGGTAAGGGGAGTGCTAATAGGACATGACTGGAGTGTGTCTAGAAGGGATCCCCTAGGTTGTATGGGGAGAATGAAGGCAGAGGGCCATTGTGTGTGAGGGGAGCCCCGTGGGAAGAGATGGGGGAAGATGGCTTGGATCAGGTTGTAGACTCATTGGGTTGGGTGGGTGACAGTCCTCTGCTCATAAAGTGCCCTCCGTGGACCCAGTAGGAGCATCACCTGGGAGCTTGTAGAAATGTGGGTGCCAGTCCGCCCTAGCCCTGCGGAAACAGTCTTCATTTTAACAAGATCCCGGGTTGATGCAGGAGGAACACTTCTCGGGGGGGGGGGGGGGGCCCGGGGGGGGGGCCCTTCCCAGGGTCAGTGACAGAGCAGAGAGTCTGGGCCCTTGGCTCAGGGCCCCTCCCAACTGCATTTTCCTCGGAGGGCTGTTTGACTTCCTCAGGACGCCCAGAGGTGAGAGGGCGTGAATGGCAGGGAAGCAGTTTTGTAGGAGGGTCCACCTTGAGCATAGGATGCCAACCCGGCATCCTCTGCAAAGCCGCCCCGGGCCTTGGCCTGGGAACGACCCGCTTCCAGCCCTGAGGGCTCCCTTTGTGGGAGGAGCATGGGGGTCCCCTGGGGCACCACCGTCACGAGGAGATGTTGCGTTAGCAGGTGTGGGCACACCTGGGAAGCAAAGGTCTTTTTAAAATAAATATATTACTTCCATTTCTTTTTTTAAGTTTATTTTTGAGAGAGAGAGAGGGAGAGGGGGGACAGAGGTTCCGAAGAGGGCTCTGCGCTGATAGCAGAGAGCCTGACACGGGGCTCGAACTCCCGAACTGTGAGATCATGACCTGAGCGGAAGTTGACTGACGCTCAACCGACTGAGCCACCCAGGTGCCCCAGGAGGCAAAGGTCTTCAGTGGCAAATGTGCAAGCGTCTGGGGAGACAGGGATGTAAAGAGCCATATACCTGCTTCCAGTTGGAGGCGTGGCTTTCCAGACCCACTTCCCCCCACCCCCAAATTCCCCACAAGGACTGACTGGAGTAAGGATTGTGCCAGGTGTGACACACGCCCATCCTTCTCTTTGGGGGAGGGGGGTGGTTATCTTCTGCCCGTCCCTAACTGCTACCGCCACCTGCAGGTGCAGAGGAGTAGTGCAGTGCCGCTGGGCCCACCGCGGAGCCCGGGTGAGGAGGCCCCCAGTGTTGGGTGTGGGAAGGCCCCCTGGTGGACACTCAGGGAGGGGCTGCTGGGGCAGGATACAGGATCCACCGTGAGCCCCAGGAGTTCGGACTTCTGTGACTGCCACCTGCGGGAGGGGGATAGTGTTGTCCCGTCCGTCACTGGGTCGCCAGCAGGCCGGCCTTCCTGGCTCTGCCAAGGGGCATGGATGGTGGCGATGATGCCACAGAGTGGTGTGGTGATGAGTTTGCGTGTGTGTGTGTGTGTGTGTGTGTGTGTGTGTGTGTGTGTGTGTGTCGTGGGCACAGTGCTTAATGACTCAGCCTCAGTTTCATTCGTTCGGTAGAACGGGGTTGCTGATAGCAGCTTTCAGGTTTTTCGTGGTAGATCGAATGACAGACATGAGCGCTGGATGGAGATACCAGGTGCTGAGGTTCTTGACCACAGTTGCAGGCCTCAGCCTCCTAGACAACAGCTGTACCGTAGGAGTGACAGAGGCAGTGCTGAGTCCAAAGGAGGGACGAGTCCCGCCCAAGTGAGGTGGTCAGGGCAGGCTTCTTGGAGAAGGGGTCTCATGAGGCAGGCGTTAGAGGAGGGAAGGGAGGTCGTGGCAGGGCCTGCCCTCGTGTAGATGGGAAAGGCGGTGGGTCCTCTGAAGGGCAAGTGAGGGCAGGACTGGGTATGGAGGGCACAGCTGGCAGAGGTGAGCGGGCGAGGTGGGCAGAGAGAAAGTTGGCTCTCAAAGGTGGAAGGGGTTTCCCTCTGTCCAAGAGGATGCCAGGGGCCAGTCGGGACCCCCGGAGTTCCTCCCCTGGTCTTCTCTTGCTCACACTCGTGGGAGGCTGTGGATGCTGACCTGGGTGGCAAACCCCTTTGCCGGCAGGATGTGCTGAACCCCTGGGCATGAAGGACAACACCATCCCCGACAGGCAGATCACGGCCTCCAGCATCTACAGGACCTGGGGCCTGAATGCCTTCAGCTGGTATCCCTTTTACGCGAGGCTGGACAAGCAGGGCAAGTTCAACGCCTGGACCGCCCAGACCAATGATGCCTCTGAGTGGCTGCAGGTGGGTCAGGATGCAGGGCAAGGGCAAGGGCAAGGGCAAGGGCAGGAGTTGGGCTGCTGATCATTGACCCCCCCCCCCACCCCAGGCTTCTGCTCCCCAAGAGGGAGGGTCTGAAAAAGCCTTGTTTTCCTTCTGCTTTGTTCTTTTTTCTCCCACATGCCCTACCTTCTCCTGATTCTGCAATTCCAGAGGGGGAGGGTGGGGGAGTTCAGGGCTATTTCCACGAAGGCCCCAAGCACAGAAAGGACGTGTGTGTGTGTGTGTGTGTGTGTGTGTGTGTGTGTGTGTGTGTGTGAGAGAGAGAGAGAGAGAGAGAGAGAGAGAGAGAGAGAGAGAGAGAGTGTGAGTGTCGGGCCATCTCCACCAGCTGCTCCAGGGTGCCAAGGCTGAGCCCATGGACAGTAGGGGACAGAGGAGGGCCATCTGACCCAGGCAGGCTCACCCCAGGATTTCTCTGACTTGGCGTGTGAGGACACACTGTGGGGCAGCCCTTGGATTTCAGGAGATTGGGAAGCATGAGGGTCACAGAAAACCAGACTGTCTGCTCACTTTATAGACGAGGAAACAGTCCTGGCAGGGCGAGGATTTGCCTGGGCCTCACCTGCTGCCACCCGGGCATTGGGACTGCCTGTCCGGGTACAGAAGGCAGGCTCCCCAGGGTGGGCAGGGACTGGGGGGGGGGGGGGGGGGGGGAGGGGAGGACAGGGACTTTGTCTCTAGGTCCCAAGGAGCCATTAGCCTGCGCAGCCAGGTTCTACGAGGAGCTGCCTGCATCCGGACGCCCTCGGGATTAAGGCCAGGCTGTGGACAGCCCTGCAGGGCACCCAGGAACCGGCCGTGGACTCTCCTGTCTTTGTTCTCATTGTACTGAGGGGTGGGGAGGATGGGCTACGGGTTGGCCAAGGCCCCCGCTCTGAAACGTAGCTTCACTGCAGCGATGCGTCTAACCGTGTCTGGCAAAGTAGGTGGTAGGATTTATGCCCATTTAATAGATGGGGTAACTGAGGTTGTGCCAAATGAAATCGCTTTCCCGAAACTAGAAGTCCTGCTGCAGCATGTCTGCCTGTTTCCACCTTCCGGGAGAATGGTCTAAATGAAGAAAACGTGCTTGATTTTTCCTGTAGGTTGACTTGGGCACCCAGAGGCAAGTGACGGGCATCATTACCCAGGGGGCCCGAGACTTTGGCCACATCCAATATGTGGCAGCCTACAAGGTGGCCTACAGTAACAACAGCATGAACTGGACCGAGTACAGGGACCAGGGGGCCTTGGACAGCAAGGTGAGTGTCCGTCCGGCTGACCCTCTGTCACCCCTCTGGGGTGGAGGGGGGACCCTCAGTCTGGCCTGAGGCTCGGGGGGCGCTGGCCCCCCTGACCACCCCCTCTCCCCGCTCCAGATCTTCCCTGGCAACTTGGACAACAATTCCCACAAGAAGAACATGTTTGAGATGCCCTTTCTGGCTCGCTTCGTGCGCGTCCTGCCCGTAGCCTGGCACAACCGCATCACCCTGCGTGTGGAGCTGCTGGGCTGCTAGCGGTAGGCCCGGCCTGCGCCACCCGAAGGGCCGCGGGGCGCCTGCCCTCACCTCGTCCTCCTGGCCTTCTGTTGGCCTGTGGCCTTCTGCACCCCACCTCCTGATTGTAGGTGACAGGGGAAGGAGAGGCAGGGGTTTCAGTCACCTCCCCTCTCCCCTCCTTCCCCTCCCCCTCCCCCATGGCCCTGGTGCCCTGCCCTCACGCCGTCCCATTTTCTTAGACACCATGGGAGTGGAGTAGGTCTGGGATGGAGAGGGAAGGGCGAAGTAGGGAGTCAGGGTTACCCGCACCCCTCGGATCCCTGGTTCTAGTCTGTTTTCCCCGCACTCTCTCCCACACCCCGCGTTCCCACGGCCCTAGAGGAAGGCCCTGAGGCGCCAGGCTGGAGATAACGGTCTCCTGTCCCTCAGCCTGATGCTGCCACCCTCCTGCTGCCACCTAGCCCTCCTCCCATGTGCCCCTTCTCTCCCTGGAGACCCGCCCCTCTTGACCCTTGTTCTGAAGCCTGAGAAGAAACAGAAATGGGGGGGGGAGTGGGAGGGGGCGGGCTTATGGAGAGAGGGGTGGAGGTGGGTGGGCATGGGGGGGGCCCTCTGTGCTGGTTCTTTACCCCAGAGTACACAGGCAGCTTCCAAAATATATTTATATCACCCCCTGAACTCTTGCTGTGGCTCATCACTGCTCCATCCACATGGGCTTTGGCCTGGGCTGCCCTCCCCGCTCCCCTCAGGCCTTCCAGACATCAGTATTCTTGTATCACCTGCTGGTTGTGGAGAACTTACGAGAAGGGAGAGACTATTGGGGGTTGGGGGTTGGGGGTTGGGGGTTGGGGGTTGGGGGTTGGGGGTCCCACGGAGTCCTCATGCCCGGGCCTCTTCTCCGTTCTCCCCACCCCAGACCCAGACTCCTGCAGCCTTGGGGTCCACAGCTGCCGCCCAGTGAGGGGCCCAGGGGATGCCTGGCACACACACAGCCTGTCTCTGAATGGCTTTGCTCTCTTCCCATGCCAGTAGGAGAGGCTGAGGCTGTTGGTTTTCCCCTTCAGCATTTTCTCCGCTTCTAGAGTGATGGGCCGGAGAAACTGCTAGAAACTCCGCGAACCTGGGCTACATTCAGAGCTGTGTGAGGCTCCAGCGGTGGGGTGCAGTGTGGGTAGAAGGGGCCAGGGCTCAGCCAAGTGGTCACGAGGCCTCCTGGCTGAGCACACTAGTTCCCGAGAGGCCACTGGCAGGGCTGTGGGGCCGCAGAAAGCTCCAGGGGTACCCGCTCTGCTCTCACCACCCTGCCCCACAATGCAGGGGCAGTCAGGAAGCAGCCTTTGGGGGGACAGTGCCGGCCACACCCTGGTGATCGGGGACAAGGGGGCTGGCAGGTAGAGGAGGGACCGAGTAGCTGGGAAAGGTATGTAAAACCACCCTAGTATCCTAAGCCTTGGAACACAAGGTGAATTTTCTTGAACAAACTTTGGGAGACTTGCTGTGATATACATACATTTCTAGGCAGCAGATCTGGCCACACGGCTGCCAAAGGGAGGGTGTGGCTTTGCTGGAACCTGGGGAGGAAAATTAGTCTGCAAGTGGCTCCTTCCAGAGAGCTACCCTTGCCAGGGATTTTTAGCCAGGCAGGAACAGACTAAAGGCCCAGGCTGTGGTCTCTGAATGGGGACTGGGGCTCCCCGCCCCTGGGGGTCTTTCAGCCGGGTCACTCCCTCCCGTCTCCGAGACCGCTTCTGTGGAGCTGCATGGATTGTGTTTGGAGTCAGTCCTTCCGGCTGGTTGGCGGCGTCTGGACTCCCTCGGGGGAGCCTTTCCTATCGACAACCCTGTTCGGGCCTCTCCTGGGGACTAGCAGCCAGTGGGAGGAGCTCCTTTCCAGTGCACCTGTGCTCTGGGATGCTTCCACCTCCCCAGTCAACTGGGCCATGAGCCTTGCTAGAAGTCGGGAGGCCCGTAAAGGGAAATGGAGAGCTTCGCTCTTACAGGTCCACAACCCCCGTTCATGGCATGGAATGTTTGCTGTGAACCAATCTCATCGGCTGACTGGCCATGGGGGCTGGTGAGCAGTCGTCACAAGGCCCCCACCTGGCCCAGGAGCCCCGAGGTCACTCTGGAGTAGCTGAAGCCACCCAGACCCTCATCTCTGCGACCTTGGAGGAGTTGGTCACGGCCTTCTAGAAGTCCCCCTCTGGAGAGCCTGGGGCCCTCACTCCTGCTCCCCCTGCCCTCGGCTCCTCTCGCCTGGGTAGTCTTTCCACTTCCGCAGACGTTCACCATCTCCTCCCCAGATTTGTTTTATTCCTGACCGCTGTCTGGGGGGCCAGCCCTGGCTGGCGTGTGAAACTTGCTGGAGCAAAACTGCCCTCCCTTGATGTTGCCCCTGTTCCTTCACCTGTGGCCATCAGCACCGGGATGCATTGGCCTGTCTCTCCCAGGAGTCTGGGATCCCCTGGTTTAAACAGGGTGGAGTCCTGAGGAACACAGGGCCTCCGGCTGGAAGATCTAAGTTCACACCTTGGCTCCAAGCAACCTGAGGCGACTTGTTGAGATCTCTGGGCCTCGGTTCCCTCATCTGTAAAATGGAGATAATAGGACCGCCTCTACAGCCTTGTGGAGACTAACGGAGAGAACGTACAGATGCAAAGCCTGGTGTGTTGGAGGCCTCAAACACTTTGCTCACGCCATCATTAGAGAAGCTTGCAAGAGTTTCCTAACTGGTACTCGTGTTTTGTTTATCACCCCTCCAATCCATCTGCACAGTGGTCAGACAGACCTCTCCTCCTGGGGTAGGAACCTTCACTGGCTCCCGGAAGCCTGGCATTCACTTCGGATGTGGTGTGCCTTCTAGTTCGCTGCACCTCTTGGTGCTCTGATGTGCTTCTGGCTCTTGTGTAAGACACACACACACACACACACACACGCTTGCTTGCCTGAACGTAGGCTGTGGTGTTTCTGGACTCCCTGACCCCGTGGCCCTTCTTCCGGCTAGGGTTGAAGGATCTCTCGGCTTCTCTGCTGAGGGAAACGGTCCAGCCCAGGACTCCTGTCAGCCAGGGCGGAAACAAAACACCCTGTCCAAACAGTTCTGGGAGGTGATGCCGGATGGCTGATTAGACTGCTGGCAGGATTCTAAGGGAGGGCCCTACCCCCTGTTGGAGCACCAGTCAGAAGCCTCGTTGCCCCTGCTGGCTGCAGGGAGCACCCCTAACCGCCTTGCCTCCTTCCAAGACCACGGATTCAAGTCTCACCCACTATCAGCATCTTTGCTCCAGACACGGAGTTAGCGGTCTGGTGATTTCATGACGGCCAAAATCATGGGCAGGAGGGATGTCCTTGCCTTCTTGTCTTACAGGGGGGAAAGGTAGGCAGGCAGGACATTCCTTACCCTTTCCTCTCCCTAAGGTGGGCGGCAGCCATAGCCCCCCTGCAAAGAGCTGGGGAGGGGCTCCCCCTGTTCAGTCCCACTATTTTTGGTAAACGGGAGTGATCTAATTAATGGGACCCTCCTCAGTTAATGCGCCTCTTCCGTTTCCCACTTACCCTTTCTAAGATGTGACGGCAACTCGTGGACACTCAGTTTTGGAGGTGGTCCCCAGCCGAGGCTGGAGACAGCACAAGTCGGCAACAACTCCTCCCTTTGGACCCAGCCCTTGGGAGGGAAAGGGGCGCCTGTTCCTTTAAGGGGCCGGCCAGGCGGGAGCGCGGGGATTTGTCCGCAGCCGCTTCCTTTCAAGCGCTTCGGGATCCCTGGGACCCGGACCGTCCGAGGCCGAGCGCTCCGGCCGTCGAGGAGCCGCCTGGGGACGGTGCGTAGCTCGGGGGAGCTCGGGCTCCTCGGGCCCCCGTGCGGGCCGGGTTCTCCCCTCGCCGCTTTGGGTCTCCCGCGGGGCCCCAGGTCTCTCGGGCAGGGTCGGGAAAGCGGGCAGGAGGAGTGCGCTGGGCACCGCGGGGCCGGGCGGAGCTGGGTTCTGATCGCCCCTGGGGCGCGCCGTGGGCGCGAGTGCGGGGAGAGGGGCGCGGATCCCCTGGGCTCACCACGAGGAAGCGAAACCCGAGGCCTCTGAGACCACCGCCCGGTCCAGCCCCTTTGCCACCGGGGCCCGCCGATCCCTGCCGGTCACGTCCGGTCTGGGTCCTGCAGCCTCCAGCACGGTGCACCGCGCGCCTGGCTCTGCCCCGCGGCACGTGTCGCGTGCTCCGGGGTTCCCTGGAGCTCGGGGGTGAGGTGGGGGGCTGGGGACGACCCGCGGGGCGGCGGGCGGGCGGACCTGTGCCTCTTGGCGTCTGCGTAGGGCAAGCGCAAAGATGCCCGTCGGGTTCAGGCCTCGGTTCACCGGGGTTTCTGCCTTAAGGCGGCGAGACCAGAGGCACAGAGAGAGGGCGGCGAGAAGGGAGATGGGTGGGAGATGGGATCCTTCGGGAAGGAATTTAGGTCTGGTGAGCGGCCAGGAAGGACCCAGTTGTGTCACCAGCTCGCTGGGTGGCCTCAGCAGCCTGTGACCCGGCCTCGACCGCGGTGCCCAGCGCTGACCCCGGGGAGTGCTTCTGCTCGGAGCAGCAGGGGATGGTGACGGAGAGGCGCCCTGGCCCCTCTCTCGCCGCCCTGCGTGAGCCAGCGGGGTGGGAATGCTGGTAGGAAACACCTCCGGCTTCCACTTTACGGGGCCCGCAGGTTTCAAAGGCGCCGGTCAGCCTTGTCTAAACGGGGCACCGAAGTCAAATTCCTCACGCGGAGCTGGGGCTTACGGAGTCCTGGAGGGCAATGCTGCCCCCTGCTGGAGTTTGGGGGACTCGGCTGGCCGTCGCACGGTGAGAATAGTCTGAGGGGAGGCGTGTGGCCCATCTTCCTTCCAAGGTGGGGTTCAGCTTATTCTGGTGTGTGGAGGGGACCCGAGGCAAGTGGTGCTGGGAGAGGCAAAGGATGGGTTGCCCGGAGACTGGAATTTTCTCTAACTTCTGCCGGCAGAGTTACCAAAGATAAAGCCTTGGGTATTTCACTCATCTGTGTGCCCTTAGCCTCAGTTTCCCCAACTGTAAAGAGAAGGCAGTGGTGGCTGCTTTCTCTCCTAGGCAATGAGAGGGGAGAAAGAGCCACTGAAGTAACGTGAGAGTTCACCTTGTGCACTGTTAACCCTAGTAATAATAGCTAATATCTTGAGTGCTCACCCTCCTTAGTCTCTCCTTTTATCTTTTGATTGGAATTGTTGTGACCACCATTTTACAGATGGGGAAAGTGAAACTCAGTGACTTGCCCCTGATAATTTTAATCTTTAAAAAAAGTGTTTTTTTAATGTTTATTCATTTTTGAGAGAGAGAGAGAGAGAGAGAGAGAGAGAGACAGTGTGATCTGGGAGAGGGGCAGAGAGAGAGGGAGACACAGAATCCAAAGCAGCTCCAGGCTCTGAGCCATCAGCTCGGAGCCCGACGCGGGGCTCGAACTCCCAAGCCATGAGATCATGACCTGAACCAAAGTCAAACGCGTCACTGACGGAGCCACCCAGGCGCCTCAAGATTTTATTTTTAAGAAATCTCTACACCCATCGTGGGGCTTGAACTCACCACTCTGAGATCAGGAGTTGTATGGTCGACTGACTGAGCCAACTGGGCGCCCCCACTGATACAGTGTTAGTATGTGGGTGGAACCAGGACCGAATTCAGGTGGCCAATCTGACTCTAGGACCCGAAATCTGCCCCTGTGTTCTTCTGCCGAGATGTATTAGCGGCTCTTTGTTGAACACCTGCCATATATTGCGACTGGACATAATTCATCTTATATAACCCTCACCACAGCCCTCGAGTGAGGGGCTAGTATTGATCCTTTGTTCTTACAGAGGAGGTCGTGGAGATGTAGAGAGCTTGAATAACTTGCTCAAGGTCCCTCAGCAGGGTGCGGGTGGGTCTTTGCCCAGGCAGAGCTCCAGCTGATTTGGGGAGCCCCCAGCTGCCAAGGTGACTGGGCTGGACTGGATCTCGGGCCTTCAAGCTGGTGGCACCTCTGTGGCGGTTCTGAGGGTCTGGGGACCAGGAGAGGCGGGTTAGGGGAGCGGAGGCAGTCCATCGCTCCCCTGAGTGGGAGAGGTCAGAGACGGGCCTGGGGCCGGGCGACAGCTAAGCGGCATCTTCCACCCGTGGCCTGCAATCAGGACGTGGCTTTATGCTTTCGCCTAACGTTCAGGGTGGCCACTGGGTTCAACCCTCGAGCTTCCCTGTTAGTCTTCTCTGGGGACGGGGAGACCTCAGTTCAGAGAAATCGAATGGCTTCCCAGAGCCAGCCAGCCAGCGGGTGTCACCTGGGCATCTGTCAGCCTGGACACATCAGATGTTTTGACGGGAGTGCAGCCCAGAGAGGGCTGGAAGAGGGGGGCCTGCTTCCATCGGGGTCACAGCTCTGGACACAGGGCTGATGTTCAGAACTCGTTTTTCTCGGTACCCTCCAGCAAAGAGAGGGGTTGACCAGATCACACCTCTCCACTTGCTGTAATTTGGTTTGGTTTTTTAAGTAGGCTCCACACCCAACATGGGCCTCGAACTCACAACCCTGAGATCGGGACTCACGGGCTTCACCGACTGAGCCAGCCAGGTGCCCCTGCTGTAGTGTTCCTAAACCAGAGAGTAGACAGGGGTGTGTCCAGAATGGAGGAGCGGGAAGTAATGAAGAGAACTGGGTAGGGCTGCTTTTAGCTGGAAAGGAGAAGCCAGGATGAGGCCATGCACTTGAGCTGAGGTAGGGAGATAGCCTGGATGGTGCTCTTAGAATCAGGTAAATCAGAGGCATAGCTGTCCTCCGCTGAAAACCCTTCCGTGTCCACAGTGGTCCGGTGACAGCTGCGTGAACACCATTTCCCACCACCCTCTCTCTTGCTCCTCGCTCCTCACTGGACTTCAGGCTATTCCTGCCAGAGGCCTTCGCATTTGCTGTTCCCTACCCTGGGATGCTTTTCCCTAAGATTTTCAAAGTTTACACCTTCAGCTGGTCCCCTTCTCAGGGAGGCGTCCTGACCCATCCTGTCTCCAGGCACACCACCCCCCTCTCCTGCTTCAGCCTCTTCTATCCACATGCACTGCTTTGACATCATGTGCGTCCCGCATCGTGCTGTTTCCCTCGCTGGAACGTAATCTCCAGGAAGATTTCGGATTTGTATCCTGCGGGCCGAGAGCTGTGCCTAGCACATGGTAGATGTGTGATAAATCCTCGCTGAGCAAATGAGGTCAGATTCCAGCTCCTTCGTCTATTACCCTGGGTAACTTTAGCCATGCACCTTAGCATTTCCAAGCCTCCGTTTGTACAGCGGGGACAAAAATTCTGACACTGAGACCCACAGGCAAGGACATCCGTGAAGATGCATGGACAAGTGGAAGGCAGTCCTTAAATGTGACAGACCGTGATGGGGTTGGCCTAAGGGTTCAGTAGAGTCCTGCCTCTACTGTCTTGGCCATGTGGCCTTTAGAGAATTGCTTTGTGCCTCTGTTTACCTATGAACTGGGGAAAATAAAATTCTTGCTGGCTGGCGGGGGTGGGGGTGTTCTTGGGACGATCAAGGGAGCTGCTGGCCACGGAAGCCCTTTAATATCCAGGGAGTAAGTGCAGTTCTCAGGCTTGAGGTTGGGAATGTGTGTAGGGGTCTTTGGGGCTGGGAAGGGGTGCCTAGGAGCTCCCTGGAGGACACCACAAGGTGCTAGAAGTCTTTCCTGCTTCAGGGCGTGTTTCTGAGCCAGGAATTACCTCATTCACAATGGGTAAGAAGAACAGGGACTGATGTCAGTAGTAACACCGAGTGGCATCGGTTCAATGGTGATTTTTCTCAACATGCTGATGTATTGGAGCGACCGGGACAGGATTTCTCACAAAGAGCAAGCTTTAGCAAGCGACGGATTCCTTGAGAATCACAGTCCTCAGGAAGTGCCTTTCTTAGTACATGTACAAAGGTCTCTCACGGTCTAGGCTCCTGCCGTTCAGGGCCCAAAACTCAGGAACCCAACAGATTTGGATAATACAGCATCCCTTCTCACCTCTCAAGACCCAAACTCTGCACCATGTCAACTCAAGGACGCAATAGATTTGGGGAGGGAGGGATGCCTGGATGGCCGCTTAACACAAAAGTTTTCTGATAAATGTAGGAATCACATGAAGAAATTGCAAAGACATGTCCCCGGAGTTAAAAAGAAAAAAAAAAAAAAATGAAGAAGATGGCTTCACCCTGGGTCAGATTCTTAATTTCAGTGAATCTGGTTTCTACTGGAATCCAATACCCGAAAAGATCTACATCTCAAAAGGAGGAAGCACTTGCCTCCATGGGGGAGGCTTCAAAGGGCTGATTGACAGGGTGCCAATGTCAGAGGAGAATGAAAAGTCCTGGCGTTTTTTACTAGGACCGTTTCTGGTTTTGTTAACACTCTGGCTGCAAAGTTGCATATGTTTTGAGCAATCTGCCCCAACCTTATTTTCCCCCCGATCTTGTTATTTTTTAATGCATTTAATGCAAAAATATGCATTTTTTCTTCAAGCACACAAATATTACTTTGTAGCAGAAACACCTCCATTCGCTCATCCTGAAGCCCTTTCTCACTTGGGAGGCACCCGGGCCGGATGCGCTGCTGGGCATACGGCAGACAGCCTGGCCTGGCGAGCCCTCCGCTGGAGCCCCGCCCAGGGACAGGGTGGACCCTGGGACATCCAGCTCCTATCAACAGCCTCTCTGTCCTCATTCCACCTCCTTCTGGGTTCCAAACGTGGGACCTCAAGGAAGGGAAAAGAAACTACCTCCTGCCTCCTCCTGCCAGGCACTGAGCTGCGTGTTCTGCACACACCACCTCCCTGAATTTGACAGGCTCCTTCCGTGCTTTGGAGCCGGAGTGTGTTCGAATCCCAGTTCTGCCACGTCCTAGCTGGACGACCTCGGGCAGATGATTTAACCTGCCTGTGCCTTGGTTTTCCCCACCTATAAAAATGAGGCTACTGAGAAGTTCCACCTCCAGGAGTTGTGAGGATTAAATGAGATAGTAAGTGCTCATTAAACTCAGCTGTTAACTTTATGCCAATGATAGCCCGAGTGAGGCTAAGCTGTGATCACAAAGAGACTCAAAATGTGGTGGCTTAATACTATAGGACGTTGTTTCTCCTAGGAGACAGTGCAGATGGGGGAGGTCCAGGGCTGGGGGCACAGCTCTATCATTCAGCCTGTGGTTTACATCTGAGACGGAGGTGGCCCCTTTGGGTGCCAGCACGTTGAGGGAAAGAAGACCAGGAAGAGGTATCCCTAACTGTATTTTAAAAACATTTTTTTTTTCCAAGGTTTAATTCGGGAAAGAGCACGAACAAGGGAGCGGCAGAGAGAGAGAGAGAGAGAGAGAGAGAGAGAGAGAGAGAGAGAGAGGCACAAAATCCGAAGCAGGCTCCAGGCTGTCAGCACAGAGCCTGACGCGGGCCTCGGACCCATGACCCATGAGATCATAGCCTGAGCCGAAGTTGGAAGCTTAACCTACTGAGCCACCCAGGCGCCCCTCCCTTTTTTTTTTTTTTTTTTTTTTTTTTTTTTTTTAATGTTTGAGAGAAAGAACCAGTGTGAGCCTGGGGCGGTGGGTAGAGAGAATCCCAAGCAGGCTCCACACTGTCAGCACAGAGCCCAACATGGGGCTGGAACCCACAAACCGAGAGATCATGACCTGAGCCCTAATCAAGAGACGCTTAACCGACTGAGCCACCCAGGTGCCCCTTGTCCCTGTTTTAACACAAGGCCTGCCTGTGGCACGTTCATTTGGCTTGCTGCCGTTGGCCAGCTCTGGCTCTCCTAGCTGCAAAGTGAGGCTGGGAATACAGCTTTCAGCTGAGCACACACCTGTCTAGAGCTCTGTTACTGTAGGAGAAAAGCAGACCATATGAGGGAGAAATAGGCCAGAGTTTTCCAAACCTGGTGTCCCAAATGAGGAAACCGGCCTGCAATCACACAGCTTGTCAGCAGTAGAGACGCGACTTGAACCCAGATCTTCCTACCCCCAAACTTCCGTATTAGGCTGCCTGATTGTGCTCGGGCTGCCCAGATCCAAGTCCCCGTGAGGCTTTATGGGGGTCACCTGGGGACTCTTGGAAGACGCAAGACCTCGGAAGGGCGAGGTCTTACTGTAATGCCTGGCACAGAGGGCAAGTCCGGGCCTCAGGCTCTCCACAAAGGCGTCTAAGAGTAGATTCTACTTCTCACCTTCCTGCACATTTGCGCTCCCCCCTGCCAAGAGTTCCTAACTGTTCTGGAAACAAGAAGGTTCCCTGCATAATCCGACCACCCTTACGGGTTCCGTGCTCTCCTTTCCTCTTCCCCTTCCCTCCCGTCCCCCCTCCCCCCATCTCTTTTGCTGTCCCCTCCCATTCTGGTTTCCATACAACACGCGCTCACAGGGGCCCAACCTTACAATCATAGCAGAGTGGCAATTCCCACATCTGCTTTGTCCATTTTAAATTACACCCTAAGTGTTTTTCCACGTGGCTGCATGATCAGCATGCTTCCCAGATGCCTGCTGCTGCCCTGTCCTTGCTGCCTCACGTTCCCCTTTCCACTCAGCCCCAGGAGGGGAGTTTGCGAGGTTTGTCTGATCCTATGGCCCCTCTGCTTACAGCCTTCCTGGCACCCCAGGGGCTTTGGGGCAAAGGAGAGAGGGAAAAAGCGGCTTGTTGGGCCCCAACGGCTCACGGCCTCTCCCCTAGATCAGTCAGGGTCTTGGCAGGAACAGAATTCACCCTAGGTGGTTCCACTAAAGAGACTCTAATAAGGACTGGCTGGCTTCTAGAGGGGGGTGGGGGCAACAGATAAGGGAGAAGACACAGACAAGCAATGACAGCCACTGCCCCCCAGGTCTTGGGAGGAAATAGGGTTAGAGGTCCTGTGAGAACAGGTGCTGGGGAGAGGAGCCTGCTAGAAGCCAGTCCTCCCCCCTCACCAAGAGAAGCCACCACGGGGATCAGGGCAGAAAAGAGCATAGATAGCTTCCAGCACATTCCCAGCCCCCCCCCCCCCCTTCTCTCTGGCCTTTGGGCTTTTGTGTTTGCCCTGCCCTTGCTGGGCACACCCTAGTGTCCTTCCCGCCTGGCTAACCCCCACGTCTCCAGTCTAGTTTCCGCGCTCCTTCTCTGCGGCCCCACCGCTGGCCTCTGCTTCCCTCCACACAGCCCACGCCTCTGCCCCGGCTCTGTACTGACTTCCTCCAAGGCTGCCGGTCTTTTAAACCTTTAGGCGCTCAGCAAATGGTGATGAGGAGCAGGTGAGTGAAGCGTTAGCCTTGGGTGCAGAAATAAATGCGGGGGAGGAGCGTGTGTGTGCGCATCAAAAAACCCTCAGTAATCAAGGTACAATATTTAAATGCAACATTAAAAAAAAAAAAAAAACAGCCACGGACTAGCTGCCTATTTTGTGTGTCCACCGAGGTCGGAATGGTGTTTAAAATTGGTTTTGACCTTGACTCGGGATCAGAAACAAATGGCACATTGTGACCTCCCCGCCCCCCCCCCCCCCAAAAGACATCTCTGGTCTGAAACCAAAGCTCCACGATGCAGGACTCCCTTCACTAAACACGAATGCACCCCGAGATTTTCCAGTCTAGTCTCTGAGAAATGCTGCTCACAACTTTTCAAATTCAAACGTCCGGTTTGAAAAGTTGACACTGCCCTATTGCCCTGTGAAATCTTCTCCAGGACTTTTGCCTCCTCCTGGCTCCTCCCGAGACCTTGCTGGCTTCCTCCCTGCCCATCTTGCCCGTGGGGTGCGGTCCCCCGAGGGCAGGGACCTGGCCTTGCTCTAGCACATCTTCTAGACTCTGAGAACAGTGCCTGTGCTCGTGATGCTCCATAATTATCTGTTGAGGGAGCAAACGAATGGGTGCTGGAACCCAGGGGACCCTGACCCCCCCTGCAGCAGGCTTCTCTAATGGGTTTTTCTCCTCTTCCCAGCCTGCCCCGGGCTCCAGCCTTGCCCCGGACACCCTGGCCCTGCGGCCGTGCGTGACGCCATGCGCCCTCTGCTCCTGCTGTACCTGCTGCCCTGTGTCTCTGGGCTGCCCTTCTACAACGGCTTCTACTACTCCAAGCCCAATGGCTGGAACCTGGGCAACGGCCACGGCGAAGGTGGGCGGCCTCCTGGATCTGGCTCTGGGCTCCACTGGGTGACCGAGACCTCTCCTGGCTCCTGCTGTGATATGCAGGTTCCAGGCCGGGACAGGGGACAGGGCACGGAGCCAGCAGCCCCTTCCCTATCCGGGCCCTGCAGGGGACCAGGTGCATTTCTAAGATCACTGCAAGGGCTGGTTCAGTTACTCCGTTTGCTAGGCCCTCAGGCTTGAGCGCATTGGAGCCGAAAGCACTCGACAATCTCACCTGTGCGGGACACAGGTGCGCTTAAGAATGCTCCCGAAGTTGCCAGTTTTCCAAGATCCAAATTAAATGTGACCCCCCCCTTGGAGTTCCTCAGTGGAAAGGGGGTTTGAGGTTAGACAGATGAGAGTTTGAATCTCAATTTTGCCACTTACTAGCTACGTGGCTTTGGGTAGGTGACTTTTAAAAATAATTTTTTAAATGTTTATTTTTGAGAGAGGTGGGGAGGGGTAGAGAGAGAGGGAGATGCAGAATCCCAAGCAGGCTCCAGGCTCTGAGCTGTCAGCACAGAGCCCGACGCGGGGCTCAAACCCATGAACTGTGAGATCATGACCTGAGCCAAAGTCGGACGCTTAACCGACTGAGCCACCCAGGTGCCCCTGGGCAGGTGACTGTTTAGTTAGCATGTGTTGTGCACCTACTATGTGTCAGGCATGCTTCTAGCGCCTTCTATACACGGTCTCATAATCCTCACAAACACCTGACCTATAGGCAAGCTTAACAACCAGCATAATGAAGGCACCAACCGGGCCAAGCTGATGCCGGCTGCCCTTGCAGCCCCGAAAGCAGATCCTGTGGATTATTTCATTTCATAGATGAGCTAACTGACGCTCACAGAGTTGAGCCAGCTTCCCAGGACACGCAGATCTTAAGAACCCATGCTGAGATTGGTTTGCGGAAAGCCAGAGGGGACGAACACTTCCCAGCCCCCTGGTCGTGAGCCTCCCTCAGGCTCTTGGGGAGAATCCGTTCCCTGGCCCTCCCGCTGTCTGGTGGCTGCTGATGGACCTTGACTTACAGCTGCGTCACCCCATCCCTGCCTCCATGGTCGCTTCGCCTTCCCGTTCCATCCTCCCATCTCCTCGGCCTCCTTCTACACAGATACTTGTGGCTGGAGTCCTTAACTTAGTCCCACCTGTAGACTCCACTTTGATGTAGAAGGTGACCCTCACAAGTTCCAGGAATCAGTGATGGATGGCTTGGGGCATCCATGACTTGACCTCCCACCCTCCTTTGCCTTAGAACTTATTTTTTGTACAAACGCTACTTTAAGGAGATTCAAGGAAACTTACAAAGGGAAACTTTCTACCCGTGATCTCACCATTTCCCGTCAGTCTCTGAATACGTGTGAGCAAAATCACAAAGAGCTCCCCCCACCTGAGGGAACCCTTACTGCCATTTCAGATGTATCCCTCCAGCCTTTTACATAAGATTAAGAAAATTGTCTTCAACCTCCTGCTATACATGTGATTTGGGAATCTTGCCATCACTTCGTAGAATACAGCTCTTCCCCCCAAGGTCAGTGAGTGGATATCCAGCTGCCAGGCTATTTTACCTGGCTGTGTAGTGTTTCTTGTTTTTTGTGTGTGTGTTTGGTTCCTGGCCGTGTAGTGTTTAGTCGTACAGATGCATTATGATTCAGCCAAATGTTCTCATGGTCTTCGGGTTACAGCTTCAAACACAGCTTGACCAAAGAGCACTGGGGAACACAAAGGATGTAGCCACGGAATGAGAGTCCTGACTCACGTCTGTTGGGCCCGTTCTGTGTGCCAGGTTTCCCACCTCACCTGATTTGGGCCTCACCGCGGCCCACCGTTGGTACTGTTACTACCCCGTTCTACAAATAAGGAAAGTGTTTGCAGAGTCCGTGGACTTCTCTAGACTAGATCAGATTAGCTTTGTGGAAAGTTGGAGCCGAGATGCAAGGCTGGCTTAGCTGCCTCCGGGCCTGTGGTCTCAAACCTCCGTGCCCACTGCCTGTCCAGGGTTCTCCAACTTGAGTGACCAGCCAAGTCACTTGGAGAACTGTTAAAACACTGATCACTGGGCCTTCCCCGCCCCCGCCGGAGTTTTTGATTCAGGAGGTCTGGGCTGGGGCCCAGGAGTTTGCATTTCTAACAAGTTCCCAGGAATGTTGCTGCTGCTGGCTCGGGGACCCCGCTTTGGGAACCACTGCACCAAAGCATCTGGCTTTTGTAGCCTGAGGTCCTCTGCAGGGAGCCTCTTATCTCCTGCTTGCCCCAAGCCTACCCCCCTCCCCCACCCTGTGTCCCTCCAGGGGTCTAAGTCCAGGCCCAAGATCAGGAGATAGGCCTCTGTACTGGGTCCCAAGTTAAAGATGAGCCAGCCTCAGCATAAACCTGGTTCTGGGGGTGGGGGGTGTTTGTTAGGCTCTGTGTTTATTGGTACCCGTGAGCCCTGAGTATTGTCTCCTGTAGAAGTCCTGGCCTCCTCTCACCTGTGTTTCTAGGTATTTGGGGAAGAATCATGGATGACAGGTGGACAGACAGCGAAGGACAAGCTGTGCTCTTCCGTGGTCAGCGTGGTAGGGAAGGACACTCAGGGCGATCTGAGTCCCAACCAGCCACCTGATATGTGGTGCTCTTATCACCTAACTACATCAGCTAGCTTCTTATGCACAAACTTAATGGCTTAAGACAACAGCTGTGGTTTTTCTGTTTTGCTTTGTTGCTTATTCCACGGGTCAGCATTTTGGGCTGGCCGCCATTTCCTCACAGACTGTGCCTGCAGTCGGGGGACAGGTCGGCTGGGGGCTGCGTGGCCTAGGACGGCCTCAGCTGGGAGGGCTCGTCTCTGCTCCACGTGGGGCTCTCCTTCTCCAGCAGGTGAGCCCAGGCTCGTTCTCATGGAGGCTGGCAAGGTTGAGAAGGAGCCGAAGCAGCGGGGCCTCCTGGAGCCCAGGCTCAGGACAGTCACCTCTGCCAAGTTCATTTGGTCAAAGCGAGTGGCAAGGCCAGCACGGATTCGAGGGGAAGGGGACACAGAGTCCCCTCTTAACAGGAGATGCAGAGTCCCATTGCAGAACGCGTGGACGCAGGGACGGGTGTGGTGTTAGAGCAGTTCTTGCAACGTGTTTATTCCCGGGCCTGGCGGGAGCTGGGGATGAGCTGGGGGTGGCCGCTGCAGGGGTACACGTGTGCCCCACGGGTCCCCATCTGCACCCCACTTCTCCCGCAGGCGTCTTCAACGGGGTGAGGCTGGTGGTAGAGACGCCCGAGGAGACCCTGTTCTCCTACCGAGGGGCCAATGTGACCCTGCCGTGCCACTACCACTACGAGCCGGCCCTGCTGTCCCCGAGGCCCGTGCGCATCAAGTGGTGGAAGCTGTCAGAGAACGGGGCCCCGGAGCAGGATGTGCTGGTGGCCATCGGGCTGAGGCACCGCTCCTTCGGAGACTACCGAGGCCGGGTGTGTCTGCGGCAGGACAGGGAGCGCGAAGTGTCGCTGCAGATCGGGGACTTGCGGCCGGAGGACTACGGGCGTTACCGCTGTGAGGTCATTGACGGGCTGGAGGACGAGAGCGGTCTGGTGGAGCTGGAGCTGCGGGGTGAGGCCCTGAGAAACCATCTAGAACTCTGTGCGTTAGACAAGCATGCAGTCCTCAGGACCACCCCTGCTGTTATCATCAGCCTGGTTTTATAGATGAGGAAACAGGCACAGGGGCGTCAAGTAACTTCCCTAAGGTCACACAGCTCATGGATGGCAGCGTAGGACGTCGACCCCAGGCAGTCGGGCTCCAGAACCCTCTACTCCCTCTGGCTCACACCCTCTTTAGAGGAACTGGCCCCACAGCCAATTAGAGACGGAGCTGAGACGCTCCCAAAACCAAAGAGGCTGCCCAGTGCGAGTGACAGGAGTAGTGGGGACTGAACCCTCCACTCAGTGGCTGAACCCTCATCCCATCCCAAAGGAGTGCCCCACTCAGGTCCGGAAGCAGAGTCCGTGCAGCCAGGGTTTCTGATTTGACAAGAGAAGTGTATTTTTTTACGTGAAATCTCTGGATTTTTATGTAAGGCTCTTCTAAAAAACGAAAACCCCAAACCAAAAAAACCCAACAGTCACAAACCAGGGCTGTCCAAACGAGCCAGGCCCTGTGTGCGGGCTCCAGTGGACAGTCCCGTCTCTAGGGGCTGTGCGTCCTCAGACCTCTCCTACCTGTTAGGGAGACGGCTGGGACGGACGGAGAACCGTGTTCAGGCCCCACATCCACCCCCTCCCAGCCCGGCGTCCTGGGTAGACGCCTCATCCCCTCGGAGCTCCCGTCCCCTCCCGCGTGAGATGAGGGATGGGGGTAGCGCCTCCTGTACCTCCTTCTGAGGAATTGAACATAAAATGCAAGTCAAGGGCTATTACCATCAGCACCCGCCTCCCTAGCCCACCTGGCGGCCGGAGGGGTCACATGCCTCATCCCCGATGGCGGGGCCGGTGGGGATGGGAGGATGCCAGCACCGGCAGGTGAGAGCCCTCGGCCAGGTCACAGACTGCTCGCCGTGTCCTCACACGGTGGAAGGGGCAAGGGGGCATCATCTCATTCACGAGGGTGCCACCCTCATGACCTAAGTGCCTCCTGAAGGTGGCCTCCTGATCCCATCACATCAGGCCTCAGGATTTCAACATATGATCTGGGCTGGGGGTGGGGGGGGACACAATGGAGACCACAGCTCTGGGGTTCCTGCGACAGCCCTGTGAATTAGGTGGCATTCCCACTCTATACGTGGGGACATTAACTGGCTGATCCATTCATGAGCTTAACCAGCTACTACGTGTTTTCAGAGTGCCGGGGGCAGGGACCGGGGTCTCCAGCCGGCTGGGCCCCTGCCCACCCGTTCCAGCCCCTCTGTCCTCCCTCCCCAGGTGTGGTCTTTCCCTACCAGCACCCCCAGGGCCGCTACCTGCTCAACTTCCGCGAGGCCCAGCGGGCGTGTGAGGAGCAGGATGCGGTGGTGGCCTCCTTCGAGCAGTTATTCCGGGCCTGGGAGGAGGGCCTGGACTGGTGTAACGCGGGCTGGCTGCAGGACGCCTCGGTGCAGTACCCCGTCACGCTGGCCCGGCAGCCCTGCGGTGGCCTGGGCCTGGCGCCCGGGGTGCGCAGCTACGGCCCGCGTCACCGCCGCCTGCACCGCTATGACGTGTTCTGCTTCTCCGCTGCCCTCAAGGGTGAGTGCCGTGGCCGGGCACAGGCCAGGGGTGGGAGGGCGGCATCTGGGGGAACGTTAGGACCTCCCTGCCCGCTCTGCCCGCACCTTCGCCTGGAGGTCTGGAGCACCTGCTGACACTGAAGCCACGTCTGGCTGAGTGTTTGAGTGCTTTGCTGCTGTTCCACACCAATCGCTGGTTTCCTCGTTCATCAGACGCGTTTTGAGAGCCTACTGCGTGCTAGGGCCCAGCCTAGGCTCTGGGCATCATAGACAAATGCAGCATCGTCTGTCCCACAAGGAGGATCATTTCATGGGAGGATAAAAACAGACATGGATTCACGGTCACTCAGAAGAGTGTCCGGGCACGTAGTAGGTGCTCAGTAAATGAGTGGGCGAGAGACTCCGATTGGTCCAGCCTAGGTGGGGTGCCCAGACACGAGTGGGGTGGAGCACAGACACGACTGGAGGGACTGGAGGGACCCCAGCCCCACGGCAGATGGGATGGGACTCTCACAGAAGGGGTCAGAACCGGGAAGGTATCCCCTGAATATCCATGGCATGGCCCCCTGGGCTCCTAATTGCTAGGCCTTTGGAGACTCTCCCCCCGTCCTCTCTGGCTGCCCCCTGCGCTGCCCCGCCCTCACACCCCACTTCCCCACAGGGCAGGTGTACTACCTGGACCACCCTGAGAAGCTGACGTTGGCGGAGGCCAGGGAGGCCTGCCAGGAAGATGGCGCCCGGATTGCCAAGGTGGGCCAGCTCTTTGCCGCCTGGAAGTTCCGTGGCCTGGACCGCTGTGATGCCGGCTGGCTGGCAGATGGCAGCGCCCGCTACCCTGTGGTTCACCCGCGTCCCAACTGCGGGCCCCTGGAGCCTGGCGTCCGAAGCTTCGGCTTCCCAGACCCGCGCAGCCGCAGGTACGGCGTCTACTGCTACCGCCCACGCTAGTCCCCGCGCACCTGCTGTCCGCACGGCCCCGCACCCTCCCCTCTCAGGCTCTATTTATTGAGTGGTTCCTTGTTCCTTGCAGGTTGGGGCCATTTTTGTATTGCTTTTATACTTCTCAAATTAAAAACAAATTTTGAAATTGCTGAGTTTTTGTTTGTTTGTGTTTTGGTAAATCCAAGATTCCAAATCCTCCCTTTGCTCTGGCGGAGACCTCAAGGCTCTCCCCTCTCCCCAGGAATCCCTCTGCCCTTCTCCTGCAGGACATTGGAGGTTCATGGGCTCACGAGGGCTCTCTGCCATCACTGAATGTAGCCCCTGTCCCTGCCCTAGGGAGGCCGGCACCCAGAGGGGGCAATGACCCATGGTGGCTGCGGCTCCCCTCCCCCTCAGCCTGGGGGCGGGGCGGGGCAGGGCGTGGGGGGGGGGTGGGGGCTGGGCACTGGGCCTTGTGGTCTCCTGCCTGCTCCCACTTGTCGGTGGAGCTGCCGGCTCAGGTCAGCACCCCTGAGGAGGACACGGATCCCTCGGCTTCTGTGTGGAGTCCCAGGAAAGGGAGCGGTTTCCCTCCCCAGTGTTACCTTCTCTCTTCGTTCCAAAGAGCCTGCGTTCTGTTCTCACTTTTCCCCGTTTGGGGAGCGGCCCTCACGTGTGTGTACTTTCTTGGGATGATGAATGGTGCTGAGACGCGGCCCCTCCCCGTGTCTGGCTCTCGGCCTCATTCAGCCTGGAGGAGGCTCGTTCTGGCTCACCGGCCCCGTAGCACAACCTGTGTGGGTGCTGGCCCTGCGGCTGGAGGCCCCGGCCGGCTTGCCGCCACCTCTACTCCCAGACCGTGTGTCTGGGCCCAGAAGAGAGGGAGGTGCCTCTCGGGACAGAGGAGGCTGTGCCCCACCCTGAGGATTTCAGAGACTGAGGGTCACCCCAATAGGAAGCCCCCTCTGTGTCTCACCCTCTGCTCCCCCTCCCCCAGCCTCAGGAAGCCAGACCCGCTGCCCCTGTTCGGGCACACCCCGGGCACTCTCAGTAAGTTATACAGCCTGTTCTTCACGTAGGCCCTTGCTTCTCAAGGTGTGGCCAGGCAGCATCCCTGGGAAATTACTAGAAATGCAAATTTCTCAGCCCCAGACCAGCTGAGTCACAAACGCTCTTGATTCTGATGCAGTCCCCACTCAAGGTCTGTTGGGGGAATCCATAAGCGATTGAAATCATTTTCATTGAGGGGTGCCTGGGTGGCTCAGTCGGTTAAGCGGCCGACTTTGGCTCAGGTCATGATCTCACAGTCCGTGGGTTCGAGCCCACCACTATGTCTGTGGTTTTCAAATTTGAGCCTGCATAGATTCTGTGTCACCCTCTCTCTGACCCTCCCCTGTTCATGCTCTGTCTCTCCCGGTCTCAAAAATAAATAAAACGTTAAAAAAATAAAAAAAAAAGAAATTGTTTTCGTTTATATCCTACAGCCTACTTAAGGGCAGGATGCCCAAACCTTTTTGCCAGTGGCCAGCTAACTAGCTAACCGCAACTACGTGTAGGCAAAGATTCACCGTTTCCAGGCTGTCGTCAACTGTTTTCGTTCCCTCTTATAAATCCTGATTTTGCCTCTGCTCTTGACTTACTCTACCCACCAACTCCTGTGTGAGCAGTGTGCCATCAAAGAACCAAACTATGCAAAGTGACCAGATGTCTCATTAGCTCAAGTGAGTTAATGGTCATGGTCCTTTGACCACGTGCCAGCTTGCAAATCCACACACAGCACCCGTTGGCTTTCTCACACACACACCGTCCACCAAACGTACAGGCACCCTTACAAAAATAAAGCACAACAGGTGTGACTATTCCAGGCCTTCTGAACAGACAAGATTCACCCAACTCGGGATCATTTGCTCAAAACGTGTCCCAACTGCCTCCGTTCCTTAAGAGCCCCTTCGGTGGTCCTCAGACCCTGGTTGCCTTCTCTTTAAAAAAAAGAAGGGAAAAGAAAAGAAATAGATCTCTTCCAATGTCTTTATTATTATAATTATCATAATCTCGTTTTCAAAAATATAAATAGGTGCACGGAACTCTGGTGCCTGCACAGTCCCGGGGGGTGGGGGAGGGGGGAGAGGGGGGTGGGGGGCACTCCCCCTGGGAAGGAAGTGCCCCCCCACCCAGCCCTGCCGAGATCGACACCTGCTCTGGTGGCAGACCCGGGTGGGAGGACGCTGGAAGAGGGACCCTGGGAGGGAACCTGGCCCCCACGCAGCGGAAGATCCCTCCATGGCTCTCTCCTGCCCCCTCACCCTCGGCGGAACCCGCCCCCTCTCTCCCAGGCTTCTCCCTCCTGGATGCAGATGGTGCGGCCCTCCTGGGTCCTCATCCAATACATTCAGCTGCGGTTTGGGCTCCAGTTCTTCGTGCCCCTCCCTCCCTCCCTCCTCCCTAGCTCTCCCTGGAGGTGAAAGAACCAACGATTGCACTGCTCTTGGATAAAGTCAGGAAACAAAAAATAATCTTCTTTATTTAACTTAACCCCTCCCCTTCTCCCCCTGTCCCTGCGCTGGTCCCTGGAAAGGCACAACGGGAGATTGAAGAAATGTCTCTAAACTCAGTCCACGGGTTACAATACGTTTGCTTGGCTTTGGCACTGGGGGGGAAATCAGATGCAGTTCTGGCGATTTGGGAGGGGGTGGGGGCTGGGTGGGTGCATACACAATGTGGGATTTGTTTTTTTCCTTCTTTAATGGAATTCCTTATATGACAGAAAGCGACAAGAAGAGGACCCCATCCGTGTGGGATGTCAGCCTGGCGAGGCTCCTGGGCGCAGCATCCTGGGCGCAGCATCCTGGGCGCGTCCGGGATGCTTTCAGTGGGCAGTGCTGGGGCGGCTCCTCTGGGCGGGCCGTGAGCTCCGCTTCTGTAGTCTGCGCTTGTACGTGGAGGCTGCAGTGAAAGGGAGACGGGAGCATCTTGACCGCTTGGAAGGGAGCTGGGCCGGCCTCACCCCTCCCCGCTCGCCCCTTCTCTGTCGCCTCCCCTCCCCGCAGAAAGCATGCGCTCGAGGACGCAACCTGACCTCCCCGCTCTCTGGTTTTGATTTTTCTTGGCACCAACTTGGGCTAAAGGGGGTTTGAGGTGCTGTCAGAAGGGAAATCGGGCCACCTGCGCTTTTCTTCATCCTCGCCCGAAAGCGAGCCCTCCCTGAGGGCAGGGGTGGGGGGAGTGGGATTGAGCCCAGGGATGGTGCAGACAGCTGGTGTTCAGGATCCCCAGGCGAGGGCCAGCTGCTGCTGTGCTGCCGGAACAGGAAGGAGGACAGGGGGGCAGGATCTAACGCTGTGCCCGGCAAGGGTGGAGAGGGGTGGTGCTCACGGTCTGTGCAGGTGATCCGAGGCTCCTCCCAGTGCCCGCTGGGCTGGCACCGGATGGTGGGCACATGGCGCTGGACAAAGCCCTCAGTGCACTGGTACCGAACCAGGGAGTTGATCTCGTATCGGTCCTTCTTCTGCCCGAAGGTCCTGGCGTGCTCCACCACCGGGGGGTCTCCACAGGCCACTGAGGGGCAAACACCCTTGAGAAAGAGCTCTCAGAGGGACTCAGGCCAGTGATGAGCCCGCATGGTCCCCTGTGGCTGCGATGAGACAGCCCAGAGCCCAAGGAAGGGGCACTGAGCCTGGACACCCGGCCACCAGCCCTGGTGGCTGGCAAAGGGGCATTTTCACGCCGTGCCGAGAATCTGGAAACCACTGGTTATAATGTCTGGGGTTCTCAGTGATTTAGACCAGCAGGGTGGGAATAGAAGGAGGGTCTTGAGGGGGCGAGGAAAAGACAACAGGGACGGAGAAAGGTGGGGACGGCGGGGAAAGCCAGGCAGATCTTCTGCGACTTCTTGATGAAAACGGCCGGTATAGGAGGGCACCTGGGTGGCTCAGGTTGTGATCTCACGGTTCGTGAGTTCGAGCCCCGCATCAGGGTCTCTGGTGTCAGCACAGAGCCCGCTTCAGAACCTCTGTCTCCCTCTCTCTCACTCAAAAATAAATAAACATTAAAAAGAAAGAAAGAAAACAGCCAGTATAGGGAAGAGGGACGGGAAGGAAGGGCATGTTCTACCAGCACCTCTATATCCCCAGACTCTGAGCTAAGGATGGGGGTCTGACAACCAAAGAGAATGGGGCTCCCCACCCACGTGCCATCGTGGGTGACTTCTGTGCTGGTGCCCAGGGGACTGCGTGTGTGTGTGTGTGTGTGTGTGTGTAGGGGCTGGTCTGTCCTCTAGCCTGTGACCATCACCTGTCCCTGTCAACGGTCCCTAGGAGTGGACCTGCTCTTGTCTTTGGCCCTGAGACACTAGACCCCCCAGGTCAGCGGTGAAGGGCCATCAGCAGCCAGGAGATAGGGGGACTCCCCCCAGGTCCCATGGCAGGAGCCGAAAGTCTTGACTCCAACCAGGCCGGACCCCTCCCAGGAGGCTGCTCACCTGTCCCCTTTTTACACGTGAAGGGCAGGTAGTAATTGCAGGGAACGTCATTCCACTCTCCCTTCTCGTGCCAGATCATCACCACGCAGTCTTCTCCGCTGACGAAGAAGTTGTCCGGCTGGTTGGGGCGCCAGTTCTCAAATTGCTGCGGGGGGGTGGGGTGGAGGGGGGCAGGGGTGAGGCTAAGGCAGGAGCTTGACACCGCCTTCTTCCTCAGTCCCTCACCATGAGCCCGTGCCGCTCCCCCTCCGGCAGAGGCTGGTCTCACTGCTGCCTCGCTTAGGTAGGATTGGGCGGTAGAGACATGGCTCTGTGGCCGTTCACCTCTTCCAGGGAGGCTTCCCTGATGTCCTTGGCTGACCTGCAGCGCTGACTACGTGTACTGTCTACTTGGCATCTATATTGCTTTCCTTCTGCCTGCCTCCTCGGGCAGACTCGAGTCCTCTGCGGGCAAGGGAGCCCTCTAAAGCTTCCACGTGGCCCTTCTGGTGGCGTGCCTTCATTCCATCATTGCCCTCCTCGTCCCCCTTTTCCCAGGCCGGTGTTCACTCGACTTGCCCGGCCCTGGGCCGGTCTCCAGAGGCAGAGATGAACCACACATGGTCCCTGCCCCCAGGGCTCCCAGCCCAGCAGCTGCTCAGTGAGTGTATGTGGTCTGACCATGTCCCTCTCTGGGGGTCTCTGCTCCCTCCCCTCCTCTGGGCCACCAACTCTTCCCGGGGCTCACCAAGGAGTGTCCGTCTGACCAGCGGAAGTCCCCTTCGATGGTCCTGTCGTTCAGGCCGATCCACTGGTAGTCTTGGGCATTGTCTAGAGAGAAGTGTGGGTGTTGGGCACAGCGCTGGACACCCTGAGGGTGTCTGAGAAACCGAGGCAGAGAGGATGGAGGGGTGGCAGGGTGTAGGCAGGCTCCTGGGGGCACGTCACCTACTTCTAAGGCCCTGACAAGGCTCTCCGCACATGCATGTCCGGAGTGCACTTCGGCCACCACCCAAGCTGGTGAAGACTAGTGACAGCCACGGGCTTAGTCTGGCACTGACCGTGGCATGTGGTGGGCTTCCGGTGCGGCCCTGGTTGCGAAAACACCCTTCTGCCCCTCCCTGCACCGCCGCCCCCCCCCCCCCCCCCCCCCCCCCCCCCCCCCCCCGCCTCCCACCCCTGCGGCCTCTCTGGGTCCAAGTCTGCTGACGTCTGGCCTCTGGCCGGTGAGGCCCCGCCGCACTCACTGTTGACAAACTCCTGCTCCTCCGGGGTGACAATGCTGCTCAGGTGTGACTGCTGTGCCCGACACCGGCTCTCCGCATCCACCCAGCTCTCGCGGTCGGGGAAGTAGCGGTAACAGTGGCCCTGGAACTTGGTCCAGCCCTCCTCACACAGCTCTTGGTCTGCAACACAGGTCGGGGGCTTGAAGAGAGAGGCCCCAGGGCCGACTGGGCGTGCCCAGTGCCGCCAGTCTTTCGCCAGATTCCTACATCCACCCGGCCTTCAGTGTCCGTCCTTGAAGGGAGAGGCCCATACGGATGAGGTTGAAGTTGGAAGCCAGGAAGGCCTGGCCCCGGAGCCCCAGAGCCTCTGGGCACATCTCCACCCTTTCTCTCCCTGATGTTGCCCCCGCCCCCACCCCCACCCCACCCCAGAGCTTTTCTGCTCTGCAGGGCTGGAGAAAAGAAGTGGCGAGGTGGGAGGTGTTGAGGTTGAGGCCCAACATGGGTCAGAGGCTCCCAGGAGCCGCGGGGAGGGAAGCAGGGAGCTATAGGGAGTGTGTGAGGGAGGCAGGGAGCTGCAGGCAGCGCCGGGGGCATGAAATGGCACCTCGGGTGGGGACAGAGGGACAGAAGTAAGTCTGCTTTGGGTTTAAAGATGACTCAAAGCTCTAAGTCTGTCTATCTGAGCTGCGCCCAGGATATCTGCCTCTTTCTCAGAGGAGGAGGTAGCCAACCCGGGGTCCGCGACCCAGGGGCCCCGGCTTTTAATTTCTGGAGAGCAGGTGAAAAGAGGGAGGAGCTTCTCTCCTCACAAACCTATGTGGGTAATGGGTTCTGAGTTCAGGGGAAGGGACTGGTTTGGAGATCTTGGAGCAGGCTGAGGGGACGGACGGAGGCAGGGGCAGGAGCCGGCTCTTGGGAGTGCGTCTCCCCATCTCTGCCCCCAGCGACATCTCACTGGTAGCCGTAAATTGGTCCTGGCGGGAGCGTTATAAACCTGGGAGATTGGCAGGCGCTATGCGTCAGGGCTCCTGCTTCCTCTTCAGGAGCCAGTTGCTAAACAGCAGCCAGCACACCAGCAGACAGAGGGAATTCTAAGACCCCCTCCTCCTCCTTCTCCTGGGGTGGGGAGGGCTGCTGCTCAGGCCTGGGGGCCAAGTGCAGGGCCGGGAACCCCTCCGGCCGAATGGAGCCTCCTTTACTGGGTGCTACCGATAGTCTGGCTGACCCAGGATGGGGGGGACCGGGACCTGAGGGCAAGGAGGCTTAGGCTGAGGGGTGGGTGCTTGGCAGGACTGAAAGACAGACACGCAGGGGAAGGCAGAAAGAGAGGATACGCAGAGGCCAGCAGCCTGAGGAGAAGAGGTCAAGCAGCAGGAGGGCTGGGGGGAAGGTCACCGGTCCCCTGCAGCCAACTGCTTCTCCACGGAGCGAGGCCAAGGTCTGGAAAGAAGGTGCCTGCAAAGAGGTAGCTCGGCGTCCGGGGGAGACCAGAGACCTCATTCCAGGGCTGGAAGGGCTGAGCGCCGAGCTGAGCAGGCAAACCCGGAGGCCGCAGCTGCTCTGGGAGGGTGCGGGGCATGCAGGAGGGTGGCTCTGGGGAAACACTGACGGAACTGCAGGGAGCCCGGAAGGAGCAGCAGGGCCGGGAGCCGAGCCATGAGACACCCGCCGGACTGAACCGGGAGAAGAGACGGGGCCTGGCTTGGCTTAGCTGGGCAACCCGGCACCGTCTCTGTGCCCCGCCAGAGTGCAGCGCCCCGTGGAGACCCTGCCTCCAGTGTGGCAGAGCACCTCCTTTCCTGGTCTGGCATCTAAGAGCTGTTGTCTGTGAGGACGCGCCAGATGCTTGTCCTCTGCGCAAATATTTTGGCATCCTGGGGAGAGAAGCCTTATGACTCTCCCCTCCCTCCCAGCCCCCCGGCCAAGACCCCATGCACCAGTTTCCTGGGGCAGAGGTGGAGAGTGGGAGGCGGCAGGGAAAGAAGAGGGTCCGGGCCTTTTCTTCCAGAAGCCTTAAGTTCCTCCACCAGCCTGGAACCTTAGCAGTGCCTCCGAGGAACATGCAATCCGAAACTCCTCCCCACCCTGCTTAGGACCAAAGGGAGATTGCCCAGGAGTTTCATCTGCTTTCTGAAGTTTCTGAGACATTTAGCTTGAGGGGTCATAGAAAATGGTTTTGAACCCCGGCACGCTTCTAGTTCTGTGGGGGTTACTGCAACTAGTAACTACAAGCCCCATCTCCCCCTTTCTGAGTGGGGATGGCCCTGAGATCCTGGAGGGAAGGGGGCAGACCAGGAGCACCAGAGGCGAGAGAGCCGAGGGCTCCAGCCGGCCCTGGGAAGTTCCGGGCACACAGCTCCCCTGGCAGAGCCTGGCCGAGGTGCAGGAGCAGGGGGTTGGCAAGGCCCAGGAGGGGAAACTCAGCCCTGCCCCTTGCAGTGAGGCTCTGTCGTCTCTGGCCAGCCTTTTGCCTTGCGGGAGGGGGGGAGGGAAGGAAGCATGGGCCCGAGTGGCACTGACTGACATGGCAGCTGTCATGGTGGTGGTGACAAGGTGACGGGCAGCAGTCCCTGCTCAAGCGTGACTTGAGCCTGCTGGTGACACGGGAGCTCTCAGGCAGACAGAACACAGCTCTTGCCACAGAAGAGAGAGGCAGCGTGGCCAGTGTGGCACGGCGGCTCCCGAGGCCACAGAGGGGCCGCGGAGGTCCCACGGGCAATACAGCGGGCAGACGCGGGCTCACGACTGCTGGAAGATCTTTGCTGTCATCTGGAGTGAGAACCAATTAATTACTCCCACCCATAGCTTCCTTCAAGACAAAGGCACGGGATCAGCTCTGTCCTCTTAGTCTGATGCATGCACCGACCTCGATGCGGTCTCAGCACGTCTGGAAGCCCTGAAGAAGGTTAGTGTTTTAAAGGTCCCCCAGAGCCCCACCTTCCAAAGTGCAGGCTGGCCCGGCCTGCGTGTCTCTCCTGCGGTCAGATCAGCCAATGCCCCGGAGGAGGGTTGCCACAAGGAACGGCAGGAAGAGTGGGAGTGAGTGAGGCAGACTTCTCGGTCGTGGCCCCTGAAATGGCTGTCTGGATGGGCCTTGGGGGCCCCCAGCCAGGGCCCAGAGCCTGTGGTTAGAAGGGAAGGGTGAAGGAGAAGGAGGGGGTGCAGCAGTTAGTAACATTAGCTGAAGCCGAGACGGCCGTACCAATCTCACACAGGTCCCCTCGGTAGCTGGGAAGGCATAAGCATGTGAAAGAGTCGATGGCGTCCACGCAGGTGGCTCCATTCAGACAAGGGCTTGAGAGGCACTCATCAATGTCTGCAAGAAACCAAGGGCCACCATTAGGACTCCTGCCAGCAACTCCAGCTTTGAAAGCATCGTAGGTTCTTTACGGGTGGCCAGCCCTGCTGCTCTCCAGAGCCCTGGGAGGGGTGGCTGGATTTCCTAAGAACTGTTGCTGCTGCTGCTGCTGCTGCCGCCATCTTGGAGCGCTGAGCCAAAGATCCAACAAGGGTTTTCCTGGATGTGTGTGATTCTCGACGGGCAAGCGGGGAGCACCGCAGCCAGGTTTCCCAGTGGTGAAGAGATCGGGTGCTTCTGAAGGCAAACACCCATTGCACGGCTCCTCCAAGATGCCTTCTCCGGTGAATATTTCAAGAGGCCTTGGGGTCTGAACCTGGCTCTGAACATGGTGCTGAGCGAGGACCCTGGAGGTCAAGTTCTCGAAGTCTGGTTAGAACTCTTTTCTCTTCCTATCTTCTCGGTAGTTACGAACCAAGGCGAGAGGGCAAGGCCATGCATGGAGCACGAGGACAAAAAAGCCAGAAGTGGTCTGCAGAGTACTGAGCCAGGAGAGAACGGCACCATGGGATATTCTCATGAGACTCCTTCAGTTTTGGGGGGTTGCAGATACCCTCGTTGTCTTCAGTAAATCCGATTCTAGAGTATCTAACAAAGATGAAGCCAGCATCATTCTCTTCACGGGAGGAAGAGAAACCAGCCCAACATTTTCCCATGTTCCTTCCAGCTTAGGGCCTTAGAACGTGGACACCTCTAGTGAGTCACAGTTTCTAGAGGGGCTCCATTCTGGCCAGTGGGAAACCAATGTTTGAAGCTGGGGAGCCACTGGGGTACCTGCGTGGCTCAGTGGGTTGACCATCTGACTCTTGATTTCAGCTTGGGTCGTGATCCTGGGGTCGTGGGATCGAGCCCCGCGTTGGGATCCATGCTGAACATGGAACCTGCTTGAGATTCTCTCTCTTTCTCTCTCTCTCTCTTCCCCTCTGCCCCTCTCCCCTGCAATCTCTCTCTAATTCAAATAAATAAATAAATAAATAAATAAATAAATAAATAAAGTTGGTGAGCCACTAATAAGTGGCCACCTATCACCCTGAGGTACGGCAGGCTTATTCCTCCCAGGCACACTCTTCCTCCCTTCTGTTCTTCGGGCCCAAGATGTTCTTTCTGATCCAACCTCTTTGTGGGACTTGAGCTGTTAAGTCATTGGTCTTCGCCTCAAATTTTCATCCAGTGGCCAAGGTGAGAACTGGATCTCCTAATCCAGTTTTTCCGTGTCTTTCTGAGAAGCCAGAGACCTGGGGATCTTTTACTGTCTTCGTATTATATCATGAAGGCCGCTGCTGTTTTTTTTTCTGGGGTACTTCCCCTGGGAACTTGCTAAAAGGTCTTATGAAGCTCTTCTTCCCAGGGGGTCAATAAGATGCTTCAATGAATGGGTGCCACTGGCTCAGGGGGCATCACGATATATGGCAAAGCCTCAGTGTGTGCAGCTGTGTTTGTACCACCTTCAGGACCCGACGTATCCACGGGTGGCGTCCACGTGAGCAGCGTCTCGCACATATTCCAGGATTAGTTCTCGCCTCTCATAGCAGCAGCCTAGACCTTAGACTCAGTCCCCTCCTAAGAAGTCAAGAACACTTTCTTGTGGATCCTTTTTGCTAGCTGGTGCACAGTACACGTCTTCAGGATCAGAGTTGGGTTTGTGCAGTGGGTGGCCGGTTCCCACGCACTCAAGTCCTCAGGTGTCTCTCTGTTCCCACGGAGTTCTTACCTTCATCTCGGGGAGTGCACACCACGGACTAGAAACCAACAGTTCCAAGGTTGGAACTGTTCCAAGCGAAACCAAAATGCATGGAGGAACTGACCGGAGTCCCAGCATGCACTTGGATTCCCAGCATGCACCAGGATTCCCAGCAGCAGCAGTAGCAGCAATAGGTCAGGCCGGTGGGCTGGGCGGAAGCTGGGGCTGCTCTCCTGCTCCAGGAGAGCCCCTGTTCTCTTTTGTCCACCAAGCGTCATTATGGGTCACAGGAAGCACCTGGGCGAGGGGGGATTAAGCAAATGTAGGCGCTAAAGCAGTTCTACAGAGCAGGGGACAGGAGTGGCCTGTGGGAGAAGAGCCAGACATCGGCCCTGGGGCCTCTGGCCAACCGTGGGGGAGGGGCAGGAAGTCAGGCCAGGTGGTTCCCTTCACGTCATTGGCCCCCAGGTGGCCTGAGGCCCCGGGGGGTGGGGGTGGGGCGTCGGCAGTGTCCTTTTCCTCCTGGCCTTGGCACGCAATCTGAGCAGGGTGAGAGACCGCAACTCGGGGAACCAGTTCCTGGGTTCAGAAGCTGTGTTGTGGAGAGCCCGGGGTTCACCAATGAGAAGACCAGAGAGCCCGTGGGTGCCAGCTGGGCAGTTTAGAGCGGGGGCCTTCAGCCGGAGGAAGAGGGCTGAGCGTCCCCTGTGGGGCTTTCCCGGGAGCCCCGCAGGCCTGTCCTGCCCCATCTCCTCTCCCTCTGGCTGGAAGAGCCACCGCAGCCTGGCAGTGCCCACCTCTTTCTGCGAAGGGCAGTTGGGACATTGCTCATCTTCTGGAACCGCAAGAGGAGTTGGGCTGGGCTGAGCACAGAAGGGGGGACCCCAGACAGGGTGACAGAGGGCGGGGGACGGAAGGGCTTTGGGCAATGGGCAGACTGCATGAAGGAAGAGAGGAAAGAGAAGGAACCGGTCTTTCACAATCTTCCCTGAGCCAGATGCTAAGTGTTCCCCACATGTGACCCTCCCAGGAGCCCTATGGGGCACAGGCGTCACATGTCGCAGTACGGGTAGGGGAACACGAGAAGTGGCCTGCCCACGTAGGTAAGCCAGGGGGACAGACTGGAAGAGGTGGAAGAATCCGACACTGAGGCTGGAAGTTGGGCCTCTGTCCCCTGGGGAGGGAGAGGGACACTGAAGTCTTGGATCTCAGCGCCTCGTTACCATTTCTGCTGCACCGGCCAAGGGCTCCCCTGTCATCTCTGAGCAGGAACCCTGGGGAGTGTCAGAACTGAGTCCTCTCCCTACTACTATAACCAAAAGCGATGATTTGTTCCGGAACCAGGCCCTCTAGAGATACCTCCAACTTAGGGGAGAAAATAACAGAGAATCCCCTAGTAAAGGCAAGGGGAATAAAGATATTTCCAAGTGATCACTTTGGCATCTGAATTGGAGACCTCAGGCCTCCATGCTGAACAGGTCTTGTCTGGTTTTTGCTCCTGTCAGAGCCCAAGACCCTCCAAGGGAGAGGGACTTTATTTGGCTCATAGAGGCTGAGTGACAGCAGGTATTTTACTCAGGTGATACCCAACTGAAGGGGTTGCCAATCATAAAGACTGTGATATGAATGGTACCCCTCAAATTGTTCAGTGTACAACCTGTGCAGCTATATGTGGTGATCCTGGACATAACTTTCCTGGACAAAGATGGGAGAAAATCCCCTCAAGAAGCACAGAGACCATTTCTTAACCCAGTGGATGTTCTGCACCCTGCAAAGACCTAGGATCAATCAGATGGACAGACCCGAGTAAACACATTTGCTTTCTGGTCTATCACAATTGATAGGAGGGTTGCAAGAACATATTTATCAGTTCCAATTTGCTTTTACCATAAACATGATAGGGGATGCCTGGGTGGCTGAGTCAGTTAGGCGTCGGATTCTTGGTTTCAGCTAAGGTCATGTTCTCATGGTCCGTGAGTTCGAGCCCCGCGTTGGGGTCTGTGCTGACCGTGCAGAGCCTGCTTGGGATTCTCTCTCCCCCCTTCTCTGCCCCTTCCATTTGCTCTCTCACACACAATAAATTTTAAAAACTTAAAAAAAAAAAAAACATAACGAGACGCTTGGGTGGCTCAGTCAATCTTGGTTTTGGCTCAGGTCATGATCTCACAGTTTGTGGGTTCAAGCCCCATGCTGGGCTCTGTACTGACAGTGTGGAGCTTGCTTGGGATTTTCTCTCTCTCTCCTTCTCTGTCTCTCTCCTGCTCCTACTCTCCCTCTTTCTCAAAAATAAACAAACTTAAAAAATAAACATCACTAAACAGTATGCTATAATTGTACGATCAAGTCTTATATTTCTAAAGGTTGATCCTGAATGTGACTTTAATATCCTGCTTCTTAAATTCAATTATAGTTGACGTTTGAACAACATGGGTTTGTGTGTAGGTCCACTTACATGCAGATTTTTTACAGTACAGTACTGTAAATGTATTTTCTCTTCCTTATAATTTTCCTTTTTTTAAATTAAGTTCTATGCCCGACGTGGGGCTTAAACTCATGACCCCAAGCTCAGGAGTCACACACTCTACTGACTGAGGCAACTAGGTGCCCGCCCCCCCAAGATGTTCTTTTCTCTAGCTTATTTTATTATAAGAATACAATACATAGAAGCACCTGGGTGGCTCGGTCGATTGAGCGTCTGACTTCAGCTCAGGCTGTGATCTCACGGTTCGTGAGTTCCAGCCCCGAATTGGGCTCACTGCTGTCAGCACAAAGCCTGCTTCGGATCCTCTCTCCCTCTCTCTCTCTGCCCTTCCCTGCTCATGCTCTCTCTCTCTCAAAAATAAATAAAACATAAAAAAAAGAGTTCCATATAATACACAGAACATACAAAATAAGTATTAATCGATTGTTTATGTTATCACAAAGGCTTCTGGTCCACAGTAGGCTATTAGTAGTTAAGTGGGGGGGGGGGGTCCGAATTTATATGCAGATTGTCGACCATATGGGGGCTGCACCCCCAACCCCCAGTGCTATACAAGGGTCAACCTTGGTTCCCTGTTAAAACCTGCCCATTGGGGCGCCTGGGTGGCTCAGTCGGTTGAGCGCCGACTTCGGCTCAGGTCATGATCTCACGGTCCGTGAGTTCAAGCCCCGCGTCGGGCTCTGTGCTGACAGCTCGGAGCCTGGAGCCTGTTTCGGATTCCGTGTCTCCCTCTCTCTGACCCTCCCCCGTTCATGCTCTGTCCCTCTCTGTCTCAAAAAAATAAAAATAAAATGTAAAAAAAAAAAACAAAACCTGCCCGTAGACTTTTTAGTTACGTCAAGTCATGAAGGTGTGATTTGTGTTTTCACTTGTAACCTTGTATTTTCACTTGCTTTGAAAGAATTTTCCCCACCCAGGGCTAAGATTTCACTGAACTTCAAACATTTCTGCTCTAGGGGAAGAGACCGTGTCAGATCATAGATCGGAGTCTCAAGCCTACAAAACGGAGAATGGTGGTTAAGACCGAAAAGAGGCTGATTAAATTTTAAGTTCACGCCCTTCCAACCCCAGAGTTTAGAGAAATCCACCCGGCACCGGGGATGGCCGGGAAATTGGACGTGAGGTAGCATGTTCCTACCTTGGGTGTACACGTAGTTACACCCTGTAGTTAACACGTCTTTAAAAAGGATTTTTAAAAAATACCAATGCCAGAGACCCTCTTCAGACCAATGATCGCATCAGAGTAGCTCCAGGTGGGGCCCAGGTGCAGTGACTTTAAAAAAGCATCCAGGTGATTCCAAGGAGCAACAGGGTTTAAAACCTCAGAGCCAGAAAGCTCACCAAATGTCAGCAACATAGGTGGGGCGGATGCTGCTGCCTTTTTTTTTTTTTTTTAAAGTTTATTTACTTATTTTGAGAGAAAGAGAGAGTGTGATCAGGGGAAGAGGCAGAGAGAGAGGGAGAGAGAAAAATCCCAAGCAGGCCCTGCATTCAGTGCACAGCTTGACACAGGGTTCGATCTCACAAACCATGAGATCGTGACCTGAACCGAAGTCAAGAGTCGGACGCTTAACCGACTGAGTCACCCAGGTGGCCCTGCTGCTGCTTTTTAAGTGGATGGGAGTGGCATAGCCCTGCTTCTAATCGCTAAAGAATCTGAATAGTCATCAAGAGTACAGATGAATAATTTGTCAAGAACTTGTCTACGGCATGTTGATGAAACAAGCTGATGGCAACTGTCAGATACTTTCTTTTAAGGACGAAACACAGCCTCCAACCTCACTTATTAGGTGAAAGATGACCCTGAGTATTCAAACACTGCCACAGGAATAATGCTGTAGCTTGCTCCCTCTGGCGCCTGGAGAACACTGACCTACGGTCTTTCAACAGCCTGTGCTTCCCAGTCCCAGCACAGGACAACAGTGGGTCACCTGTGGAGATTAGCATGCTCCTCTGGCCTCTCGGAAGCATCCTCGACACCTGCTCTTTGGGATGATAAAGCTTTCCCTAACCAGCAGAGTAAGAGATGGGGAAGCAGAAGTAATTTTTTTTTTAATTTTTTTTTAACGTTTATTTATTTTTGAGACAGAGAGAGACAGAGCATGAACGGGGGAGGGTCAGAGAGAGAGGGAGACACAGAATCTGAAACAGGCTCCAGGCTCTGAGCTGTCAGCACAGAGCCAGACGCGGGGCTCGAACTCACGGACCGCGAGATTGTGACCTGAGCCGAAGTCGGACCCTTAACCGACTGAGCCACCCAGGCGCCCCAGAAGTAATTTTTATTAATACTTTTTTGGGCCAGATGCTGTACTCAGGTATTCCTTATTCCTCAGTTTCTCAGCACTGACCGCACAGTGGAGTCACCTGGGTGGTCTTAACCCCCGCCCGTGCCAGATCTCACCGTTCCTGAGTTCCAGCCCTGCGTCGGGCTCTGCGCTGACAGCAAGAAGCCTACTTGGGATTCTCTCTCCTTTCTCTGCCCCTCCCCCCACCTAAATAAACATTAAAAACAATAAATAAAAGAAAACAACCCAGTGCCAAGGTCACAGGACCATTTCAATCAGAATCTGTGGGCGTGGGACCCCAGGCCTCAGAATTTTCTAAAGCTGAGAACCACTACCTTTGATTGACCCTATTACAAACGAGGTACTAAGGGCTTGGCTGTGGGTTTCTCACTGGCCAAGCCCCACTTCTAAAACCTCTCTCCATTCTGGTCGCCCTGAAGTTCATCTTCCGGCTCTTTAAGACCGGCAACTGATTATTATGTTCAAGAGGGAGCTTCCTATTTGGCTGAGCGTGTTAAACAAGTGAATGAAGACCCCTGTTCTGCATTTGACTCACTCAAAGGGGTGAGGGAAATTACTTGACCGCTCTGTGCTTCCGTTTCGAAGGGGGATAACTGCCAAGCTATCCACAGAGCTGTCTGGGAGGAAGTCGTGGGGAAGAAAGCCCTTTGGAAATGCACCCAGTCAGAGAAGGGCTGTCCTTCCAGCAGATCAATTAGGGTCGACTGCCACCTACTTCTCATTTCGTGAGCCCTGCTGTGACTTCTGATCCCAGTGTCCCGTTTTTGCTTAGGGAAGGAGTTGCTAAGGATGGAGGGAGGTGTCAGAAGACACGAAAAGAGGGCGAGGGCGTTCTGGTCCTGGCGACTGTCCAGGAAGTCCTGCTGGGCTACGAGTCTGCTCCTCACCGACTCAGGCTGAGCTCCCTTAACACCTCACTCAAGACAGGCGGCCCTGCTGTCCTCCCCCCTGCACACCCGGAGGGAGGAAGTGCTTGCGCACCAGACATGATGTCCACCAGGGTTGCCACTCACAGGACAGACAGAGCCATTCCCACTGCTGACCGAGGAGTCAGAGCCCCACTAGCTGGAAAGCACACACACAGGGTCTCCCCAGGGTTCCTGCAGGGGCAGCCTCTCTCAGGACAGAGGCAGTGCCCTGCCCTCCCATCGAGGTGGATGACGAGGGACGTGACTCTAGCCCCTGAGGTGACTGTGGCCCTGTGACATACTGCCTCCTAGGTGGCAGGGCCAGGACCGTCCTAGGAGAGTCCACCTCTCTGGCCACAGAGGCCCCCAGTGCTCTCAGTCACGGCCTTGACACTTGGCCAGAGGCTGACCCAAGTGGAGAAAAGAGTGAATTCATAGTCAACCTAGTGCCTGTTTATACAGAATATTTCCTGTGTATGCTGTGTATATACAGCATATTTGTATTACATGAGCCTATATTAGGAGGTATTTACATATATGTCAATATATACAAACACAAAAATCTTTCCTTGTGCACGATGTAATGGCTACTGGATGATAGGTGTCCAGCCCTATTTGTTTAGTAGTATTTGCTTCCCCCCAGGACTCATGGCTCTGATTTTGCACATGTCCTAGGAAAGACCCCGGGACAGAGGCTGGGGTAAGGGCGTGGGGGCAGTGTGGAGACCCAACCCAAGAGAATGAGCTTGGAGGTAACTGGGCATCTCTTCCCTTCCGGGTGGCGATCTGACAAGATGGAGTGTTCTCATGGCCACAGACCTCCAAGTGTTCAGGGAACACAGGTAGATTCTCACCATCTCGTTCGGGGCGCCACCTCCAGTCAGAGGACTCCCCAGGCTCCTCACCTGTCCCACAAGCTGCTTCACCCATGGCTAAGGACAGAGGGCCCCAGGGTGGTGGGTGCCCAGGGGCAGGGGGCTGCCAGGTCACGGCCGACTTGCCACCGTGAACTGTGGAGCTGGGGGTGACAAGTAAATACTGCCTGCCGTTTCCCTTAGGGCAAGAAGGGGACCCGAACCCCGCCCAGGGCCAGGCACGGAGGGGTCTGCAGCGCTTTCCCAAGGAGGGTGGCTCGGCCCGATGCAAGACAGCCCTCTCGGAGGCATGACCTGCTCTTTCCCGTCTACATCCTCGCTCCACACTTCTCGGAAGTGATGTTTTCCCTTCAAAATTCAAGCATATGTTGTGTTTGACTCATAAAACAATCTTTGGCTTGGGGCGCCTGGGTGGCTCAGTCAGTTAAGCATCCGACTTTGGCTCAGGTCATGATCTCACGGTCCATGAGTTCGAGCCTCGTGTCGGGCTCTGAGCTGGGAGCCTGGAGCCTGCTTCGGATTCTGTGTCTCCCTCTCTCTCTGCCTCTCCCCCGCTCATGCCCTGTCTGTCTCTCTCTCAAAATAAACATTAAAAAAATTTAAAAACAATCTTTGGCTTAACAAAAAGATGAACTACCTTTTAGTTTAACTACTTGAACTTTATCTCCTAAACTCCACGTAGAGTAGAATGTTTACCCTGTGGCTTCCACACTGACCCATCACTGCGTACCTCTCCTCTCGGGTCTGAGAAGCCCGAGCCTCCGCTGGCCTCGGTTGCCTCCTCTGACCTGTGGCCCCTTCTAGGGACGAAGGGGTCGCCCTCCTGCCCCTGCCTGCACCCCCGCGACCGATGAGGGTCTTACCTATGTTGCAGTTCTTGCCGGTGGGGCCAGGGGGGTACAGGCCTGTGATGTGTCCCTCTGTCTCCTGGCAGATTGCACTACCACAGGGCTCCTTGGCACAGGACCTGGCAGGGGCTGCGGCTCTCAGGGAGACGCTGAGCGTCAAGAACACAGCGGCCTGGGGTTGTGACCTCAAGGTCGGGGCACAAGAACCCCTGGAGCCCACAAGGCTGCTTTGGGTCAGCATGTTTTTGGGGTCTCTGTCCTTCTTGGGCACCTGGCCCTAGCATCCTGGGGGAGGGGGTGGGGATCTTTGACCGGGAAAGGTCTCTCAGCCCAGAGGGAGGGGCAAGGGATCCCAAGGCAAAAAGCAGGGGAAAATCATCGGCTTCCAGTGCCTGGTGCCTGGGCTGCGTCGAGGTGAGACCATCACCATTGTACAGAGAAGTCACCTGTACTGGGGTGGGGACTAAATGACACTTTAGGACAGCCAAGATGACACTTCATACTTTCCTAAATTGTGCAGGTCTTATCCCTACACGAAATAAATATCTGGGCATAGATGTCATCAGATTCATTCTCTCCTCTCACGAAGAAAGAGAAACTCCACGGGGAAAGGGCGCGAGTAGAATTTCTAGCATCGTGTAAACAGTCATCCTCCTCTCTCCCTCTGCCAAGTACAGATAGTCGAATTCACATATCAATGTTCTTGTGATGTAACTCCACTGTAACAGTAACAACCACTAATCACTAAGTGTGTGCCATGTGAGAAGCAGGACGCTAAGTGCTTGCTCGGTATATATTTATATCCTGTTTAATAGTCCCTGGTACTATTCCCATTTTACAGGGGAGGCTCAGAGAGGTTAAGAAACTTACCTGAGGCTGCACAGCTAATCTGTAGTGAAGCTTGAATTTACACTGCCTCCTACTATGCTACAGCCTGAACTCCCCGAACACATTTAAAGAAAAAAAAAAATCCCAACAATACCTGCAACGGTTGCCGCGGATTCATCTGTCCCTCCTGGAGGAGTTGGGATGGAAGCATCTGTGGGGAAGGTGGCTGTTTCGGCTGTTTGGGTCTCTTCTCCTGAGTGCAAGGGGCTTGAGGACTCGATTTCTAGGTGTGCCTCTGCAGGGCGCTGGGTCTGCTGGGTCCATTCAGACTCTGGGACGCTAGTGCCGATGACCACGTCCAGCCCTGACGTGTGACCAGACAGGTCTCCGCCGATTTCAGTCCTGTCTCCAGAAGCCATCGGAGTGGCCGAAGCCCAGCCCGATGCCTCTGTGCCCACATCGTGGGTGGTGGTTGGCTCCTCCCGTGCTTCCGGGGTGGCCGAGCCCTCCCCGGGGCCTTCCGGAAAGGCTGAGGTGCTGCCGGTCACCGCCAGGCCTGAGCCTCCCTCCACATCAGCGTCGGGGAAGGTGGAGGTGGTTTCACTTACATCAGGGGACCCGGAAGCCCCTCCGCTCACCTCAGGGGCAGCAGACGCCCCCGCTCCAGCCTCAGGAAAGGCAGGTGTCTCGCTGCTGGATTCCGGGACCGATCCTACCCCAGACCCGGGGAACGTTGGGGTGGCTCCACTCATTTCCCCAGACGCAGAGGCTTCTCCACTGGACTCGAAAAGCCGGGGTGTGTGTGTCACAGGGGGTCTTTGTGCAAGTTCCTGGGACACAGTTGGTTCAGTGACACCCTCCACGAACTCAGAAGTGATTAAAGTGACTTCTGGAAGTCCTGAGGCCTCTCCACTGGTGCCCGTGGCCGCAGAAGATTCGCCACTTACATCCACAGTGCCAGAAAAGTCCCCACTAAAATACGGAGTACTTGATGGCTCCCCACCGGGCTCCACCAGCCCGGACTGTGGCCCGCTCAGGTCCAAAAATCCCGAATGCTCTCCAGACACGTCTGGTGCTCCAGAATGGGCACCACTGAGTTCCACAATGCCCGAAGGCCCTTCTCCTGCTTCTTGGGCTGTTGGAGCCTGGGTTACAGATTCCACCAAAGTCCTGTCTACAAGAGAGACAGTGGGGAAACCGGAAGCAAGTCCACTGCCGTCATATGCTCCTGAGGGCAGGCTGCTCCCGATCTCTGCCCCGGAGGATTCTCCACTGACCTCAGCTACTGCACTTGGCAGGCCACTGAATTCTGGAGGCGGGGAGGTAAACCCGCCGGAGTCAACTGCTCCAGAAGACCGTCCACTGACATCCATGATCCCAGATGTGCCTGACAGACCTGCCTCCCCGGAAGGGAGTCCACTGAGTTCCACAGACCCCAAGCCTTCTTCTTCTTTAAATGTAGTTGGGGTCACTTCGACCAAACTGGTGTCCACAAACGTAATGCCAGAAGATTCACCGCTGCCACTCACGGCACTGGGAACCAGGTCAGGGATTCCAGAGGTCGTGCCACTGACACCAGGGACCCCAGATGTTTCCCCACTCAGGTCGGTTATGCCAAATGGTTGACCACTGCCAGAAAGAACTCCAGAAGCTTCTCCACTGACATCTGGTTGGCCGGAGACCAGTCCACTGAGCTCAGTCACTGCAGATGTTTCCCCAGAAAACCCTGATGCCTGCCCACTGACTTCAAAAAGCCCAGATGTTCCCCCGCTGATGTCAGGAAATCCTGACGGCTGTCCACGGACACCAAAGAATCCGGATGTTTCCCCACTGATGTCAGGAGACCCAGAGGCTTGGCCACTGAGTTCAGCTCCTGACGGGAGTCCGCTAACTTCCCCGCTAATGTCCAACTCGCTGGAGGGCAGCCCAGATGTTTCTCCGGCACCACTAATGCCAATAGTCCCCCTCCCTTCCAGTTCACTTGCAGTGGTGGTTGTGACCACTTCCACCAATGTAGTATCCACTAGGGAGACGGTTGGGAATCCAGAGGGAAGTCCACTAAAGTCAGGTAGGCCAGAGGATGGGCCACTTCCAAGGTCCACCCCAGAATACTCACCACTAAATCCAGATGGAAGGCCACTTGCTTCTGGAGCTTGCCCACTTCCTAGAGTTCCAGAAGGTATTCTGCCTAAGTCCAAGTCTCCGGAAGCTGACCCAATCAAGTCTTCTTTCCCAGAAGGCAACCCACTGAGTTCCTCAGCTCCAGAAGCAGAGGTCTCCAGACCCTCCCCTCCAGAATAAAATTCACTGAGGTCCCCTACTCCAGAAGCAGAAGTCTCTGGATGACCCTCTACTCCAGAAGGCAGCCCGCTGAGGTCCCCTACTCCAGAGGCAGAGGTCTCTAGACCTTCTCTTCCAGAAGGAAGTCCACTGAGGTCCCCTATTCCAGAGGCAGAGACTTCTGGACCTTCTCCAGAAGGCAGCCCGCTGAGGACCTCTACCCCAGAGGCAGAGACTTCTGGACCTTCTCCAGAAGGCAGCCCGCTGAGGACCTCTACCCCAGAGGCAGAGACTTCTGGACCTTCTCCAGAAGGCAGCCCGCTGAGGACCTCTACCCCAGAGGCAGAGACTTCTGGACCTTCTCCAGAAGGCAGCCCGCTGAGGACCTCTACTCCAGAGGCAGAGACTTCTGGACCTTCTCCAGAAGGCAGCCCGCTGAGGACCTCTACTCCAGAGGCAGAGACTTCTGGACCTTCTCCAGAAGGCAGCCCGCTGAGGACCTCTACTCCAGAGGCAGAGACTTCTGGACCTTCTGCAGAAGGCAGCCCGCTGAGGACCTCTACCCCAGAGGCAGAGACTTCTGGACCTTCTCCAGAAGGCAGCCCGCTGAGGACCTCTACCCCAGAGGCAGAGACTTCTGGACCTTCTCCAGAAGGCAGCCCGCTGAGGACCTCTACTCCAGAGGCAGAGACTTCTGGACCTTCTGCAGAAGGCAGCCCGCTGAGGACCTCTACTCCAGAGGCAGAGACTTCTGGACCTTCTGCAGATGGCAGTCCGCTGAGGTCCCCTACTCCAGAGGCAGAGACTTCTGGACCTTCTCCAGAAGGCAGCCCGCTGAGGACCTCTACTCCAGAGGCAGAGACTTCTGGACCTTCTCCAGAAGGCAGCCCGCTGAGGACCTCTACTCCAGAGGCAGAGACTTCTGGACCTTCTGCAGATGGCAGTCCGCTGAGGTCCCCTACTCCAGAGGCAGAGACTTCTGGACCTTCTGCAGAAGGCAGCCCGCTGAGGACCTCTACCCCAGAGGCAGAGACTTCTGGACCTTCTCCAGAAGGCAGCCCGCTGAGGACCTCTACCCCAGAGGCAGAGACTTCTGGACCTTCTCCAGAAGGCAGCCCGCTGAGGACCTCTACTCCAGAGGCAGAGACTTCTGGACCTTCTCCAGAAGGCAGCCCGCTGAGGACCTCTACTCCAGAGGCAGAGACTTCTGGGCCTTCTGCAGAAGGCAGCCCGCTGAGGTCCCCTACTCCAGAGGCAGAGGTCTCCAGGCCCTCACCTCCAACTTTAGGAATGCTGGGCCCTGTAATTCTATCTTCATCCCCGGAGGCCAGTCCACTTTCCACAGGCAGGCCTGAGCCCACTGCAGAGGTGAGACCACTGGAGTCAAGATCTCCAGAGGGCAGTCCACTTGAAATTTCCCCTGAGGGCTGTCCACTGGAGTCCAGACGTCCTGAAACTTCTCCACTGCCTGTGAAGTCACCACTGACTTCGGGTACCCCGGATGCCTCCCCAGAGCCTGGCAGCTCAGTCCCACTGGGCACTGGGGGGGCAAGTGTGGATGGCTCCTCCCAGGGGAAGGGCTCCTCCGAGGGGCCTGGCTCCTCCGAGGGGGACGGCTCCTCTGAGGCTGAGGGCACTTCCGTTCCAGAAGGGCCTTCTGTGCTCTCCTCTGTTGCTGCGCTGGTGGGAGGCCACGTTGGAGGGATCCCTGGAAGAAAGGAAGAAGAAAGATGAGGTGTGGATTTAGTAACCCTGCCCTATTTAAGCTCACTCGTTCCTTCCACAGCAAAATGTTGCTTGAGAGGTGTGTTTAGACATTTTCTAGTGGAGCCTTGCTCAGTGTCTGGGGAAGGCAAGGAAGGAGGGGACCAGGAAGCGCCCCACCTGGCCGCTGTGCTCTGTGAGGCTCCAGGGGATGCCATCCCCCTGGAAGTAGGGGCCCGGCTCCCATGAAAAGTAATCAAGGGCACCTCTCAGGCACCTCCATACTTGGATCTTTTATCTAAATCCACGATTTGCAAAGTGTGGTCTCTGAACCAGCAACACCAGCATTGTCTGGGAGCTTGATAGAAAAGCAGATTCTCAGATCTCACCCCAGTCCCACTGGTTCAGGGAGACTGGGGTGGGGGCGGCATGTTGTCTTTTTTTTTTTTTTTAATGTTTATTTATTTCTTTTGAGAGAGAGAGAGTGCGAGTGGGGAAGAGGGGCAAAGGGAGGGAGGGAGAGGAAGAGGAAGAGGAAGAGAGAGAGACAGAGAGAGAGAGAGAGAGAGAGAGAGAGAGAGAGAGAACCCTAAGCAGGCTCCACACTCAGTGCAGAGCCCAACACAGGGCTTGATCTCAGTAACCATGAGATCATGGCCTGAGCAAAAATCAAGAGTTGGATACTTAACCGACTGAGCCACCCAGGCACCCCAGCTTTTTGTCTTTTTTTTGAATATTTATTTATTTTGGGGAGAGCACAAGCAGAGAAGGGGCAGAGGGAAGGGGACAGAGGATCTGAACTGGGCTCTATGCTGACCGGTTGACAGCAGAGAGCCTGATACGGGGCTCGAACTCACGAACGGTGAGATCATAACCTGAGTCGAAGTTGGACGCTCAACCCACTGAGCCACCCAGGTGCCCCAGCATGTTATCTTTTAATAAGCTCCCCCACCCCCAAACCCTGACAACACTGATGACCCCTCAAGTTTGAGAATCATTCATCCAAACCATCCCTTCAAGGCAGGGGAGGCCAGCTGGTGTTGTTTGCAAAAATACATCAAGTACATCAACTTTTTCAATTCTGAGAGTGCTATTACAGAGGATTTGGAAAACAGAGGAAAGAAGCCCCATCACGCTAAATAATCATGATGGCATTCTTTTTTTTTTCCATGTTGTTTCCTTGGGCATTTAAAAACAACCTAGCTGGGATTGGACCTCGCATGTTCTTTTGGGCTCATTTCTTAGGTAGAGAGCCTGAGCACAGCGGGTGCTATCCCTCCAGGCAGAATCTTGGCGGTGGGTAGGGGGTTCAGGACAGCAGTCGTGGCATTCAAGAGGACTTCCCGTGGAAACTCCCACTAGCTGCTGCCAGGATCCTGTGCCAAGCCACACACTCAAGCCAAAGAGGACTCAGTTATTTTTGTCCTGGTGAAGGGGGAGGTAAGGAAAGGGTCACAGGCGGGTGTGGCTGCTGGGTGAGGTCTCTGGGCCAGGATCCCACCTGCTCCACTGATGCACCCTCACCTTCTGGCATGGAGGGAGGCCAGGCTTTGTGTTTCCAGCAGCCAGAGGAGCGCCGAGCACGGCTGAATTGCTGGGGAACAGTGCACTGAGTGACTAGATGAGGAACTGGGAAGCTCTGATGGACTCGTTCCTTCAAATGAACGTGCCCCTGGGTGAGGTGACTCTACTGAGCACACACACATTACTGTGCATTTAATTCAGCCTTACGCGGGGATGCCTGGATGGTTCAGCCGGTTAAGCGTCCGACTCTTGATTTCAGCTCAGGTCACGATCTCACGGTTCATGAGTTCGAGCCCCACATCGGGCTCTGTGCTAACAGTGCAGAGCCTGCTTGGGATTTTCTCTCTCTCCCTCTCTCTCTGCCCCTCCCCTGCTGGTACTCTCTCTCTCTCTCAAAATATAAATATATAAGTAAATATTAGCATATCCAACGGCCCTGAGAAGGTCTGCAGTGAGGAAACCTGTTAATCTTTCTGTAAGCCAGCATTTCCCTTATGGCCACAAAACACTTTTTCCAACAGGGTGAGGGGCCTAGAAGTTTTCACCCGTCGAGTCCCATCTGATTTTATCAGGACAGATGGGGCTCAGGAAGTTCTGGCTGGGGATGCCTGGCCCAGAAGAGACACATAGAAGGAGGAACAAAGCAAGGAGACAGGTCACGGTCACACTTTCAACTACCCCTCTGGGTCCTCACCCCTCTATTAGAGATCCTCCCACAAGAGAGTTTTTAAAAGGCTGGAAGGTAGGGGTGCAAATGCAGGAAGACAGAGTGAGAGGTGCTTTATGAACAAGGCTGCCCCTTTCTTCTCTTGACCGTTGTCCTAGAGGCCAGTTGCGGGGGCTGACGTTGCCCAGAGCAGCACATTCAGCTAGTGTGACACAGAGGGGACACAGAGCACATGTCCCACCCTAGGACACACCCCAGAGCCCTAGCCACACAGACCTGGTGATGGGGAAGTGCCTACTGGGGTGTAGGCCAGTTCCCATTCCGTCTGGTTTTCTGGCTCAGTGGTGAATTCTGGGCTCGTCGTGGTCTCCTCTCCGGAGGGGACAGCAGCCACACCAGGCACCACTTGGGTAGCGATCCATTCCTCCACAGAGGGCGTGGCTGTGCCACCCTCTTCTTCTCCTGGAGAGGGCGCTGCTGAGACACCTAAAGAGATGAGGGTGGTGAGAATTCCTTCCTACCAGTGACCCATCCCAGGTTGGCCCTTCTCAAGGGGGGCTAGAAGATTCCGAGAGGGGCCAGGCTGGTGCAAAAACCTTGCTAGACCTCGACAGTCCCCCCTCCTCCAAACCCAGTGAGATGGCTTCTGTCTTCCTCAATAAGAGCTGTCTGCATCAATGACACAATTTTGATACGCACACACCATCAGCACACACATTATTTCAGGGCGGTCTGGGACATCTCTTCTGCAGAATCTATTATACATGCCAGGCATTGTTTAAAGGTGTTATGTATATAAAATCATTTTATCCCACAACAGCCTTATGAGATAGGTACTATATCATTTACAGCTAGGGAAACTGAGGCACAGAGTTAAATGACTTGCCCAGGGTCAGTGGCTTATAAGAGGCAGATCTAGTCTTTGAAGGAAAGCATCTGGCACCAGCCCCCGCTCTCACCTACGGCATGACGCTGCCTTTCCTGGGGACAGAAATTATGGGTCAAAAATAGGAGGCTGTGATTTAAAATCCATGAAGTCACCCCAGCACTGGAGAGTGAAGGAGGGACTTATTGACTGGGGGTAACTGTTTTGGTTTGGGGGAAACCAGAGGTGGGCTTGGTCGGGAAAGAGGCCAAAACCTCTTGGCAGTTACAGAAAAGGCCGAGTTCACGGAAGGTCGGGGACTGTGCACGGGGGGTGCATGGGTAAACATTTACAGGGAGACTAACTGGTGTGGCTACTGCTGCCCGGGGGGCCCGACAGCGGTACTGGCACAAGAGCCTCGACACATCATCCTCTGGGAGGGGTTTGGCTTTCGCGAGGCTGGCGGTGCAGGGCTGAGCTTTCTCTGAGCTGGGTTTTAAAAGGTGACCCTGGAAGTCTGAGAAACTTGGCAAAGCTCAGGTCTTATTTTTCATTAACTTTGTTTTGTAATAATTCTACATTCACAGGAAGCTACAAAGACACTCAACTTTGATGCATCATATATAAAACACGGCTCAAGCTGCGACTACAATCTAGGTTCCAGTCAGTGCTTTCAGACCCGCCGATCTCATCCCTTCAGAGCCCCGCCCTAAGCCTTGGCCCCGCCCTAGCCACGCCCTAGCCACACCCCCTGGGCCGTTTGATGACAGAATTCTCGGAACTCCGGCTAGTAAAGTGGTTTGATCCGCACTGGGTCCTCAGTACAGGTCAATTAAAAATCTGAGTTTCTGGTGTTTAGTGAAGCGTAATAGAACACTTGGACTCAACTCCTCACAAAAATATCTGGAAGCAGGAGAAACCTTGGCAAGGGTTGCAAATTAAACCAGTATATATATGTGTGCATGTGTATATGGGTGTTATTTACAACAGTAAAGCTAACATTTGCTGAGAATTTACTATGTCCCAAGCACAATGCCAAGTGTTTTGTGTGCACTATCCCAGTTTATCGGTACAGCAACTCTTTCAGGTAGGAGCTATTACATCACTATTTTATAGATGAAACAGAGGAACAGAGAGGTTAAGTGACTTGCCCAGGGTCACACAGCTATTACGCAGAAGAACTGTAATCAAAATTCAGGTCAACCTGATTTTAGAGCCCCAGCTTTCACTTGCCTCTCTCTGCCTGTCCCGGAGGAACTTGAGAAGGATGTACATGCCTTGGGGTCAACGCTCAAGATCATGCTAGCTCCGGAGCTGGCCCTGCCCAAGAGGGACTGACTTTTCCCTCCTTGCTCTGATGGATGGGGATAGCGGGCAGGAGTGAAGGTGTGAAGGGGTGAAGCCAGAGGAGCCACCCCCAGGCAGAAGGGAGGCTGGAGGAGAGGTGAGAACACGTACCTCGGAAGCAGAAGGCATGATGCCGGGACAGTGGGTCCGGGAGGCCTGTCTGGTTGGGGTAAAGGTAGACCGTTCTCACGCCTGGCTTGTCTCCGCCACAGGAGGGCCTCGGGGTGACGATGGGGTAGCGGAGGCTGCCGTCGGACAGCCAGCCAGCATAGCACTTGTCCAGGCCCTGGCTCCAGGCGGCGTAGAGCTGGCCCGTGGAGGCCAGTGTGGCGTTGTGGGATTCACAGAATGCCAGGGCCTCCTCGAAGGTGAACTGCTCCGGGCGTGTGACAAAGAACACCTCCCCTGGGGGCAGAGGCAGGTGCAGGTGTGACCCTCATGTACACAGCCAGAGCAGTCTCAGCTCACCCAGGGGCCGGGGCAAGAGAATTGAAGCCAGTTGGTCACTCTACATGGAAACAGCCTCCCTCCTTCTCTGTTTTCTAGACTGCCCCGTCACACTTGGGCACCCCCCTCCTCTGCTAAGAGAGGCGTTCCCTTGGGCACCTTCCCTCCGACCCCCCTGTGCTCCCTACACCACAGCACTTAAGCATGGAGCACCCGAATGCTGTGGACCTGCAACCCCCACCCCCACCCTGGGGGCTCCTCGAGGGGAGGGGTGGGTCCTGTAGCCCCTCTTGGGGTTTTGGTCCCCACACCCAGAACTGTACCCAGCTGCTTGTCTGAACTGGGGGGAGGAGGTTCACATTTAGTGGACACCTACTGTACCGGGCCCTTCTCATACACATCTCATTTAATACTCACAGAAATCTCTGATATGAGGCACAATCAGCCCTATTTTATAGATGAGGAAACCGAGGCCCACAGAGGTTAAGTAACCTGCCCCAGGTCCCCAAAACAGGTGAGTGGCTATACCAAAATCTTTCTAGAATAATGCCAGCATTTCCAAAATTGGGTTCTATGGGATAGTAATTTGATGATTATAATTGAAACGAAAAGACGTGAAACGCAACAAAATAAAATGTCTGTGGTTGACTAAGCTTGGGCACTTGGCTAAGCACAGTTAAAGAGGTTTTTCTATTGCAGGACTTCTCAGAGGCTTTCATTTGTTCCAGGGCACTGAGATTCTCCAAGAGCCAGATGGTGGAGACCTCGCCTGCAATCCTGGGGGACCCATATGAACCATTCCGGAGGGAGAGAGGGAGCTTGGCCCGAGAGAGGGGCTGGGCCGGCCTTTCTGCCCCTGGGTGGGAAGAGAGCCGGGGGGATGGTAATTCCCCCTCCTCTTTGTGTCTCCCCATCAGCCCCCTGCCTGGCTGGGGCCCCAAATGCGAGAATGTGGCTTGTACCCTCGAGTCTGTCCACGTAGCAGTAGACATCATAGGTTTCTGACGGTGGCCGGACGCCGTAGGTCCTGACTCCCGGGCTGCTGTCTTTATCACCCACACATGGGGTTCGTGGGCTCACGATGGGGTATCTGCAAAGGAGGGCAGGAGGGGCACCTGAAAGCCTATTCCAGGGGCCGGGAGAGGCAGGGCCCGGGGTGAGGCTGGCAGGCCTCTTGGGACTCTGGCAGGGTGCATCTTCAGTGACAGCAGTCCCCTTATGTGGCAAGCTCCCCGTGTGGCTGAGGAAAGGGTCTGGAGGCCCCTGGGGGGATTCCTGGCTTCAGAAGAGAGCCGGTTGTATAGAAGGGCATTGGGTCAAGCTGGAGAGGACCCGGGCGGGGGGGCCTTGAGGAGAGATTCTCCCTCCCTGTTCCTTGGGGGTAAATGACCAAGGACTTAATGTCACCCGGGGCCCTTCGCCACCGACTCAGGATAATATGCCTTGGTTCTGGGGGAGAAATTAGGGGAGCAGCCATGGAGTCATGAATTCGTTCATTATTGCACAGTGTATTGGGTGCCCACTGTGCACTGGGTGCCGTGACAGGTTCTGGCTCCCCAAGCCCGACCCCTCACGGTTCTGGGCTGGAAGCGGGGCTGGGCTCATCCCTCACCTGACAGTCTGGTCTTGCAGCCAGCCAGCATCACACTGCTCGTAGCCTGCTTCATAGGCAGCCTGGAGCTGCTCCGGGGAGGCGATCACTGCCCCGGTGCGTAGGCAGGCCTGCTGAGCTTCCTCAAACGTCAGGGCGTAGCGGGCAGAGCCTGGCCGGTAGTGGAACACAACCCCTGGGTGGGGAGGGGAGGGAGAGAAGGAGAGACGAGGTAGGCTCAGGGCAGGGACTGGATACCAGCATGCCGGTGCCCATGGGGCGGGTCCTCATGGCTTTGAGGGCGTGGAGGGAGCTCTGGCTCCTTGAGGAGTGACTTCCCTTCACCCCCTCCTTCCTTTCCTGCTTCTGATCCTCTTCTCAACCAAGCTGGTTCCCTCCGCTTGTTCAAGCTGCTCCTGAACTCCATCTCCCTGAGAAAGCCTTTGATGACTCTTCTGCCCTGGGTGTCCCCAACCTTCCTCTTTGGGCCCCTCACTCCCAGACTGCTCATTTGTCCCTTTACCCTTTAAAACAAACGCATTTTTTTCTCATGACAAAAAGAATACACGTTCATTACAGAATATTCGGAAAATACAGAAAAGGCTAAGGAATACACCAACCATTAGCATTTCTTCCACTTGGCCCAGGGGCCAGGGGGTGGGCGGCCTCTCTGAAAGTGGCTGTGAGAGTTTTTGTGGGTGTGCACCAGGCACATTCTGGGGAGTGTCCTCATGGCTTTGGCCAGGTGCCCAAAGGGGCCCTGTCTTTGAGCCCCCCATTTACTCAGCCTTTCCTGTTGTATCCAGCCGCACACACACTTCCCTGGGTGATCGGCCAGGTTATATCGCAGCTGCAAATCCCACATCCTCTGTCCTGTGGCAGGTGCCCATCCGTCCATTGGCGCCTTCTCACATGGTGGCCAGTGGGGCTCTTCCCAGTCCCGGGCCAACCCTCAGACCCGGCCATTGTTGGCGTTACCCCCCGGAACTTCCAAACAATTTCTCCTTCCCAACGTATTGTGTTTCTCTGGGCAATTCAGGCTGAAATCCTGCTTGGTGGCATCATGTGTGTGATGGTGGAAGACAGTGACTATTTGCTCTTCCCCCAGGAGGGGACACCACCAAGGCCCTTAGGAAAGCCACCCCAGAATGTCCTTCTGGTTCTTGGATTGGAGTATGGGGAACAGCTGAGCTCTATGTGACATGACATCCAAAGTCTCCAGACATTCCTTAAACACCTGGAACACCATCATCCTAGATCAGGGGTTGGCCGACATTCTGGAAAGGGCCAGACAGGACACATTTCACTCTTCATGTGAAGAATGGTTTCTGTCACAACTACTCAACTCTGCCATGACAGTCCTAAATTAGCCACAGACATCACGTGGACAAATAGGTGTGGCTTTGGTCCAATCAAACGTTATTTGTGGACATTAAATCTTGAATGCTATATAATTTTCGTTATACGTCACAGAATATTAGAATATTATTCTTATTTTGACTTTGTGCCCCGGCTAACTAAAACTGTAAAACTATCCTTAGTTTGTGGGCCTTATAAAAATAGGTGGCGGGGCACCTGGGTGGCTCAGTTGGTTAAGCGTCTGACTTCGGCTCAGTTCATGATCTCCCAGTCTGGGAGTTCGAGCCCTGCATCAGGCTCTGTGCTGACAGCTCAGAGCCTGGAGCCTGCTTTGGATTCTGTGTCTCCGTCTCTCTCTGCCCCTCCCCTGCTCTCTCTCTCTCTCTCTCAAAGTAATAAAATAAAAAAACATTGAAAAAAATTTAAAAACAGGTGGCAAGCTGGATTTGGCCGCCGGAACTTGGTTTGCTGACTCCTGTCCTGGAAGGCCATTGCTGTGAGAAGCCCTGGGGTCACCTTTGTAGAAGTTCTCAAGTGGCTCTGTTCTTTGGGGGTGTCTGATGGGGCAAGAAGGACCCCTGGACAAAAGAGGCCCAGTTCTTTATTCGATTTCACCTAGACCCATGTGGCATCTTTACCTGCTTGACACATAGTCTGGTTTCTACCTATAACTTCATTCGAAGGAAATGCTCTGTGGCAAAAAAGCATGGAGGTCACCGCTCTGGCCCATCCCCCTTTTTTACAAACAAGGAGAACCGAGTCTGACAGGAGAAAGCCTCGGCCCAGGTCTCAAGTTAAGCTGAAGGTACATCCCTAAGGCCAAGTTCTTTCCACCTGCCCCTAGCCCCCACGCAGCCCCCTGAGGGGCGGGCACTTACCCCCTGGCAATCGTGGCCGCCCGGGAACCTCGGTGGCGCCTGGGACTGCGGTCACCTGCACGACATGGTCCTCGCTGGTGAAGGCGGTGAAGGCCAGGCCAGGCGTGGACTCCTCGGGGACACCCCAGGGCCTGGTGGCCTCTCCAGTCCTGTTCTCAGCCTCAGGGAAGGCAGTGGTCCCTACTTCGGGGACAAACGTGAAGGGCTCCTCGGGCTCCGGGATAGTGGGGGAGACGTCAAAGATGGGTTTCACAGTAAGGATCACGTTGCCTCGGGCTTCACCCTCGGTGACGTTTCGGGGCAGAGGCAGCTCCACATCAGGCCAGGTCACTGTCTGGATGGTGATGTCCTCCTCACCACCCACCCCGAAGAAGTTTTCTGGGATGTCCACAAAGTCTTCACCTGGGGCAGGGGGAAAGACCGGCTTTAGGGGCTCAGCCTGGGGCTGGCTTGAGGGAGACGGGCCTCGGATCCACCGGCTTCCCCCACCAGGGGAGGAAAACTCATGGTGCCTTGGCACCTTGCCGGACCCTTTGCAGGCGGCTTCAACTCTGCGCGCGCTCATTCTAGGAGGCCTTTCCATGTTGCAAAAGAACGCGACATCATCATAGCACGAGATATTGACCAAGCAGCTCACCGCTCAGAAAACCAGTCCAGCTCCAGGATTCGTTCTTGATCAACACCCATTGCCTCCTTACCTATCGTCCAGGTGCCTTGTTGACCATCTGACGTTGTAACTAGCCAATAGGACGTTGTAAATCAGTTACAAGGTGGAACTGGAAAACCTTGCCAAAGATGTGGGAGCTCACGAAACGGATAAAAGTGACATAAGGCACCTGCGTGTCTCTGTCGTGAGCAAACGAGGGTCTGGCAGAAACGACCAGCCCATAATTTAAGAAAGATGAAATCCACAAGGGTGCTACCACTTTGAAAAAGCTGCCAAGGATACTGAAAGGTTAAGAGAGGCTTTGGGGGAAATCCTCATTACTTTTGCAAAAATACCCATCTTCACGTAAGACCAGCTATGACGGTCAAACGTGAAGTGAGCTATGCCATCGCACCGTCATCAATTTTGTCATAAAGTGATGCAGCCCCATATTACTGGGGGTTTTTTCCCCCTCTAAGAATTAGCATGGGATTGTGATTCTAACCTCGACTGTGTGGACTATAAGAGAAAAATCTCATTTTTAAAGGTTTTAGTCTAAATTTTCAAAATAAATTGCCTGTCAAACCTCTCCCCCCGCACTCTTTTTAAGTGTGCGTCTTTTAAAGCACATTTTAAGTGTGCGTCTTTAAAAAGCCCGTCTTTTTAAGCACATTTGCTTTAAGAGGGTGGGTAACAGTGCCCGCCTGTGCGGCATGGTTCCAGGTCAGGGCCCCGCCACCTTCCCCGCAGACAGATGGGGAAGGCGAGGCTTTCCCCGGCCTCACAGTAAACGTTGGCAGGGCTGTGATTCAAATCTGAGAAAGCGCAGACTCTAAAGCTCGTGCTTTTAACCCTATTCTGAGCCGACGATGAGACAGGGCTGGATGCCGGTGCCTACAGTGGTTCTACGTGACTCTTCCAGGAGCTAGTGAAAACGGGAGTTGCTGGGGCCCCTGGGTGGCTCAGTCGGTTAAGATTCCGACTTCAGCTCAGGTCATGATCTCACAGTTCGTGAGTTGGAGCCCCGCATTGGATCCTCTGCCTCTCTCCTCCTCTCGCTCTTTTGTTCTTTCTCCCTCTAAGGAAGGAAGGAAGGAAGGAAGGAAGGAAAGAAAGAAAGAAAGAAAGAAAGAAAGAAAGAAAGAAAGAAAGGGGCGGGATTGCTGAAACATGAAGTTCAGGCACCCTGTGGCCCCTTGAGAAGGAGTAGAAACAAACCCCCATTCCAAGCCCCCCTCCTCTGGGCCCCAATTTCCGTGGCACGACCCCCCTCCCGGCCCCCAGTCCCCCCCCAGCCCCACCTGTGTAGCAGATGGCGTCGTAGCGGGATGAGGGGTCAGGGTAGCCCGTCTGGTTGGCATGCAGGTAGACGGTCCTCACGCCCAGCAGGTTGCCCCCGCAGTTGGGCCGGGCTTTGGAGATGGGGTAGCGCACACTGCGGTCGGCCAGCCAGCCAGCACTGCACATGTCCATGCCGCTCTGCCAGGCCAGGTAGAGCTGGCCCGTGGTGGCCAGCCGGGCGCCCAGCCGCCGACACTCATTGGCTGCCTCCTGGAAGGTGAACTTCTCCGGAGATGTCGCATAGAAGACCTCGCCTGCGAAGGACGGGGCCGGCAGAGTGAGGATCTCCCTCCCCGCTCCTGCCCTGCATCCCCAGCCAATCCATGTGGCTGCTAGGATCCCAAATCCTGCTCCAAATCATCCTTGCACGCACTCTGTTGTGGAACATCCTCCTCCCGGGGCATCTCTCCTACAAGTTAAGCACTGCCTATGCAAGCAATCCTTTACAAAACTTCCCATTCTGACGGGACAAGCAGGCATTGAACTCTGACCCTTAGAGCAGTGGTTCTCAAACTGGGGTCTCTAGCCTGCAGCATCCATAAGGGCATTAGTGGGGGCTTCTGAGCTCTTTTTACTATTTGCAAAAACCTAAGAAAGTTATGTGAGGGGGGTTAGGGGTGCGTGGTGGGCACCTGTTCTCGGGGAAGGTGCTGGCTGGCCCTGTTCAGGGGCAGCTCTGATGGGCAGTGCCCAAGAATGGGGACACAGCTGCTTGCTCCTTAATAGGCTTTGGGCCAAGGCATAAGAATGAGGAAAAGGAGCACAGAGGTGAGAAAGCGGGGGACTGTCCCTGCCTCCAATGAGTCAGGTTGTCAGGTCTTTTCCTGGGAGAAGCTGCGAGCTGGGTTGGGGCTGGGGCTGGGGGCAGCGGCTGCGGTCTGGAATGTCCAAAGGGGTGATGGGTACAGATGGGAGAAGAACTGTCATCCACATGCCTGGGTAACTTGGGAAGCTCTGACTGGGACCAAAATTAGCACCCTCTACAAAGCAGAGAAAGACTCCAGGTCCCTTCCCGCTATCCTCCAGGGCCCTCCAGAACCAGCCCACGGAGACTGCCTGGATGGGGCTGGGGGCCGGCGGCGGGGAAGCTGAGAAGGGGGGGGGGGCAGCCAGCTCTCCTGGGAACTACGTTTCTGTTCGGCCCACCCTGGAGCAGCCTGGGGTGTCCTTGGTGAGGGGGGCTGGGCTGGGCTGGTGCAGTGGACCTTGGGACGGTGACGGGCTGGTCCGAGCACTGAGTGGTGGGGCATCCTGGCTGGGAGGGGCGGTCCCAGGGGAGAGACAGAGACAAGCAATGTCGGGCCCAGTAGCGGTGCCAGACATTTGGCAGGTGCCTGGGGCCCCTGAGGCCCTTTCCCAAGTGGACAGTGAGGGGCCTGCAGGCCCTTTCCCTCCTTCCCATTCTCCCTGTGCATGGCAGAGGGGTTGAGTATGGGGTGCAGCTGGGCTAGAGCCCTGCCCCAGAGGAGGCCCGTGTGATCCCGAGTGTCAGTGGGGAGAAGGGCACCGGCAGGGGCTTTGGGGACGGGGGTGGGGCCTCACCTTCCATGTCTTCAGCGAAGCAGTACACATCATAGGTCTCATTGGTGTCTCGGATGCCGTATGTCCTCACGCCCGGAAACTCATCCTTGTCCCCATAACAGCCTTCCCTCGGAGTGTGGATGGGGTACCTGCCAGGAACCCAGAGTGGGGGCGTGACATTCAGGAAACAGAAGGGGCCTGTGGCCTGTGCCCTTGTACCCTCCCTCCGACGTGGGAGGAAACAGTGACTCACTGATGTGTTTGCCAGCATCTGCCCTGGGTACGTGGACCACATGTTTTTACAGTTTTTCCCAAGCTTTACCGAGATGCGTGTTTTCAGTTTGTGGTGACTACAGGCAGCCCCCTTTACCGAATATTTATCAGTACTGAACATATTGTATCAGGGGCCTGCAAACCTCTTCTGTAGAAAGGCTAGATGGTAAATATTTTAGGGCTTGCAGCCTCTGGGGTCTCAACTTGACCACTCAACCCTGCCACCGTGGTGTGAAACCACCACAGGGTTCCGACACAACTTTATGCACAGAAAAGAGGATGGTTGGATTCGGCCCGTGGGCTGTCCCTTGCTGACCCCTGCTTTGTATCATTTGGGTCTCACGTCAACCTAATGAGGCAAGTGCTATAAAGACTCCATTTTAGCCTGGAAGAAACTGGGGACCAGAGACGTTAAGCAATTTGTCCAACGTCACACAGCGGCTAAGTGTCAGAGCTGTGGTCTGAGCCCAGCTGTTTGTGAGCTGGGGATGTGGGCTCTTGGGCTACGTGAGGCCGCTGTCTCGTCTTGTTTTCCTTTTAGTGGGTGTTGTGTCCTAAAATCTCAAAGATTGCAAAGATGTTTTCCTTTGTTTTCCTCTGGAGGCTTTGTGGTTCTGGTTTTTCTTTCGAGAGCTGGGATCCATCGTGAATGGATGTCTCCTCTCGCCTGAACAGGATCGCTCTCACAGACTGAGATCCCTCGAGGGCAGAGCTCTGTCTGTCCTGCTGGGCTACCCATCCCTCAGCAGCTGTACTTGTAGGGGGGAAAATGTGCCAAAAAGCTCAATTTATATATGTCTTGCATTATTAAAAACAACAACAAAAATAAAGCAGCTAAAAAAAATACACGAAACACCAAAGTTAAAATTTTTTTTTTAACGTTTAATTATTTTTGAGACAGAGAGAGACAGAGCATGAACGGGGCAGGGTCCGAGAGAGAGGGAGACACAGAATCCAAAACAGGCTCCAGGCTCTGAGCCGTCAGCACAGAGCCCGATGCGGGGCTCGAACTCACGGACCGCGAGATCATGACCCGAGCCGGAGTCGGACGTTTAACTGACTGAACCACCCAGGCGCCCCGGAAACACCAAAGTTTAAAGGACCAGTGAAGACATCATGCCAAAGGGGAATGTGGGCAGAAAGGAGAATGATGTGTAATTTGCACGGAGAAAATGATCGTGTAGGGCAAAGCTGCTAGGATTTGGACCGGTCGTGGTGCCATGGGATTTCCACGAGCAGAACCCCCAGAGACCCCAGGACATGTCCTGGCTCCCTGGGAGCTCCCACATGAGCATGTCTGAGACGGATTGCCCTGGGCACATTTACCGTCTTGCAAATTACACTGTATATTCAAATGAGTACAATAACCCTCCCTTTTTTTTTTTAAAAAAAAAGTAAGGCACACAGGGGCGCCTGGATGGCTCAGTCGGTTGAGTGTCCAACTTTGGCTCAGGTCATGATCTCACAGTTTGTGGGTTCGAGCCCCACGTCGGGCTCTGTGCTGACGGCCCAGAACTTGGAGACTGCTTCGGATTCTGTCTCCCTCCCTCTCTCTGCCCCTCCCTCACTTGCATGCACGCTCTCTCTCTCCCTCTCAAAAATAAATAACATTAAAAACATTTTAAAAGTAAGGCACATAAAGGCCTTCTGTGGCAAGTTCTGTATTATTTTAGAATTCCTATCGGCTAATAAAAGTATTTCCACGGTAGCACTGGAGCTATCCAGAAAAGCACCTGATGAGCTTTCTGTTAACAAAATACCTGAGACCTTATTCTATCTTACCGCATAGGATAAACAGCCCCAAATCCGCCTGTTTCTGTGTAATGATAGACGTATTGTCACAGTCGGCCAAGGCACTTACTCCAGCCCCCACCGAGGCCGGCCGTGGTGTCGGGCTGGCACCAGCTCCGTGCCGGTCGGTGTTCCGGTCCATCGCCCGCCCCGCGGGTGGCCCCAGGGGGCTCACCTGACAGTCTGGTCGGCCAGCCAGCCGGCGTCGCACTGGTGGAAGCCGTCCTCGTAGGCAGCCTGCAGCTGTTCGGGTGTGGCGATGATGGCGCTGTTCTGCAGGCAGGCCCGCTGTGCCCTGTCAAAGTCCAGCGTGTAGCGTGTGGAGATAGCTCTGTAATGGAACACGATGCCTGCAAGACACGCGTGGGCGGGACAGCAAGTCAGGCACGGCCTCTGGCCATCGAAGACCTCGAAGAGTTGTGGCCGTGGTCCCTAAGGGGCCCGAGGGACATCTGCCCCGGGCCTCTAGCTGATGCCTAGACCTCCTCTCCACATTCGCACGTCAAAGACCTCGAAGAGTTGTGGCCATAGTCCCTAAGGGGCCTTAGGGACATCTGCCCCGGGCCTCTAGCTGATGCCTAGACCTCCTCTCCACATTTGCACGTGGCCCTCTTGCCTTTGCTGAAACACCTCCGGTAACAGGACCTCACTACCTCACAAGGTATCTTTTTTGAGTTTCTATAGTTCTGATAATCAGGAAGTTCTTTGAATTCAACTAAAATCTGCCTCCTTTTAATTTTTTCTTGGAACCCCATCTTTTCTCTGGGGAGAGGGACACTTAGAGCCCCATGTATCCTCAGCCCAGGGGCATCCTAGTGCGAGCCCTGTCCTCAAGCCAACCGAAAGGCCACAACCATTCCCTGTGGGCCATCGAGAGAAGGGAACCAGAGAGACTTCATCTTTTTCTTTGGCTTCTGGAACAGAATGGGGCTGGGGGAGGGAAAAGACACCTGGGTGAAGAGTCACTTCCAGGGAAACTTCAGGCAGGTCACTTAATCTCAGTTTACTAGTCTGTAAGATGGGGAGGAGCACAAGGTCCACTGAATCCTGGGATTGCTGTGCAACGCAAACTTTCATTTACAGGTGACTAGGGTTAGGATGTGTTTAAATCCCTCAAAGTCCAGAGAGAATGACAGTACCAGCTCCGTGTTATAGGGGCAGCAGCTGAAGCTTAACTGACTTGACTGAGGGAGGTGCAAGCTGGGGGTGGGGGGAAGCTGGGATCTGAAAACCAGCCTGTCTGGGTCCACTGCTGTGAGGATACTGTTCTGGCTCTTTCCCCAGGCGAAGCAGCATCCCCGTGGGAGGTCCTCACCTTTCACCACGACCTCCAGGGTAGCCTCGCTGTCCTCAATGCCGTGCATAACCTCACAGCGGTACATCCCAGAGTCATTGGAACGCAGGTTCTGGATTTCCAAGGTGGCGTCGCTGGGGATGGCCGGATAGTTGGGCAGCGAGACCTTGTCTTGGTAGGCACTGTTAACCCGCACCTGCCCTTCCGTGGCCACTAGCAACACTACCTCCTTCTCCTTGGAAATGCGACTCCACTTGATTCTCGGGGAGAGGGGGGTGGTGGAGGGGGCGGTGGTCACGGGGTGCATGGGGTCGATGAAGTAGCAGGGGATGGTGAGGGAGCTCCCCAGGAGGACCCGCAGGGGGGACGGTTCGGGGATGCTGACACTCAGCGAGTTGTCAGGGTCTGTGGGGGAGAGACAGAGCTGTTAGTGCCGAGAGAGGACCGCCCAGCCTCCCTGTCATTTTGGAAATGACAAAAGCCCGTGAGCGTGTCCGTATCTATGGTGGGGGCCGTTCCTGTGCCATCGGGAATTCCCGGGAAGCGTTGTTACACCTTTTCCAGAGCAGCGTTCCTCAAGCCCCCTGGTCTCTGTGCCACGAGACAGGAACTATGGAGCTGGAAACGGGCTGCAGAGGAGGGCAAGGAAAGCTCCAGAGCTGACAGCCTCCTCTCTGTTCCTCAAACTGGGGTACCCCGGGGGATGCCAAGCCATAAGACAAACAGGACCATCTTCCTGGAGTGACAGCTTGACTCAAAGATTTTTGGGGAAAAAAATCATGTTGGGTGGGGCAGGAAAAATTATTATGGGGAAGAAAAAAAAATCCACACAATGTTTAAAGCTCCGATGCGAAACTTCAAAGGCGTGTCCCAGCTGAGGGGGTCCACTTTGGACTCCATCCCCACTTTGCTGAGGGATAAGGCATTCTCTTCTGCTGTTTGGGAACGGGGGGGGGGGGGGTCGGACATTTACATATGTCTGCAAAGAATCAGACCGAGGTGGGGGTGGGGTGGGGGGGATGATCAGCTCCACAAAAACTCATGGAGAGTGTTAGTAGGGACCAAAATCCTGACCAAATCCTGTCAGAAATAAAAGATCCTCCTGGGACAGGAAAGAAACAGGTTTTGCAAAAATAGCACCTTTCATGGCATGTCATACACTTATGGCCCCCCCCCCCTTTTTTTTTCCAGGAGAGCCTACAGGTTGAAAATAAAAATCTTCCAGATATTTGTGGGTGGTAGACACACAACAGGGCAAGGAAGGGGGTGCCAGGAATGTTTGGGGTCCAGACCCAACCTTCTGATGTCCTGGGCAGCCACCACCAGGTCCTTCCACAAAAATCTCCCTCTGAGGGCTCAGCCCATGCCCCGTAACACAGCATGGTTTTAGCGCTGGCGGTTCTCTGGGGAGAGCTAAGAGTGACAGCAGTGTCCAACCCTGCAGTTTTTTTTTTTTTTTTAATTTTTTTTTCATCGTTTTTTTTTTTTATTTATTTTTGGGACAGAGAGAGACAGAGCATGAACGGGGGAGGGGCAGAGAGAGAGGGAGACACAGAATCGGAAACAGGCTCCAGGCTCCGAGCCATCAGCCCAGAGCCTGACGCGGGGCTCGAACTCACGGACTGCGAGATCGTGACCTGGCTGAAGTCGGACGCTTAACCGACTGCGCCACCCAGGCGCCCCCAACCCTGCAGTTTTTAAAGCTCTCAACCAACCCTAGGAACCGGTTTGCCTGTGTGGACAAACCACCCAGGTTACGGCCCGGGGCCGGGTATCTGTGGGTCCCAGAGAAGGAGTACAGATGGAGACCCATAGAGCCTGCGTATAAATATTTAAAAGTTATAAATCAAGGCCACAGATTGTTAAATAAAATCTGTTCTATCTTGCTATTGGACAATGATACCTTTCAAAAGGAGAAGCCAGACTCATATTTAGAATTCTTGGATTCCTTGGAGTTTGGGATTGGGTGGCCACGCAGGAGGCCGGCTTCTCTGCCACATCTCTGCCCCGTGAGGGCTCTGTGCTTACCCCAGCCCTCACGCCCCAGCTCCGTCCACACCCCATACAAACGGCCACCCCTTGACTCCTCCCACGGGCCTGGGGTAGCTCACACCAGGGGAATGGTCCCCCGTCTAGGAGGATGGGCCCAGAGGAGACACCTATGTGTCTCTGGAAGTGGCTTGGGTCCACTTGGGCAGGGAATTAGGGGCATCCTAGGTACCCAGTGTGGTCTAAAGGGGGAGCATAGATCTGTGTGGACACGTCTCATTGGCCCTACAGATTCCTCATCCTTTAAGGAGCACTGGGGCTGGAGGAGGGCCAGAGGAAGGCCTCTACAGTGCATGGCCCAGAGTAGGGGCCTCTCTGGCCTGGGTCTAAGGGAGATACAGCCCACTTTGGGGCAAACCCGTCCTGGGGTCAGTGGATAGTTTGTTCATTTGGTTTAGGGCCTGATGACCAGAAACCCACCTAGTGCCTGCCACATGAAAGAGACCATGGGGGGGGGGGGGTCTTCCCTGAGGATGGCTTGCCTAGATAAACAAAGACCTGTGTGATTTGTTGGTGGCTTCTTTCTGACCGCTTCTCAAGCAAGTTTCTCTTCTTTGATATCCCAGTTGATCCTCCCTTGCTGGCATTTTCTCTTTTGGCTTATGTATATCCTGCCTCTACCCCAAGCTCAGTATGTGGCAATTTGGGGTAAGGTCCACAGAGGGGAGACTGGGAAGATGGGCACCTGCCAGGAGCTCTCCCCCTCATGCTGTCTGTCCATCCTAGAGGGCAGCCGGGAGAAGCAGTACCCAAGCAAGGGCTCCTGGATGCACGCGTGTCGCCCTCATCCCTTGTGGTTAGCCTTGCCTTCGTTCAATAGGAAAGAGCCAGGGCCAGGAAAAGGCCAGGAAAAGGCCAGGAAAGGGGAAATCATAACCCTGGGAGTAGCAGCACTAAGTTCGGGACCCAGTACCCAGAATCCAGTCTTCAGTGCCTGCTGGATACATGAGACACGCACGGGAGTGTCCTCACCTGAAGCTTCTATTGCGCTGGCTGCTGTAATGACCCTCAGAGTCACAAACACCAAGAGTAAAGTGGTCATAGTTCACCTGGAAGAAGGGAGGCAGAGGAGTTAGGTTCAGCTACAGTGAGGTTAACGGTCACGTGGGCATAGGACGCAAGGTGATAAATTCCACGTGCAGGGATCTGAAATCACATCAAGATAAAGAGGCTACATGTGGTTGGAGGGATGCCTTCTGCAAGAATCCTCTTTTCACAAAGCCTTCACAGGTTTCTCGGTTTCATTGCACGTGGCAGGCTGGAACCCTCCTGTCTTTTCTTTCTTTTTTTTTTTTTTAATTTTTTTTTTCAACGTTTTTTATTTATTTTTGGGACAGAGAGAGACAGAGCATGAACAGGGGAGGGGCAGAGAGAGAGGGAGACACAGAATCGGAAACAGGCTCCAGGCTCCGAGCCATCAGCCCAGAGCCTGACGAGGGGCTCGAACTCACGGACCGCGAGATCGTGACCTGGCTGAAGTCAGACGCTTAACCGACTGCGCCATCCAGGCGCCCCCCTCCTGTCTTTTCTAGGCAACCTCCCATCTTCTAATCTGCAAAGGCTGATCTGGAAGGATCCCTGTGATGGGTGATTTTATATCAGCTTGACTGGGCCCTGGGGTCCTCAGGTATGTCTTCAAATATTATTCTGGGTGTGTCTGTGAGGGTGTTCTTGGGCGAGATGAGCATTTAAGTTGGTAGACTAAAGCAGATTGGCCTGTTAACATGGGTGGGCCTCATCCAATCAGTTGATGGTACGAATAAAACAAAAAGGCTGAACCTCCCCCAGGAGAGAGGGAGAATTCCTCTTCCCTGATGACCTTCAAACCGCCTTCAGACTTGAACCCAGACAGTGGCTCTTCCTGGGTCTCGAGTCTTCAGAGTCAGGCTAGAACGACACCCTGGTTCTCCTGGGCCCCCAGCTTGCCTGATACCTCTGTAATCATGTGAGCCAGGTCCTTCTAGTAAATCTCTTACTCTATGTATGCATACCTCCAGTTGCCTCTTCCTCTCTGGAGAACCCTGTTAGAATCCCTGAGAAATGAAATGAGTTAGCCAACCTCCCTGATGAAATCCAGACCTGTCACCAACTTCAAATTCAAGAACCTTGTGTGTTTAGGATGAAGGATGCTCCAAGCTTTCGTGCACAATTCAGGGGCCTGCTTCAAGCCAGGGGAAGGATGCCCACCCAGAGAGCTCTTGAGGAGGCTCAGGGATGGGCAGGTTAATAATGTAGGAGAGCAATGAGAGTCCGGGACCCCTGGAGCCCTCCTGCTGGCCTCAACAATGACTTCATGTGCATCAGAAAAACCTTCCTTTTCTGCTGGAGAACTGTCATGCCAAGTATACAGATATGTGACAATCACATCATAAAGGCATTCCCTGCACAATTGGGCTCTTGACTCCCAAGTGGACCATGCACAGACCCTCAAAAGACCCCATTAAATTTCTAAGAGGTCAGCCAGAGCAGTGGTTGTCAGCCTTGGCTGTGCACTGAAATCACCTGGGCGTCAGCCTGGTCTTCAGGCATTCAGAAGCTCCCAGATGCTTCTAATGTGCGGCCTAGATGAGCACCGTTGGTTAGAGGGTGTGCAGTCACACTGCGGAGGCCTGTGACTGGCACTCCCTGACATGTGCCTGACGATGTCCCTTGAGCTCTCCTGCGGGAGGGTCCTGTGCTGGGGCCCACCCTGCCCTCTCCGGTGTGGGAGCATTCAATTTTGGTTTGAGAAGTGTCTGCATCACAGATGCTCCTTGGGGAGGAGAGAGGCAGCCCTGGAGGGGGAGGGGGTGGAGGATCTGGAACTAAAGACAAGAATGGAGCTTCGGGGGGCTTTGGGAAGCTGGGGTGACGCCCCCGGGTTCTCTGCTGGGTCAGAGTCTGATGGCCCAGCAGGTGTCGCTGTTGGCTCAGTCACCATCAGCGGGGGGGCTCCTGGGCTGCCATCCCAGGAATGCCTGGGAGAGGGGCGGGCAGGGGACAGGACTCTGAGGAACCCTTTTGGGTGACCTGGCCTGTTCTTTTGAGTGACATTTCTTTCCATCACAATCTGTCATTCATGCCACATACGTTGGTCACCTGAGGGATGGAAGGGCTGTCTGTGTGGCCCTGCTGGGGGGACAGAGACGTATGCGTGAGGCACGTTTCCCTCCCACCATAGGAAGTCTGGAAAATGCCAGAGATCTAACAAGCAGCCCCTTGCTTCTCTCCTCAGGGACTTTTCTCCGATGTTGCCTTCAAAAAACGATCTCTGGGGTTCCAGGTGCTGGGACCATGAGGGGCCACTGAGTTGTGGGCACTCCTGTTCAGGCCCAGTATGACACCCCCGGCCCCACTGAGGCTAAAAGGGTAAGGTGTCCCCTCCGGTCTGGGGAGGGGGCTAGACTTGTGGGCTCCTCTCTTCCCAGAGCCTCAGGGATACTGTGTCCAGACACAGGGCCTGCCTGTTCTTCCCTCAGAACACCCTCCACTGGGAAATTTTGTGTGTTTTCGGAGGTGTGTTTCTTCCCAAACTCTGTGAACAAGACTGATATTGTCTGGGATGCAGTGCTTCTCTGTGGGGCTTGGGCCCGCTCTGTGTTTCTCCTTGGCCTCGACCAGGAATGAAAAGGGTGGAGGCTTGGGGTAGGGGTGGACTGGGCAGAGAAACTAATTTTATTTCTTCTTCTTCTTCTTCTTTTTTTTTTTAAAGACAAACTTTGGGCTAGAAACATCGCAATAAATATGCTCTTGTGTGTGTGTGTGTTTTCTCAGCTGTAAAGAAAATAGGGAGAAATTCCATTCTGTCTGGGTTCCAAGTGTCTCCAGGACTCACTGAGTCTTTCATGGGAGGAGGTGGGCACTGCCAGACGGTCAACAGGGAGGCCTTTCTCCATGGGAAGCAAAGCCAGGTGGAGGTGAGGGGGGAATGTGTGGCCGGGGCAGAGCAAGGGGACAGGGGCGTCAGAAAGGAAGGGGAAAGAGGAGTTTGGGGGAGCAGGAAGTGGGTGCTGGATGAAGGCCGGGGTGCGAGGGGTTCCGTGTGTGGTTGGGTTGGTCATCAAGGAGCTGGCTTCCTCGGGAGAGAAGTGCTAGGAGACCCGACAGGGGAAAGTAAGCTTAGCGGGGCTTTTAAACTGAGATGAGGGTGTGGGTGCGTGTGCGTGTGCGTGTAGATAGGGAAACCCTCCACCTCCTCATCAGCTAGCCTCTGTCACGTGGTCGGGTGCCAACCTGGCCGTGGCCTTAGCCTTTACTCCACCCGATTAAGACACTGGGTGGGCAGCTTACCCGCTTGCCTTGAATCTCTCTGTTCCCGCACCGTGCAGTGGAGACCCCCGGACCTGAGGCACACCCCGCTCCCCCCCAACCCAGGCCAGAGGTATCCAGTCCTGGTCCTGGCGTGGCCACCTCCTACTTTAATAACACAGGACCCACCCCCATGGCTGTTCCGAGACTGAGAGAGATAATGTGACAGTCAGGTTCCCTTTTGAGGGTGGGGGCCGTGTCTCCAGCTCGGAACTCAGTAGGCATCCGTCGGCACCACTGCCCCCCCACGTCCCTGGTGGCAGGACTGGGTGAGCCTCTCCAGATGTGTGGGCTGGAAGAGCACCCAGCGGCTGGGGCTTCACAGCCGTGACCTCCCTGCCAGGGATCCTGTCCACGTGCATCTGAGGCACGTGGTCTGCAGTCTCTAACTGAATAGGAGGTGCCCATTCACAAGGTGGCTCATGCCATGGCTGGGCAGCTGGGATGCCAAGCTGGAGTCTGAATGACCCACCCCCATTATACTTTCGACCCAGGAGCTCTACTCTCAGGGACCGCAATAAAAATGTCCACTCCTCTTGCAAGGGACTCATGCCAGATCTTCAGGGGTCCTGTCTTCTCCCACAGAGCTGCCCAGTTCTTTCAACTCTTCCTCATGTACCTTCCAGATCTCACCCTCCTTCCTGGAGCCACAGACGTTAGTGCATGTCAAGTTCAACTCCTTCATTTTACAGGTGAAGAAACAGAGGTCCAAAGAAGTTAAGGGATTTGCTCAAGGCCACATAGTAAGTTGAAGATGGAACCAGGGCCAGAACTAGGGGCGTGGTCATCATCATCCCATGTTGTAAGCTCTACAAGGCAGTGGCCACATCTGTCTTGTGCCTCCCTGTCTCCCCGGCCCCCAGCAGAGCACCCAGCCCAGAGAGAGGTCAATCAGGAAATATCTGCTGAATGAATGAATGAATAAATGGAGGCCTAAGCACCCTAGGCCTCTGAAGGAGGAGAAGGGGTGCTGGAGGCTAAGCATCTATGAGGGGCATGGCTTTTGGGGGTAGACCACTCCCATTTTGCATTCAGCACATCTCAGCTAGAGAGATACATACTGCTCGCTTGTGATGTACATGGCTGTGTTGATTCATGCCAGCGTCCCAATAATGGCATGTGACTTTGGGAAGGTCACAGCCCATGTGCAGCTCAGGGGTGTGACAAATAGGGTCTTCCCATCCCAGGGCCCCAGGGAGAACTACTGGGATGCCACAGCCAGCCTGCACTGGCTGGCCAGAGACAATTTTGGATATCTCTTCCCAACTCCGTTTTCAACGACATCACATTGGTAGCCAGAAATTGGTCATGATGGGAACATTTCTGGCACAGAAATGAGGGAACACTACAAACGGGGACTTCTGTCTTGCTCTCCCTTTTTGGGAGTGGGCTTATCAGCACACTACTGGAAGTAACTAATACTAGATAAAGAACAAGGCTGGTTCTCCTCTCACAACTGGGCTACAGCCAGGTTAGCACTTTCTTTTTTCTCCTATAGATGCTAGCTTTGCCTCATCATGCAGATCATGACCTCCTTAAGGATGAAAGACAAGTTTTAAGTTAAAAAAAAAAAAAGAATTCCCTCCGTGTTAACTCACACAGCGCTGGGAACAACAAAAATGATTTTCGATACTACTTATTGATGAACCAGTGGACATTGGAATTTGGTAGACTGATTGACCGGTAAGATTTGCCGGTAACTAAGCAGCTCTATGTCCGTGACTTAAGTCCTGAGGAACGGATTGAAAAGGACCAAGGTCACCCATTCCTCCAGCCACTGGCCTCCATCATATCACTTATTTGCAGGCTAATCTCACAACCATGTCTCTTGTTGTTCGTGGACAAGCCCCTTCCTACATCTGTGCATAACGGTATTGGCACGCGCACTTAACACTGGGATTTCAAACCCAGCATAGAGAAAGGGGCAGGAGTCCCACACCAAGGACACATCTAGCCAGAGTGACCCCGAATACACCTCCTAATTTTCCATATACTCTAACCGGACATGGTGGGAAGGTATGGAAAGGGGGAGCCAGGAAGCTGATTACAGTCCTAGCTCTGTCCTAACTCACGGGGGAACCCATGGAAGCCCTCAGTTTTCCCATCTGTAAACTGGAATCACAACGCAAGCTTCACCCCCATGAGAATTGTGAAGGTATTTTTTGTGCATGTGAATATTCTTTTTGTATTTCCTCCTCTTTCTCCGCTCTCCCTCTTCCTCCCATTCCTTAGTCTCTCTCTACCCGTGTCTTTTTCCATATCTTTGATTTCCTTTTTCCTATGTTGTTATTTGCTCTGCTGTCGCTGACGCATCTTAAATTCTTGACAACCATTCATGCAGGGTCGAGTCTGGGGGGCGGAGCGAGTTCCCAAGTGAGAGCCCTAACCCATTCTTGGACCATCCATCAGCAGGGAGGAGTCCTGCAGGTGTCCCCAGTCCTGGCTCTCCCTGTGCCCCCAGAAACCCAAGGAGGACTGGTTCCCGCAGCCCAACATGGCGGCTCCTCCCCAGAGCCTGTCAGGGAAGATGCTCGAGGAAGAAGGATGGCCGCTACACAAATCCACTTCTGCTTGCGGAACTGCAGGTGGTCCTTGCTAACTTCCTTCCAGGAATTTTCAGGTGGGTTTTTTAAAAGCTCTAATCAGAGGGTGCCTGCGTGGCTCAGTTGGTTGGGTGACTGGCTTTGGCTCAGGTCATGATCTCGCGGTTTGCGAGTTCAAGCCCCGCATCGGGCTGTAGGCTGACAGCTCAGAGCCTGGAGCCTTGCTTCAGATTCCGTGTCTCTCTACTCGAGCTCTGTCTCTCTGTCTCTCAATAATAAATAAACGTTAAAAAAAGTTCAGTGTTTTTTTTTTAGTTTTTAAAGTTTTTTTAAAATGTTTATTTATTATTGAGAGACAGAGAGACAGAAAATAAGCAGGGGAGGGGCAGAGAGAGAGGGAGACACAGGATCTGAAGCAGGCTCCAGGCTCTGGGAGTCCACACAGAGCCCGACATGGGGCTCAAACTCACCAGCTGCAAGATCGTGACCTGAGCCAAAGTCAGACGCTTAACTGACTGAGCCACCCAGGTGCCCCGACAGTAAAAACTGTTTTAATAAAAATTCAAAAGTAAAAAGCTCTAACCGAGCCATTCCTGATGAAACGGGTCTTGTCTCAGCCAGTGTACCTGCAAAAACATGAATATCACTTGGTGTAGCTGGATTCCCATCAGCCAACTCAGGAGGAAAGCCAGTAGAGCCCTCCCTTGAGCTGGGTCTTCTGGGTCTCTCTTACTGTCCCACTCTGCCATGGAGGACCCTGGCCTCTGGCAGCTGGAAGAGCTGGCCAACTCCTTGCTGCTTCCTGTGCTGCTGATCCCACAGGGGCAGGGACAGGGGAGCTAAGGGAAGGAAGCCCTTTCTGAACGTCAGCTTCAGAAATTAGCCCAAGGAGCTGTTTCTGCCAATGCCGATCGGTGGCCAACCTCACCGTCCTGACCAGGGGCCTAGCAGGATGCTGGTTCCACAATAAAAACAAATCTGCCCTCACTTTGCTGAAGGCATATGTGGTCTTGTAGGTGAAGGTCCTGCCTGTGGAGGGGGGTGGTGAGCACAACATGGAACAGAAAGGAGGAGACCCTGGTCAGGGCACGGAGCACATATAAGACTTTAGAAGACATCGATTTCTTTCCTCTCTGGCCTGTCTTGATTTCCTTCACCCACTGATAAATGTCCTTGCTAGTCATCACTGTTTGGCTCGGATCTGTCGTGACAAGAGATATGCTGTTCCTCATCTGCTCTCTGGGGTCTACTTTGAACACAGGCTCTTTGCAATATCCTAAAATGGCCTCTTCTCACATTTCTCAAATATGGGAAACCTATGGTATGGTATGGGAGAAGGTGGATACGTTAAGAATGCAACCTGAATTCACACCCTTGACCTATAACTTGCTATTCGGGTGAACTTGGGCAAGCGTCTTGGCATCTCTGGCCAGAAAGTCTATGGGTGAGGCCTCTGGAAATGGCTAACTTCCAGTCAGGAGGAGAGGCAGCGAATGACGTTCTAAACTTCCTCTTGTTCCTTCCAAATCACAAAACAGAAGTTTCTATGTCCCCCAGGGAGTCAGATCCTCTTGTGTGAGGTGACAGGAATGGGGAGGGAGGGAGCCTGTATCACGTTGGAAGCTTAGGTCAGAAGGGATGGCTAAGGCAAAGGGAAGCTTGGCCTATGTACGTCCTGGCAAAGCAGGATGAATGTCGTTGGAGTGAAAGCCAGCCCTCCGCCACGGCCTACAAGGCGTTACACGATCTGCCTCTGCTCCTGCTCATGCCACATCTCAGAGTTCTATTTCCAGCCATATTCTAGACGTTCCTTTTTTTTTTTCCCTAAGTTTTATTTATTTAAGTAATCTCTACACCCCATGTGGGGCTCAAGCTCATGACCCTGAGAGCAAGAGTTACAAGCTCTTCTGACTGAGCCAGCCAGGCGCCCCTCTAGCTGTTCCTTAAACACAAAGACTTGTTTCCTTGTAAGGGCTTTTGTAACTGCCCTTCCTTCTTTCTGGCACACGCTTGTGGATCTTTCCCTACCTGGCCACTTTTCAGCATTCCAGGCTCAGTCCCAATGTCCCTTCCCTGAGCGCCCTGTTCTCTCACCACCACCCAGTGCCTCCCTGATGTTGTTTATCGATATTATTATTATTGGAAATTAATGTCCTTTCTTGCTTATTCCCTGTTTCCCCTGCTGGAATATACACTCCGTGAGGGCAGGGACTTTTGTCTGGTTTGCTCACTGCTGTATTTCCAGTGCTAATGCCTGGCACGGTAGTAGGTAAACAAGAAATAGTCACTGAATAAATGAACGGATGGCTGTTAATGAATGGGCAATGCCCCTTCCGGATCAAGGTTGGGAGTGGAAGGCGTGGAAAGCTTAAGACTGATCGTAACTGTTGAATGTCACCTGATTGTACAGCATTCCCGCCTCCTCAGTCCTGGAGACTGCCAGAAGCCCTAGGAGAAAGGGCAGCTGTGAGCAGGGGCTGTCAGGGGAGTCTGGAGCATTCCCGTAGCCCATGGCAACATCCATACATGGCCCATGGAAACATCTGTTCATGCTCCTCTCCTGCTAGGAGGGGACCAAGAGTGGGGCAGGATGGCCAGGCAGGGAGTGGTGAGCGACTCCAGAGACAGCATCCAGGAACAAAACAGAACACGACAAAGGCTGTACTTCCAAGGCGCTGGGAGGGAGGCTGAGTCCAGGAGCTGAGAAGAAAGGCTGGCCATGGGTGGTGCTTCCTAAGGGTTGGGTGCCTGTGGCCACCCCGGCCCTGAAGCATATGCCTGGACAAGGGTGGGGGCACTTGAAGGCAGAATTCAGCTCAACACCACCAACCTTTCCCCGTTTTGCCCCCCTCTCCCCACTCTCCATTGCAAATTCCCAGGAAAACCAGTTTAAAGTGGAGGGGTACATGGCATGCTTATTGGTTCCTCTTCACTCACCCAGGGACATTTAGTTTTGCCCTGTTCTCTCTGTGGAAAAAAACCTAGGGTTTGGGCCCCGCCCCTTCCTGTTCTCAGCCTCCCCTTCCAGCCGGGCACTTAGAGGTTTTCTCTGCATTAATTTCAGACATTGTGTAAATATCGAACCTGGGATTTTGGAAAGGAGCGTCCTTCAGCCCAAACTTTCCATCAAGCACAAGCACCCTTTTTGGGGCAGGGATCCTGGGCCAAGAGCTGACTTCCCTCCGCGTGGTGCTGACCGCCAACCTGGCAGAACAGAGAGCTCCTTCCTGATGGGGTTTGGGAAAGGGGCTAGAGGACCCAGTGTGACTCCTCAGTGGCCTCCCTGACTGAGAATGGAGCCCAGGTTTCAAAAATGATCTTCGGTAGAGGTTTCTGGAAGCTGAGAGTCCTGTTGGAAATGTCTGCTTGTCAGAAAGGGCCATCAGGTGTTTGGGGTTAGAGTCGAGTCCCTGGGCAGGCAGAGGGCCAGATGCCTGGCAAGTGGCAGGCAGGACACGGGGAGCAGCTGACCCAACCCCTTAAACTTGTGGGACAGATGATCAGGTTCTATGAGTTTCGTTCCAGGGTCTAGTCAAGGGTAAGAAGGAAAATGGATTACTGGAGTCAAACCTCATTCTTTTGATTCTAGTTTGCATGCCTCGGTTCCAGGACTGGGAAAGACTCCTGGAGAACAGCCATTAACTCCTTTTGGGTCATGCTCCTCTTTGAGAGACAATGGGAGCTGTGGACACAGCTTTCAGGAGGGGACATTTAAGTTTTCTTGGGGGCCTTAGGGCACACTGGATAGTCTATGCTAACAATGTGACCTATGCGTCTTGGGTCATATGGTATCAACTTGACCTCTGGAGGTGCTGGAGATGAAGGTCAACCATTTGGGCAGTCAGCCACGTGACCACTCCCCGCCCCCCCCATAAAAACTCCGGACGCCGAGGCTCGGTGAGCTTCCCTGGTTGGCAGTGCTCCGTGTTGTGTCACCCTGTGTGCTGTCCACACGACTCCCCTGGGCGAACACAGCTGGTCACCCTGGGATGCCTTCCTACGGGCCTCTTTGCTTTGCTCATTGATCTGTATTCTTCTGCTAGAAAACACCAAAACCACAAGTAGAACAGCTCTGCTGACTTCTGAGCATCCTTCTAAAGAACTTACTGAATGAGAACGTGGTCTTGGAGACCTCCTGAAACTGCTCCTTCAGGTTAGCCCGTCCTGCCCAGCGTGGTTCAGGGTTGGCTGATGGGACAGTGGTCAAGACACCTTCAGCCCATGGCCATCCGTCACCCACACTGCTGTCCCTTCTTGGGGCATGTGCTCTGAAGAGCTGAGGATTCTTTTTTAGCTCTCCTGTGGAAGGTATAATTGCCTCTCATCTGGAAAAGCTCCAACCATTTCTTGCCTTACGTCCCTCCCTCCTTTCCTCTGTCAAACTCCCACCACAGGGAAACCTCTGTAGTAGGTGCTGAGGGGGATCTAAGGATGGGCCCGTGTGAATCCATGGGAGATAAGATGGATGGTGTGGGACGGGAGATACGATGTATGAATAAGCCTTACAATGACCGGAAGGGCTGCTCTCAATGAGAAAGTTCCAGAGCTAAGAAAATGCAGAAATCACTCCTGTTTGGAGGGCCTGGAGGGGCTTTGAAGAAGAGGTGACATTTGAGCTGAGCCTTGACAGACAAGACCCTATGGTAGAGGGAAAGGGCATTCTAGGAGGGAGAAAGGCATGAACAAAGGCATGGAGAAAGGAGTAGGATCCAAGTGGTACAGGATCAAATAAAGTCAGAAACAAGGCTGGGCCAGATTCTGAAGAACCTTCATAATTAGGCTAGTGAACCTGGCTTCATTTTGTAGGTGATAGGGAGGCTCTCGGGGGTTCAGGAAAGACCCGATCTGAGGTGCATCAGAAGGAAACTGAAGCTTCTGCTCCAGCTGTTGGCTGGCTATGCCTCTGTGAAGTCTCCCTGGTGCCCCATCATGACCAAGTTCACCCTCCTCCATGGGAGCAGGATCACACACGGCTTGCAGCATTTGTCCACCTCTGTGAGGACACCGCACCCACCAGGGCGCGGACCAGGCTCATTCTTCCTTGGGTCTCCCTCATGCCTGAGTGCCCACCACCACCATTTCCCCTAAATATTGCCACGTACTGAAAGTTGACCCCAGGCCAGCATGATGCCCAATAGCAGTCTGAACAAACGCATCATCTCCTTCAATGCTCACGATTGGGCCTGGGAGGGCACACTGCTGCTAGCGTCATTTTGGAATGGAGGGGACAGAGGCTCAGAGCAAGTCAATAACTTATCTCAAATCCCATAGCCAGGGAGTGGCAGGGGGCCAGGACTCAAGCCCAAGCGGGTCTAACTCCTCACCAGGGCTCTGCTTCCCACACAGATGCTGGCGATGGGGGCAGGTGTCGAGGATGGAGCCTGTCAGTTTATTCTCATCATCCGAACGAAGCCTTTGACAATCTACGGAACCAGCCTGAAAGCATGGATCCCATCAGCGGACATTTGCCGTGTGCCTGCTGCAAGAGTCCTCCCACGGGTCGGGTTAAGCCTCAGAGTTTGACTCAGAGCACCGTGGGGCTGCAGAGTAAGGCTGAAAACCCCAAAGAGCTTGCTCTCTGAGTCCCTCACAGACCCCCTCTGACTCTCAATTTGTTCCGGAATAGCTGGCGACGAGCTGTGAAGCAACTGACATAGGATGGGACACCTGGCCTTCTTTCCTCCCCTTCCAGCTGCCTCCGGCGTGTCCCTAGTCCTCGGCCAGCCTTTTCTGGCTGTGTGACTCTGCCCTGCAAGGCTGTCAGGATTACAGTGCCTAATAGCCTCCCGACAGGATGCCAGCGCAGCCGCCTTCCAGAAAACGCCTTCTAGGGACTCACTCTGTCTGCTGCCTCCCGGCTCCTCCCGCCAGTGTTTCGTGGCCTCACAAGAAAGCCACCTTTCCTTTTGTGTTGTTGTTGCTGCTGTTTTAAATTCTTTTAAAGGGAATTGTGGTGAAATACGCAAGCCACAAGATTCACCATCGTAACTATTCTGCGCGTATTTTACGGTGCTGTGACGTGAGGTACATTCACATTGTCACATTATTGTGCAACCCTCACCACCGTCTGCCAAACCGAAACTCTGTCCCCATTGGACAGTAACTCCTGTTTCCCCCTCCCCCAGTCCCCGGCAACCACCATTCTCCTTTCTGTCCCTATGAATTTGATGACTGTCCTTTTGACGAGGAAAATCAATATCCCTATGTAACCCACTATCTAGAGATTTCATGTGCTAGTCCAATTGGATAGATTCCACTTTTATTTTCCTGGAGTGCTTTATATATTCAAGGAGAACTTCGTGCACTCAGGGCCCTGCCAGGTACCACACTGCCTTCAGCATTTAGGGGAGCCTGCTTTGTCACGGGGGTGGGCTCCACAGCCACAGGAAGTGGAAATCAGGTATGATCAACATTTCCCTTGAAAATTTCTTCAGAGGGCGCCATGTTGGGGTCCCCTCGCACTCTTTCTAAATGAATCAAATACAATTGTCTTTTTCTATTTCTGGGCTGGGTTATTTTATTTATTTATTTTTTAATGTTTATTTATTTTTGAGAGAGAGAGAGAGAGAGACAGAGTGAGAGCAGAGAGAGAGGGAGACACAGAATCCGAAACAGGCTCCAGGCTCTGAGCTGTCAGCACAGAGCCCGATGTGGGGCTCGAACTCACAAAGGGTGAGATCATGACCTGAGCCGAAGTTGGACACTTTACTGACCGAGCCGCCCAGGTGCCCCTGTTTTTTAATTTTTTTAAAGTGGGCTTCACACTGGGTGTGAAACCCAACTCAGGGCTTGAACTCACAACTCTGAGATCAAGACCTGAGCTGAGATCAAGAGTCCGATGCTTGCTTAACCGACTGAGCCCCCCAGGTGCCCCTGGACTATTTCTTTATCTGAGCAGCAGATGAATTAATTGGCTTGTGAGAAGGGCTATCTTATGTGAGCAATACTTATTAAAACTATAAACATGCTTGGCTCTTCAAGAGGCCCATACCATGAGAGGCACAAGGGAAGTGAGGCCTTCTCTGGGAGAAGCAAATTTGAGTCTCTTGTCTCCGGCTTGCAGGGTACAGATGCTCCAGACCTGGGAGAGTCTGCAGACTTCCTCATGCTCCGAGCTGTCGGCACAGAGCCCGACGCGGGGCTCGAACGCACAGATCTCAAGATCATGACCTGAGCCGAAGGCGGATATTTAACCGACTGAGCCACCCAGGCACCTGCAGACTTCCTCACGGAAGCGTGCTCTCTCTCAGTAACTATCACTGCACGGTAGCTGAGCCTCATACCCATCTTAGCTTGGTAGAGCAGCAGTGCCTACCTTCCCTGCTGCAAGGAGGGTGGAAAAATCCACCCACAGCTGCACAGACAGCCGTCGTGCTGGGACAAGGCCTGGGGCTCTCTGCTTCATACTTAGTTTTCATTGCAGACATGGCTTTCTCCCACCGGGACCATGGGCTCTCCTCGAGGGCAGGGCAGACTTCCTCCGCCTTGTGTATTCCCCACTGTGTCCCATAGGCAGCCTGGCACATAGAATGTTCTAATTATGGAAAACCGCTTACTGACTTGCAAACGTGCTCACACGAAAAAGCAAACTGCAAAATGTTACGCAGAACACAACTCCATTCCCTTTTAGTGTGTGTCTATTCACGGGGCGGGGAAGACCCAAAAGATATACATAGATTTAACTCTGGTTATCTTTGGGTGTTAGGTTTATGGTAGATTTTTATTTTTTCCATTTTTGCGTGTTTATATTTCCTAAACTTTCTATGATGCCCTTTACTGTTTTTCAAAGGAATAGTGTTTCCAAAAATAAAATGAAATTTTATATGCTTAAAAAAAAAAATCTGCATTCAGGACAACCACAGGAGAAAATAAATTCCAGCCCTGGCAGGCCATTAGAACTGGAGCTTGTGTGTCAAAGCCAATAAACTCCCCAGTGACCAAGGTGATAGCCAGCAGGGGATGGGGGTGGGGAGGGAGTGGGGGTGGGGGTTGGAGGAGAGGAGAAAGTTCTCTATGTATTAAAACTCTGGGGAATGTACTGAGAGACAGTATTTTCTCCTGTTACAGTTAGGTGTTCAACAGACTCTGGGTCCAAGGTCTCTCCAGCTCATGACTCTCTCCCAAAGGTGGTCCTGTCTGTGAGCCAACGAATGCCCATGACGTTCACAGGCATGGCATGCCAGAATGAGCAGAACTTTATTGGACATACACCGTGATGGATGGGCCCCAGACTAGGCGACAATCCCCTTTGCTTCTCTTTGCCTGGGTCCAATCTGAGAAATTCACCTTCTCTCTACGCATGAAATAGCTGGAAACCATGAACTTTGGAATCAGACAGTCACGAGTTCGAATCCTGGCCCTATCGCTTATCAGTCGTGCCTCGGTTTCACCATTTACAAAATGGGGATAATCAGACCTACTTCATAGAGCTTCCTGCTGCTCCAGGTTATGTGACAACATTTAAATCCTTTCTACTCAACATGCCCAGTCTCTGCTTACATAAAAGCACTGATGAATCAGAGGACGTGTCATTTATTTAATTTGATAGAACTTCCCGTACATCTCAGAAATGAAGCCAAGTACAAAATACAGTAGCATGTCAATAAGGGTGTTATGGGTTGAACCAAGTTCCTCACCCCCCAAAAAGGATGTGGAAGCCTTAAGCCCCAGTCTGTGAATGTGACCTTATCTGGAAATAGGGTCTTTGCAGACGTAGTCATGTTAAGGTGAGGTCATTAGGATGGGTCCTGAATCCAGTACGACTGGCGTCCTCAGAAGAAGGGGAAACGGTGAGTGACGGCCCAGGCCTGCATGGCGAGTGTCATGTGACCACGGAGGCAGAGGCCAGAGTGAGACAAGGCGGGCCCAGGAATGCCAAAAACTGGCCGGGCTGTTACCTGAAGCTGGGAAGAGGCAAGGAAGGAGCCTCTTCTACATGTTTAAGAGGGAGCATGGCCCCGAAGAGACCTTGACTTTGGGCTTCTGGCTAGAAGTGAGACAATACATTTCTGTCATTTTAAGCCACCGGTTTGTGGTTCTTTGTGGTGCTTTGTTGTGGCAGCCCAGGAAACTAATACAATAGGTAACTTTTTTACTACTGCTACTACTACTCCTGAAAACACTTCTGAAAAAGGAGATTGCCAAACCTTACTTGGTAGTCAACCTCAGGATGATTTCGATTTCTTTCGAAAATTGTTTCTCATGTCTGACCTAAATCTTTCCTGCCTTTTTTTCTTAATGCTTATTTATTTTTGAGAGAGAGAGAGAAAACACATGAGCGGGGAAGGGGCAGAGAGAGAGAGAGCGGGGGAGAGAGAGAATCCCAAGCAGGCTCCACGCTGTTAGCTCAGAGCCCGACTCCAGGCTTGAACTTGTGAACTGTGAGATCACAACCTGAACTGAAACCGAGAGTCAGACACTTAACCGACTGAGCCGCCCAGGAGCCCCTCTCCTGCCTTTCTTTTCTCTGTGCCACTCAGGCGTCATGCCTTGGAATTGGTCTTTTTTTTATATATATATTTTATTTTTAAGTAATCTCTACACCCGATGTGGGACTCAGACTCACAACCCTGAGATCAAGAGTGACAGGCTCTACCAACTGAGCCAGCCAGGATCCCTGGGATTGCTTTTTTCTTTTCTTCTTCTTTTTTAAAATATTTATTTATTTTGAGAGAAAGAGTGAGCACGAGCAGGGGGAGGAGCAGAGACAGAGGGAGAGAGAGAACCCCAAGCAGGCTCTGCAAGTGTAGACCAGGATTATTATTATTTTTTTTAGTTTTGATTTATTTATTTGGAGAGCCAGAGAGAGAGAGAGAGCATGAGCAGGGGAGGGGCAGAGAGAGAGAGAGAGAGAGAGAGAGAATCCCAAGTAGGTTCCACATGCTGACAGCACGAAGCCCAATGCAGGGCTTGAACCCATGAACTGTGAGATCATGGCCTGAGCAGAAATCAAGAGTCAAACGCGTAACCAACTGAGCCATTCAGGTGCCTCACCAGGATTGTTCTTGATGGGTTTTTCTAGATCTTTCTCAACTGCCCTTTGAACCCAATATTTTTTTTAACTTTTTAAAAAAATGCTTATTTATTTATTTTGAGAGAGAGAGAGAGAGAGAGAGAGAGAATGTGAGCAGGGGAAGGACAGAGAGAGAAGGAGATGGAATCCCAAGCAGGCTCCACGTTGTCAGCACAGAGCTTGACTGCAAGGCTCGATCCCACAAACCGTGAGATCATGACCTGAGCTGAAATCAAGAGTCAGACGCTTAACCTACTGAGTGACCCAGGAGCCCCCTTTAAACTCAATCTTTGTGACTTTCTTGGTTTGGCTCCTTGACCCTGACGTCATCATCAGACCCTTCCATTTCCCTTTCTGTTCTCACTGATTGACAATGTGGCTCTCTGTATTCTAGGGAGCCAGGAGAGGGAGAAACCTATCCCAGATCCTGGTCTGGATTTTATTAACAAAAACCCAGAAGTGAAGGTTTCTTTGAGTTTTCTGGCCCATCGAGACTCAGAGCTTCTTTTCTCCTAGTGTCCACATAGGACCAAGAAAGGCTGACGTCTCAACAGAGGCACAACTGAGGCTGTTCAGCTGTCTTAACATGCTCAGAACCACCGAAGGTTCTCCCAGGACAGTTAGACTTCCTAGCTCCCCCAGTTCCAGGAGGAAAGGACAGGGCCTGGAGCAGGAGATCAGAGGGGCCAGAAGCGGCTCTTGGTCCTAGTATACCAGCCCCTCCCTCCCTCCTGAAAGCTGCCTGCCTCCTGAAAGCTGGTGGCAGTTAGAACACCTGAAAAGGAATCTCTTGCTTTGTAGGTGTGGTGCAGTCCCAAGGGGCAGCAGAAGGAATGGGTACGATCAGGGCTGTTGTGCAAAGCTGCAAGGGGCTGTGCGCTGCCCCGCTCCGGAGGGCATCCTACACATGGAACATAATGGAACAACACCCCCTGGAATGGTGTGGTGGGGGCCCCTCGGTACAACAGGGCTTGCTGCAGCTACCGGGGCTGGGGCGGGGGGGAGATTAGGGGACCTGCCCTGTTCCCCAGTTAGCTTCAGGGTGGCAAAAGCATAAGCCTCTTCTTGTATTCCCCACATCCCTCTGTGTTCCAAGTTTGCATGGCTGCCTTAAGAGCCTAAGTGGTCAGGGGCGCCTAGGTGGCTCAGTAGGTTTGGCATCTGACTTCACCTCGGGTCATGATCTCGCCGCTCGTGAGTTCGAGCCCCGCGTCGGACTCTGTGCTGACAGCTCAGAGCCTGGAGCCTCCTTTGGATTCTGGGTCTCCCTCTCTCTCTGCCCTCCCCTACTCATGCTCTGTCTCTCTCTCAAAAATAAATAAACATTAAAAAAAAAGAGCCTAAGTGGTCAGGAAAGGAGCTGAGGAACTTCAGGTTGGGCAAAAAGAGGCAGTCACATGACCACCCAACCCACGTTCTCAGATACCAGGAATGACCCGGGGATATTCACGATTAACATCAGTTACTGCTTCGAGGACACTTGCTCTGGGCCAGGTACCTCGGTTAACCTCTGTTATTTTATCTTCCCAACAAACTCAAGAGGTAAGAGACCGTATACCTGATTTACAGATATGGAAACTGAGACCAGTCAAATCTGGCAAGCTCCCACCACTGGTGAATTGGCCAAACTGGACCTTGAGCTCATCTGCCTGACTTCCACTCGTACAAGACAAGAGCCTGATGGATTCTTCTGGGAGTGCAAGTGCTACAATCAGGAAGGAGGCTGGGAATAAAACGTAGGCGACTATGTGTTGGACCCTCCATCGCAAAAGAAAGACAAGATTGGGCTGGAGGGAGATATGGAGGCCCACGGTGGGGAAGTCTGAGAGGACAGGAGCATAGGACAGCGGGGGGAGAGATGCCATTCAGCGTTCAGTGTGGATGGGGAAGGCTGAGAAAGGTTGCCCACTGAGATCTTCAGGGTCATGAAGACCCTGAACTCTGCCAGGCCAGGGAACCGTATCTCCGTCCTATCCCTGGTGTCTGGCCTGCCCCCTCCATGTCATAGGGAGCGCTGGGACACCGCAGCTTGGAAATGAAATGACAGAAGGCCCATGGCCCATGTTGGGTAGCCCAGTGATAGAACCTAAAAATATAAATTCATTCCTAAAAGCAGCTGCTCCCCCTTGATGTTCGAGTTATCATGAACTACTAAGGGAGGCCGGGGGCAGGGGGGAGGCGGGCATATGGAACGTGGCTTCTTCTCTCCTTAGCTGGATCCCATTGGTGGCCGTTCTGAGCCACGGCCAGCGGGAGATGGGGCTGCTGAGGTGGCCGGGATAGGTGGGGGCTGCTTTGGACAGAGCACTGGGAGTTAGGAAGTTGGGACCTAGTTCTAGCTCTGACACTATCCAGTGCCATATGCCCCTAGGCAGGACATATTAATTTAATTTTAATTCGAGAATAGTTACATATAGCGTTACGTTAGTTTCAGGTGCACAATATAGTGATTCGACACTTCCATACATCACCCGGTGCTCATCACGACAGGTTCCCTCCTTAATCCCCATCGCGGATTTTCCCCGTCCCCCACCTACCCTCTGGTGACCAGCAGTGTGTTCTCTGTAGTTAAGAGCCTGTTTCTTGGTTTGCCTCTCTTTTTCCCCTTGCTTGTTTTGTTTCTTAAATTCCACCTATGAGTGAGATCATATGGTATTTGTCTTTCTCTGATGGGCTTATTTCACTCAGCATTCTACCGGACATCCTCCTTTTCAGATGTCCGTTCTCTTATCTCTGACAAGAGTAGAAAGCCCCATAACAGTGGCTTCCAAAAGGCATAAAATCAGGGTCACTCTGATCAAATCTGACATGGGGACCCCTACAATCACTGCCACCTCTCTATTCACCCCTGTGGCCCCTGTGGGGTGTCGCAGACACCCCATCACCACTCTAGACTCTCTGGAGCACAGTTTGAAAAGTACTGAAGTCATTTGTCTGGTCAGCACACTTGTACTGAGCACCTACTGTGTGCTAAGCATTTTCTGGAGTCTCACAGCAAGATGATCCGGTCAGATCATCTGCATGATGTCTTGTGCAGCTTTTGGTTGGGTGGGGCTGGGGCGGGGGCAGACAACCTCCAAGAAAACCAACCAACCAGGACCTTTTAGACGGTGGTAAGCTGCAAAGACAGTGCAACTCAGGGCTGCTGGGACACGGTGTGTGTTCATCTTCTTTCAACTGGGTGGTCAAGAAAGGCCTCACGGACGAGGTCATATTTGGACCCGAATGACCAAGATGAGTCAACCTTGCAAAGCCAAGTGGGAAGAGCTTCAGGTGGGAGAGGCTAGGAGGCGAAAGGCCCTGCACTCAAGGCAGGAATTAAGTGGGATCTGCTGGAGGGTGGTGGGTGAGGGGAAGGTGAATCAGGATGCTGAGGGGGAAGGGGAGACAAGCGCCTGAGGGCCTCCGGGCCAAGGAAGGGGACTGGGCTTTATTCCAAGTGTGGAAGGTCTTCCGAGAGCTTCTGCCATCCCCAGAGGGCTGAGGAGGGATGTGCAAATCGCCTGATTGATTGCTGCAGGCATCTAAGGGTCGGTCACTCCACATTGCACTTGCAGTGACTAAGGAGGGGGCTGGACTAGTCACAGTTTTCCAGCCACTGAATGTTACTGGAGCCTTCCCTGGCATAGGTGAGTCTCACTGACCCCTGTGGGTAAGCCCCTGGGGCCCCTGGGCCACTGAGATGGCAGCTGGATTAGAGCAGACGGGAGGGGGGGGCAGGTGGGCAGGGGAAGAAGTAGGAGGTGAGGTCTAAGCCAGTGCTAGGTCTTTTCTTGGCTAATAAAGCTGCTTCCACCCCCAACCTAGCCCCACAGCACTCTTCTCCATCAGGACTGGGTGTGGAGACCCTTTATGCAGTCAGGTCCCCCCACACCAGGGAGACCCACTCTGCTAAAACATTAGCAAAGCAAGAAAAGCAGAAGTCACTGCGGGTTGGAAGGGGGAGTCCCAGAACGAGGCTGCTTCAAGGGGAATCAATGGCCCAGAGAAGGTGAAGCAGCCCCCTGATGAACTGTGTGGGGCTGGGTTGGGGGTGACACTCAAGGCTCTAGCGATGAGGACAGGGGACAGAGACAAGCATGCAGACACAGCTTTTCCTTGCTCAGCTCCAGGGGCCGGGAGTTCACTCCACAGGGGATGGAACGTCCATTATACTGGCGCCCCCTAGAGGCTCACAGCAAGTAGAGCACTGGCCCTCCAAGTCAGGCCGCTGGCCACTGGCCCTCGCGCTGGGAGGGGGCAGCCAGGCTCACAGCAAGAACGTGTCTGCAGGCAGGACTCTCCCATCCTCAAGGAGACCACACTGGGTGCTCCACCTCCCTCCCAGGTTTTTCAATCCGGGAAACAATGGAACTAAAATGGCCAGCCTTTAAAGAGAAGGTGGCAGGTATGAGGTGGAAAAAGGAGAGGGCGGGCACCGCTTTGCTCTGGGGGTGGAGACGGCTTGCTGGGTCAGTGACGGGTGTTTGAGATTTAAGTTTTTAAGTCCTCCCCATCTCTGTCTGCCCCTGGGGCCCTGGTGCAGCTGCCTCATTCCTGCTGCAGGATCAGCCCTGGCTGATTGCTTAAATCAGCATCTCTGTAGACCCTCAGTCCGCTCTAGGCAAGGAGAGCTCCCTGGCCAAATTCGGTGTAAGAAACTCTGGGAGATTTCCAATATCCACAAGCATACTGAGAATTCCTGCAGAAAAAGGGTGCATTTTGTTCTGTTTGACACTCAGGGATGAGACCCTTTTCCCAAGAAATGAGCATTGACCATCTCTGCAGGAAATGTTGTGGGTTCCACCGTGGGAACCCTGGCCTAGCTTCATCCTCCTCTAGGGACAAATGTACTTCAATCCAGGGTCAAGGACAACTATGTGAAGGAAGCAGGGCCCCTGTCTCAGGCAGGAGGGAGGAGACAGAGAAGCAGGCTTTGACCTTCTCATTCCCCTAAAGGACACACTGGGGGCAAACGCTGTAGTTCTGCCTGCAGGGGGGCGGGGGGAGGGCAGGTGACCCCCCAGAGGCAGGGCTACAAGGAGATGGCTTAGAACCAAATGCACCCAGAGGAACTGCTTTGGGCTTTACACGAAGGGTTCAGAAACTGGACTGCATTGGAATCACCCGGCGTGATTTTGCAAAGCACAGATTCCTCTCCTCCCCTCTCCTCCCCTCCCAAGCAGAATCTCATTTTTTCCAAAGCTTCTCAAATGCCTCCGATTCTAGGGACAGAGGCTACTTCTGATGATGGCACCCAGCTTCCCTTTGTCAGTCCCTTGTAAAGCTGACAAACATCCACTACATTCCTGAGTCATCCTAAAATCCAGGTGTTCTCCCGAGCCACCTGGAGCACCTGATGGAGGAGGGGAGTAGGGAGGGGAAGGTCAGGCCAAGGTCCAGGTTTGGTTGGGGAAAACCCCCTGGATGTGATCAAGGGCGGAGGCTGGGATCGGGAAGTCCAGGTGTTCTAAGGGAGCTGGGAGGCTGGGCTTCTCCTCGCCCTGGACATTTCTCCTATAGGAGCTTTCTTCCCCAGAGCAGCCCTGGAACCAGCAAGGGCTCAGGAGGTGCCGAGTCAGAAGGTGGCCCAAGGGTAGACAATGGGTGGCCCCAGGATGAAGTGTGTCCATAGTTGGGTTCTGGTGGGCACAGTGCTTCTGTGATCAGGTGCCTCCTTTTAGTTTGAATGTGACAGGTGACATGGAAGCAGCCCTGATGGGAGCCGTGGCTCTGCTGAGAGCAGCCCGAACTCCCTCTTTAGGACTCAGGTTCCTCATCTGCATAATGAAGGACATGGGTGATTTATTTAGGTGTCCCCTGGGTCCCTTTCTGATCTAATGCTTCAGGACTTAAAAACAGAGGCTCAGGGAAGCTTGGCAATTCCCACATCCACTCCTTTGGCTAGTGACTTTCAGTTAGGCCTTGATATATTGTAAGCTCCACTCCACGTGGTGGAGCAAAGGCCCTGTTGCACAGATGGGAAAATGGATGTGCCTGCACTGAGGTAAGTCTCCAGGTTCCTGATGCTGATTTGGATCAGCTTCTTTTCAGTAGCTTGGGCTTCCTCTGTTCTGATGTCTCCCCGTTACCCCCACTCCCAGTGGGGCTCCATCCTGGTGGCTGGCACAACTCCATTGCTGTAACTGCAGTACCCTCTAGAGGGCGCTGCTGTCGGTGCTGTAATCTGAGCCTGGTACCCACTGGGAACTACATAGGTCCTGGCTTCTTCAGGCTTGCTTGGGATGCAGGAGAGGCAAAGTGTGGGACAGCTTCTCTCAAGCATTGCAAGGAATTTATAGTGCGAGGGTCTGCTCATTCATTCATTCAACCAGGCTGCCTGTGTGTGCCAGGCACTGGATTAGGAACAGTGCACACCAGATAGAAAAGATTCCTGCTAGGGCTCCTGGGTGGCTCAGTCGGTTGAGCGTCCGACTTTGGCTCAGGTCATGATCTCACAATTCATGAGTTTGAGCCCCGCATCGGGCTCTGTGCTGACAGCTCAGAGCCTGGAGCCTGCTTCAGATTCTATGTCTCCCTCTCTCTCTCTCTCTGCCCCTCTTCCACTCACTCTCTCTCAAAAATAAATAAAGACATTAAAAAAATTAAGAAAAAAAAAAGAAAGAAAATATTCCTGCTTAGGCTTCATAGATGCCCCCCCCCCCCAACAAGGCACCTTCCTAGAAGTAACTTCTCCCTGGATCTTGCCCTGAGAAAGCAGGCCTTAGTGTCTCCATTTTACAGATTAGAAAACTGAGGCTCAGGGAGGCAAAGCAATTTGCCCACATCATGCAGCCAGTCAGTGCCCGGTTCAAGCGGCTTCAAGTCCAACGCTTCTCCCACTGCCCACACTGTAGGATGCACACATTGGCCTTCTCATTGGAGCAAGCCCCTCCCCCTGATTCTCACCCCTTGCTGGGAGCTGTGTGTGCAGGGGGGCGGGGAGGTGCTGCACACACAGCAGCCCCCCCCCACCCCCACCAACCAGAAGGCATTACTGTGGCAACCGTGCCCAAACAGCAACCTTGTTTGGCCTCGTGATCCCACGTCCACACCTGCTGATGCTGTAATTTTCCACAGTGGGACCTTGAAAAGCCTCAAAGATGATAACAGCAGTTGCTGTTTTATTGTAAGTCTACTTTGTGCCATGTCCTTTATTCGCTTTATCTTGAACTCTCTCAATCATCAGACAAGCCTCATTTCCCAGATGTGGAAACTGAGGCTCAGAGAGAACAAGTGACTTGACCAAGGGCACACAGCTGGGATTTCAACCTACATCTGGGCTACCAAGGTCCACGTTCTTTCTACTTTACCATTGTGGCCTGGCTTTTTTCTTTCTCTTGTTGTCTGCTCTTCACTGCCTGCCAAACCCTCCCTTCTTGCCCTCCTACCTCCAGTCTTCCTGCTGTCGCACACAGTTGGGCATAGTCTGGCCCAATAAGTAAATGGAGGTCAGGAGCAGGACTTCTCAGTCTTGGCACTACTGGCATTTTGGGCTGGAGAATTCCCTACCGGTAGGAGGAAAGTGCTGTCCTGTGCATTTTAAGATATTTAATAACATCCCTGGTCTCTGTCCACTAGATGCCAATACCATCACGCCTCCCCTGGGGTGACGACAAAAAATATCTCCACACAAGGCCAGATGTTCCCTGGGGAGCAAAACAGCTCCCCAGTTGAGAACCACTGCTTGATAGGAATGCGGGGTCAGGGTCAAGTTGATTATAGCCTGTCTTGCCCATTAGACCATGAGCAGCTGGAGGGCAGGGAGAGTGAATTCTCGACACACCCTTACTGCAACGCCTGTAGCACGTAGCAAGTGCTGCTGGAGGCAGAATGAATGAACGGTTTCCATGGACATGGTATGTTTCAGGATGAGGGCCCGATGGCCTACGTTCCCATCCAGATCCTTCTGGCCTGCTCTGGGCCGGCCTGGGTCGTGCACCTTCTCCTATCTGGGCCTCCATCCCCTTCGTGATCTCTTCCATGAGGGTCATCACAGGCCCTGAAGGCCCTGGATGTCCGTGGTCTGGGAACTTCCATGTTCCACCTCACAGGCCCAGAGTCGTGGGGCTGAGGGGGCGCCGTCTGCCAGGCTGGAGATTACACATCCGCCCAGTCCTGAGTTTCTCCTTCATACCCTTACCCCTCAAGTCAAATCAATCACAGACGGACGAGCAAGGCCTGCACCAAACAGACCTGACGCAGGAGAGGGGGCTCCTTTTTTGGGTGTGTGTCTTAAAAGGAAAAACATGTAACCTCAAAGGTAACCAAATATCCAAATCGTGATGGCCAGCATCGCACACCCCAAATCCACCGATTCATGAGTTTAACAAAAAGCTTCTTTAGGATACACTATAAGGCCATTGAGAGGGAGAAAAGTCGCCTCTCATATGTCCAGGCCAGCCCGCAGGGCCCGCCCTCCTAGTATGTTCGTGCGCGCGCGCGCGCACACACACACACACACACACACACACACACACACACACTCAGCCGCTTACAAGGAGGCTCTGAGTTTTTAAAAGTAAACTCCACGGTTTCCGTCCTTGCCCTGGATTCAACTTTTGAAAAAAGGAACCGTTTTCCCGTTTTCCCTACAAATGCCCCCTCTCTCTGGTCCTCCCTCTGCCTCACTCCAGCTCTCCCTCTAACCCCACCCCCCAGCTGCTCCTCCCCTGCAATGTTGACTCCATCTGCAACCACACCCAGGGGCCCAGACCTCCTCTCAGGACGGGTCTTGGGGGAGGAGAGTAGCCAGGGGAGATGCCATAGCCCCCCTTCACCCAAAAGAATGGGTAGAACAGAGCTTTCTCAAGGAAGGAGGGTAGCAGTGAAGCTCCTGTCAAGGCCCACAGCACGGCCAAGAGGCCGCCTGGTGACAGCAGAGAGGATGACTCCTGTCTCCAGATGTTCCCACAGATAGATCCCCTTTCCCAGGGCAGCCCATCGGCCCTGTCACCTTTCCTGCTCCACTTACAAGTAGGTCTGTCCTCCATGCATTGTTTCCTCTCTGATTCTGGACCCTCTGCCTTGAACTTGACTTTCACTCCTACCCCCAGCTTCCACCCCTTCCTGTCTCCACTCCCAAGATGCTTAACGGTCCAGTCCAGGTGTGAATATACGGGCACCTGCCGGCCGGAGCCACGAGGCCGGCATTTCTCAGAGACAGAAACGTTATCAGGATCAGTGTCTTTCCAACTTTTTTGACCACAACCCGCAGTAAGAAATACATCACATAAACATCAAATTTGTATATATTGTGTGTATATTATACACACATACACACTTAGAGAGGACTGCGAAATATATAACAGAAATAGAAGCTTCCAGAAACAATACTTATTGTTACTGCATGAGAGGCACTATGAGATTATTCTTTCCTATGTCATTACACCCCCCTAAACTGCCGATGGACACATTCTATGCTACATGTCCCTACAGGAGTAGAGACAGACTGAAAGTGAGACTCCAAGCAGGGGCCCGTGGGCCTCCCCTGGCTCAGCTGAGGCCCTCCCAATGCCCAACAAGAAGGGGCTTGGGAGGGACCAGGTTCTAGAAGGCATCATGAAAAAATTCCACACAAAAAGTTAGGACACACAGTCTTTTACGGTTTTAGAATATTCTAAATCAGTAATCTCCTGAGCTTACAGTTTGTGACCCCAAGGGGGCCTAGAAACCGTTAGAGGGGAGGAATTCAGGTTTCTGGTGCCTCCTGTGATCTGGGCAAGGACCTCTTCAAAGACCATGCAGCCAGTAAGTGGCTGAGTTGGGATGTGAACGCAGGTCTGCCTTGCCCGGCAGGCTTCCACCCTCACAGCTCTCCCCCACCAACTATCTTGGAGCTCTCTCTCTGACTGGGGAGTTGGACAATCTGTTCTGGGCATGTGGGGATGGAGGGTGCCCCACTCAGCATGCAGGGGTGTGGGTGAGAGGGGGCGCAGGGGTGAAATGTGTGCGTGGGTGTGAGAAGGGGCATGGAGTCAGGTGCGGCCCACACCAGACGGCACAGGGTCTCGCCACTCGAGCGCACAGAGACGCCTTGCAAATAACTAAGAATATTTCTGTCATTTCCCGCTCTGGATTCTTTACTCCTATATTGACCAGAGGGCTTTCAAATAATACAGAAAGAATCCTAACTTAAGTAGGATTTTCACGGACAATTCTAGGAAAAGAAAAATGGCTCCTGAATATTAAAATTAGTAGTTGTAATAATAGTGATACCAAATAGTTACTGAGGACTTGCCCCGTGGCAGGCACCGTGCTAAGTGCTTGTGTCATCACAGCTACCGTTAACTGAGGACCCGCTACGGGCCAGCACTGAGCACAGAGCCTGGCACCTAGGTGGCGCTCACTAGTTACCGGAGAATGAATGAAGGAACCAGGTGTTGCACGAGAAGCTGCACAGAAATACATCTAATTTAAACTCAAGCTCGATGTAACCTGAAACACGCCAGCATTTTCTTTGAGAGACATTTTCTTCCTTCTGATAATGCCTTCATCCGAAACTTTTTAAATCGGAGGGCTCTTTTCCTTCGGGGTAGAAACACCCGCCTCCTTCGGGTTTTCTCCCCCGTGGCCTTGGGGGTTTTCTCCCTGATGGCCCTTCCATTCCTGGGCAGTCTCTTCCAGGCTCAGTGACTGACACTGATCTACACCTCCTGAAACCACCGTGCCCAGGGGCACAGGCAATCCGATCGCCTCTTCTCCTTTGGCAACCCAGAGGCAAGGAAGGCACAAGAATAAGAGCCCAGACTTCCGAACTCTTAAATCAGGACAAGCAACTGACGAGGGCCTCAGAAAACCCGGGTTGGAGGAGTCCTGCCCTTCCGGTAAGTCATGGGTGACCTTTAGAAAGTCATCACATCTTTCTGGGTTCACTTTCTCTCCAATGTGTTTCCAAGGTCTGGGGTTCCCCTAGACTGTCAGATACCCACCCGCTTCATTGTCTGGGACCTGAAACACCACACTAACCCGCTCAGCTTTGCATCTTCCTTTATTCCTGGCCACCACCCCCACATAACAGGGACATATGCACCTATCGGAATGCTGGGACCTGGGCTCCTCAGTGGTGAGACCCTAGAAGAATCCTATCACAACCCTGCTCAGGACTGCAAGGAGTAGAATGATGGGAAAGTTTGGGTTGGGTCCCGTCTCCCAAGAGGAGGCGAACCCCCGCCCCACAGTTTGCTCTGGCCTAGAACACAGGTTCAGTTGACAACTGTCCACCCAACCCCAGGGATAGAAAGTCTCCACCATCACTGGCTTCAGAGGCAGAGGGACCCAGAGACAGCAAAACTGCCCATGGTCATGTGTCCTCATTTCCCCTCTTCTTCCTTGAGAGATGTCCCTTCTTGGTGGCATGTTCAGAGCTCGTCTCCCTTGCTGGCAGCTCAGTGGTCCGGTCCTGGGTTCTGCCAATCCCCCCCAGCTCTCCCCCACCCGTCTGGGCACCCTGCGACTCCTGGGGCAGGCCAAGTGGCCAAGCAAGTGGGACCAATGGGTTCGCGCAGCCTCTGCTTGGGCACCTGCTGCGTACCTGACACGCTGCCCGTGTCACTTCGTTTATCCCCCAGCCATCCTGCCAAAGAGCCTCCCCTTTCCCTCTAGGCAGAACAGGCCAAGGCTCAGAAAGATGAAGCAACTTCTCCAGCTCAAAAGTAGCACAGGGCATCTGAACCCCCGACTCGAAAGCGGCTGCTCTGTCAACCGGGGCTCGTTCCGGACCCTACGGCTTGAAAACACACGGGAGTTTGGAGTAAAAGCTCCCTGTCCTCTGGTCCTGAATTTCGGGGGGAGGGGGGGCGGCAGACGAGAGCCCCTCCTCACGCGTTCGTTTGCCCCCTTCACGCGGAGTCTGCAACAGCCGGAAAGTTTGCTCAACTGCACCGCGGACGCAACGGTCGGGAGCCCCCGGCGCACGCCTCCTCGGAGGGGAGACCGAGGCAGCGCAGCCCCCCCAGCCGCGGCTCCGCTGCCGGCTCGCCGGGCGCCCCGGAAGGGAAGGAGACAGTTACCTCGAAGAGTTGGACTCCCTTCCGCGAGAACTTCAGTGCCGCGCACCTGGCGAGGCAGCCGGGGGCTCCTGGGGCCGCGAGGCCCGGGTCTCGCTGCGCAGCGGAGGGAGACGCTCTGCGCGCGCGCCGCGCACCCCTCCGCCTGCCGGCGTCCTGTCCGCGGGTCCCCTCAGGCGGTGGCCGCCGCGGCGGCGGCGACTGGGTTGCGGAGTCCCGGCTGGCCGAGGAAAGGGCCACTGCAAGGTGCCCGGAGCCCCTGGCACCCGCGTCAGATGCCGGCCGGCGAGCGCGCGGAGAGAGAGACCTTGAGCGGCGTGGCGCGCGTCCTCAGCTCTGCGAGCCCCCTCTGGAGCGGCGGGGAGGTAGGTGGGCGGGCGGGCGGGCGGGCATGGCGCGCGGTGACACATACATAGGGGCGGGCGGGGGAGGGGAGGGAAACCCCACCCCCGCGGGACCCGAGGGGCGGCCGGCGGGGGAGGGGAGGGCGGAGGCGTCTGGAGCGCGCTGGACCCCGGCTCCGGACCGGCGCGCCGCTGGGGAAGCCGCCCGGGGCGCAGGGCGCGAGAGGAGCCGGCAGCTCCGGGGCCGGCGGGAGGCAGAGGCGCGGGAAGGGCTGCAATGCGGTCGGCGGCTCCGCAGTCAGAGGGGCCCCGGAGGACTGTGCCCGTGCCCTCACCCGCACCCGCGGTGGCCGGACGGGGCGCCCGGGCTCCCGGCGCGGGGTGTGCAGCCGACGCCCGGGGTGGGGGTGGGGTGGGGAGACGCGAGAGGGCAGGGTGCGCCCCCTGCTCCCCGGCCGCGATTTGGAAGGACCCTCGGGAGGAGCCGGCTGAAAGTTTTTGGGGATGGGGTGCGCCGGGATGGCAGGGAGGAGTGGGAGAGAAGGAGGTTAGGCGGCGGCGGGGAGGTGTGCCGGGGACCCGGAGCCTCGGGGCAAAAGGCTGAGGGTCTTCACAATCCCGGAGAGACCGAGGACATCTCCAACGAAGCAGGAGTTCTCCAGTACTTTTGTAGCTCCCGAGACCACCCTCCTTAAGAGTTTTGTTTCCAGGCAAGAGAGTAAAGGAACCAGCGGCGTTTGAACACCTTCTGTGAGCTAGTTGCTTAACATACATTCATATCTCACTTGATTTTCCCCAAACCCCGATGGGGTAAATATTAGGATTCCCTCACCCCCAAAAGATGTGAAAACTGAGGCTCAGAGAGTGATGGAGTTGGTGGGGTCCGAATTCAAATCCACAGTCATGCTCCCTCCGCTACACAAGCTGCTGGTTAGGCACAGAAATTTTGGGGGACCCGGGCTGGGCTGGTGGCCTTCGGGGTCCTTATGGAGGGAGCTGGTGGTGCTTGACGCTAAGGTTTAGTGGCCTCGGTCGGTGTGGTAGAAGCCGCTTGACTCCCTCACTGGGCATGGACTGAAGAACACGAAGTGGCATCTCTGTGGGCTGCCCGTTACAGAGATAATAGACTCAGCCTTTTCTTGATCCAAAGGCTCGGAAGTGGCTCCGTTTCCCCAGGGTGACAACTCTGGAATCGTGTGGGTATTTTGCTGGCCATCTCTGCTAGGGGGCAGGACTGGCCCTGGCCCAGCACATTCTCTTGTGCCTTCTCTGCTCAGGGCAGTGACGCCTGGGGAGGGCGTGGCTCCCACTCTACCCACTGGTCCCCGGGAGTTGTGGCTGAGGTGTTCCACTGGTGGGCACATCTTGGCTTCACTCCTTTTCTACCTGAGTCTGTTGTCTTCTCCCGGTCAGGTATCCAAGCTACAGAGCACCTTGGGCAGGGCTGGCTTGATAGTGATCAGAGCCCCTCAAGGGGAAATAGCATCTTGTCTCTCAGACAAGTGGGATGCAATCTTGTTACTGACTCCATTGCCTAGGCTAGTGGAAGTGACTCTTCCAGAAAAAAAAAAATCCTTAAAATTCCAACAGGAGGAGTCATGGGTTCTCATGCCAGGATTTGCCTGATACTCTAAGTGAGTACAAACCGCGCTCTCATCTGTAAAATGGGGTCATATCTGACTTACATCCCAGGGTTAGTGAAGGACAGTTCGGTTCAAGGACAAATATTAATTCGGTAATTAATCTTTGTAGTGAAGGGAGCGAATGCTTCTTGATCATCTAGTCTTGTAATGAGGCAGGGAAACATACAATGGGCACCGATTACGTGCCCACTGCTTGATACAGCAGCCTTTCAGGTGGATATTACTTCCATTTTATGCACTAAGAAACTGAGACTCACAGGCCACCCAGGTAGTGAATGAGTGTGGGTTGGCATAACTCCACACTGCTGCCCCTACAGGCTACAGAAAACCCAGGATGATTGAGAAGTGCTTGGACAATTCTAAAGACCATGTTCAGAAAATCAAAGGACATCAAGGTCAGAAAGCCCTCTGTGGCATATGGATGCTCCCCTGTTCAGTGCAGAGTCTGTTCCTTGTGTGGTATTTCTGATGCTGGTCACTCTTCCTCTGCTCAGATACTTTAATATTTGCTTAATGCCTTTTCCAGGCTGCCTGACCCTATCTGCTGTGGTGGGCAACCTTTAACCTCTGGCTGTCCAAGCGTGGTATCAGCTGGGGGCTTATTCGAAATGCAAAAATCGAAATGGAAAATGCCAAAGGCTTGCTCCAGACCTTCTGACTCAGAATCTGCATTTTAATAAGATCCCCCAGGTGTTTTATATGCCTTCTGAAGTTTAAGGGCCACTGTGCTGGTATCATTCAGCAGGTTCTACTCATTCAATCGCAAAATTACCAGCCGAGAGGATCTCAGAGCCCGGAAGGGCTCTTAGGGAACGTTGAGGACAGTGTCCTGACCGACTGGAACATTTACTCCACGTGAATATTGCCATGGATTTCACTCTCTTCTGAGGCCATGTCCCATTTTCATGTGATTCTAGTATTTAGGCAGCTCTTAGATTTCACAGAAGCACCTACTGGTCCCCATCACTATGGTTGAGCAATGAACATAACAGGCCCGTTTCCCCCTCTTGGCCCTGGCCCCCAGACCTCCTTCCACATGGTGGATGTTTTTGCATTTGTAACCAGCGATTTCACTGTTCTCACCCTCCCTCTCTTCTCCTTTAGGGCTGGGCTTTCTCACTTCACACTGTCCTTCCTCATCTCTCTCCATCAGTGGACTCCCACCTGCTCCCACCAATCTTCTCCCAGCAGGTCTGGACTTTCCTTGTCCTGTGTCAAGACCTAAACACAGACCTGTTAGTGTGCTCAACCCAGGGGAGAGCTCACCTCCTCTGACGGGGTGCTATGCTTCTGTTAATGCAGCCTACATTTATGTGCTTTTCTGGCAGTGTCATCGTGGCTCATTTTGAGCCTGCAGCCGACTGAGATCCCCTTTCCACATGTACTGCTATGGCCCAGTGTCTTCCCTGGTATAATGGGTTGTTCTAATCCAAGTGTGGGACTTTATCTTTGCTTCTCCTAAAAATTTCCCTAATAAGTTAAGCTCACGACTCCTGACCATCTTGGATCCTATTTCTTTCTTCTTTTTTTTTTTTTAATATAATTTATTGTCAAATTGGCTTACATACAATAGCCAGTGCTCATCCCAACAAGTGCCCTCCTCAACCTGGATCCTATTTCTATCAGTTTGTTTGCTGTTGTTCTTAGCAGCAGCTTTTCTGCAAAGCTGACTAGTGTCCCGCTTTTGTGTCTTCCCTTATCCTGGGGCTGAGTTCTAGAGCAGGCAGGATGCCATGCCCCATATTGCAATTATAATGGCTGTGTAATGCATCAACCCAAACCTTAGTGTCATGGCTCCATAAGGCAATTATAGGATGCCATGCTCCATACCGCAATTATAATGGCGGTGTAATGCATCAACCCAAACATTAGTGGCTTAAAACAATGATTGTTCATGGTTTCTGTGTGTCAGGACTTTGGGAGAAATATGGCCAGGCAGTTCTGCCTTGGGTTATCTCATGGGGTCGCAGTCGGATGTCAGCTGAAGGCTTGACTGGGGCTTGAGGGTCCAGGTCTAAGGCGGCTGGCAAGTCGGTGTTGGCTGTTGGCCAGTGGCCCCAGCTCTTCTCCTTCTGGCCTGCCAGTGGAGCTGCCTCATGGCATGGCACCCGGCTTCTGCCACAGCAAGTGACACAGGAGGCCAAGTGGACGCTGCAGTGGTCTGATGTCCTAGCTTTGGAAGTCATGCACTGCCACGTCCGCCATAGTCTATTGGTCACACGGGACCTGCCCTGGATTAGTGTGTGAGGGGACATACAAAGGTGTGAATACCAGGGGTTGGGGATTGCTGGGAAGCCTCTTGGAGGTTGGCTTCTACATTCCGGTAGACTGGCTCTTAGAGGACGGCCAGTCTCCCAGTCCACCTAAATGTGGCATCGAGACTGCTTGTTTCTGTCCCTTACGTGGGGACGCCACGCATGTACTTTGCTAAGTCCCAGCGCAGGGTGTTTGCAGAATTCCTCCGAAGCATCCTTCCAATATCCCTATACGAACAAGCGGTCTAGCCTGTTCTCTGGGACAACACCTCTGCCCCCATCTCTGCAGGACAGCCTTCAGCATCCCGCTCCTGATGGTGCCGCCAGAGATTATTGAGTTGCTGAGCTCTGTCACACTTTTGGTTGATATTGAAACTTGTGGACAGTTAAAACCATCAGGTTCCCTGTGTGTGCAATAACATTGGAAGTGAATCCCAGTTCTGGCACAGAGAATGAGGGCAAGTTTCTTAACCTCTCTGGATTTCTTTCTTTCTTTCTTTCTTTCTTTCTTTCTTTCTTTCTTTCTTTCTTTCTTTCTTTCTTTCTTTCTTTCTTTCTGTTTATTTTTGAGAGTGAGATAGAGGACCAGCAGGGGAGGGGCAGAGAGAGAGAGGGAGACACAGAATGTGAAGGAGGCTCCAGGCTCTGAGCTGTGAGCACAGAGCCCGATGTGGGGCTCAAACCCACAAACTGTGAGATCGTGACCTGAGCCGAAGTCAGGTGCTTAACCGACTGAGCCACCCAGGCACCCCTGGGGTTTCTCATCGGTGTAACGGAATTGTGTGGAATTGTAGGATTCGAATTAAGTGATGTCAGCACTTACGCAGTGATCTGGCTCCAGGAGCAAGATGGTGAAATTTCTTCCCTTTCTTCTCCGCTACAGTTTGATGTCCCTGAGTAAGTGTGTGCTGCTCTCTGGGTTTGTAAAAGAAACTAAAATCCTCACCTCCTTGTAGTGTGGCAATGATAAATACTATAGGCAATGTGTGTAGACAGATTGCGATCATTTCTGGAAGCAAAGGGCCATAGAATTAGGATATAGAAAAGCCTTCTCATTGCAGACCGAGGCGGGGCAGTGGTCTTCTGAGAATTAGTAGAACATTCAAAAAGTGCTGTCTTATTTCTTTAATACTGTTCAAGTGACAAACTCAGAGGAAAGTGTTCTAATAATAAAGAACATGGGGTAAGTTAATGAAACACTTACAATTCCCCACAGGTCCGTATGGAATAATGACGTTCAGTAACACGAAAGTGCTGTGTCACTTAAGACAAAGATATTGAAGGGCACGTTTAAGGAAACACTCAGTTCTTGAAGACTAAGTTTGATTTTTCCCCCCCTGAATTTATAGCGGATTCTATTTTCAGTGAAACCCTGCCATTTATAAAAGAGGAAATTATGGCAGCGTTTTACTCATGACTCACTAGTGTTTTTATCATTGAGACTACGCAGGGGACGACACTGGCGGGGGCGGGGGGGGACCGTGTTGGTGTACAGAATCAGCATCAGCCACACACCTGGGGTCAGAGGAGAGGTAGAAGGATCCTTCCCCCCGATGGCCTCAGCCCCTGCAGCTCCTAGAAGCCTGCTCACCTTCTCTGTCCCCAACCCTGAATCCTAAGGGACTCCCTCCCACACCTGGAGCCCATCTCTTTCTCTTATTCTCGCCACTGGGGTCTTTTGGGACTGCCTGCCCCGCCCTTCTTGTCACATTGTGCTTGATGATTTTATTTTCTTTCCTTGATAGACATCGGATCATTCCGAAGTTTGATGCAAACTTCATCCGCATGTTTTGCCCATTACAGTAGAGATAGCAAAATACATGCCTATTAAATGAACAAATATGGCATCCCACAGTCGCTTGCTAGAGATGAAATGTAAGAGGTACAGAAAACGTCTCCATAGTTTGAAAATCATCTGTTAAAACACGGGCATGGCTTTTCCCCAGGAAACCTGGCACTTATTTGATGCAAAATCCTGGGGAATAGTTATCTTGACATGTTAGCTGTTGCTGTTGATCTGGGTTTTTTTTTTTTTTTAAGTTTATTTATTTATTTTGAGAGAGACAGAGCTAGCACGAGTGGGGGAGGGGCGGGGAGAGAGGGAAAGAGAATCCCAAGCAGAGAACCCCTCCCTCCCTCTCTCACCTCCCCCTCCCTTCCTCCCTTCCTCTGTCCCTTCTGTCTCCCTCCCTTCCCTCTTTCCTTCCTTTTCTTTTATCGTGGTAAAATATGCATATACCTTTATTATTGTGGTAAAATCTACATAACACAAAGTCAATCATTTTAACCATTTTAAGTGTGTAGTTCAGTGGCATGAAATACATTCACAGTGTTCTACAATCATCACCACCATTTGTCTCCAGAGTCTTTTCATCTCTCCAGACTGAAACTCTGCACCCCTTAAACACTAACTCCCCATCCCCTGACCCCCTCAGCCTCTGGCAACCACCATTTGACTTCCTGTCTCCATGAATTTAACTACTCTAGGTACTCGACATAAGTGGAATCATACAGTATTTATGTGCTTTATTGACTGGCTTATTCACGTAGCATAATGTCGTCAAGGTTCATACAAATTAGAGCGTGTGTTGGAATTGTCTTTATTTTGCAGTAACATTTGTTGAGCACTTACTATGTGCCAGACCCTGTGCTAAGTGCTTCATCAAGCCTCAGACTCTATGAAGTCTCATGAACTTCATCTCACTGATGAAGAGACTGGGAACAGCGACGCTCAGCCCAAGTTCACGTCATTGCTAAATGGAACCAAGCATCTAACCTAGGCCACCTGGCTTTGGAGCCCTCATACTTAAAAACAAAAAAACTTTTACTAGTGACTATTTATTGATCACCTGCTATGTGCCAGATATTAAGCTAGGCATTGTATCCATGTTTTTTCCTCCCTCCCTTTCTTTTGATACAAAATTTGCATAGAATAAAGTGCATCTTAAGCATACAACTTGATGAATTTTTAACACACATAGACACCTTTGTAATCACAATGAAGTCAAGATACAGAAATTTCCAGCTCCCCAGAAGTTTCCCTTGTGCCCCTTCTCTTTGGTGCACTTCACCCAGGGAGGCCATTATTCTGACCTCACTAAACCGGTGTTGTCTATTTTGTTGTTGTCTTTTATGTAATTTTAGAGAGGGCACCTTGGTAGCTTAGTCAAACATTCCAGCTTCAGCTCAGGTCATGATCTCACGGCTTGTGGGTTTGAGCCCCTCATCGGGCTCTGTGCTCACAGCTCAGAGCCTGGCGCCTGTTTTGGATTCTGTCTCCCTCTCTCTCTGCCCCTCCCCTGCTTGCGCTCTTTCTCTTTCTCTCCCCCCCACAAAAATAAACATTAAAAAAATTTTTAGAGAGCATGAGTGAGAGAGTGCACAAGCTGGGGAGAGGGGCAGTGGGAGAGAAAGAGAATCTCAAGCACGCTCCATGCTCAGTGCAGTCTATGCGGGACTCGATTGCACAAACCGAGAGGTCATGACCTGAGCCGAAATCAAGAGTCAGAGGCTCAACTGACTGAGCCCCACAGGTGCCCTAGTTTTGTCTGTTCTTGAACTTGATAGAAATATTATTATCCTGTGAGTCCCCCTTTGTCTCCGGCTTCTTTCACTCAAGCTGGAGACAAACTGGAGAGCGTATGCCCCATCCCAGGGGACAGCCACTACGGTGGAAAAATCAGCGACGTTGGATCTTGGGGGAAAGGGAGAAGCAAGAGGCAGGAATGGCTTCAAACTTTTGAACCTTATGCCTGGGAGATGGGGAGTCCCTGTGACAGCAGCCAGGGAGTCAGGAAGAGTAGCTGGCTTGGGAGAAAGACAGCAAGTTCCGTGGTAGACAGTTGTGTGTTCAGACGGGGTTGGAGGGACATTCGGTGGAGGTGGCCAGCAGGCTGAGAGAACTGTGGGCCTGGGAATTGGGGAAATGCTCGGCCTGAGATTCCGCACATATAAAAGCAGGGAACATTGAATTCTATCCAACAAATGCTAAAATAGACTTTAATTGCATGCTGTAACCGTTGAAGGGAGAATGAAGAAGGGCAGAAAAGATGGAAGAAGACGGGCTGTTGGATAGAAATGCAAGAATGCTGAAACAGAGACATCCAGAAGTACAGAGAATGCCAGAGACCCTGACACGCTCAAGGAAAAGTGATACATAGAAGGGGGTTCTAGAGACACAGAAACATGGACAAGTGTGGAGCAGTGAACTTTCACGAAACATAGAGCTATGGTCTAGATGCATAACCATTTCATCCTGTGCCTGTTAGGACTCTGTGGCTAATGACTTTTAAAAACTGTTGCATTTTTGCTGCCCGGGGTACAGATGAGGCTCGTGCCTCTTGGCATGTATCCCTAGGCACAAAGAAAGGAGATAAACAGTTCTGATCTTCTTATACACGCTGGCCAGGTCGCACCACCGGGCCCACCTTGGTTTCAGATCAGGTCAGAAGTCCAGCCCTCCAAAGGTCACCCCAGCCTTCCTGAGCGTCCCTGGCTCAATAAGGGCTCTGGCCAGCTTGAGCTAGAAGTTCTCTGGAGAGCTGTCCCAGAGCCAGTTTAACCTTTGAAAGGTGAAGAAGAGAAAAGAGGGTGAACTGCATTCAGTGCATGTGTGTGGGTGTCACCTCATTGTTACTTCTGGCCTCCTGTTTTCTCCAGTTGATGGCATAGGGTCAGGGAGTCCCAGCCATGTGCCTACAGAGTAAAGCATTCGACCAGGTCCTAATTTGTGTGTGTGTCAAAGAAATAGCAGCCATACGGCTCCCAAAGGGACACTTAACAATTTAAGTAGGAAACAGAAAATTGTCAAATTAGAGCAATTTAAAGCCCTGACAAAAAATACGGCTATATGAGAAAAATCAATACTGAGTGCAACTCACTGATCAAGAGGAGATAGAAAGCAGATAATTGAGTGACGGAATGATTAGGCCCGAGAGGGGGTTAAGCAGGTGAGGGTAGGAGGGCAGGAAAGTCTATGAATTAATTAGGGAGCAAATAGGGGCACCTGGGTGGCTCAGTCGGTTGAGCATCCGACTTGGGCTCAGGTCATGATCTTGCAGTTCGTGGGTTCGAGCCTCGCGTTGGGCTCTGTGCTGACAGCTCAGAGCCTGAAACCTGCTTCGGATTCTGTGTCTCTCTCGCTCTCTGTCCCTCCCCCGCTCACACTCTGTCTCTCTCTGTCTCTGAAAAATGAATAAATGTTAAAAAAAAAATTTTTTTTAAATTAGGGGGCAAATAAACAGAAATTACGCTGGAGGGCAGAAGGACTTCCCCCTAGCGCCCCCACCCCTCCAACTTGAAAATTGGTTGTTCCCTGTGCCCAGGTGAGCTGGGTCCCGCTGCCTGCCCAAATCTCACAGTCCAGCGTCTCTCTCCCCATCCCAGCCCCTCTGCGTGCCTTGGTTGGAAACGTGGCTTTTCCAGAGTCAAAAACCAGAACACAAGGCACCTATTCACCCCGCTGGGTTTGAAAATTTTCTCCGAAATTCCTTTAACTGCAAACACCTTCTCCCAAGTACACTGTGCATCTTTTCAAATTTCAGACATAAACAGCGTCCCGGCCCCGCCTGGCAACCCCCTCTCACTCTCCTGATAAAAATAGAAAGGGCTGAGGTGGGGAAAGTTGTGGGTACAGTGGGGGTTTTGTGGATCAGCTGTTTGCATGGGTGTTCCTGACCCTCTCTGCCTATTCTGGGGAGGGGTGTCTCTCAGGGGAGCTTCAAGCTGGATTCTCGGGGGATTTGTCATCCCTGGCACCTTGGCCCCTTCCATTCTGGGCCCGAGACACATCTCTGCGGTCGTGTGTTTAACTGTGTCCCGGGGAGAAGCACGTTTACCTGTGGTTACTGGCGTGGTTGTGGGGGATGGAAACAGTGGCGGGAAAGAAGCGCGGGGAAGCAGTTCGTCTCCAGAAGCCATTGGCATGGAAACTGTCACGAGACACCCAATTGCACATGGCGGAGCCGTGGGCATGGCGTGACCTTAAGCCCAGACGGGCACGCTGACCCCGTGAACCTGCGAAGGGCTTTTGGAGGTAACAAGGTGTTCCTTGTGCAGCTGGCCCCTGCCTCGCGGGACGGGGTGAGTGAGGCGTGCAGGGTGAATTGGCCAGTTCGCTGAGCGAGGGCTTAGGGGACCCGTTCTAGTTCAGGTGCACCATTTACCAGCGCCCTTGAGCCTCAGTGACCTCCTCGGCAAAAGATCCTGCTGCTTCTCTGCCTCTAATCCGCCTACAACCACCCGGCGGCTTCTGGTTGCACTCAGGGCACCGTGGCCGGTAGGGCCTGAATGGCCTGGCCCCTACCTCTCCCACCTCCCCTCCTCACCCCCACAGGGCTCCCTTACACTTGCTGTGAACGGTCTGACCCCCTCTCCCCTTTGGATCATGCTTTCAGTATCAGGGAGGACTTTGCTGACCACCCCGGCTTCTCTGCCTCCCTCGGTCTCTCCTCCGGCACCTGGTCCCTCCCTTGTTAGCCGGGACCACGGCTCCCTGGTGTATATTTTGATCTGTTTACTTGTGCCGTGTCTGCTGACCTCTGTTCCTGGACTGTGACCTTCATGAGGGTGGAGATGTGTGTCCCCAGCTCCCACCACAGTGTAGCACGTGCAGCTTCTCAGTCAATATTTGTTGAATGAACGAATAGGTCTGTTTTGTTCTCCTGTGTATCTCCTGTGTCTGGCACACTCAGATGTTCTGTAAGTGAGTCACAGCAGCTCACATGCGTGGAGCACTCTGAGCTAGACGTTGTTCTCAGCACTTTCTGTGTAGCAACTCAGTCAGTAGCCATAGCGATCTTATTTGTTAATGGCCATCTCATGTTATTCCTGGTTGACGAAAGAAAGGGAAGGAGAAAGGGAAAGGGAGGAAAAAGAAAAGGAAAGAAGAGAAGAGAAAGGAAAGGAAAAAGAGAGGAAAGGAGAGGAAAGGAAAGGAAAAGGAAAAGAAAATAAGGACCAGAGAGGTCAAGCACCATGTCACTGATCACACAGCACGTGAACGGTGGAGCAGGTTCAATGGCGGAGCCTGTGCCCTAACCTCTCAGCATGAACGAATGAGTGAAGAATGACTAGCTCATCGCAAAGGTTCAGAAACATTCATTTATTCCCCCCTCCCTACCCGCTTGATTGAAAGGGTAAAATTGGGTCTATATAAGACAACAAAGATGCAATCAAATGTACAATCGAGAATTCGAATGAGTGAGGCACTGTAGGGGTGGGTAGGGTGAGGCCTCGGTACTGACCCGACAGCCTCTCTCAGTCAGGAGAACCTTCCTGGTTTAAATGATGAGAGGGAAGGGTGTGACAGGCCAAGGCCTGCGGCTTGAGCTGGTGAGGGGTGGAAGCAGGGAAGTGAGGCTAGAAGCCGCACCTCCACGAGCTAGCAAACCAGCAGACCGGTGGTTGAACGGAAGTACCACTAGGACTCACTGAAGGTGGTGCCCAGTGCAGTTGGCAGGGTGGGACCCGCAGGTGGGAGTTCCCTTTGGCCTCTTTCCCAAGTCAGGGAAGAGGAAAAGTCTATTCGTCAAACCGGGCACAAGCTGTTGGAGCTCCCGGGTCTGATAGCAGACATCAGTTCACATGCCACAGGTCAGCCCCTGAGCTTTGGCACCTGCGGCTGCCTAGCCCCCCCATCCTAACCCTGCCCGGGAATCCGCCGAATCCTGAGGTGCTGGCATCTCGGTCTCAGAGAGAAAGATCATCGTCTCAAATCTTCAGGCTGGACAGGACTCTGGCATCCTCACCCTCACGTTGTGTTAGGACGGTGGCTTGGACCCAAAGTGAAAAGTGGGCGACTGGGAAACAAACAAGGTTGTGTAGGGTCACTGGGAGTAGGTGGTATTGATCGTGGGCAGAGCCGGTTGGCCTCTGACCCCCGTTTCAGTCAGCACGGGCTGGTTTACCCTGCAGTAACAAGGCCCCCCAAATGTCAGTGACTTGAAATAACAACGATGGTGGGGGGGCGCCTGGGTGGCTCAGGGGGTTAAGCGTCTGATTCTTGATTTCGGCTCAGGTCATGATCCCAGGTTCCTGGGATCAAGCCCTGTGTCGGGCTCTGTGCTGAGTGTGGAACCTGCTTGGGATTCTCTCTCTTCCTGTGCCTCCGCCCCTCCCCACCGTCTTTCTCTCAAGAAAAAAAGAAAGAAAGGAAGAAAGAACAAAGATATAATTCTCGCCCATGCTCATATCCACCGCGGATAGGTTGGGAGCTTTGCACCAGGTCGTCACATCACATCAGGCTGACGGCGTAGCCACCGTCTGGACCATTGCCGGGTGCCATGGCAGAGGGGACAGAGGACTCTGGAGCATCACATAGCAGCACCCGAGTGAGCCAACCCAGAGTCGACACGTGTCACCTCTGCTTACAACTCATTGGCTAGAACTACTCACGTGACCCCATCCAATTAAAGTGGGAGAGGGAGTATAATCCCACGTGCTGGGAGGATGAAGAGCTGAAATATTAGGAACAACTGATTTACTATCTCTCGTCAGGCTCTCGATAGAGTAAGCTCTGGGCTCCACCTGGCTATTGTAATCCCTGGGATCCCTTCCTCAGGGGTCAGAATGCTTCCCAGAGTAGGTGGGGATGCTAATGGTGTCCCGGGGGGCCTGTTGGCCCCATGATTGGGTACCTGCTGCTGGAACAGCCTGTCAGATTTGATGGAGGACTTGGACATTTATTGGAGCCCCATTTGGTGTCCAGTTTGCCCAAGGTCCAGGCCTATTCTTCTGGAACGAGAGGAGGGCAGTCTCTTTCCTGCATCTATTCCTCACCAGGGCATTTGGGACCTGGAAGTCCCACTTAAGAATATTCTGGGTCCACGTCTTGGACCCAAGGTGGTGGATTCAGGGTGCTTGTCAGGCTGAGGGCTTTTCATCACTCTAGGATTGTGAGCGCCTCAGAAGTCTCCATTCCTGCCCCGTGGCTTCCCTCCTTGGCTGCTGGGACCCGCTCTCGGAGGCCACAGAGCTCTCCAAAAGGTGGAGGCTTCACTGGAGCTGGTTGTGGCCCTGCAGGCTGCACACTTCCTGTCTGGGGACCCGTCACAGGTCTACCTGCTCAGCAGTCGGGGGACAGCTGTGCTCACTCCGTGAAGATGGTGCGCGCAGAGAATCGAACATCTCGTTCTCGTGTGGTGACAGCAAGGATACAGGGAGGGCCGCCTGGAGCACACGGGGTTCGGCTTTCCCACTCGGAAGAGTGGCTCGGACCTGGCTCCTGGAAGCCTGCCCTTCCGCACTTAGCAAAGCGGGGAGGGGCAGGGGAGAAGCTCCCTGGCTTACTGGGAGATGAGGACCATATAGGCTGAGAGATTCTAAGCCGCTTTCTTCAGGCAAACACACAGGATGCAATCCAGGGATTGCGCTGTGAGTAGGTCCGAGAAGCTTCAAATTGCTGGATTCCTTGGTCCAAGCGCATTCCCGAGAGTCTAGGAGTTGAGCGGTGGAGGCCTGGGAAGAGCCAGGGATGCAGGACGGAGGTGGGGATCAGACGCCAGGACACAGGAGAAGAGCTCGCCATCCACGGAGCCCCTCTGCTGTGCAGGGCAGGGGCCATCTGGAAATCGGGAAAGGCTTCATGAGAAACCAGGGTTAGAGCAGATGCTGCAAGGGACCAAGGGGTCAGGTCAAAGCGGTAGAGCCCTTGGAACACGAGGGCCTGGCTGGAGCCGTGGATGGGAGCCTGGGGGTAGAATAGTCACGAGAAGGGACAAGGAGGCTGGTTCTCTACAGGAGGGGCCTCCCCAGCACGCCTTATTGAAGGCCACGTCTTGTTTCTGGGGGTTTGTAGATGAAGAATCTAGAGAAGGGATTGGCATGCCTGGCGTCGAACCCGGCTTGGGCAAACAGAATGTCTGGAGAGGCCATCCTGAGCAGACCTGACATGTATGGGGAGGGTGGCACAGAGGACCCGGAGTGCACTAAGAGGACACGAGCAGGAAGAAACTGGCATTATGATCCCACATGTCAAAATCCTATTCCATTGACAAGGCCCAGCTCACATGCTACCCTGTCCGGAGAGTGTTAGCTTAATCAGGGGTCCACATTCATCTTCTTCTTTGATTCAGTAGCTGTCGGGCGTTGTCATACCCGCCTGTGCTGGAGCGAGTTAGTGGGTGTCTGTCCTGATACCCTGATCTCACTGTGAACGGGACTTGACTGTGGGGCGCCTCCAGCTCAGCACCTGGCTCTGAGGTATCTGAGGAGCCAAAGGGAAGACAGTGGGATGAGGTAGATCTTTTCCCCAATTTCCAGAGTGCTGTTTCTCCAGTAGGGTTCCAGGACCGCCTGCTTCCGGGAACCTGGGCTGTTTGTTTCGAATGCACCCAACACTTGTCAAATCTGCCTGGCTGAGAGTGGCTCCCAAAAGCTACACTTTTATGCTTTTTTTTTTTTTTTTTTAAGATTAATTTTGAGGGCACCTGGGTGACTAGGTTGGTTAAGTGTCTGACTCTTGGTTTTGGCTCAGGTCGCAGTCTCACGGTTTGTGGGATTGAGCCCTGCATTGGGCTCAGCGCTGACGATCCTGCTTGGGATTGTCTCTCTCCTTGTCTTTCTGCCCTTTCCCCGGTTCGTGCTCTCTCCATCTCTCAAAATAAATAAATAAACTTTAATAAAATAAAATTAATTTTTATGGGGCAAATTAATGTATAATGAAATGTTACCACTGTAAGGGCAAAGTTTGATGAATTTTGATAAATTTACACAGTCATGTAACCGTCATCTCAATCATGATATATAGTATTTCCTTCACACTAGACAGTTCCCTCAGGCCCGTCAGTTAACCACTCCCTTGGCCCCAGACAACATTTCTTTTTGTTACTACAGATGAGTTTTATTCCTTCTACAATTTCCTATAAATGGAATCATTCAATGTGTTGGCTTGAATGGTGGCCCCAAAGGTATGATGTCCTAATCCCTGAAACCTGTAAATGTTACCTTATTTGGAAAAAGTACCTTTGCAGATGGGATTAAGTTGAGGATTTTGAGATGAGGACATAATTCTGGATTCTCTAAGTGGGCCCTAAATGCCATCATGGGTGCCCTTATAAGAGGGAAATAACAAGGAGACTCAACACCACACACACAGAGGGAGAAGTGAGTGGGAAATGGACCCAGATACTGGAGTGATGTGGCCATAAGCCAAGAGATCCTGGCAGCTATCAGAAGCTGGAAGAGGCAAGGAATGGGTCCCCCCAACCGATCCCAGAGCCCCCAGAGGGAGTGCAGCCCCCCTGGGGACACCGTGATTTTGGACTTCTGGTGTCCAGAACTCTGAGAGAATATATTTCTGTTGTTTTAAGTCACCAAGGTTGTGAGAGTTTGTTACCACAGCCCTAGGGAACAAATGAATGCATGTGGGATAAAATTGTGTGTGCCTGCTTTCTTTTGCTCAGCCTGATTTTAATATTTGTTCATGTTGTTCGTACCTGTCATTCATTTTTTTAATATTACTGAGTAGTAGTTCGTTGGATGGATATACTACATTTGTTTCTTCATTTCAAATATTGATGAGTATTTGCATCGTTCCTACATCTAGGCTATTATGGGTAAAGCTGTTATGAACAAGTTTGTGCATGTATATAATATATTTTCTCTTGGATAAATATCAAGGAGTGGAATTGTTGGGTTATACCGTGCGTGTTCAATTGAATAAGAAATTCTCAAATACTTTTCCAAAGGGCTTGTTCCGTGTTGATTTCCCAAAACCAATGTATGAGAGTTCCAGTTACATCACAGCCACACAACACTTGATTTTGTCAGTCTTTTCTTTATTATGTACATATAGGTATTATGTATATATATGATAAATAAAAACAGGTAGTTCAACTTTGAAATATATGATACATAATAGATTTATATAGACAGTGGACCCTTGAACAATGCCAGGGTTAAGGGCACTGACCCTACAGTGTGGTTAAAAATCTGTGTATAACTTTTTGACTCCTCAGAAACTTCACTAATAGCCCACTGTTGACTGGAAGCCTTATCCATAACATAAACAGTTGGTTAACATTTATTTTGTATAAGTATCATATACTGTATTCTTACAATAAAGTAAGCTAGGGAAAGAAAACATTTTTAAGAAAATCGTAAGAAAGAGAAAACACATTTACAGTGCTGGACTGTATTTATTGAAAAAAATCCAGGTACAAATGGACCCACACAAGTTCAAACCCATGGTGCTCAAGGGTCTCTCTCTATATACACAGTATATATTCAGCTTTGATCGAAAGACATTTAATTGTAAAGAAATGTTTCTTCCCCCCAAAAGCAAAAGTAAAAAAGTTCACGATAACTGATGCACCAAGATGACACTGCGATAACAGTGGAAGATCAGAAGATACAACGAGTAGTTTTATTTCTAGAAATACCTGAGTATGAACCACATGATGGTATACAGTGTAGATGTTTAGCTGAATGTAGAGTTGTAAACTTACTGAAATCTCCATCTTAACTTTCTTGACTTAGAAGTGTTAAGAGGTAAAGTAAGCCTTCGAATGTTCTTTCACAATTCCTACCAAGCCTGTCTTGTCATTTAAAAATGTGGACTGCTTCACAGATAGGTGTGCTGTCTTTGCACAGAAGGCTTGCTGGTCTCTGTCATTTCGATTTTAATATGCATGAACTGTCAGCCTTCTAAACGTGACTTCCTTAAGTGAATATATAGTGGTACGTCACTGTGGCTTTCCTTTGCATTAATGACTACAGTGTTGAGCATTTTTTGGTATGTTTCTTGGCTGTCTGTGTATCGTCTTTTTGAGAAGTCTGTCCAAAGCTTTGTGTATGTAGTGGGTGTTGTTCAACTTCTTACTGAGCCTTCAGAATTCTTTATATATTCTGGATATGAGTCCTTTGTTTAATGTAAGTATTGCAAATATTTTTCTCCCAGTCTGGGGCTTTCCTTTTCATTTCCTTAACAATGAATTTCAAAGAGCAGAAGACTTTAATTTTGAGAAAGTCCAGATTTCCAGTTGTTTCCCCTTTATAGTTACTGTTTTTAGGGTCCCACCTAAGAAATCTTTGCCTATCAAGGTCACAAAACTTTTTCTCCTGTTTTCTTCTAGAAGTTTTGTAGTTTTAACATTTCATGTTTAGGTCTGGGATACATCTTAAGCCATTTTTTGTGTTTGGTATGAAGTAAGAGTCAAGGTCATTTTTCTTTTCTTACAGATATTCAACTTTCTAGCACCATTTGTTGAAAAGATTTCTTTTCTCTGTTGAATTACTTTGGCATCTATGTTGGAAATCAACATGTAAGTTGTTTATCCACTCATCCGTGGTTGGGTCATGTTTTTTGATGGTACTGAGTAATAATACTTTTTACGTTTCCTTTCCCAAATGGTTTGTGGCTGAAACCTGCATTTTTATCAAGTACCTCTGGTGATTTTTTTTTTTTTTTTAGATTTTATTTTTAAGTAATCTCTACACCCCACATGGGGCTCAAGCTCACAACCCCAAGGTCAAGGGCCACACGCTCCAATGACTGAGCCAGCCAGGTGCCCCAACCTCTGGTAATTCTTATGCCCGCTAAAGTAGGAGACCCTTCTCTTGTAGGACAGTGGCTCCTAATTAGGAATATGAATGCCAGAGCTCCACCTTTGAAGGATCTGATTTAGCAGGTGCGGAGTAGACCCCAGAAAAAAACTTGACTAAGAACTAAGAGCTGTTGATTTTTTTGCCTAGGAACAGTGGGTCCATCCTGTCCTTTTCATTCATATGTTGTTTAGAAACATCACGACTGACCCTTCTAGTAGGCTCTGAGGTGCCACAGTGAACAAGGTTTGGTAGAGGCCAGTGTGGCTGCCCGTAGGGGGTGCAGAGAGAGGTCAACAGAATCTCGTGGGAAGAGTGGGTGAATGCGGTGGTCCTGAGTGCCACTGTGAATGCTGCAGTTTGGGGACCCAGGGGGGCCTCTTTTGTCCTACAAAGACACCATGAGGCCTGGCTATACCCCGTGCTGGCTAGAGTCTGAACGTGAGGGTCCTTCTTGCGGTTAAGACTGCATGTCACATTCCTTAGGTGGACGTTCTGGCTTTGTCTTGGGACAGCCACGTCATGCTGTCTCCAAATGCTGTTCCTAGTGGAAAGTTTTGGTCTCTGGAGGTGCAGAGAGGAGGCAGCTATGTTGGCTCTGTGGGAGTTCTGTGACCGCTGAGCTGTCCACATAACTTGGTCTCACTCCACCCTCCCTGTTTGTTTGCCGTCTGGGTTGCTTCTCCTAGTGGGATTGACTGTCCCTCCTGCCCAATTTCACACCCCACCTGAAGCCATTTGGCCTTTCTTCCCTGCCCTCCTCCACCTGATCAGTGCTTCTGGGAACGTTGTCCAGCCTGATGGCTCACGGTGCGCAAACCCAGCGAAACAGGCAGGGTACTCGGGCCCCAGAGGCATTAACCAAGCTCAGTTTTGCATGATTTTTCGTTCTGACCCGGACCAAAGCCTTGCAGTTCTATAAGGTGAGGGGAGGCTGTTTGTGGTTCTCCAGAAACCCCTGCAGCACACTGTTGCCGTTGGTCGATTTGCCTCTCTGACCAAACATGCCACCCTCTGTTGTATTTGTGATTAAAATGTTAGGGGTATCGGGGTGCCTGAGTGGCTCAGTTGGTTAAACATCTGACTTCGGTTCGGGTCATGATCTCATGGTTCATGAGTTCAAGCCCCACTGTGCTCATAGCTCAGAGCCTGGAGGCTGCTTCAGATTCTGTGTCTCCCTGTCTCCCTGCCCCTCACCCACATATGCTCTCTCTCTCTCAAAAATAAACATTAAAAAAATTTTTTAAAAACATTTAAGGGATATCACCCCTCTTTCTTTAAATTTCTACTCCAGCCTAGACTGATACTTTTCCAGTGTCCGATTCCAGGATCACCTGTTGAGTGCAAAGTATACACCCTAGGGCAGGGGAGCCACGTGTGGGCGGCACAGGATTTGTTTGGCTCTGTGTTTTTGCACATCAGCATGCTGCTGTGATCTCCTGGGTTGGGGATAGCTAGTGGGCCAGGCAGGGGTGCTGACAGCTCCTCAGGAGAGCCCGCTCATTGAGTGGCCCCACTCTGGCCTCTCCCGTGTCCACCTCACCCCCTCACGCCCTGCCTCTTGCCGTGGGCCTGTCATCCCCGCAGTGCCTCAGGGCAAGCGGCCCTGACCACATCCCTCTGCTTCCGCCCGCCATGGCCGCATTCCCACACCCCTGCTCCAGAGAAAATGGAAGCTGTAGACGAGAATCCCACAACCGTCAAACCCCGCCTGCCAACAGTCCTCCTGCTTGCTCATCCTCTCCTGGACCTTCCTGTCGCCCGGTGGGGCCTCCCTCCCCTCCGAGGCCAATCCCCTACTCACCTGGGGCGCCCCTGCCTCCACCGCATCTTCTCAGGATCCCACGCTCGATGGGCTCCTCTCTCCTGTGCACGTTCAACCACTGGTGTTCCCTCCACCATGCTACGAAGCACCTCTGGCTGGTGTTACCTGTGACTCCCGTGTTACCGAATCTGAGGGATTGCTCACTCTGTCAGACCTCCCCCTTGACCTCTCAGCAGCAGGAGGAACAGTTGACCATTCCCTTCCTCAGGTGCTCCCTCCCTTGGCTCCTTCCTGGTTCCTTCTACCTCTCTGCCTGCTTCTTTTTGCCTGTAGACTCATTTTTTCCCCACAAGCCTTTAACTCTACCCATTCCCAGGGCTGGGTCCTGGGTGCCTTTATCTTTCTGCTCAGAGCCGGTCACACCCTGAGCCCTCATGACTGCCAGGTCTTAGATGTTCCACCTGTTTCACCTCCAGTCTAGAGCTTTCTTTTGAGCTCAAGGCATATACATCCAACTGCCTTCTTGCCCCCTTTTTAAAACAATTGGGGTAAAATGCGTAACATAAAATTGGCCTTAAATGGTTGAAATTTCAACCATTTCTGAGAACACAGTTCAGTAGTGTTAAGTATATTTACGTTGTTGTGCAACCAGTTTCCAGAAATTTTTCATCTTGCAAAACTTAAACTCTATACTCATTAAACAACCATTCCCTATTACCCTCTCCCGCATACCCTGGTAAGCACCATTGTGCTTTCTGTTCCCATGAGTTTGACTCTCCAGATACCTTGTAGAAGTGAAATATTACAGTATTTGTCTTTCTGTGACTGGCTTATTTTACTTAACACAGCGTCCTCAAAATTCATCCATGTCCTAGCATGTGTCAGAATTTCTTTTCTTTTGGAGGCTGAATAATATTCCATTATATGTACATCGCACGTTTTCTTTATCCATTCATTCACTGATGGACATTTGGGTTGCTTCGACCTTTTGACTATCGTGAACACTACACGCTGTGCATGTACAGATATCTCTTTGAGATCCCGCTTTCAATTTTTTTTGGATGTAGACCCAGAAGTAGAATTGGTGGATCATATGGTAGTTCTGTTTTCAATTTTTCAGGGAACCTCTTTACTATTTTCCAAAGCAGTTGCACCATTTTGCAGCCCCACCAGAAGTACACAAGCGTCCCAGTTTCCTCACATCCTTAACAACACTTGTTATTTTCTGTTTCGTTTTGCATTGTTTTGTTTTGTTCTATGGTACTTGTCCTAATGGGTGTGAGGTGACATCTCATTGTGTTTTCTGATTTGCATTTTCCTAATGATTGGTGAAGTTGAGCATCTTTTTCATGTGGTTGTCCACCATTTGGATATCTTCTTTGAAGAAATGTCTATTCTAGTTCTTGGCCCATTTTTTAACCATTGGGTTACTTGGTTTTTGTAGTTGCATTGGAAGAGCTCTTCATATTTTCTGGGTTATTAACCCCTTATCAGTTCATGATTTATAAATATTTTCTCCTATCCCCTAGGTTACCTTTTGCTCTGTCGTGTCCTTGGATGCACACAAATTTCAAATTTTGATGCAATCTAATTTGTTTATTTTCACTTCTGTCGCCTGTGCTTTTGGTGTCGTATCCAGGAAATCCTTGCCAACCCCAGGGTTGTGATTCTTTTTCCCTATGTTTTCTTCTATAAGTTTTACAGTTTTGATGCACTTTGAGTTAATTTCTGTTTCTGGCATAGGGTCCGTCTGCATTCTTTTGCCCTTTTGGAGAAAGAGACTATCCTTTCTCCACTCAATGGTCCCAACACCCTTGTTGAAAATCATTTAACCATCTATTCGAGGGTTTATGTCCGGGCTCTTTATTCTATTCCATTGGTCTATAGGTCTGTCTTTATGACAGCACCATGCTGTTCTGATGATTACGAGAGCTTTGCCATTAGTTCCTCCTTGTTGTTTTAAAAAAAAAAAATTAGTTTTCTTCCCCCACAGGTGTGTGTGTGCGTGTGTGTGTGTGTGTGTGTGTGTGTGTCTGTGAATGCAATTTAAAGAGGCAGTAATTCTATGAGGCTTATTTTTTTCTTGCCCAAATAAGACCCTGCCCCTCTCCATTTTTTGCTCTCCTGAGGCAACCACTTCAAGTCTTTTGTGTTTTTCATTTAGAGTTCATCCTCCTGTACTTAAATAATACAGACATTACTTCCTGGCTCGTAAATTTTAGGCATTATCTATTGCTCTCTTATGGTATTGGAAATGAGGATTTAGCTTTCTCTCCCCTCTGTGAAGGGAGTGTGTGTGAATGTGCACACTTTTTGTTCCCTCTACCTTCCCATAGAGTTAAGTCAAACTTTTGGACAAGGACACTGTATTACTATGACTATGGAAATGTGCTTCACAGCTGAGCCATGTAGCATATGGTCGTATATTTTTGTACAGAACTTGTTGTTTCCCCTGGACTTTATGATATTTTCATTTGATTGCTGTGTTTTCTACATACGTATCACTGACTCAACACCAGAAGATACCTGGGAGCTTCCTTGGTACAAACCCACCAAACGTGAAGAAGCCTGTAACGTGGGGATGGGCCAACCATCCCTGAACGGAGCACCTGACTTTGCTGGGGAGAGGCTTGTTCACGGGGGTGTGGTTGGAAGTGATAATCACTGATGGAGTTCCTTCTTGGGCTAGGGTGACAGGGATGGATATGATGACATTCTGCACACCAGGGGCTTACAATTGAGTGAGAGAGATAGGTATGGAGACAATACTTTCAATAGGAGGCAAACACTGAAGAGAAGAACAAGAGAGCCTGCAAATTTAAGAGAGGATGCATACGAACAGGTATTTCTCAGTAGAAGATTCAAGGAGGGCTTAAGCAGAGACATGGTGTTTAAGATGAATTGAGATTTCAATGGAAGGATTGGTAGTGTGGAGAGAAGGACATTTAGGTGCAGGGAGAAGGGGGGAGCAAAGGTACAGGGACAGGAAAGTATAGCATGGGGTCACGGGATGGGGAGACGCTGTGTGGCCATGGTGTGGGATGCGTGAGGCTGTATCATACAACTGAGAGCTGACGTGTATTAGGCATCTCCACGTAGCCACTGAGCTCAGTCTGCTACATTCACTGGACCAGTGGTTCCCAAGATGTCATCACCTGGGAAGTTAACTAGAAATGCAAATCCTAGAGCTGTATCCAGACTCACTGAATCAAAACTCTGGGAGTGGGGCCCAGCAATCTGTATTTCCCTTAGCCCTCCAGACGACTCTGATGCATGCCAGCGTTTTAGAATCACTACGCTACACAATTCGATGCTTACGACAATGCCATAGATAGACACTACTGAGAGCAAATGAGGAGCATCTCTTCCTAGCTCCAAATTTAGTGATGTCACATTGGTAGCTTGAAGTTGGCCTTAGTTGGAAGTATTAATAGCAAAGAAATTGGCAAAGGCTACGAATGAGGGTGTCAAGTCCCCCCGAGGGCCGGTTGTTAAACACTCACAGCATACCGCTGTCAGGTCACTTGTTGGTAAGTGGTTGGCAGGACTGGATCTTGAATGCTGACAGCCTGGCTCCTGAGTGCATATTCCTAACCACCGAGTCAAACTTATTTCAAAAGTCTGGAAAGACAGGCTGGGGCCACAATGTGGAAATCTTTCAGCGCACGTTAAAACTTTGGGCGTTATGGGGCGCCTGGGTGGCTCAGTCAGTTAAGCATACGGCTTCGACTCTCAGGTCATGGTCTTGTGGTTGGTGAGTTCAAGCCCCGCGTCGGGCTCTGTGCTGACAGCTCAGAGCCTGGAGCCTGCTTTGGATTCTGTGTCTCCTTCTCTCTCTGCCCCTCCCCTGTTCATGCTCTGTCTCTTTCTTTCTTAAAAATAAAATACATATTAAAAAAAAAAAAAACTAAAAAAAACTTTGGGCTTTATTCTGCACACACTGGATTCTTCAGAGTTTTGACTAGGTAAGCGATATGACTGTATGTTTAGGCAGGAGAACGAAATTGTTGACTGTGGCTTTTCACTTTACAAATATGGTGAAAAATGGGATGGCAGGGTGTCGTGAGGAGAGCCAAAATAGCTGCTCTTGGTAGAGAAGGGCCTCAACAGCCCGTGGGTCTCCCATTCGCAGAAGAGGTCGAGAAGTACTGCAGAGAAGGTGCCACATGCCTCACAAAGCCTCCTTGTCCTTGAGGAGAAAGGTTCCCTGTCTCTCCCTCCGACGGTCTGCCACAGCGCGTCCTGGGCTTCGCATAGCCGCTGCCGGCCAGCGTTGTCTCAGGAGCCCCTGGTCCGGGTCCGGATTTACTCTGCAGCCACGGTGGCAGATGGTTTGGTCAGTTACCCGCATTCGTTCCTCCCTCCTCATGGAACCTTGAAGGTTTGCAGGCCCCCCTCACATCGTGACAGCCATGGACTTCGGGGGAGGCCGCAGACCGTTGGATTCCCAAGGGTGAATCCTGATTGGGTTTAAGCCATCCATTCTCAAATCTGTGGTTTCAGGGCATTTGAAAATTGAGGACCCCTAAAGAGCTTTTGTTTATGTGTCATATTAATGAAGTATTTCCATATGAGAAATTAAATCTGACAATTAAAAATTTTTAAATTAATTCATTAAAAAGTAACAATAGACAGTGCATGTTAACACAAATAACTATTTTTTTGAGAGAGAGAGAGAGCCAGTGCACGTGCGAGGGGGGAAGGAACAGAGAGAGAAGGAGAGAGGGAATCCCAAGCAGACTCCATACCCAGCTCAGAGCCTGACATGGGGCTCGATCTCACAAGCATGAGATCATGACCTGAGCTGAAATCAAGAGTCAGATGCTTAACCGACTGAGCCACCCAGGTGCCCCACAAATAACATTTTTTAATGAGAAATTAGTATTTTTGTTAACACAAAAATATTCTGTGGGAATATCTAGTTGTAAAAGAGAGTATTTTTATGTACCATATAGTTAAAACTTGCTAAGAGAGTAGATCTCAAGTGTTCTTACCACACATAGACACACAAAAAATAGCTGTGTGAGTTGATGGATATGTTAATTAGCTTGATTGTAGTAATCATTTCGTAGTGTATACATATATCAGAATCTCATGTTATACAACCTAAATATAAATAATTTTTATTTGGAAATCCTATCTCAGTGAAGCCGGGGGAAAATTTTTTAAAAAGGAATATTTTAATATTGGATTTTTTTTTTGATACTACACCAAAACTCGATGAGAAAGATTTTTTTTAAAGGTTAGGTACAGGGGCACCTGGGTAGCTCAGTCAGTTAAGTGTCCAACTTCGGCTCAGGTCATGACCTTACGTGGGTTCGTGTATTTGAGCCCTGCATTGGGCTCTGGGCTGACAGCTCGGAACCTGGAGCTTGCTTTGGATTCTGTGTCTCCCTCTCTTTTTGCTCCTCCCCCACTTGCACTCTGTCTCTCTCTCCCTCTCAAAAATAAGTAAACATTAAAAAAAAATTTTAATAAAAAAAATAAAGATTAGGTACAATGTGGGACGCCTGGGTGGCTCAATTGTTTAAGCATCCACTTTTTTTTAAATTTTTTTTTCAACGTTTTTTATTTATTTATTTTTTTTGAGACAGAGAGAGACAGAGCATGAACGGGGGAGGGGCAGAGAGAGAGGGAGACACAGAATCGGAAACAGGCTCCAGGCTCCGAGCCATCAGCCCAGAGCCTGACGCAGGGCTCGAACTCACGGACCGCGAGATTGTGACCTGGCTGAAGTCGGACGCTTAACCGACTGTGCCACCCAGGTGCCCCAAGCATCCACCTTTTGATTTCGGCTCAGGTCATGATCTCTTGGTTCCTGAGTTTGAGCCCTGCATGGGGCTCTGTGCTGATGGCTCACAGCCTGCTTGGGATTCTGTCCCTCTCTCTCTGCCCTTCCTCCACGTTCTCCCTCTCTCTCTCTCTCACTCTCTCCAAATAAATAAACTTAAAAAAAGTTAGGTGTAATGCAATACCTGAAATTAGATCGATGAACTTTTCATACTCTGTTACATTAAAATCTATTGGTGTATCTTGCACTTTGGATGGATTTTCTCCCCACCCACAATCATTTGAAAAATGTAGCTCACTGAGTGTGCATATCTTCCAAATGTTGACACATCTTGTTATACCACATCAAAAAAAAAATCACATTTATCAATCTTACCACCAAAAAGTCTTTATTAGGAAGCCGCCAAGTTCATGTTTTCCCAAATTCCTAATTTTTGTTTGAAAGCTTAGGTTTTCTTATTGACCACAAACAATGTCACGGTTGTTTTTCTTGAAATGGCAAGATCTCTTTGTTCATGTTCAAGAAACTTTTTGCCAAACATCCAGGTTTGAATAACTATAGTTTGCCAATTGTTCTTTCTCATAAAAATAACGTTTTCTGAAAAAAGCGGCTAGTTTAGTCTGCAACTGAAACGGTTGTGCAAGTGCTTTTTTTCTTGGGAACCATCTTCTTTGGTGCCTCAGACATGCTTTATGCTTTTATGCTTTACGTATACTTTTCATCCCATTGCCTAAGATATTAAAAGTCATGTTAAAAAAAAAAAAGACATGCTGAAGTATTGAGATTTAGCAAAACTAACAAACTCTTACTGCTTCCTCCAGGACAGTCTAAAGTGAAACTGGGTTTTTGATTTTTCCTTTTAATTGGCAATGTGTGGCAGCAAAGCACACAATGGCTGTGGGTGTCATTTGCCCCTGTCTGGGTGCTAAGACCTCAGCGGTTTTACCCACCACTGCTTTTGTATCATCAGCACAAATGTCAACACAGTTGTTCCAGGATAAACCCTAAGATTCAAAAAAGTTCTTCAGCACTTTGAATATTTCGGCACTGCTTGTGTCTGTTGCCAAGCATTCACATAAAAGATCTCCAATGATTAGTTAGCGCTGAGCCTGGACAGATAGGAGCCAGACAGCTCTCCAGCCACACCTGTACATTCATCCATTTGTAAGGCGAAATACAAGTCTGCCAAAGAGCAATCAGCTCAGTCTTCGTGTTGCAGCTAAATCTTGCATTTGGCAAGTTGATGTATCATTGGGAAGCGGCTGTGTTATTTCTTTCACTGACTTCTCATTCAGTAGGTGGACTCAGCAGGGTCAACTGTACAAGACTTTATTAGTCTTTCAATGAATGCAGTTTGATGACTTTTCGTAAGATGCTTCTGTGGCTTTTTTTCATTTCTAGCTTGGAGAGCTGTAACAACTAATTTTTGGCTTCTGAAGAGCTCATAATGTCTACATTTAGAATACTTACATTCTTTTTCTTTAACTTCTGGTCTTAAAATGATACTACAGCTTAGATGGCCCCATCAGGGCTGGGGCGAGGGTGAGACGAGCAAATGGCTAGAGCACAGGATTTAAGGAGGTGCTCACTAGGAAACCTGGGTCTCCTCGTCCTGAAGAGTGAAATACAAGAGATAACCACTTCTTCCATTGGTCCGTTTTGGAATTGGATATAATGCCCTGAATGTTGTAGCCATCCTAGGCCCGTGAATTATGCTCCATTCCTGTCTTCCTTTCACATTCGACATCCAACGTGTCAGAGATCGCATTAGCTCTACTGTGAAGATCTATCCAGCATCTGACCTTCTCTTACCAACTCCACACTCTCCACCCAGTCCAAGCCACCATCATTTTTCACTTGGATTATTGCGATATTTTCCCGAGTTTTCTGTTTCCCTTGTTCCCCTCATTATCCACAGGGCAGCCAGGGTGAGTCTTTCAAAAACAAATTCAGGTCCTATCACTCTTCCGTTCAAAATCTTTTGACAGCTTTCCCTCTCTGTCCAAGTTCTTATTATAACCCGAGGTCTTACAGGACCTACCTGCTCTGGCCTCTCGCTACCTCTCCCTGCTGCTCTGCCCCTTCCCTACTCGTTCCATCTTCCCCCTTCTCCTGCTCCTCCGACAGGCCAAGTGTGCCTCTCTCCCAAGGCCTTTGCCCTTGCGTTTCTGTCTATGATTCTCTTTTCCTCCATGTCTGCATGGCTCTCTCACTTAGTTCTTTTAGGCCTTTACTCTGAGATGCCTTCCCAACCCCAGCCCCACCTGGGACTCCCTAACCCCTTTATCCTTCTTTATTTGTCTCCATGGCATTTTCTTCTTCAACATATCACACAGCCATTTGTTTATTGCCCATTTTCTCTCCACCCTCCCCCCCCCAACCAGCTGACATAATTCAAGCTCCATGAGGGCTTTGCTTTGTTCAGTACTGTAACGGCATCACCTGGAAAAGTGCTTGTCACTTAGTAGAGTTCATTACATGAGAATTCCAGAGAGAGAGAGAAAAGAGTATATGGAAAAGAGGAAATAGTGACTAAGAATTTCATAGTATTAAAGAAAGAAAGAACTTGGATTTTAAAAGTTCACGGAGTACCAAATGAGACAGATGGGCTCAAAACAAATACTAAGTGGGACACATGGCAGAGAAGTTTCAGAACACCAAACGCCAGAGAAAATTCTGAAAGTTTACGGAAAGAAAAAAGCAGATCTATAAGAATTACATTGATGTCAGACTTCTCAATAGGAGGAAGCAATGAGGCCTGAGAAATAAGGGTTTACAAATAATAAGATTTGTCATTCTCTGGAAAAGAAGTTTTATTTATTTATTTTTTTAATATAATTTATTGTCAGATTGGCTTACCTACAACACCCAGTGCTCATCCCAACAAGTGCCCTCCTCAATGTCCATCACCCACTTTCCCCTCTCCCCCACCCTCCCATCCACCCTCAGTTTGTTCTCTGTACTTAACAGAGAGGGAGGGAGGCAAACCACTAGAAAAGAAGTTTTAAATAGAGAGAGAAGAATTGTTTAGAACAATCAAGAACCAATTCTAGGTGATATTAGTATGACAGAGTGGGGATGATGTTGAGGGGATATGGAGACAAGAAAGAGGTGAGTGAGTGCCAAGGAAAAAGAAATTAATAGTAGAAAATAAACATGAATCTTAAAAAGTTAGGCAAAACCATTAGAAGAATAAAGACGAAATATATTACTTTCAGTCCAGCAGAAAAAAATCTGATTCAGGCAATGGAAACTAGAAAAGAGAAAATCTATATAATAAGTAAGAGTAACCATAAAATAAGATGGCTGAAATAAGTCATAATATACTAGTAATTAAAATAAATGTAAATGAGCTAAACTCACTGATCAGATTGGATTATAAACAAAACAGGTCTAAGCAATATGATGTCTCCTAAAGACAACATTATTATTATACGTTATACACATTTTCCAGAAAATAGAATTGAAATTAATAAAATGATTTTATGAGGCTAACATATCCTTGATTCCAGAACTGATAAAGGACATCACAAGAAAAGAATATTGTAGAGCTGTTTCTTTTAAAATCTTAAGATCTCAGTTAAACTAATCCAAATATGTATTTTTTAAAAAGATAAGAAATTATGATCAAATAGAGTTTATTCCAGGAAAGCAAGAATTGTTCAACATCAGAAAAACAAAGTCAGTGCAATTCACCATATTAATGGATGAAAGGAAAAGAAAGCACACCAAAGACAAGATAATTGTCTATTGTATTTGAGGTATATATATCATATGTATTTTATATGTCTTTTAAAATAATTTTTTAGTTTATTTTTTGCGAGAGAGAGAGAGAGAGCAGGGAAGGGGCAGAGGGAGGGAGAGAGAGAATCCCAAGCAGGCTTCTCACTGTTAGCGCAGAGCCCGATGCGGGGCTCAAGCCCACGAAGTGCAAGATCATGACTCGAGTCAGACGCTTAACCAACTGAGCCACCCAGGCACCTCCTAAAGGGTTTTTGATAAAGCACACACCTATTTATAATTTTTAAAATTTATAATTTTTAAAATTCTTAGAAAATTAAGAATGAATAGACACTCCCTTGATAAAATTTATCTACCCCAAATCTCATACTTAAAGAGAAATGTTAATAGCATTCTTTTTAATCCTAGGAATAAGACAAGGATGTTTGGTATTCAGCATAGCAATTGAGGTGTTGTTAATGTATTAAGAAAAACAAATAATAGAACAATTAGGAAGAGTAAAAATTATCATTATTTATAGATAAAGATGATCAATTATCTAAAAAGTCAGCAGAATCTACAAACATCTGGTACTAATAAGAGAGTTTCGCACATTTACTGGATTCAAGATTAATGTGAAAAAAAATCACAAACATTTCTGGAAAGACCAACCAGAAAATAGGGTAACATTTGCAATCGAAACAAAGATTTTAATGGAAAAATTCCTGAGATGTTTATAAATAAAATTTTTAAAATAAAATTAAGGACTTAATACATGAATAAGCACTAGGCCTATGCCGTCCAGTCCATAGCAACTAGCCACATGTAACTGCTGAGCACTTGAAATGTAGCTAGTTTGAGTTGAAATGTTGTATAAATGCAAAACACACACTCCATTTCGAAGACTTGGTTAAACAAATGTACTATTAGTTTCACCCGCATCTTTTAATTTTTTTCAAAAGAAAGTTAATACTAATTTTTTTAAGTTCATTAATTTATTTTAAGAAAGAGAAAGAGGGAGAGAGCAGTGAGTGGGGCAGGGGCAGAGAGAGAGGGAGAGAGAGAATCCCAAGCAGGCTCCAGGCTGTGAGCTGTCAGTGCAGAGTCCAACGCAGGGCTTGATCCCACAAATGCGAGATCATGACCTGAGCTGAGATCGGGAGTCAGATGCTTAACTGGCTGAGACACCCAGGCACCCCACTGCTAAAATTTTTAAAATTACATATGTACCTCATGTTATATTTCTGTTAGACAACTGTAGACCATAATTCTGAATGGGATGGCTTCACATTATAATGATGTAAACTGCCCTTAAATTAATCTTTATCCAACCCGATTTCAATCACAATTCCAGCAAAGGGTTTTTGTTTTTCTAGATTTTGTTTCTTTGTTTGTTTTGGTGGTGATGGGGGGGGGTACATGGAAAAATGTCAAAGGATATAAGTGAGCAGTTTACAGAAAATGAAATCTGAATAAGGACTTTTTAAAGAGATACTTCACTTCCAACAATGTGGATGGAACTGGAGGGTATTATGCTAAGTGAAATAGGTCAGTCATAAAAAGACGTATCATATGTTTTCACTCATATGTGGAACTTAGGAAACTTAGCAGAAGACCATGGGGGAAGGGAAGGGGAAAAAATAGTTTGAAACAGAGGGGGAGGCAAACCATAAGAGACTCTTAAATAACAAACCAAGGGTTAATGGCAGGTGGCGGCAGGGGGTGGGGGGCTGAAATGGTGATGGGCACTGAAGAGGCCACTTGTTGGGATGAGCATTGGGTATTGTGTGTAAGCGATGAACCATGGAATCTACCCCCCAAACCAAGAACACTACTGTATGTTAGCTAAGTTGACAAAAATTATATATATATACATATATATATGTTTGTATATGAGATACTTCACCTCAGTAACCATAAGAAATATAATTTAAAAAGCAATACCATTTTATACTCAAATATTGATAATCATTAGAAAGTCGGATAATATCAAGTGCTGGTAAGATGGTGAGGAAACAGGAACGCTCATACCCTATTGGTGGAAGTATAAACTGGTTACAGGTGTTCTTCTGGAAGCCAGCCCAACAGTGCTTAGTGAAACCAGGTGGGTGTGTATCTCGCAAGTCAGCAGTCCCAATCCTGGGTATGCAGGCCCACAAATTGCCTGCAAAGATCCATGAAGGCACACACACATAGATGTCCACCGTCACCTGATTTGTGGTAGCCAGGAGGTGGAGACAACCCACCCAGGCATCCGTCACCAGGCAGGTGGACTAACGGAGAGGGGGCAGGTGTGGGCTGTAACACAGCGGTCCTATGTAGAAGGGTTATATGGCATCAGGGGCCCAGCTTCCGAACACAGGACCGGGCCGAAAAGGTTAGGAGTAGGGTACGTTTCTGCCAGTCCCATCAACATAAATTACAATCCCATACGCTCACCACAGCACTGTCTTCTCAAAGGGCACACATCTGTATCAAAGAATGCGTGTTCAGCAAGTCTGAACGCAGTTGTCAGTGGAGAAAGGATGAAAGTGGATGTCTGGAAAGAGGAGTACTAGAAACGAGATGATCTTCTCGACGTTCCACCCGAAACTGTGAAATAAAACAAAATGACAAAAATTTCACCAGAGGTGCAAAAGGATTTGACTGCATCAGGAAAACAGTCTCTGTCCTCTGGGGAAGGCTCCCTGCCCCACGTCCCTCCTGAGGACCCCACTTTTCTCAAAGAGGCGTTTTCCTGGGGGCCTCACGGCGTGCCCGGCCTGTGTGAGGCTCCTGTAAGCCTGCGTGGAAGGTGCAGGACAAACTGAAACCCACTCTTTCTCCTGAGGGGGCGGCCCGCTTCCCCGGTCGGGCCGGGAGGCACCTCGGCCTGGCGGGCAGCTTGCGAAACACAGCGGGGTCTCTGTGCGGCCCTGAGGTAACCCGACAGGAGCGAGGCCGCTCCTCCTGGGCCGCAGAGAATGGGCTTCTCTGTGTGCGCTTGTTTGCTTTGGTTTCGAGCTAAAAAAAAAATGATTTCACACATAATTAGGGCTGTGGCAGTGAGATTGTGTTCGAGGTGCTTTTACTGGAAATATCAAGAGGAGGGACAAGGGAGGGCTGTGTTCCTCTTCCAGCCGGGGCTTGGAAGGAGGAGGAGGAGCCCGGCAGCTCCGGGGATGAGACAACAGGCAGTGTTCGGGGCAGAGAAGCAGCTTTCACGGAGGCAGGCCCAGCTGTGAGGGGCCGAGGTTGGCCGTGGAGGTGGGCAGTGTGCGGTGTGTGCGTGTGGTGTGCTGGGGATGGGAAGTGGGGTCGAAAAGGAGTGGGGGCTGCTACCCCCACGTAGGGGGTGAAGAAGGAGACAGGGGTGAGAGCTGCAGGCCACGGGAGAGGCGGAGAAAGAGACGTGGCACAGAGAGCCACCGCGGCCTCCCACGTGACTCCGCACAATCCTTGTGCCCGACCCGGAGCTTCCCCTCAGCCGGGCACCCAGTGACCAGGGTCGCGGTCCTGACTCTGAGTACCTCCGGACAGGCCCCTGAACATTTCTGGGCCTCAGATGGCTTCCCCACGAAAAACTAGGGCTGGACCCTCAGCCTTTTGCATAAATGACAGCCCCTGGGGAAAAAAAAACATTTGGGGAACACACACCCAATACCATATCCCCCTCTTGGAGATTCACAGTACACATAATATATTAGAGGCTATGAAGAGCCCTGTAGTAAAATAAAACCCTGTTTGGCTTGGAATTTGTGTAACGAAGTACTTTCCAAACATTTAATTACAGGAGCCCTCCCCCGCTCCCCGCTCTTTGTATAATAATATCTATTAACATCTTGTGTGTTCTACTGACTATTGCTGCATGAGAAACCATCCCCAAACTCAGCTGCCTAAAACAACCGTTTTATTACGCCCACAGATTCTGTGGGTCAGAAATGCGAACAGGACACAGCAGGGATGGCTTGTCTCCCTTCCGTGCTGTTTGGGGCCTCATCGAAAAAGACTTGAAGGCTAGGGTGACTGTGGCTGGAGGTCGTCTTTGCTTATGTGCCTGGTGGATGATGCTGCCTGCGGTTGGGACCTCAGCCGGGGCTGTGAGCTGGGACACCTCCATGTGGCCTGTCCATGTGCCTAGGGCTTAGCAGCCTCAGCACAGTCAGACTCCTTACGTGGTGGCTCAGGGCTGAGACCCAGGCAGAGGCTGTGTGCCTCTTATGCCTTAGCTTTGAGTGTCAAAGGCACATTAAGAAGGGCTCAGGGGTGGGAGGCATTGTGGTAGCCATCTTGGGAAGATTCAGTCTGCCACACTACAGGAAATGGGGGCTAAAACTCCGAAGGCTTCTAAGAACTGCTTGAGACCTGAAATCCCTCCAGGACTCTGTTCTCTGGGTCCCAAACCTCTGTTCTGTTCCTCACACTCAGGCCCAAACAGACAGTGCCAGGTGCCTCCCTGCTGCCCGTGACCTTGTTCCTTCCCTGCCATGTGGCCCCCACGCGGACCCATAGAGCATCTCAGGCTATAAAGTTGAAGGATGGATGGAGGTGAGCAAGGGGGAGGGGCAGGGGGAGGGGGAGCACCTTCCAGGTGCAGGAATAGCCCCTGGGAAGATGCTGAGATGTCAAGCTGCCGGGCAAACTCCAGGCACTTGGACATTGTCTGTGTGTGGTTGGGGGCGGGGGGGGGGGGGGACGGGGCTACGACGGAGAGATGTGAGATGAAGCGCTTGGAATAAACCACTGAGGTCTTCAAGGCCCCCTTGAAGCTTTTGGATTTTATCCTAAGAGTTACCAGAAGGAGCGTTTCAAAGAGAGATGCACTTGATGATAACTTTTATTTTGAAAAGAGCCTTCTGGGTGTTGCTGGAGAATGGAGGGCGAGTGTGGACAGCCTGGAGGTTATTTAGGAGTTGACCTAGAGATGGAAAGAAGTGGGTGGCTTGGGCAGATACTTAGGAGGCAGGAACTGGTTTGGGCAACTGCATGGTGCTTTTTCTGTCAGGGGGAATGTGGGAGAGGGACCTGCTTGAGCCACCTCTGGGACATAGTTGTCAAGGAGGTAGTTGGATATGAAGGGCTGAAGCTAAGGGGCTTGGGCTAGATTCATAAACCTGGAGTCAGCACCTTGGACGTGGTGAGCGAAAGTGGTGGGGAGGATGACCTTGCCCAGGGAAGGGCTACAGAGAGGGGAGAAAGGGACCTGGCACTGAGGACGTACCTAGCCATTTGAAAGCATTCCATATTAGCATGGTCTCAGCTTAAGAACCTGGACAAAACCCTGAGGGTCTCCAACTCATCAAAATCTGGATGGAGCCGGCTGTGTCTCTGGTCATTCAGCTGGTGCTCGAGCATGGACCAGTCCCTCTGAGGGCTCCCTGCCCTTCCTCCTTCTATGGAGAGAGAGGATGCGGGGTCAAGTGAGAGCCTCTTGTGACTGAAAGATCACAAGAGATCTGGGCCTCTTTTGCGTTTTTGGAGACTTTTGCTGTATTAAAAATGAATAGATTCTGGGGCGCCTGGGTGGCTCGGTCGGTTATGCGTCTGACTTCGGCTCAGGTCATGATCTCACGGTCCGTGAGTTCGAGCCCCGCGTCAGGCTCTGTGCTGACTGCTAAGAGCCTGGAGCCTGTTTCAGATTCTGTGTCTCCCTCTCTCTCTGCCCTTCCCCTGTTCATGCTCTGTCTCTCTCTGTCTCAAAAATAAATAAACGTTAAAAAAATTTAAAAAAAATGAATAGATTCTAAAACATGGCTAGAGCAGTTGTGGAAAAATCTAAAAATTTGTTTTATCTGGAAATAATTTCAATCTTACAGACAACACACACAAATAAAACTAGTACAAACATACCTGTAACCCTTTATCCGGATTCAGCTCCTGTTAACACTTTACCCAACTGCTTTATCGTTTGCCTCTCTGTCTTCCTCTTTCATCTGTCCGTCCGTCCTTCCGTCCGTTCATCCATCCATCTATGATATATCCATTTATCACATACCTAATTTCTGAGCCATTTGCAGTTAAGTTATTTATATCATGGCCCTCTGTCCCTAAATATTTCAGTTTGTATTTTCTAAAAATAGAGATATTCTTGTACATAACTGTACTACAGTTATAAGCTTCAGCAAATTTAACATTGATATAGTACTTTTGTAAAATCTACCGTTTGTATTCCAGTTTTCTCAGTTCACCCAGTAATGCCCTTCATAGTGTTCCCACCCCACCCCTCACCCACCATATAGGTTCCAGATCAAGGTCAAGGTTTAAATGCCATGTCTCTTTAGCCTTCTTGAATTTGGAACATTCCCCAGCTTTCTTTGTCTTGCATGGCATTGACATTTTTGAAGGAATACAGCATGCCCTGGCTCCCCCTTCTAATGGAATGTGCCTCATTTTGTGTTTGCCTGATGTTTTCCTGATGATTAGATTGGGGTTTATATTCTTGACTGGAATACTGCATAGGTGATCATGTGTCTTTCTCTGGGTATCATGTCTGGGAGGCACATGGTACCCATCCATTTCTCAACGATGATGCTGATTTTAATCACCCACTCTAGGTGTTATCTGATTTTTTCTTTGCATAATCATTATTTTCTCCCTTGCAACTAATATACAATCTGTGGAAGAACAGTTTAAGACCACGTAAATATCCTGTTCCTCATCTCAATTTCCCCCTAGACTTAGCATCCACTGATGTAGTCTTTACCAGGATGGTTGCAAAGTGATGATTGTCCAAATTCACCAATCCCACCACATTTAATAGTCAACCCTGAAGGGGCGCCTGGTGGCTCAGTCGGTTGAGCATTCGACTTCGGCTCAGGTCATGATCTCATAGTTCATGAGTTTGAGCCCTGCATCCGGCTCTGTGCTGCCAGCTCAGAGCCTGGAGCCTGCTTCGGATTCTGTGTCTCCCTCTCTCTCTCTGCCCCTCCCCCACTTGCACTGTCTCTCTCTCTCTCTCTCTCTCAAAAATAAATTTAAAAAATTAAAAATAAAAAAATAGTCAACCCTCAAGAGTCCTGTTTCAACCAAGAGTTCTTCCAGTCTTCTGTTTATTTATGTGCCTATTTATTATCAGCATGGACTCATGAATTCTTGTCTTTTACACTGGTTTATAATTCATTACTATTTAATTGCCCAGCACTGTACTTAATTACCTTGGTGCTCAAACTGCTATGGATGTCATCAGAGGCCGTCTCTTCAAGCTGCATCCCATGTCCTTATAACATGTGCTCATCACTCTTTGGGCACCTATTTTCTGGCATAACAGGATATTCTGGACTCATCTTGTACCAGCTGGAACCAGCCTTTTCTTGAGGAGCTCTGGTTCCCTTTAGTGGAGGATGATATTAGAGACCAAGATCTGAGCACTAGGTGTGCTCATTGCTGCTGGGCTATCTTTGCTTCTTGGAGTCATGGCATGTTTAAAATATTTTAAGTATTGGCAAAAATGAATGCTTTTACGAAAACACAATATAGTAGAATTGCTCTATTTGCAAGAGGATGATGGGGTTTATAAAGCCCTGTTATTTCATAGTGCTACATGGCTCTGTCCTGGGACATTCGAGTCAAGTGACGGTCGTCCTCTTCTATCCGTGCTGCTAGCTGGTGTCTGTGACTGTATGAAGAGTCTCGTTGGGGATAATTGTAAAAGTGTGAGTTTGAAGCACTTACTGGAATTTGAAGTCCAGGTTGAATGACCTTTCTGTGCTGCATCTCTGGGCTCACCCCATTCCAGTCACCTCCCAATCACATTTGCATAGCTCTGGTCACAAAGTACCTCTTAAACTGCCCAGTATTGTTTACCCAAAGAACAAGCTCCTCTGTGTGACCTTGTGGCCCTGGCCTAGAGCTGACCAGTGATGCTGACCTTCCCGCGTTTTGCACCTCAGTTCCCCTGGTCTCCTAACAGTATTTCTTTCTTTGGCTCCTTTGAGTTTCCCCCTTCTCCTGTAAACAGTTGTAAAACACTCTGTCCTTCCTGAGCCCAGTCCAATCAATGCCAGAGAAGAGCTCAGATTGGCTGTGAGGCCAAAGATGGCCAAAGCCTTGTGTTTTGAGAAAAAACATTCATGTTTAATCTTTTTATGATTATAGCCTATTCAGTTTTGAAGGGGTGACCTTACCCTCTGACCTGCAGCACCCTGTGCCTGTAGGCAGCAAATTTTCTGTAGATTTCTAGGAGAGGGGAGGCCAACACACTGCAGGATGCCCCATAGGCCTTACCCCGCCAGAAGAGGTCGGATATTGGGTCCGGAGGAATGCGGCCTTGGGGCTTGGGAGGAAGGTGTTTAAGCAGCCTGTGACAAGGAACATCTTCAAGTCAATCCTCAAAGACTTTATCGGGTTACAGCCATGTGAAAGGGCCTGTTCAGGTGTAGTGGGGAAGCAAGAGTGAGTCCAGCTTTGGCCTCAAGGAGTCTACATTTCGTGGGGAAGTGGATTCAGCCAACTGTATTATATAATAGGCTGTGGCTTCTGATTTTAGGAGGGAGAGAATTGCTATGTCAATCCAAAGAAGAGAGAAGTTCTTTCATTTGGAAGGAGGCTTCCTGGATGGGGTGGCTTGCCAATGGGATCCTGGAGGATGAGGGGAGAGGAGGGAGAATGGAGAGGTGGGCTTGAACGTGAGCCTGGGGAAGCAGGCCCCACGTCCACAGACCTGACTGCCTCCCCAAAGTCTGCCCTGCTGGCTTTAGCTGTGGCTGCGAAAGCTGGTGTTAAACAGGCTATGTGGGACAGATGGGTGTAGGAACCAGAATTCTCTCCATTGTGGGTACGTGCTGGTACTGGAATGGGGCCTGTGCTCTGGGTGTGCCCATTGCCCCACACAGTGACCTTGGGGTGAATTCGAGGCCAAACTCAGGAGCCCCAGGAGAGCAGTGGCCACCAGTAACCTGGGCAGGCAGCAGGAGAGGAGCCAGGGAGGACATTTCTGCACTGAAAACATATCCAGCCAATCCAGAAAAAAGGAATAATTGGTCACTCTGAGGAGAGGAGCTGCTCTAATTTAGAAACAATTTCTTTTTTGTTGTTGTTTGTTTATTTTGAGAGAGCATGAGATAGAGTGTGAGAGGAGCAGAGAGAGACAGAATCCCAAGCAGGCGCCATGCAATCAGTGAGGAGCCCAGTGTGGGGCTCGAATTCATGAATTGTGGGATAATGACCTGAGCCATCAAGATTCGGATGCCTAAGCAAGCGAGCCACCCAGGCTCCCCTAAAAACAACTTCTTGTCTTCAGTCTGGTTTAAAAGCAGGCCTGTCTGGGACCAGATTCTGAGGACATGAGTGTTTCTTCTCAAGCATGCTTCCACCTCAGGGCTTTTGCACTTGCTGGTTCTTCCTCCTGGATCACCGTGTCACTAAATACCTACATACCTCCCATCTTCATTCACTTCAAGTCCTTGCTCATCTGCGACCTGCTCAGTGAGGCTTCCCTGTGTAACACCGCAGGCAGTTGCCACGCTGGCATTTCTTCTCCTTTCTCCATTTTTTCTCCATTACACTTACCGACACTCAACATGCCACGTATTTCACTTACTTATTTTAGCTGTCTGTCTCTCCTTTCCTTCTCCCATTGCACATACCAGAATGTAAGCTCCATGCAGACAGGGGTGTCTGTCTGTTTTGTCCACTGCTTTATACGCAGTGCCCATGTCAGTATTTGGCTCATGATAGGCTCTCGGTAAATATCTATTGACAGACGTGGAACCTCTTTGAGCAAAAGAGCCGGCTGGCCTCTCCGAGTGCTGCATTCAGCAGCAGCAGCTAAGTGACAATGTGATCTGGGGAATGTGCCTAGCGGCCTCAGCAAACTTGGCAAAGGGCCTTAGGAGAAAACACAGTAGAAAGTCTCTTTCCTGGTGGTTGATGCCCAGCACTTAGTAAATTTCCATCTTGAACTCATGGCCACTTGTGAGGGCTGTTTGCAAATAGAACTGTGTTCTGAGGCTTCCCCGATCCTCCCTAGCTGATTCCGGGCTGGTGGGGCACTTTAGCTGGCCCCGTGCTTCTTGCCACAGCCCATTCCCTCCAGGGGGCTCTGTGTCCTGCAGAATGTAAACCTTGCATCCTCAAATTTGGGCAGAGATTATAGACCTAAGCCACAGCTCTACAGTCAATTTGTATCCTAGAGTGTCGAGTCCATGCGTGAGATCTAAGTTTCTATGTAGTAATTGACAGTGCTGATAAGAAATGCATCTTAAAAAGTTCATCACCTATGCTGGCCTTGGTAAAGCAGAGCTTCCTGTGGAACAAATGCAGACTTCATAAACCATCCTAGTATCCCTCATTACTGTTAAGATCCCATTCTTTTCTTTGCTTGAAATATAATAAAACATCTCAGGAGCGGAGGGCTAAGAAGTAGGCTGAGTGACATAACATGCTTTCAGTGGGGCCCAGTGGGACTCAGGGGCTAGACTGTCAAGACTGTCCAATTATTGTACATTGGCCAGTGTGATAGATTAGATCAGGGGGTTGCAAACTTTTACTGGAAGGGGCCAGACCATAAATATTTTCAGCTTCCTGGGCCCTGGAGTCTGTATTGCACTATTCAACTCTGTGATTTTAGCATGAAAGCAGCTACAGGCAAACAAGCATGACTGTGTTCCAATAAAACTTTATTTACAAAAACAGGTGATAGACTGTATTTGGCCTACAGTTTATAGTCAGCTGAGCCCTGGATTGGATTACTTTTGGCAATTATTTACTCCTTTCTCCCATCCTCCTGGCTCTTGACTTTGGGCTCAGTCATGTGACTTTCTTTGGCCAACGCACGTCAGCATATGTAACACAAGCGGAGACTTGAAGTGTGCTTGTGTGGTTGGGTTTGTCCTCTGAAGCTTCTGTCAGTGCCCCGAGAAGGTCATACCCTGGATAACACATTGGCCTAAGGATGATAAGAGAGACATGGAACAGCTCAGCCTAGATCCGCCAACATACAGTTGACCCACAAACATGTGAATGAGAATAAATGACTCTGGATTTAAGACGCTGAGCTTTAGGGTGGTTTGTTACAGAGCATTATCATGGCAATAGCTGACTGACACAGCAGGGTATCTCGCTGTCACGTCAACACCACTCATCCAAAGTGAATTACCTTCTCTCCCAAATGTGTTCCTCCTCCTCTTTCCCTCTTCCAAACACCCCGTAACACCGACACGGTCCAACCTCCTTATACCTGGTCCCAGCCATGTGGTGAGTCTCCAGGTTCTGTTTATTTTGCCCTTTTCATTTATCTTACAACAGTTCAATACTTTCTGCCCCTCTTGCTACTGCCCTTCATCATCTGTCTTCAGTCTCGCTGCGATATTCTTCTGACAAGTCTTCCTTTCTCTTGTCCCTGGTTTTTCCAGTCGGGCATCCCGTTACCCTTGCCGCCAACTTCCCGAAACAAGTGTTGAGTTACATCACTTTCCTCTGCAAAAGCCATGAATGGCTCCCCCATTGCTTCTGTCCAGGTGTTTAAAACCCAGAGTTCAAGAGGAATGAAGAGGTAAGCAAAGATTTCTTTTAGAGAAGCTTCTCCAGCATCCCGGCCTCTCTGCCCAGCCCCCTACACTATCTTGCCCAGTGATGGGTACTTGTACCGCTACCTTCTCCATCCCACGCAACAGTTGGGGTGTGAAACTGGGCTCTGCTGCATCACGAGGGATTCGGCTGGCCTCCATGATGTTCGGACAGCAGCGCTCAGAGATCCAAGCTCCCCAAGGCCCCCCTGCCGAGTCACCCGAAAGCCCAGGTTTGAAGGTACCAGGCATCATGACTTCCTTTTAGACTTTGTGATTTCGTCAGTCAGCCCAGGAGCTCTGTACACGATGGGATGGTGAGATGAGGCAGAAGAGGGGCCTTTCCTCGGCTCTAAGCTAGATGCCCCCCGCCCACCTAACATCTCTACTTAGGTATCTAACTGGCGTCTCAGATATGAACTCCTGATCCTGTCTCACAAATCTGCTCCTCCTAGAATCTTCCCCATCTCTGTGAGTGGCAACCCCAGCCTTCCAGTGCCCACGGCACAAAATCTTGGAGTCCTTCTTGGTCCCTCTTTCTCTCACTTCTATCAGGATATGCTTTTGACTTTATCTTCAAAATGTATCCAGAATCTAGCCACGTCTCACCACTTTTACTGTTAGCACCGTGGTCCACACCACTGTCACGGCTCAGGCAGTAGCCTTCTAGCAGGTGTGTTTGGTTCTGTTTTGTCCCCCGTTGGTCTCAACACAGAGGCCAGCGTTACAACCCAAGTCACATCATGATGCTTCTCTACTCAGAACCATTCATCATCTCCCTTCCCTCACTGTCCTCGTCTCCTTTTGCTCACTCCCTTACTCCACTACAGCTGCTCTCCTCCACCTTGTTCCCGGAACATGCCAGGCATACTCCTGCCACGGGGCCTTTATGTGTGTTATTCCTCTGAGCTCTGTCTTCTTTGCTCACTTGCCCAAACACATGCTCTGTCTCCCAATTGGCATTCAAATGTCACATACTCATGTCATTCTATCAAAAATTCAGGCCCCCTCGGGGCGCCTGGGTGGCTCAGTCGGTTAAGCGTCTGACCCTTGATTTTGGCTCAGGTCATGATCTCACAGTTCATGAGTTCAAGCCCCGTGTTGGGCTCTATGCTGTCAGTGTGGAACCTGCTTAGGATTCTCTCTCCCTCTCTCTGCCCCTCCCTTGCTCTCCCACTCTCTCTCACTCTGTCTCTCTCTGCTCCCCCTTCTCTCCCACTCTCTCTCTCTCTGTATCTCTGCCCCTCCCCTGCTGTCCCTCTCTTTCTCTCTCTCTCTCCCTCTGACCCTCCCCTGCTGTCCCACTCTCTCTCTCTCTCCCCCTCCCCTGCTCTCCCACTCTCTCTCTGCCCCTCCCCTGCTCTCCCACTCTTTCTTTCTCAAAAATAAATAAACTTAAAAAAATTCAGTCCCCCTCTATACTGTATTCCCTCTTTCCCTGCTTTATTTCCTGTTCTACGTTTATCACTAACATACTGCATGTTTTCCTTTTTTCTTTGTCTACTGTCCATCTCCATTACTAGACCAAAAGCTCTCTGAGTGTCTTCATTCATTCAGGCTGCTGTCATAAACTAACATAAGCTGAGTGGCTTAAACAACAAACTATTATTCCTCCCACTTCTGGAAGCTGGGAAGTCCATGATCAAGGCACTGGCAGATTCTGTCTGGTGACCTGCTTCCTGGGTCATAGACTGCCTCTTCTCACGGTGTCCTTACCTGGTGGAAGGGGTGAAGGAGCTGTCTGGGGTTAAGGGCACTGATCCCGTTCCTGAGGGCTCCACCTTCATGACCCAGTCAGCTCCCAGAAGCCCCAGCTCCTAGCACCATCACTTTAGGGGTTAGAATTTCAGCATAGGAATTTGGGGAAGGAGACACAAACATTCAGTCTATAGCACTGAGTATCTTAGTCTGGTTTCCCAGAAGCAGGCTGGGAGGTGAGGATGTGTGTGTAAGTGATTGATTGAGAAAATCCTCCTGAGGAACTGGAAGGAGGTGGGGTGGGGGTGGAGAGGAGGGTGTAAGACAGGGAAGGGGAAGAAGTCAGGCAGTGGGACTGCGTGAAGCCCGGTTCCAGCCTCAGCCTGATCCTGAGGGGAGCTCTGGAGCACACATTACATCTCAGAATTTTCCTTCTGTAAGAATCAGTCACTGGCTGCTGGCTGCCCCTTCCTGTGTGTGTGTGTGTGTGTGTGTGTGTGTGTGTGTGTGTGTGTAGGAGCGGACATCAATTCCCAGGCATTTCCTGCTTCTGGGGAATGGCTCTACAGACCTCTGAAGATCACAGATGTGAATCTTTAAAAGCAAAGCACACAGAAGCTAGGGAGTGGCTCACAGAACGGATATAGGGACAAGGCATGGAGCGTTTATGGTGTCTGCCATCTGTGATGGGCAAAGAGATATTTTTAAAGAGAAGGCAAGGGGCGCCTGGGTGGCTCAGCTGGTTAAATGTCCGACTTCGTCTCAGGTCATGATCTCGAGTTTCATGGGTTCAAGCCCTGCGTCAGGCTCTGTGCTGACAGCTCAGAGCCTGGAGCCTGCTTCGGCTTCTGTGTGTGTGTCTCTCTCTGCTCCTCCCCCACTCGCTCTCTTTCTCTGTCTCTCTCAAAAATAAACATTTAAAAAATCTTTAAAGAGAGGGCAATTAATGTTGATCGAAATTCTACTTTGTAACTAGAGCTTTATGTACATTGTCTTACTTAACTCTCAGAGAAGAAAAAGAAAAGGCCTGTGAAGTACACATGTGTCCTTATTTCACAGAAGAGAAAACAGAGTCCCAGACAGGAAAATTAGCTTATTCCACTCGGAGAGTATCGGAGCCCATCCTCATTCCAACACAGAGTTCTCTGGCGTAAAATTCCTGTTCTTTCCACTGGAACACCCTCATCCCCAAAGGAAGAAATTAAAAATCTAGTTATAAAGTGGTGAAGGGAGGGGCGCCTGGGCGGCTCAGCTGGTTAACCGTCCGACTCTTGGTTTTGGCTCAGGTCATGATCTGACAGTTCGTGAGTTTGAGCCCCACGTCAGGCTCTGAGCTGTGTCAGCGTGGGGCCTGCTTGAAATTCTCTCTCTCCCTCTTTCTCTGCCCCTGCCCCACTCATGCACGTGCTCGCTCTCAAAATAAATAAATAAACTTAATAAAATAAAATGCAGAACTTGGCTCTGAGAAACTGAGGAAAGAGAGTTGATTTTGTTGATTTTGTTCTCAGCTGTGTCCTTAGTGCCTGGGCATAGTTGGGGCTCCATAGACATTTGCTGAGCAAGCGGGCGACCAGGGACTTAGGCACCAGTGACATCCACCTGAGTGTGGTGGGCAGTGCACGGAAAAGGCCGCCTGGGCAGGTGCCCGCAGCTTCTGGGCGGTGTGGTGTCTGGGGGGAGGCCTCAGTGGGGGATGGGCTCTGAGGGCAGGAGGCTCAGCGTGGAGCAGGTGGGCGCCTCAGCAGGTGCATAGAACTCAGTGCTGGGAGGGCTACAGGAGACGCCGCCCAGAGATCTGAGTGGCCAGTGCATCAGAAAGGCCTGGTGGTGGCAAATAGCAAGGCTCGCGTAAGGCGCTGGACGCCCGGCCCTTGGAGCTCTCGGAAGGACATCCCAGAGGTCCCGGCCTGGGGAAGCCAGTGATCATCAGGGCAGCCCCTAGATCGGGGTGCCAAGTCAGAGCAGGATCAACAACCTGTTTCACTGGACTGGGGGTTTCCGTACCCGAAAAGTGTGTACAGCCTCTTTTTTTAAAATGTTTTTTTGTTTTACTTGGGGTGGGGGTGGGGGGGGCAGCGAGCGATTCAGAGACACAGAATCCAAAGCAGACTCCAGGCTCTGTCAGCACAGAGCCTGATGCAGGGCTCGAACCCACGAGCCATGAGATCATGACCTGAGCCAAAGTCGGACATCGGACGCTCAACCGACTGAGCCACCCAGGTGCCCCTAGAGCCTATTAACTCCCATGGGCGTGGACAGGAGTCCGCACTGGGCTGGGACTGCAGATGAGGGCAGGTGGGCTTAAGTGTGAGGGTGGCTGCCGAACCCCCAGTTCTGCACCGAGCTTCCCTCTTTAGACCTATCCCTGCCCCTCTGCATCTGCCCTCCGTCTGCTCTTGTCCAGAGCTGGCAGCCGCCTTCCTGTGCCCACGACGCCTGCCTGGCCAGTGCTCTCCCCAAAGCACCCTGCGGTCCTGGCCTCTCTTCCACGCTGGGCTGCTCTCAGGCCGGTCCAGCTGACGTTCCCACATGTACCATCATGCACCTCTGCCCCTTCTCTTGGAGGTTCCGCTGGCCTGCCTCTCCGTATGCTTTGTCTCCCTGTGATAGCCCTGAGCCGTCTCCCTCCCCGACACCACACACCCGTTCAGGACATCCTGTTCTTTCACAGTGTCGCCTTCATGGCAGCACGGCCATCTTCTGCGCTTCAAAAACTTCCAGGAAAGTTGAGAACTGAGAATTCACGAAGCCCATACCCGTGTCTCTCCTGGGAACCTCCTTTAGGGCCACACTTTTGAGAAAGGATGGGTTTGGCCGCCCCTTCCTTGTGTAAACAGATTTCTCTTGGAGAACATTCTCTGCTTTGGGGACTTTCCTGGATTCAGGCCCAGGTCGCTTGAGAAAGTTCTAGGCTCTGCCAGTGCCTGTGCAATCTCGTCCTGACTCCCAGAGCATTTTTCCCAGGCCCTCACCTAAGCATCCATTCAGCCCCCTTTCTCCGTCCTCCGTGGTAATTTGTCATTATGTGTCTTCATTCACTGGGTACAGGGGCTACACAAAAACACAACCACAGGGTTATTTCTAGAAAGATACACAAGAAAATGACAACAGTGGCTGCCTTTGGGCCTGGGAGAAAAGAGTCAGGGAAGCTCTGTTTTCTACATTTATCTCCTTTGTCATTGGAATATTTACCACAAACACATCCTTAACCTTTTGGTTTAATGACACAAGTGTGTTTTTATATCTTCTTCCCTCCATTGTCTCTTTCTCAACAGCCTTCTAAGTGGGAGGGTCTGTGTCGTGCCTTGTAAAGATGGGGTGGATGCAGACCCCTGGCCCCCCCTGCAAGGATGCTGCCTCGTAAGAGAGGTAGACTGTGACAGAGGCTCCGGTGACGAGAGTCTGGATAGAGTCACAAACAAGGCAACAGTCACTCCCGGGGGGAAGCAGTAAAAGAGCAGAAAGGAGGGGTCTCACAAAGGAAATGGCGTTGAGAGTGGGTTTGGAAGCAGAGGCCGCACATCGCTCAAGAAAAGGTTGAGCTTATGTTCTCACCGTGCCTGGCACCGGGCATGGCCCTGGGGGTCTGGACAACTGGAGCTGGACGAGTGGGGGACCACGCGCCTGGCTGAGGGGACGCACCAGGTCAGGCCCACGGGCAGTCAGGAGCCGGTTTGTGAAGAAGACGCACAGGCCGGGCTGGGGCCGGGCAGCCAAGGGCACAGAGGCCGGGCTAAGTGGCTGGGACGTACATGTGTTGTTGTGACCTTTCCTTTGCAGAGGAACAGTGTAGTGACATCCCAATAATTTGGAAGCAGGGTGAAGAGGACATTTTGCTTTCCCACTTCATACGTGGTGGCATATCTAGTCCTTCTTGACCTCCTCTGCACCCACCATGCACCGCCTGTCTCGAGCATGAGCTCCCAGAGCTCCCAGAGCATTTCTGGGATGATGGCCTGTCTTGAGTTCTCGAATTCTTTTATGGTTCTTGGCGATGATAATAATTATAAGGATAATTTCTTTCATTCGTAGGGCACCCCAAGGTTTTACAAAATTCCTCCACCTGCCTTTCGTTGAATATACCCAATACTTAGCGAGTTAGCGCCATGCATGAGTTTTCCAGGCGAAGGGCCCTGAGGCTCAGGCTGGTGTGGGAAGTGAGAGCCACACTTGAGAGCAGGCCCTCAGACCTCACCTCCTGCCGAGGTACAGTCGCTTCCTGCCTGGGTTGGGAGTAACTTGAAAAGAGGATCCGTATTTCATGCTTGCAGAGTCTTGTTGTTTAAAAGAATGGGTACAGATTTCAGGCCACACAATCCAATGTGCTCGACAAAGAGAACTTCTCGTGACTTATCCCTGCTTCTGCCGGGCGGTGGGAATGGTCTCAGCCGGCCTGTGCTTCCTCTCCCTTCCCTGCCAGAGTCCTGGTGCTGAGGGATGGGGCTGGCGCTGTGGGCCCTTCCTGTGTCATTCTCGCCCCTGTATAAGAGGCCCTTCAGGCTGGATAACTGTCCTTGTCCTTTAGAGTCCCCGTCTCACACACAGGTGTCTGGCTGCCCTCGTGAGTCTCGGCAGCTGGGCAGTCTCACCGCATCCTGGCTGCCTAGGCGTCCCGATCGCACATTTCTACTTGAGGTTGTTACTATCTCTCCACTGCCCTCAGATTTCCTGAACCTGTCTGGGTTCTGTTACCCCCACCCGATCAGGGGTGGGACAGAAACGGCTTCACTGCCTGTGGACACACCTGTGTCTCCGTGCTTTTTGCCTCCCGTCTGGGTCCCCTGCCTGTAGTCAAGGCTCCAAGCCTTGCCCTGACATCAGACATTCTCCCAGACCGAATGCCTTTGCTAAACCCTTCTCGTTATCTCCTGGGCCTCAACTCTGAGGCCAGGAAAAGACTCATTCTCTCATTTTTCTCTGTCATTCTGCTTCATTATCTCTTCTCTGAGGCACAGGATGCTATACGGTAAGTCTGCTGGAATAGGGAAAGGGCTTGGGAATAGAAGATCCAAAGGGGGAAAAGAACACCACAATTAACACTTCAAAATATTATCTAAGCACAGTGGCAATATGCTTATCCCAGAGTAAAATTTCTTGATCTTACTGATTATAATCGTGTTAACGTGTTGTGATAAACCAGTCTAGAGGCGGAATGCTTGGGTTTGAATCCTGATGATTCTGCCTGTGATGATACTTGCTGTGTGACCTGGTACAAGATTACCTACCCTTTCTGGGCCTCCTTTTTCTCATGTGTGCATTGGGAATAAAAACAACTTGATAGAAGTGTTGTGAGGAGTAAATAAACAAATGTATAGAAAGCCCAGAGAACAGTGCTTAGCACATAATAAGTGCTCAGTAAATAGTAACTGTTACTATGGAGTGTCAGGTCTTTGGGCTCAGCTGGAGCCTCGGAAGGCTGCTCAGGAGGATGATTCAAAGATGGTTGAGGTTTGGGATGATGTCCTGATACTGCTGGCCTAGTGCCTCCCTGCCCTCTGCATTTATCTCTCAGAGCTGTCATCAGGAGATTAAAGCTGTAGCTTTTTTTTGGTCATGTAACAGGCTTTGTGGTTTGGCATGGAAAATAAAGTCCCTCTGGGGACGTATAACTTCATATTCACTAACATTTATATGAAGGAAGGTGAAATATTTATAATAAGAAATCAAATGGATTTGCTTTCCAAAAGCATAAACTATAGAATACCAAACAGAGTGAAGATGAACAGAAAGAATCCACACCCTCGAGCCAGCCTTTACCTTAGAGACCTCCTGTTCAGTTCTTCCCGGATTAAAAGATGGGAGACCTGGGGTGGGAGAAGGGGAGGGATTTGCCAGGATCACGCTGGCCAGTAGCCAGATCTACAACCAGGTGATCTGCTTCCCGTGTCCGGCTCCAAATTCATCCAGCCACCTTGGTTCTCCAGATGCTCCAGCAAAGGACAGCCATTCTTGGGCAGGCCATGTCCTCTGAATCCGTTGGTACTTCCCTCTCCTGACAAACCGAGTGTGAAGAAACTCTGAGGTCCACCCGCGGCCAGTCTTAGCATATCAGAGACTGTGAGCCTCGGGCAACTCATTTTATTTCTCTAAGCATTAGATGATTTCCCTTTGGAAATGCATAATGCAGCCTGGCCTGTTGGCTGCAAGGTATAGTGAGGATCAGGATGTGATAACATGTGCCACAGTGCTCAGAGTTTAAATGAACATATATAAGCAGCAGCCTGTAGGTATTTACCCAAAGAAAATAAAGACACTAACTCAAAAAGATACATGGACCCCTGTGTTCATTGCAGCATTATTTACAGTAGCCAAGATATGGAAGCAGCTCAAGTGTCCACCGATAGACAAATGAATAAGGAATGTGGTGTATACACACACACACACACACACACACACACACACACAGAGAGGAATATTATGCAGGCCTAAAGAAGGATAAGATCATGCCATTCATGACAACATGGATGGACCTAGACAAAGTGAAATAGGTCAGACGAGAACAAATAACATATGATTTCACTCGTACATGGAATCTATGAAGACAAATGAAGAAACAAACAAACGAACAGCAGAATCAGACCCATAAATACAGAAAACAATTGATAGTGGCCAGAGGGGAGAGGGGGATGGGCAAAATGGGTGAAGGAGAGTGGGAGTAACCAAAGACTGAGCCTTGGGGGCCTCTGCCAACAGCCTCTCCTTCAAGCGTGTTCCTGTCCCACCTTGCATACCTTGATGTTAGTGTCTCCTGACTAGACATCACTAGATGAAGCTGGATCCCATCCAGAAGGTTCTGATTTAGCCTTTTAGGAAGTGGGCCCGTGGCTCTTTGTTTATAGAGTCAGCCTACATCTATCTTGGAAATACTTTTACTGTGGCTGATTTCAAGCAACCAGTAATTGAACAGCTGACTTTAGAAATTCCTAAAGATCTTAACATTTGGCTTTTGTCGGCCTGTAAGAATCAGCTGTGGCATGCCACTGGCTGAGATCGAATGCGGTGTAGCCGTGTGCCCTGATGTTGTTTTTTTTTTCCATGTAATATTATGTTGGGAACCATTCTGCATCCATCATTGTAATAATTGATTCAGACAAGGTTATTGGTGGGTGCCTCGGATGAAAGATTTTTGGGGAAAGGATATTCACGCCGTGTCAAGGTATCACCCTACCACGTAGTTACTACTTGCAAAAAAGGATAAAAGCACGTTTACACTGGAGAGGTCTGGCAGCAATCACTTTAGGGAAGGGATCAAAGTAGTGAACAAGCTGACGGGCCTTCGGTGTGATAGGAGGGGAAGAACACAACCTTGCCCGGTGGTATTTTTGTTGAAAGGATCTAATCTAAACACAATCATGAGGAAACCTTTAGACATTCAGATTGTGGCAGTTTGGGCAAAACAGGCCTGAACTCTTCAAAAAAAAAAAAAAGGGGCGCCTGTGTGGCTCAGACGGTTAAGCATCTGACTCTTGATTTCAGCTCAGGTCATGATCTCACAGTTGGTGAGATTGAGCCCCGCATCTGGCTCTGTGCTGACAGCACGGAGCCTGCTTGGGATTCTCTCTCTCTCTCTCTCTCTCTCTCTCTCTCTCTCTGCCCCAGCCCTGAACTCTCTCTCTCTCTCTCTCTCTCTCTCTCTCAAATAATAAATGAATAAACTTAAAAAGAAGTCAGCGTCATAAAAGAAGAAACGAACAGGGTTTGTGACTGCTGTAGATTAAAAGGAGACTAAGGAGCCGTCACAACCAGTTGGGACACATGATCCTTGATGGGAGCCGGATTTAAGAAAATAGCTATGAAGGACATTTTGGGGACAAGTAGAGAAAGTCGAATATGGACGCTGTGTGAGATCATATAATTCTATTAGTACTGCCATGTTGGGTGTGATGATGGGACTGGGCTTACAAAGGACACGGTGCTAGTTCTTGGAGATGAGACCCATGCTGCGGGGCTTAGGGCTAGAGGGATAATGTCTGCAGTTGACTTTCAAAGGATTCTGAGAAAAAGAAAAAAGCATACACCCAAATATGAATACAGTAGGAGAAGAAGAGAATGTGGCGAATGTTAGCAATAGATGGATGTAGATGAAAGATATATTGGTAGGCATTGTACAATTTAAATTTCTGCCGGTTTGGTGTTTTTCAAATGCAAAGAGGAAGTTATTACATTATGATAGTTTCCTTCACAAAATACTGTAATTTTGATCTGCATACTGTTTCACTGTAGAAATATACTGCCATTCACTTAACCAGATCTCCTGCTGGATCATCTATTTTTACTGTTATAAACCGTGAGCGTCCTTGGAATGGAATCATAGAATACATTTATGATTATGTCCCACGGTGGTCTTCTGATTATCGTGCCAAAGGGAAAGAATTTCCAAACAAGTTTTTAGGCTCTGACGGGATGAATTCTCATGCTTTAAGCTTACAAGAGACGAGCTTGTTGACTCTTAATATGACAACAGAAAACCTCCCCATGGCCTTCCTCAGAGGGCTGTGTGAGGGGTAAGGACCTCTATCTGAGAAAGTCAGATGCCCCATGTGAGCAAATCTGAAGGGCAGAGGCCCTGGGAGCATAGCAGAGACACCTGAGTAGCATTCAGACGATAGTAGGTTCAGCTCCTACCGCAGGATGGGTTGGATAGTGTCTCTGGGAGTGGGGCTCTGGCACTGGTTTGCTTTATAAGCTCCCCCAGGGGCTCCTGAGGTGAACCAGTGTGGAGAAGGGCCAGTGTAGCAGGATCTAGAAAGAATAGTCCAGGCGGTGGGAGGAAGCCAGAGTAGGGGGAGGCGGGGGGGAAACAGGTACAAGGTGGTCCTGAAAAGGGACTAGAGAGAGAAAACGGACATGACTAAGAGAGACTTGATAAAGTTCTGTTGGGTGGGATATAATATGGTGTGAGTCCCTTCTCTGTCTCCCCCAGGGACCCCAGTAAACCTATAATTACTTTCAAACCCTTTTGTACTTGGGCTTTGGGGGAGGGGAATGATATTAGACTTGTCTCAAGGTGGGGACAAGGTAAGAGCAGAGGTGGTCAGAGACAGTTTCGCTCACACTGATTCTCAGAGGGAGGGAGAGTTGACAGGGCTGCAGAGGACACTGTCATGTTCTGTCTTGCTGCCTCTCCCTCTGGGGCACAGGTCCATGAGTTGGCTCTGCCGGGTCACTGGTCTCCCTTCCTGGCCAATGCATTCTAGAGGTCACAGACTTACAATCATTCTATTATTTTATTATTGGATTTAAGAGACACTCCGAGTCTCTTGATCTGATCAGAACACAGCATAATTTCCAAGGTTGTATTGATTCAAAGCCAATCAAGAGCATTCGAACCACAGTTCAGAAATCTCTCTTGAGAAGGCTTGTTCTAATCTTAATCTTTTGTCCTTGGGATACTCGCTCTTTGTTACATCTTCTTTATCATGTAAGAGATAGATAGGCTTCCTATTCTGAAGATGGACCTGGGAATTTTAAGCAGTGATTTATTTTGATGCTTCGTTTTGCATCTGCAACAGAAAATTGAGGGGGCCTGGCTGGTTTAGTCAGTTAAGCATCCGACTCTTGATGTTGGCTCAGGTTGTGATCTCGTAGTTTGTAGGATAGAGCCCCACGTATGGCTCTGTGCTGAGGGCACAGAGGCTGCTTGGGATTCTCTCTCTCCCTCTCTCTCTGCCCCTCCCAAGCTCATGTGTGCACCCTAGAAAGAGAGAGAGAGAGAGAGAGAGAGAGGAAGGAAGGAAGGAAGGAAGAAGGAAGGAGGGAAGGAGGGAAGGAAGAAAGAAAGGGAAGGAAAGAAAGGAAGAAAAAGAAAATTGAGTAATATCTTCTTTCTCCACAAATGCTGCTGTGGCAGTTGCTAAGAAGTGAGAAATAGTAGTTTGTAAGGAAAGCAATAAGTGTATTTTGTTTATCTTCTTCCATGAAAGACACAATTCTTTTTATTTATTTATTTATTTTATTTAAAAAGTTTTTTTAATGTTTACTTATTTTTGAATGAGAGAGAGAGACAGAGCACGAGTGGGGAAGGGGCAGAGAGAGAGGGAGACACAGAATCCGAAGCAGGCTCCAGGCTCTGAGCTGGCAGCACAGAGCCTGACATGGGGCTCGAACCCACAAACTGCAAGATCATGACCTGAGCCAAAGTCGGACATTTAACTGACTGAGCCACCCAGCACCCAAGACCCAATTCTTTTTAAATAACAACGTATAGAGGAAAGCTGAAATGTATGTTTTTTAAAGAAAAGTTAGGTTTCTTCAGCCAGGACTGCAAATGTTGCATTATGTGGTCAACTCAGGCTTCCTCTTCCTGTTTGCTCCGAGAAGAAAAGAGAAAAGGTAGGATGCATTTCTCTACCTTACTAATTTGTAGGCAGTCTTTCGCTTTGGGATTCATTAGAGCAAGAGGGAAACACTATTTTTAAAATATATAGAAGATGCTCCTTCTCTAAAAGGATTTTGAAGACTGCTTATAATTACATTTCCACGAATCTAGGCTGGAGTCACAGAATCAAATGGTCACAGGGACTGTGCCAGAGAAACAACTCAGTAATCTTGACATTAAATGACCCCTGGAACTCTCAGTGTTAGAGGTACAGTGAGGAGTTCTGGATGGAGCCTGGACAACTGGAAAGAACCATCTGTGTCCAGAGGGGAAGTCAGTCAGCATCAGTGTCACTCCGTGTGTGTGTGAGAAGCAAGAAATCTATATTTTTTGTGTGAAGTTTCTCAATTATTCACTGTGGGTCTCTATTTCAGTAGGTCGTGGGCCAGGCAAAACTGATTTGTGGCCAAGGTTTGGTTTTCAGGCCGACAGTTTGAGATATCTTATCAGATTGGAAAACCTGAAGTGTTGGCAGAAGGGGGCAAATGCGCCGGGTGTTCTGGAGGAAAATCTGGAGGTCTGGGTGTGAGGGGAGGAGGAGTCTGAAGGTCTGGTGCAGGGTGTGTGTGTGTGTGTGTGTGTGTGTGTGTGTGTGTGTGTGTGTGTGTTTGCAGGTGGGGGGAGGGTGTACAGATCTGGTGCAGGGTGTGTGTGTGTGTGTGTGTGTGTGTGTGTGTGTGTGTGTGTTTGCAGGTGGGGGGAGGGTGTACAGATGGGGAGCCAGAGGAAAATGAGTCCTGTTTTAACAAGTTACACTTGAGGTCATGACTGCACATATCCAAGAGGAAAGGACAAAGAGGATGTAATTAACCTTGAACTCAATATGTGCCTACAGCACTGGAGCTGCAGTGTTAATATGATCAGAGTTAGTGTCTGGGATCATCAAGGAGGCATTTGTACTTTGTCCTGCTCTCTACGCTTATCATAGAATATTGTACTCTGTTCTGGGTATCACTTACAAAACAAACACTCTTTTTCTCTTAAATTATAAAAGTCATATGGGGCGCCTGGGTGGCTCAGTCGGTTAAGCGTCTGACTTCAGCTCAGGTCGTGATCTCACGGCTGGTGGTTTTGAGCCCCGTGTCGGGCTCTGTGCTGACAGCTCAGAGCCTGGAGCCTGCTTTGGATTCTGTGTCTCCCTCCCTCTCTGCCCCTCCCCTGCTCACGCTGTGTCTCTCTCTCTTTCAAAAATAAAGACTAAAAAATTTAAAAATAAATAAAAATAAAAATACTATGTTTTTATTGCAGAAAAATAGGAAAATATTGAAATTGAGAAAAGGGAAACTGCCTGTATGTAATCCTGCCCCCTATAATAACAATTAATGGCTTCATATATATCCTTCTAGCTTTTGTTTTAAGTTTATTTATTTATTTTGAGAGAGAGACCGTGGGAGCGGGGAGGGGCAGAGAGAGAAGGAGGGAAGAGAGAAACCCAAGAAGGCTCTTCCCTGTCAGTGTGGAGCCCAATGCAGGGCTCGAACCCATGAACCGTGAGATCATGACCAAGAGCTGACCGCTTAATGGAGTGAGCCACCCAGGTGCCCCTAGCCATTTTTTTCTATATATACTGAAATATTTTATAGCATTGGAATCATAGTATAAACACTACATTGTAATAGGTTTTTTCCCATAACATATCTTGAACATTTAATCATATCAATAAAATGTTCTGCTATAGCATGATTTTTTTTACAGCATGATTTTTAATGGCTACTTAGCATTTATTCCATTTGATGGAGGCATCAAAATTTATCTATTTATTTATTTATTTATTTATTTATTTATTTATTTATTTATTTAAAATTTAGAGCTAATAGTCTATTGCTGGACACGTGCTGTTTCTCCTTTATAAACACCGTCATCTTTTTTTTCCCAATTTTTTCTGTGTTTAAATTTTATTTAAATCCAAGCTACTTAACGTATAGTGTAGTAATGGTTTCAGGACTAGAATTTGGTGATTCATCACTTTCATATAACACCCAGTGCTCACCCCAGCAAGCACCCTCCTTAATGCCCTTCGCCCATTTAGCCCATCCCCCTACCCACCTCCTTTCCAGCAGCCCTCAGTTCTACGTATTTTAGAGTCTTTTATGGTTTGCCTCCCTTTCTGTTTTTATCTTATTTTCCCTTCCCTTCCCCTATGCTCGTCTGCTTTGTTTCTTAAGTTCCACATAGGAATGAAATCATATGATCTCTGTCTTTCTCTGACTAATTTCGCTTAGTATAACACATTCTAGCTCCATCCACATTGTTGCAAATGGCAAGCTTTCATTCTTTTTTTTTTTAATGTTTGTTTTTGAGAGAGCGCCAGCCGGGGAGGGGCAGAGAGAGGGGGGAAGAGGATTCAAAGTGGGCTTGGCACTGACAGGCCGACAGCAGCGAGCCCAAGGTGGGGCTCAAACTCACAAACTGCCAGATCATGACCTGGGCTGAGGTCGGACGCTCAACCGACAGTCACCCAGGTGCCCCAAGATTTCATTCTTCTTGATCGCTGAGTAATATTTCAAACAATGTCATCCTCAATGCTAAATCTTTCCACATATTCCTGCTTATTTTCCTAGGATACACTCCCAGAAAATGGAATTGTTAGGTGTGGCAAAAGACGAGGGCACTGCTGAAAACCTGAAATAATATGTTTTGAAATCAGGAAGGGTGAGGCCTTCAGCTTTGTTCTCCTTTCTTGAGGTGGTTTTGGCTGTTTGGGTTCCTTTGTGGTTCCATATGAATTTCAGGATTACTTTTGTTCTATTTCTGTTTTTAAAAATGCCATTGGGATTTTGACAGGGATTGCGTTGGATCTGTAAGATCACTTTGGGTAGTGTGGACGTGTTAACAATATTAAACTTTCCAACCCATGAACACAGGTGTTTTCCCATTTATTTGTGTCTTCTTTCATTTCTTTCAGCGCTGTGTTGTGATTTTCAGTGTGTAAGTCCTTGGCCTCCCCGGTTAACTTAACTCCTCAGTATCATTCTTTAGGATGCTACTGTAAGTAGGATCATTTTCTCAATTACTTTGTGGATTGTTTGCTGTTTCTGACACCATATTTGAAGTAATATATGCAGAAACTCGAACACTTCCAGAAAAGGCTGATAATGATAGGAAGACAAGAAACCTTCTCAATGAAGGAAAGTTTAAGAAACATTGTGATGGGAATGCAGGCTGGTGCAGCCACTCTGGAAAACAGTACGGAGGTTCCTCAAAAAACTAAAAATAGAACTACCCTATGACCCAGCAATAGCACTGCTAGGCATTTATCCACGGGATACGGGTATGCTGTTTCGAAGGGACACATGCCCCCTCATGTTTATAGCAGCACTATCAACAATGGCCAAAGTATGGAAAGAGCCCAAATGTCCATCAATGGATGAATGGATAAAGAAGATGTGGTATGTGTGTGTGTATGTATATGTGTGTATATATATATATATATATATATATATACACACATATACATATAGATACATATATATATACACATATATATATATATAAACAATGGAGTATTACTTGGCAATCAAAAAGAATGAAATCTTGCCATTTGCAACTACGTGGATGGAACTGGAGGGTATTATGCTAAGTGAAATTAGTCAGAGAAAGACAAGTGTCATATGACTTCACTCATATGAGGACTTTAAGAGACAAAACAGATGAACATAAGGGAAGGGAAACAAAAATAATACAAAAACAAGGAGGGGGACAAAACAGAAGAGACTCGTAAATATGGAGAACAAACTGAGGGTTATGGGAGAGGTTGTGGGAGGGGGGATAGGCTAAATGGGTAAGGGGCACTGAGGAATCTACTCCTGATATCATTGTCGCACTACACGCTAACTAATCTGGATGTAAATTTTAAAAAATAAGAAATAAAATTAAAAAAAAGAAATATTAAAAAGAAAAAGAAACATGGTGATAAGCGGCCTGGAGTAGAGAAGACCAGGGTTGGATGTGAACACTAACAGCAAAGCCAGCCATAATCAAAAGGTACACTTGGCTTTTCTCCAATGGTAGAGGCTCTCCAGCTTTGGAATAGAGCCATCATTAACGTGAGAGACTTCTGCATTTGGTTGACAGTCATCATGTAAGCTGGGTAGGAGTCTGGAGTTGGGATTTATTAGGCCCGTGAGTGAATCTTAACCAGGCCGCTTGTCAGCTGTGTGGACTGGGACAGGTTATTTGAACTCTCTGAATCTGAACCTTCTCATATATCAACTGTGGAATTCAGCAGTATCTTCCTCGTAATAATGCCGTGAGATTGATGCATGATGCACCATAATTCTGAAGATTTAGAGTGTTCTTTGCTCTTCGGTGATTTCAGTGAATATTACTGAGAATTTTCGTGAACATTATTTAGAGCACACAGCCATGGGCCTTGTGCTGTGCCCTCCAGAGGATCACCGAGAGGCAAAGACATGACCTGTGCCCTAGAGGGGATTACAGAGAGACAAGAGGGAAGGAACTAGTGACACTGAAGGGATGGGGCAGGGGGCATTTTCAGGAAAGTAAAGAATGGGGCACAAAAATTATGTCAGCGAACAAACCATGTGATATATTTGTGGGTGAACAGCAACAACAACAACAAAAAGAAAAAAAAAGGAAGAAAGAAAGTCACAAAAATTCTTTCATTGGTTTGCTAATGTTTTCCTTTTATTCTCTGAATTTTATGCAATATTAATATAACCATGTGAAGACATTTTATTTCCAGCCACTGCTGAAGTGGACATAGGAGAGGAAAGAATGAGGAGGAATGAGGGGACCGTTGACATTTGGGTTATATTACATTTAAAAATAACTTTATTTTTCAGTAGTATAGAGAAACCCATATTTGGTGACATGAGTAGATTTTCGGGACAAATTTAGCATGCTACCATCTGCAAATAACTTTTAATCCGTTAGTCGCATCCATATTTTTGTAGCCAGTAAAAGTGGTGCTGATTTATGTCTGCTTTTAAAGAAACCATTTACAGAAATGTTGTTTCCACTCATTGAAACAGCAAGCTTGAGAAGTTTCAGTCTCACAAAAAGCTATTTTCTGAGGGCGGTTAGATTCTAAATGTAACTCTCGTGTAAAAATACAGAAATGTCATCCCAAGGCACAAAATAAAGCTAATAGGTCAAAGACCACATTCGAATGAAGCTTTTAATAGATACTTCAGTGAGTGACAAACTCACTTATTTGCTCAGCATATATTGAGTGCCGCAGGGCTGTTGTCCCTGTCTGGAGACACCCCCTCTGGTATTGTGACTTCACCTCTCTGTCCTCTGGAGAGACAGGCAGAGTTCATTGTCATCAGCTCAGGAAAGTCGTAGAGGGCATTCTGGCCATGGGTGAGAGCCTGAACTGGATGACCACTACCGGCTTCCTGTGACATGGCAGGTGACTCTTACCAATTCTCCAGTATGACTTCATTTACAGCCAGTTGAGGAAGAAGCATGTATTTCCTCGACCGGTTTTCTTCTTCTTCTTTTTTTTTTTTTTAATTAAAAAAGCTTTTAAGTTATTTATTTTTGAGAGCAAGACAGAGCGAGTGGGGAGGGGCAGAGAGAGAGTGAGAGAGAATTCCAAGCAGGCTCTGCACCGTCTGCACAGATTTCGATGCGGGGCTTGAACTCACACACCGTGAGATCATGACCTGAACCGAGATCGACTGGTTTTACTCTTCTCCCAGGCACAATGTAGGAGTGTCAAGCATGCTGCAGGTGGTACCTTGGCCAAAGTAGAACAATTCAGGAGTGAAAGCCTGTGATAACGCCTGGTTATTCCAGACTTCCTTGTTTTTACCTTCTGCCTTGATGAAAACAATAGCAATTTGTACCTGTCTCAGAAAAAGAGAAATGAAGAAAACCATGAATTACGTTTGGCATCCGTTGATATTGATGGGGACTGGTAGCCTTCTGGGAATGATTCCAAACCACATCCACACTTGGGGGTTCAAACACACAGGAATGGGGTGGGGAAGCCAACAGACACCTAATGGCGAGGGAGATGAATGTTTGAAAACCTGGAAGAAAATCTGTGATGGAGAAAAGAGGACCAGCCATGGTGAGTCGGACTCAGCAACGGGCTGGAGTTTTGAAGGGGACCGGCATTTCATCAGTCACACTGTGTGGCTGTGAGATGAACCTGCCAGAGCCCAGCCCCGCTGAAGTGTACAAGCGGCTTGAGGAAGAAGGGGCTGTGCGTGTCTAACCCCCGGGGACCCAGACAGTTGGAATAGAGCATACCCCTGGGCGGGAGACAGGAGAGCTGTGGCACCTTGGAGGGGCAGTAGAGAGCACTGGGCTGTGGTCAGCAGCCCTTGGGACTGAAGATGAGTGGTGGAGAGTGGGGTATGACAGCACAGGATGGTAGGCATGCTGTTGAGCTCCTGGGGCAGGGAGCTAAGCTGTAAGCACTGAGTTTTAATTTGCATCCCCCCAGCCCCAGAGCAGTAGAGCATCTTCTCAACCTTGGTAGTCGTTCCACCTTCCTTTTCTAAAAGTGGATCTTCATATCCTTTTACTATGGAGCGTGGTTTTTTGTGGATATTTAAGAATTCTTTTATAAATTCCGGAGACCAATCCATTGTCAGCTTGATCTGCTGTAAATATCTTCTCCCAGCCTGTGGCTTGTCTTTCTCTTTTGTCTATAATGTCTTGTCATGCAGGAAGCTTTAGTGTGAAGATTGTCAAATTTATCAGTCTTTCATATTTTATTTGTATGTCTTTCTATGTCTTATGTAAGACATTCTTCCCAGCCCTGAGGGCATAGATACATTAGCCTGTTTTCCTGAAATATTTTCAGAAACATGAATTCTTCTGTCACCAGTTATTGCTGACAATCGTGATTTTTTGCCTCTGTGGTGAGAAGTGTGGCTGTGTTTCATTCGTGTTGATCTATGGTATTATGTTGTAAGAATAGATCACCATTTTTAATTGATTTGATTTGATTTGATTTTTACTTTTTTTAACACTTATTCATTTTTGAGAGACAGAGACAGAGTGTGAGCAGGGGAGGGGCAGAGAGAGAGGGAGACACAGAATCCGAAGGAGGCTCCAAGCTCTGAGCTGTCAGCACAGAGCCCAACACAGGGCTTGAACTCACCAACTATAGGACCTTGACCTGAGCTGAAGTCAAACGCTTCACTGACTGAGCCACCCAGGCACCCCAGATCATGATCTAAAAAAAAATTTTTTTTTACATTTATTTATTTTTGAGAGACAGAGACAGAGCACAAGTGGGGGAGGGGTAGAAAGAGAAGGAGACAGAGAATCCAAAGCAGGCTCCAGGCTCTGAGCTGTCAGCTCACAACAGCTCACAAGCCATGAAATCATGACCTGAGCCAAAGATGGGCGTTTCACCGACTGAGCCACCCAGGCGCCCCAAGATCACAATTTTAAAAATTCATTCTATCGGCACTTCATTTGCTATTACGAACAACACCGCGAACAGCATTCTTGTACTGTCTTTGGGGCATATGAAGAAGTTTCTAAGGGTCAGAGGTTATGTGCACCTAACACTTTACTAAAGGAAAATCGTTTTTTAAATTGGTTGTATCGAGTTACATTCTGTCCATAAGTGTGGAAGCACTGACGTGACCCTATAACACTGGCAACGTTTATCTCTATTATTTCCTTCCTTCTGCTTTCTTTAGATTTACTCCGGTTTTCTTTCTCAAATGTCTTGGTAGTTTTGTTGATTGAGTTTCAATCTTCTTTTCTCATGTAAGTAGTTAGACTATAAAATGTCCCTTTATTGCTCTAGCTGCATGATGCAAGGTTTTTAAATAATTTTTTTTTTTTACATAGTCTCCAACTTACAGAAAAGGGTCAAGTAAAGTACCAAAAAAATCAGTCCTTTCAGGTAAAGTCCAAAAAAAAAAATAGCATTTTTTCAAGTCATGTATGGAAAAGTGTCAGAGACCAAGCCAGGTAGGAAGGTCTGTCCCTTGGAAGGGGGGGGGTGGTGGTGGGGAGGGGAAGGCAGCAGTGGTGGAGACTATTTTCAAGGGAGATGGACAGAACGTGTCACTATATTAGGGAGGATGGGAGCCAGCCAGGTTTCTCACTGTTGGAGAAGGGAGTTGTACCTATGGAGAGGAGAAAACTGAATGAATCCTTGATGTTGGATTGGAACTGGAGGCATTAGTGTGAGGTCTGTGGGTGTCCTTCTCAAGCAGCTTGGACTCAGGCACCTCCCATCAGGCACCCCCCATAGGCTGGTGGATGCTGTCCTCACCAGGTTTGGGCTTTAGCACCTCACACCGGGCTGCTTCCGTACACAGATGCCCTCCTGTCCCCGCTCAGGCTCTGACTCCCCATGCCAAGCCTCCCCACTGCACGGACGTGCTCCTCACTCTTCTCGGGCTGCGACACCCGTTCCAGGTCACCTCTTGATGGGCATCTATCGGTTACCTTGCTCTGTCCACCTAAGTGGCTTAGGGCTGAAGGGGTCAGGAAGGGAAAGGAAGGAGAAGGGCATCCCAGAAGTTTTGATACATAATATTGTCAATGTCATTCAGTTCTAAAAAACTTCTAACTTCCAAGTTTGGTTTTTCTGTAACGCGTGAGTTATCTAGAAGTGTGTTTTAAATTTTCCAAAAATGTACAGGATCATACCTGTTTTCTTTTGGTTCTTGATTTCTGTCTTAACTGCCCTGCATACAGAGCATGTGGTTTATATGATACCGATTCTAGTTTTTATTATGATTTTCTCTGTGCCTAGTAAGTAATTAATTTTCACAAATATGTTCTGTGTTCTTGGAAAGTATTTTTAAGTGTTGGGTACACGTAGAAGTGAATGGTTCTATAGATGTTCGTAGATTAAATATTAATTGTATTATGCAAATACTCTGTCCTTCCAAAATTTTTGTCTGCTTGGTGTATCAGAGAAGCATAATAAAATCTCCCATTATAATTGAGGATTTACACATTTTCCTTTGTAGCTCTATCACTTTTTGTTTTACAGATTTGGATGCTAAATGTATTATGTTATTACAATTGTTATAGCCTCCTGGTGAATTACTCCTTTTATAATCATGCGGTTATTGAGATTCTCAACAATAGCTTTTCCCTTCAAGTTTAACATGGCCACAGCAGCTTTGTATGTGGGGCAGGAAGGGTTTGTTTCTTGGTATATTGTTTTCAGCCTTAGTTTAGCCTTTCTCTTTCATGTTTTGATTGTTTCTCTTGTAAATATTTGAGGATTGTGGATTTATAAATTTCTCCTTGTAATTCTATTACTTTTTGATTTGCGTGTATTTTTAACCGAGTCAGCAAACCTTTAAATGTTTAAACTTTTACCGTCTGTAATGATTAGTTATTTTTGCCATCTTACTGTATGTTTTCTATTTATCTTGCATTTCCTATGCATCTTTTACCCCTTTTCTGCTTTTCTAGTGTCTTCATCTAATTTTTTAAAATTTCCCTGTACCTCATAAACACTTAGTGAATGCTGGCTAGTCCTATTTTATTTGGTCGTCTAGAAATCCCTGCATAATATGTTGTTAGGCATGGGTATGTATTTGGAAATCCTGGTTTCTTTTTATTTTAGTGTTCAGCTTCTGCACACGCAGAACATTGGCTTCCTCAGGACCTACCAGAGCTCTTACAACTGAAAACATATGGCTCTGTGGCTTACATTTTCCCCACCAAATGTATGCCATGACAGTTTTTCTCATGTCCATGCCTTGCAATGTGTATATAATAGTTAATCGTTGGCCATAAATTTGTTTCCAGTTGCTTTGGTATTATGAGTAATGCCACAGTGAACATCTTTGTGCACATTTATAATTCCTCCCTTAGGATCACTTCCTTGAAACTGCTGATCACAAGGAAGAACCATTTTAAAGGCCTTGCCGGATGTTGCCAAGTTGCCTCCCAAAATGTCACACTCCTTTGTGTGGACATTTTCTAGCAGTGTAGGAAGTCCCAGAGAACATTCCAACAATTCCCTTCCCGAGGTCACATGGACCCCAGTCGGGTCGGGGAGAGAGCCGGGGGATCAGGTAGGCTGTGGCCACGGCTCTGGGAGCACCTGGTGGGTGTGGCTTGGGTGAGAGACCTCGCTCGGGCTCCCACCTGCTCCTCCTGGTCGGTCGTGGGCTCAGCACAGACTCCCCGGGCGGCAGGACCAGGCTCCACTCACTCAGGTGTCTCAGGTGTGCACGCCCCTCACTCCTGAGGACCATGGGAGGCCGGGCGCGGGGGGTCAGGAGGGAGGGCTCCCTAGCACCCCAAACCCCCGCGGGGTGGTAGTACGTTGGGGCCCGTCAGGTGGGCAAGAGGCGCCCCAGGTGGGCCCCGGGTTGGCCTTGGAGCCGGCTCGCGGAGCGCGGAGAGCAAGCCCGTGCGGAGATCGCCCGCCGCAGTCTGTTGACTCGGTGGACGATGTGCCTCCGTCGGAGGTCCGGGCGCCTCTCTCGGCTCCGGAGCTGCTGTCCCGGAGAGAGGGGGAGCGCCAGGGCCCGGGGCCCAGCCCGCCGCGCCGCGCCGCCAAGCCCCGGCGGCCGCAGGAATCCGCGGGCAGCGGCCGGGACGGGGCCGGGCGGGGCGCGGGGACTGGCCGTCCTGCCGCCCCGCCCGCTGCACAAAGCCCGCCCTTGTTCGGCGGCCTCGGACGCGTGCCCTGCGCCCAGACCTCCCGGGGTCCTCTCCGTCCCGCGCGCGGCCCGGCGTCCCGACAGCGCCGGGAAGGGGACGTGCCGCCTGACGCGAACGCCTGCTGGGGGGCGCTCTGCCAGGGCTCCTGGGGGCCTGCCCGGGGCTCCGTGCGGCCCTGCGAGGCCGGGCCCGCAGACCCCGCCTGCTTGGCCCCCTGCCGGTGGGTCACGGGCACCCGCCGCCGGCGGAGGCCAGCGAGGGTGCCCTCCTCGTGATCACCCCCGCGGTGGGCGTGGATGCGGGTGCTGGCTGAGGGTGGGGCCGACGAGGACGTGGGCGCCGAGCTGTTTGGACGTAGCCTTTCTCCCTGCGCATTCCCTGGCCAGACTCCTCCGAAGAGGTGGCTCTGCCAACACGCCCCTGCCCACCTGCCCTCTCCTCCAGCACGGGCTCACGACCCACCCCCCACCGCACACCTCGAGGAGCGGCTGCCCTTTCCCAACGCCTGGCGAACGGCAGCAAGGCTCCTGTGAGCTGGATGTCCCCAGACCCTGCACAGTATTCCTTACACTTGCACAGCAAGTGGGCGGCATCCCTCACTCACTGCTCTGCTTAGTATCCATTTATTGAGCGCCTGCTGTGTGCCAGGCACTGTTCCAAGTGCCGGGAATACATCAGAGAACAAGGCAGACCCAGTGTCTGCCCTCAGGGGTCCTGTGGCCTGACTCCAAAGGCTGTTCCTTCGCTGTGATTACATTGGCTTTGGCAGATGGCTCCCCGCTGGCCCTAGCTCTCCCTACCTACAGATTCAACATGATGGGTACATGGGACAGACCGCCAGGCCTGGGCAGTTATTTGTTAAGGATCGCCTTATCGGAGGTTGGCAGAGAACTGCAGAGCCGGGGGGGGGGGGGGGGGGGAAGAAATCCCAGGGAAGTGAGAAGAAACATGTGTGAAAATGAGGCGCTCACCCTGGATTAGCATGAAATAAACCAGGGCCGGGTTAGAGAGGCGTGCAGAGCTGCTCTTTCTCACTGAGTCCTGTTATTCGAGCAGGATTTCACGTTCACGTCCAGGGGCAGGAGAGAAGACAGCCAGGATCTTCAATGGCAAGGCTGCCTCTGTTTGCTGAGTTGGCTGAGGGTGGGGAGTGGGGTTGGCCTGATCTGAACACACAGGCATTGGTGACAAGGCCACAGGCTGAATCCTCCTCTGTCGGTAAACTCTCGGTTCTCACCGTGTTCCCTGGCCCCAGCCCTGCTCTCATCTCTCTCCTGCTCACAAACCTTCGATGGCTCCCCATGTCTACTGAATGAAGTATAAAATTCCTACCCTCCATAGCCGTAGCATGGCCTCCAATCTGTCTTTTGTGCCATTTCACATGACATTTCACACCTGCCCCCAGCTCCAGGCAATTAGGACAACCTCTTGCTGGCTGTGCACCCTTCTGTTTTTGCATTTGATAATCATGGTAGCTCATGCATGCTCAGCACTCACGCTGTGTTAGGTTCTGTGCTTTCCATATCCCAGTTCTACAAGGTAGGAAGTGTTAGCCTCTGTCTCTTGACAGATGAGGAAACTGACACTTAGAATAGTTCCTGACTTGCCCAAGGTCACCTGGTAAATGGGAATTTGAACTCAGGCCTCCGAGTCCCCAGAACCTAAACCCTTGACTAGTACCTAGACCTGTGGTGGGATCATGGTGCTCCGTCCTGTATGGTCTCTAGTAAATGACCTTATGAAGATGCTAGAAGGTTGGGGAGAGATATCAAAAGCAAGAGATGACACCAGTTGACTTGGATCTCTCAGGACACCCCCGAGTGTCTCCTGTTAGAGCTCTCTTCCTTCTCCAAATACACACGCCCCACATCCTCCCACCTGGCTCCATTATATCCCCCCTTCTCCGCTAGCCACCCCCAGACCTACTCAAGGGGGCACAGGTTTCTAGGCCAGTGACCAGCAGTACCTGCCCTTCCCAAGCATGCCAGTCTGCAAGGGGAGGTATGCTGTAATTGCCTGGGCTGTCTGGAATCCTCATACTGGTTAGTCGGTACTTTTGTTTCAATTTAAGATACCTGAGCACCATGATTCCCTCCCACGGCGGAGGGAGACAGGGAAAGGGAGAACATGGAGGTGCAGGTTCTGTGGCCACAGGAAGGAGCCTCCTAACTTTTGGTGCAGAACAACGCCCACCCCAGTGGGAAGGAAGGGAATGTTGTGGTCTTCTGTGCTTTCCAAGGTCCCAGAAAGCCCAGAGAGTGCCGGATGGGAAGTCCAAAAGAGCAGAGTAAGTCGTGGACTGGTGGAAGGCCATTCGTTACAGGCCTTTCCTGGGCTTTGCCCACTGCCCGTTAGGCCCGAAGGTCAAGCGAGGCAGTTGAGAAGAAAATGCTCACTGTGAAGTGTCTGAGGCCCTTCTGAGATGAGAGAATGGCCCCCTTTCAGCAGCCCTGCTTGCAGCCAGGACAGTATTCCCAGAGGGAGCAGGCCAGTGAATGGTCATCTGTCTGCCCAGATGGACCAAGGCCTGGCCTGTAAGGGAGGAGGCTCTGATTCTGGTTTCTGTTTGCAAATTCGGGGGCTCTGGAGTACTTCGATAAATAAACACCTATTTATTGAGCTCCTACTGTGTGCACAGCGCTGCGAGGGACACAAAGAAGCACTGATTTGAAAAACCACAGATCAGAATTTACCCATGCAAATGAGTTCGCTCCCCGGGGAGGCTGGATTCTCACATGTCCAGTGAGGCTGCCACTGTTTGAGGAACGACTCCCAGCCCCTTCTCTAAACGATCTTGAATTTTCTCAGCGGAGATGGTTGATGTTTTAAAATTAAAAATAGCTAATGGCCATTTGGACCTCACTCGTCCGTGGTCTGCTATGAGCCCGGCATTGTTCTGGGTGCATGGGGAAAAGAATATCCTGAGGGTGCTCATCGTTTGCTAAGGGTGATTAGCAGGTTGGCGGTCATCATGCTAAGAACCCCCCTGGCCCACCGGGTCTGGGAATGACCCCAGCCCGCAGAGAACAGAACTTACTATGCCTGGTATAAGGTGGCAGCCAAGACAATACCCAAGGGTTAAATGACAATGACAGGCAGCCTGGGGTGCAGACGAGGGAGCCCTAAGCACACATGGAAGGGATGGGGAATCTTCCAGGGCTTTCCTGGGAAGGATAGTAATTACCAGTGTTTACCGAACACCCTTTATGCACTAGGTGTGGTGCTAAGCACTTTACAAGCATTGATTATCTTGCTTTGTCCTCACAGCCCTTCCAGGGAGACCCAGTAGGATTCCCTTGTCCGCGGTTTACATATGAGGACGCAGAGAGGTTAAGTAACTTGTCCAGGGTCAAACAGCAGGGAAGCAGATTCAAACCCACTGGTCTGATACCTGAGTCTGCCAGTTTAACTTCCACACTGTGCTGCTTCCAAGGAGAAGAGGAGAAAGCAAAAGGCTAACCAATAAAGAACAACCAAATTTCAATGAGCCTAGTTGTTTTAGCAATGAAGACAGTTCTTAAGGAAGGTGTGTGACCCATGACAGTGTCACTGGACACGGTGCTTGGCCTCCTGATGAGGAATGTGTAGACTCTTGGAGGAACTCAGGCTTTGGGAGGCAGATGGCCTTGGGTTTGGATGGCGGCTGTCCTGCTTTTCGCCGAGCGACCTTAGACGTTAACCTCTGGGCGTTGTTTTCCTCATCTATAAAGTGGAGTTCCTGACACTGCTGTGGCAGTGGTCTTATGAGGACTAAAAAGGATCATTTATATAAAGCGTTCAGCAGGGTAGCCACTCCGTGAATGCCAACGCTCCCTTTGCTTCCTAAAAAGACATCGTTTAGAAGGACAACACTCACACGAGCAGGCTGGCGTCATCAAAGCTCTCATAGCCATCACGGGCCTGTTAGAAGATGCAGAAGACAAATGGCCAGGTCAGAAGTCAGAGAAACTGGCCTAGAGAAAGGACAGAAGGGGAGAGGGCCATTATTTTAATTTTTGCTACTGTTCTGGGGTGTGTCCCTGGCTTCCACAGAATCACTTTGGTGTCTTCACTCTGGCACAGTTGACAGGTGATACGACACATCCTTCGTGTCGACCCCTTTGCCGGGCAGGGCATGTTCATTGCCTCTGAGAAACCATGATCTCGCACCATGCGTTCTCTGCCGTGAGAGATGGTAGCCCCCCCTTTCCAGCAGGGAAACTGAGACCTGGAGGGAGTGCCATGTAACTAATAAGTAGAGTCCAAACCGGAAGCCAAGTGTCCACGAGACAAGTCATTGGAAGCAGGTGGCTTATTTGATAGGTCATCCTAGCGAGGGAGTGGGCAAAGTGAGACAGGAAAGAGAGGAAAACCCATATAGACTATGTTTTTAAAAATTTTTTTAATGCTTATTTACCTTTGAGACAGAGACAGCGTGCAAGCAGGGGAGGGGCAGAGAGAGAGGGAGACACAGAATCCAAAGCAGCCTCCAGGCTCCGAGCTATCAGTACAGAACCCGATGCGGGGCTCGAACTCTCGAGCTGTGAGATCATGACCTGAGCTGAAGTCGGCCGCCCAACCGACTGAGCCACCCAGGTGCCCCCCATACAGACTATGTTAATGGGCTGGGGACAGATTGAGCAACTGAGGCTCCGTGTCAATTGAGACTGAGGTGTGAGAAATCATGTAGAACGTGGCTCAGACTTGTGTCCTCCTCGACTGCCCAGGGCAGGCTGAGGCTTGCCCTTGGCAGTGAACGAGCCCTGGTCTGGGAAAAGTCTTGCAGACAGACAGGAAGAGAGAAGAGGCAGGTGCTGAGGGTGGGTCTTCCTTCTCTGGGCCTCGATTCTTCAGGTGAGACCCTTACCTTGTAGAGGTGTGCGAATCAAATGACACGATACATAGAAAATACCTAGGACATCCTGCTACGTTTCAGATCTGGCCTTACGGAACTGCCAGGACTCAAGCCGTCTGGGCCCACGGGGGTGGAAATTTCATCTCATTCAAACTGGACTGTGTGAGTGTTGAGAGATATTAACACTTAGTATTATCAGTTATAATTTTAGTCATTGTATTTTGTGCACCCAGAGGGAGGCAGCTGGGAATGAGCACTGTGCCCCCAGTCCTAGAATCGGCATCGCTGGTGTTTTTCTGTCCTTCCAGGTGTGGGAAGGGCCCACAGCCTGGGTGAGTCAGCAAGGGTCCCACTCAGAAGGACTGACTCAGGGTCCTGCCCCTCCCCTCTCATGACTGGCCTCCTTCATGCCTCAGTCTGGGTGGGGTGTGGAATGCTTTGCTCACCAGAGTCCAAAAGCCACGTCCTGTCGAGCTCAGGAGGAATTTCACAGCCTCTGGACAGACCCAGCCCGTGGAGGGACTGACCCCGGCCTCTCCCTTAGGGCTGGTCCCCCGCCGCCTGCTGGCCCCCCCTAAGCTCTTGGAGGGGAGGAGGTGTGGTGGTCATCACCGTGCTCACGCTCGTCTCCATGGCTCGGTGTCTCACCAGCTCCTGCGTGTTTGCACATCTGATTCCAGGTAGTTTTCATGGCCTGGGAAGGGCAATAGTGGCCTGAGATCCTGAGGACACAGCCGAGGAAGTGCTGGTCGATTTTGCCTCTTGCTTTCCCCCTTCCCCTAAAAACAAAATCTCTCCAAAAGCACCATAAACCAAGTCAAAAGACAAAATGACACCCTTGGGGAGGTGGAGGTGGATATTTGCGGTCTGTATCACAGGTAAAGCATTGGCGTGTAAATCGCACCTTGAAACTGAGAAGAAAAGGAGCAAAAATGTAATAGGGGCGCCTGGGTGGCTCAGTCGGTTGAGCGTCTGACTTCAGCTCAGGTCATGATCTCGCGGTTTGTGAGTTTGAGCCCCGCATCGGGCTCTGTGCTGACAGCTCAGAGCCTGGAGCCTCTTTGGATTCTGTGTCTCACTCTCTCTCTGCTCCTCCCCTGCTCACGCTCTGTCTCTCTCTGTCTCAAAAATAAATAAAGCATTTAAAAAAATAAAAAAAAAAAACATAATAGAAAAATGGGTGTATGACGCCAGCAGACCATTCACAGAAAAAGGGACGGTAAATATCTCAAACATGTTAAACTGTGTTCAGTCTCGCAAGCAATGAGAGAAATGCATGTTGAGACTTTATTAAACCATCATTTCTCCCTTATCAAGTCGGCAGAAATCCCAAAGCTTGGCAATTCTCTCTGAGGCCGCGCCGTGGGAGTGCAAAATGGCGGGGAGCTTGACGTCTAAGCCAGTGGCGTAGGCGGGTAGGCTTGGACCAACCATCTAATTCCAGGGATCTAACGCTGAAAATACAAGTCGGTAAACAAGTACGTGGTTACTCACTTCAGCATTGTGGGTAAAACAAAAGATAGAAAGTAGCCAAACGCCTATCGGTAGGGGACTGGTTGAATATGCTGTGGTGGGTCCACCTCATGAGCACCAGGCAGGCCTAAAACAGGATGAGGAAAGCCCCTGTGAACACACGTAGGGCGATTTCTAGAATATATTGTTCAGTGGAAAAAAAGAAGATGCCTAAAAGAGTACATAGTGTTACCTTCTGTGTAAGGAAAAAGTGAAAATAGTAACTAGGTATTGACATAGTTTGCGGAATGAGCTGGAGAAGATAAAGATGATGGGTAGACATTTCTGAGTACATCCTTTTATATCATTTTAACTTTTGAACTGTGCAGACGCTTTACATATTTGAAAATAAAACGAAATAAAACCCTAAAACTGAATACAAGCAGAAGCGAATGAACCCAGCTCCCTGTTGAATTGATATTACTTTCAGGAGAGAATAATTATTTCAAACAACTTTAAAAAAAAAAAAAAAAACTTGGCATCGGGGCGCCTGAGCGGCTCAGTGGGTTAAGCATCCAACTTCGGCTCAGGTCATGATCTCGCAGTTATCGAGTTCGAGCCCCGTGTTGGGCTCTGTGCTGACAGCTCAGAGTCTGGAGCCTGCTTCAGATTCTGTGTCTCCCTCTCACTCTGCCCCTCCCCCACTTGTGTTCTTGTTCTCTCTCTCTCTCTCTCTCTCTCTCTCAAAAGTAATTAAAAACATCAAAAAAATACATGGCATGGGCATATCATTCAATTGATTGATTGATTGATTGATTGCAGGGGAGAGAGCCAGATGGAAAGAAAGAGAGAATCCTAAGCAGTCCATGACCCTGGGATCATGACCGGAGCTGAAGTCAGGAGTCAGACACTCAACTGACTGAGTCACCCAGGCACCCCATGTGCAATGCCATTTTATTTTTTATTTTTTTATTAAAAAGAAATTTTTTAATGTTTATTTTTGAGAGAGAGAGAGGACAGAGCATGAGCAAGGGAGGGGCAGAGAAAGAGAGAGGCATAGAATCCGAAGCAGGCTCCAGGCTCTGAGCTGTCAGCACAGGGCCCGACGCGGGGCTCGAACTCACGAACTGCGAGATCATGACCTGAGCCGAAGTCAGACGCTTAACGGACTGAGCCACCCAGGCTTTACAAGTGGCCCTCAGTTTACACTCAGTTTACAAGTGGCCCAATGCCACTTGTAAACACAAACATAAAAGCATTTAGCTCATATGTGGAATCACCAAAATTACACATTTCATGTCTCATACTTTGTACATGCATATGTGTTTGGTCCTTACCAGAACCATGGAAATGTTGCACAAAACTAACACAGCTGCTTTTGTATCACTTCCTGATATACTCTGCCAACCCTCTCTACCATCCATGCGTTTATAAGTAAGGAGGTCTTGGAAGGAAAAGATTGCTCTATCATTTCCTTCCCTTGAATGTCCTCATTTGTGGGGTAAGTTACAAGGAAGCCAGTCCCTGGGAAGTCAGGTGAGTAGGGATGGGTGTGACAGAGCTCCTTGGCCATGTGTGTTTCTTAGAACCCTCTTGCCTTCTTTCTGCATTTGAAGCTAGTTCTGGTTTGAATAGAAAGCCCCTGTTTTGAACAAAGGTGCCCTGTTTACTCTGTTGTTGGTGTAACATACATCCTGGGTCCCCTGGAACGGTGTGCTCACGGGGTACTGGGGACACTGTGCACAGACGGGTGGCTGGGAATGGCCACTCGTGCATACTGTGTACGTCTCCTCTGCTCATGCACATTATCCACGGTCTGTTCATCAGACTTCACTTAGAAGTTAAAGATCAAATTTCAGGGGGAAAAAAAATTTCAAGGAGAAACATCATACCAAGCACTGGGTCCTTCTGAGCACCCAGGGCCCTGTTCAAATGCACAGGTCACACATCCATGGTCACGGGGCAGAAAATGAGGACAAAGGGCTCTAAATCAGAGGTTAGCAACCTACAGCTCAAAAGGCAGATTTAGCTCATTGCTTTTTTGTTGTTGTTGTTCAGCTGTAAGCTAAGAAAGCCTTTCACATTTTAATTTTTTTTAATTTTCATTTATTTTTAAGAGAGAGAAAGGGAGAGGCAGAGAGAGGGAGAGAGAATTCCGAGCAGGCTCTGCACTGTTAGCACGGAAGCAGGGCTCCACCTCATTACCCACGAGATCATGACCCGAGCTGAAATCAAAGAGTCGGATGCTTAACCGACCGAGCCACCCAGGCGCCCCGGCCTGAAATGGTTATTAATCTGAGTACCAACCTTGATTTTGCTTCTTGGTTTGCAAAACATAAAATGTTTACTATCTGGCCCTTTGCAGAAAAATTCAGACCCTTGCTCTAAATGAAAAGAGACTAAAGAAGAAGAAACACAGAGTTAAGGAGCAAAACAACTAAATGCATTGGGGAACTTTAACTGGATCCTTGTTTGGGAGAGAAAACAGAAAAAGCCATTCTCTAGACAATGGGCAAAAATTTGATTATGCATTTGGAAAGTGTATGCATGGTCATTGTGTGCTCCTTCAACTTCCGTGCACATTTTGAATTTTATTATAATAAGAAGCTGGGGAAAATATCCAGGCCTGCCTGATGAGTTTCCCTGCCTATCGGGGGTTCGAAATTACTGTAACACGAGTTCGGTTTGAAACATCACAAATGACATTAGAATGCAGGGATGTGCTGTGTGCCCAGGCCTGGCATGGGGAGTATCCTCGCTCTTGTTGGGGTTCCCGGAGAGCGGTCAGCGGGGTGGTGGTAAATGCTTAACAATCGGACGGATCTCCAGGAACAGAAAAGCCAACTTAGAGCATTTGCCAGTGTCTGTGGTATAAAATGCTCCCACAGCTGATATCAAGCTACCAACGCTTATGTCACCAAACTTGAATTTGAGAAGACATTTGCACAATCAGCTGTCACAGGCCCATTCGAGTTGGCTACAGCACGCTACCGCCATCCAGCCCGACAAAGGGTCAGATGTGACGAAATGCATCCTGATTCTCGGGTGTCACTGAATTAGAGTTAAGGTATGGGAGTGGTTCGAATCTGGACTTCAGGAAAGAAGGAGAAAATAAACTCAGACTTGGGGTTCAGAGAGCCTCCAGCCGGAGCCAGCCCCTTCCCTGGCAGGAACCTGGCGCTTGTTGCTGCAGTCCGGAGGGTTCGGCGTCTCTGAGCCCAAAGCCGCACCTCCCGGCAGCCGGCTCACCGTTTCCAGACCACCCACAGCACACCTTCTTCTCTAACAGCCCTGCCTTGCTCCAGGCTTCCAGGGCTCTCCTTTCACCACCCAGAATCTGAACGCCTCTGTCTGGGTTTACTCTCCTCGTTGCACTCCATTCCCCATGCCAGGCCAGCGTTCGGGTGCCCCGCTCCTGGACGCTGTCTTCCCTGCCCCCCAGATACAACCCACTTATTCTGTCCCCTCAGATTTGCACTAACATTTCCCTGGCTTGGGATGTCCTTCTCTGTCTTCTCTATGTAAACTCTACGAGTGTGTAAATGCTGGCTCAAGACCCACACACTCCGGGAATCCCTGACGGTCTCCATTTATCCTCATCCCCGTCATCACCTCCAGTGCCTTCACGCCTCCATCGTTTCTGCCTTCACTAACACCACGGATTTGTCTTTATCTCCACTGGCTTCGTCTCCTACAACACCTCCACTCTGCCTTCTCTACCTTTCCTTCCAGGGCTCAATTTCATCCGTCAGCCTCACCATTATGACTGCTCCTGCTTATAGCGGTATTGCTGTCTCCATTTTTCTGTCCCCTATTCTCGGCATCTCCTCCTCCTTATGATTATCGGATTGTTTTCTTTACTGTCTCCGTGTCCCTACCCCTGACGCCGAATGGAGAAACCTCACATCTGGCCCTCATGGCACCCGTAAGTGATATCCATGTGAAAATAGGCCTTTTCCTGTTGCGATAAAGAGACCCCTACGAAGAAAGCAAGCTCAGATGCTGCTCAAAGCCCATGGACGGGGCGTCCATCCATAGCCCTTCTCAGGAACTGGAGGTTGGCACCATCTGTGTGCAACTAGGGAAGAGAATAGGGTGGGTTATGTAGGGTGAGTTCACAGGCTCGACCCCTCCCTCTCTGAGTCCTGCTTCCCCATCATTATCAGAACCAGGGTCAGCCGGGCTTGTGGTCAGTGATGCAGGAAGTAGTGGCCGTGCCAGCTGGGTTGGGTGAGTGGTCAGTCTGACCCAGCCCTTGGTCTGCCCCGTCTGCAAAGCTTGCTGGGAAAGCATGCTGGTGCTCCAAGACTCCAACCTCAAGCGGTTGGGCCTAAGTCCCAAACATCCCCAGCTTCCCTTAATAATCACTGTGCCCTCCCACCCCTGAAATCATCAAAACCCTCCTTGAACCGATTTCTGTTTGCCTCCCTACCATCCCTAGGGTGGATTAATTCCAGATGTTTGCAGCTTCCTGCGTAAAGTACTGCTCGCTGTCATTCCTCCCCAAACACCCCTTTCTAAGCTTCTTGGGGGTACCCCCCCACTGCCACCATTTGGAAGTGCCAAGCCTTCTCCGTGTGCCTCTTGACGTGAACACTTTGTCTCTTCTCGATTCTCTTGAGACCGAACAAGACAAATACTTACATCTATTTGCAGACTAGGTTCTCTGTGCCCTGATAGGTGTAATTGCTTTTTTCTGAACCTCCCTTCCTGTAGCAGTGCCTTTATCCCTGGGGGAGGGGAGTCGGACGCGGCCCCACAGCATGAGACCCATGCTGCCTGTTAACTCCTTATACCCCCGTGTGTGCTTTCGGGGTAAATTGAAAAGAGGGGTGAGGCATAAATGTCTCCTTCAGGTCTGGCCTTCTCTCCTCCCGTCCGGCTTCTCTCCCTCAGGCCTTCTGCCACCTGCTAAGCAGTCACAGCTCTGTGCTCTTGCACGTGGGGCTTCTGCCCCTGGAAGGTCCTTCCTTCTTTTCTTCTGGCTCAAGACCCAGCTCAAGCACTGGGTCACTGGAAGGCCTCCCTGCTACCCCCGGAGGGGCTGGGTGTCCTCCTCTGGGCTCCCAAAGTCCCCTGCACTCCCTCACTCAGAGCATTTAACCCACTCAGTTTAGCTTGTGTTATTGGTTTGAGATGTCTCATGTAAGAAGTTCCTTGAATCACACTTTTGACCCAAAACCTTATCAAGACAGCCCATAAAAGAAAGGCTTATGGGGGCACCTGGGTGGCTCAGTTGGTTAAGCGTCCGACTTTGGCTCAGGTCATGATCTCACGGTCTGTGAGTTTGAGTCCCATGTCGGTCTCTGTACCGACAGTGCACATGGAGCCTGCTTCAGATCCTCTGTCCGCCCCCCTTTCTCTGCTCCTCCACTCGCTCTCTCTCTCTCTCTCTCAAAAGTAAATAAACATTAAAAAAAGAAGAAGAAAGGCTTATGGGAGAGAGAACTCGGTGCTTCTGTAAGAAGAAGTTCGAATGCACAGAGAAGGACAGTGCAGGGCCTTAAACAGATCAGGAAGCGGTACAGTTGTGACCAGGCAGGGGCAGGCTCAGCGCCCTGGCTGGGCAGACCAGTTGCCTCCCTGCGGGGACTTCTGCGTTCTAGTGTTTCCTTAGACTCACTTCCCATTTTTTAAAATGAAAAAAATTATAGAGCACAAACGGGGAGGGAGAGGCAGAGGGAGAGGGAGAGAATCTTAAGCAGGCTCCACACTCAGCACAGAGCCCGACGCAGGGCTCAATCTCACGACCCTGGGATCGTGACCTGAGCTGAAACCAAGAGTCAGACACTTAACCGACTGAGCCCCCCAGGCACCCCTCCCTTCCCATTTTTGAAATGACATGTTTCCTCTACTAATGACCTGGGCCATTTCACCAGCCCAGCAAAACAGGTTCATTTTTTAGCAGCTACTTCTTTGGAGCCCCAGCTCACATCTCTCCTGGACTTTCAATATGAGATTTTAAAATAGTCCTGTGGCTTCCTGTGGGCTATTTGCTTTGAAAGCAGGTGAAATTTCTATTTATTTCTATTTTCTCCTAACAATATTTTTCAAGAGTTCCTCTTACTAAAAATGACACATTTCTTTGGTTCTCCCCTATCACCAGGAGGTGAAGTTTAAGCAAGTGTGGGTGTTGAGGTGGGAGGTTTACCCAAATATTTCCTGTGTAAGATCCAGGTCCCTTAGGACCAAGCCCCACGTGTGTTCTTTGCCTGCGGGCTCTGAAGCCATGGTGTCTGCTCTAGGAAATGCTTACGTGTCTCCTTGTCAAATGTGCCTTCCGTTCTGTGTCTGGATGAGGTTATTTCTGTTCTCAGGAAAGATGTCATGTTGGGCACACAAGCCAACGTGGGTAGATACAGGGCCCCTGGTCCAGGGGTTTCCCGGATCCGCATTGGCACAGCCCTTCCCCGGCAGTGGCAGTGGCATTGGGAGGAGAAGAGCTGGTAGATATGCCTGGGCAAGCAGAGCGGCTGAAGGTCCGGCTCTCTGGAAGCAGGACCAGTTCCACCTGCGGCTTGGCTCGGGTGACCTGGATCCCAGTGTTCACGGGTCTCACCGGACAGTGGGTGCCCACTCATGACGTGAAAAACGGAGAAGTTCCCCCTCAAAGACCTCACTCCCCCTGGCTTCTCGCTCCCCATCCCAAGCTCAAGGCTGGCTCCACGGGGCCCCCTTAGCTAGCTGAGATCACAGTCACCCCCATCTGCAGGTTCTTCATGATCTTCTAGGGACCACCTGTTTCCCTTCCCGCTTTGTTATCAGTCTCCTTCCCGAGCCGAGCCTCGAAGCTTTCCGCATAGTCCTTTCTGACCCTGTGTCCTCTCAAACCTAGGACCAAAGGCATCCTAGAAGTGACATTTCTATTTTATCTGGATTAAAGTACGCTGGGCATTATGGGGAAAGCCGCTGTCGTCATTCTTGTTCGTGAATACTCATGCTTCCTGTTGGTTATATACCTAGAGGTGGAGTTGCTGGGACACAGGGTGCTATTCACCTTTCGTAGGCCCTACCAAATGCTTTTCCAAAGTGGCTGAACCAACTCACCCTCCCGCCTGCCGCTTACGGCAGTTCCAGGTCCTCCACATCCTCCCCAACACTTGGTGTCCTCAGTGTCTTTAACGTCAGTCTTTCTGACGTGGATGCAGTAGGGTCTCATTGTGGTTTTAAGTTACATTGCTCTGGTGAATATTGATGTTGGGCATCTTTTCCTAGGCTTACCAGCCATCCTGCGTATCCTTCGAAGAGTTTCTGTTCAAATAGTTCACATATTTTTTTAAAGAATTTTAAAAATTTTATTGTATTTATTTTGAGAGAGAGAGAGCAAGAACATGCACAAACAGAGTAGGGATAGAGAGAGGGGGGGAGAGACGATCCCAAGCAGGCTCCACACTGTTAACACAGAGCCCAACACAGGGCTCAACCCATGAACTGTGAGCTCAAGACCTGGGCAGAAACCAAGAGTTGGACATTTAACCGACTGAGCCACCCAGGCACCGCTACATACTTTTTTAACTGAGTTATTTCTTTCCTTACTTATATTTGACTTGTGGCGTTTTAAAAGTAAACATTATGAATAGCACTGCTTTCTCAGATGTATATATATGTATACACACACACACACACACACACACACACACACACACACACACGTATATAGCAAACATCTCCGAGTCTTTGGTTTATCTATTCAGATACTTGATGAAATCTTTTTTTTTTAATATTTTTTTAACGTTTATTTTTATTTTTGAGACAGAGAGAGACAGAGCATGAACGGGGGAGGGTCAGAGAGAGGGAGACACAGAATCTGAAACAGGCTCCAGACTCTGAGCAGTCAGCACAGAGCCCGACACGGGGCTCGAACTCACGAACCGTGAGATCATGACCTGAGCCAAAGTCGGCCACTTAACCAACTGAGCCACCCAGGCGCCCCCTTTTTTTTTTTTTAATATTTTTTTAACGTTTATTTTTTATGTTGAGGATGAAATCTTTTTTTTTATAAATTTTTTAAAGTTTATTTTAAGAGAGACAGCACAAGTGGGAGAGGGGCAGAGAGAGAGGGAGAGAGAATCCCAAGCAGACTCCACGCTGTCAGCTTGGAGCCTGATGTGGAGCTCAGACTCATGAAACTGCGATCATGACCTGAGCTGAGACCAAGAGCCGGACGCTCAACTGACTGAGCCACCCAGGTGCCCCAAGTCTTTTTTTTCCCCTCTTTTTGAGAGAGACAGAGACTGCAAGTGTGGGAGGGGCAGAGAGAGAGAGGGAGAGAGAGAAAGAATCTTAAGCAAGCTCTGCACTGTCATCTCGGAGCCCGATGCAGGGCTTGATCTCACAAATCATGAGATCATGACCTGAGCCAAAATCAAGAGTCAGATGTTTAACCGACTGAGCCACCCACGTGCCCCCTTAATGATGTCTTTTGATGAAAAGGTTATTAATTTTAATGAAGCCCACTTTCTTTTTATTTTTTCTTTAATGGGTAATGCCTTTTATGTCCTGTTTAAAACATGCTTGCTCTTCCCAAGGTCATGAAAATATTCTCCTATGTTTTCTCGTAGAAAAGTGTTTTACCTCCCTACTTTAGCCCTGTCCACCTTGTGTCAATTTTTGTGTGATGTGTAAACTAGACGTAAAGGTTACTTTTCTCCCAAATACATATCCAGCTGCTCCAGTATCCTTCCTTTATTTCAGGACAGTTTTCTGCCACGGAACACCAATGGGGCTTTTGTTGTAAAGCGTAGCAGCTTTATTCGTAATAGTCCCTAACGGAAAACAACCCAAATGGCCATGAATGAATAAACAAATCGTGGTATATCCGTACAACGGACTACTTCTCAGCAATAAGAAGAATGAACTGTGGATAGGCACGACAACATAGATGAATCTCAGAAACACGTTGAGGAAAGGAAGACAGAGACAAAAGACTCTGTACCGTTTGGTTCCATTTACATGAGGCAAAATGAATGCGTGGTGATCATGTCAGAAAAGTGGGTCACCACATTCACAGAAGGGTGGGAGTGTGTTGACTGGGTGGGCTGGTTGCAAGGCACTGCTTTTATTCTTTGCACAGTTACCCTGGCTGCAAAGGCCAAGGGAGGACATAAGCCACCAGAGTAATGTTACCGGTTTGTGTCTCAGCTGGGCTTTTCCCATTCCTGTTCCGAGCAGGACCATATCAGGGCAACGGCTATTTTCCGTGGAGTCCTAGAATGCGACAAGTCCCAGCGTCCTAAGACTTGGGCTCTTGCAGCAATCTTGGGACTCGTTTGGCCAAGCCATCTCGTTTCGTAGATGACACAACCACAAGACAGGGGCTGCAGACGTGGAAGCTCGGAGTAACGTATGCCTTCGCTCCCAAGAGCTAAGAGAACTCCGGCATCACCCTTATCATCTGTGTCATTGTGGCTGCGGAGGTTTTGCGGATTTTCTACATGCCAAGCACTGGGCAAAACATCATCTAACTAATCCAACGGGCCTGGGGTGAGAGGTGCTGGTGTTAGCCCATGGTACGGATGAAGAGTTTGGAGCTTGGATAGGCCCAGGCCGGACAGCCGTGTCTGCCTGACTTGGGGCTGCCCGAGTCTTTATCCCCTGCCACTCTGCGCCCCATCCAGGGCTTCCATTTCTCAAACATTTGCTTGTTATAGACCTTAGCATTCACGCGGTCTTCGAATAGTAGGGCCTTCCTGTTCTGGGAGGGTCTGGACCACACAGCATCCCTGTGAGTTCTCCTTGCCTTCTCTGGCCACATTCATATGGGAGCCTACTTCTATGGGCGCAGGTGTGGAGGGCGCTCTCTCAGAGCTCGCTATGGTGCTCCTCTCCTCTCTTCTCTATCTTTTAGGGTTTCTGTGCTCTGTGTTGTACGGGGCCAGTCCCCTCGGGGCTCCCCTTATAGAGCCCGGCCTCGAAGGGTGGCGTGAGGCTACATTTTGTACGGACCTATAGAAGGCTCGTGAGCAAGTGTGAAAGATGATTCACCTTCACACACGCCCACAGTTCCTGTCACCCTCCGAGGCCCAGGATTCATGTCCCAGATTTGCTCAATCTTTCCCCATTGGGCGGAGACTTTATAGATAGAACTGACACATTGAGAAGACATTCTGCACCAACTTGAGATTTCTTTTCCGCCCTGTGGACCACGAGGCCGGGTTTGTACGTGTGTGTGCGCGTGTGTACGTACACATTCACGGGGTCCGGGCCACGGGGCTTCCGGGCAAATCTGTGCTGTGGGATTCGAGGGCGGTGGGGCTGGGAATTTATTTTCTTCTCTACTCGCTTGGCCCAACTCCCTTTCCTGGGGAGTTGTTGCTTTGTGTTGGTGACAGACCTTCTGTTGGAGGGCTGGTCTTTCTCTGGATCTGAACCCAGCTGCCTGCAGCTTTGTGAAGACTCCAAGAGACACAGTCCCAGGGGGTCTCCAGCCTAGTGCAGGGGAATGTTATGCCCACTGGGACACCCATCATGGGCGAAGAAGAACTGGCCAACACAGCCCAGAGTCAGGGACTTCCTCTACCCTACTTCCAAAAACCCTAGACCAGAGGCAACCCTCAGCAGCCACCTGGCTACCAGCTTTCCCGGTGGAGAGAAAGGCAAGGAGAAACCGGGAGAGGAAAGAAAGGAATAAGGAGGAGGAAGAAAGACGGAAGAAGAGTTCCCTTTCATTGTCTAGGCTGTATGCCCTTCTGGACCCTTGCCTGAGGAAAATGTCCAGATGGGAGCCTGGGGGACACCTCATCCCTGAAGAAGCACTTGCAATTTTAGGGGCTGCGTCCAGAAAGGGTCTCGAGGTCTCTATCTTTAAGTATGATCATGGAGTTGTCTCGACATATTTTTTAAAGAGTATTGGGGCCAAAAGTTGGGTCCAATGGGCACAGTCATAAATATGGGATGTTGATTTATGTATTTATTTGTCATTGCAGCAAATTGATGGATCCCCTGCTGTGCTAGACCCTGACTTGCCAGGGAGCAGGACAATCGTGATCCCTGCCCTTGGGTCCCAGGCATTTTTAGGGTAGGATTTCCAGGGGAGCTAGGTGCAAATGGATGATAATCAGGGAGTGGAGAGTGAGGAGCCCGGGGGAAAGAGCTGTGGTAAGGAGTCAGGACTCTTCTAGACCTGGGGTCGGTGGACAGACTACCACCCACCACCTGATTGGATTAACAGCTCATTCACCTACATATCATCTGTGGCAGCTTTGGGGCTATCATGGCGGAGTTAGGTAGTTGTAGCAGAGACCATACAGCCTGCTTTTCGGCCCTTTACACAAAAAGTACGCCAGCCCTTGACCTAGACTCCCGTCCATTTTCTGGAGCCCCAAAGTCCTTACCACCGTGCCTGGTATATGTACTTGGTGCTCAATAAATATTTGCTCTGTGAACAAGTAAGGAAGTGTCTATGCAGGGGCAGAGTGGACAAAGGTGGGACATGGCAGAGAAGATCCAGAAGGATTTGGTGAAGGAAAGGAGGAAGGATGGGGAGAGCAAGAGGCAGGCAGTCAATCCTCGTCGATCACGTCTTTGTGATTTTGCCTACTTGCTAAGATTTATTTGCAATCCAAAACCCACTGACTGTGGCACAGTCATTTGTAGACGTGCACAGATCAGTGACAACTTTGAATTGCCCCCCTGGCTTGCGAGAGGCAACGTGCTGCCTGCTTCTTTCTGCTTCCACACCGTCAACAAGTGTCCTTTTCGTGGTCTATTTAGTGTCACTTTTTTTTTTTTTTTTTTACAAGTTTGTGCTTTTTGTGGATGATTTCACTGGGTTTTTTTTTTTTTTAATGTTTATTTATTTTTGAGAGAGAGTGATTACACGCTGGGGAGGGGAAGAGAGAGAGGGAGACACAGAATCCAAAGCAGGCTCTGGGCTCTGAGCTGTCAGCACAGAGCCCCACACTGGGCTTGAGCCCACGAACCATGAGATCATGACCTGAGCCAGAGTCGGATGCTTAGTCCACTGAGCCACCCACGTACCCCTGATTTCACTGTTTGAAATGGCCCGCGAGCGAAGTCCTGAAGTGCTGGCTGGTGTGATGGGCCTCGTGGAAGAAATAAAGGTCAGATAAGCTTGGTTCAGGCGGGAGTCGAGGTTCCGTGTTGATGAACCAATGGCATCTGTTAAATAAGACGTCCTTAAACGGACCCGCGTGTAAGACAAAGTTGCGTACTGATGGGTTGATGATGATGTTGTGACCAGAGAACCTGGCGGGAACTGACCCTGTTCTCTCCTAAGAATGACAGTTCTGTGTTTGCCAATTCACAGTTCAAGGCGACTTTATAGAACATTACTGAGAATGACGAGAATTGCCTACAGATCAAGTAAGCAGCAAGGAACAAAGTCCGTTAGAACTGACCGAGCGGAGAGGGGCACGGTGTGGGATGAAGGTGTGGGGTGCAGACTGGGCGGTGGCAAGGAGCCGGGATTCTTTGGGGTGTGCCAGGGCCGGCAGCCATGAGGCTGTGTGGACAACCACTGGGATGTCAACACTTTGAGCCAGAGGCCACAGCAAGGACCAGGGACCTGCACGGAGAAGGACCCGCAGAGATACAATTGGAGATAAGAGAGGGTGACCCCCTGGTCCCATGGGGATGTGGTGTGGGCAAACGCCTCCGGGAGAGGATTCTGGGACCAGGAGAGCACCCCAAGGTGTGTGGGGGGAGGGTGGGCCTCGAGGCTGAGAGGCTGTCTGTCCATCCTTCCGTGGCATGGGAGACAGAGCGGACAGGAACTTTCAGCCAGCACCAGGCTTCCCGAACCAGGCACGGGCACCCGTGAAGGTGCATGCCTGCAGCCCATGCCCCGAGTTGCCCTCGGAGCAGAGGAGCCCTGCGCTGGGTGCCAAGCCTGCTCTGCAGGCCAGCTGGCCATGGGCAAGGTCAGGGGCAGGGGGGCCTTAGCAGAGCAGGGAGTCAGGGGCGGGGGTGGGGTGGGGGGAGACACTGGGCCAAGGCTGGGGGCTTCAAGGGGAAAGTCTGCCCCAGGAGGGGCCGTGGAGAGGGAACCATAAAGGCCCCTCTATTCAGAAACCACCCCCCTGAGGAGGACTGGCTGTGATTTAGAACGGATTTCATCCCTACCGCCGGATCTGGACGTCACGGGGCAGAAAACTCCTCCCCTCCCCCACCTGAGGCCCGTCTTGTTATGTCAACGTTCTGTTTGCACACAAATAACCTTTTATTGGCATTAAAAAAAAAACAACCCAACTATTAAGTCATAGGTTTTCAAACTGGAAAGTACCTCAAGAAGTCCAGTTCCTTACCTTAGAGCAAGTAAAATATTATCATTTCTACGTTACAGAATAGGAGCAGGGGGCAGGGGCCCCAAACTGACAGATAATAAGGGGCAGGTGGGGACTCCAATGCAGGTCCCCCTCTTCCTAGGGTCCCCCCCTAGACCGGCTCAGGCTCTCCCTTCTCCTTCTCTCCACCTGGTTTTGGGACTCTCTCCGTCCGATCCCTGATCTTCTCCAGCAAGTCTCTGTAAGGCTGCCTTGTGCCAGCTGTGGGTTGGTCTCTCTCCTCCCACCCCTGCTAACGCGGGCCTCCCCGTGCCCCCCTTCCCAGCGCTCTGATCCCAGGCCCTGCCTCTGCCACTCTGTCCAGGGCTGCTCTCCGCAGCCCTCGAGGGAACTGGCAGCTGGGGGCTCAGACACGGGTGGGCTGCTGCTCAGAGTGGGGTTCTGTGGCCCCTCGAAAACAAGCCTCGCTCTGTGCACCGTGAGGCCAGCTGCCGGGGCGGGGATGGGGGGGGGGGCAGCAAAGGAAAGAAAATCTGTTGTAAAAAGCCCAGGTGAAGGCGGCCAAGACAAATATACCCAGCCAAGGGAACAGGAGGGCTGGAAGATTCCAGATGCAGAGGCCTCCCTCCGCTGCCAGGCTCCGTCCAAGGAGCTGGGTGAGGGATGGAGGGAAGGAAAGTGCCAGGGCCTGGTATTCTTAACCTGCTGCCTTCTGAGCCCAAGCAGGAACCGTTTCCCTGAGGATGGGCCCTTATGGTGGGGGTAGGGGGGTGAGGAGGACTCACCCCAACAACTCGGGCTTAGGTTGGAAGCCTCCCGCAGCCCCGCAGGGGGCAGCTGGGGAAGGGGCGTGTGGACAATGCCAGGCTTTGTCCCAGGTGATGGGCAGCCGCGGCCCCTGCCCTCCTGCTCCTGGTCCCCCTCCCGCTCTGTCCAGGCCCCTGCGTTACTCACTCCCGTGTCATGTGGTCCTTCTGTCAACACCGGCTGAGCGAGGGGGGCTGGGGGAAAGTGTGGGTCCTTCCTCTACTGCTGTTCTGGGAACCAAACCTGGGCCTCATGGAAATGTACGCCCTGAAAGGACAGCGCAGCACGGGACGTTTACCCAGGGCGGGCCCCTGGTGAGTCAGGGGGCCACGCGTCCTGGGAGAGATTCACGCCTGCGGGTCGCAGGCGCGAACAGTAGGGCATTTTGCTGCCTCCTCGCTACTGTCTCTCCAGCTCCGTGAAAGAGAGGACAGAAGTCTCGACAGACAAAGTCGGCACAAGGGTGGAGGACCCCACAGGGCCGGAGCAAGTCTGTGGACCTGGTTGGGCAGAAGCCCTGAGGGCTGGTCACTAGGCAGAGGCTCTGGGGTCTGCACCCACTGTCTCCCCCCCTGCCACCCCTGCTGAGTGCTAGAATCAGGCACAGACTGGCCTGATGCCAGGGCAGTGGGACAAGAGCCTCAGTGGGCAGCCTCCCTGTGTGTCGGAGGCCTCCTGGCTGAGACTCGGGGGTCTTCTCCGAATTTCCAGAGGGCTGGCCTCTGAAAGAGAGAGGTGCCACTGCATATGCCCCCCAGAGGGAACTGGGGTGATAGGGACAGAGTTACACTCAAAAGAAGGAAGAACTTGCTGGTAATTGTGAAGTTTCTCTGAGGACAGATGATGTGCTTCGGAACACGAGGCATCATCTCCTTTTAAACGCACTCAAACAAAAGCTACGGCAATCGCTTTGGACAGATGTCTGGAGAGGAGTCACCAACTGGCTGGCTGGCTCACACAGATAGTCTTTAAGTCCCCGTCCTCGAAGCTTTTGAGTCCTAGTAGCTTTGACAGTGACGTGCACCTTGACAAGGGTCTTAATAGCACTGAGCCTCAGTTTCCCGATCCGAAAAACAACTTGTCTAGGCTGCATCGTGGTGGGGACTCAACGTGCTTTGACAGCCCCGAGGCTCTACTGACACAGAAGGTTCTCACGAACAGAGGGTCTCAGTGAATATGTGTGACTGTGGAATGACCAAGGTCAGTGGTTGATGATACCGACAGCAAGACCCCAACATCTACTGAAGGTTCGTGAGCCTCTAGTGTCAAGCGTTGCCTCATTGTCCCCTCTATCAACCCTCAGACTCAACACACACACACATACTTTGCAGGCTCACGCACCTAAGTGCACACACACATACCCCTCCTCCTGTCCCAGAAGTCTTTCAGTTTAGGTGGGGGAGCAAATCTTCCTCCATTTGGCTTTTACCTTTTTAAATTATTTATTTATTTTAAATGTTTATTCACTTATTTTGAGAGAGAGAGAGAGAGAGAGAGAGGGAGAGCAGGAGAGGGGCAGAGACAGGAGAGAGGGAATCCCAAGCAGGCTCTGTGCTGTCAGCAAAGAGCCTGACGCGGGGCTCAATCTCACCGACCATGAGATCGTGACCAGAGCTGAAATCAAGAGTCAGAGGCTTAACTGACTGAGCCACCCAGGCGCCCCTGTCTTTTACCTTTTTCTTGAAAGACTGACCTCAAAGATCTCTTCTAAGTTCTTTATAACCTACTGGCTCTCTTTGGGCTAGACTTAGGGGCCCCTTCTCACCTGGGCCGGTATTCCCTAAAGCTTTTCTGTAACGGTCTGTTTTCTCGATTCCCTTGCCCACCAGGCTGAGCTCCTGGAGGGCAGGGTCTGTGCCTCCTGCATCGGCAAAGTGGGAGCGCTTGGCGGTGAAGGTCATGTGCCTCAGAATCGAGCACACCTGGGTCAGAGCCCCAGCCTGCCCTTGACCGACGGCAAGAACTTGGCCTCCCTGAGTGTGTTTGCTCATCTCTGCAATGGGGATAATAAAGTGAGGCTAATCCCACTCAGAGCTGTGGGGATTGAAGAAAGAACACACGTGGGGTGCTTAGCGCGTGGCTGGGTAGGCGGTACACGTCCCATAGATGGAGCCACCGTGACTGTGACTATAGAAACAACGCCTCACACACCGTGAGTGACTGAACGGATGGGACAGGGCTGAACAAATAGACACCTCCCTGTCCCCTGCCTGGCAGGGCCGGACTCGTCACAGCCTTCTACAGGGACCCCATGTCCCCACAGCAGAAAGTGCACTGTGTTAGGGGTCAAGGAACAAGGTGAGCCTCTGAAGGGCAGGGCACTCAGGGACCAAGGGGGCCAGGCTTTTCCTTGGGTCCTCCTCCTGCCCCCCCTCCCCCCGTCCCCTGCAGCTGCTCTGGTACCCTTCAGAGGCCCCAGAGGGAAGTCCTTGCCAGGGAGCCTCGAAAGGTCCCTTGTGCCACGGCCACCTCTCCGTGCGCTCTTACGCAAGCCTCGCTCCCAGGCTGACCGTTGCTTCTTGAGTTTGTTTAAGGAAAGCGGGCAGAAGGAGCATGAGAATTGGAGCCACTCATTGTCTGGCTGTGGCTGCAGCAGACACAGGACAAAGCAGCCCATTGAAGGCCGGAACTACCCAGTCCCATAAACAGCCTGCCGAAGGGACACCTCGTCCCACATTGACAAAAATGCCCCCGGGGCTCTATTTAAAGACCCGCACACTGGAATAAGCACAGGTAGGTCTATTTCTGATTGTCCACGTGGCCCTCTGGGATCCTCTCTGAAGAGTGACTCCGCTTCCCTAGTGACCCAGAGTAACCCCCCCACGCCCACCCATCCCCAGACATTTTAGTCTCTTCTGGGTCTTTTTGTTAAAACAAATAGCCTAGTCTATTAGGTCTTTTGTTGCTGTTTCTTTCTGAAACATGGTCTCTCTGAGAGGTCTGCGTTCCGACCAAATATGGATGTTTAAAATTTATTTTTTTTAATGTTTTTTTATTTGTTTTTGAGAGAGAGAGACAGACAGACAGTGCAAGCTGGGGAGGAGCACAGAAAGGGAGACACAGAATCCGAAGCAGGCTCATAGGCTCTGAGCTGTCAGCCCCAGAGCCCAACACGGGGCTCGAACTCACGAACTGCGAGATCGTGACCTGAGCCGAAGTCGGACGCTTCACCGACTGAGCCACCCAGGCGCCCCTAAAATTTAATTGTTTTGATGACACCAAGTAGCAGAGACCAGGATTGTTTTAGGGGAGTGGCATGCAGGGTGGGCACAGGGTGTGAAATACAGGCCACCTGCAGACTTGGAGCCCAAGATGATCACTCTCCACCTGGTGGAAAGAACTGACAGTGCAAATGAGGGGCGCGTGGGTGGCTCAGTCGGTGAAGCATCCGACTTCGGCTCAGGTCATGATCTCATGGTTCGTGGGTTCGAGCCCCGCGACGGGCTCTGTGCTGACAGCTCAGAGCCTGCTTCCGATTCTGTGTCTCCCTCTCTCTCTGCTCTCCCCCGCTCGCATTCTGTCTCTCTCTCAAAAATAAATAAACATTAACAAAATTAAAAATTAAAAAATAAAGTGCAGATGACAACAAAATGGCCCAGGGCCCAAACTACCCACCTTCCCTCCGGCCACGCATGGGGACGGAACTGGTGATGGCAGGGACAGTGCCAGGTGAGACGCTGAGCCTGGCATGTGTGTCTTATGCACCCATCCTGGGTGGCATTAGTAGCCAGGGATGGGTGAGCTCTGTGGTCAGGCAGATAGGTGTTTAAATCCTGGCTACACCAGACCAGGCAAGCTTCTTACCTGTCTGTGCCTCAGTTTCTTCACCCGTATGAGAGAATAACGAAAGAACCAACTCAGAAGGTCGTGACAAGGATGGAATGAGGTGATGTTTGCAAAGAAGTTAGAACAGTGCCTGGGGCTTGGCAAACAATCACTTATTACTCCCACCTTAGAGAAGAGGGACCAAGGCTTGCGGAGGTCCTGGGACCTGCCCAAGGTCCCACAGCCAGGCCACGGTAGAGACGCGATTCAATCCCAGACCAGCTTGGTCCAGAGCTGGTGGGCTTGTCCCACTCTGCACGGCCAAGAGGAAGGGGGTTCCAACTGGATCCTGAGCTGAAGCTGCTGAGGGCCACCTTGCCTACCCTTTCCCATGCCCACCACCTAAGGGGGCCCAGGGAAATAAGGCGAGTCCCAGGATTGTCGGTTGTAACACTGACATTTAGCTGGTGCTTCTGGTTGCTTCTGTCCGATGCTCATACAGCCTTCACAATGTGTTAGTACTGTGCCAAGCACTTGACGTGTATTACCTCAGTTTTTGTAATAATCCCCTGATGGTAGCTGCTATCGTTATCACCCCCATTTTGCAGATGAGGAAACCGAGGCACAGAGAGATTAAGTGACTTACCCACTGTCTCACACCTAGCACATGCTAGGATTTAAACCCAAGTCAGGACTAGGCTCCTGGGTGGCTCAGTTGGTCAAGCGTCCGACTTCAGCTCAGGTCATGATCTTGCGGTTCGTGAATTCAAGCCCCGCGTCGGGCTCTGTGCTGACAGCTCGGAGCCTGGAACCTGCTTCGGATTCTGTGTCTCCCTCTCTCTCTGCCCCTCCCCTGCTCATGCTCTGTCTCTCTCTGTCTCTCAAAAATGAATAAGTGTTAAAAAAAAAAATTTAAACCCAACTCTGGCTCTAGAATCCGTTCTCTTAACCATCACGTCAGATGCTTTATATGCAAAAACATCTCATGCTCCGCCTTGCCCTCGTCCCTGCCCCCGCCTTCAGCACCCCATCCCCTTTATCCTTTGCCACTGTTTTTTATCTCTATGGTACTCGTCTTGCCCTAACTTAACCATATACTTTATTTATTGATTATGTCTGTTGTTTGTTGTCTCTGCTCTATCCTTAATGTGAGCACCACCAGGAGTTTGCACACAGTAAGCACTCAGTAGTACGAACCGAACGAATGAATGAACCACTAGATGAAGAAGTGAAGGGCTCATAGGAGTTGCACTGTATTAAGTCTATTAAGTACCGAAACTTGTTCAAGTACTCATTTGGTTGAGCGGTGAGCCAGGACTCAAACCCAGGTCTCACCGCAAAATGCTCTTTTTTTAAAAAAAAAACAAACATATTTATTTATCTATTTTGAGAGAGAGCTCGAGAGTGAGTGAGGGAGGGGGAGAGAGAGAGGGAGGGAAAATACCAAGCAGGCTCCGTGCTGCCAGCGCAGTGCCCGACATGGGGCTCGATCTCACCAACTGTGAGATCAGATCGTGACCTGAGCCAGAATCAAGAGTCGGATGCTTAACCCACTGAGCCACCCAGGTGCCTCCCCGCCCCCCAAAATCTTGTCTGTGTGCCTCTGCTGTGCTGATGTGCCAAGAGGCCGAGCCAGTACGGGGATGACAGAGCCTCTGCCCTCAGGGGACTCAGCACCCCGTGGACCGTGGGGCATGCTGTGTAGAAGCTTAATGATGAAGGTGCTTTGGGGACACAGTGCTTCGTGAGCTCCCACAAAGCTCTGGGAAGTCACCCAGAAGAGGGAGGGGACATTTCAGCCAGATCCTCCCATCATCCAGATCCCCCCGAGGTTTGAGGTTCGTCCACTTGGTTCTCCTCCATGGGGGTCCCGTAGGAGCACCTGGCCTGGGATGATGGGGTGATGCTGCCTGGTCTGACACAGTTCCTGTGGTCACAGAGCCCAGGAACCCCCTGGGAAACCGGAGCCCCCTCCAGGCAGCGTTTCCTGCACTCTCCCTCCCGCCTCCCCCCTTCCAGCAGCTGTCCTTCCATTAGGCATGCTTTACTCTGAACCCCTAGGGGCAGGGCTCTTTCCTCATCCACTCCTGTAGTGCCCTGCCTCGCCCCACTACTGGGGCCCCACATGCCGCCTGCAGACGGAAATGCCCCAGAGCTGTCCTTGTTCAGCTGCTCAAACATCGGTTAGTTTCCTGACAGCTAACATTGATCGAGCACTTGACGTGCTCCCGTGTTCGCTTGGCTGCTTTATCTCAACCCTCACTTCTGCCACCCTCACCCCTTCATGGAGATGCTGCTGTTATTTCCATTTCACAGATGAAGTCACAGAGGCAGAGAGAGAAGGCAGCCGCTGCTTGCATCGCACAGATTAAAGGGGCGGCGCTGAGCCTGATGGCAGGTGGTTGACTTGGTCATCAGACTTTCTGTACTGCCTCCCACGGGTGCAGGGGAGTGGCCCGGGGGCCTGGGGGCGGACTCAGGAGGGACAGATGTGAGGACATTCTGGACATAGCTCCGCCTCCTGCACTTATGCTCACTCTGGAGCCAGAGTGTAGGCACATCCCCATGAGGTCCTTCTGCTCCCATCCTTGGGTGGGGGTCCAGGCAGACCCCTTACACCCATCTCGTGGTACCCGAGAGCTGACGTCCCCAGGTTTGCCCTCCTGTGAAGGTTCTGTGCTCCAGACCTTTCCTGACCCATCCTCCACCCCTGCCAGAGCTTCTCTGGCTTCCCAAGGTGCTCTCCGCACAGGGATGTATTAAAGACGTCTGTCTGTCCTTCTTCCCCATGTGGGGCGTCGTGGACACATGGCATTAAGACTGAGATGAGAATTTTAATGATGACTCTTTTGGTCCAACTGGACTTTTAGTAGGGCCTTGTATCAACCACCCTAACGCTGACTCAAGCCTTCTAACTAGAGCTCTTTCCTCCAGGGCTCTGGAAGCTTCTGAGCTTCTGCTGCCCATCCTCTCCCCACCTCTCCTCCTGGCGAAGTGCGTGCCCAGGCGGCAGCCCAGCCCCAGCACGGGGGCTGAGCCCCCGTCCCTGCCAGGCCCCCTGGGGAGCTGCCGGTTTGAGCCGGTTCCACCTTGGGAGCAACTCCTACTCTGCCTCAGATGTGTCAGGCGTCCAGGGACCACGGGACAGAACTTAAGCTCTTCCTTCTTCAAAACTGGGAGATTTCTGGCAACCTCAGGGAAGGATTTGATATTTTGTCTCCTGCTTTTCTTTAATAGCAAACGGATGGAAAATGCAGAAAACCCTGTGCTCAGCAAAACCTCCCTCTATAGGAAATAGCTGGAAACCGCGGTCCAAGATGAACACCAGGCCAGCTTAGGTGTTTCTTGGAGCCTCTGGCTTGGTTACATAATGCCTGATGGCCCAGCCCAGGCGAGCTGGTAGCCCTGGAGCTTGGCAAGCCCCCTTTACTCTGGGAGCCCCCTGCCCGGGGCTGGTCAGGCCCCTGGGAAGACACAGGCTTTCTCTGTGATTAACAGTGGGTCTGTTCAATACTGACTCCTCCCCCTTGCCCCTTCTCCCCTACCCCCAGGCTCCTTTTTCATGGAAAAACAACAGTTTCCATGATGAGCTCAGTGTAGAGGCAGGAACTGAACCTGTCTGGGCCTTCATTTCCCCATTGGAGGGGTGCGGATGAAGTGACCTGTGGTTTTTGCTTGTAGCCAACATTCCATGATTCTATGGTTTTTCTCATGGAGGAAAGCTTCTCCCTGGTCTTGAGTCTGCAGACCGTGACTGAGAGGGAAGGTTTCCAGGCAGAGCCATCGAGCCCCCTCCTGGTTGGGCTGTGACTAATCCTGTCCTCTTCCCCACCTAGCAACAATGCACACATACACACAGGGTATCAAACAAGCATGCCTCACGTGGGTTTCTTTCATTCATTCATCCATGCATCCGTCCACCCACCCGTTCACTCACTCATTCGTTTGTTCCGTGACTGCTCATTGAGCCCCCACTGGGTCCCATAGACACGAAGGAGATGGGATCCCCTCCCTGCCCTTGAACTCCTAGTCTGCGAGGAGAGGGGTGGCACGTAGGTCAGATAGGACAAGGCCGAGTGACAGGTCTCAGGTAGAGGTCTGGCAGGGAGTTGTGAAGACAAGAAGCGTCCACAGCATCCTGGACGTGTCTCCACCTTCAATGTGTGCTTGTTCACACTAGACCCAGAGTGTAGACAAGCCTGTGAGGTGCTCTCAACACTTTGGAGATGACGTCTCTAATCCTGTGCCCACGACCTAGGAATGTTATCAAGTTGCTGATTCTTTTCTTGAGCCCAGCACACAAAGTCAAGGCTCAGGACTCTAAGATGAGACAGGGGAAGACGAGCACCCGGGCCTCCTTGTAGAATTCCAGAGCCGATATTGTCATTTCCTTCAACCTCCTCTTGAAGGCAAGGAAACTGAGGCATGGATCGGTCAAGTCACCTGCTCCGTGTTCCCCAGCTGGGAAGAGGCTGAGCTGCAGGAGCGTGGCCAGGCCTGCTGACTCCGGGCTGGTCTCTGGCAGGCTCCAGTTCAGGCACACTGCTGTAACTGCTTATACCCCTCCACCCCTTCCTAGAACTTTCCCTGGGAGATCCTGAATCAGACTGCCTGGCCACAGCAAATGCTGCTGTGCTAGCAGACGGGGGTGAGCTCATCCCCCGAGGTGGTGTGGCAGGATCGCGGTGGCAGCCTGGGCTTCTGCTCCCGTCTGAAATCATGGATGAAAATAGCTTGCCTGCGGTCTATTGATACTCAATACTCTATCATCAGATTGAGGAAGTCAATTAAAAGTGTCCCGTTCCTCCCACCCCCACGCCGGGGGCCTGGGAACTGCGCAGAAGCCAGAGACCAGTGACCAACAGGCCCTAAGTTCCCCTTCACAACTCCATCAAAGCCAGGGGCTGCAGGCCGGACCTAGGCATTCTCCAGACCACATGAGGCGGCTCCCGGGGACTGGCGACAGGAACCCAGCTCTCCAGTCTGGAGAATGGGCTCAGGCTCAGGTTGCAGGAACATCTGGTCCTCCTGGAAAATGCACCGGAAACAGCTCAGGATGGGAGGGCCCTGGGATTGCCCTGAGACTTCCTGTGGGCAATGGGGCAGAGGCCAGGAGACCAGGCTGGTAGGAGTTGGGAGTGACTGTGACCGGTTCCAAATAGGACCTCAGAGACACTGGTTAATGTTCAGACCAGGCCAGAGATACGAGTGTCCAGGGGAATGCAACTCCTTTCCTTCCACGTGTGAAATGTGAAGAAGTGGGCCCCCTTCTCTCCAACTCCATTGCTGACCCGGGCTAACCGACAGGGCTCTTCGAGCCCCACCCCCACTGAAATCTCACTGGGCCCCTTCTGTGACACAGCCCGGCCCTCTGGGGGCTTTGTCTTAATGCACCTCCACGTTAGGGTTCAGCCCTCTCCCCTCCACCTCTGCCTCCACAGCCCTTCCCCTTTCTAGGCCCGGGGGTTCCAGCTTCCCTCCTCTGGCTGGTGATGGCTGGGACAGCACAGGGATAAAATGCTAGCCCAGCACTTTTTTCCCACTTGAGCATCCCAACGTCAGCATCACCTGCAGGGATTGTTAAAACCGAGCGCTGGGCCCTACCTCCAGAGTTTCTGACTCAGTAGATCAGAACACGCATTTTGAACAAGCTCCCAAGTGACACTAATGCTGCTGGTCCAGGACCCCACTTTGAGGGCCACTGTGCCAGGCAGTGACTACATGAGAAGCGGAGCAGCTTTAGCTGATGGGACCAGGGAAGCCCCCCTCGGCCCCCACCAGGAGGTGACATTGAGCTGGGGCATGAATGACAAGGAAGGGCCAGTCATGCCAAGCTCTAAGGGTTCCTAAACTCTCCTGTGCCACAGGCACCGGGGCAGTTTAGTGAAGCCTATGGAGCCCTTCCCAAAGTGACGTTTTTAAACGCATAGCATAATACACACAGGGTTACACAGGGAAATGATTAAATAGAAAGCCAGCTCAACCCATAGACCCCCTGATTAAGAGCCCCTAGGGAAGGAGTGCTTGGGGGAGAGGGAACAATCGATACAAAGGCCTTGGGGTGAATTTGACAAGTTGGAGGACAAGACAGGGTCCTGGGTTCAGTGGGTGGAGGGGGGGAAATGCAGGGGCCTGTGGCCGAGTGGCTGGCTTTACAGGCTGTACTGGGGCTTTTAAACAGGGTGTATGGAGATCAGATCTCTGTTGTATTTTTTTAACGTTTATTTATTTATTTTGAGAGAATGAGAGCATGCGCAGGGGAGTGGCAGAGAGAGCGGGAGAGAAAGAATCCCAAGCGCGCTGTCAGCACAGAGCCTGACGTGGGGCTCGGCCCCACCAACTGAGAGATGATGACCCGAGCAAAATCAGAGTCTGTCGTTACACCTAGTGAGCCACCCAGGCGCCCCTGACGGGATCTCTTCTCTTAAAAGATAGCTTTGGCTGCTGGTTGGAGAATGAGATGTTAGAGCCAGACACAGGCAGAGGACCCTCGAGGGGCTGTGGCCAGCCTCCCGGTGATACACAGGAGCGAGTCCCCGACTCCAGCAGAAGGACTAGAGTCTGCAGAGTCAAGCGGGGTCTGGGAAGCACAGCTGAGTGAATTGTCTGCGCGCTGGACAGGGAGCAGAGACAAGGGAGGCCACGGATTTGGAGTTAGAGCCCAGAGCTGACTCTGTTCTTAATTCATCCTGTGACCTTGGGCCAACTGCTTCCCCGCCTTGGTCCCCAGGCTCCGGCGGGTGGAGGGAGGGGTGGACCGACTCTAATTGCGAGGCTGTAAAGTGTTTGGTGCGGGACTGGCGACCCCTCTGGCTGAGAAGTGCCGTTTGCCAGGGGAGGGTGATGCCCAAGGCGGCGGGCGCCCCTGTGGCTGCCCAGCCGGGCCTGCGGACCGCTCCGAGGGCGGCGGCGGCGGCGGGGAAGGCGGCCCCGGGGGCCGCCAGGTGGCGAGGCGGCGGGGCGGCGAGGCGCCTCCGCTCTGCTGCCGGCGGCGCCCGCCCAGGGCAGTGGGAACCCGGGGGAGGCGCCGGCGGGCGTGGGGGCGGGACTAGCGTCAGTCACCGCCTCCTCCTCCCCCTCCTCCCTCTCCTCCCTCTCCTCCCTCTCCTCCCTGTCCTCCTCCCAGCACCTCCTCCCCGCCTCCCTCCTCCTTACCCCCTCCCCATATCCTCCTCCTCCCCTTCTCCCCCTGCCCTCCCCACCCCCCAATCTCCCGTTCCCCCTCTACTCTTCCCTATCTCCCTTCCCTCAGAGCAGCTGGAAAACAGGGACAGCACAGAGGCAGGCCAGTGCTCAAGAGAAAGAGCTGCTGCTTCTCACTGCCTGCCCCTCCCACTCACCCCTGCCCCTGCTCTCTGGGTCCAGGACTAGATGCCTGGAGGAGGGGCCTTCCCCTACCCACTGGACACCTGTTGGCCTCCTGCAGAGAAATGCTTCCCCCCATCCCACTTCGTTGCCACAGCCCCTCATTCCCGCACTCAGATCCTAGGAGGCTCTGGCCTTTATTCAGTCAACAAACTTTACTGAAAAACTCCTTGCTGGCTCTGGGCCAGGCCCTAACACAAATTAAAATCCAGTCCTTGCCATGGAAGAGCACCCCTCTGGTGGTGGAGACAGAAATGCATAGTAGCATGAATTCAGCACCCATTGTTTGCCAGGTCTGTTAAGATCAGGAGGAGACAGATACCATACAGGGTAGACAAAGAGAATAGATGAGTGAAATTTACATTTGCATTTATATAAAACCCTAAAGAGGTAAATCTCTTAGAATACACAGATCGCTTACAAAACCTACCAGCACGGCTACAATTTCAAAAACTGAAAATGTCAAGTATTGGCAGAGACGAGCAACTGGAATTCTCATACGCTGCTGGTACAACACGCTGCAAACACTTTAGAAAAATGTTTGGCCAGTGCCCGTTAGAGCTAAGCCTGCAAAATCCCCATGATGCAACAGCTCCACTCCCAACTGCACTGAGGGCTTCCATCCACCGAAAGACATGTTCAGTCATGTTCATGGTCATAGAAGCTTTATCCATGTATCCTAGCCCCAAACTCAGACAACCCAAATGTTCATCAATGAAGAAATACATAAATGGGGGTGTAGGCACATAGTAGAGTATTGTGCATCAATGAAAAAGAATGCCCTAGTGTTGCAAACACAGCCTAGGTGGACCTCACAGATAATATGGAGTGAAAAAAGCCAGACACAAAGGGGAACATACTGTATGACCCCATCCATATGAAGTTTTAGGACAGGAAAGCTGATCTAAAGGGACAGAGATCAGAATAGTGGTTACGTTAAGAAGTTACTGACTGGGGCGCCTGGGTGGCTCAGTTGGTTGGGTGGCCACCTATGGCTCAGGTCATGATCTCGTGGTCTGTGAGTTCGAACCCCGAATCGGGCTCTGTGCTGACAGCTCAGAGCCTGGAGCCTACTTTGTATTTTGTGCCTCCCTCTCTCTCTGCCCCTTCCCTGCTTGGTCGGTCTCTCTCTCTCTCTCTCTCTCTCTCTCTCTCAAAAATAATAATCTTCGAAAAAAAATTTTTTAATAATAAAAAAGGAAGTTACTGACTGTGGGAACACAGAGAGCCTTTGTGGGGGCTAGAAATGCTCTAAATCTTGATCTGAGCAGGGGTTACACTAGTGTAAGCATGTGTAAAACAGAGCAAACCCCACACTGAAGATCTCTCGCTTCAATTTATGTAAGTTATATCTCAATTCAAACAAAACAGCTCCTGCCAATCAACAAGGGAAAGTTAGGAAGTACAAATGTTTTATGGCCAAAGAGTGTAAATTGGTCATTCACAGAAAGAGAAGTCCTAAGCGCTAGCAAATATTTGAAAAGACGCCCAATCTCATTAGTAGTTAGAGAAATATATACCGAAACACCCTATCAGGTGACACCCGTTAGAATGACAAAGATTAGCAAAGTGGACAGTACCAAGTGCCAGCCAGGATGTGGGGTGGCTGGGGGTTGGCGCGTGACTGGAGGGCGTGTAATTAGCTGGCTCAGGCAAAGGGGGAGCGGTCAAGTCGGCCGCCCTTGGTGATACCATGTAAGTTGCACACCTTGGGACTCAGAGAGCCACTCTTCGTGTTTGTGCAGGTTGGCAAGGGGGTCAGAGGGACAACATGGTCACTGGGGCGTTATTTATGGGAATGCTGCTCTGAACTCAACCTTGGTGTTCATCAAAGGGAGGGCTCTGTCAGGTGATGGGACACACAGCAGGTGTGGGATGCTGAACAGCAGTTAGAAGCAACGAACTTCTGACTGCAGAATGTGCATACGTAGATCTCAAAAAATAGAATCAACTGAAACAAGAAACAGAACTAGATTTCCAGCATAGTACTGTGCATGTAAGTTAACACCCCCCACACAAACACACACAACTCTGCATATTTTATGAGAATATGTGCATACTTAAGGGCATATGGTAAACATCCGAGTGGATGCTTAAAGGAGTGTGAGAGTAAAGATTGGGAATGAAGGAGAAAGATAAAACACGACCCAACCATCCTACTTCAAGAAATAAAAGCATATGTCTACACCAAGATTTCAATATGCGTGTTCCTGGAGGTTTGTTTGTAATAGCTCCAAACTGGAAACAACCCAAATATCCATCAATAGATAAATGGATGAACAGATTATGCTCTAACCAGACAATGGAATACGACTCTACAATTAAAGAGGGAAAAAACACCGATATACACAACAATGCACTTGTATAAACTCCTAGAAAATGCAAACTAGTCTATAATGACAGAAAGCAGATGAGTGGTTGCATCCAGAAAGCAGAGGGTAGGGAGAGGGGAGAGGTGGTAGGCAGGGACTACCAAAGGGCTCAAGGAAATTTTGGGGAGGTGACAGACTTGTGCATTATCTTGATTAAGGGGGTGGTTTCTCAGATGTGTACACCTGCAAAAGGTCATCAAATTGCACACTTTATGTGCAATTTGTTTCATGTCGATAGATTGAGCACTTTGCATTAACTGATGATGATAATATACCTTCAACTAAAGGGTGTGATTAACCCAGCTTGTTGCCACTGAAATTAATAGCTAACAAAAAAACAGGGGTGCCTGGGTGGCTCAGTCGGTTGAGCATCCGACTCTTGATTTCAGCTCAGGCCTTGATCACAGGGTCGTGGATGGAGCCCTGAGTCAGGCTCGGTGCCGGGCATGGATCTTGCTTCAGATTCTCTCTCCGTCTCCCTCCACCCCTCTCCCTCTCGCTCACTCTCAAAAAAAATTAAATTAATATAATTAAAAAAATAAAAGCTAACGAAAGCCAAAAACAAAGCAAAAAATAAAGCTTAGATGGTTAAATGACATGCCCAGGCCTCACAGCTGGGATGCGGACTCCTAGACGGTCACGATGACACTGAGTCAGAACTTGCACCAGTTCAAGGTGTTCTGCAGGCACCTGTACTTGGTGGAAGCGTTCACCCAAGCCCTAGGGTCATCTCTAGGAAAGGCGCTGGGCACTCAGAGGTGGGGTGTGGGGCAAGGCTGTAACCTCTAGGCCCTCCCACCCAGATGGGGAGAGGCCCTTGGACAGATGGTCGCAAAGCTAGGTGAAGTCAGGGAAGGCTTCCTGTAAGAGGTGATGCTTGAGTTCAGAGGTGTTTGGGCCAGAGTAAACACTTGCTGGGTATTATCTGTTTATTATCATGGCTTCCCATGATCTTAGAGAAAGGAAAGTAGAAAGAAAAGAGGGAGTTCCAGAAAGAGGGGCTTGGCGGGTGGGTGTGTCAGAGAGCGGAGGTAGGCGTGTTGATTTGGTTTGGCTGTGGCCAGGGAATAGGGCAGATTACAGGGGAAGTCTTCCCAGGGCTGGTTGACATCCCCCTGAAAGTAAGCCTCCCTAAAGACATGGGGACACAGGACAGTTCTGGGCTTGGTGTGATAAAGGCCCCCCCTTCACCATGGCTGGAGCTTTGCATGGCCCACCGAGAGTCTCAAGAGTAGCCCTAAGTAAGTGCCCACGTCTTCAGTCCTGAGGAACGTAATCTGCTGGTGCTTTAATCCATCAAGAAAGAGTGTCCTCGCTGCGTCTCTGTGACACACAGTAGGAAATCGGTAAATGTTAGGTTCCTCTCTTGCCTCCGTCCTTTCTGCAGACACTTACGGGCTCTGCTCGACACCTACCCACAGGGCCACTGTCCATACCGGGCCGTGACCAGGGCAGGTGGCCCCTGAGTCTCGGGAAGGGTTGGGCAAGGGCTCAGGAGGACAGCCCCTCAGCCATGTGGAGGGGAGGGGGCTGTTCTTGGTTCTCTGCCATGAAAAAGCCCCATTGTGGGGTCTTTGAGGGAGAATATATTTATTTTGTTTCCTGAGCTGTGTGAACGGTGCACTGTGCCACCAGGATTGAGAAGGCTCTGTGTGGCTGGGGAGGGATTACGTCCCCCTCCTGGGTGGTGTGACAGAAAAAAGGCCCCATTCAGTCAGGGCTGACTGCCCACGGCAGCCCTCCACTCCTGCGTTGTCCCTGGGGGCTGCCCGCTTTCCCTCTCTCTGTCTGAGGTAGGGGCTCGGGGCTGGGTGTGTACGTGGGGGCGGGGAGGCACCCCTCTTCTCCTGGAGGTGGAACCCCCCCCCCAGGGCTGTGCTTCTCAGAGGCGGAGCCGACCGAGGGGGCGGCGCTGGGACTCCAGAGAGCTGTTTGGTCCCTGTCCCACATTCTGGAAGGACTTCACGTTTCTACCTGAGATGTTACCTTGGAGGGAGGTTTCACACCCAGCCCCAGAGATTGGCTGAAGGAGACCTTCACCGTGCAGCTTCAAATGCATGTTCCGAATTTGCGTATAACTCACTTCTGTGATGATTTTGTGAATAGCACAGCCATGTTGCATTATATTTGGGGAGTGTGCGTGTGTGTAGAGTGTTAATTTGTTCACAGGAAATGTTTTGAACACACCTCGATTTTTGTAACCCTGTTCTGGCATTTCTCTGTTTTTTAGTACACTGGGAGCCTCAGTCCCTGAACACGGACCTAGATTTTCTGGACCTGAGGGCCCTTGGCAGAGGGAGCCCGCATCTTGAGCACGTCTGGACACGAGGGGTGAGGTGAGCGGGCAGGGTGCCTGTGTCTCCGGCAGTGGTGGGAACATTGGGCGGTAGGAGCTGCGTCCTGGCCAGGCATCCTGCCACTAGGCAGAGAGGCCAGGAAGGGGGTCCTTCCTCCAAATTGGCTGGCTCCCCAGATGATCGGGCCCTTGGTAGGGAACACGAAGTTCAAGTCCTTGCTGGGCTGTTCCTGGCCTCTCCCGTTGTGCCAGGCTCTCAGGTCAAGCATGGGCTGCCTGTCACTGGACACGCTCCCCACCTCTGCTCAGGGCCCCCACCCGGTTCTCTACTATTCTGTATTCACACTGTCTGCCTGGCTCCACTAGCCAAACCTGTGTGACCCCAAATTTGAGGGGCAGAAACTAGAGCCCCCAGCTACCATGGGTAGCTCATTGTCACCATCCCGCCCACTGGGCCGGCCCTCTGCCTTCTAGTTCCAGTCCTGTCCCTGCCTCACTAAGTGACCTCGGGAATTCACCAAGCTGTGGTTTTCTCATCTGCACAGCAGAGGATTACATCGGTTGGTGTCCGAGGGCCCTCTCAGCTCCGATTTTCTGTAAGCCTTGGAATCTGGATGCACATGTAACTGGGATCAGATGGAAAATCTTTACGTGACCGCGGGGAGAGTCACGAGCAGCTGGGAGCACATGACAGCTCCATGTGCCCCAACACGGCTTGAAAGGGGTTTTCCCCTGGCCATTTGCATCCATGCTCCTGGGGAGGTTAAGGATGTTTGGCTAATATACAGCCCTCCTCATCCCTTCTCCTCTTGGAAAAGAGCCATAGAGGAGGGCTCAATGCTGGCATTTGGAGCAGAGGTGGGTAGTGGAGAGAGGAAGCAGAGGAGGGAAGGCATTGGGTCTGGGCTGCATTGGAAGGGGCCCTGCTCAGCCCTGGGGAGCCTTTTGCTCCCGACTGCCTATCCTATAGTAAGGTCTGATTTCAGGTTATGGCCCAATCTCAGGAGAGAGAGGCCTCCCTCACAGAGGAGCAAGAGGGCCATTTGCTGTCGAGCAAATCACCTCTGTGGGTAGGGTGGCCTGGCACATGCTCTTGGGCTTGATCTTGTACTCAAGAGTGAAAGGAAGGTGAGGGCCTTTGAGAGGCCAGGATCACCCAGGGTGGGCCGAGCCTAGACGCCTGGTGGATGAGTATGCCAGCAGTCGTAGCGAGATGTGACATCACCCCGGGCTTGGGGAGCAGGGCTCTGGCTTCCCCAGAACTTGACCTAGTCATCCCAGAGTAGGCTGGAGTGTTCCTGAAGGATGAAGGATGGATTCATGGATAGATGGATGGATAAAATTAAACAAGTGTAAGGAAGGAATCCCTAATGATGTTCTGTAGATGTCTAAGATCTACAATGAGAGGGGAAAGCAAAACTTTATCTGTGTTTTGAGCCGCATGGACTTAGAGAATGGATGCTGGTTGGGGTTGTGGAAAGGACACACAGGTTTGGCGTGGAGGAGAGTAGGGTCTGGAAAGGGTGACATGATTTGAGACCTACTGAGTTTGGAGCAAGGGAAGCAGAGCCAAGTGGAATAAGGGGCCCTTGTCGATTTGGAAATTTCGGACATAGAGGTGACAGCAGAGGTTCTGTGAATGGGTGGGTCCTCAAGGGGAGACACTGAGGTGAGAAGACCATGAAAGAAGCTCGAATTCATACCCTCTGGTTTACAGATGGGCAAACTGAGCTGCGGAACTTGTCTTTCATCCACCTAGCCACCCATCCACTCATCCACTCAACTAGTTATTTTATTTATTTATTTATTTATTTATTTATTTATTTATTTATTTATTCATTCATTCATTCATTCATTCATTCTTTTTAAATGCTTATTTATTTATTTTTGAGAGAGAGAGAGAGTGCGCACGTGCACACACAAGCAGGGGAGGGGCAGAGAGTCAGAGAGGGAGACACAGAATCCAAAGCAGGCTCCAGGCTGTCAGTGCAGAGCCCGATACAGGGCCTGAACCCACGAACCGTGAGATCATGACCTGAGCTGAAGTCCTCAGCTGACCTGATCGAGACCTGAGCTTAACCACCTGAGCCCCCCAGACACACCCAGCAAGTTATTTATTGAGCAGCCACAGTGTGTAAGGTGATATTCCTGAAGATGTTCATGGTTGAGGGACCAATAAGCAACAGTCGGCAAGGGGGTGGCGGAGAGAGATGCACCCCGGGAACCAAGGAAGGAGAACGTTTTAAGAAAATCAATAACATCCAATCTCGTGGAGCTCAAAGAGCAGGAAAGCAAGTTGGATTTTCTCTTTGGTGGCTCCTGGGAGAAAATTTTAGTAGACCTTTGGCAAGAGCTAAGGACGGATTGTCTGTGCTCCTGGAAGACAGACAGGAATGCCTCTGGCTTCTGCATCGTGCTTTGCAGAGGTGAAACATTATTTCTGCACAGCCGGCACATTCACCAGTTACAGAAATACTGCCTGCGATGTCCACATAGGATTCCATCAGGACAGAGTTCCCCCAAATAGAGCACATGCTCTGTCATGTACCATCTAGTCATTAACGAGCCGTATCACGGTGCGTTGGGAAAAGCCCAGTGCCAGGTGTCAGAAGATCTGCTTTCTGATCCTGCCTCTGATCCAACCAAGTGGATTTTCTCAGATCTTTCAGCTGGAGCTCGTATCCCACGCACCAGCGATGTCACTTACCACGTCTTATCTGCTATTGCCATTTGCACTGGACTCCCCGCAAACATGTTACCTTGCATATGGTGGCCGTTCAGTAAATACCTCTGTTGAGTGAATGGGTGGATGGATGGCGAGGTGGATGAACGGGTTCTGAGGCTCAGTTTGTACATCTCCAAACAGAGGATATGAATCCAAGCTTCCTGAGGCTCCTTCCATGTCCAATCATCTATGACTATACATATATATTTTTGTCACAAACAGTGTTCTTCCAAAGTTGCTTAGAGCTGGCCCATCTGGGCCAATTAGGCTTTTGTAGATTATTTAATCTCCTTGAGGGTAGAGACTGTGCCATTTATTGTCACAGCTCCAAAGCCTCATTTCCATGACCAGAAATATAAGCTCTTAGCAGATAAACGCTAAGTATTCACTGAATGAAAAAGCCAGTCACTTCCAACCATACTTTGATCCTCCAGAGACACATTCAAGGCTACGCGGCACGTAGTTCTCATGGTAGACAACGTGCCATCGTGTTGCCGGCCGATCGAGGATTATCCTGATGACAGGACAGGATGTGTCCCGTGGCCAGTTTCTGGTGTGATGTCTGCATGTGGCCTTGTAACTTCAAGCCTGGGCTTGTCCCTACATCCATCAGCCGTCAACACAGAATCAGGAAGCACCACGTCCAGGCCCCAGCCCCAGTGCAGAGGGGATGCTGACAACTTGGAAAGCATCCAGAGGCAAGTGGCCAGGATGGTGAAGTGTCTGGAAATGACCATGAAGTGAAGAGTCATTAAAAGAACTGGAGGAACAAGCCAGAAGGGAGGGAAACATCATAGCTGCTGAGAATACTTGAAGGGTTGTTACTAAGGGTATTGTCCAAGCCAACTTGGACGAGAGTTTGTAGTTTTTCCCCTGCAGGGGCCTCCTGAAAACAGACCTGCCCCTGGGATGCAAAGTTGGTTACAGGGAGGCCGTTTTCGGCTCCATGTAAGAACTTCAGAAGATTTTTCTCATCCGAAGTAGACGAACACAGAATTGACTGCCCAGTAAGGTGGAGAATGGATGCCATCAGCCCAGGATGAAGGAAAGCAGATTGCCTGCCATAGATCGGGTGGTTGTACTAGGTGGCTCGTGAGGTCTCTTTCAGTGTGGAGATCCCAGGATTCTAGAGAATTTAGCACCGGAGTACAGAGAAAGCTCCTTGCTTTGTCAATTTAGAAACTGCCCTCTGGTCCTGGTTGTGGTTCATCTCATTCCTGGCTGGTGTCCTCGAAACACATTTCTGTATTCGGCGGTTTTGGCCTTCCAGCTGAAATGACTATAAACCGCTCTCCTCTCTGTCTTTACAAAAAAAAAAAAAAGACTTTTTCTTTTCCAAATAAATAGCTTAGGAGGTCTCAGGAAGACTGTACCCAAATGGAAAAATTCCATGAAAAATCATTAAATAATTAAACAAACAAACAAATAAGCAATAAACCTCCAAGCCAAAATTATATGGCCAAATTCAATTTGCCCAGCTGTCCAGAAAACAGAGCTTTTGTCCGTCTGTCTTCAAGATCTCTTCAAGGATGATGGATTTGCCTGACCCAAGATTGGAGCCATTAAATTCAAATCTGGGGATGGGTAGGTGGGAAACCCTCTGATGATCTGACTTCCCGAAGGTGGATGGAGGGGGAGAAACGTGGTCTCCGTGGCAACTCCATCGGGTAACCAAAACAGCCTCTTTTCACCCGGAGCCAAGTCTTCGAACAGCCCCTCAGCCTGAGGTTTGAACATCGGGGCCTCCTATCTGGTGGTTGGTGATGTCACTGGAGCCTCTGATGGAGTGAGTTTCTTGGAATTATGCAGAGTGTGGCCCATAAAAAAGAAATTAATCTATCAGCTGCAAGGCCTAAAATAAAAACTGATTCACAACCACTTTGTTTGTGACAATCCCACGCCGACCAGAAGTCGCCCCGGCTCCCCCGCCCAGGGCTCTATTGGGTTTTCTTTTCATAGTAGGCATAAACTGTCAGAGTCAGAATGGCTCCCTGGGATCGTCCAACCCCCTCATTTTACAGATGAGGTTTCGTTTGAAGCTTAGTTCCAAGAGGGCTTGGCATCCAACAGGAAAGCGTTAACATTTTCCAGAAGCAGCCCTGGCCTCCCCACTGAAGGCTACTTTAACGTGTAAGCCCACGTCTTGTTTCAGTTAGCTCTGGTGCTCTGGGCACACTTACTGGAAAATGGGTGAGTGAGGGTTGAGGAAGTGATGTCACCGGAGACCCCAAGTACAATCCGGGCGGCGACGTGACGACGAGCCCTCGCTTGTCTGGTTAGCGACGGAGGGGCATGCAGGGTGCTTCTCCTGGAGCAGCTGGCTCTAAGTGGCAGCTACTCACTGGTCATCAGGGGCCACTATGGGAGAGGCATGTCAGTGGCAAGGCTCAGGTAGAGGTGGGAGCCTCTGTCTCTGCCAAACTGGGTACCAGACACAAGGGCGCCGCCTACTGGCTGCAGAGATCAAGGAGCTCCTGGTTTGGATCCACTGTGGGCAAAGCGACTGTGGCTAACCTTGCTGGGCCACTTCTCCAGGGGTTTGAGCTGTTTGAAGAGGAGCCTTTTCACCAGCCCTATCCCCAACACCACCCTTCACCAACTGTGACTCATGCACCTGCTGAGTCTTGCGGTGGGGGGGTGGGGGGGGGACTGGGTTCTCGTACACTGACTAGATGTCACAGAGGAAGGGCTCAGATTCCCTGGGATCGTGGGCTGTCTGTAAATCCACAGAGGACCCTGCCTGCATGGGTTTCTCGTGTGTGTGTGTGTGTGTGTGTGTGTGTGTGTGTGTGTGTGGTGTTTTGGGAGAAGGGAGGGGAGAAGGAGGGAGGATCAACTGTTGTGCTGACAATTGCAAGTCTGTTCTGAAGCCCAGAGGAAAAAATTAGTACAGACTAAAAGAAAGAAAATTTTAGGGTTTCCAAGAATACGTAAATAATTGCTGTTATTCCGGCCCTCAGATTGGAGGTTTGTTGGCTCAATGGCCTGGCATGAGTCCTTCACACCACACTTTGTCCTGGAGGCCAGGCTGGCTCTGTCATGCCCGCGAGGGATAGCCCAAGGGCATGGGGGTGTTCTGGGGGCCCTTCACAGTGAGGCAAAGGATTGAAACTTGGGGCTATCGGTGAGGTGGTGGGGGTGGCATCTCACTGTCAAAGGACGTGTCCATGGGCGTGTGGCACGTCAGACACGCCACGGCTTTCCAAGGGGACCTTCCCTCGGGTGTGAATTCTCTACCATGCACATGCCGGACCTTATTACCCAGTAAGATGTCCATGCACCTCTAAGGAGGCTGCGAATGCCCTTGTCACTTGGGGACCACCTCATCTTGCATCACGTTGCCCTGGGTTGAGCTTGGATGCCTGGTGCTTCCCGGATCCCCGAGGGTCTCCTCTGCCCATTGTACCCACAGAGGGGTTGAGGGCGCTTTGTCTGTGCACCTGTGGTTGGGACATGATGGCTTTTTTTAGTCCAGATTTGTGCAGGGACCCCTTCCCGACACGTGCCAGGACGTCAGCTCCCTGGGAGAGTGGAAAGTGGAAAGTCTTTTCCGGAGATCCTAGAGGTGCCAAAGAGGAAGGATCAGTGGGGCTGGATGCTGGAGGCCCTGGTTCCGGGTCCCAACTCTGCTATTAGATGGTTGTGTCCTCCTGAGTGGATTGTTGCATCCGTCCCAAAAGGACGGGGGCAGGACACAGCCCGTATCTTCGAACGCTGAAAGTTGTGACCCGTGAGCCGGGGTTCATGAAATCAATTTGGGCAGAATAAAGACAAGCAGCCCTTCTCTGGGTGGGGCTGACTGTGCGCTCTGGGAATTGACGCTTCCCTCTCGTGGGGACTCCTGCACCGGGGCTCCACAACCTTTCCTTTCTGAGTTTTGAAACGCGGCCTTTCCAGGAAGTAGGGCTCTTGAGCCACTGCCAGCCCCCCGAGTAACCTGAGTGCTTCCGGGGGACCCAACATGCCTCCTCTATACATTGCATCACAGATGATCTCCCACGGGTGGCCGAGGTAACCCGAGGTAACTTCCCCTGTTGCTAGGACACACACACACACACACACACACACACACACACACACACACACACAGGCTAAATCTCTCTCAGAACACCCTTATCTCCCCTATGTCACAGTCACTGTAAAGTTGAAATGGGTGACTCTTGTCTGTCACATTGTACTTACTGATAACAGATACGCGATGTGGCCGCTGTAGATGAGTGTTTAGTGTTTGAGCTCAGGATCCCCCTCTTGCTTTTTGGAACACCCCTCATTGGATATCTGCCAATGAGGGGATAAAATCGCCAAGGCTTCTCTGTGAGTGAGCATTGCTGCCCTGATTACAGCTCATCAGTGGCTCCCACCAAGTCCCAAATGCTTAATGTAGCCCACAGGCTGTGAATGGCCTGTCCTTGCCAGATTCCGCACCTTGATCTCTCCCTCTCTCTCTCTCTCTCTTGCTCAGTTCTCCCTGGCCCTTTCCTTCTCCTGGTGGCCCCAGCAGAGCCCTGGTTCAGAAAGTAACCCCCCCGTTTCCTCAGGATGCATACGGCAGACCACGGCCACCTCTCTGGGAAGTGTTTTAATCCAAATGTTGAAGAATAGAACTGCAATCCGCCTTCCTCAAAGGTTCCAGTAGTTACTTTCTGGAGGGTCGCACGATGGGGTTCCCAAAACCACCTGAGTCACGTAAGGAAGGCGGGACCATGACGATGGTTGTGAGGCGTCATCTATAGGACTCAGACTCCTTGCCTGTCCTCATGAGGACTCTCCTGCCTGCTTGGAGGCCTCTGGCACTCGGGGCGGGGGGGGGGGGAGGGGCACCACAAGGGGGAGCCCTGAGTGTGAGCCCAGGACTCTGTTTACCCACACCGGAGGGGAAGGTAGTACAGGTAGTTCGCGGACCAGCTGACTTATTCCTCCAAGGCAAGCTTCCTAGGGCCCCTTGAAAGTCCTGGGGTGGATTATAGGAGGTCTATAAAGGCCGAGACTGAATGCAATATTTTTTTGGGGGGGGGGGGTGTGCATGCATATTTCTGAAATGAGCGTTCACAGTCATATTCTCAAAGAGATTTTGAGAACAACAAAAGGTGAGGAGCTTCCAAGGGACCCTCTCAGAACTCCCAAACGAGCAGTTTCCTAATGTTGCCGAACCAGACAGAGTAGGTCAAGGAGCATGGACTTAAGCTTCTGTCTGGGCTGGCCATCCCTTAGTGCCAGGAGAAGTGTTTGGGGAAATATTTGGTAGCCTCTCTGAGCATTTCTTCTCCCCAGATTGTCTCCTTCCTGGACTGCAGCCTCAGAGCATCCCTGGGCTGTGGGACCTCTCAAGCTTCAGTTCGTTTCTCTACCTTACACCCTACCGTGGGTCTCCCGTCACGTACTTCCCCGGGTGGGCTCTGTGCAACGTCAGTCCAAGTGGGGCTTGCAGATTCGTGCTGGTGGCAGACTGTTCCTGGTCCACAGTGAGATGAGGACAGAGAATGAGAGTAGACATTTAGAAACTTTTATAGCGACTGGACATTGTCACAAGGTCCAAGAGAATGACCAGAGTCAGCAAATGCGGCTTGGAGTTGTGTTTTGTGTGGGAGCGTGTTTGATGGAACAGCTGCCGGGATGGGAAAAGTAATTATCCCGATTAAGGAGACCGAGCCAGAATGTGAATCAATGCACTGCTTCCCTTCGTGGAGAACATCTTGCCAAAAAAAAAAAAAAAAAAAAAAAAAAAAAAAAAAATGGCAACACTAGACAGGTTTAGTGAAGAGAGAGAAAAGTATGAATTACAGAAAGGCCAACACATGAAGCTGAAAATTCTTGTCTTTATTATGTGATAGGAAGGGGGGTAGGTATAGACAACTACTATCACATACAGAGCAAAACGGTTACTAGGCAGAAGGTCCTGCGGAAATATTCAAACGACTGAGATTTCTGCAAGATACGTTTTCCCCAACTTTTTAAATCTGTCAATTGGACAAGCAGATTTGCGTATTTCTCCAATATGCTCGGTATTTTGAGGACCTGAGGACTTCGTGTCAGAAAAGTATGTGTGTGCCATGCTTTTTATTAAAATGTTTTTCATGTTAAATCGTTTTTACTACATTAGGCATGCTGTGCACATATGTCACATGAATCTTCCTGAAACTTTATTTTTTAAACCATGTCATTAACCTTCTCAGAAATCTCAAACATTTGCTAAAAAGATAACATTCAAGTTTCTCCATGTGACAGTTAAGATCCCCTATAATTTGGGACTAACTCACTTTTCCAGGCTTAGTACTCACTGCTTTTTTAAAAAAGAAATAAAGGGGCACCTGGGTGGCTCAATCAGTTGTGCGTCCGACTTTGGCTCAGATCGTGATGTCACGGTCTGTGAGTTCGAGCCCTGAGTCGGGCTCTGTGCTGACGGCTCGGAGCCTGGAGCCTGCTTCGGATTCTCCCTCTCTCTCTGCCCTCCCCACTCATGCACTGTCTCTGTCGCTCTCTCAAAAATAAACATTAGAAAAATAATAAATAAAAATTGTATATATTTAAGGGGTACAACATGATCACCTGCCATATAAATATATAGTGACGTGATTACTATGATCAAGCTACTATATCATGTCCCAGTTACTTGTGTGTGTATGTGTGTGTGTGTGTGTGCATGTGTGTGGTGAGAGCACCTGAAATCTACTCTTAGCAAATTTCCAGGATTCAATTCAGTCTTAAGTTAGTCATCATGTTGTACATTAGATCTGTAGAACTACTCATTCTGCATAACTGCAGTGTTATACCCTTTGACCAACATCTCCCCACTACCCTCATCACCTGCCCCTGGTAGCCACTGTGCTACCTTCTGCTTCTATGAATTTGATTTTTTTTTTTAATTTTTTAAATGTTTATTTATTTTTGAGAGAGACAGAGCATGAGCGGGGTAGGGTCAGAGAGAGGGAGTCACAAAATCTGAAGCAGGCTCCACGCTCTGAGCTGTGAGCACAGAGCCCGACGCAGGGCTCAATCATGAACCATGAGATCATGACCTGAGCCAAAGCTGGACACTTAACTGACTGAGCCACCCAGGTGCCCTGAATTTTATTTTTTTAATGTTTATTTATTTATTTTTGAAAGAGAAAAGAGGGCAGGGGCAGGGCAGAGAGAAGGGGAAAATCCCAAGCAGGCACCACACTGTCAGCACAGAGCCCATCGTGGGGCTTGAACCCACAAACCATGAGATCTTGACCCGAGCCAAAGCGAAGAGTCAGACGCTCAACTGACTGAGCCACCCAGGCACCCCTATGAATTTGATTTTTTTAAGATTGCACATATTAGTGACATCATGCAGATTTTTTTTTCTGTGTCTGGCTTACTGCATTTCACATACTGTCCTCCAAGTTCATCCATGTTGTTGCAAATGGCAGGGTCTCCTTCTTTTGGGGAGCCGAGTCATATCCCCGTGTGTGTGTGTGGATGTATATGTATGTGTATAAATGTCTTTATCCATTCATCCATCAGTGGACACTAAGGTTGTTTCTGTATCACCATGCTTTCTAATATCAAATAAGATCAAAGGACAAAAACAAAAAATTAGAAATTTGGAAAAAATAGAATTTCTGCAGATGGTTATAACGCGTTCCATAATTTGGGGCACCTGACCAGCTCAGTTGGTAGGACACACAACTCGTGATCTCAGGGCTGCAGTCTTCGAGCTCCACGTTGGGTGTAGAGATTAAAGATAACATCTTTAAAAAAACATATGTTCCATAATTTAAAACAGTTACCAACAAGGTAGTATATGTCTATCTTAATGCTGCACATTTGTAAAAAGTTATCAGTTTACAGAAAGATGAAACACTTTGAATTTTGAATAAATTTGAATGGAATGGAATCTTGAATTTGAATGGAATTTATTTTCCATCCAAAAAAAAACTCCATGCACAAAAAAATCATGGGTCCAGAGTCCATTTTTTTTCACTGAAAGATTATTTAACTAGAATTTGTCAGAATGGTTGTTGAAAATGGTGACGGGGGGCGCCTGGGTGGCTCAGTCGGTTAAGCGGCCGACTTCGGCTCAGGTCATGATCTCATGGTCCGTGAGTTCGAGCCCCGCGTCGGGCTCTGTGCTGACAGCTCAGAGCCTGGAGCCTGGAGCCTGTTTCGGATTCTGTGTCTCCCTCTCTCTGACCCTCCCCTGTTCATGCTCTGTCTCTCCCTGTCTCAAAAATAAATAAAACATTAAAAAAAAAAAAAAGAAAATGGTGACGGAATTAGCCCTGAAGATGATTTTTTTTTAACTTCATCATTTACCTCGCTTTGGATAAAAGTTAAAAAAATAAATATCCTGAGCTTGATGAAATTTTTACATTTCTTGGCCCATCCCTACCGTACTTCTTTGAGACTGGCTTCTGTACGATGGACTTTGTTAAAACAAAACACAGAAAGAGTTTAGAGATACACTGTCTCTTATTGTCATCAGTCCAACCCAGATACATAAGATTTTTGTTCAGAATGTGTGTATTGGGGGTTAATACGGGGAGTGAAATTTTTCTAACTTGAAAAAATTATACATGAACACCCATCCACCCACCACCCAGACTCTTCAGTTAACATGCGTATCGCCATCACGTGTCTTTTTTTATGTACTTGAAACATCAGTGCACTCCAGCCCTTAAAGCCTTCAGCATTCCAGAGCTCAGTGTTTGTTTCTGGTTCTTTTCTATTCTCTGAGGTAAATTTTAATTTTTTTTTAATTTTTAAGCTTTATTTATTTTTGAGAGAGAGCGAGCATGTGTGAGCATGAGTGGGGGAGAGGCAGAGAGAGAGACACAGAATCCGAAGCAGGCTCCAGGCTCCGAGCTGTCAGCATGGAGCCTGATGTGGGGCTTGAACCGACAAGCCATGAGATCATGACCTAAACCAAAGTCAGATGCTCAGCCTACTGAGCCACCCAGGTGTCCCCAAATTTAATTTTTTTAAGTTTATTTATTTTGAAAGACAGAGAGAGTGCAGGTGCACACAAGTGGGGGAGGGGCAGAGAGAGAGAGAGAGAGGAAATCCCAAGCAGGCTCTGCAGTGTCAATGCAGAGCCCAATGCAAGGCTCGAACTCCCAAACCGTGAGATCGTGACCTGAGCTGAAATCAAGAGTCAGACGCTTAACCAACTGAGCCACCCAGGTGTCCCTGAGGTAAAATTTATATCCAGTGACAGGCACAAGTCTGGAGAGTACCCATCAGTGAGTTTTGGGAGATGTGAAACCTATGTGTTGCCAACCTCCGTGACAATTTGGAGGGATAGCATCGCCCCAGAAAGCTTCCTCATGCCTTTGCTGAGTCAGTCCATGCCCCCACCCCAAGAGGGGACGCTGTTCTGATTTTCCCCCCAGATTAGCCTCGCCTGCTCTGGAATCCTACAGTGTATACTCTTGGGTGTTGGCTTGCGCTCAGCGTAAGTTTTTGAGATGCATGCGGGTTGTGTGCGTGTGTGTGTGTGCACACACTTGATTCTCTTGTATCGTTGAGTCATAGTCTATGTCTGAGCCTGCCACCATCTGGTTAGCTGGCTTCCTGTTGATGGCTGTATTGGCTGGCTTCAGCATTTGATCCTCATGAAAAATGGGGGTGCTGTAGCGGTGCCTGGATGGCTCGGTTGGTTACCCGGCCAACTCAGCTCATGATCTCCCTGGTGAGTGAGTTTGAGCCCTGCGTCAGGCTCTGCGCTGACAGCACGGACCCTGCTCGGGATTCCCTCTCTCTCTCCCTCTCTCTCTCTCTCTCTCAAAAATAAATAAACTTTAAAATAAATAGGGGCGCCTGGGTGGCGCAGTCGGTTAAGCGTCCGACTTCAGCCAGGTCACGATCTCGCGGTCCGTGAGTTCGAGCCCCGCGTCAGGCTCTGGGCTGATGGCTCGGAGCCTGGAGCCTGTTTCCGATTCTGTGTCTCCCTCTCTCTCTGCCCCTCCCCCGTTCATGCTCTGTCTCTCTCTGTCCCAAAAATAAATAAAAAACGTTGAAAAAAAAAATTTAAAATTAAAAAAATAAATAAATAAATAAATAAATAAATAAATAAATAAATAAATGACTTAACTTTTTTTAAAAAAGCTGCTGTGAGGGGCATCTGGGTGGCTCAGTCGGTTAAGCGTCCGACTTCGGCTCAGGTCATGATCTTGCAGTCTGTGGGTTTGAGCCCCACATTAGGCTCTGTGCTGACAGCTCAGAGCCTGGAGCCTGTTTCAGATTCTGTGTCTCCCTCTTTCTCTGACCCTCCCCTGTTCATGCTCTCTGTCTCAAAAATAAATAAATGTTAAAAAAAAAATTTAAAAAGCTGCTGTGAACCTTCTTGCATAAGTCTTGTAGAGTATGCCCTCATATCTGTTGAGAGAAGACCTAGGAGTGGAATTGCTGGCTGGTAGGGTGGCTGGTAGGTAGGGTGGCTGCACGGTCACCGCCTTCGCTGGTGACCATCCAGCCACACACTGGCTCCCGTACTTCCTGTGACCTGCCATCTCAAGTGCTCGCTGTCCCCAGGACACTCTTACCCTCCCGGATCCTACGACCCTGAAGCACACAATCTCCTCATGGCCACCTTGTCCCCCCCTCAAGGTCTTTTGTGCTTCTTCCCTCTGTCTGGGGCATGGCCATCTCTTGTCCCTCAGTTCTCAAGTGACATGTCACTTGAGTAGAAGGATCTTCTTAAAAGTAGCATCCGGTGCTCCATCCTGCGGCCCTGTTTTATCTTCTTCATTGTGTTCTTTGCTGCTCAAAGTTACCTCGTTAGAGTATTGAACGAGTTTATGGGCTTGCTGTCTGGCTCCCCGGCTTGAGGGGAGCTCTGTGAGAACAAGGGTCTGGCCTCTGCACTCACCACTGGGTTTCTGGGCCTCAAACAGTCCCTGGCATGATGTGGACACCATAGATTTTGGTTGAATGAACAACTTAAAATCAGCAGTCATGGGGCTGGGGAGAGTTTTCTTGCCACGCACGTGCACACACACACACACACACACACACACACACGCAGTAATAATAGTTATAATAAGGGGGGTGGGAAGAAACTTTTGGAGGTGATATATATGTACATGGCCTTGATGGTGATGATGACTTCATGGCATATATTTGCCCCCAGTTTGAGTCGTATACATTAAATATTTACAGCTTTTTACATGTCAATGACACCTTGATAACAGGGTTTTAAAAACAAAGGGGCATCTGGGTGGCTCAGTGGGTTATTGGCTCAGGTCATGATCTTGTGGTTTGTGGGTTCAAGCCCCGTATCAGGCTCTATGCTGACAGCTCAGAGCCTAGAGCCTGCTTCAGATTCTGTGTCTCCTTCTCTCTCTCTCTCTGTGCCCCTCCCCCTCTCATGCTCTGTCTCTCAAAAATGAATAGACGTTTAAAAAAGAATTAAAAACAAAATAAAAAGGTAATTATTAACCCTACCCTGGTAACATGGAAAAGTGAGTCTAAACATTTAAAAAGACAAAATCACATATTACAATTATAATAATGTAAAAACAAGTTCTTGTGTGGACCCAAATTACCAAGAAATACATGACTGGATTACTAAAAATCAATCAATCCATCAATCAACCTATCATCGTGGGGGTCTTGTCATCCAAGACAACATAGGCTCTCCTTGCACCACCATCATAAATGCACGGGTCACTGTGCAGTCAGACTCCCAGGGGCTTCGAGTCACTGACCTTCTAACACAAGCTGATTCATCAAGAGCTGCCTCTGGTCGCCTGGCCAGCTCGGTGCAGTCGGGGCCTGTGAAAGGGGCCCTTGTCACGTTTTACTGTGTGGTCATTCACTGGAATTGGCTTGCCTGGCTGAGAATTTTAATTTTTTTTAAAAAAATTCAAACCATCCTGAGACACACAAGCCAAGTGTCCAGGAGCAGGTAGGAAAAGGGTGAATACATTTATTAGGGAGGTTCCTCAGAGAGACTGCAGAAGGCAGGAGCCCTGTCTGGGTCTCTGAGACCCTTTCAGACTTCCTACCCAAAGCACCCCCTGTATCAGTGCTGGGTGGGGGCGGGCAGGGTGGGAGCAACCAGGAGGGGGTCCGAGGTGGTTAAGGGAGCGGGAGAGAGAGGGGAGGCCATGGCTGCCCCTAGGAGCTCAGACGTCTGGCACTTTGGCCCCTCCACATCATTGGCACTTGTTGAATGTTTGCTCCCCAAATATTCATCCATCTGTCCCCACCCTCCACCCCTGAACAGCCTTTGCTCAAGGGCCGTCACCAGTCACCTGGACTCTGGAATTGGAAGGTCTCCAAACCGGCCACCTGGCTTCTTGGCCAGTCTGCATTTGATTCTATGCCTAGTGGCCAGAGCGACTGTTCTAGAGTGGGCATCAGATTGAGTGCCCCCCGCTAGAAAACGTCATCACTTACAGCTACAATCCAACTTCCTTCCTGGGGCTCGGTCATCCACGCCTGCTGCTCCTGTACCACCTCCCTCGTCCCCACCCTCTCTCTCACCTTAACACCCACCTGTCATGTTCAGGAGACCCAGGAACCTGCAGTGGCCTGCCCATGCCACGTTGCTTCACAGTAAGGCAAAGGCTCAGAAGTGTTAATCTGGGAGCAATGGCAGATGGAACCGGTAGAATCCAGGAAGGCTTCCTGGAGGAGGTGATTTGGAGCGAAGTCTTAAAGGGAAAGTCAGAATTAACAAAGCAAAGAAGACGGGAAGGGTTTTTAGGATTAAATCCTTTGCTCAAGGATCTCGTGGATCTTAAGTGACAGAGTTGATGTTTCTGCTGCCTGGGTGGGGTTGGAGGGGGTTGTGGAGAAGTGGAAGGGAGAATAGAACATGGCACTCGGGAGGCCAGGCTTTAGTCCACTAGGGTCGGGAATTGAGGCTTTGGAATGGCACAAGGGAAGGAGTTGGAGCCAAGACACTGGTAGACAAGGAAAGACCACGCCCACCAGCAAGAGGAAAGCACAAGGCCGCATGCATGAGTTTTGGATTTAAATTTAAAAAGTCTCCGCAGGAGAAATGAAAATGTCAAGTCTGCTCTGCTTGTGGATTTAGGCCCAAAGATATGTGATCTCTGAGGGACAGCTGCTCCCTACCTAAGAAATCAGCGAAATTAGTGCCCAAAGTCGACTGGCCTGGAGGGCCCAGCAGCAGGGAGCAGGTGCAGCTATCTGGATGAATGCTCCCAAAACCCAGGCAGCAAGGAATCTTCACAGGAGTCCTGCCCAAACGGAGCTTAAAGAATGTTAAAAGGTGATAAAACACACAAGGAAACAGTTCACCATGAATGAAGGTCAAGGGACTGGGCCGCAAGAACTCCAATGGACAGACGCCAACCTGAAAGAGACAGCAAGCAAATACACTTAGATTACACACACTGGGAAAAGATACCATTAAAAAAAAAAAAAAAAAGATTTTAAAGAGAACCACTGTGAGTTGAAAAGTGTCCAGGCAAGGGCCGCCTGGGTGGCTCAGTTGGTTGAGCATCCAACTTCAGCTCAGGCCGTGATTTCGTGGTTTGTGGGCTCAAGCCCCACGTCAGGCTCTGTGCTGACAGCTGGGAGCTTGGAGCCTGCTTCGGATTCTGTGTCTTCCTCTTTCTCTGCCCTTCCCCTGCTCACATTCTGTCTCTGTCTCTCTCTCAAAAATAAATAAACATTTAAAAAATTAAAAAAAAAATAGAAGTGTACCCCCCAAATTCATGCCTATGCTGACTCTCACAAAATGACCTTATTTGGAAAGACGGCCTTTGCAGATGTAATTAGCTAAGGATCTCGATATGGAAACATCCTGGGTTGAGGGTGGGCCCTAAATCCAACAGCTGCAGAAAGGAGAAATTTGGACACACAGATGGAGGCGGAGATTGGGGTTAAGCAGCCACAAACCAAGGGCAAGGAAGGACCGCCCCACCCCCACCCCCTACAGCCTGCAGAGAGAGCCCAGCCCTGCTGATTCTTCGATTCTGCAAGGGAATACATTCTGGTTGTCTTAAGCCACCAAGGTGATGGTGATTTATTGCTCTAAAAAGCCAAAATGAATACCCAGAAATGAAAAGTATGGTCTTTATCATATTTTGTAAAGTCTATAAAAAATTCGCAGACCCCTGCTCTCATGTACAGTGCTCACCTGGATCCAAGGGCCCCTTGTCACAACCCGTGGTCCCCAGTGTGTGTGACCTCAGGGTGGGAAGCACTGATCTAGAGAAGGGGCAGTCAGTGCAGAGGCCTCCAGGAGCCCCTGAGTCAGTGCAGAGGCCTCCAGGAGGCTTCCAGGAGCCCTCCAGGAACGAAAGTGGTAAAGGGGTCTGAGGGACCGAGGCCAACCTGGGGCGGGGGGTGGGGCGGGCAAGCTGCCTCTCTGGCCGACTGTCGACAAGATGCAGAAATGCTTCCCTAACATAACCTCATATTTGTGAGACGGGGGGGGAAAAAATCTCCAGACAGCCCCTGCAAACGTGTGTACCTATGCACACGTATGTCAGGATATGACTTCAGAGCATGTGAAATAGGGTGAAGGCTGTGGAGGAGGCGGGTGGCATGGGTATCGCCTGGATGGAGGGGGGGCGGGCGGGAAGACGAGCCAGCCGGCAGGGAAACCGAGCACGTGCGACACGATCGTATTCCTGTTTTGTGTCAAACTGCGTACGGGAAAAGGAAAATAGAGAAAAATAAGCTCAGATGAAGGTTGCAAACAACATCGAGTAAAGGCGCACGGGAGCTGCTCGGCTCCCGCCAGCCACCACCGTCCTAAGGGAAGGCAGGCACAGCGTCCCCAAATCTCCAGATGCTTCCGAAGAAGCAGGAAACCTGGATGTGCATGTGAAATTGAAACACCGCGCAGCTACCGAACGCTTAAGGAAGAAACTACATCAGCTCTTCTGGAAAACGCTGTGAAGGGAAAGCAGACCCACCTGGGGCGGCTTCCAGCGCCCACACAGGTTTGCAGCCCCTGAGCTGGTGCAGATCGAGGCCTGCACGTGCTTATGACCAGAGTAGGGCGAGGGGAGAGGGAGGGACACGTGCCGAGCCTGCCATGTGCCAGGCCTTCTGAGAAATCCTTTATATGCTTTTGATTGAATCGACACGGAGTAGGTATTAAGCCCATTGCCTAGATGAGGAAACTGAGGCTCTGTGGAGTAGCTTGCCCCTGATCATCCAGCTAGCGTCTCCTCTATGCCCCTCGGCCCCCTTGTAACTCTGAGTGTTCCTCCTCACCTTCTCCCTCTCTGCCCTCCTTCCTTTCTCTGCCCCCGCCCTTCCGTCCCCGCTCACGTCCTCCGGGTCCAACGTGCACAGCACCTGGGAGGCAGGGCTTGGCCAAATCTAGGACGTGCTTTGATGGGGGCACCATTTACCTACTCCTAGATGAGCGTGGACAGGAGCCCCTCTAGAAACTCAGGCTGGGAGAATTAAAGCCCAGAGGGGGCGCGTGCCTTGCCCAGGGTCACACAGCTGGAAATCCCATGCCTCTCCTTCCCCAAGCCCTCCCTCTGGGGCATTAAATGGCTCCAGAGTCTGTAAGTCTCAGCTGGAAGTCACAGGGTGGGTTCAAGGAGGTTGGCAGGGAACGGGGGAGGGGGGGTGTTGGACAGACAGTGTGACACCCCCCCCACACAGCCTCCCTGACGGCGCCCCTGCCCCCCACCCCTGGCACAGCCCACCAGAAGGCCAGGCGGCCCCAGGGCTCCGCTGGTAATTGGGGGCTGTGAAGGAACTCTGTGAATCCCGGGCAGATTCTCAGGCTTTGCTCTGTGTTTCTCTTTCCAGCCGCAGCTTCTCCCCAGGGTTTATTATTAGCAAAAATGACAAAGCCTCTAATGGCTGGAGGCTGGCTGCTGGCTCGCAGTACGGGCCCTTAAGCCCTGCAGGCGCCTCTCAGCAAATAGTTCCTTGGACCAGGGCAGCTCTTCCTGCGGAGGGAGCAGGGCTGGGGGAGGTGCCGGTGTCCCCCACCCCTCGGAGGAGGCCACTGTGTGAGGCACGACTGCACCCCAGGCTGGTGGACTCTCCCAGGCAAGTGGCCTTGGGTGATGCCATGGCCTCCAAAGGAATGGTCCCTGCCGCTCTTGCCATGGTGTCCCCTGTCATGACTTGGAAACCCCCGTCAGGCCCTCGGTGCCGTCTCCCTCGGTTACATTCCAGGCCCCCTCCCAGCATCGGGAAAGTTGGCTACGTTCCTGCAGCAGAAGGATGCACCGTCCCTCCCGGATTAGAAGGCATCTGCTGGGCTGCCTCAGGGCCACTCAGACCCCAGAATCCCACTCGGTCGCCTCCACCCCACCGCCTCCTCCCAGCCCAGTCCTGGCTGCGTCCTCAGGGCTGTCACCTCCCGGAGGTCCAGGCCCAGGTGTCCTTCTCTTACAGGCCCTGCCCTTAAAGGGGCAGGGGGCCTATGGTCCCTCCGTGCCCTCCTCCCCCGGGATGCCACGAACGGCCTCCCACATCAGCGTCCGGGTACCACTGCGTTGTTCATTTCCAACTCCCTCCCTCTCCCTGGATTGAAAGCTACTAATCAGTCTCCTGGGCCGGAAAAGTCCTCACCTGGTGGTAAGAGGTGCTTAAGTACCACTCTTAGACCTTTCCAGACCAGCACCTGGATGACAGCTTTGAAACGTAAAATCAAGCCTTGTGTCCTGTTCTGTGGTTCCTCCATGACCTCCGCCTTAGGGTAATGCTGGGTCTGTGTCTCCCTTCCCAGAGGGCAAAAGGTCCTATGTTAAGGCAAAACTGGGGGGGGGTGGGGGGAGACGATTCCAAACGGTCACTCTATCACATAGCGTGTTCTTACCACTGCGACGCTCTTACCGCATGGCGCATGCCTGCTCACCTCCGAGGCTGCCCTCCTCCAGGTGGGGCTGTACCGCCTCAGATGGCGGTTTTTTCTGGTATTGGCGGCAGGGAGGAAAGGGCGAGGCACATGTCTCATCAGAGTCCTGTGGAAGGAGGCCGTGGGCTGGCGGCAGTGGGCTCTGTGGCATGTCCTGTGTTCCCATAGCCCCCAGCTTTGGTCCCGGGCTCCCACCTACCAGGCCTGCTGGAACGCTGGGCTAAAGAGCGAAGGGTTTAGAGCCATGGCTTTGGCGTTTTTATCTGGTGTTCCCACTTCCTAGCCGTGCAATCTCGGGGAAGGAACTTAAATTCCCTGAGCCTTCGTTTTCTCATCTGTAAAATGGGATTCGCAGCATATAACCTGCAATCCCTTTTCTCAAACACTTGGGGTCAGATATGTTTCCGAAATCAGAATTTCTCAGCTTCACACGGGTAACATGGCATATGTCTTCTGTATTACGTTAACACCCCAAGGGGGTCCGAAAGCACGTTTGTCATCAAATACATTGGTATTTCTGCAGCTAAACTTTTGAACATAAGTGAAATCGATGAAGACCGTAATTGCCCCATGTCTGTTCAGGTCAAATTTTGGTACCAAATGAATGTTTCAAAAATGCTTTTTCAGTTTTCAGAGCCTTGGAGGTTTGGGGTTGTAGATGAGGACAATACCACCCTGTGTCTCCGTGGGTAGTGGCACACGGCTGAAAGAGATAAAACGTGTTCATGGCTCTGAGGCCAGACCAAACCCAGCTGCGAGGCTTGGGATAAAACAAGTCTCTTGACAAGGCCAAGGGTGGTGAGTGGGGAGAATGATTCTGGAAAGGCTGTGCCATTAGCATTCAAGAATCAATGGCTCCTGATTGAGGGAAATTTGCCTCGAGCGCAGAAACTGTCAAGCAGGTGTCTAGGCATTTCTGTCCTCACCCACACCAGCATCTCAGTGAGCCCCTCCCTCCACCCCACCTGCCCCGCCAGCCGCACCCTACACGCAACACCCCACCCTCCGACTCCAAAAGGGACCCCGTCAGCACCCTCGTGCCTCTCTTTAAAGGCGTGTGCCTGCATGCATGTACAGTGTGTGTGTGTGTGTGTGTGTGTGTGTGTGTGTGTACATGCAGTGAGACCAAAGGCCCTTTTCCTGGTAGCCAGGAAAGAACCACAAGCCTCTTCCTCTCTAACTCCCAGCCACAAAGCCTCAGAGCACAGCGTCCAGGGTCACCAGGGCCAGAAGGCACGGCACACAGAGCCGTGGGCTAGGGACAGGGGATGCACCCACCCGGCTGCCACTCATCTCCATGTGGGCGTGAGGTATGCGTTCTTCACGGAGGGGCAGGCTGGGTGGATAGAGAGGGTTTAAAGGTAGTGCCCCCATGGTGGGCAAACCTTAAGCGAGATTTTTCTGGCTTTTTACCACACATTTCGCTCCACAAGTCTGGGTGCAAGGAATCTGACGTTCATTACGTCTTCCTAAATCAAACTGAGGGTGCCTGAGTGGCTCAGTCGGTGAGGCATCTGACTCTTGATTTCAGCTCAGGTCTTGATGTCAGGGTTGTGCGCTCAAGCCCCACGTGGGGCTCCATGCTGGGCGTGGAGTCTACTTAAAAAACAACAACAACAACAACAAACTAAACTCAATGAAATTGAATGCAACCCTGGGTCTTGCTTCCCAGGATGATGAGGGATTCCATCTCGGGCCATCCTGAGGTTTAGCAAGAGAAGCGTGGAGGGATGGCCTCACGTGAGTCGCTCATGTCCAAGCACTCATGCTTCCTGCCGGCGGCTCCCCCCCCCCCCCCCCCCCGCATCCCCGGCTGATGGGGATTAAGGGCCATTTGTCACAACTTCAAGATGGGGTTCAGCCCCCCCCCCACTTTGGAGCTCAAAAGAAAGTTTAAAAGCCGCCCCCATTCAGTCTAACCCTCTGGTCTTAAAGGAGATACAACTGGACCCCCGGGAGGGGGCGTGGCTTGTCTAGAGTCACTCAGCGTGTGGTAGGGTCTAAGATAGGACCCAGGTGTCCCGGCTCCCAGGCTGGCTCTGTTTCTGCCGCTGCACCCTGCTTACTACAAGTGTGGCAGCAATGTCCTCGGGGCTCGCATTGTGCCCACAAACCTGCCACATGACCCAGAGGAGGTCACCTTACTGCTGGGTGAGTCTACTTCCTTGTCTCCAGGATGAGGGGAGGTGGTGCCACAGACCCCCAATCCCCCCCTAAACCCTGCCTCTTCCCTGTGTCTCTGAGATTTGGCCTTTCGGAGGTGAACTGGCCTCCCTCCGCTTCCGTCCACCCTCTCTGCTTGTTTTCCTGTTGGCTTGCTGGGATCCCGTTGGGTGGTTAAGTCCTTCCTGATTCGACAGACCCTCCCTCCCCTCAACTTTTGCTTGGCGGTAAATATATTTCTCTTTCATAAAATGTACTCCCTCCATCACTTACCAGTAGTAACACTCTCCAGTGATTCTTTTCAAAAACACAAACTGCTTACACCTGCCTCGGAAGTCGGGGGGGGGGGCCTCGGGGGGGGGGGGCTCCCAGACTTCCTTGCTCCTGCACGTCACTGACCCTCCACTACTTAAGGGACTGGCTCAGCAGCCTGACTTCCCTCGTCCTGCTTGGGCGGCTCATCGTTAGTGCACCCAAAGACCCCCTCTGCTGGGAGTGTGAAGGAGCTGACCCCAAGCGGTGGGAGGGAAAATGGAAGCCGAGAGTAAGAGAGACGAGGCCTCGTGTCCACGGCTGGGTTCACGGTGACGTCTGCCTCCCACTCTGGTTATGTGGCCCCAGAGCCCTGGTCGGATACCCCTGGGGAATGACACATGGCTGGTGTGGAGGGCAGAGCCCAAGAGACCTGGCTTCTAATTCCAGTCCTGCCACCGGAGAACTTGTGACCGTGGGTCAGTCTTGTCCTTGTTCTGCATCTGTTTCCCATTTATAAAATAAGCAGATTGGGGTTCTTAAGTGATGTTCCCTGGAGTGCTGAGGTTCTTCTAAGGCCTGGCGGGGGGCTGCCGGGAGGGTGTTAGCCTCACCCACCACGCCTCTAACCAGAGCAGCCTGGCATGAATCAAGCTGCCGCCCAAGATCTCACTTGAAAATAAGGTTGGGGGCGCCTGGGTGGCTCAGTCGGTTAAGCGTTCGACTTCTGCTCAGGTCATGATCTCGCAGTCCGCGAGTTCAAGCCCCGTGTCGGGCTCTGTGCTGACAGCTCAGAGCCTGGAGCCTGCTTCAGATTCTGTGTCTCCCTCTCTCTCTGACCCTCCCCCGTTCATGCTCTGTCTGTCTCTGTCTCAGAAATAAATAAAACGTTAAAAAAATTAAAAAAAAAAAAAGAAAGAAAATAAGGTTGGAAAGACTGGGAATAACCCCTGTGCTCGTGTTTAAGATGCTGGCTAATAAACTATAGCATAGCCACGAGATGGGGGCGCCGACCATGGAGCCTGCTCAAGATTCCCTCTCTCCTTCTGTCCCTCTCCCCTGCTTTCTCTCTCTCTCTCTTTCTCTCTCTCAAATAATAAGAATAGGCATGAGATGGAATACTATACAACTGGAAAAATGAGGATATTGTCAAAAATAACGAAATGTCTCCAGGATATATTAAGTAAAAACAGTAAGATACGGAATGATGTATAATCTGTTTTAATACAACGAAAGGGGAAGGAAACAAATTATCTGCACGTGCTGGCTTTGCATAAGGAAGGTCCAGAAAGGCACACCCGGACCTAATGGAGTAGTTACCCGGTATTGAGGAAGAAGGGGAGGGGGAGGGGGAGTGGCTGCAGCCACAGGTAGCGGCGATATACTTAAAGTGCGATCCTCTCCCCTGCTGCTGGGCAGCCGGAGTCATGGCAGCTCCCCGCCAGCCATGCATCCACGAGGGTGAACCACTGAGACGTGGCCAGCCATTCTGTGCCCATGCAGGCGTTCTGCGTTTCACTCTCAGGACACTGTTCGATAAAGTGCATGAGATAGTCCACACTTTCTTACAAAATAGCCTTCGTGTTAGACGAGTTGGCCCAGCTGTAGGCTCATGTAAGTGTCCTGAGCACGTGCAAGGGAGGCGAGGCTCAGCTATGAGGTTTAGTAGGTGGGGTGTATTAAGTGCATTTTCATTAGATGGTACTTTTCATTTACGATGGGTTTATCAGGACGTAACTCCAGTGGAAGTCGGGGCAGATCTGTATGGCTTTGTATAGCACCTTGACTTTGAAGCGTGCCAAGATATTCTATTTTCAAGAAAGTGAAGTTAAAGTTAAAAAACATACCAAGTGTGAAAAGAGAGGAAGACGCAGTTGGCCAGATGACTTCTATCTTCCTTTGCAGCCTTGATGAGGAGGCTGATTAGAAAAGAGCTAAGAGACGCTCGCAGATCCCTGTCTCGAGAGGCAGAGGCGGAAGGGAGGTGCCTTGGGTCTAGAGGTCTGGGGAGTTGGAGCCAGGGCCCGAGGTCCACCTGCTGGGATGCCGTGGCCTCCACAGCCCTTTTGCACAAACACTCAATGGCGAAGGCCCCCGGTGCCCAAGCCTCCCGCCCTATCCTTGCTCCCCGGGCCTGGGCTCCCCGTCTCCTGGGGTGGAGGCCAGCGGCTGCCCTCATCAGCTGGCCAGCCAGACCGGCCCCACCCGCCAGCCAGCAAGCCAGAACCTCCTCCACGCAGGGCTGTCTCCAGCTGACGCCAGCCCCAGACTGTGGCCTGAGCGGCATCCAGAACAGAGCTCAGGGCACAGATGTTCCCATTCTCTGGCTCTGGACAAGCTTCTTGGAAAAATCACGGAGCCAGCCTTCTTCAATCCGCCTTTGAGTGCAGAGAAGAGGGGCCCTTCTCTCCTGCGGCTGCGGGCACCTGGCTTCCCGCCCCGGGGGCCAGCCGCCGGCTGCTGATCCATGCGGCCCTTGTCTGTGAGGCTGGCTCCTTGTCCGAAGGTCCCTGTAAGGGAGGCGGGTGGGCTGACAGGGTGCTGCGGAGGCTCCAGGCAGCCCCTGTCTAAGGTCTGCGTTCATTCTGGCTTTTTCTGGCTGGCTCACCAACAGGAAGTGGTCTGGCTGAGATGGGGACGCTGTGCAGGACCTCTGGGTGGGACACTGCAGCCAGACTAGGACAGACATGAGTCCAGGACAGACTCCTGGACTCAGAGAAGAGGGGAGGGACTCTGCATTTATTGAGGTGCTATTATGTGCTGAGCTTTGTGATGAGACAGACTTGTATTGAAATCCATAACTTGTCATGGAATCACTACGTGACCTTGTGCAAGTTCCGTGATGTACTCTCTGAGCCTCAGCCTCATCATCTGGAAAACGGGCCTGATGACGATAACGTCCCTGACGATGAAATGAAGGGGGTAGTACATCACTATCAGACAGTTGGTGCTGAAAAAATATTGGCTGCCCTCTCTGTCTTGAGTATGAAGTACAAGGCCAATGCCAGGCAGGGTTTAAGATCCTGAACTCAACTGCCTGGCTTCAAATCCCAACTCTGCCCGCTTACTAGCTCTGTGATCTCGGCCCAGTTACTTAACCTCTCTGTGCCTGTGGAAGTGGACACGGGGAGGAGCCGTGAATTCAGAGCGATGCCTGGCATGCAGTGAGCACTATACGTGTTGACCTCTCGTAACTGTTCTCACACAACTCTCACAACTGCCTCGCTGCAGCAAGTCCTTGGGACCCTTGTTTAGCTGACGAAACACGTGAGCTCTCATCTGAGGGTCTCTTCTGGAGCCAGGCTGGGCTGGGGACGGCTCACCCCAGTTGGTCTTTCCTGGGTCTGCTCCTGACCACGGTGGGAGGGGAGGGAAGCTCAACCCCATCCCCTCACCCTACTCCGACCAGCATCCGTTTTTCATAAATCTCTCTGGCGGTTTGCCTGGGAAGGACGGTGAGTTTCCTTAGGCAACAAAGCCCTCCCAAACCACCCAGCTGGGCGACTAGGCTGCTCGTGGGGTGGGCGGGTCCCTCTGGGCCTCCTTCCCACCCTACATCTGGCCCTGACCAAACTTAGGGCCACGGCCACCCTCGGCACTATTGCCCAGGGAGGTCACTTCCCTTGTCTTGGCCGTAGCCTGCCCGCCCCTTGGGCTCCGGGCTGCCCACAGCTGCAACAGCACACCATCCCCCGGGTCGCCTGCTGACCACAGGGGTCCAAGTCCGTGCTGATCTAGCTGCCCATCAGCCCCAAACCACTGCCCCACAAGAGCACTGTCACGGCCAGCCTGGGACTGCTCGTTACGTGAACCCCTTAGAAGAAAGAGTGTGTAGTTCTTTCTGGTGCCTTAGGCAGACAGAGAAGGAGGGTGGGTCCCAGATTGTTCCTGGACCCTGGCAGAGGCTGGCAAGGCCCCAGATCCCTCTGCCCCACTCCCGCAGTGCCTGGGCTCCCCAGCTTTCCTTCCTTCCTCCCTCAAACTTGGTTGAAGCTTTGTTCTTAATGTCAACCAGAACTTGCTCAAATTCAGGCACATAAAGGCACAGTTTTCTGTATCTTCCAGCAAATAGCAGCCAGCCACCAGCCCCTTAGTAGGGAGCCGTTACTTTGGTATTGAAACGGGCACTGGATGTTACGAGTATGCTGCTATGGTCCTACTAGAAAACAGAGTGCAAGAGTCTGTACCCATGTTTAAGTAAGACATGAGGCTTCAAAGATAAACACTAGAATATAGACCCGGCAAGTAGGGGCTTTGTCTCTTCTGTTCGCTGAAGTATTTCAGGGCTGAGGAGAAGGCCTGGCCCACAGCAGGGGTTTGATGAATGCACATAACATAAGCGTATAGCCCGAGGCTCCAGGCTGGGCCTCCTGACTGGGACACCTTCTATCGCTTCTGGCTTTAGGCAACGATGCCTTTGAGGACCACTGGGTCATGGCATCATCTCATTCAATCCTCCTAACGACCCCACATCATTCTGTGATGGACGTCTTCACTGAGGGAACCACTGAGCACCTGAACTGCCCCCCATGTTTCAGGATGTCCCCATTGTGTGAGTCTTGGTAAGAGCCTGGGCTTCACTCTCCATAAGATGCTTAAGAGGCCAGGGGCACCTGGGGGCTCAGTCAGTGAAGCGTCCGACTCTTGGTTTCAGCTCCGGTCATGATCTCACAGTTCATGAGTTCCAGCCCTGCACTGGGCTCCACGCTGATGGCTCAGAGTCTGCTTGGGATTCTCTCTCTCCCCCGCTCTCTCTCTGCAACCCCCCGCCCCCGCTCATGCTCTCTGTCTCTCTCAAAATAAAAAAATAAACTTAATTTTTAAAATATTAAAAATAAATGATTAAAAAAATTGTTTAAGCTTAAAAGGCCAGGTAAATATTTGACCCGCCCCCACACGGAGGACTGGGCACACATCTAAGGAGCAGGTGACACACAGATACAAGATCGGGTCAGAATTCACTCTGCTGGGACCTCCAGTACTATCCAGCATGCACTGCCAATGGCCACGGTGACTGGACCGCGCCCTGGCTGCCCCTCCTTCCTGGTCGGAGCTCAAGCTGAGCCTGGTCCCTCACCGGCAATTCTCCCGGCTACCCAGCATCCTTCTAGTAGAGATATTCTCTGCTTAAGTTGCCAGAGATGTTTTCTGCAGGTTGTAATCAAGAACCTTGATGCCATTATCCGCATTTTCTGCTGAGGAGCCAGGCTTAGAGTAGGGGAGTTGACTGAGCACAGTACTACTGTGTGCCAGGCTGTGCTCAGTCCCAGTTCAGGGGGCTAGACACATAAGGGGGCAGTTTCAGTAAAACGTGGTGGGGGGTATACAGAGGGCCACCGAAGGTAGAGCCCCTGGGGGTGCTGGGGAGGCTTCACAGAGTGGAGACTCAAAGGCGGAAGAAGGGGAAGAATTTTCTAGGTGTGGTGTGCACAGGGTAGGGTGCATTATTCTGCAGCCTGGAGTGAATGGTTCAGGGGGACCGTGACAGAGGTGATGCGGGGGAAGGTGGAGGCCACTCAATGCCTTATTAATGAGTCTGGATTTTGGATCAGTCTTCCCAGTTACAAGCAACAGAAATAGATTTGGGCTAATTTTATCAGAAGAGGGACTTCTTTGAAGAATATCCGGTAACTCATAGACCTGAAAGAAAAAAAAAAGAAAGAAAAAAGAAAATGGTTCACGAATTAGGTCTGGAAAAGAACAGGAACTGGGAGGTGCCAAGAGTCTAGGTAAGTGAGAGCTTCTGGTTTGTCAGGCTGCTGCTGCTGGCATCAGTGAGCAATACTCCGGCAGCCTCGAATCAATCCACACAAGATTCAAAGCTCTTGGATACAGAGACCGATTGGTCTAGCTTGGGCAGGCCAAGAACTCTTGATCTGTGATCCCATCAGGCCCGCACACTGTAGAGAAAAGTAGATCTCAAAGAAATATCGAAGGGTCATTTTCAAAAGAAGGAGAAATGAATACTGCACAATGAATACCCACCAGACTTGACTGAAAGGTATTTTGAACAGGAGAATGGCACCTGTTTGGCTTTTAGGACAACAGTGTGAAATCAGGGGTGAAGCTGAGCACGACTGTAAATACGGGTCCAGTGGAAGAAAATTTAACTGGCCCAGGAAAGTGATGGTGTGGTCATGAGCTAAGGCAATGAAGATGCCAGGGAATGCAGGAGAAATTGGAAAATGGAATCCTTAGGGTTTGGAGAGTGTTTGGATATAGAAGTGGAAGAGAGAAGGAGGGGACGAGAAAAGTCTTGGTTTCTGGCTTAAGTGGATGGATGGATGGATGGATGGATGGATGGATGGATGGATGATGGAATCATGAGAGCAAGATTGAAATACATGAGGAAGATACAAGGGAATGATGACACTAGGCAGAATTTGGGGGCGTGCTGTTTGATGTGCCCGTGGAGAGTCCAGTTGGACAAGCTTCGAGTTTAAGAAAGAGGCTAGTGAGTCATCACCTAAAAGGGACAATTGAAGTTATGCACAGAAGTAAAATTGCCCAGGGAGACCAGGCAATGGCTGAGGGGGAAGAGCTTGAAGGAAACACTGCTGTTGAAGGGGTGGGCAGAAAAAAGAACCTGCAGAGAAATAGGTAGCAGGCTGGAAAGGATCAGGAGAGGCTCACATTCTAAAAAAAAAAAAAAGGAGTTCCAGGAGGGTGTGGCCAACACTGTTAAATGCTGCAGAGAAGGGGCTGAGGATCAGCACTGAAAAGTGTCCATCGGATTTGGCCATTGGAAGCTTCTTGAGAGAGTTGGTTAGAGCTCCTCCAGCCAAGTCGTTAGGACATTGGAGCCAGCCAGTCCATTGAGAGGGACAAGGAGAGGACAGTAAAGTCTTGCTTCTCCTGGGGCAAATACTGGCTGGGAGGAGAAGGAGAGAGATGGCAGTAGCTGGAAAGGAGCCCAGGGTCACGAGAATGTAGATGATGGGTGTGCAGAGGGCCCTTTATTACTTCTTGCCTTCAATACAGTGGATCATCCAAATATCGACCCTGAGTTCCACAGGGGGAAATGTTTTTGAATGCCCAAAACGTGACAAAACATAAATCATGATGACAGTGGATGAAATCAGTTATGTACATAGTGGAGTATGTCTATTTGTTATCAAACAGTGTAAACAGTCCAACTTTTTCAGGGTCAAAACGGAAATAAAGACAAAAATGGTAAAGGTTTTTATGACCATCTGTCCTTCCCTGTTGCTCTATCAGCCCAGTTCTGACGGGAGTCCATGAATATTTCCAACTATTGTCACTGCTTGGTTGACTTCTCCTAATTCTTTCAGTGTTTTTTTTTTTTTAATCTACATTGTCCACTATAGTAGTCAGTGGCCAGTAAGCACATGTGGCTGTTTGATTTTTAACAAATTAAAACGAAATCGAATTTAGAGACTCAATCCCAGGGCGCCTGGGTGGCTCAGTTGGTTGAGCATCTGACTCTTGATTTCAGCTCAGGTCGTGGCTCCAGGGTCATGGGATCAAGCCATGCATAGGGCTCCACACAGAGCACACAGCCTGCTTGAGATTCTCCCTCTCTCTCTCTCTCTCTCCCCCCACCCCCTGTCCCTCTCCCCTGCTCGTGCACATGTTCTCTCTCTCTGAAATAAAAAAAAAGTAAAAAAAAAACAAACCACGTAATCCCTCAGTCACACTAGCCACATTTCAAGTGCTCCATAGCCACATGTGAGTAGCTACGACACTGGACAGTGCAGGTACAGAACATTTCTATCCCTGCAGGAATGAACCATGGGTACATGCAATAACGTCAATGAATCTCAAAAATATTATGCTGAGCAAAAGGGTATATACTATATGATTCCACTTATGTGACCTTCTAGAACAGGCAAAACTAATCATGGAGGTAGACATTAGAATAGTGGGTACTGGGGGCGCCTGGGTGGCTCAGTTGGTTGAGTGTCCGACTTCGGCTCAGGCCATGATCTCACGGTTCATGAGTTTGAGCCCCACGTCGGGCTCTGTGCTGACAGCTCGGAGCCTAGAGCCTGTTTCAGATTCTGTGTCTCCCTCTCTCTCTGCCCCTCTCCACTCATGCTCTCTCTCTCTCTCTCTCTCAAAAGTAAATAAACATTAAAAAATTAAAAAAGAATAGTGGATACTGGAGAGGGAGAATGAGGGAATTTTCTGGGACAATGAAAATGTTTACATGTACAGAAGTGTAGGTTATCTGGATATATACGGTTATATGGGCATTTGTCAAAACTTGTTGAACCATATACTTCAGATTAGAGCATGTCTGGGAACAAGTCACAAAGAAGAAAGACAGATACTGTATGATCTCCCTTACAGGTGAGATCTAAAAAAGCCAAATTCACAGAAACAGAGACTACAATGGTGGTTACCAGGGGCTGGGGGAGTGGGAGAGAGGGAGAGAGGAGACATTGGCCCAAGGGCACAAACTTCCAGTGATAAGTAAGTTCTGCAGATCTGCAGTATGGCACGGTGACTGGTGGTAATGACAATGAGGGAGGAAACTCATTCCAGGAAAGTTGAAATATGTGGAGAGATCTAACAAGACGAGAACCTAAAGATATCTTGAAGTTGCCAATATGGAGCTCGCTGGTAATCTGGTGAGAACAGTTTCCGTGGAGAGGCAGGAAGAGAAGGCCGAGTTGGGGTTTAGAACAAACGAGAGGTGAGAATAAGGAGAGACGGGGTGTAGATGATGTTTGAGATGCTTGGGGGAGAAAGGGTGCTGGGACAATAGGTGGGAAAGTATAGGATCGAGGGTTTTCTTTGCTTTGGTTTTAAACTGGGAGACGCTATGGTGTGCCTTGTAAACAGTAGGTGCCAATAACATCGGTTAAATTCCATTTTCCAGTGCCTGCTGCCGAAGGCCAGGAACCCTGAGTCCTGACCCAATCTCCCCTTGTCCTGGGACGCTTTCCTCTCCACACCAGGGCGGGCCTTGTGCTGCTATAGAAGGAGGAAAGATCGGGTTTTTCATTCCCCTCCACGGGTGACGAATCCCAAGCATCTTTCCCCCTAAGATGAATTCAAGTCCCAAACCTACCACTTCATCCCTGCGCGACGCTGGCCAAGTTACTTAACCTCCCTGGGCCTTGGCTGGCTTCCCCTTTCCCTCATCCCCAGTGCCAAGGTGTTTGGAGGTGGGGCCTGTAGGAGGGAGTCAGGTCATGAGGGTGGGGCCTCCCTTATGGGATTTGTGTCCTTAGAAGAGACACAAGAGGGGTGCCCAGGCGGCTCAGTGAGTTAAGCGTCTGACTTCAGCTCAGGTCATGATCTCACGGTCCCTGAGTTTTAGCCCCGCGTCGGGCTCTGTGCTGACAGCTCAGAGCCTGGAGCCTGTTTCAGATTCTGTGTCTCCTTCTCTCTCTGCCCCTCCCCTGCTCACACTCTGTGTGTGTGTGTGTGTGTGTGTGTGTGTGTCTCAAAAGTAAACATTAAAAAAATATATTTTTTTTTAAAAAAGAAGAGAAGAGACGCAAGAGAGGTGCCCTCTGTCTCCACCACAAGAAGATGGCTGTCTGCAAACCAGGAGGAGCCTTCACCAGATGTCAGACCTACTGGCACCTTGAGCTTGGACTTCCGGGCCTCGAGAACTGTGAAAATCAAAGTCTGTGATACTCCGTAATAGGGGCCCAGACCATTAACACACCGGCAGTACACCAGGAGACGCAATTTATTGACGTGAATAAATTGAATAAGGGGCAGGCCCGAGAGGGCGGGACAAAAGGCACCCGGTTCCTGGAGGACCCAGAAACAGTCGGCCACAGCAGGCGTTTCCAGGCCCGGTGCCCATCCCCCACCCTGGCCAGCAGCCAGGCCCCTGCTCAGAGCCGGGATGCATCTTGGTTCAAGGCCGTGTTTCTCTGAGCGTCCGTCTGTTCCCATCACTTCACGTCGTTGTCTCTGACCCTTGCACCGGGCGGTTATCACTATCCCCAGTCTGCAGGTCAGGAACAGAAGCTCAGAGGGGCTGCTGCTCAGGAGTGCCCAGCCCGGAAGCAATTGGTTGGGGGGGGCGGCGGCGTTGGGGGGGGAGTGACTGGCCTTCAACCTGCTGCTGGCCAGGTCCTGCCCTTCCTGTGGCTGCACTGCGGTCCAGGCTCCTGGGGTTTCCTCATTACAGAGGAGCGCCAGCCTCGATCTCTTGCTTCCAGCCTTTTCCTGTCCCTTAGAGGAAAGATGCTAGCTCACAGAGAAAGAATTTTTATTTTACAGCTGCCTCTCCTTTCTTTAGACTCCAGCCAGTCCTGGGTGCAGTGAGATCTGAACAGCCAGGTCCTACCGGCTCCCCACGGCTCGAGCTCCTCCTTCAGACTGAGGGTCTTGGGTGGGGGGTCTGCTGGGATGGCTGAGCCCCGAACGCTGGAGGACAGAACAGGAAAATGAAGACGTGACGACACCCGCTAGCTCAGTGTCCTAAGTCGGAGGTCCCGAACAGTATTCCCGGGGCCTCCCCGCCACCCCACCCCGCCCCCCGCACCTGGGATCGGATGCCAACGTGTTCTGCCACCGACCACGCAGCACATGGCTTGAAAGCAGGGTGCTGGGGCCAGGCCAACGTTTGCCTTTTCCTACACGTCTCGGCAAAGCTGCTCAAAACCCTCTCTTCCCCCAGCAGGAAAAGCATATGTTCTTTCCATATAGAGGAGAAATTGTTCCACGAGTGAGTAAGTCTCTTGGCCGCGGAGCCCGGCCCAGCCCGCAGCACGCCGGGCAGGAAGCGGGCAGCGTTCTTACCACCCTTGGAACCAGACCGGGCTGGATCCTCACCCTGGAAGACAGCGGGCCTTTGGACGGGGCCGGGGGTGGTGGGGAGCGGGGGCTGGGCGAGTGCCCGAAGACAGCTAGCCGGCCAGGGCAGGGCAGAGAATCCTTTCCCTGAATAGAAGCGCTTTTCTCCATTCAGGCCGGGCGGGCAAAGGAGGGAGGGAAGGCCGAGGGGTGTGAGAGGCGAAAGAGACCTTTCCAATCCCCTCACCCCAGCAGCAAATGGGCCTGAGTCAGAGGTGACTCAGGTACGTGCAGTGAGACAGGGCCATTTTTAGACCGTCATTTCCAGCCACCCCCAAATTCTCCTCGATGCCTTGGGGTTAGGTGGCAAAAAGGGACCCCATCCTCAGTGCCTCAGTTCATTCTGCCAGATCCGTGTGAACATACAGGTCTTCCCCAAGCCAGCCCCGGGCCGGAGGATGCTGCTTGCACCCTTGTCTCGGGGAGTCCTGGTTCCCTTCCCACCCTCTCCCCACTTGCTAAGAATCGCTGACTAGGGGGTTGCGGGGAGTGGGCAGGGAAGGGACAGACAGGCCGGGCGATGGGCAGGTGGTGGGACAGAGGGGAAGTGGGAGGGGCCCCACAGAGAGGGGAAAACGCTGATGACGTTGGGGCATCTAACCTGGAAAGTCAAAGACTCGGGCTAGGGGCGCCTGGCTGGCTCCGTGGGTTGAGTGTCCAGCTCTTGGTTTCAGCTCAGATCATGATCTCACAGTTTTTGAGTTCGAGCCCCACTTCAGGTTCTGCACTGACGGCGTGGATCCTGCTTGGGATTCTCTCTCTCTGCCCCTCCCCTGCCTTCACTCACATTCTCTCTCTCTCTCTCTCTCTCTCTCTCTCTCTCTCCAATAACTAAGCTTAAAAGACTCAGGGTAGTAGAAGTGAGAGACGTGAAAATGATGTAAAGGTAGGAGACAGGTCACCCCATAGAAGTGGGATTGGATTTATCCTGGGTGGGAACTTCGATGGGGCAAGCCCTGAGCATATAAATCAGGGCCCCAACCCACTGAGGAGTGCTTTCAAGGCAGCGCATCCTCGGGGCACCTGGGTGGCTCAGTCGCTTACGCATCCGACTTTCGCTCAGGTTGTGATTTCACAGTTTGTGAGTTCGAGCCCTGCACCAATCTCTCTGCTGTCAGCACGGAGCCCTCTTTGGATCCTCTGTTCCCCCCTCCCCAACCCCCACTCTCTGCATCTCCCCTGCTCACTCTCTTTCTCTCAAAAATAAATAAATGAACACTGGTGTTCATTTAGGTCCCACACTGGTGGCCCGGGGGCCAGACACAGCCCTGAAGATGTTTCCACCGGTCAGCATTTCTGCACGGCCACCATCAGCTGAGTCCACACAAACTACGCACGGCCCGTGCTGCAGGGCGCGTCAGGCCTGAGTTCCTCCTTTGTTTCCTGGACTGGTCCCTTAGGCGTTTACGCCTGGGAGCTTTGGAGCACCTGCCCACACTCTCCCTTCTTCTCCTCTAGCTCACCCTGTAGGCCCACCTGGGGCGGGAGGAGACGGGCTCAGGTGAGACCACATGTCCTGAGCCGCCCTGGCCCGGACGCCAGGTAGAGCGCTCACCTGGCGAGAGACCAGCACCCCTGCAAACTCCCCCTCCCTCTCCTGGAGCTGTCATTACGCTGGGCTCTATCATGGTCTCTGGGGACTGGACAGTAGCTTCACTCACCTGGCCATCCTGCCCTGGAGCAGAGACAGTTCCCCAGGGTGTTTAGGGTCTGGGAAGGGCACCCAGGGGCAGATGCGCCGTGAGCTGAGATAGAAGGGACAAAGTAAGAACGGACACGCCCGACCCCCGGTCCAGGAGGGCAGCGCTAGGGGAGGATGCCAGCGGCTGTGGGTCTGAAGGAAGCTGGGGCAGGGTTGGGGAGTGGAAACTAGCCGGGGGAGTAAAGTGGGGCGGCTAAAGGGCTCAGGAAGGAGGGAGCAGAAGGCGAGGCCCAGCTCCACCTTCTGCCTGTGTGTCTGGGGTGGACCCTGACTTGTACCTGCCAGAACCGAGGGCAGAAGGGCACGCGGCAGTGGCCTCGCTGGGCGACGAGATTCCACCCGAAGCCTGTATAGGCGGCGGCAGATTGCAGGGCGGTTTCACTTCCCCGGCCCTATCTGCTCCCGTGGACAGCTACGGGCGTTGGGACTAACATACCCATTTTACAGATGAGGAGACTGAGGCAAAGTTGTGCAAGGAAGACTCTAGCCCCCCCGGTAAGAGCAGGGCTCCTGCTTTCACCAGCTCTGCTTTCTGAGTTGCTTGTCCAGGCCACTGGGAGCGGACGACACAACTCCTCGCAAAGCAGCCACGCAGCAAGCATTAGCTCCTCCTCCTCCACGTTTCACAGCCTCATCGAATGACACTGACATTTGCAGGCAAGAACTCCAGCTGTGCTGGGACCCAGGTAGGTCGGGAGTTCAGAGGCGGGCCTTTATTTTACTGACGATCGTAGTTCCCAGGTCCTCACCCCGCTCCGGCCTGGTGCTGGGCACCCTGCGAATGAGGTCGCAGCCCCCTTCTTGGCCCACCTGGTGGGACGGCTGCTCTCTCAGGGGTGAGACCCGCAAGCCAAGTCAGCCTGACTCTGAAGCTGGTGCTCTCTGGAGGACCACCTCGGAGTCTCCCGTGTGACTGTGTCGCTCCCCCCGGGGAACTGGCTGTACGGAAGATGGGGGCTCCTGAGCGGGGCCAGAGCCCACGGCACACGCCCCCTCTGGGGTCCTGACCCTCCCCTCGGCGTCCGCCTGGGAGGTAGGGTGGGCACCTCCCCACGGGGGGCATCCTAGCACCACAGCCGGAAGCGGGAAGCTGGGTACGGATTTCCCTGGGGAGTGCCGCTGCTCTGGGAGTCCTGGTTCTCCCCTCCTTCCAAGGAGGCCTGAAGGCGTGGAAAGGACCTTGACCTGGGAGTCCGAGAGCCCAGGCTCACCTTCTAGGCCAGGCTGCTTCACCGTCCCAGCCCCTCTCTGAGCCTCAGCTCAGGGGCTAAGCGAGGGCGGCCTGGAGGGTCACGGTTGCAGCCCCCTAACCATTTTTAAAGACAGCCCCTCACACTTCTTGCCCAAGTGTTCCTCCAGCCGGTCCTGCCTTCAAGGCCTCCGGCCCAGCGGACGGCCCAAGGGCACCACCTGCTGGCCAGTCTCAGCCAGGCAAGGCGGCCGCACCCGGCTGCTTTGAAGGCTCCCCCCAGATCATCCCAGCAGAGGGCCAGGTCACAGCCCTGGAAGTCAGGTGGGCGCCAGGGCAGGAGAGAGCAAGCTGCACCTCCCCGCATTCCCAGACGGGGGAGGGAGTCCTCCAGGTCCCCAGAAGTCAGTGTGCGAGTGGGGGGCGCTGCCATTATGAGGCAGTCGGGCCTGGATTTGAGTCCCTTGTGTCCTTAACCTTACCTGAAGCCCCTCATCTGTGGGGTGGGGCCATTTGGGACACATGTCTCAGGGCTGTGGGCCTCTCTCTGCATGAGCTGGCGGCCAGAGGGGATGGCAGGGGTCCAGCCTGGTGGCACCCGGACCATAGGCCAGTGGCTGTCAGCTGCGGCCGCACGTTCAATCACCTGATGCTTAGCGGTGGCTTTCACAGCGTGGTCCTGGGTCACCAGCATCAGTGAGGAACTTGTTAGGAATGCAGATTCTGGGGCCCCACCGCAGTCTGGCTGAGTCGGATAGTCTGGGGGTGGGGTCCGGCACCCTCCAGGTGATGCCGATGCTTGGTCAAGTGTGAGAACACGGTGCTTAGGGACTGGGGTTGCTTAAAAAGCATCTCAGGTGCCTGAAGTGTCCTCGGCGCCAGAATCGCCTGCCCCCCTCCCCCCAGGGTAATTCTGGTTTGGAGGGACCCCGCCATGGATTAAAAGTACCAACTCTGCATCTGCTGCTTCCGATGAGCAGTGACTGCTCTGGTGTGCACCCTCCTCCCCACACGCCATGCACGCCCTTCCATCAGAGGTCAGGGACCCACAGCAGAGTGCAGTTGCTCTCCCTGGGGTCTCCCAAGACAATAACCACCAGTTACTGACATTTGCTGGGTGCTCAAGCTGACAGGCGTGGTGCTAGGGGCTTTGTATGCAACGTCTCACGAGAACCCTAGGAATTGTTAGAATCCCCCATTTTACAGATGGAGAAACTGAGGCACAGAGCCATTAAGTCACTCGCTCTGGGTCACACGGCTCCTAAATGCCAGAGCCCGGAGTCCAGCCTCGTTCTCTCTGACTTCAGAGTCCCCTGCCTTTGCTTCCTCGTTTTACAAGAGGAGGGGCAACTTGCTGAAGGTCACTTCGGGTAGCACCCCCCCCAGTCTCTGTACCTCGGCTTCCGGGCTCACCAGGGCCTTGGCACCCATTCCAAGATGACACGAACGGACCTCTGAGCCTGGTGCCACCCCCCTGGGCATAAGCGCAACAGGAAAAGGGAGGCAGAGGCAAGGGCATTACTTAGCTGCATACCACCTAGATTCTTCAAGGATTCCAGATTATTAAAGAGACTGACATACATATGCTCCCCAGCCCCCCATTCCAGCCCCGTCTTCCCTGTTGTCTAAGCCTCGCGTGGACCACGGCCCGTCACCGTGACCCGGCTCCGAAAAAGGCAACAGGAGTAGCCACTGGGGCAGCAGAAAAAAATACAGAGCCATTTTACTACTAAAGACGTGTTTTCCAAAAGCAGGGGAGTTGCTGTCCCGAAGAGAAGAAGACCCTGGGGGAGTCCCTGCGGAAGGGGCCGGCTGGAGCTGCGGTCACCCACCACCGGGCCGGCAGCCCTCAGCGGGCCCGAATTTGCAGGGAGATTCGGTAGAGCTCCATCGTCGCCCTGGCATCTTCCACCGAGCTGTGTCCAAACTGGCTGTTCTGTAGACACATGGACAGAGCGGGAGGGGGGGGGACTTGGGGTAAGGCTGAATGCAGAGACCCCCTGTGACCTGGGCCTTCCCCGCCTGCACCCCGGTTTCCCGGGCCCTGAGGGGGGTCGGTGGGTGGGCAGCCCCAGCCTTCTGACACCCTGGACGCCGCAGGTGGCTCGAGCAGGCCCGGCTTCTCCTGTCTGACCCAGAGCTGGGGCACTAGGCCCAGGCATGGCCAGGCACAGCTTCCAGCATCCGGAGAACCAGGCTGTGTCCTCGAGGTGCTTATGATCTGGTGAGGGGAGGAGGGGCTGCAGACACACAGACACAGAGGGAGCTCCAGGGGACCAGGCGAATATAAAAAAAATACTCGAGGGCACCTGGATGGCTCAGTTGGTTAAGCCCCGACTTCGGCTCAGGTCATGATCTCACAGTTCAGGGGGTTCGAGCCCCGTGTCCGGCTCCGTGCTGACAGCTTGGAGCCTGGAGCCTGGAGCCTGCTTCTGATTCCGTGTCTCCCTCTGCCCCTCATGCTCTGCCTCTCTCTATCTCAAAAATAAATATATGTTAAAAAATTTTGTTTTTAAATGCCAAAACGATGTTTCTAAATGCTACTTGCTCAGCACTTGGGTGAATCCACGTGCTGTGTATTCTGTCCTCCGTCCTGCGTGCCACAAGGCTAACGGAGGGGTCCAAAATCAGGCGCGTCCCCTGCTCCCTCCCCAGTGCCCTCCCCTCCCCGCCCTCCTCCACTAAGACTCAAGCTCTTCAGATTCCTGCAGACCTGCTTTCCTTCATCCCTTCGGGCTAACGGGCCACCCTCCCTCAACCCAGGAGTTCCTCAAGCCAGCCCTGCTCAGCCCTGAGTCTCCAGCATCCTGACCAGCCCGGCACAGAGTAGGTGCTAATAAATACCTCCCCCACGTGGACCCGTGGCTGCTGGTGTCCGGCCCACCTCCCTCGGCCCTGCCACCTCCGTGAGCCCCCAAGGACCACCTCTTCTGGGCCTCGCCGGAGACTACGAGTGCCGAGAAATGGGGGCTCCGGGAGCAGCAGCAGCCCTGCCTGCTGGGAGCTGTGTGTAAATACCGCCGCTCCCTGGAAAAGATCTGAGGGCTGCGTTTTACCCTATTCCAGAGGCCTGCAGTGGGATTAAACGTCAGTTATTGGGGCGCCTGGGTGGCTCAGGTGGTTAAGCGTGGGCTCAGGTCAGGACCTCAAGGTTAGTGAGTTCGAGCCCCGCATTGGGCTCTCTGCTGTCAGCACGGGGCCCGCTTGGGATCCTCTGTCCCTTACCCCCCTCTCCCTCTGCCCCTTCCCCGCTCACACTGGCTCTCTCTCAAACATAAATAAACATCAAAGAAAAAAACTTCAGTTATCCACAGAGTAACTGGCTGGAGTTTAAAAACAAACAAGACCTATATTGGGCGCTGGGCTCCACCAGCACGTCCCGGGGTCACCTCTGGAATGAACCTCCTGCGCTCGGGTCCTCGTCCAGGGCCGGCTGCTGGGGAACCCCGAGGCCAGCGCCCCTCCTCGCTGGCAAGCACACGGCCTCTCAAGGCTGTGGGGGAGACGCAGAGCGCCTTCGGGGTCCAATGCTGGTTCTGGAGCCCCTGGGGGTGGTGGGCGGGCCCTGGGGGGAGGGGCCAGCCTCCCTACCCCCCCCCCCCCCCCCCCCCCCGCCAAAGCAGGCAGGTGCTCACCTGGATGCGCCTGCCGAGGAGGCGCTCGCTGAGCACGCGGAGGGAGACGCGCTCGCAGCCCTGCAGGCCGGCCTCCCGCCACAGCAGCCTGTCCACCGACGTGTCATAAACGGAGTAGTCGTTCATGTTCTCCTTCAGCGCCTGGAAGTCGTGCTTCAGGTCGTGGCCCACCACCAGCTTGCCCTTCAGGAGCCGCAGGATCTGTGGCCAGGGAGACGCGCGCCCGGCACATCACACGGGGTCCCGCGGGCGGGTCTGGGCCGACTGGGGGTCCTCGCGGTACCGGAGGGAAGCAGTCCCTCCTCGACTTGCTGTGTGGCTCTGAGCAAGTTGTCCTCCCTCTCTGGGCTTCAACCCTCTCTATCATCTGTATAATGAGGAGGCTGGACCGGGCCTCTCCTCATGCACGAGTAACGACAGTGGCACCTACTGAGCACGCCCGTGTGCCAGGCACTTATCTAAGTACGTCACCTGTGTCATTTAACCCTGTCAACAAGCCTGCTGTGAGAAGCAGATGAATGACTTCCCGAAGCTGCCCGCGCCCTAACCCCAGAATCCGCGAGCACCTTACACGCGGAGAGAAGTTAAAGCTGCAGGTGGGCTTTGGGGTGCAAGGTGAGAGGTGATCTGGGCTACCCGCATGGGCCCAACGGAATCGCAAGGGCCCTTCCAGGTGGAAGGCCCTAAGAACCTTTGCCCTGAGAACCTGACCTGCTCCTGCTGGCCTTGAAGGAGGAGGAGGGGACCCCGGGCCAAGGAACACGGGCGGGCGGCCTTCAGAAGCCGGAAAAGGCGAGGAACGGCACTCCCCCCCAGAGCTTCCAGAACGGAACGCAGCCCTCCCCACACTTCAATTTCAGCCTTTGAGACCCAGGTCAGACCGTAGAGCCATGGAATCGAGGGATAACCCGTTCGTGTGGCTTTAAACCACTAAGCCTGTGGTTTTGTAGAAAGCAGCCGTAAAAAGCTAACGCAGCCCATGTTTTGCGGATGAAAACAAAAAAGTGGAAGCACTAAGAGAGTGAAATAATTTGCCCCAGGTTACTCTTCATGATCTTAAAGCAAGTTTGCGGATTCCTTGACTCTGGCTCGCGCAAAAGATGGAGTCCAATTGAATTGAATACGGGCCGGCCCGTGTGACTTCTGACTTCTCTGAGGGCCGGTGTCCCAGCAGCCCGGAGCTGCCCCGAAGCCACCGTGCTGGAGGGAGCACTGGAGGCAGAGAGCCGAGTCTGAGGGGCCCCGGCGCCAGCCACGGGATGGGTAGGCAAGCCAACCTCCCGAGGTTCCAGCTCCGGGCCTGCCGGGTGCCTCTGCCTCAGCCCAACCGCTGTCCCCATCCGCCCCTGACCAGACTGCAGGTGCAGGAGCAAAGTAAATATTGACATTGTTTGAACCACTATGTTTGGAGGCGATTTGCTGAGCACCATTAGACAACTGGGATGGCCACACAGCTGGTTAGTGGCAGGGCCAGCCTTCAGAGCCAGCAGACTGCCCGTCACGAGCACACTTAGGAAGAGCAGGCCTGCTCCTGGCGTCCGCCAGCCCAGGGGCCGAGCTTCGGGGAGTGACCGCTGAAGTACCCAAGCCACCCGTCTGGACTCCGTCTCCACTCCCCTCCCGTGGTGGCCCTGGGGACAGCCTCCTACCTACGGCCACACAGGCTCCCCTTTCTTCACCTGGGCTGCCACCGGAGAAGGATGGACGGGGGCTCTGGGGCGGAGCTGTGTCGGGACCCAGCTGGAGGGGCATCTTGGGGCTCAGGCCCCCGTCTGGACAGCTCTCCCATAGCTTCTGGCCTGTCTTCTGTGCCTGGGGAAGGAGACTGCCACCTGGCTGACACCCTCCCGTGCCCTGCTTCTGTTTCTGGTGGCCTTCTGAGACATCATGGGGGACATTGGTATGCTCTCCCTTGGCGACCACAGGATCATTGTGGCCACTCTGCAGAAGAGGAACCCAAGGCTCAGAGGGATGAGGCGACTTGTCCTTGGCCACAGTGGTGGAAGCAGGGCTCCGTCCATCTACCGTCAACAGGCAACGTCACCCCACCCTGTTCACACGGCTTTGTCAGGGCCTCCTCTGGACGGAGCCCAGGCCTAGGGCCTGGGGAAGCTCTCCTGAGGAATGGATCGTGCTGGTTCCAGTGGACGTTTGGAGTGGGAGTCACCTGGTGAACCCAGAACTCTGGATTTCACTTTTTTTTTCAGTGTTTATTTATTTATCTTTGAGAGAGAGAGAGTGAGCAAGAGAGTGTGGGAGGGACAGAGAGAGAGGAAGACAGAGAATCCCAAGCAGGCTCCGCACCCAGCTCAGAGCTGGCCGTGGGGCTCAGCCCCACGAACCGTGAGATCATGACCTGAGCCGAAATCAACAGTTGGACGCTTAAGCCCCTGAGCTGCCCGGGCGCCCCTGGATCTCACGTCTCTAACAGGTGGGGCTGGTGTTGCTGATCTAGAGGTCACCTGAGCGGTGAGGACACCGGCCCTCACCAGCAGCTCGAGTCCTACTGTGGAGGAAAGGGCCCCGCCAGCCAGCCCGTGGCAGAGGGGTGGTGCTCACAGGCCCCTCAGGGCAGCTGTGGGTCACACACCTTTTCTTGCTCACATTCTTTGTGTTCCCGAACAATGTGGCCTGTTTCCCCCAACGAGGAGCTGGCTCAGGCCCAGTTCACACAAAGCCCTGAGGGACTGTCTGCCATCCCAGAAACCGCTGCACTGTTCCCAGGCGGAAGAGGACAAGAGTCATCGTGAGGTAGATTCCTGGGAAATTAATCACTTCCTGAGCCCCAGGGTCCTGGCAGGGGGTGGCTACAGTCAGCATCGCTGGGCTCATGAGGAGACAAATAAAATGGGGGGGGGGGGGGTAGACAAGCAGAAGGAATCAGGAAAAAAAGAGATGAGTCTATTTAGCAGAGAGATGTCAGCAAGGTTTCAGGCCAAAAACATGCTGGGCACTGGGCACTGGGCAGAGAGGGACTGCTGGGACTTGCTGTGTGCTCTCAGGGAGGTCACAGGCCATCTCTGGGCTTCGGTTTCCCCATTTGTAAGGCAAAGGCCTGGAGAGGTGAGGCCCATTAGCAGCCAGGGCTCCCCCGACTTTCTGAGACAGGGCCGGGGAGGGAAGAGGGGGGCCTGCCGGAGCCAGGGATGGGGAGAAGTTGCCAGCTGGCAGGACCGCAGGGCTTTGTGACCTGCTGGCCGCGGGACCTGCCCTCAGTCAGTGTCAGGAGTGCCAAACACAGGGGGCGGAGACTCGAATTCCTGGAAAGAACTGAGTGGGGAGGAGGGACAATCACCCATCTGCTGCTCTCACAGCGCCAGGCCAGACCTCTCAACCCGGGTATTCTGATTTCCATGTCCCAGAGGAGGGGCCTGGGGACCAGAGAGGTTAAGAGGCTTGCCCAGGTGACAGGGCTGGTGACTTGAGAGCTGCAGTGAGGTGTCCAGACCTGCCTGACCCCATCACTGTTATTATAGTTGTTATTACCACCTGCTGAGAACCTGCTCCAGCGTCATTAATGGCGGAGCGGAGAGCCATGCTGGGCCCGGGGCAGCGCTCAGATTTCCTGGATCGGGGACGTGGCCCCTACAAGGCCGGGGTGATCACACCATCTTACCAACAGGGAAAGGGGGCTACAGAGCAGCGCGTACCCGTGTCACATGGCAGGGTAGCACCAGGACCAGTGGCCTGTGTCTGCCTGGAGGGTCCTTCTACTGCAGTGCCACTCTTGTTCCAAGTATTCCCCGGATGTTCCTGGTCGGAAAAATCACCTGGGGCCCTTATGAAAAATCTAGAGGGCCAGGCCTTCAAGAGTAGGCCTTCTAGAGGGCCTCTCATCTTCAAGAGTGGCCTCAGTCTCCCCTTTCCTCCTGTCCCCTGCCCAGTTCTGCAGGTGGCCCTGCCCCAGCCTGTTCCCCGCACCCCCTAAGACTGCTTATGCCAGGGGAAACCTGGACGGTGAAGTCACCCTCCTCCATCTGGCCAAGCCCCAAAGACACCTGCCCCAGAGACACCTGAGCGGGGGCGGGGCCCCAGCAGGCGGCACTTGGCCCAGTAACTCCTTGTTCACAGGCTACTGTGGCCTCTCTTCTGTCTGCGTTTCCCTCCTAAACCGGGATGCTTCATGGGATTCGGCTGTTTTGTTTGCCAACTAAAACTGTAATTATCCCTCCCCAAGCCTGGTCAGTGGGTAGATGCGACTCAGTGTACCGGGTTAACATGAAAGGAGCATTAATTTACAAAAGTAAGTTACACGCCATCAAAAATTACAATTAGGAAAACAAAACAAACAGCATTAATTAACTCACCAGGCGAGAGCCCTGAATCTGAACACTGAGTTGTATCACGGCTTGCTGTGTGTCCTTAAGCAAGTCACTGCCCCTCTCTGGACCTCAGTCTCCTCCTGGGTTCTCTTCTGAGCTGGCAGCCTGATTCATGGGGCTCTATAGACCAGTTTCTCAACTTCCACACTTTCTCTGGTGTGTGTGTGGCTGGGGGAGGGGCCGTCCCGTGCATTAGAGGATGTTTGCCACTATCCTTGGCCTCTACCCCCTGGATGTCTGTAGCAGGCCCCCTGCCCCACTTGTGGCAACCAGAAATGTCTCAGATAGTGAGACATTTGTCCCTTGGGGGGCAAAACCCACTCCACACTGAGAACTGCTGCTCTAGATGATGTCAGACCTAGAGATTTCGGAAGGTAACAAGCGATTACTTTCCACTACAAAAGTAATGTAACTGGACACCTGGGTGGCTCAGTCAGTTGAGCGTCCACCTTTGGCTCAGGTCAAGATCTCACGGATCGTGAGTTCGAGCCCTGTGTCGGGCTTTGTGCTGACAGCTCAGAGCCTGGAGCCTGCTTCAGATTCTGAGTTCAAGCCCCACTTCGGGCTCTGTGCTGTCAGCGAAGAGCCTGCTTCTGATCCTCTGCCCCCTTCTCTCTCTGCCCCTCCTCCGCTTGCACTGTCTCAAAAATAAACATTAAAAAAAAAAGGTAATGTAACCACTTTACCAAAAATAAGAATAAAAAACAGAGGAGGGGGGATCCCCTGCACAATCTCAGTGCCCTATGGTAGCAACCCTCCAGGGTGGACTGTGGGGGGGGGCTTAGGGGATCCCCAGAACCCCGCTGGCTGCCACGGGCCGGTCTACGGCTCACCACTGGCGGGACCCAGTCACCACTCCTAGGGGAGGAAGAGACAGGTTGGTGAGCAGCCTCTGAAAGTTGCCTGCGTGAAACCAAAGCCTGGCGAGCCCTAATCTCACCTGAGAGGCGTCACCCGGCGCGGGAGGCAATGATAGGCTTCTTCCCTTTGGGAGCTCTTCACATCTTGGGGCCCGTGAGCCCGGTCTCTGTCTCTGGGATTAGAACGCTATGGGCGATGGAGTGGGATCAAGCGGCCTTTGTGTCCTGGTTCATGCAAACAAATGACAGCCGTTGCCTTCTCCCGCCTTGGCTCAAAAATGGGGTGCCTAGCACTGTCCCACGCATATACTGGACGCTCAGCATTCACGGAGCGTGTATACACGTGGATCGTGGGATCGGAACATCCCAGAGCAAGCTCTGGAGCCAGAATTTGAGTCTCTGCTCTACTCCTTCCTTGGACAGTTGGCTCAGCCTTGTGCCTCAGTTTGCTCATCTGTCAAATGGAGTAATGACACTGGTTAACTACTTCCCAGGGTTGTTGTGGAGAGTCAAGGCAGCGGCACGTGGAAAATACTTAGCACGGCTCCAGGACATGGTGCTGGATACGCCCATGCTGCTTCGTCACCCCTGTGCTGTAGATGTGCCTCCTGAAGGCACAGAGAGGTTTAGCAACGAGCCAGAGGACACAGAGCCACGTCCAGACGAGTTCTAAACACAGTGCACTTGCTCTCCACCTCCCAGGCCGTGTGCGTATCACTGCATCTTAACAGCAAAGGCCAGCAGGAGGCCAGAGGCGATTTCGTTCCGTGCCGCTGCCAGAACTCTGTATTTTGTGAAAATCGGTTCAACTGTAGTCCCACAAACATTCTCAGGGTCCCTTCTGCGTGCAAAGCACACCATCCAATCTGGGGGCAGATAGAGTGCACAGCAGGAACGTGGAACGAGGCAGACCATGTGTGTGGACAGACAAGCTTTAAAGTACAGGGGCCGGGGCGCCTGGGTGGGGGCCGGGCGCCTGGGTGGCTCAGTCACTTAAGCGTCCACTCAGGTCATGATCTCACGATTCGTGAGCTCAAGCTCCGTGTCAGGCCCTGCACATTCAGCAAGGAGCCTGCTTTGGATTCTCTCTCTCTCTCTCTGTCCCTTCCCCGCTTGCGCTCTCTCTCTCTCTCTCTCTCTCAAAAATAATAAACAAAAATAAATAAAGCACAGGGGCCACAGCCAGGAGAACTGGAGCCCCCCGCTACAGAGTCCAGTGTGGGGAGGTAGGGGTGGTGGACAGGGTGGGGAAGGGCATCATGAAGGACTCCTCTGGCCTGCACCAGGGGCAGGGATGGGAGAGGGCAGGGGGAGGGGCTTGGCAGAGCACTGGCTGGATGATGGCTGAGCTGTAAGGGCAGGCAGGAATGGCAGGTGGGTAGGGTTTGGACGGCCATGAGTGTGTGCTGGGGGGACCTCAGGCAATAGGGAGCCATGGGAGGTATTTGAACACTGGTGGTGTTCAGCCACGTGTGGCTGGCAGCCCCCTGTTGGACACACAGCCCTAGACTTTTGAGCCTGAGTTCTGAGTCCTGACCACATCTAGTTACCTAAAACTTTGTGAGTCACTTAGTCTTGTGGGTTGAATTGTGTCCCCCCGCCCCCGCCCCTGCCAACAATTCCTGTGTTGAAATCCTACCCCTAATAGCTCAAAATGTGACTTATTTGGAAACAGCGTCATTGCAGATGTAAGTACTGGTCATCAGGTCATTAGGGTGGGCCCTAATCCGATATGGCTGGTGTCTCCAGAAACGGGAAGTGGGGGACACAAAACACGCACACAAGGCAATCGCCATTCGAACAAGAAGGCAGATATTAGGGTGATGCTTCTACAAGCCAAGAAACACCGAAGACTGCCAGCAGACCCCCAGGAGCTGGGAGAAAGATTGGAACGGACTCTCCCTCACAGCCTCAGAAGAGACAAATCTCTGCTACCGCCTTGAGCCCAGACCTCCTGCCTCCAGGACTTTGGGACAGTACATTTCTGTTGTTTGAGCCCCGCAGTCCGTGCTACTCCGCCATGGTGGCCCGAGCAAACCAATACACTTAGTTCAAGCAGGCCTCGGTTTCCCCATCTGCAACATGGGGATAACAGACGCTCGTAATAGCTAACATTTTTGGAGTCCTTACATAATACAGGTGCTCCTTCTAGGCGCTGTCTCAAGCCTCACAATAATCCTATGAGGTTGCTGCTGTTATCGTACCCAGTTTCTTTTCCAGGTGGGAGAAACTGGGTGCAGAGAGGCCGCCCAGGTAACTGGCCCAAGGAGCTGCTAAGTCACCGGCCGAGATTCAAAACCGGCCCCTCCCAACTGTGAGTTGCCGGCTCCTGAGAGGCCTCGTGGCAGGCCATTCGGGAGGCGTGAGTGAGCTCCGGGCGGCCAGTGCCCAGGATTGCACCCGGCGAGTAGCCTGCGCTCAGTAAACAGTAGCTACCGCCGTGGGTTTCTCTGCAGCGCCTGGAGCCTGGCACGCACGCGGTGTGCACAGTTGGGACGGACCGCGGTCCCCTCTGTTCTTTGGGGACTTCCCCGAGCCCCGGCAGCCTAGATACTGATGAGTTCGCTCGCCCCTCCAAACCTTCCCAGAAGGGACTAAAGCAGGTGCTAGACTTTGCTTCCCGTCTGGTGATTCAGAGAAACAGAAACAGAAACAGAAAGCGGAGACTGGAAAAGTCATCACAACAAGGTGAGGCAGGAGGGTGGGAGGTCCTGGGGCCACACGCTGACCTCTAGCCGACGGTAGGGCCCTACTGTGCGGTCTGGGAACAAGCTCCCGGAGCCTGGGGGGGGGGGGTGGGGTGGGGGTGGGGCTCTGGCCTGTTCTTCAAGACCTGGGGCCTGCTACCAGGGCCCAGCCGGCGAGGGCCTCACTTTCCTCATTTCCTCACGGGGTTCGCCAGTGGCAGCTCAGGGCAGAGCAAAGAATCACGCTGTGGGGGGCATCAGGGGCGCTCAGTTCCCCCCATCACAAGACCAGCAAGGTGGACCCGATGCCCTGAAGGCTGCTCCCAGACGTGAGTCTAAGGTTGTCTGATGGAGGAAGGCTTCTCAGGGACGTGAAGAAGACACCAACAGGTTTCTCCGTGCCCTAGTCATGCAGAGGCGGAGGGGGGAATCTTCCACGGCTGGGGTCACAGGTCCCAGATGTGGCACCTGGACAAGGCGCCGGGAAGTGTGTGTGCGGATGGCGGGCGGCTGTCCGCAGGTTCCCCTCCCCCCTCCCCCCGGCCTGGCTGGCACGCCGCCCTCCACTCACCTCCAGCCTGGCCACGGCAAATGGCGTGGCCTCCTGCATGTGCCAAGGTGTGATCCCACTGATCAGGGTCCTGTAATCGGTGATCTCCCCTTCCGGCCGGATGAACTTGTCATAGAGCACGGTGCCGTGGAGGTCCACGAGGCTGCAACGAGCCAAGCCGCTCTCCCCCCGGGGCCCCAGCCCCACCATCTCGCAGTCCATGGCCACCACCTCGGTGCCACTCTCCATGTGTCACCAGGACCCGCAGACGCGCTGGACAGGGGAGGCGGGAGGGGCATCACTCGAGGGCCGACCGAGGCCTCGGGGGTCCTCGGCCACCACCCAGCCAGCCTGTCCCCTCTGCCCTGTCTGTCATGAACGCCATCTGGCAACAGGGGAAGCTGGCCCCTTGCCACCCTGCCCGGCTTCCTCAGCCCGGCGGTCCCAGGGGCTCTGGTCTGGCCCAGCAGCCTTGGGACCGCCAGGACCCCTCCCACCCGCTCCCCTGGCCGCGGCCCTGCGGAAGCGCCTTGGCCTCGCCGTCCCAGCCCCCACTCACCTGCCCGCCTCTGGTGCCTTCGGCTCACGTCTGCCTCTCTGGTGCCACTTCTCAGCTACTGCACTTGCTCTTAGCTGTGACTCATCTCTGACTTCAAGCCGGGAATCCTGACTCTGTTTCAGTTTCTGGTTTGTTATCAGGCGAAGTCAGGGGTGGGAGGCCGGGGCAGGGCAGGGCAGAGCTGCTCCTTATCCTCAGGCTGCTGGCAGGTGGTGGGCCCAAGGGCCTGAGTCACCACGGACAAAGCTGGCAGGTTCCATGTCCCCATGTCTCGCCTTCCCCCCCCCCCCCCACCACACACTTAAGTGCTCAGAAGAGCCCTCCCCTCCTCAGATGGTGCCGCTGACGTGGATGCAGCAGGTTGCCACATTTTTCTTTCCTTTCTCACCCTCCGCCTGCCTGTAGAATAAACATCCCCAGGATGGGAGCCCAAGGAATGTCCCACAGCTTCCGGGGCCATTACCAATCTGACACTCTGTGAGGTCTCCCATGGGGGCAGGGGGAGCTGGCTTGTGGGACATTGAGGCTATTCATAGGAAGGGCATGGAAGGTTGCGGTGTGAGTAGGGCTAGCCTCACCCTCCGACCCAGGGAAGCCAAGCAGGCAAGGAGGGAGCCCCTAGAGGCTCCAGTGCTTTGGGGGTGCCTCAAAAATGACCATCTGCCTGCCCTCAACAGGCTCTGCCTCCAGCTGGGTTGACACTATTTGAGGACAAGGAAAAGAAAGCCTGGAAGGAGCCCCCAGCAGCCCAGCCATACTCCCTAGGGCTAGACCCACTCCCAGGCTCCTGACCTCTTACAACAGTGCCTGCCCTGTAGAGCATTCAGTATTTATTGACTAGACGAATGAGTTACAGCTGGGACAAAAACAGAAGCCAGTTTCAGTGAGGAAGTCGTCACCATATTCTGCGGTGAGATTCTTGCCCCTTGGAGCTCTGCCTCCAAGTTATCTATCCCTTTGTTCCTTCTCCCTTGGCCTCCCACTGAGGCCTTTTCTGGCTTCTATTTAAAAACTGTACCTCGAGGCACCTGGGTGGCTCAGTTGGTTAAGCATCCAACTTCGGCTCAGGTCATGGATCTCAAGGATCATGGGTTCGAGCCCCGTGTCTGGCTATGTGCTGACAGCTCAGAACCTGGAGACTGCTTCACATTCTGTGTCTCCCTCTCTGCCCCTCCCCAACTTGCGCTGTCTCGCTCTCTCTCTCAAAAATAAATAAACGTTAAAAATGTTTTAAAAAAAACGGGGGGCGCCTGGGTGGCTCAGTTGGTTAAGTGGCCGACTTCAGCTCAGGTCATGATGTCACGGTTCGTGAGTTTGAGCCCCACATCGGGCTCTGTGCTGACAGCTCGGAGCCTGGAGCCTGCTTCAGATTCTGTGTGTCTCTCTCTCTCTCTCTCTGTCTGTCCCCCCCCCCCAACCCCCGCTCACACACTCTCTCTCTCTCAAAAATAAAGATTTAAAAAAATTTAAAAACTGCACTTCAAAAAATTAAAAATAGAACTACCCTACCACCCAGCAATGACACCACTAGGAATTCATCCACAAGATACAGGAGTGCTGATGCACAGGGGCAGAGGTACCCCAATGTTTATAGCAGCATTTTCAACAATAGCCAAATTACAGTAAGAGCCCAAATGTCCATCAACTGATGAATGGATAAAGATGCGGTTTATAGGGGCGCCTGGGTGGCTCAGTCGGTTAAGCGTCCGCCTTCAGCTCAGGTCATGATCTCACAGTCCGTGAGTTCGAGCCCCGCGTCAGGCTATGTGCTGACAGCTCAGAGCCTGGAGCCTGCTTCAGATTCTGTGTCTCCCTTTCTCTCTGCCCCTCCTCTGCTCATGCTCTGTCTCTTTCTATCTCAAAAATAAATAAAACATTAAGAAAAAAAAAGATGTGGTTTATATCTACAATGGAATACTACTTGCCAATGAAAAAGAATGAAATCCCGCCATTTGCAACAATGTGGACAGAACTTGAAGGTATTCTGCTAAGTGAAATAAGTCAGTCAGAGAAAGACAGATACCATATGTTTTTAGTCATATGTGGATCTTGAGAAACTTAACAGAAGACCATGGGGGAGGGGAAGGGGAAAAATAGTTTCAGAGAGGGAGGGAGGCAAACCATAAGAGACTATTTAATACAGAGAACAAACTGAGGGTTGATGGGGCGTGGGAGAGGGGAAAACGGGTGGTGGGCACTGAGGAGAGCGCTTGTTGGGACGAGCACTGGGTGTTGCATGTAAGCGATGAACCACGGGAATCTACCCCAAAATCCAAAAGCACACTGTATACACTGCATGTTAGCCAATTTGACAATAAATTATGTTTTAAAAAAACCACAACTGTACCTCCAATCCCTTCTGGGTTTCCTCTGTAGGAATAGTTAGCATCATCTGAAATCCCATGTACTTCACTTGATCCTCTCCTCCTCCCCCTCCGCTTGTTTTGCTGCAGGGCCCCCGGCACCTGCACCGAGAGAACCCACCGGATCTGTGTTGCATTTTTTCCCAAGGCCTTGGGCACGCTGAGGTCAGACAGGGGCCCTCTGACAGCCTAGGGGAGAAACCCCTGGCCCCAGCCGGGGGGATGGGCGGGGGGAAGAGCTTGGAAGGGAGGCTTCCCGGGTTTAACCGGTGTCACCCGTCGGCCAGGCGAAGGCTGCAGCCCTCAGGTCAAGTGACAGCAGGAAAGTCCCTCAAGGCAAACCTCTCAACCTTACAAGTCGCACATCCTGCCTCAGTCGACCCACCTGTGACCGTACAGGGTGGAGAGGCTGCCACCGGGTGGCACCAAGCGCGGGCTGCAGGCTGAGAGTGGATGATTCCTAATGGCGGGTAGGACACCGCTCCCTACAGGCACCCTGACCTTCTGTCTCAGCGGGCGTGTGCTCAAAAATGTGCCTGTGTGGATTTCTAAGGTGTATGTGGCAGGTAGGACCAGCTTAGCCAAATGGCAGCAATTTGGTGTGGTTCAATTTAATACATGTAAAACTGCGAATGGAACACGGTTTTCAAAAGAAACATAGGGCGCCTCGGCGGCTCAGTCGGTTAAGCGTCCAACTCTTGATTTCGGCTCAGGTCATGATCCCGGGGTCATGGGATGGAGCCCTGAGTCGGGCTCCGTGCTGAGCATAGAGTCTGCTTGAGATTCTTTCTCTCTCTGCCCCTGCCCTGCTCGCACACGCGTGCTCTAAAATAAAATAGTAAGATAAAATAAAATAAAATAAAATAAATAAAATAAATACAATACAATACAATACAATACAATACAATACAATACAATACAATACAATAATAGGAGCACCTGGGTGGCTCAGTCTGTTGAGCACCTGACTTTGGCTCAGGTCATGATCTCACGGTTTGCGAGCTCAAGCCTTGCATCAGGCTCGCTGCTATCAGCACAGAGCCTGTTCTGGATCCTCTGTCCTCTCTCTGCCCCTCTTCCACTCATGCTCTCTCTCTCAAAAACAAACATTTTAAAATAAACAAATAAATCACTCTCCCTCTGCCCTTCTCCCCCACTAGCGCTCTCTCTCTAAAACAAAACAATAAAAAAAAATATTTTACAAGACACAAAAAGTGAGGGGAGACTGGGTGGCTCAGTCGGTGAAGCATCCAACTTCGGCTCAGGTCATGATCTCATGGTTTGAGTTCAAGCCCCTCGTCGGGTTCTGTGCTGACAGCTCAGAGCCTGGAACTTGCTTCCGAATCTGCGACTCCCTCTCTCTCTGCCCCTCTACCGCTCACACTCTGTCTCTGTCTCTTAAAAAAAGAAATAAATGTTAAAAAAAAATTTTTTTTAAAGACACAAAAAGTGAAAAAAACTCCTATATGTCAACAGATACGCAAAAATGTTCAAGATCTGTAGTTATTAGGGAAACGCAAGTTGAAACCAGAATGAGATTATCACTCCACACCCGCTAGGATACCTACCAAAAAAGATAAATGAGTAAAACCAAAAAACAAAAACAAAACCCAAAAAACCAGAAAATAACAAGTGTTGGTGAGGATGTGAAGAAATTAGAAAGCTTGTGCATTGGTGGTGGGAACGTACAATGGTACAGCTGCCGTGGAAAATAGTATGGCCGTTCCTCAAAATATCAGATACAGAACTATGATACGACCCAGCAATCTTACGTCTAGGTATACACCCCAAAGCACTGAAAGCAGATTCCAAAGAGACATTGCACACCTGTGTTCACAGCAACGCTACTCACAGCTAAGCGGGGGAAGAAAGCCAAGTATTCACTGAGGGGTGACTGGATAACCAAAATGTGGTATATGCACCCAAATGATTATTCAGCCTTAAAGAAAGGAAGATCCTCCTGCATACTAAACATGAATGAACCTGGAGGACCTTACACTAAGTGAAATAAGCTAATCACAAAGACAAATACTGGACGATTCACTTAGATGAGGCATCTAGTAAACATCATAGCAACAGGGGTGCCTGGGTCGCCCATTCGATTGAGTGTCGACTTCGGCTCAGGACATGATCTTGTGGCTCGCGGGTTCGAGCCCCACATCGGGCTCTGTGCTGACAGTTCAGAGCCTGGAGCCTGCTTCAGATTCTCTCTCTCTCTCTCTCTCTCTCAAAAATAAACATTAAAATAAATTTTTTTTAGTAAAAAAAAAAAATTCATAGAAACAGAAGGCAGAATGGCAATTTCCAGGGGCAGGGGGGAGGAGGGAATGGGGGGTTAAGTGTGAAATGAGCAGTTTCAGTTTTGCAAGATGAAAAAGCTCTGGAGATTGTACAACGATGTAAATATACGTAACACCACTGAACTGTGCACCTAGAAACGGTGAAGATGGTAAATTTTATGTTATGTGTATTTAATCACAATCAAAACCAAAAATTGTCTTAAAAAAGTGAGTACACAGCTTCAGCAGAAGCAAATTAAATAAACTTTATGCTCTACAATAGGGCAGTGATAAAATTTTAAAAAATAGGGGCGCCTGGGGGCTCAGTCGGTAAAGCATCCGACTCTTGGTTTTGGCTCAGATCATCACCTCACAGTTCATGAGATCAAGCCCCACGTCGGGATCTGCACTGACAGCATGGAACCTGCTTGGCTGCTTGAATTCTCCCTCTCTCCCTCTCTGTCCCTCCCCGGCTCATGCTCGCTCTCTCTCTCTCTCTCTCTCTCTCAAAATAAATAAGCTCAACAAAGTATTTGAAAGACATAAATTCTGCAGCTTTAGAATGTTCTTGCCATCCCAAAGCATCATCTGGAAAGCCCCCACCTCAAATGCCAAAGCACCCAGCAAGACTCAGTGCTCCCACACCTCCCGGTCTCTCCGCCAAGCCACCCTCCCACCCCAGTCGGAGAATTCAGAAAGGGCCACTTCATCCACGTTTCTCGTTGAGTTTTATTCCAGAACAATTGGTTTTACAACAAAGCTGATTTTAAAGCCAGTACATTTCCCTGCTGGTAACAGCTCCATCTTTCTTCAACCCACAGCCCCAAGAATCGAAGCTACGCCCCAGCTGGGAGTCTGGCGCCAGCTACAGACTTTTAAGGACTCCAGAACAAAGCCCTGGAGCCAGGCCAGCTGAGGTCAGCGCCTCAGCCAGCTCCCCACTCTGCAGACAGCGAGGGAGCTGGTGACAGACAAGTTCAAAGTAGTGTGGTTTCAGCAGCGTCTCTCAGCTCCTGGCCCTGCTGCTTGGCCCAGACGGACACAGAAACCATCGTCAGCTTCCTGCACACAGAGGGACGCGGAGTATACACAGGTCACACGGCCACAGGGAGAACCCAGCACCTCTAGGTTGTGTCCACGGCTGGCCCGGTGCCCCACCTGCTGGAACAGCTAAGCAAGGAAGGACAGTCCCCGTCTGGGCCGAAGCCACTCAAGCCAAGGGGCGTGTTCAGGTGTGACCCAGAAGAGACTGACAGTGACCCCTGAAGAAAAAATAGCTGCTCCCACCGACCTCGGTTTGCAAAGTGCCAGGCACTGCGCTAAGCACTTAGCGTCCCCCCGTGACAGTCCTGTGAGGTAGGTTATATCATTATCCCCATTTTACAGACAAGGAAACGGGCTCAAGAGTGAGGTCACAGACTTGAGGTCTCAAAGCTATTAAGTGGCAAGCCAAGATGGGGCTCAACGGTCTGTGTGGACCTGAGCTCTTGGTTGAACCTCAATACCCCCAAACTGCCCCTTAGGAAACAAGGAAAGAAGGGTGGGAGATGAAATCCTGACAGAGAGCAGTTCTAGAAATTTGGAGAAAACCCAATAACCACAATGACTGTGGATCAAAGTGCCTGAGGGGACCCCAGCCCGGGTGCGGGTGCACTGCACGGCCGCCACTGCCCGGCCCTATCCCCGGGGGACACCCACTCTGCTCCCCTGCACACCGCTGGCCTTGCTCTCGATAAATAAGGTCCCTTGGGTGCGGTTCTGCACAGGGGTCCCGGGATTCAAGCTGCTGTCTTGTTCCTCAGGCTTGTGCTTAAGGGAGCCTCGTGCTGGATGGGCAGGAGAAATGCCTGATTTGGGTCAAAATTAGTATGCCACACTCCCCACCCAAAGCCTATTGGCTTTCGTCCTCCCACCGGTGCCTGGTGACTTCTGGTGCCAACACCCCATGAGCCTGAGAGCCCTGCATGCCATCGTAGCCTCGCGCTGGGTTCCCACTACGGCTACAGCCAGAGTTCCAGTTCCGAGAGAAAGCGAAGGAGGGCCCCGTAGAGTGGCCTTCACTCTACGGATTCAGGGCATACTCCTTCTGAACCTGACGTGCCTGTGGAGGACGGGGCAGAGGACAACAAGAGGGCTTTACCAAGTCACGGAGCTGAACTAACACCCCAAGGAGGAGACAGCGCAGCCTGGGGGTGGGGAAGGCCAGTGACAGCCAGGACCGTCTGTGGCACACTCCCTCCTCGGGCTGGGTCCTCACAGCTTGCCCACCTGACGTTTTCACGGTGTCTATGAAGCACCATTAGCGACCACGGGAGTGGGGACAAAGTGCCCGCAGTAGCCCTGGGGAGGGGAGGGCCACGCCGTGGGCAGAGGGAGCCAGGAGCACCGGTGGTCCCAACCCCCGGATGCCGGCAGCGGGCTAGCGGCACCCTGTCCTGCCCAGGACGTGCTGCCCGGGGCTCGCCTGGCCCCCACGCCCCACTCGCCGCCCTCCGAGGCCGCCGGGAGCCTCCCTGGCCTCACTCGCCTCTGTCCTGTGCGTCCCCCGCTCCCCCGCTGGGGCCCTGGGCCGGGTCCTCCGGCCAGTACCGGTCCTCCATGTACTGCTCCGTGTCTGTGCCGCTGTCAGGCTCCCGGTCCTCCGGGCAGGCGGGGAGGCTGCCGGCCTCCTGCTGCTCCCACTGCACCTCGACCAGCCGGTAGAGCTCCATGGCCGTCACGGCGTCTTCCACCGACGAGTGGCCGTGCCGGCCAGCCTGCGGACGACAGTCCCCGTCACTGCCCGCGGGCCCCGAACGCGTACTCTCTGAGCGGCTGTGCGCAGCTCGGGACTGGGCGGAGGGCAAGGGTGCCGCTCAGACAGAAGAGCTCAGCCATCGCACGGGCCACACGCCACCCCGCTCCGCTGAGCCCAGGTCCTCAGATCTACACCCGCTAAAGACCTCCGACTCCAAAGGCCTGGAGGGCAGGCGGGGAAACGCGGAGGGCAGTGGGAGCGAGGGTCACTGGCTGCCCCCGAGGAAGGGCGTCCCATCCCAGCTGCGCGATGGGAGCTCTACATGCGACATGCATGGGGACAGAGTGGAGGTGGGCAGGGGGCGGATCTGGAAGACAGCAGCCCGCCAGAGCGTGGACACGGGGGAAGGACGGGGAGAGGGCACCCCGGGACTGCCTGCAGACGTGACAGCCCGCGCTTTACCCGTGTGCCCTGGATGGGGGAGGAAGCGGGACCGGAGCCTGGAGGCACAGCCCCGGCTGGGGCCCCCGCTCACTGCGGCCACCGGCCACCTGCTCCCGTGCCACGTACCTGGATCTTCTTGTGCAGCAGCTGCAGGGCCAAGTCCTTCAGAGAGACCCGGGTGCGCGTATGGAGGCCAGGCCGCTGGAGCAGGTTGGGCACGTAGGTGGTGTCCCGGGTCTGGCTGCGAGGGTGGACGTACTTGAGGGCCTGGAAGTCGTTGTGTAGCGCGTGCCCCACCACCACCTTGCCCTTCAGGAGCTTGAGGATCTGGGAGCGGAGAAGGGAGGTGGGAAGTCCCCACGGTCACGCTGCCGGCCTCACCGCTGGTGCCCGGATCCCGCCGAGGGGTGGCAGCATGGGGGGCGGGGGAGCCACGAGCTCCAGTCAGCCAAGCTGCCTCCAGTTTGAACCCAGGCCCTCCCAGTTACTACGACCCAGGGCCTACTTCAGCTCTGTCCCCGGTACAGGTGCTCTCCCCACGGGTGGTTTGGAGCATGAAGGGAAGGCACGCGTGGGGTACGTCTTCTAGCTCCTCAGTACGAGCAACCCCTTCCTGCTGGCACAGGATTCTTTGCAGAAGGAAGCCACAGTGTAGGCAAGTTAAGTAACTTCCCCGAAGTCTTTTGTTTCCACCGGCTAAGTGGTGGCTCAAACCCAGGGCTGCCCTTCGCTGGCCATCAGCCATCACACAAGCCCCCACCTCTGCCCTCACCTCTTTCTGGGCCACCTGGAAGGGGATGGCTGTGCGCATGTGCTGTCGAGTGATGCCACTCCAGCGAGTACGGTAGTCCACGATGGGCATCTCCGGCCGGATGTACTTATCGTAGAGGACGTCGCCGTGGTAACTCACCACAGAGCAGCGGGCCAGCTCACTCACCCGCCCGCGGGGCCCCGTGCCCACCATCTCGCAGTCGATAGCCACGCACTTGCTGGGCCAGGGTGCTGTGGATTCCCTGGGCGTGGGCTTTCGGCTGCACGAGGCACCTCCAGATTCATTCCTTGGACGCTGCATCCTGCTGCTGGTGGCTTTGGAGCCCGGCAGTGCCTCCGGCCGTGCGGGCAGTGGGGAGGATCCCGGCCCTGCGGGCGTGCTCAGCAGCCCCTGCACCTGCAGCAAGGCCTTGCGGGCCATGAATCGCTGGTGCTGTCGGCTCCTCGTCTTGTGCTTTCTCCGAAGCACATCCTTGGCATTCAGGCCAGCCAGGGAAGGGCACAGGCGCTGGGCAGACTCAGGGCCTTCCCGGGGTACCATCCCAATAAGCTCACCGCCGGGGTCCAGCGAGGCCCGGGAGGCAAGCGCTCTGCAGAAAGAACACAAGGGGCAGAGGGACTGGGTGAGAACTGTGCCCCTCTGCCGGGCTGCCCTACAGCCCTGTGCTGTCTCAGGCTCCCAGGCCGAGTCGAAGACCTTTACGAATAAGCAATGCACTCAGGTCAATCCCACATGCAAATCACGGTTCTGAGTACTTTACAGGGAATCACTAAATATTCCCAACCCGAACAAGTATTATTATCCTCGTAATCACAGGCAAGAGAACTGAAGCAGAGAGACTAAGTAACCTGCTCAATTAATAAGAGACAAGAACTGATATGGACCCAGAGTCCAAGGTCTCAACTTCCAAGCCATAGCTTACCTCCAGTAAGCATTGGCATCAAAAATTTGTAGAAAGCTAGGAGTGCCCTGGTGGCTCAGTTGGTTCAGCATCTGACTTCAGCTCAGGTCATGATCTCAAGGTTTGCGAGCCGAGCCCTGCATCGGGCTCTGCACCGACAGCTCAGAGCCTGGAGCCTGCCCCCGATTCTGTCTCTCCCTCTCTCTCTTTACCCCTCCTCCACCATTCATGTTCTGTCTTAAAAACAAACTTAAAATTTGTTAAGAAAGGTATACTTTTGAGAAAAATAACGGTTCCAAAAATAGTGTGTGTGTGTGTGTGTGTATGCGTGTGTGTGTATATATAATCCCAGTTGTTTGTTTTGTTTTTTTTTTACTGTTTATTTATTTATTTTGAGAGAAAGAGAGCATGAGCAGGAGAGGGACAGAGAGAAAGGGAGACAGATAATCCCAAGCAGGTTCTGTGCTGTCAGCACAAAGCCGTTCAACACAGGGCTCGAACCCACAAACTGTGAGATCATGACCTGAACCGAAATCAAAAGTTGGATGCTTAACCGACTGAGCCCCCCAAGTGCCCCCAAAATATGGTAATTTATTAAATGACTTTCTACTTCACAAATCACAAGAGCACGCACAAACATTTTTCAACAGCTGGGCACGTTGTGAGGTCACCATAGGCTGTGGGCAGCAGCGTGATGGTAAACCTGCTCAGCTTACAAAGGGGAAACGGAAAAGGCCCTGAGCAGCAGTGTCTGCAGGTCTCCGGGGCCCCAAGCTCTCCATCTCCGAACACCAGAAAGGCCTGCAGTTCACAGGGGGCTGCAAATCCCATGCAACAAGGCCAGCAGCCGCCCAAGAGCGGGGGACCTAAGGGGGACCTAGCTCGGAGAGCTTCACCTCACCCGCTAAGTCAGCTGGTACATTGTTAACAGACCAGAAAACCAGGACTTTCAAGCAGGCAGAGCAGGATTTAACTCAGCTCCAAATGGAGCTCTGCTGAGCTTCAGGCGGCTTGCATGCGCAATGGCCCTACCACCTTTCCTGTTGAAGGCATGACACACATGTGCTGTGATCTGCATACACCGTATACAGTAGGGGCTCAATAACTGCCTGCTTCCTTTCCCCCAGAGAGGTTTTTCTTGTACGCTTATTTATTTATTTATTTAGAGAGCGTGCGCGCACACGAGAGGGAGAGGGGCAGAGAGACAGGGAGAGGCCCCGCACTGTCAGCACAGAGCCCGACGCCTGAACTCAAGAAACGTGAGATCATGACCTGAGCCAAATCGAGCGTCAGATGCTTAACCAACTGAGCTACCCAGGTACCTCTCCCCCAGAGAGGTTAAGACTCTTCTCCTGGTTGGTAACGAACTCTTCCAAGGTCAAAGCTGCCTCAGCCTGGACTCACTGCCCGTCCCCAGCCACAGGCCTTCCTCTTGCCTCCCGTTCCCCTCACATACGTCCCCTGTCCTGTCTACATCTTTCAGGAAGTCCTGCTGGAGCAGCCCTTCATTCCACTGGGCTGCCTGAGGCTCCCTGGGGTCCCAACCGGGCTCCGAGAAGTTTCATCTCACTGCAGAGACAGGGACAAAGCACAGGGTGTGTGCAGGGCTGGGTCAGAAGTGCCAGGGAAGCAGAACACGCTGAGGATGATTCTGGAAGACTTGCCAGAAGAGATTAAATCTAAGTGAAGGAAAAACAGTAACCCTCGAGGTGACAGGGAGACAAATTAGTGGCCATGTTTGGTGCAAAGGCCTGAAAGGGAAGGAGCCCAGGGTTGGGGAAGGAAGAGGGGCCTGTGAGCAGACGATGCCGCTGGTGGGTAAATCACAGCTGGGGGAACTGTCCCTCCCCCCTTTCTACTACTCAACCTTCCGTCCCCACTCTGAGAAGGCTATCGTACACTTCGGTGGCCCTACCCTAAGCTGGTGTCCCCAGGCTGATCTCTGCTGATCGACTGAGGGAGTCCCAGAGCACCCAGCGAAGTCACTGAAATGCTGCACAGTAGCCCTAAGCCCAGACATTTATAGTCTAGCTGGGGAGCAAAGAAAGTCATCCCTCTACTCCTAACAGCACAACCAGAGAAGGGTCCGCTACACTTTCAGGCAGTAGTTACGTACGGTCCAGCTTAAAGTGCTTGCAAGGCAGGCACAGAGCCTTGTGTGTCTCCGCCCCTTCCCCATCAGCCAGCCCAGGCCCCAGCATGTAGCGGGTCCTCTTCAGAAGTGTGCGAAGGGAGCTGGAGCCGAGCCTGCTGTCTGCCAGACCGTGGGGATGCCGGAGCTGGAGGTGACTGGGAACTCAGGGAGCTCCCGGTGTGGCAAGGAGACAGGCAGCCAGACACCCACCAGGGTGGGCTCAGGGATGGGAGAGGTGAACTAAGGACAGGCTGGCCTGGCCACGGTGACTCACCGGGCCAAGTACTGGACAGACAGAAGCGCTGGGTTAGTGCAGCCTGGCAGTGGAAGCACATTTTGAAGAGTTTCAGGAAAGTCTGCCAGGAGTACAGAAAGGGGAGGGCATCCAGAGAAAATGCAGACACTAAGTCCAGGAGGCAGAGTACATCCACTGTGAGAGGGCAAGGAGGCGGTGCAGCAAGTGAAAAGGAGGTAGGGGGTGAGGAGACGGTGGAGGGCGAGAGAGAACTGTGTCTGGAAGGTGTTGAAAGCATGGGCTGCGTCCAGGGATTGACGAGGGAACAGGAGCACGACTGCCTTATAGGAGGAGCTCTGGAGAAGAGTCTGAACAGGAGCAGAGATTTAGATTTAAGAGGCGTGGGGAGGAGTGCTACTCCGCGACGCCGGGCCAGGGCGAGGCACGGTGCCCCATCCTGACTCATCATCCCTCTGGCTTGCTCATCTACTCCCCAAGAAGCCTTCTCCCTTTTAGACGTGCACTTAGCCATAATCTGCTTCTTCATCTCGACAAGTCACATAGGAGAGCCGACAAACACAGAACCTCAATTTGCCTCAGCCCGGCAATGGGGAGAACGGGACCTAGGAGGACAAACTCTGATGCTGCTAGAAACTGACCTCTGTCGGGGGGAGGAGGGCCCTTTCCCTTCTGAAAGGGCTCAGGGCCCTGCAGGTCAGGAGTGGCTTCCCTGACCCTTCTGGCAAGATGGTTTCAAAGAAACCAGAAATTTAAGTTGCCTGAGAAAAAGTGGCCTCGTGCTTCAAGAAGTGGAGGCAGCCCTCTTCCATATGCCGGGACCTTGCTGACCTGTCGGAGACAACGATTAATTATCTAGGACTTGCCTCCCCTATCCTGGGCCCCCGATGGGAGCTCAGCCAGGATGGAGACAAGTTTTGCTCAAATAACACAACTCTTTCAGTAAAGACAAGGTCCAATCCCCCTCCAGTCTGGAACCGGCTCTTCGGGGCTCGGCAGCCACAGGGCCTTCTTGTTGCAGGGGTTAGGGAGCCTTGTGGCCTAAGGGAAGGACCCCAGCACCCCAGCAGCAGAGGCCTTAGAGCCAAGGCCTCAAAGGAACCACGAAGTCCCAATCGCCGAGGGGGCTACCAACCTGCTGGCAGATCAGGAAGACAGGGCGGGTGCGGGCCCACTTAGAGCTCGGGCATTAAAAGCTAGACGACCTGGACCGAGTCACCATCCCCTCGCCACAAAAGGAGAGTTTATTAAAACCGAGGGTTGAACTAGGCTTGGGGCTTCCCCAAAAGCAGGTAGAACGTCTGTTTAAAACGCCTATTCCCAGGCCTACCTGCCCACCCCCCCCCCACCATTCTAACTGCCATTTTGGGGAAGGGCGCCTGAGAATCTGTATTTCACCGAGCGCGCGACCCCACCCCCAAGCCCTGCTACGAATAATCGCCCGAATTTGAGCAAGTGTGGCTCGCTGAGACCCCCGTGGACTCCCAAGTTCTCTGCAGGGAAACGAGAGCCCGAGGGCCCCGTACGGTCGGCCCCGGCCGCCCGCGATCCCTGAGGATTCCCCCCCGCGGGGGAGGCCCGACTTCTGCCAGGGAAGGATTCGGAAGGCGGTCACTCGCTGGCCGCGGCGGCCGGGCCGAGCCTGCCAGGCCGAGTCCCAGCGCCCAGCGCCGCCCCCCACAGGCCCCGGACCCCCGAGCAGGGCGGGGACCGGGCACAGGCTGCGCCCGGGGCCAGGCCTCCACGCCCGCCGGGCCGCGAGAGCCGGTCGGCCGGGCGCCCCTTGCCGCAGGCCGGGGGCGAACACAGCGCGCGGGGCCCTGCGGTCGGGAACACGCCGCACCAGCCCGCCCCAGCCCGCCGTCCCCAACAGGGTCCCGAGATCACCTGAAGTACAGCGTCTGTCCTCCCGCCCGCACGTGGTGCTCAGACAGCCTGCAGCTCCCACATGCCCGGGCAAGCCCCGCTCCGGCTCCCCACCCATTGGCTCGCCGAACGGCCGCGCCCGCCTAACCCTTCTTCTGATTGGCCGGAATCCTGGCTCGCGGCGGATAGGCGCAGAGCGGCAGAGGGGGCGGGGATTCCTAAAGGGGTGTGGTTTGGGTCCGCAGCCGGCCAGACGGGCGACAAATTTTAAACGAACCGGAGGAGACCGTGACCTCTTCTTTCCGGGGTCGCATTCCTCGGATCTGTGTCCCCCCAGCCCCGATCCACCCCGCTCCCTGGGTCGGGATGTGGCCTCCTACGAGCTCTGTACCCCCGAAGGCCGAATGACTTACAGAAGACACACCCACATTTGCAGAATGGGAATAATAGCCCCTACCCCTTGGGGGTCGTAGGGATTCAGTGAAATAATATACGTGAGGGGTACTAAAGAGAGATTTTTAAAGTCAGGTTTGCTCCTTCGGGGCGCTAGTCTTTCATTTATCTCTTCGCAATACTTTATTCATAAGTACGAAGTTCCTGCTATGGCCTCAGCAATGGGATACACAGAATAAGCACAATCCCTAAAACTCCAGTTGCTCGAGGTCTGGCTGGAAAACAGAACGGTGAACAGAGAATTCAGTGCGACCAGAATAATAGCAAGAACAATAACCCTACGACCCAGCAATTGCACTACTTGGCATTTATCCAAGGGATACAGGTGTGCTGTTTCGAAGGGACACATTCACCCCCTTGTTTATAGGAGCATTATCAACAATAGCCAAAGTATGGAAAGAGCCCAAATGTCCATCGATGGACGAATGGATAAAGAAGATGTGGTATATATATACAATGCAGTATTACTCGGCAATCAAAAAGAATGAAATCTTGCCATTTGCAACCATGTGGATGGAACTGGAGGGTATTATGCTAAGTGCAATTAGTCAGTCAGAGGAAGGCAAAAATCATATGACTTCACTCATATGAGGACTTGAAGAGACAAAACAGATGAACATAAGGGAAGGGAAACAAAAATAATATAAAAACAGGGAGGGGAACAAAACAGAAGAGACTCATAAATATGGAGAACAAACTGAGGGTTCCTGGAGGGGTTGTGGGAGGGGGGATGGGCTAAATGGGTAAGGGGCACTAAGGAATCTACTCCTGGAATCATTGTTGCACTATATGCTAACTAATTTGGACGTAAATTTAAAAAAATAAAAAGTAAAACAAGCTAAAAAAAGGTGATGGGGATTAAGGAGGGCACTTGTGTTGAGCAGTGGATATTGTTTGTAAGTGCTGAATCACTCAGTTGCACACCTGAAACTAATATTATGCTGTATATTAACTAACTGGAATTTAAATAAAAGGTTAAAAAAATAAAAAGATATATACAAAAAATAGCAAGAATAATAAACAGTTCACATTTATTATGCAAGCACTACTGTATGCCAGGCAATACATATATAATATGTAGAAGAATCCCATGAAATATGTGCTATTATTATTTCTGTTTTACAGTTAAGGAAAGGGACACTTAAATTATTTTAATGGTTATTTATTTTTGAGAGAGACAGAGTGCGAGCGGGGGAGGGGCAGAGAGTGAGGGAGACACAGAATCTAACGCAGGCTCCAGGCTTTGATCTGTCAGCACAGAGCCCAATGCAGGGGCTCAAACCCACCTACTGTGAGATCATGACCTGAGTCATGAGATCATGACCTGAGTCGATGTCAGAGGCTTAACCGACTGAGTCACCCTGGCGCCCCAAGGAAATGGACACTTTAAAGAAATTAAGAGGAAACAGCTAGGGTCCAAACAAAGACCCTTACCAAAACAGTCCTGACTCCGCCTAGCTCCGTCTTGTAAGCAGAAGTGACGTTGCAAAATACCCAGAAGGCCAGGGGTACATGTGCTCAGGAATCTGCTACTTCTGACCAGAGTAGATTTGAGGGAAGCAGGACAAAAGACGAGACCACTAGAGAGGTAAGTCCTTCTACTCAGTCTCCTGAGGGCTTCGGGGAGCCGGGAGTTTAATCCAGAGCTGGTTCATTTGCATTTGGGGAAGCTCTCTCTCTGGCTGCAGTGTGGAGAGGAATGGATTAGGTCTGGAGAAAGAGGAGTTGGGGGTGATTGTGGACATTCAGGTAAGATAAGATCCTGGGGGCCAGAGTGGGAGAGAGGATAAAGAGCTTGGGACAGATTCCAGAGCTTCTTAGGCAAAAGTGATAGGACAGAGAGTGGAAGGGAAGGGGGTGGAGAGGGGATGTAAGGTCTCCAGACAAGGAGACTTTGTGAGAGCTAACTCTGGAGGCAAGGAGGGTTTTCAGGGACTCAGTATCAGGATATTCAACTCCCATGGGGCTGGACCTGAGCACATGCCTACAGTCCTTGTGGTTCAGCCTTGTGGTTCTCCCCTTGTGTAACCAGCTGTCTCCAGCTTTACGAAGGAAAGTTTCCCCGCACACACTCATTCTGAATCTTGCTCTGTTGCATTACCCTGGGAAATAAAAGTAGCCTCCAGGAGGAATAAACAGTAAGTCAGTTCTACCACAGATGGGTTATTACCGAGGAAGGGGCAAGAAACCCTTCTACAAGTCAGGTGGTTTCTGATTTGCTTCCACTGTGATCTAAGGAAAATTTAATTAATTATGTTGTCAGATAATAGGTCATTTAAAATATTTTGTTTTGCTAGATAATTATCAGGAATTAAAAGAACCGAGAGACACTGACAGAACAAACCTCCTTGTACTTCTCTCTACCTCTTATGTGAACAGTGTTCATCAGTGCTTACAAAAGGTCCAAACTCTGTCTCGTTCTTGGAAAAATTAATATTCATCCCTGGACCTATAAACTTACTGGAAAAGTAACTGGCTCAATCTACCTCCTTAAGAGACAGATTTTCAACAGCACTTCTAATAAAAATGTACTTTTTTATGTGTAAAGAGGATCTCTCTGGGACGCCTGGGTGGCTCAGTTGGTTGAGTGTCCAACTCCTGACTTCAGCTCAGGTCATGATCCCAGGGTCAGAGGATCAAGCCGCGTGTCTGGCTCTGTGTTGAGCATGCAGCCTGCTTAAGATTCTCTCTCCCTTTGCCCCTCTCCCTCGCTTGCTCTCTCTCTCTCTCTCTCTCTCAAAAAAAGATGCTCTCTCACGTATAATGGGATGCTATATATTTGTTATTTGATCACATATACTGCAAACCCTTGCAACAATACCTCAATTTAGAAGGAAAAAAATAACACCCAGAACTTTATGGGTCACAGAACACTTTTTTAGAGTGAACAAGATCAAATTTATATACATAATTTTTTGAAAAATGTATGATTGGCTGATCCAGAAAATATTGCCACGCCTGAAAATATGCTGCGATTAACTCTGTACCAGCTGCATGGAAATAGAAGCTCAAGAAGGAAAAAGAATGTTGCACATAATGTGCAATTTATTAAGGAGAGACATTATTTGGAAGGATTATTGGGGGCAGGGAGAGGTGCGCAGAGAGCTATTGCCATAGGGGAGTGCTCTGACCGCAAGATCCGCTAGGTTGGGCAAAAAAAAAGGTTTTCTTTTATAGGGAAGAATAAACAAGGCTAGAGAGAATGGGGATGGGGAGGAGGACTGAACAGTATGGGCTGACACCCAAATGGTAGGTGGGGTAGTAAACTGGCTCTGGCTGGCCGTGGGCCATGGTTGAGGGACCTAGAGGAAGAAGAGAAGCTTAGCCAATGTTCAGTTAATAAGCATTTTGTTGCAGTTGGTCAGTGCCCCGCAGTGCAGCTAACCGCTGATGAGTCCGCGAATGGGAATTTGGAATGTCTGTCACCTCATCACAGGTGAACAAAGGGGGAATCCATGAGTCTTTTTTTTTTTTTTTTTTTTTTGAGAAGACATAGAAAGTAGAGCAGAAGAGGGGCAGAGAAAGAGGGACAATCTCAAGCAGCCCCATGCAAGGCTCGAACTCACAAAACTGAAACCGTGAGATCATGACCTGAGCCAAAATCAATAGTCTGACGCTTAACCGATTAAGCCACCCAGTGCCCCTTCATTTCCTTTTAAAATTGATGATGGTGGAATCAGAGTGCAATGATATTTAGACTTCACTGCATTCATGTAAGGACACATTTTTTTTTAATGTTTATTTATTTCTGAGACAGAGAGAGACAGAGCATGAGTGGGGAAGGGGCAGAGAGAGAGGGAGACACAGAATCTGAAGCAGGCTCCAGGCTCTGAGCCATCAGCACAGAGCCGGACGCGGGGCTTGAACCCACAAACCGCGAGATCGTGACCTGAGCCGAAGCTGGACGCTCAACCGACTGAGCCACCCAGGCGCCCCCACATTTTTTTTTTTAAGATGTCAATATTTACGACACATCCTTTATAACTACTTACGCTTATGATTAAAAATATTATCAAACAGGGGGCGCCTGACTGGCTCGGTCATTAGAGCATGTGACTCTTGTTGATCTCAGCGTGGTGAGTTCAAGCCAAAAACAAACAAAGCAAAACAACAACAAAAAATAATATCAAGCAAAAAAGTTGAAGGTCCCCAGGTATATAATACAGATGGGCCAATACTGGCTTCTTGACTGGGATGGCAGTATCCACAACCCCACCTTTAGGGACCTTGCCCTCTCAATCCTGGAGTGAAAATATCTCCTCCTTCCATGGAGACTGGGGCTTCTATATAGCAGCACCCCTCTGAGCTGGGCTTGGTAGGAAAAAGCCCATAACCCACGCCCTGTCACTATGGACCCCACCCTTTCCTCTTCCTTCCACCTTATGAATCCTGTAGCATTTGAGACATAGGACTTGATCCGCGTTGCACTGACAAATCATTGCCACAGTCAAAGCACTGTTCTGCCTGCTTCGTGTACCTGTTCTGAGGACTATGTGGGATGCTATGAGATTCTCATGCTGCTGGACCAGGTGCAGACTTGAAAGGGGGTACCAATCTGGTCATTTTTTAGAGCAGTGGTTGTCTAAGTGTGGTCCTAGACCAGCAGCCCAGGCATCACCTGGAAATTGGTTGGACCTACTGAGGCAGAATTCCATAGAATTGGAGCCCAGAAATCTGCTTTAATGAGCTGATTAACAGCTTTTGGGTTCATGTTCAAGTTTAAGAGTCCTTATTTGGAGGGTATGAAGCTGAAAAAACCCTGGGAACCAGATGCAAATAATGTACTCATTTTGTTCAAGCAGATTCCCTCTGTATAGCACTCTTGATCCAATAGTGACTTTGGACCTACCTGGACAAAGCCTGTCACCATGACACTTAGCATACCCTTATACCTTCCCTCACCTTCTGAGAACTTCCAGGATTCTTTTTTAAAAGTTTTTTTTTTTAATGTTTATTTATGTTTGACAGAGAGAGAGAGAGAGAGAGAGAGAGAGAGAGAGACAGAGCATGAGCATGAGCAGGGGAGGGGCAGAGAGAGAGGGAGACACAGAATCCCAAGCAGGCCCCAAGCTCTGAGCTGTCAGCACAGAGCCCGACACGGGGCTGGAACTCACAGACCGTGAGATCATGACCTGAGCTGAAGAGACGCTCAACTGACTGAGCCACCCAGGTGCCCCCAAGAACTTCCAGGATTCTTAAACGCAGGTCAAGTCTCCCATGACTGATTTTTTTTTTTTTTTTTTTTGTATAGAAAATGGAGGGGGATATGGTCCAGGGGAATTGTATTCTCCACCATTATTGTTTCTAGTCTAGACTAGTAATTTCCTTCACATGTGAAATTAAAACCCTTACATCTGTGGCCCTCAGTCTCAGCTAAATATAGGAATCACCTGCAGAGCTTTAAGAACTACTGATGCTTGGTCACACTGCAAGATGCTGATTTAAAGTAGTCCAGAGAGAGGCCTGAACATGCAGATATTTTTTAATGTTCATTTCCTTATTTTGAGAGAGAGCGCGCGGACACGAGCCGGGGTGTTTGGGCAGAGAGAGAGGAGAGAGAAGCCAAAGCAGGCTCCCGCGACGGGGGACCCCGATGCAGGGCCTGACCCCAGGACCGCGAGATCATGACCTGAGCCAAAATCAAGAGTCGGTCCCCAAATGGCTGAGCCACCCAGACGCCCCTGAACACGCAGATTTTTAAAGCTCCTCAGGGGATTCCAGAGAATCACCGCTAAAGCGCAGCTACCTAGAGACCCCAGCAGAGGGCGCTGTGTCCCTGCTCATCCAGGGAACCTGATGTGCGTGCTGGAAAGCTGGCTGCTGGTTGCACAAACAGGGTACATGCGGTTAAGGAGAAGGGACCAGACACCCTGACCCTTGGATCACCAACCCTTTTGTGTTCTGAAATACCTATAAAGCTACATTAAGAAGTAGTAAGCTATCTGTTTTTCTGAATGACCAGGAGATAAGTCACACACCCTCTCTAAGCCTTGGTTTTTACATTTTCATTTTTTTTTTAATTTTTTAACGTTTATTTATTTTTGAGAGCGACAGAGACAGAGCATGAACAGGGGAGGGTCAGAGAGAGAGGGAGACACAGAATCTGAAACAGGCTCCAGGCTCTGAGCTGTCAGCACAGAGTCCGACGCGGGGCTCGAACCCACGGACAGTGAGATCGTGACCTGAGCCGAAGTCGGCCGCTTAACCGACTGAGCCACCCAGGTGCCCCGGTTTCTACATTTTTAAAACAGGGTGGTGGCAGGGAGGAAGGGGGGATCTATGGCTTATATTCATTCTTTCATTATATATTGAGCCTCCTCAAATGGACAAGGTAGTGATCTGGGGAGGGAAGAGATAAACATCCGAATGGGATAAAACTTCTACCTGATGGGGGCGGCTGTATTCCAGAGATGGCTGTTCTCATTTGTTCCTACTTCGGGGAAGGGGGACTGTCGGTCGGTCCGGTAGGTACCCCAGGTCAGGGAAGAGGCAAACCATGAAAGAGGAGGCAAAGAGACTACTGCTGAGTATTTACATATGCCATTATGTACTATGACACTTCTCTCACTTAATTTAAATAAACAACCTGGCATGGTAGCTGTGATAAGTTCCATTTTACAAGTGAGGAAGCTGAGGCTCAGAGATGTTAAGTGACTGGATCAAAGTCACACAGCCAGTAAGTGGCAGAGCCAGGATTAGAACAGGGTGCCACACGTCAAAGCCCCAATTCCCTTCCCGCCCCCACGTCTTCGGAGTGAATGCCTAGTTGCCTCTGTTTTTCATTCTGGGCTCTCCCATCCATCTCTCACCTCCGGAGTGCGCCCCACTTCCCTCCCGCCCCCCCCCCCATGTTTTGTTTCACTGACGCAGGATCCCTCCCCCTCCCGTGTCTACTCCAGGCCTGGAGGCTGAGGACTGTCAGGGAGAGATGTGACTTCCTTCCTCTCTAGTTCCCCGGCTCAGCCCCCAACGAAGGGCAGACACCTGCTGAGTGACACCAATTTGCAGCCCTTCTCAAGTGTGAATGAGATTTCTAATAGGGTCGGTGGCCCACTGGCTTCAGGCTGGGTTAGGAATTAGAGAGAAATTTAAGAGGCAGGAAATGGGGGAGAAGTGAGCTGGTTTGGAGGGGCTGAAGGAGCAGCTGAAGCAGTGACGGCAGCAGCCTCTGCTGAGAGTGAAACACTGATTTCTTCTGAGAGGTTAAGTTCTTTGCCAGAGGTCACACAGGTGGCAGAAGCAGGGCGAGCTCCACGAAGGGCTGCCTTTTTAGCGTTTCCTAAAGGACGACAGCTTAAGTGGGTAAGGTGCTCTCCTTCGTGTTAAGATTTTTCCAGCCTTTTCTGCCTCCCCGAGCTGCTGGGGAGCTAATCCTTCCCTTCTTCGGCAGGAGGACCCCAGGGTGCCTCGTGCCTGCTGTGTGGGTGAAGAAGAAGGGTGGGACTACGCCTGGAAAGGACCAGAGAAGGCATTTCGGATTGTCGCTTGAAAACTGTGTCTCCCCTGAGGGTCTCATCACAGGGATTTGACAACCACCTTGGAGGAGGTTGCCCCATACGCAGAGGCATGAAGAGGGGCTGGGAAATGTTTTGCTGCTCCCCAAGCACAGCTACCTGCCCCCCCCCCCCAAGTTTTGCCCTGGTGACGCCTCTGGACCCAGCAACACCCAGGCAGATTCTGGGGGCCAATAGTTGCAAACACAGGAGTCCATTCTTTCAGGCCTGGGGGAGGCAGCAGACAAGCTCGAGATGAGCCAGGGGGCGGCGTGTTCTCCGTATTGCTAAGCCAGCGCACTCAGCGTGGTAGGTGCCTCCGTCCTGGGCACCTGCCCCTCTGTGCCCGCGCACATGGCGGCCCTCTCCCGACAAACACGACCCGGCCGTGGGTGCCCAGCGATAAACGGTCGTGGGGTGAACCCGTGATAACAGAGGGGGATGCTCTCTCCTTGCCCTTTAGGGGTGCGGAAACAGCCCAGCGCTCCCGAGGACAGACACCCCCATCCCCGCACCCCACCCCATGCTTCTCAGCTCACACTAACATCTGTCCTTGTTTCTGGAAGAGTCGGCCTGAGGGTGTGCTGCCCTGGGAGTGCTCGGGGCGGTTCCCGAAGGTGTTTTCCAGGACATAGAGAAAGCACAAAAAGAACATTGGAAGGAGAGCCAGAAATGGGGGCGCGGCCCTGCCCACCCCCCCGCTGCGGTGGCCAGCACCATGAGGCAGACTGGGACTTGTTGTTGGGTGCAGCGAAACAACAACAAAATCACTAGTCTTCCAGATGGGGCGAGCCGCTCCAAGCCCTCACCCAGGCCTGTTCCTCAGGTGACTTCCGGCGCTCCTGCAGGGGGGTGGGGGGACCGCTCTCCGCCAGGCTCCCACCGCCAAGCGCGCCCCCTCCCACCACCCCTCCCCCACCTCCGAAGTCTCCGGAGCCTCTGCTCAGAGTGAGGAGGGACGGGAACGTCCTGTATTCTCTTTCTTGCCTCCAGAGTGTTTTATTTTCTAGAATGAACTGAAATCCCTGCTTTAATAATAAAGAGATCTTATTTAGTAAAGGGAGGCAGGCGGGCAGCTCATTTCTCTACCTTTCTTCGTCAATCACAAAGCGTTGTGTTATCATGGTGATTGGAGATGAGGAAAAAGGAAGGACTCCAGGTAATGGTGACCCCTCTCTATCAGGTTCCCCCCCTCCCCAAGCCCTGCAGGTCTACAGTCAAGGCCCATGGTGAAAACCCTCCCAGGGCTTGCTGAGCCACAGCTCAGAATGAAGTGGGGCTAAGGCTTTGGGCAAGCAGTATAGACAAGAGAGGAAAAGGGGAACCGGTTGTGGGCAGGGGGGGAGGATGGCTTCTCAGCCCAGGGTCCCCTTCCTCCTAGGTCCAGTGCTGGGCTCCCCAGAGAATTGCCCCAGCCCACCTCGGGGCACTGATGGAGGGAAGGCTAGCCACCCCCCCCCCCCATGCCTAGCCCAGCACACTCCCCCCCCCCCCCCCCTTCCTAGCCCAGACTCTAATTGCACTGGCAGGGCGTATCTGCTTTTTAATTGGCAAAAGCCACAATATCCTGGTGGCTCAGAGAGCACCGCCCTGATTTTATTTCTGCAGCAGCTGGGGGATAATTACCCTTCCCTATCGGTGCTGCTTTCAATTCTTTCTCTTTCTAATTGAGACGTCTTCCTCTGTAGCCCAGCTCTCCAACCTTCAGTTTGTTCTCTCCAGTCTCTCCATCCGGAACGGGGCAGGACCTGCTTGGAGACACAGAGGGGGGACATGGAGAAGACTGGCAGTGCCCAGCTCCGAGGCCCAAGGCCTTCCAACTGTTAGCCCTAGACAGGTGAGCCTGAGAAAACCCCAAGCTCTTCTGTGGAGGGTACAGGGGAGAGATAGCCCTCCTCAGGAGGCTGTTGAGACCCCCTTTTCTCCACTCCCCAGTGGGGTGCTTGCTCTGGGACTCTAAGCTACAAGGGGCTGAGGAACCCCACCCCCAGCATCTAACCCATCAAGGAAGAGAAAGGGATTTGTTGTCATTAATCTCTTAATAATGGCCTCATGTCTCTTTGGCACTGTTGAAAGAGGTTTGGTACATCATCCTTAGCATAGTTTCAGAGACAAAGATCTGAGTGCTAATATTAGAGAACAAGGCTGAGTAACATACAAGATGTTAACTGAAGGGGTACTCCTAGGAAAAACAGGCCTTTCTCAGGGAGTTCCCAGGTAAACTTCTGGTGGTAATAGATAAAGCTAAAAAATGTTACAGAGAGAGCTTGGAGAGAATCCTAGCAGATCCCTGGACATTGACATTCAGGAGTGTCCAGTCTAGCCCTGTGAGCAACCCTGACCTAAAGCCACCAAGTGGCTGTCCTGTGATCAGCTCAACATGAGAACAGGGGCTTTTGCTCATTATTATATTCCAGTGCCTACCACACAGTCTGGCTCATGCAACTGGTTAGCAAAGAGGCAAAATTCAGAGACAGTTGATCATGAGTGTGAATAGACTCATTTTCATTGGCCTTTTCCTTGCAGAACCAATGAAAATGGACTTGAAGCCCTGTTTTCCTAAATTCTTTAACTCTGGGCTCTTTCTGGATTGGGTGAAGATGTAAATAGAGGGGTGGCTGGCTGGCTCAATCGTGGAGCATGCAACTCTTGATCTCGGGGTCACGAGTTCAGGCCCCACACTGGGCATAGAGATTACTTTAAAAAAATAAAATGAAAAATACTTTATTTAAAAAAAGATGCAAATAGCAAAGGAGGCCGTTACAGTCTAAGAGAAATGTACCTTGAAACCATGACCTGCCCTTGAGCCCCCCATCTCCCTCTCCCCACTTCTAGTTTCTTTCCTCTGAATTTAGAGTCATTGCCTTGGCAACGCTTGTTTCCATGGTTTCCTCTGTGACAATGATCCCCAAACCCCTCCTCTCTCTTTCCTCCTGACAGCAATGGGTGATAGGGATCCTCCGTGTGGCCACTCCATGTAACCATGGTAACGATGAGCTGAGCCTTCGTGTATCTTTTGTGAAGAGAGCTAGGGAATAGAAGCTTTTGGAAAGGACAGTTGGGGGAGGGTCCAGGGCTAGAACTGCCCTTGTCATAAAGAGGAAGTTAAGGGACTTGTCTTGATACTAGCCTGTAGGATTCAGTTCAAACATTGTTGAGACTCTATTTTAAGCATGACAAAGTTCCAGGGAAACAAAGGTATACAAAACATAGCCCCTAATATTGAAGGGCTTATAGTCTAGTGCTGGGGCTCATGATGCTACTGAAACTCTGGCACTAGTGGCCCACAGATGGGGCCACTAAAGGAGGTGGCCCTTGAGAGCACTATCACGGTCAAGCATTTGTCCATTCCAAACATTCCCTCCAGCCAAGAACCAAGAAAAGACTGGCCAGGGGGATCAGTACTCACATTAAACCTTCTTCCAAACTGCCATCAGAGTTTCTGTCTTGGAAAGGGTGGAATTTTAATGCCCCTTTCTTTTGCAGAAGTGTAGGCTAATGGCAGAATCCTTAAATAGGACTATTTGGTGCAGGGAGAAAGAAAAACACAGACCTGCCCAACTCCAGTGCCACAAGGGGCTGGAATGATCTCCATTTCCAGGGATCACCATCACCTACCTGCCACAGGCCTTCCTGGGAAGTGATGTGTCTGCTCTTACACTGAATTGGAGGGTCATCATCTCCATCCATCCAGATTTTTTACTTGTCACTGAAAATGCAAGACAAAGGACCAGCTCTGAAAAATTAAAGTAGAAAATCAAACAAAACTACCAGGGGCACCAAAGTTGGACAGAATGAATCCAAAAGCTATGATGTATGTTGATCATGTAGGTAACAGCTCTTCCCTCCTCTAGCTTCCCATCCTCGCCCCTGACAGTTTCCCTAAATCCCTAAAGGTGGGAACCAATTCTGAACTTCTAGGAGAAATCACAAAAATTCCCTGGACCCTTGGTATGCTGATACCAGTCACATGCACTGATGTGGAAAGATGATCAAGGTACATTTTTAAATAAAAAGAAAAGTGCATAGAACAACGTACTTTGTGTTCAAGTAAGCTACAAATAACTAGGTAGCAAAATTTGCTCTTGCAAGTGAAATGCATTCTGGATTAGCCAAAGTTCTTGGGTCCTAGAACTCTGAATTCCATCCTTTGCTACTGGAAGAAACTAAGGCAGATTCAAATATTCTAGGTACCCTGTTCACTCAGCTAGTCAGAAAAGGATAAATGGCATCCTCTGATTGGTTGACAAAGCAATGCAAACTAACCAATGAAATAATGCTTCTCCTTTCCTGGCCAATAAGATCTCAGTTCTCTTCTTGAAAGGAAAGCAGACCCTTTGTCCATAAAGAAAATGAGCAGAAAAGGAATAATAATTAAAAAACAAAACAAAACAAAACAAAACACTGTTGCCATGGGGCTATGGGACATTATTGATGTGATCAATGATAGCTGCCCCAGAGAATTCACAAAGGAGGTACTTCTTTGGGAAGAAAAGTACAAAAAGCAGACCAGCTGTCTGGTCTGTATTAAAAAGAAGTTTCTATAGTAACATGTGAGGGGAAAGAATTTTAATGTAAATCTTCTCCAAACTAGCCAGTCAACGGAGAGTAATTTTGACCTTCAATTTAGATTGAAGTTATAATGACTGATTTTTTTTTTTATATTAGCAATGCATGAAGGAAAAGGCAAGGAAGAGAAAATGAAGTGTGTGTTTACTGATGCAGGGCATCACAGATATTGATAGGATAGTTCCTGTCTGAAACAGAGATCTCCCTGTTGTCAAATCATAGCTCAGTTTAAAACCAGGTTTTATTTTGGAAAGGGAAAGTTCAAGGTTCTGAAGGGAAAGTATTCTAGGTGAAATAGTCCACAGAACACAAGTTGTCCTATTAACTTACTAGTGATGTCCCTTTAAATCATTCTGAGACTGTTACAACTGCCTTTGGGAAAGGATGGGTAAAATGATTTCCCACAGATATTGCAAATGAACACAGGTGGGCAAAGCCGACAGATGAAACACGGAATCAGTGTTTGTCAATCAAGGGAAGGGAAAAAAGATCAGAGGATTGGAAATATTAAGTGCTGATTTGCTCACTATGAAGGCAGGCTGGAGAGGGAATAAAGGGAAGAGAATCTTGAAGAATCAAATGCAGGTGGAACACTAGTGGAAATTTGCTAAGAGGGCTGCCTTTCTACCAACCTGTGCTGTGTGGTCTGTGGGGAGAAGTGAGAAGACAGGGTGATCTAGAATTCAGTTTCCCTCTCATGGAGGAGTTGTCTAGGGAGGAAGGAACCACTGCCAAGCCAAGGAGAAACCCTCTCTTTGTACCGGAAACACCTTTGGATAATTTCTCTGAGTTCCTTGAATTCATCCATGAAGAACAAATATGTTTCACTCATTTAAAGGGAAAAAAAGAGGGGGGAGGAAGATTGGCCCCTCCGTCTAAGGGACTAAATGAAAGAGAGAGAGAGAGAAAGAAATCCCTAATTGCAAATCCCAGAGAAATGGCAGGGTAGGATATGATTACCTCAGTGAAGGGGGTGGGGGAGAGAGTGGAAAGTGTTGCCTTGGAGAAAGGTAGCTGCTTCACTGTGAACCTTGACTTAAAAAGAAAAATTCACCTTCCAGGATTTCCTCTTAAACCCCTGAGATCTTACAGGACCGGTTGTGTCTCCCATCCAGCACGGGGAAGGCAGGGGCTCTCCAGCAGATAATTTAAAGAATCCAGGTGCTCAAGGATAATCAGTGACCCAAACCCCTCCACTCACTGTAACCAAGGCAACAGGAGGCTGGGGCTGGTTGCCTGGCAACTACACTAGGGCCTCGGTCCTGTCCCCTCCTCCCCCATCTCCGTTAGCCCTTTTGTGATAGTGTCTTCCCCTCCGTGGCTTTTTTCCTCCTTGGCAAAAGAGTCATCCTGCTCCTCGTGCAAAGGGCACTCTGGGCTCCTTTGGTTAAAATTGAGGACCTTGATGTTCATTTTGCACAGGTTTCACCTACCCAGATATTCAGATTCAGATTAAATAGGCTTTCTTACCTCGGCCTCAATATCTCAAATCTCCCCCCACCGCATCCCTTCATTCACCCGTGTTAGGGCATTCGGAGATTGTGGAGTGAGAGAGAAGGAAGAAGTGGGGGTGGGCGGGGGCGAGAGAGAGAGAAGACGGCTTGGATGTAGCGATATGTCACAACACAACTGTGCCGGGGGTTCCAGGTAGATCGACTTTCTAGCTTGCCCCTGAACTCACCATTTCCAGGCGCGCCTCTTTTCGCTTAGGCACCCTCCCGGCAACTTTGCACCAAGTTGTATTCCAACTGCTCTTCGCGAAGGGGGGATAGAATGACCTCCCAGAATCTGACACCTAACCTCCTGGAGAAATGGGAAAGGTGATTCCCCCCCACCTCTCGGCGAACCCTGCCTCATCTCCTGGCCTCCACCGTGTGGGGTCTGAGGAATTTAGCTCAAGCTGAGTCGGGCTGGGAAGCCGAGTGGCGCGCGGGAACCCACTCCAGGGGCTCTCCGGCCCGGGCGCTGTCCAGCCGCTGGTGCTGAAGCTGGAGGCTCGGATGCACCGTTCAGGGGCTCTGGAGACCCTCCAGCTGCCGGATTCTGACCCCTGAGGCCGGAACCCGAAGGGTAGACACCCTTTGCGGGGGGGGGGGAAAGGCGAGACTAGGACGTGTCTGCAACAGAAATGCTTTTTCGGCAGACCGGGCTGCCTCTGAGGCGGAATCCCCTGCGCCTCTCCCTTCCCTTCCCCGAATTAGTGTAATTCGCCGCAATCGCGGCGTGTAGAAAGAGCCCCTTGCCCTGGGGTAATTATCCAGTGGCCTCCCGGCAATCCCCACGTTTTCCCCTTGGGCACTGGGTTGCCTGAGCGTCGGCAGGCAGAATCCCGGGACTCCTGGCGCTCAGATCTGGTGGCGGGCAAGGCTGCGAAGGGAAGTCTGGAACACCGAACCCCGCCGCTTTTCTGCATGTAACAGGTCTGCTGCACCTGCACTCTGAAGGGCGATCAGAGTCGAGACCGGGTCACTGTAGGGTGGGCTTGGGGAGACCGGCTTCGGAGAGAGCGCACTCCCAAGGCTGATGCTGCCCTTCGCCGAGCGGACGCCTGACTCAGCCTGACAAGCCAACGTCGCCGTCGCCGGGCTGGTGGGTGCGAGAACGAAACGCCCCCGCAACTCTAGGGGCCGCAGCACTCCGCAGGAGCGCTCAGCTGCCGGGGTGCGGAGCCGCCTCCACCTTCCCAGGCGCCCTGGCCGCGTTCCTGCCTCCTGCTGAATTTGTCAGCAAGCACGGCACCTGTGGCAGATGCTGAGCCCACCGGCCCCCCTCCTCCGGCCCTAGGAAGCAGCCCCGGGCTCAGCCTCGCGCATCTCACCTCCGGTCGGGGGCTCCTCCAGTCCCGAGTCCTGGCCCTGAGGGGGAGGATTGGACCGCGGACACTGATCGGGGTTTTTACCTGACTTGGGTCGCCACCGCCAGGAAGGAAGACAGAGTGCGCTCCACTTCTTTCTCGAAGAAAGCCCCCTCCCCACCCCGCCTTCGGCTCGTCGCTTCTTCCCCAAGAACTGCGGAGCAGGGTCGGGCTGGGTGGGGGGAGGTTGGGGTTTGAGGAAGGTATTTTGTGAAGCACCCCTACTTGCCTCTCTCGGACAATCTGTTCTGTCCCAAGCGGTGGTCGCGCCGCCAGGCCGGGAGGCAGGTCAGCAGTCGCTCCAGGTGCTCTGGGTGCAGACACAGTCGCCAGGGCTGCGGGGGCCAGGGGAGAACAGCTGCTTTAAAGCCGAGACCAACCCACAGGTGGCCTGTCAGGGCCACGGACGTCCATGACGTCATCCAGAGGACGAGTGGAGAAGGGAAGTTGGTGGTGCTGGGGGTGGTCACCGCGCTTCACATCAAAAGTCCCCTGTGGCCATGGCAACAGCTCGCGGAGGCCCGAGCACCGGCAGCCCGCCCGCCCCCTTTTCTGTCTCTTGCCTCGCTGTTGGGCTCCGGAATCCCGGGATCCCGCGCTCCGCTGCGGTAGAAAGTTGGGGGGGGGCGGTGTCCGGCTTTAGTGCAGAAGCCAACCTTTCCCGCCCCGGACGAGGCCCTAGAGCTAGTCCCGGGTCCAGCTCTCTGTCCTCACCCCTGTTCCACGGTCCTGGCTGATGAGCAGGTGAGCAGAGGGGCCGCCTGGCTTCAGGGAGACTCCCAGAGGGAGATCACGCAGAAACTTTCATTTCCACAGGGACATTCCGCATCCGTCCCCTTCCCTCCCACTGCCCCACCTTGGCAGGTCGACCCCCGGCCACCTGACCACAGACAGATTGTCCTTCCTGAATTCAAGAATGTGATCGCTCACCCTTGTCACCCACTCTTTCACCGACACTCGTGCCTGAGTGAGCACACCCAGGGAGCGCCCACACAGATCCACCTGCCCGCATCCTCATCGGTGCACGGATAAACCAAGGCTCCATTGCTGCAGAGAGCAGCCGAACGGATGAGAAAGTAGCAAATCCACCACGGAGCCAGCGTGCATCTAGGGTTTCATGCTTGTGGCCAGGGAGCCCAATGAGGCACGGAAATGTTAACTGGGGTCTCACAGATTAAAAAAAAAATTTTTTTGGAAGTACTTGTCAACAAGATTGAAAATGTTCACATAGGAATCTAGGCATCCCATGTCTCCTGCATGCAGTGGCATAGCACTGACCCCTGTAGAAAGAGCTGGGGTCCAGTCCAACCTAAACCTTCCTCTCCTATTTGTCAGTGTCACCGAGGCCATTAATCATCAGCCATTTCCTTTTTTTTTTTAATAGTAAAGAGGAAAGTGAAATATTTTTGTCCACTTCTCACCTGCTCACTTCCTTAATGTCACCTGTCAGGACGTGTAATCATGTGAGTTTTCTTCCCCCTGTGTCCAGCAGGAGCTGGTAAGGGCTTCACTCAGGCTGAAATTCTTGCTTCACTACTTGCCGGCTGGTGCCCTGCAGGTGCAACCTTTGACTGACAACAGACATCCGTGCTTCCTACATTCAGACAACACGGGGCGTAAGGTATGTCCTGCTAATAAGGTTGGTTTTTCTTTTTCCTCTTACATTTTCACATTTCAAAATATTCAGGTGTCGGAAACACTTAAAATTTATATTGTTCATTGATCACCATCCAGTCACAAGAAGACAACTACTGTATGGTTCTGCTCACATGAAGTACCCAGAGTAGTCAGATTCATAGAAACAGAAAGTAGAACGGTTGGTTGCCAGGGCAGGGGGAGGGGGATGAGGAATTAGTGTTTAATGGGTGCAGAGTTTCAGTTTTGCAAGACGAAAGAGGACTGTGAATGGACAATGGTATAGTAGCACAACAGTGTGATATATTTCATCTCGCTGAACTGTACATGGTGAATTTCATATTACATGCATTTTACCACAATTTAAAAACTATTTGAAAGAAGGTGGTTAGTTATATTGTCTAGCAAACTTTGAGTTGTTCTGTTCGGAGGCAAAAAAAAAAAAAAGACTCAGGAGGACAAATGCTAATCGTCGCTGCATTTGTTTTCAATGATTTGTTCAACAAATATTTAGGGATGCCTGGCTTGCTCAGTCAGTAGAGTATCTCACTCTTGTTCAACAAATATTTGTGGAGTACATGGTATATACTGGACAGTACACTGGAGCCAGAAACACAAAGGTAGTGGGATAATCAGTAAAGTCTAAGAATAAATATACTTAACTTTTGGTAAGTTCTTCAAAAGAAGGAATAAGAACCATGATGAAAGAATAGGTGATCATTTTTTAAAAAGGTGGATTAAGGGCACCTGGGTGGCTCAGTCAATTAAGCGTCTGACTTCACCTAAGGTCATGATCTCGCGGTTCATGGTTTCGAGCCTTGCATCGGGGTCTGTGCTGACAGCTCAGAGACTGGAGCCTGATTCAGATTCTGTGTCTCCCTGTCTCTCTGCCCCTCCCCAACTCATGCTCTGTCTCTCTGTCTCTCTGTCTCTCTGTCTCTCTCTCTCTCTCAAAAGTAACATTAAAAAAAATTTATACAAAAAAACATAGATTAGAGAGAGAGAATTTTTTAAATGAGATTTAATGGATAGATTCAACAACAGATTACCTCAGCAGAAGACAGAATTAGTAAACTCTTTGATAGTGCCAAAAAACCCTCTTGAATTTAGCAAGTAGATAAATTTATAGAAAATAAAAAAGAGATATTAAGAGGCAAGAATGAGTAAATGAGAAGGCCTAAGGTATTTCAATTAGCTATTCTAGAAGGAGAAAATAGAAGAGGGAGAGAGGCAGTATTAGAAGGGAAAATGCCTAAGAAAGTTCTGGAATTGATTAACAAACAAAAGTAAAATACTCTTTCAGTTAAATCCACTAGTTCTGAGGGGAATAAATAAAAATAAATTTATACCTAGAAACCTAATAGTGAACTTACAGAAAATCAAACACAAAAAGAATTATTTTTATTTTTACCTAGCTACAGTTAAGGTCAAAATTTTCAAAGTGCTACAGGGAAATAAGTGTCAACTCAGAATTCTAGACCCAATTAAACAATTCAAGAGTAAATTTGGCTTTTTAAAATTTTTTAAAGATTTTTTTTTATTTTTAAATAATCTTCACACCTAATGTGGGACTGGAACCCATAACCCCAAGATCAAGAGTCACACACTCCACCCACCAAGCCAGCCAGATGCCCTGAGTGTAAATTTGAAAGAAAGACTACTTTAAAGAACCTAAAACTGGGTGGGAGGGAGGAGAGGGTGGGTGATGGGCATTGAGGAGGGCACCTGTTGGGATGAGCACTGGGTGTTGTATGGAAACCAATTTGAAAATAAATTTCATATTAAAAAAAAAAAGAACCTAAAACTATAGAGCATTTTACAGTTTTTTTTTTCTTTTTCCTCTTTTTTTAAACAATTTTTTTAATGTTTATTTCTCAGAGAGAGAGCAAGAAAGAGAGAGACTGAACATGAGTGGAGGAGGGGCAGAGAGAGAGGGAGACACAGAATCTGAAGCAGGTTCCAGGCTCTGAGCTGTCACCACAGAGCCTGATGTGGGGCTCGAACTCATGAACCAGGAGATCATGACCTGAGCCCAAGTCGGACACTTAACCGACTGAGCCACCCAGGGGTCCCTAACAGCTTTTTTCATTGCGAGAGCCACAAAAGAATGGGCTTGGATAATAAAAGTATCGAAGCCAAAAGGAAGGAATGAGATGAAAGACGCCATGATGACAACTGGAGATTAGACAATATGTTGACAAAGCCAAAGAGCACTGACTACAAAATACAGCAATAATAATTTCTAATTTGGAAGGTGGAACCAAAATCTGAAAATAAATCTCAAGATACTGTGAAGAATGAATAGGACCGCATGGAAAATGGAAGGGTAGCTACAGATTCTAAGAGTTTGACATTTCTTGTCTTATTCCAGTACATTTTATTATTAGCTTGATATCATGCTAAATCAAATGTGTGTTAATGTATTAAGAAAGCAGCTAAAATGATAGAAATTATAGGTTTAACTTCCCGACCAGCAGAGGAAAGAGGATAAGACGGTAGAAACTCTTAATATTACTAATCACAGTAAATTTAAGAGTACTGCATCTTCCAGCTAAAAGACAGACATTTTCAGACGGCTTTAAAAATTCAGCTGTTGCAAGAGACATACATAGTCACACAAATATAGAACCGTTGAAAGTCAAGAGTTGAGGAAAAAGTCTATGTAGCCAATATCAACTAAAACAAACCTGGTGTAAAAACTAATGTAGAATTTAAAGCAAAAAGTATTACATGAGGCATGACTTAATGATTTTAATGATAGGAAGTAATTGGTCAGGAAAATATAATTGAATTGGTGAATCTTTTTTTTTTTTTAACGTTTATTTATTTTTGAGACAGAGAGAGACACAGCATGAACAGGGGAGGGGCAGAGAGAGAGGGAAACACAGAATCGGAAGCAGGCTCCAGTCTCTGAGCCATCAGCCCAGAGCCCGACGTGGGGCTCGAACTGGCGGACCGCGAGATCGTGACCTGAGCCGAAGTCGGACGCTTAACCGACTGAGCCACCCAGGAGCCCCTGAATTGGTGAATCTTTAACAAAATCTACCATGCTCTGCCCTAAAATGCATAGGACATCAAGTTCAGATGGTTATGCTTGCAAATTCTGCCATAACTTTTTTTTTTCAACGTTTTTAATTTATTTTTGGGACAGAGAGAGACAGAGCATGAACGGGGGAGGGGCAGAGAGAGAGGGAGACACAGAATCGGAAACAGGCTCCAGGCTCCGAGCCATCAGCCCAGAGCCTGACGCGGGGCTCGAACTCACGGACCGCGAGATCGTGACCTGGCTGAAGTCGGACGCTTAACCGACTGCGCCACCCAGGCGCCCCAATTCTGCCATAACTTTGAGGAACAAAATTTCTCTATATTACAGAACAAACTTGACCATGAAAAAAGAAAGAAGAAGAGAAAAGAAAAGGAACAACAACATCACAAGAAATATGGGAAATAAATGTATAGAGCAATCTAATTTATAAACATAGGTGTAGAAAGTCAATTTTTAGTCAGCCAAATTTATATAATAAGAAGGTAAAGTTTATTCTACGTGTTAAGAATTTTTAACATTTGGAAAATCTATTTATGTAACTTCATTCAACTTTCACAGATGAAAAGGAAAACATCTTATGAGCAATGAATACATCTAGAAGCACTTGATAAAATTCAGTATTGATTTAAGAGAAAACTTTTTAGTCAACCTTGAATGAAAAGATATTACTACTCCTTAATAAAGTGTATCTACTCACAGCTAGCATTACATGTAACACTGAAGTATGAGAAGCATTCTCTTTGAAGACAGGAATATGACTGTAATCAACATAGTACTGGATTGCACCATGAAAATGACCAAACTGTCCCCATTTCAGAGTATAGGATCATTTAGATAGAAAATGGAAGAGCATCTACAGACATGCTATGAACTAATAAGTTTGTTTGCTATAGTATTATTGTCAAAAATCAACAGCACAATTGAGAAAAATCAATGAAACTGAAAGTTGATTCCTTGAAAAGATCATTAAAATTAACAATTCTCTAGCTAGGCTGACTACGAAAAAGAGAGAAGGTTCGAATTACTAAAATCAGGAGTGAAACATTATTATTTTTATTAACATTATTATTAACCTTACAGAAATTTTAAAAAACATTATAATAGTATGGACAACTGTATGTCAACAAATTAGATAACCCAAATGACACTGGAGAATTCCTAGAAGCACACAAATTACCAAAACTAACTCAAGAAGAAATAGAAAATCTGAACAGACCATAACAAGAGACCAAATCAGTAATCAAAAAACTTCTCACAAAGGAAAGCCCAGAACCAGATGGCTTCACTGTTGAATTCTACCAAACGTTTCAAGAATTAATACCAATCTTTTGCAAAGTCTTCCAAATAAAAAATAGAGGAGGATGGAGTGTTTCCAAACTCATTCTCTGAGGCTATTATTACTCTGACATCAAAACCAGACAAAGATATCATAAGAAAACTATAGACCAAAAGCCCTTATGAATATAGATGCAAAAATCCTCCACAAAATACTAGAAAACCATATCCAGCAATATATTAAGAGGATTATACACCATGGTCAAGAGGGATTTATTCCAGGAATGCAAGAAATCAAAATAATATCCCATATTGATCAAATAAAGGATGAAACCCATAAGATCAACTCGATAGACATGAAAAATCTTTGGGCACAATTCCACACCATTTCATGATAAAAACTCCCAACAATCTAAGAATAGAAAGGAACTTCCTCAACCTGATAAAAGGCAACTACAGAAGATCCACAGCTAACGTCACATTTAATGGTGAGAGACTGAAAGCTTTCTTCCTTAGATCAGGAGCAAGATGAGGAAGTACACTCTCACCATTTATATTCAATGTTGTGTTGGAGTTTCTATTCAGGGCTATTCAGCAAGACAAAGAAATCAAAGGATTAGAAAGGAAGAAGTAAAACTTCTTTATCTGCAGATGACATGGTCTTTTGTATGGAAAAGTCTAAGGAATCTACATGCACACACCAACATTAGCATAATGAACAGATTCAGCAAGTTCACAAAATATCAATATACAAAAATCACTTCTATTTCTAGCAGTGAACAATCCAAAACTGATATTAAAGGGAACAATTCCACCTGCGATAGCATCGAAAAGAATAAAATACTTAGGAATAAATTTAATGAGACATGTGTGGAACTTGTACAACTGAAAACTGCAAAGCGTTGCTGAAAGGAATTTAAAAGTCTAGGTAAGTAGAAAAATATCCAATGTTCATGTATTGGAATAATTAATATTGTTAAAATGGCAGTACTGTCCGACTTGGTCTATAGATGCAACATACTCCTTATCAAAATTCCAGCTGTGTTTTGTGTTGTTGTTTTTGCAGAAAGTGATATGCTGATCCTCATAATCATATGGAAATACAAGGGACCCGCAATAGCCAAAACACTCTTGAAAAGGAAGAACAAAGTTGGAAGGACTCATACTTTGCAGTTTCAAAACTTATGGCAAAACTCCCATAATCAAGACATTATAAAGATAAATATAAATCAAGGGAATAAAATTGAGGGTCCAGAAGTAATTCCATACATTTATCATCTGTGATTTTCAACAAAGGTCTCAAGATAATTCAATGGAAGAAAGAAAGTTTCTTTAATAAATGGATTTGGGGAGCACCTGGATGGCTCAGTTAGCTGGTGTCCAACTCTTGGTTTTGGCTTTGGTTATGATTCCAGGGTTATGGGATCGAGCCCTGTGTCAGGCTCCATGCTGAGCATTCTGAGTTTGGAGCCTGCTTCAGATTCTCTCTCTCTCCCTCTGGCCCTCTCCCTTGCTCATTCAGAATAACAAGGAATAAATCTCATAATGATAGAGCACTCATTGAGGAGATCCTAAAATTTTATTGAAGGATATAAAAGAAGATGTAAGTAAATGGAGAGACATGATGTGTTTGTGGATATGGCAATGACATTACAATGTTAATTTTCCTAAATTAATTTATAAATTCATTGCAATTCTAATAAAAAGCCAGGAGATTTTCTTGTGTGAACTTAACAAACTGATCTTAAATTTTATATGAAGATGGCCAAGAATATGAGGATTAAGGAGGGAGACTTCTCTATCAAATATCAAGGTTTATAATGAAGCTATAGTAATGAGTACTGTGTGGAACAGGCACAGAAATGTTAAAATCAGCTAACTGAATAGAATAGAGAGCTCAGAAACAGACCTACGGGTATATGGAAAACTGGTCTACGGGCATTTGGCAGTTGGAACATTTATATGAAAACATTTATAAGGAAAATAAAATAAAAGTAGTTTCTAACCTCATACCATACCCTAAAATAATTTACATTTGGAAGTAAAAGTAAAAATGTGGTAAAGTTTTGGAAAAAATAGGAAAATATATAGAAACATATCTTTATGATTTCATGACAGTGAATGATTTCTTTTTCTTTTTTTAAAAAAATTTTTAATGTTTATTTTTGAGAGAGAGGGAGACAGAGCATGAGCAGGGGAGGGGCAGAGAGAGAGGGAGATAGACTCTGAAGCAGGCTCCAGGCTACAAGCTGTCCCCACAGAGCCGATGCAGAACTCGAATTCACGAGGTGTGAGATCGTGACCTGAGCCGAAGTCGGACGCTTAACCGACTGAGCCACCCAGGCACACAGACAATGAATGATTTCTTAAACAAGACCCCAAAAGCACAAATAAAAAAGAGAAAAATTCAATAACATTTACCTTTGAAATTTTAGTAGAGGCAAAATATATCAACTAAGTTAAAATCAATTTAAAAATTGGGAGAACATATTTGCAAAGTGTATCATCAGTAAGGAATTAATATCTAGAATCCCTCAAGAACTTGTATAAATAAGTAAGAAAAAGATAAAAAAAATATTGAAAACTGAGCAAAGAACATAACCAGGCAATTCATAGAAAAGGGCACTCCACAAGCCCCTGGGTGGCTCAGTTGGTTAAGCATCCAACTCTTGATTTCAGTTCAGGTCAAGATCTCACAGTTGTGAGATCAAGCCCCACGTTGGAGCATGGAGCCTGCTTGGGTTTCTCTTTCTCCCTCGCTCCCTGCTCCTCTCCCTCATTTTCTCTCTCTCAAAATCAATCAATCAATCAATCAATCAATCAACTTTTTTTTTTTTTTAAGGAAAAGTGCACTCCAATGGCCAATAAACTTATGAAAGATGCCCAAACTGACTAGTCATGAGGGTAATGCAATGAAAACAATTAAAACAACCAATCACACCCATCAAATTGGAAAATTAACCAGAGTAATAATTCCAGGTGTTGGTGAAGATATGGGGAGACAGGAATTTTTAGACACTTGTTGGAGGTATAAATTGCTATAGTCACTTTGGAGAGTAATTTAGCAACATCTAATAAATTTGAAGGTGTGTCTATCCTTCAACCCAACAACTCTCCTTCTAGGTACATACTCTAGAGAAATTCTCATACTTGGTCACAAGGAAGCATGAGAAAAATGGTCACTGCAGCACCGTTTGAAGAGTAAGACATAGGGGTGTCTGGCTGGCTCAGTTGGGAGACCATGGAACCCTTGATCTTGGAAGCAACTTAAAAATCCATCAGTAGGAGAATGGATAAGTAAGCTGTGGCCTATTTGTGCAATGAAATACTAGCTCAGTAAAAAAAAAAAATACATAGATCAATTAATTTATAACTCCATATTTATCATCTTGGATGTCTAGAAAACTTGTTCAGGGAGAAAAGCAAGTTACAAAAAGATTCAGAAGCTATAAAGTGAATATCAGAAGTAAAGCATACGTAATGCCATAGATTATCATGACCAAATATAGATGCGGTAAATGCTTAATAACAGACAGAAGGATGGGTTTATTTATTTATTTGAAATTTATTGTGAAATTGGTTTCCATACAACACCCAGTGCTCATCCCAACAGGTGCCCTCCTCAGTACCCATCACCCACCCTCCCCTCCCTCCCACCCCCCAGGATGGGTTTAATAACACAACTTTAGGATGGCAATCACCTCTAGCAAGGAAGAGAGGAAGTGTATCTGTATCATTTTTTAAAAGATTTTATTTTTTTTAAGTGATCTCTACACCCAATGTGGGGCTTCAACTCATAACCCTGAGGTTAAGAGTGGCATGGTCCACTGCTTGGGCCAGCCAGACGCCCCTGTATCATTTTCTTTCTGATTTAAAAGCATCTGAGGCAAGCAGGTTAAAAGTTGTTAAAACCAGGAAATAGGTAAGTGGCTATCTTCTGTATTTTCTGTATTATACATATCTTTGAACTATTTAACAATTTGCTTTTAAAGTAGACACAATCCCTGCACAAGGTTGTTTGATGGTAGAAATTGATGTTTGATTTTTGGGGAACCGTTCAATTCCTGGGTCAGAAATTCTCTTTCCTCAGATGAGAATGGTGACCCTTCTTTTGCTACCTGATAGGGTTTTGGTGAGCATCAGATACACCCACACTCGAGAGAGCACTTGGAAAACTATAAATTCTGCTTAATGCTGATACTATTGTTATCACATAAAATGAAATGGCAAAAACATAATTAGCTAAGAACAGCTCAGTCTGAGATTTACAGTTAGAGCACACACTAATTTTGAATTAGGTTATAGATAAAGAGAAGGTACTCCATTTCCCCTTCATGTTTCCCCAGGGTGTTCTAAGCAGTGCAGATAACGGCTGCTTTCCCAGGGAGGCAGGTGAGAAGGTCCTGCGCTTAACTGTAAGCATAAATCACTCCTTTGGCAATCTACCAGACCATCTATCAGAGGGGCCTTTTAGTGGAAAATGCCAGAGGCAGCAATCGAAGCCAGCTCTTAGAAGTGATTAGTCACAGAGGGGAGTCATTGGAGAGAGGATACAGGTGCATTCTTGGCATTCTTGGGACAGGAAGGCCAGCAACACTTGCCTGTGAGCAGCTCAATCTCTCCCACCTTTGGGCAAGAAACCAACTGCTTCTGATTCGCATTATTATTACTAAAATGATCTCAGCCTTTTAGGTAGATTGGGAGAAACCAGTTTCCTGGACAAATCTCAGTAAAATCATTGTTTTCCCATCATCAGGTGGAAATCTTGTTAAGCGCTCCAAGGAGCTTGGTTTTACGGGTTTGTGTTCCACAGCCCCTGGCACCTTAGCTGGGGTTTCATTCTAAAATAACATTTCCTCTACAAAGTCTTCTAGCTCCACGCACTTGGGCTCAATGACCTTCATGAGCTTTTGCCTCAAGGAGGCCCAGGGGTGAACTGCAGGACGTTTACATATAATCTCTTAGTTGACCTACAAGATGAAGTGGGGACTCCTTCTATAACTACCAAGAGCCCCATCCAACCATTCAGAATTTGTATTAAATGTAAAAGTTTTTGAAAATAGATTTTACATTTGAGGGCACTTTTAGGTTCATAGCAGACTTGAGCAGAAGGTAAACGGTGTTCACTGATCTCCCCTGCGTCCACATGCACAGCCTCCTCTCTAGCCACATTCCCCACCAGAGGGGCCGTTTGTTACAACTGATGAACCTACACTGACACGTTACTAACACCCAAAGTTCATAGTTTACGTTAGGGTTTATTCTTGGTGTTGTATACTCTGTGTTGTACGTTTTGGCAAATGTATAATGACCTGCATTATAGTATCCCAAAGAATAGTTTCACTGCCCTAAAAATCCTCTGTGCTCTGCCTGTTCATTCCTCCCTCCCCGCCGACCGCTAGTCTTTCTACTGTCTCCACGATTCTGCCTTTTTTAGAATGTTAGGAATATGTAGAGCTTTCAGGTTGGCTTCTTTATATATGCAATATGCATTTCCGTTTCCTCTGTGTCTTTTTTTAAATGTTTATTTATCTCTTTTGAAAGAGAGAGAGAGAGAGAGAAAGAGAGAGAGAGCCAAGGAGGGGAAGGGGGGGGAGAGAGAATCCCAAGCAGGCTCCAAGCTGTCAGCACAGAGCCCGATGTGGGGCTGGAACTCATGAACCATGAGATCATGACCTGAGCTGAAATCAAGAGTCTGTTGCTTAACCGACTGAGCCACCCAGGTACCCCTCCTCCATGTCTTTTTATGGCTCGATAGCTTGTTTCTTTCTAGGGCTGAATTATACTATTCCACTGTCTGGATGTGCCACAGTTTATCCATTCACTACTGAAGGACATCCTGATTGCTTCCAAGTTTTGGCAACTAGAATAAAACTGCTTTAAATGCCTGTATGCAGGTTTGTGGGGATATAAGTTTTCAACTCATTTGGGTACATATCAAAGAGCATGATTGCTAGATCTTAAGGTGAGTGCATGTTTCATTTTGTAAAAAACCACCAAACTATTTTCAACCAGTGGCTCCGTATTTTGCATTCCCACCAGCCACGAATGAGAGTTCCCGTTGCTCCCATATCCTCACCAGCCTTTAGTGTTGTCAGCGTTCCAGATTTTAGCCATTCAAAGAGATGTGTATTAGTATCTTATTTTTGTTTAAAAAAATTTTTTTAACGTTTATTTATTTTTGAGACAGAGAGAGACAGAGCATGAATGGGGGAGGGTCAGAGAGAGAGGGAGACACAGAATCTGAAACAGGCGCCAGGCTCTGAGCCATCAGCACAGAGCCCGACACGGGGCTCGAACTCGCGAACCGTGAGATCATGACCTGAGCCGAAGTCGGACGCTCAACTGACTGAGCCACCCAGGCGTCCTTATTTTTGTTTTGATTTGCATTTCCCTAATGGCATACAATGGGGACATATTTCCATATGCTTATTGGTCATCTGTGTATCTTCTTTGATAAGGTGTCTGCTCAGGTTTTCCCTTTTCTTATTAAAAAAATTTTTTGTTTGAAAGAGAGAGTGCAAGCAGGAGAGGGGCAGAGGGAGAGAGAGGGAAAGAATCTTAAGCAGCCTCCATGCCCAGCACGGAGGCTGACGCAGGGCTCAATCTCACCACCGTGCGATCATGACGTGAGCCAAAATCAAGAGTCAGACGCTCCACCGACTGAGTCACTCAGGCGCCTCTCCTTTTCTTATTTTTGAGTCCCAATAGTTCACTTATATTTTGAATATACAGATATTTATCAGACATTTAGAAAATATTTGTCAGATGTTTCTTTTACAAATATTTTCTTTCAGTCTGTGATTTGTCTTCCCATTCTCTTGACAGTATTTTTGGCACAGGAGAACATTTTAACTTCAATGAAGTCCAGCTGATCAATTATTTCTCATAGGGATCATGCCTTTGGTGTTGTGAGAAAGTTTTCACCCTGCCCAAGGCCATCTAGGTTTCCCCTGTGTGATCTTCCAGCAGCTTTATAGCTTTGTGTTTTACACTTAGGTCTAGCATTAATTTTTGTGAAGCTTATAAGGTCTGTGTCTAGATTCACTCATGTGAACGTCCAGTTGATACAGCACCATTTGCTGGGAAAACAAAACAAAACAACAACAACAAAAACCCTACTTCTATCTTTACAATCAAATAAAACTCCCAGTAGGCTGAGTCATTTTCTGAAATTATAACATTGCTCACCAAACAGAGATACCAAAGGAGCATTTTCAGCTCTTTTCCTTTTCTGTTTATTACGTTTTATCAACCTCCCTTCTGCTCCTTCCTTCCTTCCTTCCTTCCTTCCTTCTTTCCTTCCTTCCTTCCTATTTTTAAATAATTTTAGACTTACAGAAAAGTTGCAAAAATAAAAGGGAGAATTAATGTATATCTCTTAGTCAGCTTCCCCTGATGTCAACTACTTATATAACCACAAGGCAGTTACCAAGGCCAGAAAATTAACATCTTTACAATACTACTAATAAAACTACAGACTTTATTTGAATTTTGCAAGTTTTCCTACAAATGCCCCTTTTTCTTATTCTAGAATCTCACATTGTGTTTGGTTGCCCTATCTCCCCAGTCTTCTTGGATCTGTGGTGGTTCCTCATTCTTTCCTTGACTCTCACATCCTTGACACTTTGGAAGAGCATTGGTCAATAACTTTGTGGAATATCTCTCCATTAACTTTGTGGAATATCTCTCCATTTGACTTTGTGTGGTGTTTTCTCATTGACTGGACTGAGGCCATGCATTCCTGGGAAGAATCCTCCAGAAGAGGTCGTGTGTCCTTCTCAGTGGATTCTATCTGAAGGTACATGACGTTTTCTTATTACTGATGATGTTAACAAAGCAGTGTCTGCCAGATTTCTCCACTATAAAGTTATTTTTCCCTTTGTAATTGATAAATATCTTGGGAGAGCTACTTTGAAATGATGCTAATATCTCTTTCTTCTCAAACTTTTGTCCCCTGATTTTAGCCTCTATCTTGTCTGCAACAAGTATTATTACAGACACATTATTTCTTAAAACATTTTTTAAATTATTTATTTATTTTGAGAGAGAAAGAGCAGGGGAGGGGCAGAGAGAGAGAGAGAGAGAGAATCCCTAGCAGTCTCTGTGCTGTCAGCACAAAACCTGACACAGGACTTGAACCCACGAACTGTGAGTTCATGACCTGAGCCCAAGTCAGATGCTCAACCAACTGAGCCCCCCAGGTGCCCCCTAGTGAGTCTTCTTTCTATAATTCAGTGTAGTCTTGTTTTGCAATTAAATTTATTTTATGTGCAATGGAATATCACATCATATGTTTTAACAGCCATTTCTTAAATTCCTTTTCCTGTGAATTCATGGTTCATATCCCTTGGACATTTTTCTCTTGGGCTAGTAGTCTTTATTCTTTTTGGTTTATGAAAGATGTTTATATATTAGGAAATTAGCCCTTGGTGATATTAAGTTGCAAATATCCTTTCCTAGTTCATGATTTGATTTTGCTGATTGTAGTTTTTGTCATATAGACAAATTTTTTTTTTTAATTTTTTTTAACTTTTAGTAGTTGAATGTATTAGTCTTTGGGGTTTCTGAAGGTTGTGTTATATTTAGAAGGCCCTTTCCTATGCCAAGATTATATTTTAATTACTCATAATTTGTCTAGTGTTTGTTTACATTTAAATCTTTAAACCAGTTGGTTGTCTTTCATTTCTAAATACATCGTAATTTGATTTTTTCCTTTTCTTTCTTTGAGTATTTAGGAGAATATTTTAATTATGTTTTTAAAACTTTTTAATGTTTATTTATTTTTGAGAGAGAGAGAGAGAGACAGAGACAGAGACAGAGACAGAATCTGAAGCAGGCTCCAGGCTCTGAGCCATCAGCACAGAGCCTGAGGTGGGGCTTGAACCCACGAACTGTGAGATCATGACCTGAGCCGAAGTTGGACGGTTAACTGACTGAGCCACCCAGGTGCCCCTGTATTTTAATTATTTTTCTAGGCAGATAATGTTTTAGTTGTCCTTTTAATATTATTAATCTTGAATATTATTTTACTGTGTTCGCAGACTGTGACCTCTTTATGATTTTTCTATTTTTAGAGTTTGTTGAGTTTTCCTTTGTAGCTTAAATCAGGGTCCATTTTTTGAGACTGTTCCCTGCATGGTGTGTGTGTGTGTGTGTGTGTGTGTGTGCACATACTTTCATTGGATTTTGTGTGTATTTGTGTTTATGGGTATGTATTCACATATGTAATAGAAATTTATATATGATCAATTTTAATTACGTTATCAAATATTTTACTTTTACCTAATATCTGAGAGATGTGGCCAAAACCTTCCACCATGTAGATTTATTAATTTCACCTTGATTTTCTTTATTTTACATGTTTACTTATTTATTTTGAGAGAGAGAGAGAGAGTGTGAGTGGGATGGGTAGGGAGCAGAGAAAGGAGAGAGAATCCCAAGCAGGCTCCACTCTGTGAGTACAGAGCCCAAAGTGGGGCTCGATCTCACTACTGTGAGATCATGACCTGAGCCAAAGTCAATAGTCAGATGCTTAACCAGCTGAGCCACCCACGAGCCCCAATTTCACCCACGAGCCCCTTGTTTTTCTATCCATTGTTGCTCTCTATATTCCAAAGCCATGTTCTTAAGAGCATAAAGGATCATGATTTTTATTTACTTTAATTTTACCACCAGTTGATACATAAATATGTCTCATGGGTAAAAAGCAAACAAACAGAAGCAGAAGTGGAAAATCACTACTCAGCTTTATAACATTAAAGCAGCAACAAGATGCCATTTTCCCAATAACAGATCAACATTTTTGAAAGTTTGGTAACATTTCATGATAGCAAGCATGTATGAAAGGTCCTAGAACGTTCATTGCCTGGCAGCTGTGTTAGAGAGGTGCAACAAATGTTACTTCTTGTTACAAGTGAAATTACTGGGTGTGACATTTATTTATTATATTTTTAAAGTTTTTATTTTTTTATTTTTATTTTTTTCAATATATGGAATGTATTGTCAAATTGGTTTCCATACAACACCCAGTGCTCATCCCAAAAGGTGCCCTCCTCAATACCCATCACCCACCCCCTCCACCCTCCCACCCCCCATCAACCCTCAGTTTGTTCTCAGTTTTTAAGAGTCTCTTATGCTTTGGCTCTCTCCCACTGTAACCTCTTTTTTTTTCCTTCCCCTCCCCCATGGGTTTCTGTTAAGTTTCTCAGGATCCACATAAGAGTGAAAACATATGGTATCTGTCTTTCTCTGTATGGCTTATTTCACTTAGTGAAATAAGTTTTTAAAGGTTATTTATTTTTGAGAGAGACAGAGAGAGCGTGAGTGGGGGAGGAGCAGAGAGAGAGGGAGACAGAGGATCCCAAGCATGCTCTGTGCAGAGCCCCATTCGAGGCTGGAACTCATGGAACCATGAGATCATGACCTGAGCCAAAACCGAGTTGGACACCTAACCGACTGAGCCACCCACGTGCCCCACTGGGTGTGACATTTAAAACTTTGGTAGATATTACCACGTTGGTCAGCTAAAAAGCTTTTTTTTTTTCAAGTTTATTTATTTAAGGAATCACTACACCTGATGTAGTGACCCAGGGATCCCTCATGACCCAGGGATTAAGAGTCGCATGTTCTCCTGACTCTTTAATAGCCCAGACACCCAATTTTCTGAAAAAGCTTTAATGGCTCTCTATCCAACCCACTGGGCTTTGAGTCCCCATGTGTCCTCAGAGACAGGGAAAGGCAGTCTGAGCCATTGTTTCCTCTCCCTCCATCAGGGTCGTGCAAAGGTTCTGGGCTGTCAGAGATGCTAAGGCATTGGCTTCTGGCTCCCGTGGGTTTGCCTGGAACCGTGTGCTGTGCCAGCGGGCCCGCCCCCCCCTCCCCACCGCACCTGTGTACTTCCTTCCTGCAGGGAGCCCTGTGCCAGGCATAGGTTAAGGAGCCCTTTGACGAGGTTGGGAGTGCAGGTGCTCAGACCCACTGAAATCTTACCATCACCCTAGGTCAGGTCCTTAGGGTCATAGACCTCTGTCTCCTTCCCCGACCCCTGGAAACCCCCCTTCCCCAGCACCACACGTCTTCCCTAGCTCCCTCCAAGACTCCTCATCTTATCCCTTGTTCTGTGGTTTAATACTTTATAAAAGGGGAAAGGCCTTTGCCTATAGTCTGTGTCTGCTTTCTGTCCTACTCTGAGGTAAGGAATTCCAAGTCCTGCTTGTCTCCCAGAGTTGAGGAGACAGAAAGGAAAATTTAAGGGTAAACAGATAAAGGGTGATATCTCATAAATTATTTTGCCATGGCATCTGTCATTGTGATTCCACCTTAAAGACTAAGGCTACTTTATTCTTTCCCAGCTCACTTTGTGTGTGCACCCCCAACACACACACACACACACACACACACACACACACACACACACTCTTGTGCATTCCATTTAAAAAGACAGCTGAACTAATGGGTGCCAGGCCTTTCTTGTGCCTCTCCGTGGAGCAGAGAGCCCGGTGCTGAATAGCTGCTAACTAGGCCCTCTGGCTCAGTGTCTCCCGAGTTTGTCTTTCCTGTAGGACCATCAAGGTTGCCTGGCAACCACCAGCGGGTCGGCCTCTCTCTCGGTTTCCTTGAAGAAAATGGCAACGCTCTCTTTCTCTTACAGCGCAAGCAAGGCCTAATTAGTGTGAACCAGGGAATCAATCATGGAGGGGTTGGGAGCGGTGGTGCAGGATGGTAAAAGGGTGTGAAGAGCACAGGGGAGGGCCCAGTGTGAAAATAGCCATCATTTCTTCATTTTATCTCTTCCTGCCTCCATGACGAACCGAGGGCAGGGCTTATAACAAGCGGGAACTTCTTAGGCTTGAGTCTGAGCTACGGTTGAAGGAATAGGGCACCTCGAATCTGGAGAAGACTCCTTTGAAGGACTGGAGATTGGGAGGCACCTGGGTGGCTCAGTCGGTTGAGTGTCCGACTTTGGCTCAGGGCATGATCTTGTGGTTCGTGATTTCGAGCCCCGCGTCGGGCTCTGTGCTGACAGCTCGGAGCCTGGAGCCTGTTTCGGATTCTGTGTCTCTCTCCACCTGTACCACTGCCCCTCCCTGCTCATGCTCTGTCTGTCTCTCTCTCTCAAAAAAATAAATAAACATTAAAAAAATTTTTAAAGGAACGCACACATCCAGAAAACGATACCAAATTTATATCACATGAAGCAAAATTAACAAGAATGTAAAATAACAGGGCATCTGGGTGGCTCAGTCAGTTGAGCATCTGACTTCAGCTCAGGGCATGATCTTGTGGTTCGTGAGTTCGAGCCCCGCATCCTCTGTCTCCCTCTCCCTGCCCCTCTCCGACTTGTGCTCTCCCAAAAATACATAAATATTAAAAAAAAGAAGGATTGGAGATATGGAAGTCTTTACATATTTGGAAGCCAAGAGTGCAGAAAAGGGATTAGTCTGGTTCTAGTTGGCATGAGAGGGAAGCACACGTGCGCCCATGAGGATGGAGTGGTTTTGTAAAGCTGTAAGTCATTGATAGAGGAAAGGGTTTGTCTTGGGGAGGCAGTGAGCTCCCTGCAGCACAGGGATGCACACTGAGGAGAGGCGGTGCACAGGTGAGCACTGAAGCCTCTGATGTGTCGGTCTCCAGCTATGACACCCCATTTTCAGTGGGTCTGTGCTCCCGAGTGGACACAGGTGGTTCAGTGTGGGCACCGAGTCTGCCCCACCTGTACCCCGAGTTCCGAGAACCGGCCGTCCTCCGGTCTCCGTTGCCAGGTGTTGGGTATGCTGTTGACATCCTCCTCATACACCATGGGAATTTCAGCCCAAGGTCTCCTGAATCCACAGCTCTGGTTGGGGCCACAGCTTCTGCGGCCGAGGCTGCTGCTGGGGGCACTGAACACAGAGTGAGTTGGGTCAGTCTCGTGGGACGGACGGTGGAAAGGCTTGGCCCACTCTTGCCAAAGCGGGCAGGAGCTGTGTGAGCGGGGGACGGGGCAGGGGTTACGAGTGGGACTTCCACAGTGGGAGTAAGGCTGGGAAAATCACGGAGCTCGTGATGGGGCAGGGAAGAGGGAGAAGTTGATGCCAAGTGACGTGGAAGCTCATTTCAGATACCGAGCGTGAAGCTGAGACAGGGACAAGGAAGCAGGAAAAGGCTCTTGAGGGACCAGCTGTTACCCGGGGACCAGCACTGCCATTTGGTGTGTGCCTGTGATGTGCCACGGGCTTTCCACTTAATTATCTTTATTCATCAACAATTGCTAAGGCAGGAAATACTATCCCCACTTTATAGGGGAGGAAATTGAGGCACAGAGTGGCCAAGTGACTTGCCCTCAGTGACTTAGGAAACGGCAGAGATTCAAATACAGCTGTGTCTCCTTCGAATTCTATCTCTTTCCACTTTGCCGCCATCCCCCACCCCCCACCCCTGCCCCAGAGTGGGTGGGGATCAGGCACTAAAGCTACAGTTGTGCACACACAGCCTGGGTCCCTTGGTCGTAGGGGTGTTAAACCTGAGAGTTTAACATCACTCAGTTGTGCATTCCATGAAAAAAATAGATTTTTCTTTTATTTTTTTAAGTTTATTTTAAAAATTTATTTTGAGAGAGAGATAGAGAGCAAATGGGGGGAGGGCAGAGAGAGAGGGAGGCAGAATTCCAAGAAGGTTCCGTACCATCAGCACAGAGCCCCACTCAGGGGTCAAACCCACAAACCGTGAGATCATGACCTGAGCCCAAATCAAGCGTTGGATGCCCAACTGACTCTGCCACCCAGGCGCCCCATAGATCTTTTTCTTTTAAATGTATAAGCAGATGAGGTGCCTGGGTGGCTCAGTCGGTTAAGTGTCTGACTCTTGATTTTGGCTCAGGACATGATCCCAGGGTCATGGGGTCGAGCCCCGTGTCAGGCTCCACGATGAGTGTGGAGCCTGCTTAAGATTCTCTCTCTCTCTCTCTCTCTCTCTCTCTCTCTCTCCTTCTGCCCCTCTCCTCTGCTCACACACTCTCTCTCTAAAAATCAAATAGAAATACAGTAAATGTGTAAGTAGAGGGATAATAGAGAGAGAGCATGTGCATCAAGGGCACTTAGGCAACTAGCTGGATGACGTTTGACAAATGCATACACCTGTCCGGTCATCGCCCAGGCCAGGATACAGAACACTTCCATCAGCCCCTGTGTGTTTTTCTTAACACAACTCAGAACTCTATCGGAACAGCTAAATATATACATTAGTGGGTCATGTGCCACTAGATAGACCCTAACAAGATTTGCTAACATAGGTGCTGTGTTTTCTCTGCAAACGCTATGGTTTCCAGAGCTCAGAAGGGGAGGGGATGAGACAATTGTACAGCAGATAAGATCCTGAAGCCCAGCATTTGAGATGATTAATGGTCCCTGGGCTGCGCTCTTTTTTAGTCTGATATGGAAAGAGGGCAGCCTTGTTTAAATTCTCCCTGTTCCAGCCACTCCCCCGCCCCCCACCAACCAGGCTACTCTGTTATCTCAGCGAAGTCAGAATTAACTCGTGTTTAAACTACCGGGAACCTTAGAGAAGGTGAGTGATTGATAGAAACCCATCTCTTAACAAAGTCAAACGAGAATTTCCGAAGTGTCACCTGGGAACTGAGAACACTGCCTTATAGCCCTTGAAGCTTGGGGGGGGGGTGGGGTTCATTCTCCCTGGCAGGTGTGTGGGGCCCCTGCCACCCCCTGGCTTTGAAGAGGTGAGCAAGGAGGCCTGGGTGGCCATGTCTGGAGAAGGAAAGTGCCAGATGGCTGGGCAGGTGCTCCAGCTGACTTAACAACCTTATCAGATGCCCCGAGGGGCCCAGCCCTCAGCAGACAGTGATGTTTTGTGAAGGCAGCAAGAGAAAGTGTCCCCACTCCTCCCTTCCCTCTTCCCATCTCTTGAACCTGTCCCACATTGGTCGCAAGGCCATCCATTGGTTCTTAGCTGCTGACTGTCAGTCTGTCCCCAGAGGCTGCTGGCCAGGTCCCCACAAGGACCTTGGCTGTCTCCCAAACTCACCAGTTATGGACTGGCACGTGTGACAAATCACTCCGTGGCTGGCTGTGAGGTAGGATTCCTGTTTGAGTGGAAGGGGACGTATCTTACCACGGCCTGACTGCTCTGCCCTCCTGCACTGAGCCCCGAGCCTCCAGGCTTCAGTTTTTATCAGTGGGATGGAGGGGAGAAGAGAGTAACCCTGGGTGGCCTCACCCGTGGAAGAAGTGGCCAAGCTTCACATCCCAACTACTCTGATTATTGGTTACATATCACGAGTGTCAATCTCCAGTTGCAAATGCCCACCCCAGCCATCTTGGGACAGAGCCCAGTTCTTTCTGAATATACCTAAAATGATGTCCTTTGCCTATATTCAGCCTTTGGAGACTCGGGAGGCTAGATGTCCCCAGGATCACAATCCTTCCTGGCACCCCTGCTCCCATAAAAGATAGAAAGGAGCCTCCAGGTCAGGGTGGCCCCCTGCACACATGTGTTTCCCTCCTGCCCACTCCAAATCTCAGGGATATAGAGAAGAACCCATGTACAGAGGGTACCCATGATGACGAGGGAAACAGGAAGAGGGTCAACCTTGCGTTAAGTGACTAACAGTTTCCAGAAGGAAGAAAGTCATGGGTAATACTGAGCAGGAGTAGCTGAACACTCTCAGTGCTGCAAGAGGACAGGAAAAGCTTCAAGTGTAGAGTCCGAGGAAAGGAGTGGCCAGCTGCTTGACCTCTATTCTAGGAGGAGCTGGAAGAGCTCCTCTGGGGACAGACCCCTGGGGCTCCTGTTGTGTCTGATGGTGCTCTGCATCAGCGACCCTCAAATTCCGCGACACTCTCGAATCCCCAGAAATACCTCATGCCCAGGCTGTACCCCTGGGCAATGAAATCAGAATACTTGGGGAGGGGACCTGGGACCCAGCTGTCGTAAAGCTCCCTAACTGCATTCAGTGGGGGGTCATGGTTGAGAACCGCTGATCAAGGGGACACACTCTGTTCCGACATTGGGGAAGGGGTGATCAGCCCATTCACTGCTTGTTCCCACAGAGAGAAGGCTGCTGGTCAATAAGGGGGCTCTTTGGTTTGGTTTTTTTTTTTTCCTTATTTATTTATTTATTTATTTATTTATTTATTTATTTTAATATATGAAATTTATTGTCAAATTGGATTCCATACAACACCCAGTGCTCATCCCAAAAGATGCCCTTTTCAATACCCATCACCTACCCTCCCCTCCCTCCCACCCCCCATCAACCCTCAGTTTGTTCTCAGTTTTTTTTTTTTTAACGTTTATTTATTTTTGAGACAGAGAGAGACAGAGCATGAACAGGGGAGGGGCAGAGAGAGAGGGAGACACAGAATCTGAAACAGGCTCCAGACTCTGAGCTGTCAGCACAGAGCCCGACGCGGGGCTCGAACTCACGGACCGTGAGATTGTGACCTGAGCCGAAGTCGGACGCTTAACCGACTGAGCCACCCAGGCGCCCCTGTTCTCAGTTTTTAAGAGTCTCTTATGCTTTGTCTCTCTCTCACTCTAACCTCTCTCTCTTTTTTTTTCCTTCCCCTCAATAAGGGGGCTCTTTGAATACACCCCCTGGCCTGGGCCTTCATCACCTGGAAAGGTGGGCCAGTGTCTCCCTCCCTCATGGCCCTGTCTCCACCCTCCCTGCCTGTCCTCCACAGCCCTGAGCTGATCTTCCTAGGGATTGCCTCCAATCCTGTCACTCCAATCCCTGCCCTCCACGGCAGACCAAGAGCAGCTGTGGAGACTCTCTAACAGATCCCCATGCTTTTCTGTCTAGACGAATTTCTTCTCCTGGCCCTAATACTCTGGTCAAACTGAGGGTAGGAGTTCATCTTATTCTTCCTGCACCCCCTCTCCACCCCCAGTGCCTGGTCAGGGGACCCGTGCATAGATGGTCACAGAAAGGGCTCGTTTTGCTGAACTGAGCGGTGTCTCTGGGCTGTAGAATGAAGGAAACAGGATTTGTCCTTGCTGAGCTGTTCTGGCCACAGATGGCCTATTCTGAGGGGAAAAGGCGGATTATAAGTAGCTTGAAAGCTCAAGCATTTTTCTCAACCTACCATTTTTGGCCGTTATTTGTGTTTTATTTTGAATACGTTCAGCGTAAATATCTGTACTGATTTTGCTGATCATTAAAATAAAACATGTTCGTTAATAAGTCTTAAAAACCAGAAATATAGGGGCGCCTGGGTAGCTCAGTCAGTTAGGCGTCTGACATCAGCTCAGGTCATATTCTCATGGTTCGTGCGTTCGAGCCCCGCGTCAGGCTCTGTGCTGTCAGCTCAGAGTCCAGAACCTGCTTCGGATTCTGTGTCTCCCTCTCTCTCCGTCCCTCCCTTGCTTGCGCTCTGTGTCTCTCAAAAATGAATAAACATTAAACAAATTTTTTTAATAAAGTAAAAAAACAAACAAACAAACAAACCCAGAGATACATATGAAGTAGAAAGTAAATCTCTCTCTGTTACCCTGCCCAGGAATAACCATTGTCAACAGATCCATGTCTAAACTTGCTGACTTTTTGTTATCTGTGTAAACTCTTTTCTCCCTCAAGTGGGTCCACGCTCTGCATACCGCTTGTCATCAATGAACCATAGTCATGAATGTGCTTTCCAGTTGACACAAAACTCATCTCATGTAACCACTGTCTGATATTCCACCTCCCTTTGTTAAACCAGAGTCCCCTCTTGGTCGACTGTTACATTGTTCCCAACTCTAGCTGTTAAGTATCACTTTTAGTTTGTGAAAAAGTACATTCTAGAAATAATTCATGAAAAAAAAAAATGGGAACAAAAAGCAACAGCACTCACTCACTGTGTCTCACCCAACTATTTGGCCATAGTTACTTCTGGGCATCTCTCTTCCCGTATGTTTTTGCTAAAACATTTTAGACTCAGGGTGTAGGCAATTTGGATCCTCCTTTCACACTCATTTCACCATGAACTTATACCATATTAGGAGTCAGTTGTCCTGACTGTTGGCTTTGGAAGCTGCTTTAGATTCCTTGAGGGGGCTGTACAGAGTTTTCTCAGTCCTTGCCCTGCTGCAGGGCATCTTGGTTGTGATGAACAGTCTGGTGAGGATGCTTCCATTCTCCTAAGAACTGTAATTATAATTCCTGGTCAGGGGCGCCTGGGTGGCTCAGTCGGTTAAGCATTCAACTTCCGCTCGGGTCACGATCTCACAGTTCATGAGTTTAAGCCCCGCGGTGGGCTCTGTGCTGACAGCTCAGAGCCTGGAGCCTGCTTGGGATTCTGTGTCTCCCTCCCTCTCTGCGCCTCTCACGCTCTGTCTCTCTCCCTGTCAAAAATAAATAAGCATTAAAAATAATAATAATTCCTGGTCAGAGTGATGGTGCTCTCCTCCAAGATGCTTATCACCGGTTCTATGTTTCAGTAATTTCCTTCAATACCTGCCTCCCAAAGGGAAATACGTGTTCTAGAAGGTGTCTCTCTCTGTGTGCTTTCTCACCTACTCTCCCTTCTGTTGCTTCCTCCCCCGGCAGCTGCTCACCAGACCCAGTTAGAGGTTACTTCTTGAAGACCTTCCCCGACAAAGGAGTGCCTGGGCTTGCTGTCATCTGCTGTGTGTAGCCACATGGCCCCGTGCTTCCACACCCATTCTCTGTTTGACAGTGTGAGTTACTCACCAGTCGATCCTCAGTGGATGAAAGGGAGGGCAATGTGGGGGGTGGGAGGAGGTTGGGGGCGAGGGCAAAAAGGAAGGCCCGGTCCACCTCCCACAGATTGCCCTCTGGCTCCCTCCAGGCCCTCTGGTGCCTGGTGGAGGTAGACAGGAGGTCCATTCTAGCTCGCCCACCCCATCACACCTGCCCTCAGAACAGGCCCTCCCCCCACTCCCCGGTGCTTGGGCTGCCAGACCCCAGGAGTTAGGTGGTGGATGGGGAGGAGGCTTGTGCTTGTGGGTGGCCAGGCCACCCCCCTCTTCCAGCCATCCCAGCTGCCCCCATATACAGGGGCCAGGAAGGACTGTTTGTTCAGTCTTCATAACAGAGGGGTGATTACCGGCGCTGGAGGGGAAGACCAGCCAGCCTTGGTCCCCTCACCTGATAGCCTCCCTAGGTTTTATTGAATCTCTGTGTCTCACAATTACCTGTAATTTCATTGCCTTCGTGGGAAGAAGAGTGCTTTTCCCTGCAGCTAAGATTTTTCACCTTCCCTGGATTTGGCCTCCTCGGCCCCCAGCTTCTTCTCCTCATTTTCAACAAGCATCATGAACAATCCTTCCCCCCACCCCAGCTCTGCCCGCACCCCTACCCTGGCCACTCACTCCTCAGCCATTCTCCCACAGTTGTCCTGCCCTGAGAGAGAGAGGAGGGTGGGACAGGAAGGCCCTCAGGCCCTTCCGGGACCCCCAGCTTGAGGGACACACTCCATGGGGCTCTGTTCTGTGGCTGATACCGATACTGAAACAGGAGAGAAGGTGCTGATGGTTTCTTACCTCTCTTTCCTCCCCAAAGACCTTCTTCTGACCCTGGATCTCAAGCACATCTAGAAGGAGGAGAGCAGTGGAGCTCAGGTTTGGCTTTACTCATTCATTCATTCATTCATTCATTCACCATTTTAACAAATACTCGTTAGGACTCTAATATGTAGTAGGCAGTTGGCAATCAAGGACTACTTAACACAGGCTTATTCAGCACAGTTCCCAGGTGAGGCGTGGCCATAGACATAATTTTAGGACATGGTAGCTGCCTTTGAGAAATTTCAAATCTGCCTGGACATAGAGACGGTTGTAGATTGAATAGCTGATCGGATCCAGCACTGTTGGAGGTAATACTGTTATCCTTGTTTCAGAGAGGAGACAAGTGAACCTCAGAGCCTGTAGCCCTCCCTCCTCTCACTGCCTGCTTTACCCTTTGTGATTCAGTACTGCTGAACCGCAGACACCAGGTTCTTTTGCATTTCAGACCTTGGCCCCTGTGGTCCCCACGGCCTGGAACACCATCCCTGCCTCTCCTTCGCCATCTTCTGTAGCATTCATTTTCAGAGTGCTGAGCTGAGTGCCCATCTAGCCACCTTGCACAGACCTCTACCTGAGTGCTCACCGCATCATACAGAAATTAGCTGTGAGCGTGAGTGTCTTTCCAACTAGACGGTAGGCTTCTCCACGGCAGGACTTGTGACTCATTCGCCCCAGTCCTGCCACGTGCCACCCAGAGCCTGGTACAGAGCCAGAATTCTAGAAAGATCGGCTGAAAATAACAGATGGGTGAAGTCACTTGTCTAAAGTTGCACTGCTAGCATGGGGTCAAAATGAGATTGGAACCACAGTTGTTGTTACTGTTAGGCGCCTTTATGTGAGTTAGGACAAAGCTCCCTCTCTGAGTGGATGGACTGCAAAAAGAGGCAAGCCTCTGCATGGACCAGTGAGAAAAAGACACTCCATCCCTGGCTGCTGCAGCTCTGTGCCAGGGTCCCAGCTTGGCTGAGCCAGAGCAAGGACAAGATTTCAGCCCCCTTCTTGCTGCCCAGGAGTCCCAGCTCAGACACAGCAAGGGATGGCCTGTTTAAACCCAGGGCAGTCCTCCTCCTTCTTTTTTTTTTTTTTAATTTTTTTTTTAACGTTTATTTATTTTTGAGACAGAGAGAGACAGAGCATGAATGGGGGAGGGTCAGAGAGAGAGGGAGACACAGAATCTGAAACAGGCTCCAGGCTCTGAGCTGTCAGCACAGAGCCCGATGTGGGGCTCGAACTCACGGACCGCGAGATTGTGACCTGAGCCGAAGTCGGACGCTTAACCGACTGAGCCACCCAGGTGCCCCAGGGCAGTCCTCCTTCTGAAGCCCATACTCTTCTTCTCTGCCAGTGAACAGGAGCAATTCTCCCTAAACATTTCTAAGTCAAAAGAAAACTCTAGTGTGTGTGTGTGTGTGTGTGTGTGTGTGTGTGTGTGTGTGTTTGTGTGTGTGTGTTTGTGTGTGTGTGAGAGAGAGAGAGAGAGAGAGAGAGAGAGAGAGAGAGATTTTTTTGGCCAGAGCAACCCTCATCCTGTTGCCTGAGCATAGGTACCCAAGACAGTGGGAACATTGTCCAAGAAAGACAGGGCTGCAGGGTCACCGAAGATAAAGAAAAACCACTGTGGGGACAGGAAGCATTTTGCCGAGAGCATGGAGGGAAGGTACATCTTCCAACAGTTGATAAGAATTTGGATTTGGAATCTGAAGGCTGAGGAACTATAAGCAGAAACTGAGCATTTCCTGGAATTAGCAATAAAGGACTTAACTATAAAGATGTGAGCCTTGTAGGGCGAGAATAGAGTGGCAGATCTCAACGAGGGGCAAGTGAAACTGAGCCTCAGTTTCTGCATCTGTAAAGTGGGGATAACAATCTCTAAGTCCCAGGGGATCAATGACATAATGTAGGTGAAATGATTGGCATAGAAGTATGTGCTAAATGGAGACGGTGAGATGATCTTCATAAAAAGATTGATGATGATAATGATGGTGATAATAACATGGCGGCAGTGGTATAATACTTAGGGTAAGAAATGTGTGCCACTGAATATAGAGGTGAAAAGAGTGCAGCCAGCCTCTTCTAGAATAGGAGAAAGAACAAGAGCCTCTCATCCTGCTTTTGTTCCCATCTCCTCCTCTCGTGGCTAATGCACATACCGAGCAGATTTGCTAAAAGCCCTGGCAGAAGAGCCACAGGAGGACTGAAGTGACCAGAGAGGAAGCTCTCAGGTCCTCCAGGCCCCCCTCCCTAGCACTCCATCATCCCACTCACTTGGGGACCCTGTGTGCACTAGGACTCCCAAGAGGGACAAAGGAGTACGGGCTGCCGTGGGGGCTCAGGACTCAATGTTCTTCCTCGGCTGGGAGCACAGCGGGAGGGAGCGGTGGGCAATTAGAAGTTGGAACATCTGGGAGAGGCAGGCAGAAGGCTGCGGAAATATCACATGTGTCATCTGAGGCACTGCCCTGCCTGTACAGAAGGCTGGTATCAGCACTGGGCAAATCTTTATTGCATGCCCATATGCCTGCCACTGTGTTAGGCCTCTGGGATCAGTAGGTGCAAAACAGAAATGGTTCCTGTTTTCACGGTGATGACTTTAAATGTAGCCGAATCCAAATACTCTGTTAGTTTCTTTTTTTTTTTTTTTTAATTTTTTAATGTTTTTATTTATTTTTAAGACAGAGACAGAGCACGAGTGGGAGAGGGGCAGAGAGAGGGGGAGACACAGAATCCAAAACAGGCTCCAGGCTCTGAGCTGTCAGCACAGAGCCCGACGTGGGGCTCGAACTCACAGACCGTGAGATCATGACCTGAACTGAAGTCGGACGCTCAACCGACTGAGCCACCCAGGCGCCCCATCTTTTTTTTTTTTTTTTTTTTTTTAATTTTTAAACACTTACTTATTTTTGAGACACAGAGAGACAGAACGTGAGCGGGGGAGGGGCAGAGAGAGAAGAAGACACAGAATTGGAAGCAGGCTCCAGGCTCTGAAGTGACAGCAGAGAGCCTGACGCGGGGCTCAAACCCATGAACTGTGAGGTCATGACCGGAGCCAAAGTTGGACCCTCAACCGACTGAGCCACCCAGGCGCCCCTCTATTACCTTCTGAGTGAAAGCATTCACAGCTACTTAGGCCAAATACTTTGGAATATACTTGCTTCTTTTCTGTCTCTCTCTCACACTGCTTATCGAAGCCATTGGCAATGTATCTTCAATATATAGTTCACATTTGACCACTTCATACCTCCTTTCTCACTCAAATCCAGGCGACCATCATCTCTTGCCTGGTCTATTGCAGTAGCCTCCTGGCTGGTCTCTCAATAGTCTCCTCTCCCTGTGACAGCCAGAGTGAATCTCCTCCTCCTCCTCCTCCTTCTTCTTCTTCTTCTCCTCCTCCTCCTCCTCCTCCTCCTCCTTCTTCTCCTCCTCCTCCTCCTCCTCCTCCTCCTCCTCCTCCTCCTTCTTCTCTTTTAATGTTTTATTTATTTTTAAGACAGAGAGAGACCGAGCATGAGTGGGGATGGGGCAGAGAGAGAGGGAGACACGGAATCTGAAGCAGGCTCCAGGCTCCGAGCCATCAGCACAGAGTCCAATGCAGGGCTCGAACTCATGAACCGTGAGATCATGACCTGAGCCGAAGTCGGATGCTCAACCGACTGAGCCACCCAGGCTCCCTCAGAGTGAATCTTCTGAGACACAAATCTGCTTAAGCTGTTCCTCTGCTCAGAGCCCTCCTGTTGCTCTTTATTTCATTCTGCATTGAAGGCAAGTCCTTGCAAAGACTCAGAAGGCAGTCCTAGTCTTGCTTCTGGTTGCCTCTTTAACATCAGACTCTGAGAGCAACAAAACGAAATCCACTTCCTGGAAAAGGTAGGGAGGAAACACAACCTTGGGCCTCCTTTACCCCTGGCAGATTTTCCTGGAAGCACAGTGTGACAGCCTCCCCACGTGGGACTCTGCATTAACTTGACAAACAGCAAGAATCAGTCATGGGAAGGCAGAGCCTTTTAAAGACATCCCTATAAATAGATATTAAATACAAGTTAAAAATTAAGGACCAGCCTCACACAGGGAGAAGGTGTTTGCAGTCTTACTAAAGGATCCATCTCCAGAATATATAAATAGTTCCTACAAATCAATAAGGAAAAGTATCCCAGGAGAAAAATGAGCCAAGGGTATGCAAAGGCAGGTCAGCGTAAAAGCATGAACGGCCAATAAACATCTGAAAAAACAAATTAGTCAACCTCATCAGTAATCAAGAAAATCTAAATTAAAACAATAAAATGTCATCTGCTGCTAATGTCATGGGCAAAACTAAGAAAGATTGATGACACATAGTACAGGCGAGGGTGCAGAGTAATGAGAATACAAACCGATACAACCTTTTTGTAATTAGCACTCTGACTTTTGAAATGCTAACTTTTCGGGGCGCCTGGGTGGCTCAGTCAGTTGAGCATCTCACTTCGGCCCTTGTCACGATCTCACCGTTCTTGAGTTCCAGCCCCGCATGGGGCTCTGTACTGACAGCTCAGAGCCTGGAGCCTGCTTCGGATTCTGTGTCTCCCTCTCTCTCTCTGCCCCTCCCCGGCTCATGGTCTGTCTCTCTGTTTTTCTCAAAAAAAAAAAAAAAAAAAGATATGCTAACTTTTGACCTAGTAATTCTACTGTTTAATATATGTCTTGTATGTTTATGCTTGTGCCCTAAGGTATAGGTAAAAGATTATTCATTGAGGCAGCTTATACAGGTGAAAATTGAAAGAACCCTAAATGCCCATAAATAGGAATATAGTTAAATGAAGGGCGTTCATAGTGTGGAAAGAGTTAGATCTCTAGGTGCTGACCTAGAACAATCTCAAAAATATTACTGACAAATGCAAAAGGCAAGTTGCAAAACGATACGCAAGGCAATATCCATTCGTGTTTAAAGAAAAAAGTGAAGCGAAATCCTATTTATAGATCTCTGATTGTTCATACATTTGTACCAATAATGCATAGAAAGGCCTGGAAGGATAGATGTGTAATTACGAGGTGGAAGGGGTGGGACTGAGGATGTGAAGGCGAGTTCCAGTTTTTACTCTCTTCTGACATCATTTGCCAGACTTTTACCAGAGAATTGTGTTTGTGTATTATTTTTGTAATTACAAGTTGTGCACAAATGCATTTGTATATTATTGGTTGAATTTACAAATTCATGTAAACATTAAGTCTCTTTTACAAACACAATGGCTTTCCCACATCCAAACCCCCCAGTATACCCATTTCACGGATGGGAAAGCAGGCAGAGAGAAATGACTTGCCAAAGCCACACAACAAGCCAGTGGCGGGATTGCAGGATGAAGCCGATACTCACAGAGAAATTAGAGCGGTCAGCCTGGGGTAGGCACACGGAAGTAGGAAACAATCTTTATCTTCAAGGGCCTTACAGCCTCACTGATGATGAAAATTTGCAAGATTCCAAGACAAGGTGGCCCAGCATGGTGAGAGCCAAATTACCACGTTAACACTGATGGAGACTAAATGCAGATGGTCCCGACTTACTATGGTTGGGCTCAAGATTTTTCAGCTTTACGACAGCGGGAAGGCAATATGCATTCGGTAGAAAGCACACGTCCGATTCTAACTTCTTGTTTTTTCCCAGGTCAGCGCCATGCCATACGATGCTCTCTGGTGGTGCTTAGCCATGGGACCATGAGGGTGAACAACCGATATTCTGACAACCATTCTGTGCCCAAATGACCATTATTCTGTTTTCGACTTTTAGCACAGTGTTCAACAAATGACATGAGGTAGTCAACACTTTATTATAAAGTAGGCTTTGTGTTAGATGATCTTACCCAGCTGTAGGCTAATGTAAGTGTTCTGAGCACGTGTAAAGTAGGCAAGGCTAAGCTATGCTGTCCAGTGCATTTTTGACTTATCATATTATCTTTTTTTAAATTTATTTTGAGAGAGAGAGAGAGAGGGAGAGAGAGATTGGGAGACAGAGAGTCCCAAGCAGGCTCCATACTCCCAGCGCAGAGCCTGATGTGGGGCTCGATCTCACGAACCATGAGATCACGACCCAAGCCAAAATCAAGAGTCAGATGCTTAACTGACCAAGACACCCAGGTTACCCTCAACTTATATTTTCAACTCATGATGGGTTTATCTGGATGTAACACCACTAAAAGTCATGGAGGATGTGCCAGGCAGAGTGTTGAGAGCTTTAAATGCAATACTTAATTTTATTTCCTGCTGACCTTATAATATAGGTACTACAATTACTATCTCCATTTTACAGATGGGAAAACTGAGGTGCAGATAGGTTAAGTAAGTAAGTAGGAAGTACTGGAGGTCAAATGAAACCAGTTTCACTGCAACCTAACACCCCCTTTTTCTCTTGGGGAAAACTTATATGCCAGAGGTCAGCAGAGAAAAGAAGGCAAGGCCCTATTGTCCTGTTGTCCCTATGCAGTGTTATGCTAGGGACAGGGCACTAGGAGTCCACATTCCAGGGGAAGGGAATTCCTTCTATTGCTCTGTCTTCACGTAGGCAAAGCCTGAGAGTAAGCTTATCAGTGAAGAGAGACACAGGCTGCCTGGATGCCAGACAGGGTGGAGGGGACTTTTACTCTCTGCTGTTGTTGCTGTTGTTATGGGAAATTTCCAACATATACAAAAGTGGAGGGAAAACTGTGATGAACTCAATGTCCAAGAATGCTTTTGGTCTAAACTCTGTCCCACAGGGAAGGCTTTCCTGGAAGAAATAAGAGGAGCTCCAGAAAGTCCTGCCTTCTCCATGGTGGGCGGGAATGGATAGGGAGGGCTGTGGGGGGGTGGGGGGGGGGAGGAGGTTGGGCTGACCTCTGAAGAGGGGCTGAATAGAGAAGGGGAAGGCCTGCAGCCCACTCACAGCTGTCTCTACAGACCACCCCAGCCACGGAGCTGGGGACGACCTGAAGGTTAGAGCTCCTCCCACTTGTTTTTCAACTTGAGATATAATGTGCATGCCATAGAATTCACCATTTAAAAATGTACAGTTCAAGGGTGACTGGGTGGCTCAGTCGGTTAAATGTCTGACTTCAGCCCCAGGTGATGATCTCACGGTTTGTGGGTTTGAGCCCTGCGTTCAGCTCTGTGCTGACAGCTCAGACCCCGGAGCCTGTTTTTGATTCTGTGTCTGCCTCTCTCTCTCTGCCCCTCCCCTACTCATGCTCTGTCTCTCCCTCTCTCAAATATAAATAAACATAAAAAAATAAGAATGTACAATTCAGTGGTTTTGAGTATACTCACAGAGATGTGCAACCAACACCCCCATCTAATTCCAGTACATTTTCATCACCCTGTAAAGAAACCCTGTATTTATCAGCAAAATTCCCATATTCCCCTCTTTCTTCAGCCCCCAGCAACCACTAATTTACTTTCTATTTTCAGGGATTCTGGATTTTTCATATACGTGGAGTCAGGCAATATGTGGCCTTTTATGTCTGGCTTCTTTCACTTAGTATAATATTTTCAAGGTCCATTGATGTCATAGCACATATCAGCACTCCAATCCTTTCATGACTAATCTTCCATCATATAGATATACCACCTTTGGTTTATCCACCCATCCATTCATGGACCTTTGAGATGTTTCCACTTTGTAGCTATCATGAATAACATTGCTATGAACATTTGTATACAAGTTTTTATAAGGACATGTTTTTATCTCTCTTGATCATATATCTAAAGGAAGTATTTCTAGGTCATACAGGAACTCCGTGTTTAAGTTCTTAAGAAACTGCTGAACTATTTTCCACAATGGCTGTAGCATTTATTTCCACCAGCAGTATAAGAGAATTCCCATTTTCTGCATCTTCATTAATATTTATTTTCCTTTTTGAAAATTATAGCTGTCCTAATGGCTGAGGAATGGTATCTCACTATGGTTTTGATTTGTATTTCCCTGGTGACTAATGACGTTGAGCAGCTTTTCATGTGTTTGTTGGCCATTTGTATATTTTCTTTGAAGAAATATCTGTTTGGGTCCTTTGCCTGCTTTTCAACTGGTTTGTCTTTTTGTTATTGAGTGGCAAGGGTTTTTTTAAGAAATATTTTTGATGCTGTACCCTGATCAGACATATGATTTGCAAATATTTTCTCCCATTCAGCGGATTGTCTTTTCACTTTCTCATAAGTGTCTTTTGAAGCAAAACATTTTAAAATTTTAATGAAGCTCAATTTATCTATGTTTTTCCTTTGGTTGCTTGTGCTTTTGGTGTTATACCTAAGAAACTGTTGCCTAAGCCAAGGTCATAAGGAATTATGCGTATGTTTCCTTCTAAGAGTTTCATAGATTGGCCTTTATATTTAAGTCTTGGTATATTTGGAATTGGTTTTTGTAGATGGTGTGAGGTGTGAAGCTTCTTTTGAGTTATTCTTCAACACCTGCTGCCAGGGAAGCTCCTAATTTTAATTACCAGGCTCAGCACAGAGGCAGCAGGCCCCAAACATTTCCATCTGGGTAGCACTGGATAGTTTAAACTACATTCTTTTATGTGATCTCTCTAATAATGAAGTCAGATAATTACCCGATTTTATTTTGTTTTTTTTTTTTAATGTTTATTTTATTTTTGAGAGAGAGGGAGAGCGAGAGCAAGTAGGGGAGGGACAGAGGCAGAGAATCCCAAGCAGGCTCTGTGCTGTCAGCACAGAGCCCGATGCAGGGCTTGAACCCACAAACCGTGAGATCATGACTGGAGCCAAAGTTGGATGCTTAACCGAGTGGGCCACCCAGGCGCCCCTCCCCAATTTCAGGTGTAAGAATACAGACTTGGAGAAGGTGAGTGAGTTGCTTAAAATCATGTAGGAACCCGAAAGGCAGAGTCAGAATTTGGTACTAGAGGAGATAACCCTGGAAGAGGGGAGAGGGGCGATGGAAATCCCGGGTCATGGTCTCAGTTCTTCCGCTTGTGTTTGTATGAACTTGTACAAGTCAGGTACCTGTTGGGGTCTCAACTGCATCATGGGTGGGCAAGGGAGTTGATCTTGGGTAATTAGAATAATACTTTAATGAGCACCTACCACATTCCAGGCTCTGTGCAGGCCGCTTTAAGTATACCACCTCTAATCTTTCCAATAACCTTACTAGGCAGGCAACTCTTCCTTTCCCAGAAGAGAAAATGAAAACTGTGCAGTCAGTACCTGAGAACACAGTCTGGAAATGTCAAGGCTGGACAGAGAACCCAGCCTGTTTCCTTTCTGCTACCTACCCTTCCTGAGTCTGTGTGCTTATCTGTAAAGGTTAATTAACGTTCCTTCCTCCTACGATTGCTGTGAGCAATGTGGGCAGAGCCCTTCATTCGTGGGCTGAATCCTTACTGGGCACTTACAAGACGCTAAACCCAGCTGTAGGTGAGGATAGAACAGAAAACAAGACAAAATCCCTGCTCTCATGGAGTTGACATTCTAGAAGGGGGAAGGGAAACAGAACAAGGAAAGAAATTTACACACACACATCAGGTAATATCAGACAGTGATGAGTGCTAACAGAAAACAGCGGGTGGCAGTGGAGTGAAAGCAGCCAGGAAGCCATCAGGTGACTCATGCACAGAGGACTGAATGATCCAAAGGAGGCAGAGAGGGAAATCTGGGGGCAGACTGTCCAAGTAGAGGTTATGGGACTAGGTTAGTGCAAGAAGCTTCTCTGTACTTCCACTCTGTGCCAGCAACTGCTTTGGGCAGAGTGTTCAGAAATGAATACAGTCCAGTGGTCCAAGTGCTCGCTGTGAGGGAGGAGACAACACACAGCAGATCATTTCTTGGCCGATGAATGGGTGCATCTAATTACGAGGCGAAACATTAGTTAAAAAAATTTTTTTAAAAGTTTTATTTATTTTTTTGGAATTTTTAAATGTTTATTTATTTTTGAGAGAGAGAGAGAGAGAGAGAGAGAGAGAGAGAGAGAGAGAGAGAGAATAAGCAGGGAAGGGGCAGAGAGAGGGAGAGGGAGAGAGAGAGAATCCCAAGCAGGCTCCAAGCCCGATGCAGGGCTCGAACTCATGAACCCTGGGATCGTGACCCAAGCCGAAATCAAGAGTAGGACGTCTAACCGACTGAGTCACCCAGGTGCCTCTGAAACATTAATTTTACCCATGTTTTTGCAAACGTGTCCTGCAGGCGCGGAGACCTCACCGTAAGAGCTCACCAACGTGACCAGGTTAGTGCTCCCTGTTAATTTTTCCTTCACAGCCACTGGGCCCCTGTGGTTTCGATCCCCCCTCCAGGCACCAGGGTGCGCTGTATCTTCTCTTGGTGCCGGCTGACGACGACGCCGCGCTCTCCCCACTTCTTGCTGAGCCGCACTTCCGGCGGCAAGCGGAAGCGGGGACTCTCAGCCGCCGGAGCCGGAGGCATGGCGGGGGCGGGGCTGGGGGAGGCGCGTGCCGAGCAGGCCGGGGGGTCCGTCTCCCCGGCCCTTTGAACCCGGAGCGTACAGGTGAGGACCTCTCCTTTCTTGGCCCAGCCCCCAAGCCCGTCAGGCCCTTCCCGAGGCCTCCCCGGCTTCCCGCCGCGGGGTGGCCCCCTCCCTGCCAGACGCCGAGGCTCCGCGGCCCCCGCCCTCCCTGAGCCGTCTCTTCCCATTGAGGCCCCGCCCCGGGCTTCTCTTTCCGGGGGCGCCCCCTTGGGTGTGTGTGCCCGCCCCTCGGTATCCCCTTACCGTTTTTGGGAGCTGTCACGAGGAATTGGGGGGGGGGGGTGCACCGGCCCCCGTGGGGAAGCCGAGACGCAGCAGAGGAAAAGGACAGGTCTAGTGCCACTCGACGAGCTAGTGGCCCTATCCAGCCAGGCTTTCTTCTCGTTCCATAAAAAACGTGCCGAACGCACACGAGGGGCCAGCCCCATCGCTAGGCTCTGAGAAAACTTCGGTGACTGGTGTGGACGTGGTTGCTTCCTATCCGGGGGGGTCCCGTTTAGTGGGGGGACTAAATTATTAAACGCACAACCCTGCAAGTACAAGTGCGTATTCAAGTCGTGGCCGTTAATGTGGAGAAGACAAAAAATAAACAGGGAGCCCTGTGTTGGAGAGAATGGTCAGGGAAGACTTCCTGGAGGAGATGGCAGTTAGGCTGCAACTTGAGAAGTTATGGCAAGGGCCTGGGGAAAGACGTTCTAGGCAGAGGGAACAGCACCTGTGGATACCTGAGTTGGCAAAGAGCTTGGGGTGAGGCCGGTCCAACGTGCAGGAGATGAAGCTTGAGAGGTGTCACGTAGTGTGATGGGCGTGCAGAACACCCACCACCTAGTGCCACGGATAGGAGTAAAATGCAGGGACAGAGTTGCAAGCGTGGTTAGTGCCGTGAAGGAGAGGTGTGGCCAGTAAGTTAGTATTTTAGCTAATGGGGAGTCGAAGGAAGACTCCTCTGAGGAAGTGATTATGAGGCTGATGGCTGAATTGGGAGTTAACTCAGCAAAGGGAGGAGGAGAGCTTTTTTAGATTTGGTTAACAGCAGGTGCCAAGCTTCCGAGACAGGAGGTAGGGTCCCTCTTGAAGAAAATAAATGGTTAGAGTTAACGGGAAAAGATGAGGCCGGAGAGGCAGAGCTGAGACCTTTGAGCATCTGGTTGGCATGTTGAGGGCTTGATTCTTCTCTTTAAGGGCAGTGGGGAGATACTGACCTGTATTAGTCCACAGGGGAAAGGACGCGGTCACCAAAGCATTTTGGAAAGGTCACTCTGGCTGTTGAAAGGAGTGGATTTAGGTAGGAAGCTGGTGCAGTAACGCAGACGTGAAAGTGTAAAAGTTCGGAGAAGGGTGCCGGCAGCTTGTGATAGGAGTAAGTGGAAGATTAGAGAGGACTGTTTAGAGGGTAGAATCTCCAGAGTTTGGTGACTGATCAGGGGGCTGAGGGAAAGAGGGATCAAGGAAGACTGTCAGGTTTCTGGTTCCTGCTAGCTGGAGAGTTGCTAGGCCATTCACTGGCCTGAGGGAGCTGGGAGAGGGCCAGATTTTAGGACACTCGTAAGTTCCTCTCTTTTTTCCTAAGTCTCACCCTGACTAGAGGGGACTTTCATTACATACTTTTTCTATAGTGTTTGAATTTTTATGAGCGTGTACTTTTATAATCAGAACAGCGAGAGAACAAATTGAAAAAGCCTTGAAAAACTCCATGTCTCTCAAAATCACAATTGTGTGATATAAAATTGTGTGTGTGTGTGTGTGTGTGTGTGTGTGTGTGTGTGTGTACATACAGAGAGGGAGAGAGAGACAGCACGCACGCTGAGGGAAGGAAATTCAGTGACGATTTCCTGTACGATTTGGAGCTGAAGCCAACAGGTCGTCAGCTCCACTCACCCCACCCCTTCACACCCATCACCCCAGTTACTGGTGTCTTTCTCTTAAAAAGACAAATCAGAGAGGGGCGCCTGGGTCGCTCAGTCAAGCATCTGACTTGGGCTGAGGTCATGATCTCGTGGTTTATGAGTTCAAGCCCCACATCGGGCTGTCTGCTGTCAGCATGGAGCCTGCTTCGGATCCTCTGTCCCCCTCTCTCTCTGCCTGTACCCCACTCGTTCTGTCTCTCAAAAAAAAAAAAAAATATATGTATATATATAAAAGACAAATCGGAGAATTTCAGATGGGACTATGCAAAGTGTATCCCAATTTTCTTAGAATTAAGCATCTGTTTTGCTTAATATGATCAGTGGCTCTTTCTTAGCTGAGCAACTTTAGTATGCACTTTATCCGACTCAGCAGTTCGTCTGTTAGATGGTGTCTGGTCCCTATTCCACCTGTTCCTGGGCCTCGTCTGCCTTTCTCATCCCGGTCTGGTCTCCCTCTGACTCCAACCCAGTCTTAGGTTGGCAGGATTGCCCTCGGCAGGGATTGAGTGAGGCAGTTTTGTATGCTGTTTGGTATTTTAAAATGCTTCAACCTTAATACTGTGTTTTTAAGGCTGAATCAGAATAGCCACATCAATAATGTTACTGTTACAAGGAGTAGCTGTGTGTGACTTAATACCGTATTGTTGTCAGCTGTGGAGGATTTTGCTCACTTGATCATGCCAAGGGTCTTTGAGAAAACTTATGAGATTGCTTTTAAACTCCCACCGGCTTCTTCCAAGCATCTGTTATTAAGTTTGTATCTTATTGGCCGTGCGCATTCTGTAACTGATTGTGTTTTCCTTTTTGCTCTGGCTGCTGAGAAAATTAGGGCCAAATGAGACGGTTGGCAGTGCTGCAGGTCCGTGTGGTGTGCCTTTCTGCGTACGTCTGGCTTCGTCTTATTGTCCTACCTTAGTTTTCTCTTCACAATTATTTTCTGATTAAAAATTCTGAGTACAGGTAATACTTTGAATATATGTAGTCTTTAAAGAATGACAGTACAGTGAGTGCTGATTTAGGAAAAAAATGTAACCTTGGAGTTGCCAGTGTGTCCCAACCCATATCCAGTTTCTTACTTTTCTCAGGTAACCACTGTTCTAATTTTGTAATACCTTTGCTTTTGATATTTGTGTTCCATATCTATTGATGGCTTTTATTTATTTATTTATTTTTAAATTTTTTTTATATCAGACAAAATAGATTTTATTTTTATTTTTTTTTCAATATATGAAGTGTATTGTCAAATTGGTTTCCATGCAACACCCAGTGCTCATCCCAAAAGGTGCCCTCCTCAATACCCATCTTTAAATTTTTTTTTAATGTTTATTTTATTTTTGAGACAGAGACAGAGCATGAATGGGGGAGGGCAGAGAGAGAGGGAGACACAGAATCGGAAGCAGGCTCCAGGCTCTGAGCCATCAGCCCAGAGCCTGACGCGGGGCTCGAACTCACGGACCGTGAGATCGTGACCTGAGCTGAAGTCGGACGCTTAACCGACTGAGCCACCCAGGTGCCCCTATTGATGGCTTTTAAACTAGAAATTGTTTGAAGCTTATGTAAAGAGAAACACACAAAATACTCTGCTGCTTGCTGTTTTCATTCATCATTGTGTTCTGAGATTCCTTTAGGTTGTTATGTGTAGCTAACATTAATTAGCTAAGCATTAATTTATTGCTTCATGAGATTCCACTGCATGAATATGCCTGGAAGAATTTATCTAGTCTTCTGTTGCTGGGCATTTGGAGTGTCGTCAGTTTGTGCTATTTCTAACGGTCCTGCTGCAGACATTCTTGTTATTTACGTGCAGATATTTCTCTAGATCAGGGTTTCTCATCCTTAGCACTATTGACCTCTTGGTCCAAGTGTGGGGGGCCGGCCTGTTTACTTGGCAGCATCCCTGGCTTCTGTTTGGTGGACACTCATAACACCCCTCCTTCCCAAGTTAGGACAACCAACCATTGTCCCCAGATGCTCCCGTTGCTCCAGTGAGGAACCAGTGCCCAAGATCAGTGGTTGGCAGACTTTTTCTGCAAGGGGTCAGATAGTAAGTAATTCAGTCTTGTGGGCCCAGTGGTCTTTGGTCTCAACTAATCATCTATGCCTCTGTGGGACAAAAGCAGCCATAGGTAACCTGTAAATAAATGGGTATGGCTGTGTCCCAATAAAATTTTACTTAAAAACAGGCAGGCAGACTAGATTTGGCCTGAGGGCATTATGCGCTCTCTTGCTGTAATCTAGATCAGTAGGGAATATATTTTATATCCTCACCCAGTGCGTGTAACTCATATGTATAATTGAAACAAAAGTTTCATGAAATCGTACTTACCCTTACTGTATGTGGTACAGTTCGGTGTTTTCTGTTTTTGTTCCACTTTTTAAAATGTCTGGTATATCCACTAAATTTATTTCAAAGCCTCATCAATGAGTTGTGACTAACAGTTTGAGAAATTTAGTTTGCTCAGTCATAGAGATACGCACATCTTTCACTGGACCAGATAGTATCTATACTTATGTACAGCATTTCAGATCCCTTTTAGAAGGAGGCAGGGTATAAATAAATACCACACTGTGTATATGTTTTTATTTCTAAAATATAGATTAGGTCAGTCACTCCTGGTTAAAACCCACAATAGCTGGTGTGGCATTGGTGTGGCCTGGCGTGACGTGTGAAGTGTTTTCTAGTCTGCCTCCAGTCTGCTTTTCTAAGCTTCTCTTTTATTACTCACTCTGTGCTTCCTGGGCTCTAATCACTTGGAATCTCTCTTCCCAAATGTATCACGCCTCTCTCCTTCCAAGTGTATTTCATCCAAGTGAACGCTCCTCTTTTACTTTGCCTTGTGAATTCTTTACCCTGCAGGGCCCATTTTGAATGTTGTTCCATGCATTCATTTAACCTACTTGTGAGCACTTGCTGTGCCTCGGGTTCTGCCCCAGGTGGTGGTGGGGATTCAGCAAGGAATTGGGCAGGGTACCTGGGGTCTTGTGTGTGGTGACAGATACTAAAAAGGTAAACAAGATAATTTTAAAAAGTGAGAAGGGCTGAAGAAAACAAAATAGGGTGAAATGACGGTGTGGATGGGAAGGTAGGGAGAATCCGAGAAGTTGCTCTTTTAGCTGAGATTTGAATGGTGACACAGAGGCATCTCAGCGCTTCAGAAACTTTATGCTTCCTTCCGGCTTCCACAGTTTCCCAAGGAATCCACAGATGATTGCCTTGTTCCCCTCCAGACAATATATCATTTATCTGGTTGCTTGCAAGATTTCTACTTTGTGTTTCCGTTTTTAAGTTTGACTGTGATGGGTCTGGGCATAGATTTCTTTGTGTTTATCACGCTTGGGAACTTCTGAATCTTGAGTTTACATCTGTGAGGGTTTGCTTTCGGATTCTCTATTGTATTCCATTGGTGTATTTGTCTGTCTTTATGCTGGTACCACACTTAAAAAAAAATTACTTTGGCCTTGTAATATGTTTTGAAATCAGGAAGTCTGAGTCTTCCAACTTTGTTCTTTCACAAAATTGTTTTGGCTGTTTGGGGTGCCTTGAGATCACTTGTGCATTTTAGGATGAATTTTTCTATTTTTGCAAAAAACGCCATTGGGATTTTGATAGGGATGCATTGTGTTTATACATTGCTTTGGGTAGTATGGACATCTTAACAGCCCAGTAAATAGATTTCTTTAATGAATGTGCACTGAATGTGGCTGTTAACACTGAACAACTCTGATGTAGTTCTAGGTTTATTCTCTTGAATATTCCCAACATCTAAGCGTGCTTTGCAGGTGTTCCTAGTGAATCAGGTCCTTCCCTCAAACCTGTTTTTAGACTCAGAAATGTTGGGACCACTTTCTGACTCTAATCTGAGAAGGAGAAGTGCTGATCACTGTCATCTTGGGAGTTCCTGGGTCCAGGGCATAAGGAGGAAAAGCTTTGACTTTCTATACTTCTGTACTTTCTATACCTTTCTATATTTGTATTTCGGCCAATTTTGTTTTGTTTTCGTGACTTCTTCACTTTTCCGTGCAGAGATGTGATGATGGATCATCATGTTTCCACCATCAAACCTCGAAGGATCCAGAACCAAAATGTCATTCACCGCCTGGAACGCCGGCGGATCAGCTCGGGCAAGGCAGGCACCCACTGGCATCAGGTCCGAGTATTCCACCAGAATGTCTTCCCCAACTTCACGGTCGTCAATGTTGAAAAGCCTCCTTGTTTCTTGCGTAAATTCTCACCTGATGGACGCTACTTTATTGCTTTCTCTTCAGACCAGACGTCCCTCGAGATCTATGAGTACCAGGGCTGCCAGGCAGCCGAGGACCTACTGCAGGGCTATGAGGGGGAGATCCTGTCCAACGGCAATGACCAGCGGTCGGTCAGCATCCGCGGCCGGCTCTTTGAACGCTTCTTCGTCCTGCTGCACATCACCAACGTGGCCGCCAACGGTGAGCACCTGAACCGGGAGTGCAGCCTCTTCACTGACGACTGTCGCTGTGTCATCGTGGGCTCAGCTGCCTACCTCCCGGATGAGCCGCATCCTCCTTTTTACGAGGTGTACCGCAACAGTGAGTCCGTGACCCCCAACCCCCGGTCCCCTCTGGAGGACTATTCCCTCCACATCATTGACCTTCACACCGGCCGCCTGTGTGATACGCGCACCTTCAAGTGTGATAAAGTGGTCCTGTCGCACAACCAGGGGCTGTACCTGTACAAAAACATCCTGGCCATCTTGTCAGTGCAGCAGCAGACCATCCACGTCTTCCAGGTGACCCCTGAAGGCACTTTCATCGACGTGAGGACCATCGGCCGCTTCTGCTACGAGGATGACCTCCTCACCGTGTCAGCTGTCTTCCCTGAGGTGCAGCGGGACAGCCAGACGGGCATGGCCAGTCCTTTCCGAGATCCCTTCATCAACTCCCTCAAACACCGGCTGCTGGTGTACTTGTGGCGCCGGGCGGAGCAGGACGGGAGTGCGATGGCCAAGAGGCGCTTCTTCCAGTACTTTGACCAGCTGCGCCAGCTGCGCATGTGGAAGATGCAGCTTCTGGATGAAAACCACCTGTTTATCAAGTACACTAGTGAGGACGTGGTCACCCTGCGGGTCACGGATCCATCACAGGTATGCGGTGCTCTCCTGCTCTTTGCTCCTCCCATCCCCTTGGGAAGATGGGAACATTTCTGTCTTTGCCTATAGCCAGCCTCTCCGAGATTGGCATTTCATGTAGTCTTGAGTTTTGGTTTTCCTAGGCCTCAAACTCAAAACAACTCCACTTTTCTCTGGCCACGTGTATTCATTTGGACAAACGGAAGCTAAATCTCAAGCCATTGGCATGTGGATAGTCAACTCTGTCATTATTACCCTGATTCTTCTGCAGAGCATTTTCAGTACCCCTGAGATAGAAGCCCAAATGCTACAGGGTTGAAGTTTGGACTGCCTGTGGATAATCCTGCCTTGATTTTGTGAGGCTGTGATTAGTGGTCTGACTGCTTTAGTTCTAGGAATGAGAATGAGCCCACCATACCAGAAACATTTTCTAAAAATTTAGCCTCTCTTTCCTGCCCAGATGGTTAATGTCAATATACTTCTTCATAAAGCCTTTAGAAGGTAACTAATAGGTAAGCTCATCTGGCAGTTAAGTTTTATGACTTTACTCTGACCTTGCCCATGCATAGATTGTAGGGCAGTGAAAAGATTAAAAGGAAGCCAGAGTTTCTTATCCCCCAAGTGAATCATCAGGACTTCAAGTATTAGGGTTTTTCACTTTGGATAAAAGATCTCTTTAGGGGAGATAGCTATTTCTCAGATGGGAATAAAATGGTGTTAAGGGCACAGAAACCTGTCAGACTCTTGGGTTGAAACACCATGTTGAAATTCAAGGTATTTTGGGCATTTCTCTTTGAGAGGCTCTCCACTTTAGTGTTGATCAAGTAAGATACCTACCTTTCTATACCTTTGCCCCTCTGTTCTATTTCCAGAATCTCTCCTTAGATAGGAGTTTGGGAATTGAGAATAGAGAGCAAACCAGTAAACCACAAAGGGGGCTGAGTCTGGTATCTCCCACTGACTTGCAGTTGCTTCTGTCATAGGAGAGACCGTGTAGGGCATTGTTTCCTGAGACCTTACCAGGCATCCGTGGTAAAATGTCTTCCAGTATTTTTCTTCTGAATCATAGCCTGTGTATTCTTCAAGGTGGCGGGGAGGGGGAGCGGTGAGTAATAACGGTTGGATGTTACTTTTTCTGGATTCTTCTTCTTCCCTATTAATGATGAAGTCACCCGTTTAGCCATCACGAAGGAGCATCTAGTGTATCTTATGTGTCATCGGGGGTTGGTAGTGAAGCCCTTGACTTCTGTACCCTTCTGTCTTGTATTTCCCAGTCTGCCCTGGAGGCAAGCCTAGTAAAGGTTTGTGTAATTTTTTTTTTTTTAATTTTTTTTTAAATTTTTTTTTTTCAACGTTTTTTATTTATTTTTGGGACAGAGCGAGACAGAGCATGAACGGGGGAGGGGCAGAGAGAGAGGGAGACACAGAATCGGAAACAGGCTCCAGGCTCTGAGCCATCAGCCCAGAGCCTGACGCGGGGCTCGAACTCACGGACCGCGAGATCGTGACCTGGCTGAAGTCGGACGCTTAACCGACTGCGCCACCCAGGCGCCCCTGTAATTTTATATTCATATAATTGTGATGGATCCTGGTGAAGTCCTGAAATGATCCAAATGTTGTCCACGTATATAGAAAGGACATGACTCAATCTTTTATTTAGGTTTGAGCTATAATTACCTTTTTCTTTTGGAAGGACTAAGTCATCTGTGGTAGCTGCATTTGAGATTATCCTTCTTCCCTTTGCTAAAAAACATGACCTACTTATTTCCGGTAGCTGTAAGAAATTGTAGCTAGAATCAGTACTGGAGCTCGGTGTTTTGCTGACAGAGGTTGTAACTTTAAACCCAATTTGCCCTAGTTGTCCTCCCACCTCCTTCCCCAGTTTAATTTGATAGGTTTCAATAAAGTTAATGAGTAAAAGGCACATGTACACACAAAGCCTTGCTAATATTATGGGTATTATTCTCAGGTTACCCTCCAACCTCTTTAATTTACAGCCGTATTTAATTTCCAGGTGACCGAAAAAGTCATGTAATGAAAGCTCTGGAAGGACTAATGACTAGTAAAACAGGTGGGCCACGTGGCTCCAGGAATTGGTGATGGAGACTTAAAGTCAGTCATAGGAGGGGGAGTACTAATCCTAATGTTCTGAAAACTTCTAGAGTCCTGTTGGAAGCCTGCAGATTGATTCACACTGCCACATTCATTGTGACAAAACCCAGGGATTCCTGGAGCTTCCTTGTTAGGCAGAGCAGAGAGCACTGGTTGTTTAAAGGAAGAGGGCCTGTCCTCCAGAGGCCCATTCAGAGAAAGCAGTAACCCTGCCACCTGTGGCATTTGAATGCTTTTCAGATGTCCCCTCTGATCTTAATTGCTACAGATCTCAAATGTGTCTTACAAATGCTCTTGGCTGAAAGAACATTTGTGAAGGAAGAAACGGAAAACGCGACTCTGATTTTCCATTTGTTCAGTGGCAGTTCCCTGCTTGGTGACAACTTGCCTGGGCAGTTTTGGGACACAGTGTACTTAAGGTGTCTCTCTGCATGTTAGAAATCTTAAGAGGGAAAATAAATGCCCCTGAATTGAACTTTCAACTGTACGTATACAAGAGAAAATAATTTGCCAACAGGCAGCTACAGGCTACCAATTACTTTCTCAGCAGGAGGGAGAATTAAATCTGGCATTTTAAAAAAGTGCTTTTTATTTCAGGGTGGGTTGGAGAGCAAGTCAGGAATAATTACTAGGAAGGAAAAATGTTGAATTTGCAGTCTTAAATGAAAGATTGAAAACCTTTCTACACACATACGCGGGCCAGCTCAGTAATTCTAGCAGTAGATCCAGTGGTAAATCCCGCGACACTGGCCATGACTGATGGCCCTGGACTGATCAAGTCCACCGAGGCCTCCTCCTTTCCCAGAACCACATGCAACCACGTTGTTGTGCTAGTGCAGGAGTGGAAGGGTTCGCTTGTTTTCCTTGGGTAGTTTGAATTTTCAGCCAAGTGAGAAGTTTCCAAGGCATGGCCTCATACCCGCTGTCTCAAAGCTCTCTCTGTTCTTCTGCAGGCATCTTTCTTTGTGGTGTACAATATGGTGACAACAGAGGTGATTGCTGTGTTTGAGAATACATCCGATGAGCTTTTAGAGCTCTTTGAGAACTTCTGTGACCTCTTCCGTAACGCCACCCTGCACAGTGAAGTCCAATTTCCCTGCTCAGCTTCTAGCAACAATTTCGCAAGGCAGATCCAGCGCCGGTAAGCTCTTTCAGGCTTAATAGGCTTAATCTCTCTAGACAATTCACTGGTGTTAGGCCAGTAGTTGCTTCCTCCAAAAAACTCTTCCTGTATTCTCTCCGCCCACCTTGGTTTGGTTAGGTCTGCCTGTGGTAAACCCTTGGGTCACCCTGACCTTTTCCTTTCTGTCTCCCAGCACCTGTGGAATTACTAGTACACTGTCCGTGATTCCTCCCAGACTGTATGTGAGCTACGGAAAGATAGAGACTGTGTCTTTACTATTTATTGCTGTGTTCTCATGAATACGTTTATTATATGTATTGCATTTAAGTATTTGTGGAGTGATACGACTTAAGGAAATAATTTTAAAACTTCTGGTTAAACAGGATACGATGTGTTGAACACATGCATTTATCTCTGCTTCATCCCCAAATCCTATTAAAGTGACAAAAAGAAGTAAAAGGTGTAACTTTAACAAAAACAAAGAGAATGGGAAAGGAGAGACATTAGAGGCAGGAGATGATTGGCTACGGGATAGGAATCAGTGTTGGGAGCTGAGAAGCTAACTGATGAGTGGTAACTGACTTGACACACTTCAGAGAACAGAAACAAGACTGCAGAGCTTAGCCATCAAGAAACAAGTTGCCTTGCACCAGAGAACTCTGGAAAGGGTCAGAGAATTGGAGGCCCTGGGTACCTCTGAAGATACCTGTAATGTGGGCTTAAACTCAGAGGATTGGGTGAAGTTCTTGCAAGGAGCAATCAGAGGGCTCCTGGTGGCTCAGTCGGGTAAGCGTCCTACTCTTGGTTTAGGCTCAGGTCATGATCTCACGGTGCATGAGATTGAGCCTCACGTTGGGCTCTGTGCTGACAGTGTGGAGCCTGCTTGGGATTCTCTTTCCTTGTTTCTCTGCCCCTCATCTGCTTGTGTGTGCTCTCTCTCCCTCAAAATAAATAAGTAAACTTAAAAAAAAATTAAAAAAAAAAAAAAAAAAAGGAGCAATCAGGCCCTTTAGCCCCTTTCTCTAAGCCTACTTAGCCAACTGACTGTGTCTTCTCCACCTCCGCAGAAGGCTGGAGGTTCAGTCTCCTGAGAAACTGAACCATGTAGGCCCTGGTTTCATGTTCATGAGGCATAGCTGAGAGTAGGGATGAGATTGTCATGCTAAAAACAAGAATTGAATGAAAGCCAACAAACTGAAAGGTAAGATATGACAGACAGGCTTATACTCCTTATGCAGGAGATTAGAGATTTTTCACTAGGGAAACTGACCAACCCAAAGAAGAGACCTTCAGATACTGACATTTATAAACACCTAGGTCACCCTAAATTAATACCCCCCCCCCCCCCCCCCCCCCCCATCATCAGACAGGGTTTTCTCTGAACCAGAGCTTCCGGTATAATTATCTGAGTACAACATTATTGTGAAATGAATGGTTACTCTGGGCCAAGGGCCCAAGCTGAATCCTACTCTAGTCAGTGCCTCATTGGATGCCACTTTAAATTGCTCCCCCAACCTTAGCCACTTAGGGAAAAGATCTGCTTTAGGTTTCAAGATAGATCACACTGGAGTGAACAGAAGAATCAGAATAAGCATTACTGCCACTAGGAAAAAGGAGCAGAGTAGGTACATTAATGCAGTGGCATCATCTTTATATAAAAGGATAGTAATCAACTAGAAATGGGTATTGGTTTTCAGACAGCTAACTTGCCTTTTCCTTTTTCTCTGGTTCACACAAATTTTCTGCCTTCTAAGCATTTCTGTTCAGTTATGGAAGGATATTTGGAGACAGAATGTGGCTCAGATTGTGCTTTTTTCTTTTTGGAACAAATTTCCTTCTTTTAAAATTAACTTTAAAATTAGGCAGATCATTATCAACTAATTACAAAGCTGGGTACAGCTGGCTGAGTGAAAACATCAAAAGAAGTCACTAGAAAGAAGGTAAACTCCCATGAGGGCAGGGATTTTTGTCTGTTTCATTCACTGCCATATCCATAGCACCTAGGCCAGTGTCTTTCATGTGGGAGAAGCTCATTAGGTATTTGTTGAGTGAATGAAGTCACCCAGTAATTAGAGGAAGCTATGTTTTGTTTGTTTGTTTTTTTTAATTATTTCAGAATGCATCTGGAATTAAGTGAAATTTTAAGAAGTCCCGGGAGAAATAAAGTTTGAAGAGAAAGGTGGTGTTCTAGCTTTGTGATTCTCAAAATGTTGGATCATACCACCAAAAGATTTTGAACAACTGTAGATGTCCTTACATATTAATTTTTAAGTTGATCTTAACATTTTTTTGCTATTAAATTTGAATAATTGCAGAAGATGCAATTTTCAGTGTATATTAAATATTCGTTTTTAAAAATATTATAAGCTTTTTCCCCCCATCTTTATTGAGATACAATTAGCATATAACATCGTATACGTTTATGGTGTATAACGTAACACTTTTGAACATAGCCAGGGAAACCTAGTTGCAATAGTAATTTGGTGTTAGGATTTGATATAAAAAGTAGAGAGCAAGTTATTCCCATACTGTTTGAAATTTCGCATTGTTTCTTCTTGTCTTCAAATTCGTATTTGTATCCTAATATAACATTTTATATGAATTGTATCCTAATAGATCCTAATATATATTCCTAATAGATCCTAATATATTTTGTTAGCCATCTTATCATGCTTTGCTGCATTGAAAGTACAATGTGTATATAAATTGGAATTATTTTTCATTTCTTGTGAACACATGACTCTAAATGCTCAATTTTACAGTCTCCAGTAATCTTTTGGTAAAAAATAAGTGAAAGTGGATCCATTATAGGTTAGAGCAAATGTTCAAGAAAAACAGGAGGTGGGGCGCCTGGGTGGCTTAGTAGGTTAAGCACTGGACTTCGGCTCAGGTCATGATCTCACAGTTCGTGAGTTTGAGCCCCATGTTGGGCTCTGTGCTGACAGCTCAGAGCCTGGAGTCTGCTTTGGATTCTGCGTCTCCTTCTCTTGCTGTGCCCCTCTCTCATTTATGTTCTGTCTCTCTTTCTCTCAATAAATAAAAAAACATTAAAAAAAAAAAAAGAAAAAAAGGAGGGGAACACTGAGGATCATGAGTCACTTAAGGAAAATCTTTAGACCAAAATAAAACAGTAAAGAATAAAGGAGCAGTATTGCAATCACTGAAATCATTGAAGCTATAAAAAAGGAAACATTCCTAAAACAGAAATTTAAACTTTGTTAGGTATAGTTGAGAGAGGAGAATAAACAGATAAAAGTAGGAAAATGGGAGAGAAACGATGAAAAGGAATTACAGAATTTGCCCAGGAGGCCCAACATCTGGTTATTTGCAGAGGGTGGGTGGAGAAAATGAAGAGAGGAAATAGTGTAAGACAGTTTCCCAGTAGTGAAGACAGTTTCCCAACTCCCAGGTTGGCAGGACCTTTCAGTGATGTGCTGGGGCTGGCTTGTACTGGCTCACGAGGGCCAGTTGTTAAACATGGCAGGAATTTTTTGCAAGCTATTGCTAAACGTGGTGATTATTAAAAATTAGTTATTTCCTCACTATTTTACTATTATTTATGGTCTTGAGTGTATTTGTGTCTATCTCCTCTGTGTGGTGAAAATACTGTATATTCTCTCTCTCTCTCTCTCTCTCTATATATATATATATATATATACACTCTGTACTGAAAATCTGCTGCTGCTCATCTTTCGACAATGCCACATTCAGTGATGTCACGTTGGTACCTTGAAACTGACCACAGCAGTAGGATTTACAGCACAGAAATTGGCAAGCGCTGCAAATCATGGCTTCTTTCCCCAGATAAATACTTCTTAAGTCTTTATTAGTGTATCACCAGCTCCACCAAGTACCCAATGGAAAAAAGACCTGTATGGAGGCATACCATCATGAAAATTTGGAACATTGAGGCCAAAGAGAAAATTGTAAAAACTTTCAGAAAGAACATACATTTCACATGTTAAAAAATAAGTTAGCAGAATGGTATTGCGTTTATCAATAATAACACCGAAAGCTTGAAGCCATTAAAATCATGCCTTCAGAAGTCTGTGGAAAAAAATGATACCGAGTCTAGAATTTTCTATCCAGTAGGGTGGAACAAAGATTTTTTCAGACATGTAAGTTCTTGAAAGATTACTTCTCATGTACCTTTTCTAAGGAAGCTTTTGGAAGATGTGTTTTCCACATAAAACACAAAAGTATGGTACAGGAAATAGTCTGAAACCAGAGAGAAGCAAAGAGCACTCTGATGATGATGGTAAAAGGGAAGTTCTGGGGGTGGCAGAACACCAGGTGGGCCAGCTGGAGGCAGGAGGGTGGAGGGTTCCAAGAGGCAAGTGTCCAGGGCAAGATTGTAATTGTTAGGAGGTCTGGTGGGTTTGAGTGGATCAAGAAGAGATTGTTAGCTCTGTTCCAGTAGACTTGTCATTGTGGGCCTCACGAGGGTGATAGCTGAGCAGAGCTTTTGAAGGAGGTCCGGGAGCAGGCCATGTGGATACTGGGGGGCACATTATCCCCAAAAAAGGTAGTATAGTTCTGAAGGTCCTGAGGTGGGTCTCATGCATTTGAGGAACACCGGGGAGGCCAGAGTGGCTGGGCTGGGGTGAGAAGAAGCCCAGTAGTTGGAGACGTGGTCAGAGGTGGGGCCAGACACCTGAGGCTGTTCTGAGGCTTTGGCTGTAATAACTGTAGATGAGATTGTGTAGCATTTGAGCAGAGGAGTGACACATTCTCACTTGTTATTTTACCAGGGTCACTCTGGCTGCTGTGTTGGCAATGGACTGTAGGAGGGTGGGGTAGAAGCAGGGACACCAGTTAGGAGACTGGTGCAAGGATTCGCTAAATATGTTTCCTGCCACAGGGAATATATATTTATATATTTACGCACCTAGAAGCATGCCTGGCGTATACTAGGCTGTTGGTAATTATCTGTTGATTGAATAACATTGGCTTGGATCAGGGTGGGAACAGTTAACCCTTGAACAACTTGGGTTTGAACTGCATGGGTCCACTTACATGTGGACTGTTCACAGTAAATACAGAACTGTAAATGTATTTTCCTCATGATTTATTTTCTTAATAACATTTTCTTTTCTCTAGCTTATTTTATTGTAAGAATACAGTTTATAACACGTGTAACATACAAAATATGTGTTAATCTCCTGTTTGTTTCCTGCTGGTAAGGCTTCCAGTCTGCGGTAGGCTATTAAGTTTTTGAGGAGTCAAAAGTTGCATGCAGAGTTCTGACTGTGGGAGAGGTTGGTATTCCTGACCCTGTGATGTTCATGGGTCAGCTGTAATTGTGTGCTCAACGTATTTTGAAAATAGAACCCTGAAGATTAGTGGAGGATGGGGTTTGGGCCGTGGAAAGAGCAAAGTCAAAGACGATTGTTAACGTTTTTGTCTTGCAAAAGAGAGTTACTCTCAAACTGTGATGGTGAAGCTGTGGGTGAGGTTCAGGGGAGAAGGTTGGAGGTTCTGTAAGTGGAGAGGTCTGGTAGTTTCTCAGGAAGAAGTGTCAGATGCTTCTGCCAGGGCAGGTCTGTCTCTCCTGAGAGATAAATCATCTACTGGAGTTAGCAGCATGGAGGTCATCAGTGAACTCCATGAGAGTGGCTTCAGTGGGATGGTGGGGAAAGCCTCTCTGGGGTGGGTTTAAGGAAGAGTGGGAAGAGAAGGCTTGGAGACAGTACCGTAAGAAGTGTTCTGAGAGTTTTGTTGTCAGGGAGGGCTGGAAGATGGTGCCTGCACTGGAGAGGGTGAGTGGTGGTGCTTTTATTATTTTGTGACTGAGAGGGGGGGAAATGGCGTGTTTGTGTGCAGATGAGACTGTGTAGCTGGGGGGGAGCTCACGGTTTAGGAAAAGGTGGGGAGGAATTGATGTCGCATATGAGAGGCGATGGGACCTAGTGCCCAAGCGGGGAGATTGGTCTCACACCGCAGCACAGACAGTAGTATAGTGCAGATCGCCGATGGGGGCCTCACAAAGTTCTCTTCTCCTTGCTTCTGTTTGTCGGAACAAAGCAGGAGATGCCGTTTGGTGAGGGTGGGCCTGGTGGAGGTACGAAATAGGCATCAGAGGGAGTGGGAGGGCTGGCTGGACCGGGGACTGCAGCCTGAGTGCCTGCAGCAGGAGGGCCCCACGACGTTCATGGTTATACATTTAAGCGAGCGTTGTATGTTTCCCTCCAGCCGTGGAGAACACCGAGCAGATACAGGCATGGAACGGGCAGAGTTGAGCTTAACTAGGGCTGTAGGTTTTCCAGGGAAGTGCCACCAAGCAAGAGAAGGCAGAGTTGTGGAGGATGAGTGCAGTGGATTAAGTGTGGAACTGAAGCATGGCCTGAGGAAAGAGAGAGGACACAGGATATGATCAAGGTGTAGCGTGACAAAAACTGGTAGAATCAGTGGACTGTAGGTCTAGGGAGTAGAGGGAATGGGCTGGAAAGATAGGAGAGGAGGAGGCTGGAGAGAGTGGTGCCTCACCCTGATGTTACAGAGAGGTCGCAGTCATGGGTAATGGTGAGACTGAGGATGTAGTACCTCGGAATGAGGGCTGAGGCAGAGAGGAGGTTCAGGAACCAGGGGGGCCATGGTGCTGGAAGGATCATCTCTACGAATTTGGAAATCCCCACGAACTGAGAGAGGCATAACTGGACAGAGTGACGGTGAGCCAGGATTTAAACGCTGCAAGTTGTCACGGGGATGACGGCTTCATCTTTCTGTCCGTGGGGAGCGTGGCGAGTGGAGGTGGTGGTGCCGCTGGAAAAGCACTGCTTTCACCGTGGGCCGGCCCCCGTCACTGGGAGCCAGTGAGCCAGGCAAGGCCGTGGTGCGGGTTGTGAGAGGTCATGCTGGATCTTGGCTGACAAGGAGCTGAAAACGATGATTCCTGCTCCTTCAAAAGGAAAGAAATAAGTTCTCTTTGGCCCAAGACTTAATTTTATGACTTACACTGAGGTGGTGAAAATTACTGTCAAGAAGAGTAACGGAAAAGCAGTATTGATAGCTAGGCTCATAAACGAGGTGTTAATGTGCATCTAGAATCACAGGTTAATGGTGAAGACAAAATACAGAACCCATCTCATCAATCTTTCTGGTCTCCTCAAAGTCAGGAACGTTTAAGTTTTTAAATTTGTTTTATTTGGTTTTCATGCCATTAATTTCAGGGATGAGGTATCATATTTTGTCCCTGGACTAAATTATTTTCCCTTTGTATTTTAAACCATATGATATACTTTGATGTAGAGATTAAAGAAATACATACTGATGGTTGACATTCTTTCTGAGAAACTGTAGGAAAGTGAAAAAGAATAAAAACAAAATGTGATTACACAGGCACAATTATTTTGACATATTTCTACCAGTCTGATTTTTTTTTTAATGTTTATTTTCGATAGAGAGACAGAAGGTGAGTGGGAGAAGGGCAGACAGAGAGGGAGACACAAAATCCGAAGCAGGCTCCAGGCTCTGAGCTGTCAGCACAGAGCCTGACACGGGGCTCGACCCACGAGATCATGACCTGAGCCGAAGTCGGATACTCAACCGACTGAGCCACCCAGGCACCCCCACCACCAGTCTGATTTTTAGGACTAATTTTTTTCTCTGTTTTTTTTTTTTTTTAATCATACTGTGTAGACAGAGCGTAGCCTGTTTCTTTTACTTACCATTATGATAAATGTTTCCACTGTTACTATGCAGTCTTTGAAAATTACGGTTTTCCATTAGGTTCTTAATTTTCTGTCAATTTATTGCTATCATCAGCAATGCTTTATTAAAGGGGCAGAGAGATTTTTCTAAGTATGGGATTGCTTCCTTAGGGTAAATTTCCACAAGAAGAGAAATGCTTGGTCAAAGGGTATTAAATTTGGTATTCATTACAAGTGTGAGAAATTGCCCCATGGTTGTTGTTATTAAAAATAAGTGAGATGTGCGACTGTGTCCGCGTTAAAGTTCTTCAGACGCTGGTGTTTCTGCAGGAGCACAGGTAGCTAGCTTGTAAACTTTGAACACAGAACGAGTAGTTCGTCCAAGGTTTTTTTTGTTTTGCTTTAATGTTTATTATTTTTGAGAGAGAGAGACAGAGAGCAAGCAGGGCAGGGGCAGAGAGAGAGGGAGACACGGAATGGGAAGCAGGCTCCAGGCTCTGAGCTGTCAGCACAGAGCTCGACATGGGGCTCGAACTCACAGACCGAGAGATCATGACCTGAGCCGAAGTTGGCTGCTTAACTGACTGAGCCACCTGGCCCCCCCAGAGTTTTGATGGAAGGTTGGCTTATAACTGATCCCAAGGAGAGTCACAGAGAGGCCGCTCTGTTCTACAGGGTTCTTTGCTCTCTAGAACTCTTGATGCAAACCTAGGCTATTATCTGGGGGAAGTAGAATTGAATGGAAGTGCTGTCACAGAGTAGTCACACTCCTTTTAAACTTGTTTGGAAAGTCTTTGTTAACTCTTCTAATGTAATTTAATGTTCCTATTGCGAATTTTTTTCTGTTTCTGAGAATATTTGTAGCCCGGCCGACTGGGGATGTGTGAGAGCTCTGACTTCCTGCATTACCTAGATTTCTGTGTACAGAATGAGTTGTTTTTAGATATGTTTTATCAGCTTAAAATCCAAGGCAGCTTGTTGTGTCCACTAACACAGCCTTCCTCACTGGTGCTTTATTTTAGGTTTAAAGACACTATCGTAAACGCCAAGTACGGAGGGCACACGGAGGCAGTACGCCGGCTGCTGGGGCAGCTCCCCATCAGTGCCCAGTCTTACAGCGGTAGCCCCTACCTTGATTTGTCTCTCTTCAGCTACGACGACAAGTGGGTGTCCGTCATGGAGCGACCCAAGACTTGTGGAGATCACCCTATCAGGTACACCATCACTGTAGCCTCAGGGCTACGGGTGGCCCGCCCCCTCTCTCTTCTTCTTGGACATCATTTCACTGTGACTATGTCCGCTTGTACTCATGGCTTCAGTTGGAGGGACAGGCTGTTTCTGTAATGTGGTGAGTGCTTTTGATCATGTATGTACTAGTCTCAGTAGTTCTGCCCTTTGCTTCTCCTGAAAACATCCAATTCAGATGAGTTTTTGTTCCCTTTTGAAGGCATCCAGGGTATAAAACCACATGCCATTTCATAATAGCAGTAGGTTGAGACTTTCTAAATTTATTTCACTCAAATCATTTTATCTCCCATGTTATCTAGTAGAAAAGCCAGCAGAGATAGTTTGGGGAACAGGCAGGTTTTGGAGAAACTCCGGCTTCCTCACTTGAAGAAATTCTGGAATGTTGATACTGTATTGTTGCTAGAAACTTGAGACTGACCTCTTACAGGCAGTCCCTCCCTCACAAATGTCCTCTTCACAGAACCCCCCCCCCCCCCCTTCTCTCCGTTGGGAGCTTGTGTTGTTCTGTGTGATGTATTGGGTACTAGGGAGAGGATTGGGCACCACCGCCACCCGTGAGGTTATTTCGGGGGAGGTATGTTCTGGAACCCTGGGCTGGAGAGTGGAAGCTCTTTTTCACGTAGAAACATAGAAACAGTGGTAGCTGGTATTTCACAGTCCGGCTTCATTGTGTATTAAAGAGGCCTGTGTAACATATGCTGTACGATTAATCACCATTCATGGCGTTTCCTTTGGGAAATTTCAGTCAGTTTCCAAAAAACAGTTAACCTTTTTTTTTTAATTGCAGAACGTTTTAAACATAAAAGCGGAAGAGTGTAATGAACCTGCATGCACCCACCACCCAGTCTTTTTTTTTTTTTTTTTTTTTTTTTTTTTTTTTTTTTTGCCCACCACCCAGTCTTAACAGTTGCCATCCCATCCCATGGTCAGTGTTGCTTTGTCTTTCCACCACCACCACTCCCCCTCGCCCCAAATGCCACTCTTGATATGATGAAGCAAATCCCAGATTTCATAGCATTTTGCTCATATATATTTTAGTAATGTCTAAAAGAGAAAGACTTACAAAAATACAACCTCAGTACCATTATTCTGTCTTAAGAAAATTATCAAAAATTTATTAAGACCACCCAATACCTAGTTTTCACATTTCCCTGTTGTCTTGTAAATATTCTTTTATGGTTCCACGTGTTCCCATCAGGATCTAAACAGGGTTCATACATTGTATTTGGTCGCTTCTCCCTTAAGTCCGTTTTATTCTATATGTTCCGCTTCCTTCCTCTTTTCCTTGCAGTGAAATTGTTGAAGAAACCATGTTGCTTGTCCTGTAGTGTTTCCCACATTCTGAAGTTTGCTCACCGCATCCCTGGAGTAGTATTTACTATTTTTCTCAGTCTCTCATATTTCCTGTAAACTGGTAATTAGATTTAGAAGCTCAGACAACTGGCTTTGCTTACAGGCCCTTTGTGTGTTGGGGACTATGTGGGTGAGGTGAATGTGGTTTTCACGCATAAAAGCATATCGTGGGCCTCATTTGATATTGTCAACTAGTGTGAGATACACTCCCCTCCTTTCTGACCTGCCTCTGATTTGAAAAGATTAACCTAAGTGACAAATTTGGAAATGGCTATTGCCCCTGACTCCAGGGTTTTTTCACTTATTTTTAACTTAAAATGAGAAATGTAAGGATATTAGAGGCACTGGAAGAGGAAATGCTGTGACTTGAACACCTGTATTGTGTATTCCAGTCTCGTCTTTGTCGTTCTGCAGGTTTGCACGTGCCAAGTTGTCATCCTGGTTAACGTAATACTTTGTAGTCGGCTTGTATTTTATAAATGTTTTTCTGTGTTGTTACATAGTCCTCCGAATAGCAGTCCTGATGACAGCATATTGTTCCCTCAGTTAGATGCACCGCAGTTGATTTAACTCTTCCCCTGTTGCTGAGCCTTTATTCTCGGTCTGCATTTTTACATTAGAGCTTTGATAGAGTAGCCGTCTTTATTCACATCACTATTAACTTCATTTGGATTAAATTCTGAGGATAGAAATTCTTGGAAATGGGATTATGAGTATCTTTATGGGTACATATGTTTGTTTTCCAAAAGGGAAATTACAGAGCTCTCTATTTCAGAGCTCTCATTTTTCTGGAACTTACCCTAATTCAGCCCCAACCCCCCTGAACATCTCTAGTTCCTGATTCCAGAGGACACTTACTTTGCATATGGGAAAATGTATTTAAGTATGGGGATGAATGGAATTATTCGATGAAAAATGTCAGACTAGTTAGTATTTTGTTTTTGGGTGTGAAAAAGAAGAACCTTTCAAAAGAGTTTGTTCTTAACAACTCAAATATGGGTCTAGATCTACACTGTCCTATATCGGAGCCACTAGCTGCATGTGGCTGTTAAGCATTTAAGATGTGACTAGTCCAAGTCGACATGTGCTCAAGTGTCACACATCAGATTTCAAAGACTTAATACAAAAAAAAAGAATGAAATAGCTCATTAATATTTTTTTACATGAATTATAGGTTGAAATGATAGTATTTTGGATGCCAATATTGGGTTAAACAGAATATTTTATTAAAATTAATTTCACCTTTCTCTTTTTACCTTTTTTAAATGTGGCTACTTGGAAATTTAAAAGTGTACACGTGGCTTGCATTTCATTTCTAGCTCTGGTCTAGATACTCTTGGGGCAGCGTGTCTGGAAAAGAGGAGGCTGGAGTTAAGGCTGTAACTAAGGGTTATCTTGGGAAAGAGAAAGGAGCCAGTGACTCAGGACAGCACAGTAAAATTCACAGTGACCCCGCGCATACAACGAGCAGCTCAGACAAAACGAGCAGCTCAGACAAAACGAGCAGCTCAGACAAAGGTGGTTTCGCAATTCTGATACCCTGAGGCTGATGTAAGAGGAGATCCCGTGAGTAAGATTGAGTTAGAGTTGCCGCGTTCCCGTGCTGAGCGGATTGCAAAGTGGTGGTGAATATCTCTGTACCATCCTCTCTTTCTCTCCTTGTTCTGTTTAGGTTCTATGCCCGGGACTCTGGTCTGCTCAAGTTTGAGATCCAGGCAGGCTTACTGGGCCGCCCCATCAACCACACAGTGCGGCGCCTTGTTGCATTCACCTTTCACCCTTTTGAGCCTTTTGCTATTTCCGTGCAGAGGACTAATGCCGAGTACGTTGTCAACTTCCACATGCGACACTGCTGCACGTAGGTGCCTCACCAGAGCCCCGTTACCTGGTCTTCCGAAACGTTGCCCCCTTCTTGTCTCAGTGGACTCTGAAGCAAAAGCTCCTGCCTACCGGCTTTGTTGGTTCCAGATGGTTATACCTCAGTTGGGGAGAGCCGGAGAGAGGAGCGAGGGTGGCCCAGCCAAATGGAACTTTTATCGTATCCAACTACTGATTGATTGCAAGTCCTCTGGTCCTTTCCCTGTGGGAATGCCCAGCATTAATTAAGTCCGGTTAGTTTTTGTTCTTTTTTGCATTTTATTGCTATTTGAAGATGACAGCATTACACCTTTCCCCCCTTCATGTCCATTCTTTGGCGTTATGGTATGCGGTCTGAAGTGGGTACATCTTTGCTCACGGGAACTGTGTCCATCTTTCCATGTAGCCGACAGCAGGGCTATCTTTATATAAAGAAAACACAAATAAAGCCTTGGTATTTTCTTACTTAAATATATCCTGTTTGCTGACTGCCTTCTGTCCCGGTCTCACCGAATACTTTTTACATTTGTGGTTCCAGGAGGGACTGTGAAAGGGACTGGAGGCCATGGCTCCAGCAGCTGCCCTGGGGAGAGCGGAGTGGTATGTGCCAGCACGGAAGACCGTTATCTGTCAGGATTGTCGTCTTCCCTGGGGTTTTGTCCTGGTAGTCGTTACAGCTGGAGGGGCCGGGCATAAATGCACATTGTCATGTGGAAGCACGCTCCCATCTGCACGGTCTGTGTCATGCAGGTGGAAGAGTGATCCGTTCTCTGGGGCTGTAGCGGATACAGACACTGTGTGGCACGCACGGCAGTTGGGTCGTGAGAGCTGGCAGGCTCCACGTGTCCCTAAAGAGATCAGACTGACTGCTCCTGGATGGCCCGGCTGTCACAGCTCCTCTGAACACCTGCTGGCCCCCAGCCAGCCTCCTCCTGTGCGGTCTCAGCCGGTGTCCTCCGGCGGGCTCGTGAGGCTGCTTCTGTCTCATCCGCACAGCGTATCCCCCGCTTATGAAGTCAGCTTGTTTGGTAGCACCTGACTTTGACAGCAGCTTGAAATGTTGGATTTCAGAGCAGGTTGTGGAGTCACGGATGCGAACAGATGGATTCCGTATCCCTCCGCCATCCAGATCGACCTCCCTTGGGAACATAACCAATGTGATAGGAGATACAGAGTCCCACCACAAACAGTTCAGCTAATTTCCTCATCCTCAGTATCGAACGGCTGCATTCATTCTCATTCAGCGTGCAGCACAGGATTTGAGCGCCAGCCATGGGTCGGGTAGATGCCGTGCTGAGATCTGGCGGATGAGACAGATAGACCAATAAAGAGAATTATAATGCAGAATGGCAGAAGCCCCAGTAGTGGTTCTCTGGGAACAGTGGAGAAGGATGAAGGAGAGGTGGAGGAGGAGAGCCATACTGGGGAAGGGACATTGGAGCCGGACAAACGGGAGTCTGTTGTGTGGACCAGGGCAGGGGACGTTTCGAGGAGAGAGCCAGCACGCACAAAGGCGCGGAAGCGTGAACAGGGTTGTCAGGGCCGTGGAATGGTAACGAACATGGCTGCGGCACAGGCTGAGGGGAGGCCAGGGGAGTGTGACCGAATCATGAAGAGAAGTCTTGTGTGTGGTGTTAGGGGTTGTGCGGTGGAAGACGTGATCCAGATTTCACAAAGACTGTCTTTAGCAGTCTGGAAGATGATTTGGAGGCGGGCCGACAAGCCAGTGGTGGTAATCCGGAGGAGAAGAGGAGGGTTTGAATGACCTCACTGGGCTTCTGGAAGGATGAAATACTGAGGCATTCTCCTAGATTCTTCGTAGGTCATGACAAAATCAGGATCCCAAAGCAGTCACACGTTTGTGGGGACTCAACCAACCTTCCGTGGTTGAAGCCCTTCACCTGCAGCTTTCTTCTGTGCCAGGTTGCTTGCACTGTACCTGAGGGACTGGGGAGCGTGGAGTCACTCGGGCCGCAGTGGGAATCCCCGCCCTTCTGCCCATTAGGTCTGTGACCCTGGGCGGTGTCCTAGCCTTTCTGAAGCTTAATGTGTACTTCCTGTCGCCTTACTCCTCCATTCTCCTGGTCATATCTTCTATCTTCCATCTCGTCTAACTCCCCAAGCAATTCTCATACGCTTTCCTGCTCTGCTTACTCTCCCACTCGCTGAAATTGCCGTTTGACACCATTCCTCTTCCAAAGCCCACCTTCCTTTTCTCCCTGATCACCTTGCCACCCGCTTCCAGACGGAAGCGGAAACAATCACGTGGGGGAATTGCCTTATCTTTCTTTCACCATATCAACCCCATGACTTGTGTCTATGTTCCTTGCCTGCTTTTCCTCCGGAGCCCAGAACCCTTGCTTCCCTAAAAGGCCAACTCCTCCCCGTGCTCACTGAATCCTGTCTCTTCTAGACTTCTCAACTTCTTCACTCCTGCAATTATTCTTTACTGTATCTTCCTCTTGATAGGTCATTTCTACTAGCACATTAGATACACTCTAGGAAGTTCTTTTTTTCTTTTATCTTTTTTTAAAGATTTTATTTTTAAGTAATCTCTCCACCCGACAAGGGGCTTGAACGCACAGCACTGAGATCAAGAGTTGCATGATCTACTGACTGAGCCAGCCAGGCACCCTTACGATCTTCTTTATCTTTTTTTTTTTTTTTTTTTTTAATGTATATTTATTTTTGAGAGAGAGAGAGAGAGAGAGACAGAGTGCAAGAAAGGGAGGGGCATAGGGAGGGGGAGAGAGGGAGAGAGAGGGAGACACAGGATCTGAAGCAGGTTTCAGGCTCTGAGCTGTCAGCACAGAGTCCAATGTGGGACTCGAACTCACGGACCGTGAGATCATGACCTGAGCCGAAGTCAGACTATCAACCTACTGAGCCACCCAGGGGCCGCAGATCTTTTTTCTTTAAAACCTCCTGCTTTGGCCTCTTCTCCCCCTTCAGTTACTGCCCACCTCTCTGTTACCCTTCACAGAAAAACTTCTCAAAAGAGTTGTTTAAATTAAATGTTTTCACCCCACCACGTCCTATTTTTCCTCAGCCCACTCCAGATGGGTTTTAGTCCCCCCTCCACTGACACGGTACTTGTCCCAGCCACCAGGGACTCCATGTTGCCCGTTCACACACCTCTCATCCCTTTTGTGCTCAGCAGCCCGACATCGGGCATAATTCATTTCTTTCTCTGTCAGGAAGCACTTGCTTTTCTTGGTTTCCGGGACAGTACGAGTTTCTGGTTTTCTTCCTGCCTTGCTGATGGTTGCTCGTTGGTCCCCTTTGCCGGCTTCTCGGCTCTACCTTTAGATGCTAGAGTGCCCCAGCCCTTGGCCTTGGATTCTCTCCTCATTTCCTCTGTATACCATTTCTTTAATTGATTTTGTCCATTTCCCTGGTTTTATATTCTAGCTATATGCTGATGATTCGCAAAATTATAACCCCAGCCCTGATGCCTTCCTGGACCTCCAAATTCATATATCCCATGGCTTACCTGGCATCTTCATTTGAATATCTAATAGGCATTTCAAAACCAGCATCTCCAAAACTGGGCTCTTGAGTCTCACTCCCCACCTCTAACCCATTGTTTTCCTCCCAGAGTTTCCAGATGGCTTCAGCGTTTACCCATTTACTGCAGGTAATAACTTAGGAACTATTTCCAGTTTTCCTTTTTTCCAGCCCCCCCCTCTCCCCATAGCGCCCACATATCTGACTTTGCCTTACCAACCGTGGTGATCCCTTACTCCATGTTAGTGACTAGAACTAGGTCAAGACCAGCTGGCAGAAGGGGTTAGTTTACGAATGTCGTGTGACTTCTGTCAGGTCAATGATACTGTAAGGTAGAGGTTTCTGGAACTGTGGGGGAAACATTTCTCTTTTGAAAATGTCTGTGAGGAACCATGTGGCCCACAGTTCCACAACCCACCACCCAATGATCCTATTCAAAAAGAATCAGCCAGGGGTGCCTGGGACGTTCAGTCGGTTAAGTGTCCCACTTCGGCTGAGGTCATGATCTTGTGGCCTGTGAGTTCAAGCCCCACATGGGGCTCTGTGCTGACAGCTCGGAGCCTGGAGCCTGCTTTGGATTCTGTATCTCCCTTTGTCTCTGCCCCTCCCCTGCTCATGCTCGCTCTCTCTCTCTCTCTCTCTCTCTCAAAAATAAACAAATGGTAAAAACAAATTAAAAAAAAAAAATTCCTTGAGGAGGGAGCTGAACTGGATGGCAGAGTAGAGAGGAAAGAACCCGGATCGTAGATAACGTAGTTGGTTGGCTGGATCACTCAACCGTATAACCCATCCTACATCTGGGTTTCCGGTTCTGGGAGACAATAAGCTTCCATACTGTTTAAGCCACTTTGAATTGATTTGTTGTTGTTGTTGTTGTTGTTGTTGTTTCTTATAATTGAAAGCAAATTAATAGATGCAAAGAGAAAGGCAGGTCCTCTGTGGAAAGAGTCAGGAAATTCCTGCTGGCTGGGTATCTTATTAGGTTGGGTTTGAAAAGGCCCAGTTATGACTCCTGTTCTCTGATTTCAGTAAGATTCCTGGCTCTCTGATAGCCCCCTTCAGCCATACCTGTACTGGCCTGGGTGTTTCTTATAGCTAAAAGGATGTAACTAAAATGAGCGATAAAGCACTGAGCTCATTGAGCACTTGAGCCATATGAAGTTCACAACCCCTGTGTGTTTATATTAACTTTGTTTCTAAAGGATTTTAGGCTCCTCTCAGTAAATTCTAGTGCCTTCTTTCTATAGATATCCAGTGAACTTCAAGAATCTTTGGAGAATCAAGCTCTTTGGAACCAAAAATGTTTAAGAAAAGCAGACTTCAGGGGATTTATCTTTCAGATCTAAATTCTTGCCTGGATCTCTCTTCTCATCCCTATTCTGCAGGGGCTGATGTGTCAATGATCAGGGCCAAGCCGTTCTGGGCCTTTGAGAGAAAGGCTCCATTTAAATTTAGTCTCTTTCATTCAGAGTCCTTGTAGAGAAGCACAGTATTAAATCAGTGAAAAGCCTAAATTAGATAATTTTTAAAAGAACGGTAGCTTCATTATTTTTCAAGTACACAGAGTAACTGCATCTCAGCCATGAAGTGTTCCTTTGTAGAAACCCTTGGAGACTTTTCTTAATGAATGGATTATAATTATTGGTAATCAGCATAACGGTTCTCTGCAATACGTGCTTCGAAAGGAATTGAGCATATTAAATGATTTTGATGTTCCAGAGGGCAATTTTGTTTACAACATCAATCTGCTCAGTGTATACCCTTTATAGCTATAACCCTCTGTTGTTTAAAAAAAGAAAAAAAAGCAAAGAAAGGAAAAATTCTGAAGACTCTCTCCATCATACAACATTTGATTACCAGAGGCAGAAATAACATGGGAGGATAGAGAGATGCATAGTAGGACTCATTCTTTACCCACGTTGTCCTGACAGAACTATGGGAACAGGTCAGGCTTATGAGTAGGGCCTGTCCCTGTCACCTGCTAGCTCTGTATCCTTGGGCTTGCTTGATAATAAGAATTTTACCGAGTTTCAGTTTCTCTGTAAAATGGGGTAACGTCTGCTCGGCAGGGCTGATGTGAGCAGTAAATGAGTATTAGTTGAAGCTCTTCATACAGGAAGTAGCCAATAAATCCTAGCTTCCATTCTCTCCCTAGATTTCCTGGCCTGTGGGGGAGGCTCCCCCCGCCTCAATGTCACAGAGACCGCACCCAGCCCTGGTAGTGCCTCTTTGTTCCTTGCTGATCCAGAAACACAAGCTTGCCCCTTCTCTAGGCCCAGCCCCTACACAGGACACCGGTGGCTTTTGAGGGGGTGCCATTCTGCCACCACAGTCTCTGTTCTGAGAAGACCAGAACATCCCTAACCCTCTTTGCGGCCAAATACATTGGATTCAAAGGAGCCTTGTTTGCTGACAGTTTGTTGTCGTTGATCATGAACGTTTACTAAGTGCTCACTCTGGGGTCAGGAGCTAGGTAAGCACCTTATATTGGAAGGTATTCCTTCATTTCATCAATTCTGAGATGCATTTTTCAAAATTGGAGTGTATCCAATATGGGGATCTCGTCAGTGTCCGTCGGCAACCACAACGTCACCGCTGTCGTCGCCTGTGCGGGTTCACACTGAGCATGCTCTTCACGTTGTCCTCATTGCTGTTGAGTAATGTGCATTGGGGATACCACATGTGTTAAATGTCCATGCTCTTTGAAGTGTCTTCAAAAAGAGTATCCTAGGATTTGGTGTTGAAAGGTTATTTTATATACAGAAAGGTGCGGAAGCCGAGCAGCGTGGTTAATTTTGGTATCAGCAAAGCAAAGCTTTGCCACTGAAGGAATGAACGTGAGGCCACGCTTTTTTGCAGAGCAGCCACCGAGTGCTTTTTGGAACTAAGAGAGAAAGATAACCACTGGCAAATGAAGTTTTACTGGCATACTGAGTTTCGTGGAAAAGGACCGCCTGTCACACAACCAACAAGGCAAGTGAAGGAAGGGGAGACTGTCACAGGCCTCGGAATAAATGGAAGAAGTTGTAATGCAACGAGAGGCCTTGTGTGACCAATTCATGCAAAGCGCAGGACTAATCATTAAGGTGTGAACTGGTCACAAACTTCCTGCTGACTCTGAACAGAAGCCGATTCACTTCCAGGGGCACGTGATTCAAAATAGGAAGAAAATGAAAACTAGAGCCTAAGTTGAATGAGAAATACTAATGACACTGGATGTTCTTCAGTGTCCCCCTAATACCTCTAAATCCAAAAAAAAAAAAAAAAAAAAGGCCTAAAATGCTCTTTGAATATGTATATGTTTTAAGGGTACTAGTAGGGTTTGTTTTAACTCGATACGGTAAGACACACAGAGATGGAAATGACTGTCATGAAGGAAGAAGTCTGTTTTACCTACACGTCTCTAGAAACGGGGCAGGGCATATCAGGCCCCATGGGGAGGCAGCTGGGTCAATCGGGAGGTCGAGGAGCCAGGGGAAAATGTGGGTGAGAGCCTTTATTGTGGTTTCTACAACAGGCAAGGCAGGCTGAGAAGGCTTGGGATTGGCTAATCTGAATAATTTCGGTGAGCTCTGCGACATAGGGGCTGCCCCTAATTGTCTGATACCTGGCTCTGAGGTGATTAGGGCAGCTGGATAGTGGCCCAGAGTGTGAGAGCACCGTATAGGAGGTGGTTGGGGCATTGGCTCCGGATTGGTTGGTGTGCGTGTAAAGGCACACTCCCAGGGAGTTGTTTGCTGTCTCTAGGAGTTAGCTGACCCTGGGAGGGGCAGTCCCTGTAAGGTCAGTGAGGTCCTAATAGGTCAAAGCATCAGAAAATAAAAGGTACGGTTAATACAGTACAAAATGTCCTAAGTACTAAGGCGTCGTCATGGTACGATTATCTAGGTTCCTTTGTTAGTGCCGCATGGGTGGTAGCCCGCTTCCAGGATGTCCTGCAGTGATCCCGCCTCCTCGATTCATGCTTTTGGGTAGTTCCCTCCCACATTGTATCTGGGTTGGTCTGTGTGACCAAAACGACACAAGCAGAAGTGTGAGTGTGTCACTTTCAAGCCTCGGTTTAGCAGAAGTGTGAGTGTGTCACTTTCAAGCCTCGGTTTATAAATGGCATCTTGGGGCCAGGCTTCTACATCCACTCTACCCCCCCCCCCCCGCTTCAACCACTCACTCTGGGGGAGACCAGCTGTCCTGTCGTGAGGACATTTGGACAGCCTTCTGGAGGGACCCGCTTGGCTTCTTGCTAATAGCCATGTGAGAGAGATATCTTGGAAACGGGTCCTCCGGCCTCAGTCAAGCCTGTGGATGACTGCAGCCTCATGAGAAACCCTGAGCAAGAACCACCCAGCCAAGCCACTTCCAGATTTTTGACTCTCAGAAAGCCTGTGAGATAAATGTGGTTTTAAGCTGCTGAGTTTGGGGGGCAATTTGTTATGTAACAATATCTAATGAACACACATGAATAATGGCGTGTTTTGCAATATGACACCTTATATTTGAAAAAGGCCATATTACCCTCATTTTATAAATAAGGAAACTAATCTCTGAGACGCTAAGTGATTTGCCCATCATTACTAGTTAATAGCAGGTAAAACTAATCCAGCCTGTGTCAGAATTCACTTAAATCCTGGATTTATAGAGATCTAAACTGGGGTTTCACTGATTACCAATAACATTCACAGGGAATTCTTACGATTCAGCGCCTCTGTATCCACTCCCTCCCTTAGAGGGGGATGACCAATAAGGATATTTTTTATTAAGGTTGAAAATCCACATATTTCTCCCTCTTAACACTAGTATGTTGGTTGACTTATTTGTTCATTTATGTATTAAAAATGTTTTGAGGACCTACTAAGTGCCAGGAACTAGGAATATAAGAATTCGTGTCATAGCCCCAACCGTTTCTGGTCTGAAAATGTTTCTGAATACAGCCGTACCTCAGAGATAGTGCCAGTTTGGTTCCCCAGCACTGCCGTAAAATGGATATCACAATAAAGCAAGTCAGATGAATGTTTTTGTTTCCCTGTGTGTATAAAAGCTCTATTTACACCATGCAATAGTCTGTTAAGTGTGCAGCAGCATTATGTCTAAAAAAAACAATGCACATACCTTAATTTTAAAAATGTCGCTAAAAAATGCTGCCACCTGAGCTTTCAGTGAGCTGTAATCTTTTCGCTGGTGGAGGGTCTTGCCTCAATGTCGACGGTGCTGACTGGTGGCCGCTGAAGGTTGGGGTGGCTGTGGCAATTTCTCAAAATAAGACAACGGAGAAGTTTGCTACATCAATGGACTCTTCTATCGCAACCAATTTCTCTGTAGCTGGTGATGCCATTTGATGACTTTATCCCACAGCAGAGCTTCTTTCAAAATTGGAGTCTTCTCAAAACCCGCCGCTGCGCTGTCAGCTGAGTGTAGGTAATATTCCAAATCCTTTGTTGTCATTTCAACAATCTCCTCCGCCAGTAGGAGGCACTGTCTCAGGGAACCGCTTTCTGTGCTCTTCCCAAGAAGCAACTCTTCATCTGTTACAGTTTGATCATGAGATTTCATCAATTCAATCCCATTTTCAGGCTCCGCTTCCTGTTCTCTTGCTGTTTCCACCACATCTGCAGTGACTTCCTCTCCTGAAGTCTTGAACCCCTCAAAGTCATCCAGGAGGGTTGGGATCAATTTCTTCCAAACTCCTGTTCATGTTGGTATTCTGACCTCTTCTCATGAATCATGAATGTTCTTATTGGCGTCCAGGATGGTGAAGCCTTTCCAGAAGGTTTTCAATTTACTTGCCCAGATCCGTCAGAGGAATCCCTATCTGTGGCAGCTATAGCCTTACAAAATGTATTTCTTAAATAATAAGACCCGAAAGTTGAAATTATGTCTAGATGCGTGGGCTGCAGAATGGATGCTGTGTCAGTAGGTGTGTAAACAACATCAGTCTCGTACATCTCCATCAGAATTCTTGGGTGACCAGATGCATTGTCAACGAGCAGCAATATTTTGAAAGGAATCATTTTTTTTTTTCTGAGCAGTAGGTCTCAACAGTGTTTGGGTTTGCAGTATTTCGTGTACCGTGTTGTAAACACAAGTACTGTCCGGACTTTGTTACATCACTGACAGAGCACAGGCAGAGTAGGTTGAGCGTAATTCTTAAAGGCCCTAGGATTTTCAGAGTGGCACATGAGCACAGGCTTCCACTTGAAGCCAGCAGCTGCATTAGCCCCTACCAACAGAGTCAACCTGTCCTTTGAAGCCAGGCATTGACTTCTCTCCAGCTAAGAAAGTCCTAGCTGGCATCTTCTTCTGATATAAGGCCGTTGCATCCACACTGAAAATCTGTTGTTTGCTGGAGCCACCTTCATTAACGATCGCAGCTGGAGCTTCTACGTCAGCACTCGCTGCTTCGCCTTGTAGCTTCATGTTGTGGAGAAGGCGTCTTGTCTTCCCTTAAGCCTCACGGACCAACCTCTGCTAGCTTCCAACCTGTCTTCTGTGGCTTCCCTACCTCTCTCAGCCTTCACGGAAGTGAAGAGAGTGAGGGCCTTGCTCTGGATTAGACTTTGCCCCCAGGGAAGGTTGTGGCCGGTTGGATCTTCTCTGCCGGCCACGAAGACTTTCTCCTTGTCAGCAGTGAGGCTGTTTCTCTTATGTGTGTGGTCACTGCAGTAGCACTTTTAATGTCCTTCAAGAATTTTTCCTTTACATTCACAACTTGCCTAACTGTTTGGGGCAAGAGGCCTAGCTTTTGGCTTCTCTCAGCTTTCAATATGCCTTCCTCACTGAGGTTAATCATTTCCAGCTTCTGATTTCAAGGGAGAGATGTGTGACTCTTCCTTTCACACAGACACTTAGAGGAGGCCACTGTAGGGTTACTAATTGGCCTCATTTCAATATTGTTGTGTTTCAGGGATCAGGGAGAGTGAGAAAGAGGGGGACAACTGGTTGATGGAGCAGTCAGAACACAACGACAAAACAATTATGTAACATCAAAGATCACTCATCGCAGGGGCGCCTGGGTGGCGCAGTCGGTTAAGCGTCCGACTTCAGCCAGGTCACGATCTCGCGGTCCGTGAGTTCGAGCCCCGCGTCAGGCTCTGGGCTGATGGCTCGGAGCCTGGAGCCTGTTTCCGATTCTGTGTCTCCCTCTGTCTCTGCCCCTCCCCCGTTCATGCTCTGTCTCTCTCTGTCCCAAAAATAAATAAAAAACATTGAAAAAAAAAAAATTAAAAAAAAAAGATCACTCATCGCAGATTGCCACAACAAATATAACAACAATGGAAAAGTTTGAAATATTGCAAGAATTACCAAAACGTGACACGGAGACTCAAAGTGAGCAAAATGTTACTGGAACAATGGAGCCGACAAGCTTGTAGACATGAGGTTGCCGTGTAAAATCTGCGGTGTGCGAGAGATCCCGTAAAATGAGGGGTGTCGTCGTGCCATCGGGGAAGCTTCCAGATAACCAGTGTCTGAATGCGGAGGTGGGAGGAAGGAGCCGAGGGGTGGGTTGTGCGGTGGGAGCCCGGGCTTCTCTGTGTCCTGCTTTATTAACTCTGATGATGGAGTTCCGTGCCCCCCCAGGGAGCACTTACAGTTCTGTCCCCCCCCAGGGAGCACTTACAGATCCACAGGACAGCTGCCTAAAACTGCCGCCTGGCCCTGCCAGCAGAAGCCGAGTTCCCAGGCCCCATGCTGTGCGTCCCATTCATCGTCCTGAGACCAGAGAGAGATCTCCTGGTCTTCAACTACTGTGTGTCTTCCAAACTTAGTATTAATTTCCCAGGATTAGGAGAGGAGATTGTCACTTCGCTTTAATTAATTGTTGAAAGAACAGAGAGGGGTCTATATTTCTGCTAAAAGGAAAATTTAAAAAACGGAGGGAATGGAAATATTCTGAATGGGGGAACCCAGAAGTAAAATAAAGGTGGTTTTCAAACTCAGTTTCTTCTCCCTCATCTTTAAAGGCTTTTTTGGGGGACGGGGGGACACGTGTTATGAGGTTTGAAGTCTGTCCTTAAGGAGGGATATGTTACTGAGAATAAATTGCCTTTAGATTGTTTTTCACAGTCAGTTTATTTTGTTTTATTTTATTTTTATTTTAGAGAAGAGAGCGTGAATGGGGGAGACGGGCAGAGGGAGAGAGAGAATCTTAAGCAGGTTCCACGCTTAGTGTGGAGCCCAATGTGGAACCTGGTCTCACAAACCATGAGATTGTGACCTGAGCCAAAATCAAGAGTCAGACACCCAACCGACTGACTACCCAGGCACCCCTTCCACAGTCAATTATTTTTAAAGAAATGTTTTAATGTCATTTTGGTTAAAATTTTTAAGAATATAGCTTATCTGAAAAGTGATTATCAACTCAGGGTAGGTTACAGATAAAATTGAGGTCATGGGCATGTTAGAATCTTGACAGAAATTTTGAAAAAATTAGTTGAGATTTTTATTGGGAGAATGAAAAAGTGTGTAAGTTTTCACATTATAAATTGCAGAAAGTTAAAAAAAATCTTATCTGATGAGGTTATGCAGAAGATGGATTCATAACTGAGACACATCTCCCCCAAATCTTGGAGGGACATGAGATTTTCCTGCTTATCAGATAGGGGGATTAGCTTTGGAAGGCTGAAAAGCATTGCATTAGATAAATACTGGTTTTCAGGGCTCCAGGGTGACTCAGTTAAGCATCCAACTCTTGATTTCAGCTCAGGTCATGATCTCACAGTTGGTGAGATCGAGCCCCACACTGGGCTCCACACTGAGCATGGAGCCTGCTTGGGATACTCTCTCTCCATCTCGGTCTCTGCCCCTCCCCTGCTCATGCTCGCTCTCTCTCTTTCTCAAAAATAACATTAAAACAAATTGAACATATACAAGTGGACACTTTTGCATAACAATTATCAAAATCACATGACAAATGACAACACACTTACCAAAGGATTGATTTTCTTAGTGTAAAACATTTTTAAAATATAAAAAGATGAACAATCCCCAGTTAAAAATGGGCAAAGAATCTTATTAGCAGAGTGTTCACAGAAAAAATACATACACGTGGTCAACAGCTATATGAAAATGTGACATTTATGGCACAAAAACAGACACTCAGATCAACAGAACAGAATAGAGAACCCAGAAATGGACCCACAAACGTATGGCCAGCTAATCTTTGACAAAGCAGGAAAGAATATCCACTGGGATAAAGACAGTCTCTTCAGCAAGTGGTGCTGGGAAAACTGGACAACGGCATGCAGAAAAATGAACCTGGGCCACTTTGTTACACCATACACGAAAATAAACGCAAAATGGATGAAAGACCTCAATGTAAGACAGGAAGCCATCAAAATCCTCAAGGAGAAAGCAGGCAAAACCTCTTTGATCTTGGCCGTAGCAACTTCTTACTCAACACGTCTCTGGAGGCAAGGGAAACAAAAGCAAAAATGAACTACTGGGACCTCATCGAAATAAAAAGCTTCTGCACAGCGAAGGAAACAATCAGCAAAACTAAAAGGCAACTGACAGAATGGGAGAAGATATTTGCAAATGACATATCAGATAAAGGGTTAGTATCCAAAATGTATAAAGAACTTATCAAACTCAACACACAATAAATAATCCAGTGAAGACATGGGCAAAAGACATGAATAGACACTTCTCCAAAGAAGACATCCAGATGGCCAACCGACACATGAAAAGATGCTCCACATCACTCATCATCAGGGAAATACAAATCAAAACCACAATGAGATACCACCTTATACCTGTAAGAATGGCTAACATTAACAACTCAGGCAACAACAGATGTTGGCGAGGATGTGGAGAAAGAGGATCTCTTTTGCATTGTTGGTGGGAATGCAAGCTGGTGCAGCCACTCTGGAAAACAGTATGGAGGTTTATCAAAGAACTAAAAATAGAACTACCCCTACAACCCAGCAATTGCACTACTAGGCATTTATCCAAGGGATACGGGTGTGCTGTTTTGAAGGGGTACAGGCACCCCCCCCCCCAATGTTTATAGCAGCAGTATCAACAATAGCCAAAGTATGGAAAGAGCCCAAATGTCCATCGAGGGATGAATGGATAAAGAAGATGTGGTATTTATATGTATACAATGAAGTATTACTCGGCAACCAAAAAGAATGAAATCTTGCCATTTGCAACTATGTGGATGGACCTAGAGGGCATTATGCTAAGCAAAATTAGTCCATGAGAGAAAGACAAATATCATAGGGCTTCACTCATATGAGGACTTTAAGACACAGAACAGGTGAACATAAGGGAAGGGAAGCAAAAATAATATAAAAACAGGGAGGAGGACAAAACATAAGAGACTTAAATATGGAGAACAAACAGAGGGTTACTGGAGAGGTTGGGGGGGGTGGGCTAAATGGGTAAGGGGCATTAAGGAATCTACTCCTGAAATCATTGCACTATATGCTAACTAATTTGGGTGTAAATTTAAAAAATAAAAAATTTAAAGCAGAAAAAAAAGAATTAAAAACAAGAAAAGAAACAAAATAACCTATAAAGAGAATATATGATAGTGGCATCCTATCAATAAACCATTATGACTTTCATAAAAAAAATGTGACATTTATTTTTCACCCATCAGATTAGCGAAGGTTAAGTGTTTGATGATGCCATGTTGTCAAGAGCGTAGGGTGCTCTCCCCTACTGTTGGGGGAGTAAACTGATTGAAACTTCTTGAAGGACAAAAGAGCAGTGTCTTCGTAAATATTCATATTTTGAAAACCCAGTTAAGTTCTGTGCATTAGGACAAAACATTTGCATATGTGAGCAAGACATATGCACAAGGCCATTTCATTGTAACTTTTCCACTGTGAAAAAGTGGAAACTACTTGATGTGCATTGATAGAGGACAGACAAAATGAATTACAAGCTCTGTCCATAAAATCGGAGCTGATACAGCTGTGAAAAATAATGAGGCAAGTCCATACACATTGATTTGGAAAGCTCTTTGAGCTGTAGTAATTGAACAACTGTATTTAATGTGAAAACATATTTTTTTAAAAAACTAAAAAAAAATCTGTGCTGAAATTGAGGTCACTATAGATATTAAATATATCCATAGTCATGGAGTCGTAGAACACTTTTGAAAACATACTGAAGACCCTATTAACAATAATTACTTCTGGAGAGCAGACGTGGGGGCAAGGGAATGTGGACATTTACTCTCTAGCTTATTTCTTTTATCTCTGTAATCCTTTAACTATGAACACGTATTACTTAACATTTTTAATGAGTTTTGTTCAATTTTTAGTTGGGGTATAAAGCACAAACCATCAAATTTACCAGCGTACTTATTTACGTGCAGTTCAGTATTGCTAAATATATTCACATTGTTGTGCCATCAATCTCTGCAGTTGGTTCATCTTGCAAAACTGAAACTCTGTCCCCATTATGCAATAATTCCCATTTCTCCCTCGCCCAGCCCCTGGCAACCACCGTTGTGCTTTCTTTCTATGAGTATGACTAGTTACGTCCTGTAAGTGGAATCATACGGTATTTGCCCTTTCCTGGTGTCTTTTTGTGACTGGTGAATGTCACTTAGCAAAATGTCCTCAAGGTTTGTCCACGTTGTAGCCTATGTCAGAATTTCCTTCATTTTTGGGGCTTCCGGGTGGCTCAGTTGGTTAAGTGTATGACTCTTGATTTTGGCTCAGGTCACGATCTCACAGTTTGTGGGATTGAGCCTCGCGTCAGGCTCTGCACTGGCAGTAGGGGAGCTTGCTTGGGATTCTCTTGTCTGCCTCTCTCTCTGCCCCTCCCCTGCTCATGCTCTCTCTCTCAAAATAAATAAATAAACATTAAAAAGAATTTCCTTCATTTTCAAGGCTGAATAATATTCCATTACATGTACGTGTATACCACCCTTTGTTTACCCATTCACCCCTGTGTGGACACGTACGTGTTGCTCTCGGCTATCGTGAATAGTGCTTCTGTGACCATGAGTATACAAATATATCTTTGAGATCCTGCTTTCCATTCTTTTGGATATATACTCAGAAGTGGGATTTAAAGAGTTAAAAAAAAAAAAGTGTTTAGCCAGTGAATTCACCTGTAGCAGCCGGGATGGTATTAGGTAGGCACTCTGTGGGCTAGTTGAGCCTCATAGTCTGAAGCCAGGATTTTCTTTACTAGCCCCCGGGGGCTCGGCAATTTCATTGCAGCCCCCTGAGCCTTTTCCCTGTACAGCCAGGAGGGGCCTTAGCAGGATGGTGAACCCGCTGCTCCCTGCCTGCTCCTGCCTGCATTAATTCAGCACATTTCTATAGCTCCCCGAAGAAAGAGGCTGCAGCAGCATTTAATTAGCAGCCAGGAACATGCTTTCCCAAGGACACGACTTATTTCGCAGCCAGCTGTTGCCAGTGGCTCCCTAGCAACATGCAGTGCTCACATCGGATTGCTTCTCTCCAGACAAGTGGGGGGTGGCGTTTGGCCAGTCCACCTGCTGTCACAGCCTGGGGTGGGGGCATGGGGCAAAGGGTCCCTGGGTCCAGGGCTAATTCTCTAAAAGAAGCAAATGATCTGAACCTGTTATTCCTGCAAAGCCAGATGTGGTGCTAAAACCTCATGACCCTTGAACTGCCCACCCCACCCATCCTTCGAGTGCATGATCAGAGCAAACAGCAAGAATATCACCAGCTGTAACACAGGTAGAGCAACATGGTCTAGAAAGGTCCATTGGGATTATGAAGTGCAGCTGAGAGACTTTGGGGGAAGAGAGATGATCTCACCCCATAGTAAGCAGAGCCTGCCTTTCAGAATGGACTTGGGGGTGCCCTGGGAGCACCCCATCTTGGACAAGGGCAAAAGGAAAGCTTCACTCCAACTGGCCCACTAACTGCTCTGGTTTTCCTGGGGCTTTGGGAAGAGGGCATGGGGAGATAGAGGTCAGTGGCAGCCACCACCCTGAACCTGAACTTGCCATTCCTTAAGGGGTCTGAGAGGTGGCTGCTCAGCAGCCTGACTTGAGGCCTGGTTCCTCCCAGATGCTTCTTCCGCAGAGGCCACAGACTGGACGTTTTTGAGATGAGGTGCTGCTCAGTGACACGCTTTATGTAGCATACGTGGTGTTTTTACAGTTTTGAGGATTTGTAAAATAGCCATGTTGCCATCAGGAGGCCCACAGGCTGGCTTGTGTAACCCCACTTTGCCCATCCATCGGCCGTTGTGTGTGTGAGCCCCACGCCTTTCTGCACCCACAGTGGTGAGGGAGGCTGCACCTGCAGGGCCCCCCTTGTATTTACTCATTGTTCCACAGACGTTTCTTGAGCTGCTTCTGAGTGTCAGAGCTGAGCTGGGCGCTGGGCTGAACAGACCCAGGGAGACAGGCTGCGGGATTCCTTGAAAGCAGCTGAGAGACAGACGGGTGCGCCAGGGGCCTGGGAGCAGACACCCTGGGTGCCTGACCCACACGGGGCCAGCTTCTGGCAGAGATGCTGCCTGAGCCCAATTCCAAAGGAAGACGGGGGTTAGCCTGGTGAGGAAAGGGGAGAGGAGGGGAGAGGGAGGAGGAGGGGACGCCGCCAGAGGCTGGAGTCACAGAGCTTGGCCTGCCTGGGGACTGGCACAGCAGACCTTCAATTCCCCAAGGCCAAGAGCACCTGAGGGGGTGGTTCTGCTGAGGGCTTGCACTTGGCCCTGAGGAGTGTCATCGTGAAACCATGTGTCAGATTTGTGTTTCCTGACCACTCCGGCTGCAGAGTGGATTTGACCTGGTGAGGGCAGTCAGGAGGTAGGGAGGTAGGGCTGGGGAGCAGGCTGTTGAGGTGACAGAGGAAGTGAAATATCTGTGTAAGGGCTCTTTGGGGTCCTCCCTGTCACACCCCAGGCGGGGAACAGAGCTGCCTTCATAGGTGCAGAAACCCTGCAGGGTGGGCCTCCCGTCCTCTGCGTCCAGCCTGCTTCTCACGGCTTCTCCTGCCCACCTGGTTCCTGCCTTCTCCCACCTGACTAGCTCCGCACATCTGGCGGCTGACCCTGGAACGTCAGGTGGAGGCTCGGCGCCGTGTGGCCCAGAGTCAGCGCTCAGGCCGTGACAGCTCCTTTTGGGTGGCAAAGCCGGTTGAAAACTTGGCTTCTCTCTGAGTTGCTGCCTCTCAGATGAGGACCATCTCTGTGCTTGATCCGGCCCCGGTCCTGGGCCCACCCGGCACACTTGACCAGGCCTCTGTGCCCTGTGGCCTGTGGGGGGTGGTCAGGAGCACTGGAGGTCTGGCAGTGACCCAGGGGTGGGGAGGGGGTGAGCAGTTGTACGTGGGGGCTGGGGGAAGAACAGGTAAGGATGAGTTAGGCAGGTGGGACGGGGCGGTGCCCGACCAAGACCAGGGACCCAGGAAGAGGCGGTTGTGGAAGGGAAAGTACCAGACACAGTTGGCAGGCTGTGGGACGCCCAGTGAGGCATCCACAGGAGGGTGCGTAATGAGCCTGGAGAACCAGAGCTCTAGCCTGCAGGTCAGGATCGAAGGGCCAAGATCACCCAGGGGAGTGTTCTTGTTGAGAAGAAAATACAACAACAATAGCTAGACTCAATTGATGGGTCACTGTGTGCCCAGCATGGTATTTAAACTACATGTTCATTAACTCCTTAAATCCTCACGACAACCTCATGAAGCAGAAACTGTTGTGGTTGGCACTTGGAAGACCAGGAAGGAGAGATTAGGAGGCATTTCCGGATCACTCGGCCCCTGGCCCTTGGTCACTGGGTGGGAGAGTGGAGATGGGAGCCCGAGTGGCCTGGTTCCAAAGCTCGTGTTGAGAACTGACTGTCCTGGGCTCCACCCGTGACTGCCCTGCTGTGCAATCCCACCTCTCTAAACAGCAGCGCCGTGTGGGAAGTAACATTACTCCTGTTTTCACAGGAGCCCATCGAGGCCCGGAGACTTAACTTGCTCCAAATATCACACGCAGTGCGTGGGAAAGTCAGGGTGTGAGTCCAGTTCTCTCGAAGTCCGATGCCTGAGCTTCTCTCCTGCACGGCCGGGCCAGACAGCGAAGGAGGTGAGGACCCCATGAAAGACCGAGGTGGGAGTGGGTGTTCAGATGGCCTGAGTGTAGGGGAGAGTGAGGGAGGGACAGAGCTGGAGGGCAGACTCACCCGGCACTCCCGAGGGAGGGAGTCTAGTGAGGGCTGAGAGTGTGGCGTCTAGGATTCTGACTCCACCCCTTCTCAGCCTCAGTTTCTCCACCTATAAATATGCACAAGAATACTGATGTAAGGGTCAGGAGGATGAAGGAGGAGACCGCACGCCCGACACGGTGCCCAACACACGTGGCAGAAGGCACCCTCTCGGAGTGGTGGGTGCGAGGGAGGGTTGGAAGGGTTGACCGGGCATTTTCACGTCCTTCTGCCCATGAGAGGGAAGGCTTCGCTTTTCCCATTTCTAGAGAGACCATGGGGGACGATGACCCTTGGTTCTGGCTTCCCTTCCAGCTGCTTCTTATTGATGAAGTGAGAATAGGAAGCCATCACCTCAGGGTCCCCCCACTGTGGAGGCACAGGCCGGCTTGTCCCAGCCCGCAGGCACCTTCTAGGTGCATGCTTGGTGTTGTGTGAACCACAGAACAACAGGAAGCCTGGCTCGGGGGTGGCCGTGCAGAGGGAGGCTGTGGAAGATGGAGTCTTTCTTCTCCAGGAAAAACAAAGCTGTGGCTGGACTCGGTGTCACAGAACTGAGGGCAATCTCGCACAGCACCGAATTCAGAGCCTCCTTCCGTTCACTCTTGAGTGAGGTCGTGGGCTCACCCCCACGGCTCTGCTTTTCATGCCATCGAGTGACGTTGTCATTTCTTTGGCTCCCGCGGCATTTGGACCTCTTCTTGGGTTTGCGGGATCCTGCACTGCACGAGTCCCAATCGGGAGCCGAGACCAGCCCCCTGGCAGGGGTGTCACGGCTGAGGCTCTGCCCACCCCCTGGCCCCGCCACACTTGTGGGCAGCGACTCAAGTTTTACTATCAAAACTGCTTGTTCCAAATGCAGTGCACACCGTGAGTAGCATACGATTATGGAGAATCTGGATAATTACTGCTGGAGTAACGAGGATTAGGCAAAATAATTCCCATTTTATAGAATGGGAAAGTAACTAAGAATAACATGGGGGTGGGGTGCCTGGGTGGCTCAGTCGATTGAGCATCCAACTCTTCATTTCGGCTCAGGTCATGATCTTATGATTTCGTGGGTTTGGGACCTGCATTGGGCTCCAGGCTGGCAGTGCAGAGCCTGTTTGGGATTCTCTCTCTCCCTCTCTCTCTACCCCTCCCTGCTCACGCAGTCTCTGTCTCTCTCAAAGTAAATAGATACACTTAAAAAAAAAAAAAAAAAAAGAATAACATGGGGGTCTCTGTGCAGACCTTTCATGTTATAGTCTTTCTCTAGATTCTTAAGTTCCCTCCGTGGGTGTCAGGACACTTTCTGAAGAGGGTTATAAAGCCGTTGCTTTGGCCATCATTATTAGCATGCACACGAACAGAGCTGATAGCCCTGCTTGAGTTAAAGGGGATATCTGCTGCCCAGGGGGCCTTCTGGAAGGTCAGAGGGAATGCAGGTGAGCTAAAAACAGCTGCCATTTTCTTGGGCGCTTCAGCCAGATGAAATTCTTTCTGTGTGTTAACTTAGTGAGTCCTCTCGGCTAATCCTCTGAGCTTCCTGAAGTGCCTACTGTTGTTGTTTCCATCTTATAGATGAGGGACTCAGACACAGAGAGACTGAGCAAGTTGCCGAAGGTCACAAAGCTGGAGCCGGAATTCAAATTGGACTTCAGAGTCTGCAGCTAAGTCCCTCCCTAGTCCCTGCGTGTGGTGAGGGGCCCTGGGGAAGGACGTGGGGTAGAGGAGGGCACGTGGCGTGTCTGAGACTCCCACTGCCGGCAGGCGACTCTGAGGGAAGGATGGAAAATCCCCAACAGGGCCATAGATGCAAGCCAGGGGGACAAGGAGAGATGCTCCAAGGGATAAGGGCCTTTAAAGAGAGCCATGAATCTCTGGCCAGGGAGGGCGGGTGGCAGATGGGCAGCCATGGGGCCCAGCCCTGACCAGCTGTTGTTTGCAGAGTAGGGAGAGTGGGTGGTGACAGCTGGATTAGGTGTACCCAGCAACCTCAGGGACAGTCAGGTGGAGAGGCACAGAGCGCGTGCGGCACGCGGAGTGGGCCCTTCTGGCTGGCTCTTCTAGTGCCTCCCAGCCCTCGGAGCTTAGTGCTTGCTAATCTCTGTCCTCACGGCAGCAGGAGGTGACAGGGCCATCGCTCAGGCCGTGGCATCTCCCGCCTCTTGACGGCCAGGGAACCTTGGATCAGAGAATCTTCTCCGTTCTAGAAAGTAAGATGTAAATCTCCAGTGATGGACCCAGAGTCCGTAACTGGAGTGAACCGTCTCTCCTGGCCTGCTGTCAGCTCTCCTCTCTTCCCCGGCCTCTGTGCCGCCTCCAACTTGGTCTGCTGATTTCATTTGTTTTGTCTGCCCTTGTGTTTCCTGCCTCATTTCACAGAGGGGTTGAAGCAGCTGTCAAAAACGCTTTCAAAACAATAGGACAATAAATATTTGCATAACTCAGGGCCAGAAGAATTCGAGGGGAAGCCACCAGAGGTGTGTGTGGAATGCTAGGACCCCTTAGGGACCCCTTTCCAGATCACTGCTTCTTACACTGTAAAGCTTAGAATGAATGACATGCTGGGCATAAGTTTTAGTATTACATTAGCAGTCAATTCGTTCAGTAAATATTTGTTAAGGACCTACTTAAAAAACCACCCCCCACCTCCTAAATTCTTTTGTCACATTTTGGAAACATTGCTGTGGTGCCCTTTCCGAACCAGACACTGGCGAGTGTTTTGAATCCCAGGTAACACTGTGGAATCCACTCCTGAGTATTATTGTTCATCTAGTTGGTAATCCAGAGTCTTTCTACTTCTTGTTTGGAAATGTTTCTCCGGAAACATTCTAGAAAACCACTTAAAAAAAAAAAAAACCCACTTTACGTGATGCTCTCCAACGATTCTCATGGCATCTTTCTGGAAAACAGCTCAGTCAGCATCTGGGTAGTACTGCTCAGCAGTGTGGAGCCGGTCGGGGCAGCCCCCGGGGAACTGAGGTAGAGGCCAGCCCCCCACCCAGATGCTGGCTTAGTGGCCTTTGTTCAGTGAGTGGTTGTTGAGTACTCCTTACGTGCGCGCTCTCTCTTCCACCCTGGGTCCCCCCAAATCCACAAACCTTACGTTCACGGAGTTACATTCCCGTCCATGAAGCAGAATCTAAACAGGAAAACTAAAACCAGAGACATCATCTGGTTTAAGGTTTAAAAAGATGACTCTGGCTGCTGGTGGGCACATGGGTTATGCTTGAGGGAAGGGGTGATGGGGAGCAGGGAGGCCCATCAGGAGGCCAAGACAGCGGGCCGGGCAAGAGCAGGGTAGTAGCAGACATGGGGAGAAGCGGTCAGAATGGGGTCTGTTTCGGAGGTAAGGCCACCGGGACCAGCTAATGGATTTGGTGTGGGCGTGAGGAAAAGGAAGCAAGGCTGCGTCCAAAGATTTTTGGCCTGAAGTGGGCCCGCGGTGCATCAGGTACCTTAGGTAAGACAAAGAGGGAAAGAGTTTTATTTTGGCCATGTGAGGTCAAGATGTCATTTCAGTGAAAAGAAAAAAAACAGATCTATAATTTTCTAGTGATCGGTCACCACTTCACTGAGTGTGGTCTGGACATGCAGGAACAGAGGGGATGGTCCCAAAGGGATAGGCTGTCCCACGCTGTGCTGCCTCGATCAGGGCAACCCGGACTCTTCTGGAACACCCCCCGCCCACGGCAGCTCGCTCTTGTACATTCATTCATTCACTTGGCACATGCAACACATGTTTATTGAGTGCTGTGCTGAGTGTTTTCCATTTGCCCCTCAAAGGCACATGTTTATGACAATCTAAACGGACAACATGTCCACTTCTGTTCCATTTAGTATTTTAACTTTGTTTTTTTTAATGTTTATTCTTGAGAGAGAGAAACAGAGCGCTAGCGGGGGCGGGGGGGCAGAGAGAGAGGGAGACGCAGAATCCAAGCAGGTCGATGCTCCCAGCTGTCAGCACAGACCCCGACATGAAACTCGAACTCACGAACCGCGAGATCATGACCTGAGCCGAAGTCGGATGCTTAACTGACTGAGCCACCCAGGCGCCCCTTAGTATTCTAACTTTTGAAGAAACATGAAAGCCAGATGAATGAATGGGTCTGTTTATAAAATACAATTAATAAGGCCCACGAGGCCAGGCCCCTGTGACCCGGGCTGGTGGGAGGCCACTCAGGCTGCCACCTTCCTCTGCCCCGGGATGTTGTCATGCCTCTGACAGAGCCCTGCTCAGAACCACCAGGTGCACCCCAAACTCCTCTGCATGGCTTTCCTTTGGGTGGCCTCATCTCCCTTTCAGTCCTTCCTGTCAGCATTCCCAGCTTACCCCTGCCCCAGCACCCCACCCTGTGCCATCCTCTCTCAGGGGGCACCTGGCTGGCCAGCGCCCTTTCCCTGTTTCTCATCAGTTATTCTGCTGTTCCTTGTCCCCCCCAGTGATGCCCTCCACCGTCACGGCTGCAGAGGTCCAGCTCAGAGCCACCTCTGAGCCTTCCTTCCCCGGTCACTGCCTGCTCCTCCTCCCAGCCCCAGCCGGCAGGCCTGCTTTCTCCCCTGTGCTTCTGCAGTGCTGGTCCTTTGACGACCGGAAACCCCTGTCCCACCAGGAAGCACCACTGACCTGTGCCTGGGAAGCTAGACTTCTTCCGTCACAAGGTATGGAGGAGGCAGGCGGCTGTGTCCCCATCACTCACCAGGCTCTGTGCACAGTAGAGACTGCTGGCTGGCTGTGATCCTCAAGGTTCCTGAGTGTGTCTGACTCACCTTTGTGGCCCCCACTCACCTGGCCTGGTCCCGCTTGTGCGGGACAGTAAGGGGGCTACTTCCTGCTGCCTTGGAATTGTGATAAAGGACCGCAGCTGAGGACAGTAGATGCCAGGTTCCCTCACAGTCTGCAGCTGTGCCCTTCAGCAGGCCAGGGGTCCGGTTACTGCAAAGGCATTGTTACCAGGAACTTGCTCGAAAGGCAGACTCTTGGGCCTTATCCAAGACCGACAGAATCAGAACCTGCATTTTAACAAGGGTCTTCTGGAGAGTCACGCACATGGTCCTGGAGGAGGACCAGTCACATCCACGTGGGATGTAATAAAAGATAGCAGAACCAACCCAATAACTGTCCCCCCCATCCGGGCAAAGGAAGAGATTAGAAATTCAAAAAAGTATACAGTCACGGGAAACAGAAACTACTCTGGCTGCTCTAAGTTGAAAAGGATTTGTTACTGGAAATTAGGTGTTTACAGTGCCTTTGGAAGGGCCCAGGCGTGGGTGACCTCAGACCACTGTCTCTCCTTGACCTAAGGATGGGGACCCCGCCCCTGCCACACCACCCCTCAACACCTGCAGAACTGGAAAATGTCTAGTATCTCCCTAACCAAAGCAGCGGGGAGGGGATGGCCTCATCTTCCTTCCGTATCTTCTACTTGGTGACACCTTATCTAGGACCTGGACTGGGCTTTGAAGTCAAGTGATGGGGGGAGCTGCAGAGTTCAGGGTGCCTATCGGAATAGGAGGGTGCGGTCTCGTGCCTTGGCGGGAAGCGTGCCCAGCTGCAGGAACCCTGTGAACCTGCTCCACGCCGCCTCTAAGGCAGGGTCTTACAAGAAGGTTCTTGGGAGCAACCTACTGATGTGTCTCCAGGAGCTCAGGTGGAACATATATGTGGACGTAGAGAACAGTGTCCAGTCTTGCTTCCTGCCGGAGAAGCCAGGCGGTGGGAGGCTGGCGGAGCAGGGCAGGGGCAGGGGGTGGTGGCTGGGTAAGCCACGCTGCTGGCATCTGGTAGGGCTGGGCTAAATGGGGCATCGCCAAGGTTCCTGCAGCTCAGTGGGCACTGGGGAGAGAGCTGGGCCTGAGCCACCGTTGCTGGTACCCCCATTCATCCGCCAGGGCCCAGGGGGTCCCTGCCATAGGAGGCTGGGTGCTGAGATGGTGGGAGAGGTCAGTCACGGAGTGCACATGCTCGTCGCTGAAGCAGTCGTGTTGGGGTTCTCTGAGGAGCAGACTCTGTGACAGCCCTGGGTACAAACTGTTCATTAGGGAGTGGCCCAGCATCGAGGCCTGTGGAAGGGAGGGGAGGAGCAGGGTCGAGCAGAGGTGGTGCAGGCCCCACAGCCTGGAGCTGAGGGGGCCAGGTGCACACTCGATCACTCGTGTCAGATAGGTCGTTGTGGGTGGGTGTGCCTTTGGAAGGGTGTGACTGGTTCAAGGCAGCTCTCTGCAGGCGACCCTGAGGCTGATGGAGCTCCTGGCAGCTGGGCAACCCCCTTCCTTGAGGGGGTCTGGACAGCACAACTCCATGCCCACCACGGGCCCAGGGCTGAGGTCCCTGCATCGGTGGCTGGGTGGATGGGACTGGTCTCCAAAGAGCCCCCATGGACCTGTACAAGCGCCAGCCTGTCCTGTGGAGGTGTGAATGCTAGCGTCGGCCAAGAGAACCCCAGACAGGAGGACAAGGCACTCTCTAAGCCCCTCGCCCCCACATTGCATTCCCCTCAACCCTGTGCTCGGGGGAGTGGAGACAGGCTGCAGACACAGGGTGGAGAGTGGGGGAGAAGCTCTGGGCTGCCATGAGGTTGAAGTTTTGTTATGGGTTGGGCTGGACTTTGAGTCTCTGAAAGGGAGTGGTAACTATCCAAATGGAACTTACTCTTTTTTTGTTTTTCAGTTTTATTTTTATTTATTTTTTAGAGACAGCGAGCAAGCAGGGGAGGGGCAGAGAGCGAGAGACAGAGAAAATCCCAAGCCGGCTCAGCACTGTCAGCACAGAGCCCGATGTGGGGATTGATCCCTTGACCGTGAGATGATGATCCAAACCCAAGTCAAGAGTTGGATGCCTGACTGAGCCACCCAGGTGCCCCCAAATGGGACTTATTCTTACAATTAAATAGGGGATGGGGACTAAGGAGGGCACTTGTCGTGATGAGCACCGGCTGATGTTTGGAAGTGCCGAATCTCCATATTGTACACCTGAACTAATATTACTGTATGCCAACTAAAAAAAAAAAAGTAACCAGGAAGCCATGGAATCTTCCTGTGATGGGGTTCAGGGCTATAGAAAAGGAGGTCTGACATAGTCGATTTGAGGCAGTGATGGGAGAAAAAGGAAACCGGACCCTGTTAGACTCCATCCAAGTCCAGCCCGTTCTTGAACCTGTCCCTCACCCAGGGCCTGCACAGAGCTGGGCATGTCCTTGGGGGGTCTGGAGGGTGGGTGGGCCTGCACTCTGTGGGTGTTGCATCCTGGGAGGTCCTGGAGCCCACGTGGTGACCCAGTTTCCTGCCTCTGCCAGAGCGACTGAGCTCTGATTATGGGGGTGTGAGGGCTCTAAATGACCGCAAAGTACTTTTCAATCAGACAGGAAATAGGCGAGAAATGCATTTCTGTTAGTGCCCCAATTATCCCAATCCCAGCAGGGCAAAAACATGTGCCTGCTCTCAGGGACAGTTGTCAGGATCCCCTGACTGTCCTTCCTCCCCCAGAAGCAGCTTTGTCTTCAGCTTGCGCCACTGAGGGGCTAGAGATGGGTCATCCCAATGGCTGAGGCTCATTTTCAGAGGGCCCGGGAAGTAGAGCCCGAGAAGGGAGCCCCTTCTGCCCCCCAGTGCAGGGCCCTCTTGGGGCCCATCTGTTCCTGGGTGCCTGTGAGGAGCTGGGGCCACTGCCGCCCTCCAGGTCCCTTCCGTGAGACATTACCTGTGACAGCTTGGTGCTTCTCGGCCCTCTTTCACCTGGAAATAGCAGTTTTGCCTCCTGGACCTCTGTTGGATGAGCCCTGCCCGACAGTCTCAACTGCTGTTGTTTTCTACCAGATTCTCATCTCATTTCTAGGGTGAGAGTCTGCGCCTTGCCTCTACGAGCTTCTGGTGACCCCAGGTGGTCCTTGGCTGTGGCCGCATCCCTGCCAATCTCTGCCTGTGTGGCCACCCGGCCTCCCCTCTTCTGTCTGTGCAATCAGACGCTGCCTCCATTTTATTTGTTTAATGTTTATTTATTTTTGAGAGAGAGAGAGAGAGAGTCAGAGTTGGAGAGAGAGAGGAATATTGCTTTTATTTCAGAACAATCGTATGGAATATGGGGGCTGTAGTGGTGGTGAGAGACAGAACTCAATCAGGGGAGGGGCAGAGAGAGAGGGAGACACAGAATCCGAAACAAGCTCCAGGCTCTGAGCTGTCAGCACAGAGCCCAACGCGGGGCTCGAACTCACGGACCGTGAAATCGTGACCTGAGCTAAAGTTGGTCTCTTAACTGACTGAGCTGCCCAGGCGCCCCAACGCTGCCTCCATTTTATAAGGATACTTGTGATCTCATTAGGGTCCATCCAGATAGGGTCATCTTCCCATGTTAAGATCCTTTGGCACATCTGTAAAGACCCTATTTGCATATAGGGTGACAAGTGCGGGCTCCAGGGTTGAGATCTGATACCTCTGGGGACCATGATGCAGCCCCCTGCAGCCTCCCTCTCTCACATTATGCTCTGAACAGTGTGCAGTTTATTGCAGGCTGTCATCTCTGCTCTCTGCCCTTGGTTCATGCCATCCTCTGCTCGACACGTCCCCCTCACCCTCACCCTCACCCTCAACATTTGCCTTCTCTTACTCTTCTTCTTTTTTTTAACGTTTTTATTTTTGAGACAGGGAGAGACAGAGCATGAACAGGGGAGGGTCAGAGAGAGGGAGACACAGAATCTGAAACAGGCTCCAGGCTCTGAGCTGTCAGCACAGAGCCCGACGCGGGGCTCAAACTTACGGACCGTGAGATCATGACCTGAGCCGAAGTCAGACGCTTAACTGAGCCACCCAGGCGCCCCATGCCTTCTCTCTTATCTTCAGCTCAGATGTCACCTCCTCTAGGAAGTGTTCCTTGATACCTACTGTCACACATATGCTCCCGCATGCACGTGCTTGTACACACACACACACACACACACACACACACACACACACAGGTGCCCCTGTTCTGTGGTAGCACCAGTGGTATTACAATGGTCTTTTCCTCAAAGCTGCTTAGGGCAGGTACCAGGTTTTAGGCATATTGTGTCTGAGTGTTGATAGATTTTCAAGGAAGGAAGGAGGGAAGAAAAACCCTTGAGGGATAGACTCTTGAGTCATTTGGCTTTTTAATTTAATTTTTGGCTGCAAATTTTTAACAATCTGGCTTAATCTACAGTTGAGTGGATTTAAGGGAGCAGGAGAACAGGTGATTGGCTCCTACAGAACATTTTCTGATTAAAAAATCACAGGAAAAAAAAAAGCTTTTAAAAAGTAATAATGATGATGGCAGCAAGCTGGACCCACACCTGTGTTCACCACCGTGTTCCCAGCCGGTGCCCACACTGCCCAGAGCTCACAGGAGGTGTCAGAGGGACGCAGGCACCCTGGATGAGCACCTGCTGTATACAGCAGACACGGTGGTCTTAGCGAATGCCCCTAACAGTCCTGGGAGGTGGAGAGGCTGAGGTTCAGACTGAGGCAGAGCTGGTCTCCAACGACCAAGCCCTTCCCACCTCAGCAGGCTGGAAGGGACGGGCAGCTGGAGGAGCCTGAAGGCCCCTGGGAGACGGGATTAGGGGGAGAAGGGCTAACTGCATTTCTGGGACACACAGTCAGGCCTCTGTCACACCCCAGAGGCTCTCCCTCAGTGTGGCCACTAGTGTGTCAGGACCTGGGCCTTCCATGAATGAGCTGTGGGCTCCTGGGATGCCGTCGCTGCGTCCCACTCACCCCCTCTTTGACCTGAGGGGGACCCTGAGGTCTGGAGGGGGTGGGGTGGGGAGTGTGGCCTGACAGCCTGTGTGCCGAGTCTGTGCTCATCTGGGTCTAGATGACATTTGTTCTGCCGGCCAGGGCCCCCTGGACACTAGGCTGCCCCTTCGTTGACATTTCGTTTCCGTTCAAGGGGATTACGCAAATCCATGGTGGTTAAGCCGCCACGGGGCACTATGGAAACAGAGCACTTCGCTCTGTCTGCCCCCTCCTTCCAGCCCAGCAATAATGACACAGAGGCTGGCTTCTCTGGCAAGACTTGTTATGCTAAATCGCAGAGCGTGTGCACAATTTAATTTGAACCCAGGCAGGCAGAGGGGAGAAGCCAGATTAATTACCACAACACATTTCTGAGCCAAGTCAGATGTCTTCCCTCAAATACCGGACCACCTGCAGGATGGGGGTGGGGTGCGTTACAGGGTCCGAGTGGGTCAAAATAGCCATTAATGATGTTGTGTGCATACTTTAGCAGATAATTTATATATAATGTCTAACTTCTCAGCTTTTATACATTTTTTTTTTTTTTTTTACAAACCAGTCTTTTATTTCTATTTTATTGTAGTTGGTTCATTAAATAATCTGAACAAGCACCAGTGTTTACAAGGCACCCTATCCTAAGGGTGAAAAAGATAAAGAGTGAAGACTCCTCTCCGCCTGTTTCCCAGTTACCGTTTCTCTCCCTACAGAGACACTGCCATTTTGGGGTATGTCTTCTCAGGTTCTTAATGCATATACATTTACGTACACCTAGCCTGCCCTTTAAAAAATGTTTTTTTTTACTGTTTATTCATTTTTGAGAGACAGAGACAGACAGGCACAAGCAGGGGAGGGGCAGAGAGAAAGGGAGACACAGAATCCAAAACAGGCTCCAAGCTGTCAGCACAGAGCCCGACATAGGGCTCGAACCCGTGAACCGTGAGATCGTGACGTGAGCCGAAGTCAGATGCTCAACCGACTGAGCCACGCAGGAGCCCCATATCCTGCCCTTTTGTACGAAAATTAGTGACTGTCCTATGCACACTGTCCCCTGGACCCTTTTATCTTTCACTCAGCGATACATGTTGGCTTGTTTCAGGGTTAACGCTCCATTATGATGGATGCACCGTGATGTCTTTTACTGGCCCGCTATTGATGCACATTTTGGTTGCAGTTTTTGGCCTTTACTCACGGTGCTTCAGGAAATCTGTATCTTTGCATATATTTGCCACACCCATGAACAGGATCTAAACTGCACTGTCCAAGGTAGTAGGTACCACCAGCACGTTTCTATTCACGTGTCCGTTAATCCGAACTGAATAAAACCCCAAATTCAGCTCCTTGGTCATGCTACCCACATCTCAGGTTCTCAAGAGCCACATGGGGCCAGTGGCCAACAAGCCAGCGGGGGGGGGGGGGGGGGGGGGGGGTGGAGCATTTGTATTGCACAGGGACAATGTGCTCTGGGACAGCGCCGCTCGCTCCCCAGGATGTATTCCTCGAAGGGAATTCTGAAGCCAAAGGTCTGTGCATCTTAAGTGTTGACAGATACTCCCAAACTTCCTTCTGAAGAGGCTCTAGCCATTTCTAGTCCCCCCAGTAAGGGCTCAGAGAGGAATAGCGCTTTTATGTCACTTCAGAACAATTGTATGGCGTGTGCGGGCAGTGGTGGGGGGGTGGGGGCGGGGTGGGGGGAGAAACGTTCCCTGTGTGCTGATTGCAAGGACGTTCTGTTTCAGTTGCTGGTGACCATTCAAGCATTGCTGTCCCCAACTTACAGTGGGCACGCCTGTCACAGGGAGCCCCACGCGGGCTGCCTCTCCCCTGAGGCCTGGCTTCCTGCCACCTTGCTGAGGGCTGCCTCTCCCCAGCTCCGAGCCACTTCCCTCTCCTCCCCGAGGTCCGGGGCGCCTCCACACCCCGACTCCTGGCCCGCCACTTCTCAGGGGAGAGTGCGGGTGTTCTGACACGCTCCCTGTGGCCACGACACAGACGTTACCAGGATCCTCCGCCTCTCTCCTCACCTCCCACGCTCCCCCAGCCACTCTCCCTTTGGCGGACGGTGACCTCCGCGTTGCCAGATCCAGGTGGCTGTTGCCCGGTCCTCACCTGGCTAGAGCTCTGAGCCACAGCCTGCACTTTGTGCCTTGGCTCCCGAGACACCACACCTGCTGCCTCTCTGACCCCGACCCCCCCCCCCCCCCCCCCCCCCCCCCCCCCCCCCGCCGCTTTGCAGCCTTGTCCTCCTGGAGCATTTACAACTCTTACAACTCAGCCTCCTGCTTTCCTCATTCTCTTCTTTTTTCCTGGGCAGTCTCTGCCCCACCATGGCTTTGATTAGCATCATTTGGGGAAGGAAGGTCATGTATTTTAACTCCCATTTCCTGCTTGCTGGGAAGACTGAGCATCTCTTCATGCTTTTTGACCTTTTATATTCCATATAAAAGCAGGTTAGAAGCAGAGCAGACCTTGGACCCAGATTCTGTCCGTGCAGACCGGGGCTATGGTGGGTCCCTGTCCCTGCCTCCTCCAGGCATGACAGGCCCCTTCCATTTGCACCCCTCCCCCCCACCTGCACCCCAATCCCAGCGCGCAGCCTGCTTTCTGCTTTGGGACTCCCGCCACCCCTCCCTTTCCTCCCTGGCCCCCAGAGCTCCGCTCCCCCAACCCTGCACCTCACACACACAGCGGTGGCCACGGGAGGGGGTTGCTCTTCCTCTTCTCTGGGCCACTGGGCTTCGTTTAGGGACCTTTGCTCTTACAGCCTTCTTCTCTGTCCCCTTCCGACTTCCCTTTGTGGCTTCAGCATTAAGACGGACAACTCTGTCTGCAGCTCATAGTTTCCTGCCTTAAACCTCTGGGATTCTTATTTCCAGTTGATCTTAGACGATGCTACCTACCCAATTTCATCGCCTGTAAACAGCAAGTGTTAAAGTTCCTAATGTTGGAGTTCCTTCTTGTCTCCTGCCTTCTCCACACCCACCTCCCCTTCTCCGCATCTGCTGAACCTACCCTTTATTCTTGGTGTAGCCACAAGGTGTTTGACTCCTTCCGTAAGCTTCTCCCTCCGTTTGTCCTCCTATCCGGTCTGAACCCCGGGACCACCCCCTCCATGCCAACCAAGCTACACCCAGTAACCCGATGATCTCTGACCCCTCCACCTGGGCTGTGTTGCCTTGCCAGCTTTCCATCCTAAGGACACAGTCTGGTCCGGTGGCTTCTCTTGCTTGCCATCTCCCCCATAAAGCCCTCCCTTCCGTCCCTGAAACTGAGGGGGCCATTCTTACACTCAAACACCGAGGCCATTCATGCCTCTTTTCTGGAACTTCTTTCTGATTTGGCCCCGTGTCTGTCTAGCTTCCCCAGACTGTGAGCTTCATGCAGGACAGTCATGGCATTTCTGTTCCCCCGGTGCCCAACCTGTTTGTGCACAAAAAAAATAACCTATGTTTGCTTAATTTGGTTGAATGGGTAATTTCTGCTTGGGGCTGATACTACTCAGATTTAAAAAGCAGTGTGTCTATCCACTAGAGGAAAAACGAATAGAGAAAAATAATAAGGGAGCCCAGGGGGAAGGCATATACGCATGTTTTGTGGGTTTTTTTGAATGGACGTGTCAGGGCAAGGTTGCAGGCAGAGGTAATTGGAGAATGGTTTTCCTTAACGTGCAGGGATGTTCTGCCAGCGTCCAGGTGCTCTAGCATGAAGCAGGCTTATTTCGGCGGTGACGGTACATGTCAGTGTCAGGTGATGACCTTGGCTGGAAAAAGGGAAAACACTGGGTCTCTGCGGAAAGGAGAGAAGTCGTATTTGCCCTTCTGCCTGCGTGGGAGCAGAGAGGCTTCCGTGACGGAGCCAGTCCTGTGCCACCAGCTCGGAGGCGGTTAGAGCAAAACTGCAGGTACCTCATAGACAGTCGGGGGCCCTGCTGCCCGGAAACGAGGAAGTTGTCACACAAGCTGATGCCGACACTCTGCTGGTGCAGAGTGGGGACCCCCCGCCCAGCTCTGCCTGTTCTCTGCCCCCAGGAAGGTGCGAGCACACGGCCCGCCTATGTTCTCAGGACCGTGGGGCCTGATGCTCGGAAGGGTTTGCAGCCGCAGGGGACGGGGCGGCCAGCAGTTCAGGTCAATGGTTAACTGCCTTACTAAGTCAGACTTGGGTGCACGCGCTTTAGGCTTCTCGGGGGTGGGGGGAGGGAGGGGTGGGGAGCAGGTCTTTGAGAGGTCAAGACCATACTACAGTTTAAGAGAGCACCGGAGCCTGGCCTGGCCTCACAGAGCCTGCACGCCACGGCGTGCACGGAGCGCTCACACCAACGTGGCGTGCACCCTCCAGCATACCCTGACCGTGGGCTCTGGAGGCAGTGCCAGGCATCTGTTTCTGGACCCAAAACCATCGATCCTTTAGGGCCCCGGTGTCCTGTCTGTGCTTGCAGGTGCTCCTGGGCGTGATCTGTTCAAAGCCCTGCTGTGATTAAGAGAACGTTTTCTAAAACTAGCGTACAGAGGACTGCTCTTCAGGAAGGATGGGGACCACCACTGTGGCCTGTGAGGCTGAGCCTCCGGGACCGAGGCTGCGTCCCCGCGGCCAGGTTCTGGGAACCGTGCTTCCCCCTGCCCCTGGCAGCTGCGGGTGGGAGGGCTTCCGGCTCTTGCCAGAACGGGAACGCGGCCGTGTTCGTTCCCTCAACCCCGCCCACACCTCTGTAGAGAACCTTCGTTAAACTTCTCTCTTAAACCTTTGGAACCATTTGTTTCTTGCTTGGGCCCTGCCTGATAAACCGTCCGATGGTCCTCTGCCCACCTGAATAAAGGCTAAACCCCAACAAATCACAGAGCCGTTCTCAAGGGCTGTGTGAGCGCTCGTTTTTTTCATGAATCCTGTTTACGTGCTTTTGCTGAGACAACAGCAACTTTCCAGCAATGGCCTTAACCCGACAAGCCTCCGGTTGGGTTTCTTCAGTCAAGGGTCACAAGTCAGCCTCAGGTCCTTCCGAGGACAGAAGAGAAGGCAGTAGGGAGACAGTTTTTCCTTCTAAACTCACACCCAGCCTGTGGTCTTTCTCCCCTCTAACCCTGCATATCACAGGTGCTTTCCTGTTTGAGACAGCGCCTGTGGATGAAGTCCCAGGAGTTCAGGCAGATGACATTGCTTGGCCGGCTGGGCCCAGATGTGGGACTGCACGGCGCCCACCTCTCTGTGCTCGGCAGGCCCTTCCTGCAGCCTTGTTCACATGGGAGAAACGGCGTGTGTGGACGCTCTGGATGCTGGCCGGCTGTCCAGGGAGGCCGGGTCCCTCCTGCCGGGTCTCCAGACCCCTCACCCTCAGCTCCCGCGTGGTATCCGGGGAGCCCAGAGCCCATCAGCGAGCAGCCAGTCCTGCCTGGGGTTCCCAGGCTGAGCCCACTGGTGTCCACACCTTCTGGGCTCCCCACCAATTCCTGCTCCTGCCCACCCCTCCACCCACCCGATTTTCTAGAGAATCCCATCTTACACCCCTCTATCTCTTCCCTTTAGGGTCCCCCAATCTTGGGTGCTGGGGATGCTGAAGGGCTTGGGTGGGCGTCAGGTGACTTCGCTGTGGGGAAGCTGTGACTGTCCACACTTATGGAACCTGAGCTCAGGCAGGGTCCTCCTCCACCACGGGCGCGAACTTTAGACGTGTCTGCTAACAGTAGGATCTTCTACTCCCACGATACTCCAGAGGTAGGAGGCAAAAAGCCCTCGGTTTGGGGCCCGAAAGGACATACCTGAAACCAATGAGGAGGCTATCTGATAAACAACAGCTCAGACTTCCCTTTTCAGCCTCTGTCTAGGCTCTCACCTCGATCCACGATCACTTTCTCACTGTCAGAAGGCAGCGGGGAACGCTGTTTGCAACTCTGGAAGAGAGCACGCACGAACCACTGCAAGTGTGGAGACATTTTTATTTTTGCAGAGCAGAGGCGGCATTTCCTGGTTGGAGTCTGGGCATCAGCCACCCTGGGGCTCCTCTTGAGTCACTTCTGGGTACCGGTCTCCAGTCGAAGGAACAAGTGAGAAGACCACATAAGGGGGCAAAGCTCTGTCTTACTCCCTGAGGGTCTCCGGCAAGCCCTCCTCTGGAGAGAGCTCTGACAGTGTGCTTTCTACGAGGTCCAGCTGGAGGCGGGACTTGAGGTCACGTTCAGGGGCAGGCTTCCTTTCCGTCACAGCCTCCGAGCCTTCCTGGGGCGGCAGCCATTGTGCGGGATGGGGGTGTTGTCTGTGATTGAGATCACTTCCAGGCCCCCCATGGTCAGTCCCTTGATGGCAGACTAGAAGGGGCAGAAGGAACAGTAGAATGGCATGGTCCCAGAGACGGTGACCCAGCATGTCCAGACGGGCCTTGGAGAGGGCGGGGTGGGGCTTTCATACCTACAATCCTGACTCTGATCTCTCCCAAAGGACTCCCGACCAAACCCCTTAACCACGTCCTCGATGCTTCCATTTCTCTAGGTGCACCGACCACTTCCCACCGTGTGCTTTGGAATCTGACAACTAAGAGTATCTGTAAACCCCAACACCCTGTAAGCATTACGCTTTTGTTGTTTCCTCTGCCTGGAACGTCCTCTGTCTCCCCCCACACCTGGCTAATACCTTGCTATTCTTGAAAAGTCAGTAAAGATGTCACCTCTGGGGGAATACCCCGTGGGCGCCCAACACGCTGGGCACAAGCTTTACCACGGCACCTGCTGTCTGTGCCGAGGGGTCCGTCTGTGACAGCCCCCGGGGAGCACCTTTCTATTCCCAGTGCCTGGCACACAGCAGGCACTCAATAAGTGTCTGATGAGTTAAACTAAGTGATCTGGGCATGCTTTTGAGAAGCTTAGTAGGTTCGAAGACCAGAAAGAAACTGAAGCCCTCATGGAAATCCACCACAGGGTTTTCCCAGTCTCCTGACTCTGCGCTCAAGCCCCGTTTCTCTCAGGAAGGAAGCGCACACCCTGCGGAGACCCCGGCTCACTTACCAAGCGCCCTGGCCCCAGGCCTTTCACCACCACTCGGATGTGGGTCACGCCCTTCCCGGCAGCTTTCTGGAGAGGAGGAAAGAGTGTCAGTGCTCCAGGGAGAGAACTGCTCCATCAGATCTGTTGCTACTGCTATGGACCAAGAGGGTTATGAGCTCCAGGGAAGAGGCAGAACACAGGGAAGGCAGCAAAGGCCACAGTGCAGGGCAGACACCGGCAGAGAGCATGGAACTTGTCAAACCCTAGGTCAGCACTGCCACCTGATGGAGATTTCTAGATATCGCTTCCGTGTTCTCAGGGGAGCGAATGCAGATTTTTAAGGTTGAGCCTAAATACTAAGTAACCCACTTAAAAAGTGTTATTTTAAATTTTAAGGGTTATCATTGAAAAGTTTCTTTCCTGATTATAAAGGCTGTTCATTATAGAAAGTCTGGAAAACACAAAGAAGTCCACTCAACCTGCCACGCAGAGGTCACTGTTAACGCTGGCATATTTTAGTGTATACAGTCTGTCCAGTGGTGGACACTTAACACATTCTGATGGTCATTTATACATAGCAAATACTATTTTGGGGCATCCAGCTTTGTTTGCAGGCTCAAGTTTTCCTTCAGGAAATACTTCCAATTTGGCAGAGTGTGAACCTTTGTAAGGACCGTGCTACGGCAGCCCGGGCACAGGCCGTGGTCCTAGACCAGTTACTCTGAGCGAGGCCCACACTCTGGATCTTAACTGGCTCTTAAAAACGTGGGTAATACTGAGCATCTTCTGAGGAAGGATCATGGAAGCAGAGTGCCCGCTGTACAGCAGATGGTCAATAAATATACAAATAGGCGCACACTGCCAATTTGCTTCTAGAGAGGTCTGCAGCAGTTCACAATCAGATTGGTACTTCGTGAGAGAAAAGAGGTCCCTTCAAACTGCCCCCGATGTTAGGGTATCGAACAGCAGTTGGCAAACACCACTGCTCCTGGGGGACTAGTTCAAGGAGAAGCTCCCTCCCAGGGATCAGGCCTGCACAAACCAGCACACACCGCAGGGGGCGCCAGAGAGACACACGCTTACCGCGGCCGCAGCTATGCCTGCTGTTTGTGCGGCGATGCCGGTGCCCTTCTTGGCATTCCGGAATCCCTCGGTGCCACAGGACGCGCGGGCGAGGGGCTGGTGGGCGGCAGAGACCACCTGGATCTGCGTGCTGGGAAAGCAGGGAGGCACACAGGACACAGCACTGGTCAGGGAAATAACACTAAGCCAGGCCCTTGCACGCCTGGCTGAGAAAGAGAAAGGCACTCGACTGCTTGCCCTCTGAACTTGTCAGATGAATGTTCTGAACTCCTACAGGAGGCGTCAGGAAGGGTCCCAATCACCCCCTGAACCCCATCAAAATCTGACACGTCACAGAATCTAAGGACAGCTCAGGTATGGACTGCATGTGTGTGTCCTCCCCAAACTCATGTTCAAATCCTAATCCCAAATGTGACGGTATTTGGAGGAGGGGACTTTGAGAGGTGAGTAGGTCACGAGCGTACAGCCCCCGCGAGCAGGGTCAGTGCTCTGTTTTATAAAAGGGACCCCGAGAGCTCCCTCACCCCTTCCATCATGTGAGGACACAACGCGAAGCCGGCCACCTGTGACTCAGAGGAACTCTCACCGGAACCCCACCGCGCTGGCTCCCTGATGCCCGACTCCAGCCTCTGGAACTGTGAGGCATCCACGTCTGCCGTCTAAGCCCCTGTTTGTGGTGGTTTTAGTAGGCCGAGCTAACACAGGCTGTACAGTCTGGAGTGGGCAAGTGTCATCCAGAAGGGCGGAACGTTTCCCTCCTAGTGTCTTCCCTGTGGCCAGTGTCTAGACTTGATATCCCTGTTTGGCTTTTTTCCCTAAGAAGTTAGATGTTTTATATCAGGTAACTTAAAAAAAAAAAACCAAAAAAGGCTTTTGTTAGGGGAAGTTTTAAATATACACAAAAACAATAGAAAAGTATATGAACACCCATGGGCCCAACACCCAGCTTCAGGAATTATTAACCCATATCCAATTTAGTCTCATCTATAAATCCTGCTTCCACTCCGGTCTTCCCCCACGATGGGTTATTTTGAAACAAATCCGAGACCCAACATCTCATTGGTAAATATTTCAGTATTTAGTTCTAAAAGATAATGACTTTGAAAAAAATACCACAAAACCATGATCATACCTTAAAAAGTGAGCAATACTACCATATTGGATAATTTTTTTTAAGTAGGCTTCATGCCCAGTGCTGAGCCCAATGTGGGTCTTGAACCCATGACCCTGAGATCAAGACCTGAGCTGAGATCAAGAGTCGGACGTTTAACCAACTGAGCCACCCAGGCGACCCTCCTGTTGGACAATTTTAATGCTAATGACACTCTGTTCCATGACCAAAAGACTTTTTTTTAGAGAAGTGAACCTTTTTTTATGGTCATCTCTAACTGACTTCGAGAAATAGTTAGCCATGGGTGCCTGGGTGGCTCAGTTGCTTAAGTGTCCGACTTTGGCTCAGGTCATGATCTCGCAGTTCATGAGTTCGAGCCCTGTGTCAGGCTCTCTGCTGTGAGTGCAGAGCCGACCTCCCTCTCTCTCTGCCCCTCCCCTGCATGCGCGCGCTCTCTTTCTCTCTCTCAAAAATAAACATAAAAAAAAAGAAATACTTAGACATACTTATTTCCCCTCGGTCAACACTGCTCTGCTTTCTGGCCTGAAGGGGCTCAGGGGACCCTAGGCGGCCCCGGGTTCGGGCAGTCTGCTTGCTGGCCTGGCTATGACCCTGTTGGCCCGGCTACGAACTGCCATTTCCCCTGGCAGGGCTTCCTGGGTTTTCTGTACTGAACAGAGCACAAGAGAGCTGCCTGTCCCTGACACAACTTCAGCAGACGGACAGGGTGGGCCACAGAGGCTCGAACAAGCACAGCTAACCCACGTCCTTATTAGCCTGAGAGGGGGAGCCAGAAATCCGGCTGCTCTCATTTTGAGCTTATCAGACGAATGCTGGGTGAATCCTGCAGCGTCTCACGTGTGCCCCACGCCCCATCCCTGACCACCAACAGTCTCCCGTGTGGTGCTCTGAATCGCGTCATGGGCAGGCTGAGACCAAACAGTGACCCCACCTCCATGTGGGGGCCTGGCCTGCAAAGCTGTCCTCAACGTCAGCAAGGCTTCTGTTGCCATTACACAGCCGGGAAGTCCCTGGGCACCCACCCGTCAGCCACTCAGAATACTAGTCTTGTCACATTAAATCACTATTCTTGTTTAGCCCTACAAGGTGAGAGGTCAACGCACAGTGGCCCAAGGCGAGTACTTCAAAGGGACAATGCTTATTTGGAGATGGACATTTTGGTTAGTTTGTAAATAAATTGCATACTCTTCAACCGCCTCTCTCATTTATGTATCACCCATTCGCTGTTCCCCATTGCACAGTAACACTAAACAAACACCTCAATAAACACTCTCTCCAGCTCTGGAGCAGAACCAGGAAATACTACTCCCAAGAAAGGCAAAGAAAGCTTATCAACGTAGTATGCCCAACCTAGTTCACACTCTCGTGAAATCTGAATAAACTTTTTTTGACAGCGAGAGGGTGCAAGTGAGTGAGGGGCAGAGAGAGGGAGGGAGAGAGAGAGAGTCCCAAGAGGGGCACAGAGAGAGAGAGAGAGACGGTCAATCTCACCCGATATGGGACTCGAACCACGAGACCATGAGATCATGACCTGAGCAGAAGTCAGAGCTTAATGACTGAGCCACCCAGGCACCCTGAATAAACTTTATATAAAGACAGAGGTGGATTCCCCCCAAAAAAGGAGGGAGGAGTGCCGGGGGGGGGGGGGCGTGTTCATCAACACTGCCCTGTGGAACTCGGCCCTCCCTCCCCGCCGGGGTTGCCCTCCCCCACGAAGGGGACAGAAGCCCCCACGAGACCTGCCCAGGCGCTCCTACCACTTACTTGTTGTAGGATGCTTTAATGTGTGCGATCGGGATCTCCTCGAATTTCTTTCCTGCCCACCTCAGAGGGCTCTCCTGTCCTGGAACTGGAGGGTAAATGCTGCAATTAAAGAAACACTTTAGGTGAATCCTGATTTTTTTGTTTTAAGACCACAAAGAACAGCAGTCTGCCACCCGGACCTGCTCCTGTGGCAGCTGCCCCCAATCCGTCCGGTGCCACTGCCGTTATGGGTGAACACCATGCTTCAGTGGTCTTTTCTTGTGTGCTGACTCTGGACACTCCTAGTGAGTTTCTGCTAGGAGAAGAGAATTTCATCCACGCTCTTGACCCTCCCCCATCCCTTCTTGTACGATCAGATCTCTATTTTCAATTCTCTATGGGCCACTCTCTGCAATTAAAAAAAAATAAGGTAAAATCTCTATTTCTGGTTTTAGGTGGCATCTTGACTCTCTATTTAATAAAAAAAAGACAATATAATATCATTACTATTAAAAAAAAAAAAAATAAAGCCAGTATCCCCTATGAGAGACATCAGCATGCCTTTTCTGTAAAGGGCCAGATAATAGACAATTTAGGGTTTGCTGGCCATGAAGTTTCTGTTGCAACTACTCGGCTTTGCCGCTGGGAGTACAAAAGCAGCCACAGACCACGGTAAATTAATGGGTGGGACAATGTTCCAGTAAAATGTTATTTATGAAAAACCAGGAAACTGGCCAGATTTGAGCAGGGGCCCAGTTTTCCAAGCTGGTTGAATAGCAGAATCACGTGGTTGTGATGCCTAGGCCCCACGCCTGACTTCTGGAAGGGGCCGAGAATCTATTTCTAAAATATCCCTGGTGAAGCAGATACGAACTCAGGCTGAGAGCAGTGACCTAGACGTTGTGTGGGGCTCAAGTTTTTTCTCTAGCTCAGTCGAATCTGTCCTCTGGCCATCTCTAGGTCAGTACTCTTATTTGCAGGTGGAGACACGGAGGTACAAACAGGGGAGCAGGGTGAGCAAGGGAAGCCAGGCTTTGGGCTTAGGAGACCTGCCTCAGTTCAAAGCTCTGTTCACCATGCTGTGCTTTCTTTGTTCAAACACACACAGCTGTGACTCAACATTCCAGACCTGAGTAAACCTACTGCTGTATCCCGCCTACACGCAGGAATCAGACGGTGTTTGTACCTCCCACAGCCTCCTGAAATCCAGTGGATGCTGGGTTAGAAAATACTCTACTAGAGGATCACGGTCCTGCCCCGGAGCCCCACCTGCTTTCCTAGATAGTTTCAAAAAACAAAACAGAAAATAACACAACGGTATTCAAGAGTTACAAGTGTGCTCCCTCCTGCTAGGGCAGACTTTGGAGGTGATTCAGCCCCTCAGCAGGTCACTGGCTTTTCAACCTACAAGCCAAGACGGATGTAGGATGTGGATGAGGCTCTGCGATGACATCAATGTTTAAAACATCATCATTTCCCCTACTGGCTTGGGGTCCAAAAACTTAAGGCTACCCAAGATTGAATGTACCAGTGCACTGCCTTTTATACACAGCAAGGGTTCTCAGCTAGGGAGGGTTTGGAATGTGAACCATTTTAATCGAAGGCACGGACAAGATCGGGCCTCTAAGCCAACCAGGTCCACTGTACAGATGAATGAGTGGTTCACCGCAGGGAAGCCCAGACAAAGGAAAGACAAAGCCTTCGGGTGCCGGTCTGCAGCCTCTTCACACCCGTCCTCATACCAGGGAGAGGGAGAGAGGCCTGTACACACGGCGTCTCTTTGGAAGGGTGGGGACTGAAAACAGCCGCTGCTCTCTCTGCTGAAGGGCTGGAAAGTGGGGGCGGGGGGTCTGACTTCCACTGCAAGCACCTGAGGCATGGGTGTGTGCTGGGCCCTGCATGCCACCAACCCAAACTGACCCTGACAGCCTGGCAGGTGCTGGAACCTGGGCAGGGGAGACTGCAGTTCCGCTCCTGGATAAAGAAGGCCTGGTCTCCTGCTCTTCAGCCCACTTTCTCATTGCGGCTGGAGAGGATTTTTTTTTAAATGTAAATAAATGTAGAAAAACGCAGAGGTCATAGCTCCTGTCTCACCACTCCTATCATAATTGTATGTATGGTATATACGGCTTCTGTTTCTTGACCTCCTTTTCTCCAGTGACCCTGTGTCCTCTATCCTAGCCTGGCTACTTACTCCTGTGGTCATACCTGGCCTTTGTCATTACCACGTCTGCAGCCTCATCACCTCGGTTTCAAGCACCACTCAGGCCACCGGCTGCAGGCGCACCCGCAGAACCTCACGCCGGGAACCCTTCAAGCCCACTGATTCTCCCCACTCGTATGCTTCCCCCCCACCAAGGCCTTCACTTCTCTCCTGTCCTCCAGTAAATTCCACCACCGGCCAATCATTACAATCACTCCCTCGCGTACCCCTTCAATCCTCTGCCTCCTCTCCATCGTACCCTCCTGGCAAACCCTAACCCCGGCCGACCCATCTCTGCAGCCATTCTGAGCCTGGGCGTGCATTTGCACAGCTGACTAGAGAAAAATACACACCAGTGTCGACTGGCCTCTCCACGTATCATGGTTTCTCAACTTTAGCACTAGTGACATTTTGGGCAGGACAATTCTTTGTTGGGAGGGGCTGGCCTGCACGCTGTGGCGTGTACAGCAGCGTCCTCGGCCTCTACCCGCTGTCCCTCCAGTGTCCTGAGTTGTGACAATCAACAATGTCTTCAGATACTGCTAAAAGTCCTTTTGGAGGCCCAATCGTCCCAGTTGAGAGCCGCCGCTTTATTTTAATGACTTCTGACATCAAGTGGGCCCTCAGCACTGCCTGGCGACCGGCTCTGTATGCATGTCCCCAGTTCAATTATCCTTCTTCCACTCTCCTGGATGATGCTTTATACCTTCCTTTGTCTCCTTCAACCTCCGCCTGCTTTCTGTTTCCTCACAGCCAGCTGATGACCTTGACAGGGAAATACAGGCAATCAGAATTTCTGCCAGCTTCCTCTACCAAACATCTGTGCCCACAATCTTTGCCTTCTCTCCTCTTTGGATGCTCCACTTGTGTTAGCCTCTCAAGGACACCACTCCAGCAACGTTTCCACCCCATATCCTTCCCGTCGGTAAAGCATGCTGTCATTTCCCCAACCTAAAAACAGACAAGAACCTCTTGATCCCAAAGCCTCCCGGAGCTACTGCCCATGTCTTGATTCCCTCTTAAAAGAACTGACTGTACTTGCCGTTTTTTTCCATCTCCTGCTCTCCTTGAACCCACTCCAATCAGACTTTAGCCCTATGACTCCACCAAAAATGCTCTAGGCAAGGTCACTAACTAACTCACGATGTTAAATCCCATAAGCAGATCTGCCATCAACACAGTGACTTACCCTATCGACAACATCTGACACAGCTGATCTCTCTGCCCCTGAACTACATTAAAAAAAAAAAAAAAAAAAATCCCTCTAGGTTTCCTCACTACTCTGTGGAATGTCCTTCTTTGTCTCTTTTGCTGGTTCTTCGTCATCTCCTAAATTTCTAAACATAAGAAGACTCCAGGTTTCAGTCCTTGGACCTCTTCTCTTTACCTACACTTATACTCTTGATGACCTTGTACAGTCTTGTGGTTTTAAACACCATCTATACGATGAATCTCCTAAATGTGTGTCTCTAGCTCCAGCAGTCCCCTGAACTCCATTTCTAAAAGCCTACACTGTATCTCCACTGGATGTTAATTAAGCACCTCAAACATAACCACCCAAAACCAAACTCTTACAATCTTCCTGTCTTAGGTACAATTCCACCTTTCCTGCCGTTTAGGCCAAAAATTTTACAGCATTCCTTCATTCCTCTCCTTTTCTCACACCTTACACGGACACATCCTGTTGGCGTCACTTTCTGTGTGTTCCACCCAGACAGCTGTCATCCTGGTCCAAGCCACCATCATTTCCTGCCTGGATTATTTCAATAATCTTCTAATCGCTTACAGGACTCCTCCCAGTTTCCATCCTTGCTTCCCTATAGTTCAATATCAACACAGCAGCCAAAGGGACTCTTTGAAATGAAGAAACATCATGTCAACCCTGTACTCAAAGTTCTCCAGCGGCTTCCCAACTCATTCAGTGTCAAGACTGAAGTCCTCACGAAGTCCTACAAGGCCATACAGATGCAGCACTGCATGCCTGCTGCACCACTCACCCCCTTCCCCCATCTCTTGCATTACTCCTCACTCCACACTGACCTTCCTACTCTTCCTCCTGGACAACAGACACACTCTCGCCATGTCATGTCCTCGTGTTGTACGTATTTCTTATTTATTGGTCCCCTATCCATTAGAACTTAAGTTCTATGGGGGCAGGGTTTTGGGGTGTTTGGTCACTGATGTGTCCCAACACCTCAAACAATGCCTGATGTTGCTGAAAGACTCCAGCAGGATCCTGGCTTAAATTCTTTCAGCGGCTCAGGGTGAAAGCCCCACTGTTACAGAGAAGACCTCAGCATTCTTACTCCTTCTTTTGCTGCCCTCCTCTGCCATCACTCTCCCCCGCCCCCAAACATACCACGTCCTTTCATACCGATGCCTTTACACAGAATATTAGCTTTGCCTAAAATGATCCTTTTCACATTGTCCAGTTGAACTCCCGTTCAATTCAGTTCTTAGCCCCATATTATCTTCCTGGCAGAACTTGCCTGATTTCCTCAGGAGTGGGGCATCCCTTCCTTCACACTTCCAAGCAACCATTTCTTACCTCCAGTACACTACTGACCACATTACGCTGAAAATTCTTGCACATCTGTCTTTCCCAGTACTCTGGGAACTGCTTGTGCGTTAGAATGATCTTTTGTATCTGTGTTCTCAGCACCTAGCACAGTGCCTGGCACCAAATAGGTTTTCAGTAAACGCGTGTTAAATGCATGTGATGGCACACAGGGGTGGTGGCACTGATGGAAAGCAAGGTGCCAATCCCTAGGGCTCAGCACAAAAGCCACCTTGCACCAACGCAACAATCTACACCACAGCCTAGAGCCTCCTGTCCCCCCAACCCCCCGCCCCGCTCCCCCGCTTTCTATTTTGTATCCGAGCCCAGGGAAAATTGTTAGTCTGCCAGGATACCCCTCAGAGGGAAACAAGGTGACATCTACTTTACACCTCCGACATTCACTCATTCATTCATCAGACTGTTAACAGAGCATCCACTTTGTGCCCAGGCGCATCTCATGTGATCCTCACAGCGTCTCTCGGTATCCTTTCCATTCGTAGGCGAGAAAGCTGAGTCTGAGAAATTAATTTGCATAAGGTCCCAAAGATGGCAAGTGGCAGAGTTGGGGATTGACTGGTTCTCTGACTTTGGTCGGTGGAATGGGTCTTCTGTGGGCTAGACTTAAGTGGCGCTCACCTGAAGCTGCTGCGGCTCGGAGCCGGAGCGGCCGCCTTCTCCTCAACTTCCTGCTTGGCCGCCGCATCTTGTAGCTGCCGGGCGCCGGTGCGGATGGTGGAGGCTGGCGCCCCAGCCACGACCCTGCGGGGAAGGAAATCTCGGTGAGGTCCAGGCCTAACGGCTACTGCAGTCCGGGCGGCTCAGGGACACGGGCAGCAGCGCAGTCGCGGGGGTAGAGGTGGGTTCGGAGGGGGTGATCATTCTTACCCGGGCGTCGGTGACCGAGCCCAAGACCACAAGAGCCAAGACCCCGTCTTTCGAACCACCTGCATGACTTGAATTGACCCCTGTCAGCTCCCGTCCGCGCGACCCCGGAAACTGGCGTAGTTGGAGCGGCGCCAGCACCACGAGCGCTTGTTGGGGGGGGGCTTAGAAGGAAAGTCATCTCATTCCTCTTCGAAGGGTTCATTAAAGATTTTTTTGTTCCAATTTAAATACTCCGCAATAACTTCAGTTTATAGTACCAACTGGGAGTGTCTTCCCTTTTCCCTAATCGTCTAACATGATATCTTCGCTCACCTCCCCCCCATATTGGAATGGTTCGTTCTAGTAGGTCCCGGGACGGAGCTCTTTCCGTCTTGCCGCTGCCGCGCTGCCTTGTGGGAGCATGGGATTGGCCTAGGATGCCGCGGGGAGCCGCGGTACCTTGTGGGAGAGCAGAAGAATGGCGGCGCCCGTAAGGCGGACTCTGTTAGAGGCGGCGAAGGGCTGGCGGCGGTTCGAGGGGCACTGGGCCGGTAGCCTTGGCTCTCGCAGCCTGGCCCTTGCGGCCGCACCCTTGAGCAGCGGGTCTCCATGGCGCTTGGTGGGCGCGTTGTGCCTGCAGCGGCCACCGTTGGTCTCGAAGCCGCTGACCCCATTGCAGGAAGAGATGGCGGCTCTGCTACAGCAGGTAGGATTGAGGCGCAGCTCACGGCTTCTAGGAGGCTCTTGGGGGAACCAATAGAGACACGTGGGCCTGGGTTCCATCACGACTCCGGCACCAGTTAGTCCGAGTGTCCTTGGGCAAGTCTTATCTCCTCTCAGAACTTCAGGGTATTTACCTGCGCACTGGTATCTACCTTCCTTGGTTGTTTTGGTGCATAGAAGGCGTTCATTAAAAGATAGTTTGTTTTCCTTGTTCTTTATTGTCACGTTAGGCAGCTCTTGGAGAATGGTTTCCCTTTTCATTGCACACGCTAGGTATGCGGTGGTGAAGAAGACGGACGTCTCTCTCCTAGGTCGTCAATAATTTAGAGAGGAGAGAGTCTGATGTGATGTTTTAGGAGAAGGCAGTGGGCACATCGATAAAATGGTGCGATCAAGGCTGTCTGAGGGCCAAGTGAGAAAACAAGGGCAAGTATTCAGTGTAGTGGCTGCGAGAGGCTTAAATCCCCTCAGATACTGACTGAAGGTGGTTGTTTTCCCAGAGTCTGAGATGTTTTGCGTCTTGGCTACTGAGAGTTCGAAACTTTAGTTTGTGCTTTTTACTTGGTTTATTAGTTTATTCTGCAAACACTTTATTAATCATTTTATAGATAACCCATTACCACCTGCTTTGTACAGACACTGTGCTAAGTGGTAGGCACGCAGTAGTGAGTAAGACAGACATGCCTTTGGTTTTCAGACTATTCAGTCTAGCGGAGGTGGACCAAGTCAGTATCCAAATAATCACATGACTGTATAACTGCAGATCTTGTTAAGTGTCATAAAGGAAGATACAGGATACTGTAAAAGGTTTAACAGGGGTATCTAATTTGATTTTATGGGCGGTGTCAAGGAATATCTCCCCAAGAAAGTGATATTTAAATTGAAATCTGAAGGATAAGCAGGGATTTCTTAGAAAAACATGAGGGACAACATTCTAGGAAGAGGGGACAGTGCCTGTACAAATTCTGTGAGGCAGGAAAACCCATGATGAGATTTTGATAGAAGACTGACAGGACCGGAGCATAGTAAGTGGGCAGGAAATGCCTGTCCCAGTTTTCTGTTCTTTGAAGCAGCTTGACCTTCAGTCACCTTCTAACATTTAGCAAATGTAGCCCAAGCCCAAAGTGCAGGTGACCTTTCTTCTTTGGTTCTTTTTCCATGGTGTTTTGATTGTATGTCTGGTTATGATGAGTGGTAAAGTTCTTTGTCAAGCGTGCTATAGCTCTGTTTTCGACTCTGCCTGTGGTTTTCTTTTTTTGTCCTTTTAATTTTCCCAGATTGAGGTAGAGAGAAGTATGTATTCAGACCATGAGCTTCGTGCTTTGGATGAAGCCCAGCGACTGGCAAAGAGGAAAGCTGACTTGTATGATGAAGAAGCAGATGAACAGAATGTACTGTTGGTGCAGGATTTGGAAGATGTATGGGAGCAGAAATTCCTACAGTTCAAACCTGGAGCTCGCATAACAGGTTTGTGGTCTTTTCAGGCCAGCAAGAGACAAGGGAAGGGGGTGGTTAGGTATTTTGGTTCCCAGACAGAGAACATTTGCTTAGCCGTTACTTTGTGTTGTAAGTAACAAGTAATTGCAAAACTTCTTTCAGGTTGGCGAAGAATAAATTATTTTCCCTGTTCCTCACATCTGCGCTAATATCATTTTTAAAGGCCTTTGTTATTTTTGAGTGGGAGGTAAGGGTGCTGGTGGGATAGCCTCTTCTCTCTCAGTTGAACTTCATGAATGTTACCTGAGTTTAACTCCAGTTTGTGAGTGAGAACAGGAGGGAGATTAAACCTTTCCCATTAGTTTCCTGTGTTTTATCTGAAATCCTTCCTAAAGCAGAGGATTGAGCCCTCTTATCTTAGTTCATACGTGAAGACTGAAGAACAGAGAAAGTCGGGCCTAGTGAAGTCAGTAATAGTGTCAAACCCAGCGAAGTTGTGGTGTTTGAAGTAGTGTGGGTGTAGCTTCTTTTCCAAAGGCTCAAAGAACTTTGTGTTGTGCTCCTCAAAGGAGAAGTTCAGCTTTTGGTCTTCTCTTCTTACATTGTAGTTTTCTCAAGATTGTGAGACCCTGCCCTGAAAGAGGTACGAATTAGATGCGTCAGGGTTGTAATTTGATTGTAAGAGGACAGATGTTGTGGCTTCGAGGTACAGTCTGCCTCAAAGGAAGATTGTAAAATTCTGTTCTCCTTGGTTCTGGCAGATCACAGACTTCTTGTCTTTTTTGACCCCCTTTTCTTCACAGAAGCTGATGAAAAGAACGACAGAACCTCGCTGCACCGGAAGCTAGACAGGAACCTTGTTCTATTGGTCAAAGAGAAGCTTGGAGACAAGGATGTGTGGCTACTTCCCCAGGCCGAGTGGCAGCCTGGGGAGACCCTCCGAGGAACAGCTGAGCGAACCCTGGCCACACTGTCAGGTGAGTTCTCTGCCCTCCTCTGAACCTCACAAGACTCCCTTCCGACTCAGTCCCAGGCTGACTTACGAGGATGGCTTTAAGGGTTGGAGGTGGGTCATTGATGGAAACTTTGATGTCTCTAAACATTTCAGCTAGAAAGAATTCTTATGTCTTCTTTTCTTTCTTTATATTATAGCACATCGGTCTTATTGATGGCAGAAGAAACAATTCTTTCTTTCACTTGTAAAATGTATTCGCTTTATTGAACTCTATATATTTTTTTCTACGCTTTGTGTGGGTTGAATTTTTTCCCCCCTAAAATCTACATTTTCATTCTCTGACTACTAACATCCACATGGCAGCTGCTTCTGAAGGGAAAGGAAGAGGTCCCTCTACAGGTTTGGATCTTGAAGTTTCAGTCAGTGGCCCTTTTCTTTATAAAGACTCTGAGGGTCTTAGTGCCAAACCAGGAAGGTTGGAGAAACTGCTGGCTTGGCCGAGTGGATCTTGTTGTTTGGCCTTCACCTCGTCTGCGGAACTCAGGAGTGTGGTTGTATGTCCTTCCTCCCCGCATGCCTCTGTTTCCGCGGACCGTTGTTGCAAAGTGGTGCTTCTTCGTGGTTGCCCTTCATCAGTAAATTTAACAACTGCTTTCGTAGCTGAAGAGCGGAGAGCTTCAGCTTCTCAGTAAGACTTGTTGTCTTCCCAACAGAGTATAAAACATTCATCTTCAGGTTTCCACGCTTTTACGTATTCCACAGGGATGGATTGTTCTAGTACTTTTCCTGGTTTCGTTGGCCCAGATCTTCTCTTGAGCCCACTGTTGTGAAATACTTTATCGTAGTGGGTCGCTACGACGGATCCTGCCGTCTTGGTGGGTCCTACTCGTTGCCTTCGGTGGGATTTCTGTCTCCATTTGGAACACCAGTGAAACTAACAGTGCAGACAGTATTTGCAGGATCAATATCTACAGTAAAATGGTTTTCAGTTTTTACACCACTGAAAGCTTCATTATTTATTGTTCATAAAACAGATCAGGAGTTGCTGTTTGGCTTTCTCTTTTCCCACGTTTTTGATTATTTTAATCTGGATTTCTTGAGGAAGTGGATTTTCTTTAATCTCTGCATAGGATGGATGTTTTCCTGATCTGCTTTGTGTAGAGTTATCTTTTCCTCTTTTTTTTTTTTTTTTTTTTTTTTTAAGCTACAGCATTGTGCTGAGAGGCTAAATGACATGAAGTGTCTTTAGCTCTTTCATATTTAGAATATGGTCTGTCACAGATTCACTCTTTAGCCCATACTTCAGATCTTGAAGAAGTACTCAGCCTTCTAGAACCTCTGTTTCTAAGTCACTGTGTTCTAAAATTAGCTTTGAAGTTTGAGTGTCTCTTTGAAAATGAGGACATTTTTCATTTCCTTGGCTGTCTGCTGTCATTTTGAGGAAGATATTTTGGTGGCTCAGTATTTGACAGACTGTATTATCCTTGATGAAGCTGTTTCTCCTCAGATTTAGGTTCTGCCTCAGGGCCCAGCACAGAGGCAGCCAATTGAAAAGTACCCAGACTTTCTATGAAAGAGGCTTATTTGCTTATCTTCAAATAGTTGGCTTGAGGGGCAAGCATTCAATTCAACACAAATCTAGGGGGCTGCTCAAATACCCTCTGGGGACGCTGGCAGGCCCATCCCTGTTCCTTCTCTGCTTCCCCCCACCCCCATTTAAAATTTTAGTGTGTACTTTCAAAAGTGAGAATCCTGCCACGCTCAGCTTGCACCTCTTCTTATCCTGGCAGCCTTGCTTACTGGCCCGACACTTAACTCAGTTACCCAGCTAGAAACCTCAGAGTTCTCTTTGGCTTCGGTCTGACCTCCAGAGCTTCTTGAGTCCTGTCTGGTCTGAATATTCCTCTCTTTATTCTCACAGCTTTAGCTGTCACCCCTTTTGCTTCTCACCAGATCAGGGGTTCTCAGCCTTGGCACTGTTGACATTGGGGCTGGGTAATTCTTTGTGGGGGCTGTTCTGAGCGTCGTAGGATTCGGTAGCATCCCTGACCTCTACCTGCTAGATGCCAGTAGCACTCGCCCGTCCTCCACTCCCCGTAGTGTGACAGCCATGACAACCAAAAATGTCCCTAGATGTTGCCACGTATTACCTGGGGAGTCAAGTCACGGTCGTTGAGAACCACTGCACTGGACCTTTGAAATAGTTGCCCAAAAAGTTCCCCCTTGCTTTCATGTCATGCTCTTCAGTGTTGCCAGAATGAGCGTTCAGACACAGGTCCCTTGTCCCTTCTCTGCCTGGGTTTCCCATAAAGGTTCAGACTTTGGAGCATGGCCCACAAATCCGTTTGCTCTGGTCCTGAGGTTGCCGGTCTTCCATCTGGCCACACATCGCCGTATATTCTGAATTCCAACCCAGCAGACCTTCTGCGTTCCTCGAATAACGTGGTCATGTGTGCGTCTCTGTTTTGTGGCATGCTGGTCTCTGACCGGAGCGGCTTACTCCTCCCTGGTCTGACTGTTCAATTTTGAAGACTCAGCTTGTACATTGTACCTTCCGTGGTAGAACCTTCTCCAAGCCCCTTGGTAGACAGAGCTACTCCTCCTTCTAGGCTTCCATAGAATTTGTGTGTGCCTTTATTCATTTTATGCAACAAACATTTACTCTGAGCCTGCCGTTTGCCGGATGCTCTTCAGGCAGTGGGGTCACAGCGACGAACAGGACACTACCCCAGCTCTGTGCGAGCTTGTGTTCTAGTGGAGAATACGCCCTTTCACTTCCTCCATCGCCTGGCAATTGTTTATCGACACATTTCTCTCCCCAGCTAGAATTCTGACTCCCTTGGAGGGACGGACAGTATCTGTTCTTCCCCATCATCCCAGCTCCCATCAGGTACCTGGCTCACTGCTCGCGTGTTTACCGAGGATGTAGATTTGGCAGGATCGGTTCCCAGTCACCTTACTTGCCCTGCCACCGGCACAAGCACGTGCTAACGAAGCAGCAGCCCCGTCGGGCCTTCCCCAATCTGCAAGAGAGGGGGTGAGACAGAATGGAGTGGGTGGGGACCTTAGCTGTGCTCCCATGTCCTCAGCTGTCACCTAGGAGGTGGCATCTGGGTTTCTCGCCAGGATCACTGTGTTCAGATCCTCTGCTTCTCTCACACAGTCATGACTGATGCTGGCTCAGCTCTGCCTCCTGTGAGCCACGTGGACAGGCTTCCATCTCGGCACCCACTTTCCTCCTTTTAATATTCCTGTTGCAATAATTAAATGTGAGGGGAAATGTATAAAAGAGGTACTGACATTAAATGGGTGCATAACAAACAAAATGTGTTGATTGCAAAGTTATTAAAATGGTAAATAATACAAAATGATTAAAGTGGCGAAGAAAAGCTCACGAAATATAAAAGTATATGTACGTGTAAAAGTCGGAGTCCATTTATTTCCTGCTTGTTGGCACCTCCCTTCCCAAGTCCTTCTGCAAGATGGAATTCCTAGAGGTGGGCTAAATGCTCAAGGATGGCCACTTAACGATTTGATAAGTACGACCCAGTTGTCCTGCAGAGTGTCCGTAACATTTGACCTTTTCAGGAGTGGTGTAGTGGAGTGTCTGTTTGTCTAGACCCCACCAACATATGTAATCATCTCTTTTTAATTTTTGCCTATCTTTGTAAAACATCTCTTCTGGATTAGGGTTTTCCTGATTGCTAGTGAGATTGACCATGTTTTCAAGTGTTTATTGGCATTTCAAGTGTTTATTATTTGTGAGTGCCTATTTAAACTTTTTTAATGTTTATTTTTAAATTTTTTTTTTTAATTTTTAAAATGTTTATTTGTTATTTTTGAGAGAGAGTGAGAGAGAGACAGAGCACGAGCAGGGCACGGCAGAGAGAGAGGGAGACAGAATCTGAAGCAGGCTCCAGGCTCGGCTCTGTCAGCACAGAGCCCAGTGCAGGGCTCAGATGTCATGAACTACTAAATCATGACTTGAGCCGAAGTTGGATGTCCAACCGACTGAGCCACCCAAGCGCCCCTGTTTATTTATTTTTGGAAGAGGGAGCGAGACAGCTTGAGTTGGGGAGAGGCAGAGAGAGAGGGAGACACAAAAGCCAAAGCAGGCTCCAGGCTCTGAGCTGTCAGCACAGAGCCTGATGTGGGGATTGAACTCACTAACCAACTGCAAGACTGTGACCTGAGCCGAAGTCGTATGCTTAACCTACTGAGCACCACGGCTCCACTGTGAGTGCGTATTTAGATTCTTTGCTCATTTTATAATGAACCATTTCTTTTTTCATATTGTTTGGCTTATATTTTTAATCTGTTTTTCCAGATTATAGAGAAATAATACATATTCATTGAAATAAGTGAAAAATTCAGGAAAGTATAAAGAAACTTTCTAATAACTCCATCACCGGTAGATACCCATTGCTGACATTTGTGTGTGTGTGTGTGTGTGTGTGTGTGTGTGTGTGTTGCAGGTGAGCTCACCTCATACATAAATTCCTCATGTGATGCTAATAGTGTTTTTTGTTTGTTTTGGTTTTAGTATTGAGAGAAGCAATTCATTATATGTGGTGCCTAGTAAATGTAATATAGGATAAGAAATAATTTTCTGTCTCAGAGCAGTTACGCCATTAACACTTTTTGGTGTATCCTGTTAGAAATCACAAGCACAGGGGTGCCTGGGTGGCTCAGTCGGTTGAGCGTCCAACTTTGGCTCCGGTCATGATCTCTCAGTTTGTGGGTTCGAGCCCCACGTCAGGCTCTGTGCTGAAAGCTCAGAGTCTGGAGCCCTCTTCAGATTCTGTGCCTCTCTCTCTCTCTGTCCCTCCCCTGCTCACACTCTGTCTCTCTCTCAAAAATAAATATTAAAAAAAAATGAGAAAACAAAAAAGAAATCACAAGCACATACATATCCTGTCCGGTTTTTGTTCTCCACGTAGTAGGAACACGGTTCCATGCCTCCGTTTTCTCAGCTCGTAAGCATCTCTCTGTATCAGCGCGGGAAGCCATAGCTTACGCTTTCTGACACCAGCCAGTGGTTTCATAATAGGCTTGTACCGCAGTTCTCCTTACCAGTCTGTTGCTTTTTACAAATAAGCTGGAGTGAGCATCCACTAATACTCGCCTTTGCTCATGTGCGCAGAGAAGCCATCTGGGGGGATCAAGTTCTAGAAGCAGAGTCTCTGGATGAAAGGGTACGCCTACTTGAAATTGATAACTCTCATCAAAGGTGACGGTTAATACTAATTTCTACCCTGGCAACATACACGAGAGTGCTGGTTTTTCTCTTATCCTTGACAGGCAGCTTATAGCTCAAAGTTTTGGGATTTGGGTAATAATGACACGTTGTTGTTTGAATTTACGTTTCTTTAATTGAATAAGACTGAGCATCTTTCAAAGAGTTTATAGGTCAGTGATATTTATTTTTGTGTGGAAGGTCCTGTTTATATGCTTAGTTCATTTTTCTTCTAGATTTGTTGGCTTCTTCCTCATTGATCTCTAAGTACTTCTTACACCTGAAGATATTCTATTGTGGAGCGTGTCAAAAATATTTTTCTCAGTGTGTCATTTTTATCTTTCACTTTTATGCTTTGTTTTTCCTGGTAAAAATTTTATGTAAATACATAGTTTTCTGTTCTGATTTTTTGAATTTTGTGTCTTGGTTAGGGTTTTCCCTCTCGAAAATGATACGGAAAGTATCCCACAGTTTTTTCTAGTACTCTTTTGGCTTCTTTTTTCATTAACGAAAAACTTGAAGAGACAGAACAATTCAGGAAGTATTAAACATCCGTGATCCAGAATGAACAATGCTTTTATGAAAGTTAAATGTCTGTTGTTAAATCTTGGGTCTGTATGGTGTCAATTTTGATATGAGGACTGAGATTGGTGGAATCCAGCTTTATTTTTCCTCTTCAGCCAGTTCTCCAGATGCCATTTAGTAATTAATGCTTGGTTGGGGTTAACCCTTCGTTATAGATTGCAGATAATATCTATCCATCTGTCTTTGTCTTTTAACTTTGGTTATGTTTTCACCCTACGGAAGTCAAATTGGGTCTTTTTCATGCTTTTCAAGTAACCCTCCCTTTAAGAGGCTAATGAGCTTTGCTTTACAGATACCAAGTGTCTCGGTCCTTCATCAGCAGACAGTGGCCGGGCTGAGTCTAGAAGCTTGGTGCTGTGACTCCAGGTAGTGGCATTTGAACTGCATTGCTGACTTCAGTTTGAAGGCAGTATCCTGGCAAGTGTGATGGACCCAGCGCATCTGGAGCCGGAGCCCGAGGCCACGGGCCAGGAGCATTTGGATGGAGACGGGAAGAGGCTCTTCAGGAATGACCCTCATCCTTACTCCTCACTCCTCACTCCCAGGGATTGCTTTTACCTCTCATGGGAAATGGCTCTCACAGAGACCCCCTGTGACTTGGGGAGCCAGAGTGAACAGGTGGGTGTGTCCTTATCTTCCAATTCTGTTTCTTCCCCATCCCCCCCTTCAGAAAAAAAAGTGGAAGCCAAGTTCCTGGGAAACGCCCCCTGTGGCCACTACAAGTTCAAGTTCCCTCAGGCAATGCGGACCGAGAGTAGCCTCGGGGCCAGAGTATTCTTCTTCAAAGCGCTGCTCCTAACCAGAGGAGACTTCTCCCAGGCCTGGAAGAAGGGCCAGCATGTCTGGGTCTGTAAGGAAGAGCTGGGCGACTATTTGAAACCGAAGTACCTGGCCCAGGTTAGGAGATTTCTCTTGGACCTCTGACTAACAGTGCTGCTGTGGACAGTGCTCGAACAGGCCTGCGACCGGGGCCTCAAGGACACTATGTGCTGGCTCCGTCTTTGCAGGGAACATCGTGCAACCAACTCAGAAATAAACGAGTTTATTCTTGTGTGGGTCTTGGCTGATTTCTCCTTTGAGAATGACTGGCTTTTCCCTGTGAAGAGAGGGCCGTCTCTTAGGGCGCCTTTCGCTTGTGTCCAAGCTGATAATTGAGTGTTGCGTTACTTCATAGTGAATCAGCTGGCTCCCTGGGCCCAGAAAGAGAACCCAGGGAAGGAAACTGAACTTCTAAAAGCCTTGAGGTCTGTGAAAGCTTCTAGGCTCAGGCAAAAAAAGAAAAAACGAGTTCTGTGCAGTGTCTTAGCCTCTGTCCATTTTGTGTTTTTCTCCCTTTGTACTTGATATGAAAGTCTAGCCTAGGAAATAATTTCTTCCTTTGTTTTTTTCTTTTGGTTTTTATTTTCTTTTTTCATTTTTTTTAAACATTTTATATTTAAGCAGAATTTAATCATATCTGTTCTGAGTCATGTGAATAAGCAGGTTGGACTTATCTCCCTTTTATCAATGGTGGAATCTTGGCCGCACAGGACTTGGCCCCAAGTCTTAACGGCACTGAGGGTGCAGGAGGAGAATGCTGATCTCTTGCCTCTGCGTTGGGGCTCTTGATCCCTCCCTGTGTTGCTTGAGTCATCACTGGTCGCTGGCACACGGAGGGCACCCAGGGAACATTTGCTAAATGAGTGGAAGAGAGGGAGCGTCTCAGGCCTGCCTGTGTCTGCACAGGATAGTGGTTCCACTAGCAAGGCTCCCTGGCTCCCAGTCCTGGCTCCCAGCTCCCTGGTTTCCTCTCACACAGCCTTCTGGGTTGAACAGATGGGCCCGTGTGATGTAAGCTAGCGGACTGGGATTTCTGTTTCTGCTTCAGACGTAGCCTTGTGTTCTTCCCCGGGGTCAGGGAGATTGCTTTCCGAGGTCAAAGTTGAGGTGTCTCCTCCTGACAATGCCCTCCTTCCCATGTACCTCCTGCACGTGCTCTTTCCCCTCATTGCAGATGGAGATGTCCCCTAGCTGAGGCTTGCTGATTTCATGGGCAGTAGTGCCACCCTGGGAGTGAAACCTGGCCACCAGGAGAGGGTAAGTCCAGACAGGACCAGGAGTGCATTTCTCTTTCTGGGATTTGGAGTGAGTTGTAGAGGTGAACATATTTGCCACCTCAGGGAACTCCAGCCTAGAAGGGAAGGGATCCCCAGGGTGAGGTGGAGACTGTTTTTAAGACTGTGATGTCATGATTTATATGTGTGTGTGTGTGCGTGTGTATAAGAATGTATATTTTTGTTCTCTGTACCTATTCCTTGCACAGAACTCCTATGCAATTAGTGGTTTTGAGAGCAATCAAGTTGTCTTTTGTTATGTTAACGAGGTGAAGTTTAGAAAGCCCCTTGGTAACCTAAGGATGGGAGCTGATTGCTGGGGAAGCCAACCTTGTGACCGAGAGTTGGAACTTTTAGTCCAACCCCGTGACCTGGGAGGGAGAAGGGCAGGAGTTGGAGTTCAATCACCAGTGGCCAATGATGTAGTCAGTCTTGCCTATGAAATGAACCCTTCATAAAAATCCGAAAGGATAGTGGATGGTCTTCTGACAGCTTCTGGGGTTGGTGAGCACATGGGAATTTGGGGAGGGTGGCGCACTCCAAGACAGCATGGTGTTTCTGTACCCTTTCCCGTAGCTTGCCCAGCGTATCTCTTCTATCTGGCCGCTCCTGAGTTAGGTCCTTTGATAATAAACCAGTATTCTAATAAGTAACGTATTTCTTGGAGTTCTGTGAGCCAATCTAGCAAATTAAGGGAACCCAAGATGGGAGGTCCTTGGAACATCTGATTGAACCAGTTGTCTGGAAGCACAAGTACCTGGACAGGAGATTGGCATCTCAGGGATTGGAGGGGGTGGGGTGGGGTGGGGGAATCTGGTAGGATGGAGCCCTTAACCTGTGAGATCTGATGTTCCCTCCAGGTAGATGGTATCAGAATTGAGCTGAATTGTAGGACGTGCAGCTGGTGTCTGAGGAATTGCTTTGTGTTGGGGAAAAACTCACACGTTGGAATTGGTACCAGAATCTTAATGACTGTTCTTAAGATGCTCCGTTTTGTTATAAAGTTGCTTCTTTAATGGGAAGTAACACATATACAATTGGTAAATAGAGAAATGGTGTCAGGATAACCCAAAATTAGGTTAGCTCCTATAACATTTTCCCCAGAGCATTAATATTTTGAAGTGTTCGGGGACAGGATTGAATTACCTTAAGAAAAAAGCTACGAATTATATAGAAGTGCCTTCTTTTATTACGAATAGTGGCTGGTTTAGTAGCTTCAAAAAGCACTATTAGCGTTTCCACCGTGTTAGGCTGTCTGGGGAAATGGCGCGGAAAGAAAGATGCTGGGAAGGCATCCCCTTTGTTTTACAAAACTGATGAGAAAGCCCTTTCCTGGATCATGTTTTTTATTTTGATGGAAGTAGTCTCTGCACGTCAGGAAGAAGCATGAGGCCGGGGAGTAAAGGTGCGAGGAACCAGTGCACACGCCAGTGGGAGTTTAACTGCAGCGGTATCACTGGGTTTGGTTCTGTTTTATTTGTGCTCTGGCTACAAAATCCCATAGCTTCTGCGTGGTCTGCCCTAACCCCCTTTCCCCAGAAGCCTTGTTATTTTTGGAGTGTGATTTTACAAAATGCAAGCTTTTTTGGCATTAGAGTTGAAATGACTGTGTATGCTGAATGCCAGCCTGAATCTTCCATTGGCTGCCAGACATGACCAGAAAATTGTTGCTAGTGTATCCTTAGGGACAAGATCTCCAGGGAGCCAAGAGGTGGTGTTCTCTGTGTTTTAGGGGATGAGCACCTTCCAGGAAAATGGTAGGAGGAAGTTAAAAGTAAGCTGTGGGTTTTGGGGGTTAGGAGTTGTTTGAGGTATGTTTGTGCACCCTTAGAAGAAAATGCCACTTAGAAGTGAGAACGCCCTTAGAAGCCTCTCTGGAAGTTGAGCCCCGACCTGGTCATTGCTCCCCAAGTGATTTCCAGTCACTTCATTTTTGTTTACCTTTGCTGGTTCTATGGAGGAAATATTACCACTCTTATAAACTTGTTTTCCTGGTAATTTATCGTCACGAGTAAGTTCCTCCTGTGCCTTTCTTGCTTCTGTACTTAGCACTTTATAAGACAAGGAGTTGTATGTCTGGCTCCAAGACCTAACTGAACTTCCAAATCCCAGGACAGAGACTGCCTTATGGCCACACTTAAAAAAATATATTTTAAGTGAATCAGCCTCCTTCCCCTTAAGTGTTGAACTTCCTCCTGGGGGTCAGGAAACCTGGGTTTGGATTTGTCTTATGACCTGAGGCAAGTGTCAGCCAAGAAGGAATTCATTGAAAATTTAAGCAAACAGGCATTTTATTTGGGCGATTAGTTCTGCAACTTGGGATACACAGTCTCAGGTCAAAAACCTGACTGTCCTGAGGAAGACAGAGGGGCGGAGTGAAAAAGGGGAAAGGTCACAAGTACAGCTCTCCTTCAGGGTCCTTTATGCAAAACAGGGATTAATGCTAGGTTAGCTGGGATTACTTGGGTTAATATGCAAATGAGGGATTGAATTGGTTCCTTTCAAAGTGAAGAATGGGGTGATGAGTAAGTGAAGTCCCCGCTGAGGGCTTGTAGCTGGCAGAAAGTTCCCAGTTTCTCCCATGAGGACGGGCCTGCACCTCGACCCTATTTCATTTTTAAAATGTTTATTTTGTGAGAGAGAGCGAGCGTTGCACACATGAGCAGGAGAGGGAGAGAATCCCAATCAGGCTCCGTATCACAACCGTGAGATCACAGCTCAGCCTGAGCCAATATCAGGAGTCGGAACCCAACCGACTGAGCCACCCAGGCACCCCCCGACCCTATTTGAAAGGACGTTCTCTCAGCTAGGCTGGCTTGCTCCATCCTGAAGTCTACACAAGTCTCTGTTGACAGGGTGGAGAAACTGAACTAGTGTCTGTACCCACAGCATCCGTTTCTGTCTAAACCAGTAGGGCAGGCGTCATTATCCCTGCTTTATAGATGAGGAAGGAGACTCCAAGGGGCTGGTTAATGTGTGTAGCGTGACTCACTAGTGCATCGTGGGATCAGAGTCTGAACTCCGATCTGTGCACCAAACTAGTTCTTAAGTTCTCTTGACTTTACCTTTCTCATCTGTCAGAGGAAGACGGTATTATTTCTCAGGTAATGTGATACTTCATGTGAAAATACTTAGCACTGCGCACGGCTCGTAAACACTAAGTAAGAATGTTTCCCCTTTCCAGTGTATTTAGGCTCCTGAATTCTCTGGAGCCCCCTGTGTCCTCTTTAGCTTTTGTAGCTCCCATTTCCCACCTTGTCCAGGTGCTACCTTGTGGCAACCAAGCGTTTCTGACCGGTTTGGAAAGGGACATGGGAAATTGGAGATTAATGGATTCCAGTAGCCCTTTTCAAATTGGGTGGGTCGCACATGTGACTGGTTGGGCATGCCAGCACTGTCCCACCCGGGCCAGGAAGTCCAGAGCTATTGCTAGGCGCTGGCCTGTGGGGCACCAACAACAGAGTGGACTTGGGGGCCCATCCTCTTACCCCAGCAGGGGGAAAACACAGCTTAAAAGGTCAGCAACCCAGTTATTAAGAGCTCACGGGTCGCTAAGCTGCAAGTACACACAGCAAGATAGAGGCCATTTGCCTAGAATCTTGGGGTGGCCTTGTACCCCCCCTTCACTGCGTTTCCTGGAAACCTGGGGGATAACCCGTCACTGCAGGCTGTCAGCCACCACCCCCACCCCCACCCCACCTTGGAATGTCAGCGCTTCAGACCACAGGAAGTGAAGGGGGGAATTGCTCTTGTTTCCAGGAGAGGTGTCCCGTATACACAGGCTCAGGGATAGGTCCAGACAGCTGAATCACTGCCACAGCCCAGGGCCTGAAGCTGGAGGTGCCCTGTGAGTCTGGCTGGGGACGGCCAGGGAGGCACTAGTCCAGAGCAGGGGATAGGTGCGCGCGCGCGCGCACACACACACACACACACACACACACACACACACACATCAGCTACCTTGTCTCAAGTCACCCTCAGATGGGCTGAAGGAGACAGCAGCAGGTTTTGTTTGGGGGATCCGGCAGTACAGACACACCACTGGTTGCTGAGGAATCAGATACCCAGGCCCCAAGTAGCTGCTGAGCGGTTGAAGAAGGGGCTGAGGGGAGGGGAGGGGGGAGAGACCCCCGGGTTCTCCTTTGGCCCAGAAGGGGGAAAATGGCCCTAGTACAGTCAGATCAGGACCACTGAGGACAACAGGACTGGTGGACGAAATTGGGAACATCCTGGAAGTACAGGGTTTGGGAGGACACCTCCAGGTCAGGAAGTCTTGGGGTAGACGGGGCTGAGGAGAGGTGGAGTGGGTGGAGGGGAAGAGGAGTAAGGCAGGGCTTTGGGATTCAGCTGGGGTTGGATCTTCTGCATGAGCACCACAAGGTGGCAGAATTTGCTTGACAACCACTTTGTCCCTCAATCTCCCTGCGCCTGGCCTCAGGCTACTACCTGGGAGAGGCTCCTTGCCCAGGCTCTGCAGAACCCCCAGTGCCATGTCCCCTGGGATCAGGGGGGTAGCCTCAAGCTGACATGCAACCGGCCAGCACAGATGTGGGGCATGTTCTCCCACTCTGCCTCACTGGATTCTCCTGTCACCCACCCCTACGTGGCAACTTGTATTCTCACCACGTTTTGATCAGCAGAAAAGCTTGGGGAGGTGAAGGGACTCTGTGAAGGTCTCGTAGCCAATGTGTGGTGGAGCCATGATTGAACCCACAGCCATGCTGCCTAGACAGTTACCTTTGCATCATCTAGTTCCCGCATCTGTGGCCCAGGGGCGGTCTGCTGCAGACCCGTGGAGCTCTGGAAAGGCCTGAACTGGTGTAGTTTGGGAGAATATGGAAAGGATTTGGAGTTGAGAACAATGAGACTGCAGAGGTTGAAGCCACTGAACTCGGAGAATGACAAGAGTCACGGTCCTCAAGTTTGCATGCTACTTCTACAAGGGAAGGTGATCAGTCTCCTTTGGATTGGAGGTGGTGAGCTTGAAATGCAGGAAGAGGAATTTTAGGGAGACTACAACATGAGAAGAGTTCCTTGACATTTAGCCTTATTAAACATCAAAGTGAATTCCAGAAACATTCCAGTGACCGTTCAACAAATATTTCTGGAGGAGGTGGTTTGACTGCCAAGCACCAGGAATAAAATGTTGATCAAAATACTCTTGGCCAACGTTTTCTTGATGGTTTAGTGCTGCGGGTGGGATTCAGGAAGCAGACTCATCCACCAGCGAAGGGAAACTGCCATGGGAACACAAGTGGTTGTTACCCAGCCTGATCTGGGGCAGGGAGGGCATCCGGGCCACACGCGATGAAGCTGAGGCCTGAAGAATAAAGGCATGTGAGCTGGGGTGGGGGAGGGAGTAGCGAGCAGGTGCCCACAAAGGCCCTAAAGTTCTGTGGGGCTGGAGGGCAGTACATGTGGGTGTTATCTTACAGTGTCTTAAAGACAGCTTAAGAGTTGCATTGTTGGAAGGATGTTCATTACTTCCATCCTGCCAGACAGGAGAATGGGTTCCATGATCTCTTATTACAGTGAAGCCACATCCATCCTGGGGGCTGGAACTGTAAAGTCAGTGCACAAATCATGGACAAAGTTCCTGTTGAACTATCCTTTAGAAAGAGGTCACATTACGGGAATCCAACACGGCTAGTGTTTCTTCCAGTGATGGAATCAATTATGGTTGATTTGGTTGAGCTTAAGATTGCCCAATGGCTTGTGTTTAGGGTCTAGGTCAAATAAAATACTAGGACTCCTGTACCTGTTGCCAACAGGAAATTGAGTCAAGTGTATGTCTCCTGAGGAGGCCCAAATTGGGGCAATTTGGAAGAACACAAAAGGGATTTAGACTCACATTCAGTCATCAGGAGGTGCTCCCACAAAGCTAGGCATTCAGGATCCAAGGTGGTGTTTCCTCACCCATCTCAGGCTCACTCCAGAGCTGTCAGCACAGAGCCTGACGTGGGGCTCGAACCCACGAGCTGTGAGATTATGACTTGAGCTGAAGTTGGACACTCAACTGACTGAGCCCCAGTAATTTTAATTTTTAAAAGTCAGGTGCATATGGTGCGGTTCCATCGTATTTATTTGGTTCCCAATTGTTTCCGTAGCTCCCTGAGCAATCTCCTGGGCAGTGACTCATTATTAAACAACAAAACTTGTGTTTTAACTCATACCCCAAAGAGGCTTGGCCTTAAAGGTGACAAATTAGCACTTTCTTTTTTCCTTTTCCTTTTCTTTTCTTCTCTTTTCGTTTCTTTTTTAAGAAGAGAAATTTGCGTTTTGGAAAAGTTCTTAAGCCAGCAATGGGAGTGCTTAAGTGATTAAGGTAATTCTGGCCTCAGCCTCTAAGACTATGGGGCGACTGTAGCGATGATTGTAGATTTTATGTGTGGCACACAAACTGGCGGAAAGCAGGTCCCAAAGCTTCACTGAGCTGTGTGGTTCCATCAATAAATTAAGAATTATTTTTTGCTAAAAAAATTACGTGTCCTCTAGTCCCACCTCATATACATCCTTCTCCGAACACTGTCCTCCTAGCCTTTTTGTGTGCATACAAGACAATGAAAATTTTTGCATGCATATCCATCCCCGACAAAGACACACGGCCACCTTTCCTCCCATGTCCATTGAGAACATTTCTGTACACTTCCTTCCTCCTTCCTGTCCCCACTTCTCACCAGTCTCTCACACAGCCACACACACCACACCCTTGAACATCATGCCACACAGCTTTCAGGATTCACATCACACATACACACAGCTTTGAGTGTTCACAGCACACACACACACACACACACACACCCCCAAGAGCTTTAAATATTCTTATCACACATACATATACTCTTGAATGTTCACATCACACACAAACCCTTGGATGCTTGCTTCTATCACACATTATACAAAACCTTGAAATCCATCTGATGCACACACACCCTCGAACAGTCACACTAGCACACACACACACACACTCTACACACATGCACACACGCACCTTTGAAACTGATAATGACATGCACATTTTTGAGCATTCACATCACACACAGACTTGAGTATTCACCTCACATGCTTGTTCGGGTCATTTGCCTGTTGCTCTCAGATCTGCTCCTCACCCTTTCCCTGCTGTGCTCTACAGTGTGTGTGTGTGTGTGTGTGTGTGTGTGTGTGTGTGTGTGTGTGTGTTTGCATGCGTGCAAGCGCCTGCACACACGCATGCGCTCATGTGCATCGAGGCAGGTGCTGCCCCCTGAAAATTGCATCTTCCAAGCCTTCTTGCCTCTGGGTTCCAGTTGGGTTTGTCCAGTAGAAGGTACTGGTGAGAGATGGGAGGGTAAAGGGGAGGGCCATGTATTTCTCCATATCTTTGCCTTGGTGGTATTCCCAGCATCACTTCTGTGGACTCCCTCCCACTAGCAGCCTCCTTGTTGATCCCAGTTCCTGCAGGATGGCCAAGACTCCAGAGAGCACCCCCTCCTTCCCGTGTCCCTCCACTCATCTCTGGGTGGCTTCACCCTCCCCTGTTTTTGTTCAGTCTTTCCAAACACTTGTGTCAGTAGTCACCTGTATTACAGTCCCTCTTCTGAACTACCTGGCACGGGTGACTTTTCCCTACCTGGACCCTATGGCTACTCGGCTGGTGTCCACATGTTAGGATTTTCTCTGCTGTGGCCAACAGATTTTCTTCTAACTGTGCTCAGATCTTTGTTGGATCAAATCCTGGCACGGAGTAGGTGTTCAGTATTTGTTGAATGAATGAGCATGGCGGTCTCTCCTCCCTGTTCCAGGGTTTTTGGGACAGAGCATGTTGTATCCCTGAACTAAGTGGCTCAGGGGCATCTTCAGCCCTCTCTGGGCGATCACAAATGACAGCAGTGAGCCCGGTCTCATGGGATCCAGGATATCTCAGCCAGGGCCCATTTGGAGAGTGGAGTCATGGAAACTTTCAAGGAGCCTAATGTGTAACCAGATTTTGCATCAGCAGGCTAGACATGGTTTCAGAAACAAGGGGACTCTCAGTGCCTGTGATAAATAGAGAGGATGGAGGTGTCTCTCTTTCTCTAATGGTTTGGGTGCACCGACCCCCAAATCTAAATTCCTAGTTCTGAAACTGGGGCAATGTGTTCTTTGTTTTAGCTTCCTTGCTTATGGAATCATGAGGAACTGTCACCCATCACTTAACTCCTGTCTACAACTTGTCAAAAGAACTGCCTGACCTTGAACAAGTAATATGCCTCCGTGCAAACCTCGGCTTTCCCATCTGTAACATAAGGAGGTTGGATTCACGATGCTGCTCGGGTTGCCACGGGCTGGTGGTTAGGTGTTGGTGATTGGGGTGGGTCGCAGGCAGTACATGCGTTGTCCACAGGGAGGCTCTACACGCAAATGCATACACAGCCCCAGACTCTGGGGGCCAAGAGCCCGTGGTGTCCTTCCGCCGAGCCTCCCTGCGTGTGAGTGCCTCTGAGTAGCCATCTGCCTGTTGCAAATTGACTTAAAGCACTGAAGGCCAAGGCAAACATGCAATGATATGGTGAGGCAGAAGTCACCAACTAAGGCATTAACACATTCGAGTGAGCTCATGAGGATTAGGCAGAATTATGAAGAGTTTGTGGGAACCCAGGGGAGGGAAAATTTGAAAGGGAAGACAGAGCCAAGGAAAAAAGTAATAATGTCAGCATGCAAACACTTTCACAGGTATTTGATTCAATTTAACATATTTTTGCTTTGAGCCAACTGTTACTCTACATCCTCTGTTGCCCAGTGGCCTACAATTATGTGGGCTTTACAATGTGCCTGAGGAAGGCAGGGCCGTGTCAATATTCCTAATTGACAGACGAGGGGAGCCGAGAGCTGGGGACACGAAGTGGCACGACCCTTGTCACACACCTGGGAAGTGGCAGAGCTGGGGCTCCAATCCAAGTCCTTAGGAGCTGCGAGGGCCACCCCTGGGAACCGGGCACAGTTAATAGGGTGGTCGCGTGCCTCAGGGCAGCCTCGAGTGGTTCTAGCTGGTGAGCAGCTCCTGACATGTGACAGGAGGTGGCGCTGGCCGGACTCTCACATGGAGCTCTTTGGCGCTTAGAGTCGTGAGGCCCAGAGGAGGAGTCTTTTGTCTTGAGCCTCACACGAGGCCAGAGGCAAAGGCCAGAGACCCCTGGGGCTTTTGTTTAGATACCATGTGGAGTCTGCCAGGCCTCAGCATGAGATCCAGGACCTTCTGGCAGCCTCTGAGAACCTAGGGTCCTCTCCTCTTGTCCTCAAATTCCAGGCTCTGAGGAGCCAGCATGACCATGGTGATGGGCTTTCCTCAGCCCCCTGGCAGGGCTCTTTGGTCTTCATGACCCCCTCCCAGGAGAGCAGGGATTACCCAGCACACCACGGCCTGTGGAGGTAGAGAGGAGCCAGACTCATGGCTCTGCACAGCTTTCCCTGGGATTACAAGATAAGGCATATGAAGGAACATTAGCTCATCCAAGTTTATGGATTTTGTGGAAATCAAATTGTAGTAATCTCCCTGGCCATCTGGTCTTGGCGCCATTAGCCAGAATTCCCAGAAACCTTCTCAGGTCCCCACGCAGGGCTGGGGCCAGGGCTGGACAAGATCGTTGTACCCAAGGCCAGGCCAGGATTTTCCAAGGGGCCTGGATGGGCCTCTGCACCCAGTACCTGAGTTGGTGAGGGGGAAGGCAGGAACGGGGCAGCTGGAGCTCAGGCAGGGATGTGGATACCCATTCATTGCCTGTAATACTGCGTGTGGATGGTCCACCTGTGTGTGCAGTGGAAACTCATTTTAGAAGGGATCATTGGGCACATTTCTGGGGTTGGGGAGGCCGGAGGGGGATTTTTCTCAATTGGATGCAAATATCTCCCAGCCTCTTTAAGGGGTGCAGCTTGAGGAATGGAGTGTGCTTCCGGAGGCCTGGGCTTTCCTCGCCTGTGAGGAATGGGAAGTCAGATTTTCTAGAGCTAGTAATTTGGGCTCTGCTTCCATGGCTGACCGAAAGCCCAGAGCCCACTTAAGCTTTTGAGGGAAGAAGAAGTGAAGGAGGACGTGTCACGTACAGGTGAGGCCTATAGACTCTGGCTCCAAACGGTCAGGTTTGAACTCAGCTGTGTTTCAGTCAGTAGCTGAGCGGCCTTGGGCAAGTCGTTTGACTTCTCTGCACCTCCGTTCTTCATCTGCAAAATGGGAATCTAAAGAGGACATACCCCTGGGGTTGCTGTAAGGTAAGTGAAAGTATGTATTTAAAGCACTTGGAAGATTGCCTGGCACCAGGTCCGTGAGTCCAGAGACTGTCCCGAGTGTGGGGTTGTAGCTGATACTTAGTCCCAGCAATGTGCTGGCCAACAGGTGTTTGGAGGTGTGGGCAGTCGGTGGGGAGTGCTGTTTTGTACTACTCGCCGATTTCCGTGGTGTAAACACTCCCACTGTGGCCGGTGTTGAGCCGCCACTGTGGTGTCACTGAATGGGGAATTGGGAAGAGGTGCCCACATCTGGCTCTCCGGAGATGACGGGAGCTAGTCACAGCACAGCCCCGGCCCGGCACCACTGGTGTGATAAGCTTGGTTAATAAATACTAGAAAATTTTCATACCGGCTGGTAAATAGACCCTGCCTTAAGAGACCTCCTGATCTGTTAGCTCTGGCCTCTCCCTCAGGCTCCTCCCAGACCTCCCACAGGCCCATTAACTAAAAGAGTTCCCATCACTTGGTCAAAATCTGTTCTGATAGGTCAAGCCTGGGCCAGACCAGTCGGCGAATTAATCGAATATCACAAGTCTGCAACCAAGAGGTGCCCGGCCAATGAGCTGAGTGACTCTGGCTTGTGGACTTGATGCCCGGGCCCACCACTGTCTTCCTCGTCCGACTTCCTGCCCGTAGTGTTCCCCAGCACACCCACTAGACAAAGACGGATCTCTGCGTCTGGAGGTTGAACTGGGCTACAGGGAGTGCGCATTTCTCTTAAAACAGAGTTTGCGCATGATTTGCTGAAATGACTGAAAAATGCAGTCCATACGAACTGCTTCACGAGGTTGGAATGAAAATACTGTCACATTTCTTTAATTTCTCCAATTAATTGCTTGAGCAGTCTTTATTATTCAGAAGTTCAGGTTCTCCCTTTAGAGGCTTCCTGCCCCCATTGAATTGTTGGCTCCGTATGAAGGAAGGAGACCTACTTCCAAATACCAGGCAGAACGACAACTAGAGTCTGAGTAGCCTGCTCGCCGGCAGTCTGGGTGGGTGGTGGCTGTGGTGTCCTCATCCAGGCTCCCCTCCTGAACTTGTGTGCTAAGGTGCCTGGATCTGGGCCCAGTGGGTAGTGGAAGTGAGTGTGATGTGTTGGGGGTGTGCAATAGAGAGTGGTGGGGTCTGTGGTGAAGCGGCATGTGCACTCCCTCAACCAACTGTGGCCAAGTGTGGGCTCCGTGTTGCCAGAGTTTCACATGCTTTCAAAAGAAACAAGATGTATGCTGGGTTTTGCTTTTGAGACATAGTTTATATACAATAAAGTGAACAATATTTATGATTAATTTTGTACTTTTTAATTTTAATTTTTTCGTCATGATAAGTATGCTCTTTTATCCCCATCATCTATTTCAGCTATCCCCCCGCCCACCTCCCCTCTGGTGACTATCCGTTTGTTCCCTGATAAGATGCATTTCTTGGTCTGTCTCTTATTTTTTTCTTTGCTCATTTCATTTGTTTCTTAAATTCCACATATGACCTGTTTTGCTTAGCATAATACTCTGTAGCCCCATTCATGTTGCTGCAAATGGCAAGATTTCATTCTTATTTATGGCTGTGTAGTATTCCATTTTATATAGAAACCACATCTTCTTTATCCATTTATCAGGGGACACTTGGGCAGCTTCCTTAGTTTGGCTCTTGTAAATAATGCTGCAATAAACATTGGGGTGCATGTAACCCTCTGAATGAGTGTCTTTGTATTTTTTGTGTAAAAAATCATACCCAGTAGTGTGATTACTGGATCATAGGGTAGTTCTATTTTTAATGTTTTGAGGAACCTCCATACTGCTCTCCTGAGTGGCTGCACCAGTTTGCATTCCCACCAACAGTGCACAAGTGTTCCTTTCTCTCCGCATCCTCGCCAACACCTGTTGTTTCTTGTGTTGTAGATTTTAGCCATTATGATAGGTGTGAGGTGATATCTCGTGGTTTTGATTTGCATTTCCCTGATGATGAGTCATGCTGAGCATATTTTCAGGTGTCTGTTGACTATCTGGATGTCTTCTTTGGAGAAATGTCTGTTCATGTCTTCTGCCAATTTTTAAATTGGATTATTTAGATTTTTTTGGTGCTGAGTTTCAGGTCTCACCTTAGGTCTTTAATCCATTTTGGATTTATTTTTGTGTATGGTGAAAGAAAGTGGTCTCGTTTCATTCTTTTGCACGTGGCTGTCCAGTGTTCCCAATGCCATTTGTTGAAGAGACTGTTTTTTTTCCCGAAAATGCACAAATTTTAATGAATTCTTACATATGTATACATTTTACATTTGTAACCACCATCCATATAAAGATAGGGAACGTTTCCATCTCTCAGAAAGTTCTCTTATGCTCCTTTCCAAGTCAATAGTTTCCTATTTCCCACCAAAGGTAACCACTGACTTCTATATCCATAAGTTAGTTTTGTCTTATATTGAACTTCCTATGAATAAAATCTTAACAGTATGTGGCTTCCCAATATAATACTTTTGAGATTGTCCATCTTGCATGTTATCAGTAGTTCATTCCTTTTATTGCTGGGAAGTACCAAATGTCATATTTTGTTTATTCATGCTCTTATTGAGGGATATTTGGATTGTTTTTACTTCTTGCCTGTTGTGAATACAACTGCTTATGAACCTTCGTGTATAAGTCTTTTTTCTGGACATATGTACTTTGTATGTGGACATTTGTACATAGAGGAATTGCTAGGACATTAAATAGGTCTATGAAACTTTGTTAGAAATGGACAGTTTTCCATAAAAGTTATATCAACTTACATCATCATTAGCAGTGTATGAAAGTTCTAGTGGCTCGACATCCTCACCAGCACTTTTGGCTGTTCCAGTGGGTGTAGAGTGGTACCTCATTATGGTTTTAATTTGCATTTCCATGATGAATAACGATATTGAGCACCTTTACATGTATCTATTGGCCACTCAGTGTTTTCTTTTATGAAGTTCCTTTTCAATTCCCTTTTCTCTTTTTTAAATTGGGATGAGTTATTATTATGTTATATATGTATTTATGTATTATATATATTTATTCTCTATTCTTCATATATTTTGAGTACAAGCCTTTCGTCAGATATGTGTGCTGCGAATATTTTCTCCCAGTCTGTTGCTTACCTTTTCACATTCTTCATAGTGTTATTATTTCGTTCCTTAAATGTTTGGTAGAATCTATCAGTGAAGGGGCGCCTGGGTGGCTCAATTGGTTGAGTGACCGACTCTTGATTTCAGCTCAGGTCATGTTCCCAGGGTCATATTATAGAGCCCTGCGTCGAGCCCTCCATTGAGCCTAGTGTCAGGCTTCATGCTGAGTGTGGAGCCTACTTGAGATTCTCTGTCTCTGTCTCTCCTTCTGCCCCCCCTCTCAACTTACACTCTTTCTCTCCCCCCACTCCCCAAAAAAAGGAAGAAAGAAAAGAATCCCTCAGTGAAGCCATCTGGGCCTGAAGTTTAATTTGTATAAGGTTTTTAACTACAACTAACAAATATGGGATTTTCTGTTTCTTTTTGGATGAGTTTCATAATGTAGTGTTTTCAAAGGATATTTTTTATTTCTTCTAAGTTGTCAAATTTATTAAGATAAAGTTCTTAATTGTATCCTCCTATTATCTTTTCAACATCTTAAGGATCTATCATAATACTCTCCTTTTTATACCTAATATTGGTATTGTGTTTTTATCTCCTTCTTGGTAAACATTAACCAATTTTATTAATTTCAAATAACATACATTTTTGCTTTGTTGGACTTCTCTGTTATTTTCCTCTTTTCTATTTCATTGAATTTTTGCTCATTTATTTTCTTCCTTCTATTTGGGTTAATTTTTTTTTTAAAGCTTTTTGAGGTAGAATCATTGACCATTGATCTATACATCTTCATTCTTTCCTAATAGATGCCTTTAAAGCTATACATTTTCCTCTAAATGTTGCTTTACCTGCATCCCACAGATTTTAGTATGCTGTATTTTCAGTTCAAAATATTTTCTCATTTCCTTGAAATTTATTTTTTGATTCTTGGAGTTGTTATTATTGTGGTTTTAAAGAGTGCTACTTAATTCCTACATATTTATATATTTTAGGTTTTGTTTTGTTGATGATTTCTATTTTAATCCACTGTGGTCATAGAACATACTCTGTATGATTTTAACCCTTTGAGGCTTATCAAAACTTGATTTATGTCCCAGCATATAGTTATTTTGGTGACTGTTCCATATGAATGTAACAAAAGTTATATTCTGTAGTGTTGAATATTGTTTTCTGTGATATTCATTAGGTCAAGTAGTTGATAATATTTTCAAATCTTTATACTTTTTTTTTTTAATTTTGTAGATTCTTCTTTTTTTTTTTTTTTAGAATTTTTTAATGTTTATTTTTTTTGAGAGAGGGGCGGGGAGGGGCAGAGCGAGGGAGACACAGAATCTGAAGCAGGCTCCAGGCTCTGAGCTGTCTGCACAGAGCCCAAGATGGGGCTTGAACCCATGAACTGTGAGATCATGACCTGAGCTGAAGTCAGATGCTTAACCGACTGAGCCACCCAGGTGCCCCAAATCTTTATACTTCTTGACTTTTTGACTAGTTATTCTATGAAAATATTCATCTATGATTGTGGATTGTTTATTTATCCTTTTATATATGTGAGGTTTTGCTTCATATAATTTGAAGCTCTCTTATTAGGTGCACATGCATTTATGATTGTTAAGTCTAACTGATAAGTGGACACTTTTATCATTATAACATGTTCCTATTACTCCTAGTGATACTCCATGTTTTGAAATCTATTGGTCTGATATGAATACAACTATACCAGCTTTCTTCTGATTAACCTCTATATGGCATGTCTTTTTTCATCCTTTTACATTCAAACTATGTCCTTATATTTAAAGTTTGTCTCTTGTAAATGGAATAATTTGAGCTTGATTCTTTATCTAGACATTCTTTTTTTTTTAAAATTGAAGTGTTTCATGTATTTACATTTTGTATAATTAAGGCTATACCTAGCTTTAAGTTTGCCCTTTTAATATGTGTGCTATTTCTTTCTTATATATTTGTTCCTCATTTCCAGCCGCCTTTTGAATTAACCAAGCATTTTTAACTATTCCATTTTATTCTTTTTTTGAATTTTAAACTGTACTTTCTCATATTCATTTTATTTTATTATTTTTTAAATTTAACTTTATTTTTTATTTTTTAAAATTTACATCCAAATTAGTTAGTATATAGTGAAGCAATGATTTCAGGAGTAGATTCCTTAATGCCCCTTACCCATTTAGCCCATCCCCCCTCCCACAACCACTCCAGCAACCCTCAGTTCTCCATATTTATGAGTCTCTTCTGTTTTGTCCCCCTCCCCGTTTTTATATTATTTTTGTTTCCCTTCCCTTATGTTCATCTGTTTTGTCTCTTCAAGTCCTCATATGAGTGAAGTCATATGATTTTTGTCTTTCTCTGACTGACTAATTTCACTTAGCATAATACCTTCCAGTTCCATCCATGTAGTTGCAAATGGCAAGATTTCATTCTTTTTGATTGCCGAGTAATACTCCATTGTACATATATACCGCATCTTTATCCATTCATCCATCGATAGACATTTGGGCTCTTTCCATACTTTGGCTATTGTTGATAGTGCTGCTATCAACATGGGGGTGCATGTGTCCCTTTCTAAACAGCACACCTGTATCCCTTGGATAAATGCCTAGTAGTGCAATTGCTGGGTTGTAGGGTAGTTCTATTTTTAGTTTTTTGAGAAACCTCCATACTGTTTTCCAGAGTGGCTGCACCAGCTTGCATTCCCACCAACAATGCAAAAGAGATCCTCTTTCTCTGCATCCTCGCCAACATCTGTTGTTGCCTGTCTCATATTCATTTTAAATGTCTGTTGTAGAAATTATAATAATCATCTTTAATTTTTCATATTTAATAAATAATATATATAATCAGTATTATTACATTTAATAATGCAAGAATCTTAGAAAGTATGATTCTTTTTACCTTTTACTTTACCTCCCACCATTTGTGGTATTTTTTTTTTAATGTTTATTTTATATTTGAGAAAGAAACAGTATGAGCAGGGAATGGGCAGAGAGAGAGAGGGAGTCACAGAATCAGAAGCAGGCTCCAGGCTCTGAGCTGTCAGCACAGAGCCTGATGTGGGCCTTGAACTCAGGAACCGTGAGATCACAACCTGAGCCAAAATCAGATGCTTAACCCACTGAGCCACCCAGGTGCCCCTGTGCTATTTTTCATGTATTTCACATCTGGACATGATATAAACCCCACAGTTCAGTGCTATTATTTCTTTGCTTTCAATAGGCATATATGTAGTATATGACTGCCAATATTTACCCTTTTTTTGTACTCTTTATTCCTTCCTGAAGATCTGGGCCTCCATCTGTTTCTCAGCCTGAAGAGCGTCCTTTAGTATTTTTTTTTAGTGCAATCTGCTGGTGATGAATATTCTCTTTTGTTTTTCTGAAAATGGCTTTATTTTGCTTTCATTTTTGAATAATGTTTTCACAGCATATAGAATTATAGATTGACCATTTTTTCTTGTGGTGTCTAAACAATGTCATCCTATTATTTTTGCATTCCATTGTTTGCTGTAAGCAGTATTTACATTGTTGAGACATTTGCTGTAAATCTTATGGTTATTCCTTTAAACTTAATGTCCCTTTTTTCTATGGCTACTTTAAAATTTTCTCTCATCTTTATTTTTCACTGGTTTTACTATAACTTGCTTAATGGTACTATTTGTATTTACTCTCTTTGGGATTCACTGAGCTTCCTGGAGTTGTAGGTTGGTATATATCACAAAATTTGGAAAATTCTGGCCATTATTTCTTCAAATACTTCTTTTGCTCCAATTCTCTCTTTCTACTTCTTTTTGTATAATTGTATTTATATACACTGTCTTTTTCTTTTTTCCCTGTAGAACTTTGATGCTATATTCTGTTTTTAAAATTCTTTTTCTTTGTGCTTCAGTTTTGTAATTTTTCTCATTGACCTATTTTTGAGTTTACTGATCCTTTCCTCTACTTTATTCAGTCCATTATGAAGTGATTTCATTTCAGATATATGTATCTTTTTTAGGTCTGAAATTTCCACTTGATTCTTATTTAGAGTTTCTGTTTCTCTCATGAAATTCTTCATCTTATTACCCATGATGTTTATACTTTACACTTATTTCTTAAAATGTTTATAAAAATTCTTATCTGTTAATTTCATTATCTAGGTCATCTATAGGTCTGCTTCTATTGACCATTTTTCTGTTGCTGAGAGTTGTCATTCTTTTGTGTTCACTGTAATTTTGGATCACAAACTAGATATTGTGTGTAAAAAGACAGTAGAAACTGAGGTGAGTAAGGTTTATCCCCAGAAACACGATGTCCTTTCTTCCTTCAGCAGTAAAATAATGGTTTAATCACCATTGGTTTCAAATGCCTTGAGAATGGGATGATGCTTCTCCTTGGGATCTCAATAGTAAATGATCATAAGCTCTCTCTCTGATTTCCTTTCCTGCCTTCACATTTTCATTCTGTGGGAGATTCTTGCTCTGCTCTCCAGCCCAGATCACATGCTGCTGTGCACGTGACAAACATCCTGTGGGGGAGAATTGGTGAGCAGCAAGTGCCATCTCTACGTGAGGGCTCAGTCAGAATCCAATCCATCATGCCAGGCTTTATGGTCATTATGAGCTAATCCGATTTCCTCTTAATTCAGCAAAGTACCCCTATCTATTGCAGATTTGCTTCTCTGCCTGCCCATGTCCCCAAGAATAAAAGCAGCCACTAGTCTCTGTTCACTTATTAAAGGCTTGTCTCTCTTTAGAATTTAGTTCATGTAGATTTCTTTGCATCCTTAGCTCTTTGTTGGGTTTACAAGATACGATTTTATGGTTTACCTGATGTTTTCTCGTTGTTATGGTAAGAGTGATGGTATTTCCTGACCTTCTCCATCTTAACTGGAAGCCCAGATGATTGTTCCTTTAGTGTGAAATCATCTCATTTTCAAGGTAGAAAAAAAATTGCAATATTTAAAAAAATGTTATGAAGGCTAATGGAAATACTTCTGTGAGCTAGACCCCTTCTAGCCTACATTTATAGCTCTGATCTAAAATTATATATTGATTAAAAAATCATTGATGGAATAATTATAAATTACTATAATATCCTGCTTATTTCCCTGAAAAATAGTTTGAGGGTTTTGTTAAACTCTATCATGCTTAAGTTCTTCACATCATTCACAAGTGTTATGATGGTGAAAATGGTAAGAATTGGCTTGATAAATCTGCTTGTGCTGTTGGTGCTTGAGGTTGATAGTGCTTCAATCACTTAAATCCTTGGATCACAGCAAGCATTACCTTGAATACAAACAGGATGGGATCTCCTGGAGTGAAGAGGAGAAGGAACTGAGGTTGCTAGGGGTGTGTGTGTGTGTGTGTGTGTGTGTGTGTGTGCGTTTGTGTGTGTGTGTGTTATGTGTTGGTGGGGAGCACTTGGAGAAACTAATTAGCTGGGTAGGGCTATCCAAATCACCAAGTCCAATGTGTTGTATAATCCCACAGACCCGGACAGAATGCAAGGCCATCCTTTCTACAAGTCTAGTGAAGTCAGGAAGTCTGTCAGAAGGACCCAAAGGGTAGAGAATGGCTCTAGGGGCAGGGACTGATGGGAAGTGAGCCATACCCAGTATAACAAACATACTTCATTCTAGCAGATCTCACCTGCTATTAATAAAACCATGTTATTTTTATCTTCCTCATTGTGAAGGTTAATCTTATTCTTCTCAAATATAACTTTTTTTTTAAAATAGACTCCACACCCAACATGGGGCTTGAACTCATGACCCTGAGATCAAGAATCACATGTTCTACCAAGTGAGCCAGCCAGGCATCCCTCAAATATAACTCTTAATGAGCTCAATGACCGAGGTCTTGAAAGAGCATATTATTCTCCATGATTTGAAATTCTACGAAAAGTTTTTTTCTTTTGGGTTTGTGATCATTGAGAAAAAACCAGGAACCTGTCCTTTTGAATATGGAGGGCAACAGGGGGAGTCAGAGGTGAATAGTGTCTGAGTTCACTGTGACACTCATTATTTGTTACACACTTCCTATCTTGGGCCCAACCATGCTTATTATAGCTCAGGCCGCTATAACAAAATAGCATAGACTGGGAGCTTAAACAATAGACGTTGATTTCTCACAGTTCTGGAGGCTGGGAAGTACAAGTTCAATGTGCTGGCAGATTTGGTTCTTGGTGAGGGGCCCTCTTTCTCACTTGCAGATGGCGGCCTTCTCGCTGTGTCCTCATAGGGTGGAGACAAGATGCTCTGGTGTGTGTTTGTCCTCTGATCAGGGCACCAATGCCATCATGGTGGCTCCATCCTCACGGCCCCATCTACACCTGATTACCTCCCAAAGGTCTCACCTCCTCATACCATCACACTGGGGGTGCCACTTCAACACATGAATTTGGAGAGGACATAAATGCTTTTTGTTTGGCCCGTAACACTTACTGATACTTATCAATGGAACGTCTCGTTGTCTAGCAGTTCTGCAGCGTCTTCTCTTCTGTTTCTCGTTTTCTCCCCTCCACCCCCAGGCCTCTGCTCACCTTCACTTCCCCCGCCTCGCCTCGTGTCAGCGTTAGCATTTATTTCGCTGCTCCAAGGTTGTAGAAGCAGTTACTCTGTGGTTGCTCAGAGTTGTTACATTTGGCTAGCCATCTTTACCCTCCTTGAGAATTAAAAACCTTCAATTAGTCAAATGAATGCGCCAACACACAAATTTTGATTAAGCAGATAAATGCTCAAAAACAATGCAATTCTTGTGCATATTTTTATGTACTACATTAAGAGGAAAAAAAGTGACTTGCTTAGCGAGGCACTTTGCAGAAATTCAAAGGTTAATTTAGGAGATTAAGTAAATACTCGGAAATGCGTACAGTTCTTATCAACACTTTTATATACAGTTCAAAATAGGTGACGCATATTTAATATCAATGCTGTAAAAATTCTAAATTTAATTTGTAAGTATTAAGTCAACAAATGCTCAGAAGCATATCAGTCCTTTCAAAGGCAGTCACCAAATGGAGAGACATGTTTTCCAGTGGCTGGAGTCATTATTTTAAAAATGTGTGCTCAGCGGAATCTTGAGGAAACAAACCTTTGGATTTTATATGTCACTAAATGGGCTTTATAACTCAACCTTGCCCTGGCCCCAGCCTCAGTAGAGGCCTGAAGGGTGGCAGGAGATGGGGGCACTAAGAGAGGATCCATTAGGTCACTTGGCATCACAGAGTTCAGCTGAGTATTTATTGCTGTCCCCAGGCCACATGACATGGCAGCAGGACCATCCCTAGGGAAGGAGGCCCTGTTGGCCACCTTGGTGGGGGGAAGTGGTTTATCGTGTCTGAATCTGTCTGGGCTGGGGCGGCAGGGACCCAAACTCTGGCCCTTGTGTCCTGTCTTTGGTCCTCTGGCTGACCACACTGTGGAGGGGAAAGAGCCCATACTTTGGGCTGAGAAATCCTGGGGTGAGATCCTGCTCCAATACTCACTAGCTGGGCAAGTCACTTAGAGTTGACAAGTTTCTTAGCTTCACTGATCTTCAGTTTTCTCATCTATAAAACAAGGCCAGTAATGCCTATTTTTACTGGGTTTTTAGATAACGGATACAAGAGAGCTTGGGAAATTATTTAAAGGTTGCAGACAGTGCTAATGGTGACTACGTCCACTGCAGATACTCAGTTCAATTCAAGAAGCAGGTGGTAAGCACTACTGTTTACCAGGCGGATCCTGTATTATGCACTTCAGGTGTTAGAATGATGAGTAAGAATCAGCTCTTGGGAGGAGGCTACGACGTGTCAAAAGTAGCGGTGATGGAATTCTTTTCCACGTGGATTTATGTCTGCAGTGGAAATGCACTGTTAGCAGTATGTCCAGTTTGGGTTGCTTGCTCTAGTGGCCACAAGTCACTTGCTGCTCAAGCATCCATTCCCCATTTTTCTTGTAATGGCATTTTCCCATTTTCCTCTGAGGGTTTACTTCTCTCTCTCTTTCCACTTTGAGTAGACTCCATCCCCAGCCCCAGGGGTGGAGCATAAAGCTGTGGCTTGAATCATGGGTACATTTCATTCCCCTGCTGACAGTAATTGCTTCAGGAACTGGCACATAACTGAAGGCAGGCTAGTCAGATTGAACTCTAGGATTTTTATTGGTTTCAGTACTGGGGAAGTAGACTCACACTTTCTTGTAGGCCTTGAACCTAGAAGTATGTGGTGCTGGAGGCACTGTAGTCATCTTGTGGTAACTGTGAGGAGAGCCCTTCTGAGAATGGATCTTATCCAGAGAAAGCAGAGATGGAAGGCCAAATTTTGGTGATACTCTGAGCGCCTGTATCCAGCCATGCCTGAAGCTAGCACTAGCCCTGAACTTTTGAACTTTCAGTTACATGTATTGCTAAATTCTCTCTGGGGCTTAAGACAATTTGGGTGGGGTTTCTGTGCCTTGTGACAGAAATGACCCTAACTCACACTAGAATACCATGAAGACTTGCCAGTAGGCTCCCTGGAGACCCTACCGAGAAGACCACACAAACCAAATATTTCACTTCATGTGTGCTTTCTACTACTCTAGCTCCTCTCTGTACATACCCATACCTGCGACCCGAGGTAGCATCAGGACATTTGTTCTAGCTTTATTGAGATATAACTGATGTAAAACACTGTGTAAGTTTAAGGTATACAATGTGATGATTGGATCACCACAATAAGGTTAGTTAACCCATCCTTCACCTCACATACTTCCCTTTTTTGTTGTGGTGGTGGTGAGAGCACTTAAGATCACTTACTCTCGCTCACTTTTTCAACTTTCAAGCATACGATACAGTATTGTCAACTATAGTCACCAGGCTGTACGTTAGACCCCAGAACTTACTCATCTTATAATAGGCAATATGTACCCTCTGACCAACATCTCCCATTTCCCCCACTTTGTAGCCTCTGGCAACGGCCATTCTACTCTGTTTCTATGGGCTTGGCTTTTTTTAGATTCCACATATAAGTGAGATTATGCAGTATTTGTCTTTCTCTGTCTGACCTATTTCACCTATCAGGACACCCCCCAAGATCCAACCATGTTGTCATAAATGGTAGGATTTCCTTCTTTTTCACGACTGGCCATATCTTAAAAAAATTTTTTTTTAATGTTTTTTTATTTATGACAGAGACAGAGAGAGAGAGAGAGACAGAGCATGAGAGGGGAGGGGCAGAGAGAGGGAGACACAGAATCTGAAGCAGGCTCCAGGCTCTGAGCCATCATCACAGAGCCCGACGTGGGGCTCGAACTCACAGACCGTGAGATCATAACCTGAGCCAAAGTCGGACACTCAACCGACTGAGCCACCCAGGCGCCCCCAACAACTGACCATATCTTTCAACAGCAGGATACCAGGCCGCTATTCAGCCAGATGTACATGACAGCGATGCAGCTCCTTGCTCCCAGATGGCACCAGGCCTGAAAACTCTGTCCAGTTTACTGCCCTCTTCCCTCTCTCTTGTAACCAATTCTTGGACCCGGCCTCATGCAGGGACGCTTTTCTAAGCAGGGGAAAGCATGAACCATCTTCCTTTTTACACACCACCCCTCTAACCCTGTCCAAGATGACCCTCCACCAAAGAAGCTGCAAGGGCAGGCCATAGAGGTCATCTAGGTACAAAGTGAAGAAGGACCTTGTCCACCTTCACTTGGTGAGCTAGTTTCAGGGTCAGGACAGGCAACCAGGTCTCTGCATTTCTAGTTCAACCCTCCTGCCACCACTGTTAATAGCTTTTCTTCCTTTACATTCTGTATTTTTACATCGTGACATCTCAGATGCTTTTAGATTCGTGTGGCGTGTACTGACATTTATGCCCCTAGGGAGCGGGCATGGTATTGTTTGGTTGGGTCAGAAGGCCACCTCTAATTTGGCATTCTGCTCACACAAGAGTACAGCAGGGGTTTCTGACGATGGACTGAGGATGGGGAGGGGGTTATTTTTGGGCTACAGGTCCGGGTGGACCAAACGTCAGGCTGTCACTGGGGGACAAAGATTAGGTCTGTGTGAAGTGTGGGTAGATGGCTCCAATAAGGAGCCAGTAAGGGTCCAGCTGAATTCCTCACCTGCCGTAGGGACTTCCTGCTTTGGACTCATTGCTCCTCTCTGGGAAATGGGACTGATGCCTCGCTCTCATTTCCTTGATGGAGAATCTACTTGAGCTCAAGCTCTCCCGGGAGATGGTGAGGATTTTGAGAGCTGGAGCCAGTCTGTAGTGGACATGTGAGTGGGTTTGTGTCTCTGCCTCTGTAATCTACTTATTCATCTCACGGGGCTCCTAGTCGCTGGAAGGGGCACCTCACTTGTTCCATGCAGTCTCTCTCCCTTGACCTTAACTGATTAGACCAAGGGTGGACACGTGACCTAAGGTGATCACATCTGCTCTCAAGAATTTGAAATGAGGACTCTGAGGGGCTGAGTTGAGGAGCTCTGGGGCGTTGAGCCGGGGAGTCCTGCAGAGTCCAAGCTTGAGTGGGGCCGGCACACGGATGCCCATGGAAAACCTGTGTTGGGGGTGAGTCTGAGCCATGGTGGCTAGACGAAGCTGTAATACAGCGAGAACTGGACACACGGTCATGACACTAGAAACAGGAGAGAGGGAGGCAGTGAGAAGCTCTGAATGGGAGGAACGATTTTCCAGCTCCTGTGAAAAAGACTTTCACTTCCTGCTCGGTACTTCCTTGAGTTTTCTTGATCGTCCTTCAATAAAACCCTCTAGTAGTTGAGCTTAGTCGAGGCACTTCTGTTTCTTGCGGCCAAATGCTCCTCAATGAGGACAGCATCTCACACCTCCTGCACCCCCAGCTCCTTGCAGCAGACCCTGCCTGTTTGCCAAAGGCAAATGTGCGCCTCTGAGTGCCGTGTGGCTGCGACGGAGGAGCCTCGGTAGTCCGGTGGCCCAAGGCGGAGACTCAGGGTGAAGACACAAATGCTTCTTAACTGGCCAGGGGAGGCCAGGGAGGGCTGAGCTGTGGGTGCTTCCAGGATTTCCTATGGAAGGCTTGGTTTCAGTGACAGAAAGCAAACAGCTCTAGCATCCTCTCCAGAACCACATGGGACTGGAATGTTGCTGGTCTACACTGTTCTTACTTATGCTTTTAGAGCCCCTACGGCCCCCTTTTCCTGTGATTGGAGTTCTTCAGGTTGCTCCCCAGCCCCCCTTAGCTCCTGATTGGTCTTGTCTCTATTCTTTGAGTCTCAATCAATTGCACTGCTACTCTTTCCTCCTCTTCTTCCTCCTCCTTCTCCTTTTCTTTTGATGTTGAGATCTGTACACCTAGCAATCAAAGAGTCTATAATACAAGGTGGCAGATACTCTCTGCTTCAGCCCTGTGTCCTCGGGGCACATCCTACCTCCTGATCTCCAGGAGCTGATAGCCAGCCCTCTCATAGGACTGTGACATTGGTCTCATGTCTTGCTCTGTGCCCAGCATGGGATAGGTATTTAGGCAGCATTTGTGAAGCTGAATTTGGGGGAATATACTTGATATAATTGGATGCTCTTCTAGGGAGACTTAGACAGTCTGAGGGGAGCTGAGGAGCTTCAAGGCCTTGGGGGAATAGGGAGGAGGGGGCAGAGGTTTGAGAAGCCAGGATGTGGTAGGAGGTGGAAGCAACATATTTTGTCAGGATAGTCCAGCTGCTGTAGTAGAGAAGCTCAAGGCTGCAATGTCTTAACACAATAGAGGTTTAGTTTTTGCTTAGATCGCAGTATTGATGTGTGTCTGACAGGTGGCCTCCCATGTGGTAATTCAAGCATGCAAACACCTTCCATTTTGCAGCCCCACCGTCCCCTAGGGCCTCAAAGTACTCTCTGCTGGGTTGGGATGCTCTATATCCAGCTAATAGACAGGGGAAGGGAATGAGAGGGAGGCAGGGAGGGAGAGACAGAGAGAGACAGAGAGAGGGAGAGAGACTTATAAGGGGAGCTCTGGTGGATCAGCCCTGGAAGTGTGTTATCTTATACTGCTGATCACATCTCATCGGTGAGGCCAAGAGATAAGGGGTAAAGGAGCAGGCTGCCATTGAAAAGAGTTTGTTGCCCATAGTTGTCAAGTTTGTTATGCCGCACCATGGGGACCACACAGGGAAGCAGCAGGGTCAGTGAGGAGGCAGAGGGAGAGTGAAAAGCCTTAACTGTATTTTTCATGGGGAGGGGGATGGGTGAGGCAGGGTAAGCTGCTTTAGAATTGGCTACTTTGAATAGTTTTAGGGGTTCAAGGTATAGGGGCTGACCCTAGTTGTCTAATACATGGCCCTGGTGTGATTTGGGCAGAGAAATAATGTCCTGCAGTGTTAGAGCGGAGAAAGTAGGGGCTTGGGTTGGGCTGGTTAATTTTCAGGTGACAGACATACTCTTGGAAGAGTTGCCTGTCTCTAGAAATCTGGTAAGTCTGGGAGGGCAGTTTCCCCAGCATCTTAAAACTCCAGATGTGGAAACATCAGACTAAGGAGACATGTTTAATTCAATGACACAGTTAATCGTAAGAAAGGCAGGGAAATGTAATCTAGCTGTTTGCCCAGGGAAAAGAGATCAATTTTGGGGAGCACACTGAGTGTTTATACCACAGCAACTTAATGAAGTGGAGAGAGCTTCTGGTTTGGAATCCAAGACTTGGACTGAACTCCTAACCCCAGGACACGATGCTGTGTGAGCCTGGACCAGTTACTTTCTCTGGAAGAACAGCGGTTTCACCAGCTTTCTTTCGAAAGGGGGAAATAATCAGAGCTGCATTTCACTGCAGTTGTGAGAATCAAGTATGATGTCCTATAAGATGCTTTTGGCAAACTCCGGGGCACTGTTCAGATGTTAACTGTTATTTCGTGGTCTTTCCAAATTTGGGGGACCCACGGTGGCTCTTGGACCTGGAACTCTGTTGTCTTTCATGCACAAGGCCCGCCCCCGGCCTGCTTGGGGTGGGCCAGAAAAGCAGCTGGGGTGACCTGTTTCCCCAAAGCCACATGCAGAGGCTCAGAGGGTCTTTACAAGGATGGCTCAGGATTAACAGATGTGGCTGGGGGATTTCGTGCCACATCCAGCTGGGAACACATGCAGCTCAACAGGAAAGATGGTGATTAGTGACTCTGCCAATGCTTTTTAAAAACGATTCTTTTCCCCATTTTAAATCAGTACATGCTCATTAAAGAAACAGGGTTAAATATAGAAAAATACAAAGAGTAAGTAAAAGGCATTCCCGGTACCACCACACAATCATTGGTAACATCTTGTTTCTGCTTTTTCCCCGCCTTTTGGTATTTTTCTACTGTGAAATGGCTTTTAATTCATTTATTCTTAATCAAAAATTCATTTTGATACATTGTATATACAAAATTCAAAAGTTACAGAGGGTAGGCAGGGAAACGGAAGTCCCCCGCCCAGTTCCCTTCCTGGAAGGCAACCTCAGTTACCAGCCCTTGTGTTTCCTTCCAGAGTTAATCAGTGTATATGTAAGTATATGCACGCCTCGCATTTTATTTTTAAAACACGTTCTTGCACGGTCTACACCCTCTTCAATAGCTTGCTTTTCCACGTAATAGTAATATGTCTTAGAGAAGGCTCCACATCCGTTCAGGGGAGTGGCCCGCCTCATTCATTTGAAAGGCTATATACTATTCATTATATGGATTGTTTCATGATTTATTTAACTAGTCTGATATTGAAGGGTACTTAGTTTGTTTTTAGTCTTTTACATTTTTAACGATGCTGCAGCGAATACATATGTCATTTCACACGTGTGTAAGAATATCCGTAGGATAATTTTCTGCAATTGCAATTGCTGGGTTAGTGACTCCGCACATTTTAAATATTATGGTTTACTGCCTCCAGAAAGGTCACAGGCAGAGAATGAGCGTGTTAGTTTCTTCACACCTTTGCTAATAGTCTGTTATTAAGCTTTGTCAGCTTGGCCAACCTGATAGGTAAAAATGGTATCTCATTTAAAATTTCACATCTTGTTATGTTTAAAATCCATTCCACTTTGGTTATTGGTAGCTTTTGTCTTGTCCACATTTTCCTGTTGGAGTGTTGATCTTATTGATTTGTAGAAGCTCTTTGTATATTGAGGGATTGGCCTTTTGTCTGTGATACACGTTGCAAATGTTTCCCTCAGTTTTTACTCTTCTAATGACTCTTTTTCTCATAAAGAAAATATTTATTTTTGTGAAGTTAGTGTAATAGTCTTTCCTATCATAGTTTCTGGGTTTGTGTCATACTTTGAAAAAGGCCTTTCTCCCTCCAAGAATGTAAAAGTTTTTCTTTGTGATTTTGTTTTATGTATATGAATTTTTCTTCCATCAGGGATTTATTTTGGTGTAAGGAATAGGTTGAGATCAAACTTTTCTTTTCCAGGCAGAGACACAGTTTATCCCAACATCAATTGTTAAATACTATATCCTTTGTTCTACTGATTCAAAATGTTATGTTGACCTTGTACTATATTTTTACCTGTATTTGGGTATGTTTCTGGAATCTGAAATCTGTTTCACTGATGGATTCTCTAAAATAATAGACTGAGGGAGGAGTGATCAGGGAAGGTCTATGCAAGAGTATGACATTTCAGGAAAGGCCGGCAGGGCTGTTCTGGTGGAGGAAGCAGCATGTGCAAGGGCCCTGAGGCAGGAAAAGAGTGCACTGGAAGAACCAAAAGAGAGAAGCCTGGTGCGGCTGGTCCTCAAGAGAAGAAGCACATGGAACAGGACAAGGCTGGAGAGATGGGGAGGGGCCTGATTAGTCCTCATGGGCCATGTGAAAGCTTTTGTACCTATCTTATGCAATTGGGAGGCTTTGAAGGGTCTTAAGCAAAGGGGTGACATGATCTGGTTTATGCAGGAACTTAAAATCTCTTTTTAAAAATGGCTTGGGGCCCCTGGGTGGCTCAATCAGTTAAGCATCTGACTTTGTTTGACTCAGGTCACTCTCATGGTTCTTGAGTTCAAGGCCTGCATCGGGCTCTGTGCTGACAGCACAGAGGATCTGTGCTTTAGATCCTCTGATCCCTCTCTCTTTCTGCCTTCCCCTGCTAGTTCTGTCTCTCTCTCTCTCTCCTTCAAAATAAACAAATAAACTTTAAAAAAAAAAAAGGCTTAAGACATTTGTTGAATGAATAAAGACAAGTGGTGTAGGTTTGTTTTGCAAGACCTCTGAGGCATGGGGGAGGAGTGCCCATCTTTCTTTACTCTTGGCGTTTCTCACATCGCCCCCAGGCCCTCTTCCTCCTCTGCTTCATTGTGCTGAACACAGTGAGACCAGCATATTAGCCAGTAATTAGCTTTTAATTAGAAAAGCATGTCTTTGCCTCTACGAAGGGACAAATACCTTTAAAAATGGAATCACTTTAATTGAATAAATTTTTTACCAGATAGTTTTGAAAATTCTAGTCCTTTCATTAGAAGCCCCATCGAGCAAAGCCATTTGAAAATGCTCGCTTAATGTAGCAGTCACTGGAGCATCATTTTGAATATATTGTTTTATCACAAAGGGGAACCCAACTCTTGGCCAGAACAATGCTCTTGCCCTGATGCTCAGGGCCTCCCTTGCAGGTTCCCTGGAGTAATGCTGCTCCAATATAGTCCCGGACCAGCAGCAGCACCACCGGGGAGCTCGCTGGAAATGCAGAATCCCAGGCCTCACTGCAGACATCTCGAATCAGAATCTCTGGGATTGGGTCCAGGAAATTGGTGTTTGAAAAAACTGCCCCGGAAATTCCTAGGTATGCTCAAGTCTACATACGGAGCTCCAGCCTATTGGATAGATGGCCACAGGCAAAGGCATTCTTACTGAGCACTGGTGATCATGTGTGCACCCCACAAACAAGTGTGGAGGAAGCCCGGAATGCCAGGCACTTCCTAGGGACTGGGAATACAAGAAAGTCTCTGTCCTCTAGGAATTCAGTCCGAGAGAGGGCTTTTTTGCTTATTTGTTTTTTGTTTTTAAGAGTGTGAATTGAGTCACTTACGAGGCAAGTCCAGGATTCTGTGGAAGTGTAGAGAGGTGTGGCTGAGGTGGGTATCTGTTGTTTTCTCACTCGACATCAGACCTCACTTTTGGGGGATAGCTTCTTATGTTTTGGGAGAACCACCTCCTTCTCATCCTCAATGTTTATGTTTCAGAAAAAGCTGAGCCCATGCTGGGCCCCCAGGATGGTCAAAGCTCACAGCCAGGTCGCAGGATTGCTGTAGTGATGGACAAGTCTCCCCTCCAGAGCCCGCGAGAGGAAGCGAGCCTTCGGCGGACTTCCTGGAAGGAGGCTTCTCTCCGCTGGATGTGAAGGTGAGTGGGTCGGACGTCTAGAGCTGCTACAGCCTCCTAGTGACTCCAAAGAGGAGACTGTCTAAGTATTAAGACAACCATGGAGGAGAACAGAGAGAGCCAGGTGAAAGGAAGGAGTCACCCAAGCTCTGGTGACATTGCTCAGGCCCTTGCAACCCAGCTGGGCCTGGAGCCATCAGACTGGGGAAGCCAGTTTGGGCTGGGTTCTTACTGCCTCCAATTAAAAGAATGCTAATTTTCAATATCAGGACAAAATGATAGTACTGTGGCTTAGTATTTATTTCACGGGATGCTGAAATGCTAGTGTGAATACTGGTACTTTAAAATCAAGTATTTAAAATTCATTTTTAAATAATCAGTGACACTAAAACCTTAATACCTTTCAAATATAAACTATGTATAAACAGATTACAAAATGTCAACCAAAAGTATTAATTAAAGTATGAACACAGAGAATACATTATTATTCTGCTATCATTCTGATATGCGCAATTGCCCCCCACGAGCCCCCGCTGCTTCCTCTCTGCCCTCCTGTCCTGGTCCTGCTCACCACTCCCCACTGGTCTCCTGTCGCCCCTGTGTGTGGTTCAGGCTGCCCTCGGCCGCTAGTCCCATGTGTGGGCTCTGTCTCTCTTTGTTCTCTCTGAACCCTGTCTATACCTTTGTAAACAGTTCCTTTACTGAACTCTTCTCAATTAGCTAGTTTGAGTGTGCCATCTGTTTCCCGATACATGTCTCAACCCCGAAGCCAAAGCAGTCACTGAAGAACGCTACCTGATGGGCATCTAACTACCTGGGGGGGGGGGGGGTTGGTCAGGGAGGGCTTCCTGGGGGAGGAGCTATGTGCGCTGCTTTGGGGGAACGAATGGGAATTAGGCAGGTAAATGGTGATGCAGCTCATCCCTCCAGACTGATCCCTGGACTCACTGCCTCCGGGAAGCCTTCCCTGATCTGGAGGAGCTGGGGAATGACAGGGAGGACATTCCAAACAGAGAGAGCAATACATGAAGCCTAGGGAGACTGTACAGGGCTGAGGGCAGAGGGTTTCAGCAAGCTCTGAACGTAGATCATGAGAATGAGTGGAGGTGAATAGAAGGTGGAAGAGGTAGGCAGAGTCCAGGATCCCACTTTGCCCAGGATATGATGCTTCTCTAATATCTGGCCAGATCAAGGATGATAATGAGCCACCCACGGGATATGGACCACATCTTCTGTTTGGGTGTTTGAATTGGTGCTCATACAAGATGGGAGTGGATCAGGTTGTGGTTGGCCCATGGATTTCCCCAAAGCTCAGGAAGATCCTGGGGGGACACTTAGTCCAGAAGATTTTTCTCACCAGGAGGAGAGGACAGGGAGTCCTTTTGGTTCTGACCCGAGGGCTTGGCCAATGAGCTCAGGAGATGTTTCTTGATGGCATAATGTGCCACTGAATATACACATGGGGGGAATCAGCTAAGTCTGGGGGATACTCTTATCAGCAAACCATGCCAGAAGAAAACAGAGTCATCCTGAACAACAGTGGTTAATCAATGGCTTTGAAAGGTGGCTTCTGGCTGTGTGCTCAGACACAGCGCTGACCTTGGTTGCTGACGGCTTCCCAGGACAACCAGTGACTCCCTGCCCTCAGCTGTGCAAAGAGGTAGAGGCCCAGTTGACCTGAGAATTGGAGGGGCCCTGACCCCTCCAGGACACCCACTCCCATGACACCCTAAACCCAAAGACAAACAGTGTGAATGCTCAGGTGTGCTCACCTGAGAGACTCAGGGACACCCCAGGAGACTTCTCTTTGACGTGTGCGAGGCAGCCAGCCGCATTAAAACTTGTGATGGGGCCAATGGGGCCAGAAGAGGAGAGGGAAAGAAGATCACCATTTATTGAGTCCTTACTATGTGACAGACATAAGCTAGGTTCTCATAAACACCTCACAGAAACATTGAGAGGTAGGCATTATTCATGCCTGTTTTACCGATGAGAGTAGAGAACAAAGAGATTAAGACGATCTTCTATGGTCACCCAGCTAGTAAAGGTGAAGCTGGGGTTTGAACCCAAGTCCCCCTGGCTTCAAAGGGCATACACATCTGTTCTACGGAAGGTATTGAAAATTGATATTAAGTGGCCCCTCTATGATTTAAGAGCTGGACAGTGTGTGCAGAGCCTGAGGCTGGTCCTGGTCTCACCGGCTGGGGATGCCGGGCAAGGCCTTGACACGTCCCGTTCTTCAGTCCAGCCACTACAGCCAGTGATGGATCCTTGTGGGCACCTTCTCGCTGGACCAGCAGCAGAAAAGCATCCATTTGGAGGTTCTAGTGCAAAAGCCTCCAGAACAGATTTTAAGGAATGGCAAGCTTTTCTGTGTCTTCTGTGCTTGTTTCCTCATTCCCTGGGTGCGGACAGAGTTGCTCCTGGGCGAAGTGCAGTATCGATTCTCCCTTGCGAATGTCTTAGGAAAGGCTGAGAAGTGGACCGGCTTGTAGACCATTGTCATTCCCTCGTCTCTGCCTTCCCCTTCCAGCCTCGCTCTGCACGCATCGGCCCTAGTGATTTCCAGGGCCATGGCCAAGGGTTTGCCGACCTCTCTGTGGTTTGGGGCTTGCCCTGTGCCGTAAACTGGCACCGCCTAAAACTGGCCTGGAGCCGTTTTCTCTTGCCACTTTCCGTGCCGCGTGCCAGCTCGCTCCAGATCGTCCTCGCTCCTGAGGTTTCACTTCTGACTTTGCAAACTCAACCTTCCTTCCTTCCTCAACTCCATTTGGAGCGTTGCTTGACCGGTTCTGCCCCTGGCTGCCCTTGCCACCCTGCTCCCGGGACCCTCCAGCTCAGTGCAGTCCGCGTGCCCCTCACTCCCACCAGGCTCACCGTGGCTCAGCAGGCAGGACTGGAAAGGATACGGTGGAAAGGGTACAGTGCCCCCTACCGGGACAGAGGCGTGGTTGTGCTCAGGGGCTGGAAGTGGGGACAGGATCAGATACGCCTGCTCTCAGGTCTAGTTTACCAACTTCACTGGGCCAGTCTGGGAAAGTCGGTGTGCACTTTGGGTAAGAGAGTTAGTTGCCTCTGAGAAGAGTTCTAGAACACTGACTCTGAAGAGGGCCTGAGGGATTTACTCCAATGTACCCCTTTCCTAGATAGGAAAACTGAGGTTGAGTGTGTTTGATGCCCTGGCGATTGCACACAACTCGTTTTTGGAAGAACTGGAGCCAGCATTCAGGCATTAGATTTCCATTTTGATGCTCTTTGCCTCATATTACAGGGAGAAGCAAATTTATCTTCGAATTTAAAACATTTTTGCTCTGAGAGGGATCGTCATTTCTTAATGTCAGTCCCGAGCAGAGGAACAAATCGAAAAGAGCATCCTATATAGCAAAGAAATGACATGCCAGGGAGTTTGCTACGTGCTTTTGGAAACATCTCGGGAGATCCCACCAATGACCTTTGAGGCAGGTTTTTCCTGTGTCCACTCTAAAGATACAGAGAAGCGAGGTGTAGAGAGGACAAGTGACTCTGAAAGTGACCACTCGTGAGGAAGAGAGCTGTAAGTAGTGGCTTGTTTGCTTCAGGGTCTTCCCCTAATGCCACGCTATCTTTTAAAGTGTGTGCATGCAGGTATGTGTGTGAGCACATATACGTGTGTGCACACTTGCCCAGATGCAGGCAGGTGGAACAGAAGCCCTGGGTGGAGTGGATGGTGAATGTCTGTCCCGGGCCGCCTGATGGAAGAGGTTGAGGATGCTGATGTTTGGAAGCTCTAGGATGACCTTCCCATTAGATGCCAGTGTAGGCTGGCGCATCAGGAATGATCTGAAAGAGCAGCGTGGCCAGCCACCCGGGGGGGGGGGGGGGGCGACCAGGGAAGCCTCTGTCCTGAGAGGGGCCGGAGCAGATGGCACAAGGGGCCCCTCCCGGCCCTGAGACATTGCCATGACTGTCACAAGGTAACGGAGATCACTGGCGAGCGACAGGACTCTGGATTTTCTCTCGGCCGGCGTGGGTGGGCACGGGGGGCGTTAGTGAGCGCGGGCACGTGGCCTCCCGGTGTGAGTGTGTGTTCAGGAGTTGACAGGAGCCATTTGGCTGTGGGCCTCACACTCTCAGAGGGCTTCAGATATGGGCTCTTGATATTATCCCCAAATGAGGTTACACTCGCGGTCCGAGATACGCTGACAAGATGGAGAGGAGAAGACATTCATCACACGGCTCTGAGCACATTGCGTTACCAAAGTGCGCTGCCTGTAGTGGCCTGAGAATTAATAGTTCATAAATCCTATGGTTATTTTGTGGATAACACAATTATATTGCATTTAAAACACATGATGATAATTTGTTAAATGTTAACATTTAGAACAGCTACAAATATGGGGACTCGGTTGCAGCAATTTCTCATTCTGTAATATTCTGGAAGCCTCAAAACTGCACATGGCCTGGGTCTCTCATGACCTCTGAGGACCCCCGAGTGTGGATGTTCATGTTGTTATGATTATTTGTGTGAGTACCGGTGAAAGTGTGTGTTTGTGAGCCGGTGAGGGGTGTGTGTGTGTGTGTGTGTGTGTGTGTGTGTGTGTGTGTGTGAGTATGTGGGATGCCGTGTCGTGAAAGAGTGTATTTCTGGGTTGCCGGGGGACCAGGGAGGGCCCCCAGCCTATGGGGACAGGGGGAGGGGAACCGTCAGCCCACTGCCAACCGAAGACGTCAGGGACATAACTCGATTTGATGATTTGGCCTGAGTAACCCTCTCAAAATAGAAAAATCAAGGACCCAGCGTGGAGGCAGCCTGTCTGGGCTTGGGCTGGTAATGAGGACTAACAAGGGTTGATGGAGCCTGGGAGCGATGGGCCGAGATGGCCCCGAGCAGCCTGGCACCCTGGGCCCTGCAGCCATCCAGGGCTCCCCGCCTGGCCTAATGCTATCACCCACAAAGATCCTCACTGATAAGGGCCATGAGAAAGGGAGAGCAGCTTTGCAGCCACAGCAGGACGGCCTACAGACACCTGACAGGAAGCTGCCCTTGTGGGTTGGCAAAGCTGAGATGCCTAGATGGAACTTTCTGGAGGGTGCTTGGTCAAGTACCCACCGGGACAGGGGGCCTTCCCTATCCTTTAAGGGGACATCCTTGAAGGGGCTCCTGAGTGGCTCAGCTGGTTAAGCGTCTGACTTAGGCTCAGGTCATGGTCTCGCGGTTCACGAGTTCGAGCCCTGCGTTGGGCTGGCTGCTGTCAGCAAAGAACCCCCTTCAGATTGTCTGTCTCCCTCTCTCTGCCCCTCTCCTGCTCATGCTCCCTCTCAAAAATAAATAAACATTAAAAAATATATCACATAAGTAACATGTTCGTTTTAGGAAACTTGGTGATATAGATTATCATAAATTGAAAAAAACACCCAGCCTTACCCAGACATCCCTACTGTCCACACTTTGTTGCATAGGATCTGGCATTGGGGGCTGGAGGGGGGCAGTCCACCAGGAGGAAAATTACCCTGGACATTTCCTTAAGGAATGTGTTGCATTAGCAGTGGACATACGACCTCTCAATCCATACAACCCAACCACTTTCTTCTGGGATGGAACCAGATCACTGTTTTGTTGGTTGAGCCCCAGAAAAAGTAGCTGGCTTGCATTTAGGGGACAGATAGCATGGAAAATACACGTCGTGAAGCATTCTAGTCACACTCAGCATGGGGGGATGCTCACATTCTGGAAGGCAGATGGGAACTGAGAGGGACTGAAATTTCAGCAGCCTCGTGTCCCCATCTTAGCAAGGAGGGTGGCAGATCACAGGTACACTATTGAAGTTGTTCTATCTCTTTCTCCCCTGCCCCTCCCCCACCGTGTGGCATAGGCACAGCATTGAATTCAGAGAAATTGAATTCATGTATGATGTGACTCCACTATATATCTTTTGAATCTTTGTCTATGCATATGAATACATCTGTGATTGTTTGATAAAAACAGGATCATAGTGTATGTGCTCTTTTCAGCTGTTATATCCTGGATATCCTTCTATATAATATCCATATTTTACTTGACCTCCTGGTATGCCACTGAAGAGATAATACCATCATTTGTGTAACTATATAATCAATCCTTCACCGCAGGGCATTTACTTTCAAACTTTTTGTGTTCCTAATAATTACCGCAATAGATCTCCTTCTGTAGGAATCTTTGCTTTTTTACCCAATTATTTTCCTAGAAGAAATGTTTGCATTGAGGAATTCTGTGTCAAACCTATTTACTGTGTAAGCCTTGGGTGGGAGCCCACCTGCTATTTTCACTCTTATCCCGGAAAGGGGAAGAGCTCAGAAAAATGTGATCACAGCCTAGCAAGAGGTGGATCGGCCCCGTCTGTGGGTGAGGGGCGTGGGGACAGTGGTTCCGATCTAAGCTCCTCTGTTTGTCTTACCTCTTCCATCTGCCTCAATTTCCCCATTATTAGCAAATGGGATGAGCTAGGCTCGGGTCATCCTTGGTTTCCTTGGAGCAGTAAAGACGATCCATTACATAGGTAGAGTGCTTTACAGATTTCGAGTCAGTTTTAGAAGTTGTATCCTGTTGAATCTTCAAAAGGCAGGCTTTGTTAGGTCTTCACTTGGCAAAGAAGGGGATGGTGGCCCGGAAAAGTTAAGGGAGATTCCCAAGTTCACAGACAACAGAATTGGCAATGAGGGCCTCTGAATTTTAGTCCAGCAAACGGAAAGTGCTGCTGGGATCACATGGTGAGAAGCGTCAGGGTCTTTGCTCGCAGGCTTGCCAGTTGCTATCCCGTTCGTAGCCAAAGGGAGCAGCCAGCGCTTCCTGTCTGGTGGACAGCTGTCATTTCTGCTGCCCACCATCCATTATCTTTGCTCTTAGTTACATCCTGAGTGGAGTTTGAGGGCTACCTTTAGGTTAGTCATTGCGAACCCAAAGCATATGGCACATTTTGTGGGGCCATCCCTCAGCCTCACTGCTGGTGACATAACTTCCATAGGCTGTTGCTTCATTCTATGGCCAGTTGCTTTTGGGTGATAAAATATAAGGGAGGAGATATATGTATGGGAGAAATCTCTTCTTCCCTTCAGACTTCATCCTGTTCTCAGCATTCAGGGTATGCACATTACCCAGGTCTGGCATATTCTGTCCCCTTGGCTGTTGCCGTTGGTTCGGTGATGTGACCCAAATTGGATCAATGAGATCCAATCCGTGGACTTTTTTTTTTTTTTTTTTGGAAATAGAAACTCTCTTTCTCCTGGATTGGAGCTGCCAGAAGCCGCTGTGGGGGGAGAACCCACATGAAAAACCCAGTCCAAGGAAGTCCGGTGCAGAGGAAAGCAATGTCTGCAGGTAGAGATGGATATAGCAAGATCTCGATTATTTTCTCATCTGGAAATCCTGCAGATGCTGTGACCTTCTGCTCGGCTCCTACAAAAGTACAGATTGGCCCTCCACTGCACCTCCTTCTGATATAGCTCCTGCAGATCTGCCTAAGACCTCGTAATAACTGTAACCTCACTATTGTTCCCTCTGCTTTCTAGGTCTCACGCGAAGGCGTCTGTTTGCAGGAAGCTAGTCTCATGTCTGTACCTTACTTAAAAGGGAGGCTGGAAAGCACCGTTTTTTGATTATATCTTAGAAAGGCAGAATTTGTAGTGTGGAAGTGTTCAAAAGTTACAGATGTCACTATAATCCACTCCTTCACCCCTAGTGTCAATATGGGCCCTGTTTTCATACTTACGTTTCCAACCACAGCAGTAACGGTAACCTGTGCTTGCCCAACATCATACAACTATCCCTTATGCAGTGATAATCCACTTCCCCAAAGGAAGGACCTAAAGTTTCATTAGTTGCTGATTCCAGAAACAAGTGGGTGATAGGCATTTCTCCTGTAGTTCTGCCATATTAGCACATTGATACTCTGTAGCCTGTGGGCTAAATTGTAAACAGTAGAGAAAAGGGAAGAGGAAGAAAAAAGAAAATTTGTTGAATATACATAGATATGTACGTGATAAAGCAGACAGAGAAGCAATTATGGATAATTACTGCAGAACTTATGTATGAAACTGGCCACAAGGTTGCAGCTGGTCTTTATAAATGTCCTTTCTCTGCTACCGATTCATGTTCTCTTTGTCCTCAGCAAAAGAGTCCGTTGGCTATGATTCTTTATCCGGAGGGGTGACCCAATCTTCATTCTTGGGGAATCTGAATACTTCCTAGCTCTGCCTGTATGGGGTTAGAAGTTACCTTCTGTTAACTTTTATCACCGGACATGGCAATTTTAGAGGTGCCCCAGGGAATCCCTTATGGTTTACAGAAATAGTCCTTTCTGCCTACATGTATGGCAGCAGTCTACTTTGATAATCTGGATCAGTCATTTTGTCCAACAGGGCATGATAAGTCTCCAATGTCCAGGTGGAAGTCTCTGGTTCCAATTCAATGGATCCATTATTTTGTCTCCTGGTAAAAGTATCCCTCCCATTGGTTCAAAGACCTTTAAACTTGCAAAGCCCAAAGTCACAGAAAGCAAAAATTTAGCAAGTGGTTGATCAGGTAACATAATGAAGGGAGCTACCCCTACTTTTACCATTGTTTCTTGGGGTGAGACAGTCATCATTAACTTAAAGAATAGACTGAATTTTGTAGGACAACACCTCAACCTCACCAGATGTCTGTCTGCTGATGCCATCATGTCAACAGCGCATTCCTCTGTCCTATAAGGCCAGTTACTTTGGGACAATGGAATACATGGAAAGACCAGTGAATATTATACACATGAGCCTATCACTGCAATTAACTCGCTGTACATGAATTCCCTGGTGATGAGCAGTGTTTAAAAGATGTCCAGATTTTGAATAAGGCATTCAGTAAGTCCATGAATTATGTGATTTTCAGAAGCATGGTAGGCAAGGAAGATGTATTAGTCTGCTAGAACCACCATAAAAACATACCCCAGACTGGTGGCTTAAACAATGGAAATTTATTTTCTCACAGTTCTGGAAGCTGGATGTCCAAGACCAAAGTGTCAACCAGTTTACTTTTTTCTGAGGCCTCTCTCCCTGGCTTGCAGATGGCCATCTTCTCCACGTGTCCTCACATGGCCTTTCCTCTGTGTTCACCTATCTCTGGTGTCTTTTTGTGTGTCCAAATTTCCTCTTCTTATAAGACATCAGTCACATTGGATTAGGCCCACCCTAACAGTCTTATTTTATCTTTGTCACCTTTTAAAAGGCCCTGTCTCCAAACAGAGTCACAATCTGAGGTACCGAGTGTTAACAGCTTCAACATATGAATTTTGGAGATACACAATTGAGCCCAAACTGGAATAAGTATCTGTTCCAGTAAGAACAAATTAGTGCCCCCTCCATGGAGAAGAGACTGCAATGCAATCAGTCTGCCCAAAGGTAGTTGGCTGTCTGTCAAGGTATGTGACTTGTCCAGGGATCCCAGGTGGTTATTACCACTGGCAAGTTGTGTGCTTACCAGTGTCATTTTCTCAATCAGGGAAAGTCCTTGTTGAGCCCATGCATAATATCCATCTCTGTCACCACGGTCATGTTTTTTATGAGCCGTTGAGCAATTAAGGGTGGCTGAAGGAAGAGGCCTTGATATCCACAGAACAGCTTATTTTATCCATCCTTATATTATGAGCTTCCTCTTCAGTAGGAACCACAGAGTATTCTCATCCTGTGCCCATTCTGAGAGGTCCATCCACATGCCTCTTCTCTAGTACTTGTCATCAATCCTTCAATATTGTTAGCTCCAAGTCTGCTCAAACCATTAGCCACTGCCCATGAGACCTAGACGATCCCTATTCCAGGGCATCTCTCTTTCCATACACAGCAGAGGCTAAGATGTGCCCTTAAAAGTCTGCCTAGTAGGGGAGATTTCTTTTCCTTACTGTTCTATACTGTTCTTTTCCTTACTGTACTGTTCTGTTCTTTTCCTTACTGTATCTCTATGTGGAGTGATAGTCCATTTTCATCTGATGCCCCCAGAGTGTGCAGAGCTACCCAAAAATCAGGTACTCGTTTTTACCTTTATAGTCAATTGGTCATTTGGAACACCTCTTTTTTTTATGTTTATTTATTTATTTTGAGAGAGAGCGAGTGCACAAGCAGGGGAGGGACAGAGAGAAGGAGAGAGAATCCCAAGCTAACAGTGCAGAGCCTGATGTAGGGCTTAGTCTCTTGAACCATGAGATCATGACCTGAGCTGAAATCAAGAGTTGGGTGCTTAACCGACTGAGCCACCCAGGTGCCCCATCATTTGGAGCACCTCTTAAGGCTATGGCATGGGTTGAAGAAAGGATGGAAATGTGGAGAAGGTAGATACCCTGGGAGATCATGCAAATTTCTTGTGTCTTTTGGATCAGCTAAGTTTATACATTGCATACCACTTCCATCTGGTCATGAAGTGTTTTTGGATCCACCCTAACACTGGTTGGCAATCTTTAGTTCACGATGGGCAGCTTAGTTGCAAGGCCTCCAGTTTTCTCATGGTTGGACATTCTGCCTCTGCCAATAGCAAGCCATGAACGGTTGAGGTGACATCAACAAGATGGCGTCACAGATCCTGACTTTGCTCTCCCTCACAAGAACAATTAACAACTATTCATGGGCAAGACACCCCTGAGAGAATCCTAGAACACGGGGTGAGGCTGAGGCACCCCTGCACACAGAGACCAAGCCAGACTGCAGGAAGGGAAGAGGAACGGCAGCAGGGAATGGTTCAGCGCCTAATAGAGAGGTCTCCTAGAGCCCACAGTCCTTCCAGTGGGAAAAGAGCACCCCTGGAGGACATCCAGCTCCCCTAACATTGTGGGTTGCTTCTTGGGGTCTCCACTCCAGGTGTGCCCCATAGGGATGGCAGGGGATCCTCAGGGCTCCCCCTGGGAATCTGACTGTGCTGGAGAAGCAGAGGGTTGGAACAACCCACACCGGGACCTAAGCAGACTCGGTTCCTCCCTGCAGAGCTCAAGTAGTGTCCTGACCAGCACTTTGCTCATCTGCAGAACGAAGTCAGTGGTGCTGTCTGACCAGGCACCTGTAGCCCGCCCATCTGAATAGAAAGGCTGACAAGAACACATGGAAGCCACGAAGTGTAATCTGCCCACTGAAAGGGCATGGCTTTGTTTCAAGACTCCAGCTGCCTCAGCTGTGGTTCCCTTACTGGGGTTGGCTACCGGCTCCACACAGCTCTCAGTCCGCCACAAATCTGCCAAGACATGCAGGCCTAGTGGCATAGTTTTGCACCTCATCCAGAGCCTTCCACACAGCCTTCTCTTGCTTTGTATTCCACACAAAGCAGGCAGCCTTGCGGGTAAGTCTTACCTGTTTCAACTACACTGTCGTGAACTGGTGGAATAGCTGAGGTGGGACTCACACCCAACTCCGGTCACCCTTACTTCTGCAAGCCTCTACCTTGGCAGTGGACCAGAGCAATATTCTGTGTTGCTAGAGATTAGTATTAGCTCAGAGCCAGGATCAAATAATCCCCCAAAGTCCTAAGAGTTTTTTTTTCCTCTAGTGTACAGTTATGCTGAAATGTATTTTATGTCCCTTTGGTAACGTTTGATGGTATGTGCTTTGATGTTACCACATAATTCTTTTTTAAGGATACCCAATCTCCTTTTCAATCAGAAAGCTCTGGCTCCTTGAACTGATTTAGGTCTGGGAGTCTCTATAGTAGTGATGTAGTGAGTCTCTAGAGTGGTGGCTCAAATCAATCTTTTCTGCTTACTAAGCCTAGGGTTTTTTGTTTTGTTTTGTTTTTTGGTTTTTTGGTTGGTTTTTGTTGTTGTTGTTGTTTTTTGGTCATGCACATTAAGTAAAACTTCGGTAGCCCATTTAATTCAGTCATAGAGATCTAATTATCTCCAAACATCCCTATAGGTAAAACCAATCCGTTTGTTATTTTGGCTCTGCTGTGTATTTTGGGAACTACTCTACATTTGCTTGGGTAGTTGAGTACACCTGCTAGATCTTTGTTATTCTAAGTTTCCATCATGTCACCTAAATTAAGGAGATCATTATAATGGCAGCTTTTCCTACCTTTATACTTTATCTACAGTGGATAGCTACTAACGTGCTTCTAAAGGATGTTGCTGCTCTTTGTTGACAACATATTTTTCAATACTATGGTGAAAAGATTGTCTTCTGAGCCCTCGTGTGGGTTATTTTCAGGGTAGGAATTGTGAACATATGAGAAATCTGCTCTTATAGTCTCATCTCCGCAGCTTTTAGGGTTCTTTCCTCTATATTATATCAAGTTCTTTCTGGCATTTCAAATTCATATAGGCTACTGTTGACTCTAGTTTTAGTCCATCAACCAAGCAAATAAATGGAATCCTTCCCAGTTGCTTGAGTCAATATTTTGCATCCAGAGTCTCTAGTAGGTGTTCACACATTGAAAATTTAACCTAATCTAAAATTAAGTTCCTCTCTCCCTGTTCCAGGTCCACGAGGCTCCATTCCCACACATGTTCCTCATAAATATTTTTTTAATTTAAAAATTAACATACAGCAAGATGAACTTTCTTGGCGTATAATTCTATGAGTTTTAATACACATATAGATTCATGTAGATACCACCACAATCAAGTTACAGAATAATTCCATCACCCCCAAATCTTTGTACTACCCCTGTGCAGTCTTAACGCTTCCCCCACGCCTAACTCTTGGAAACCATGGATCTGCTTTCCATCATTGTAGTTTTGTCTTCTGATGATGTCATATAAGTGGAATCACATAGTATGTAGTTTTTGCAGACTGGGTTCTTTAGCTTAACACACTTGAGATTCATCCACATTGTTGGTGTGTATCAGTACTCTGCTCCTTTTTATTGATGAATTTTCCATTGTGTGGATGTGCCAGTTTGTTCACCCACTCAGCTCTGAAGGACATTCTGGTTGCTTATAGATTTTGGCAATTATGACTAGAGCTCCTCTAAACATTCATGTGAGGGTTTCTGTGTGAACATAAATTTTCATTTCTTTAGGGTAAATACCTGAGGAGTGGGATTGCTGGGTCATATGGTAGGTGTATGTTTAACTTTATTAAAAAACTGTTCAAGTGGGGCGCCTGGGTGGCTCAGTGGGTTGAGCGCCGACTTCGGCTCAGGTCACGATCTCGCGGTCCGTGAATTCGAGCCCCTCATCGGGCCCCTGTGCTGACAGCTCAGAGCCCGGAGTCTGGTTCAATTCTGTGTCTCCCTCTCTCTGACCCTCCCCCATTCATGCTCTGTCTCTCTCTGTCTCAAAAATAAATAAACGTTAAAAAAAAAATTAAAAAAAAAACTGTTCAAGTGTTTTCTGGAGTGAATACATTATTTTGCATTTCTGCTCACAACGTATGAAAATTTTACTTCTTCCCCACTCTTCCCAACTTGCTTGATACTGTCAGGTTTTTATTTTATGCCCGCCTCTCTAATAGGTGTGTTCTAATTTGTGTTTCCTTAATGGTCAATGGTATACATCTTTTTTGTGTGCCTATTAGTCATCCATACATTTCCTTTGTCCAAATGTTTTGCCCATTTTGTTTTATTATTTTTTTAAAAATAGGCTTCATGCCCAGCATGGAGCTCAATGCAGAGCTTGAACTCATGACCCTGAGATCAAGACCTGAGCTGAGATCAAGAGTTGGACGCTTAACCAACTGAGCCACCCAGGCGCCCTTGTGTTTTGCCCATTTTAAACTTGAGTTGTCTGGTTTCTTACTGTTGAGCTTTTAAAGATATCTGTATTCTGGAAAGAAGTCCTTTGTCAGATACATGATTTCACATATTTTCTTCTAGTCTGTAGCTTGTATTTTCACTCTCCCAACAATGCCTTTCAAAGAGCACAAGTTTGTGATTTAGATGAAGTAAATTGTTCTTTACGGATCATGCTTTTGGTGTCAGATATAAGAAATCTTGGTCAAACCCAGGTTTTCTCTTATGTTTTCCTCTAAAGTTTTATAGTATTAAGTTTTAAATTGAGATCTCTATTCCACTGAAAAAAATTTTTTTTGGTATGTTGTGAGGTTTAGAATGAGGTTAAAAATTTTTTTTGAGCATAAATTTCCAGTTGTTCTAACAAAATTTGTTGAATGAGATACTTGCTTTGTTGAATTGGTTTTACATCCTTATTAAAAATCAGTTGTCCCAGGGTGCCTGGGTGGCTCAGTCGGTTGAGTGTCCGACTTTGGCTCAGGTCATGATCTCACTGTTCATGGGTTCGAGCCCCACATCAGGCTCTGTGCTGACCGCTTGCTCAGAGCCTGGAGCCTGCTTCAGATTCTGTGTCTCCTTCTCTCTCTGCCTCTCCCCTGCTCACTCTCTGTCTCACTCTGTTTCTCAAAAATAAATAAATGTAAAAAAATTTTTTTAAATGTTTAAAAAAAAATCAATTGTCCCTATATGTGTGTTGATTTCTCATCTCCCTGTTCTGTTCCACTGACCTATTTGCCTATCCTTTTACCATTATTCCACTGCCTTGATTACCAAAGCTTTACAGTAGGTCTCCAAGTTGGGTAGTGTGATTCCTACAACTTTATTCTTCTTTTCCAAAATTGGTTTGGCTATTCTAATTCCTTTGCCTTCCATATAAACCTTAGAATTAACTTGATTATATCTATGAAAATTTCTGCTAGGATTTTAAATGGACCTGTAGATCAACTTGATGAGAATTAATACCTTTATATTATTATCTTCCAATTCTGCTGTGGGTCATCCATTGAGTTTTAAAACATTTCATTTAAACCAAACCAGGGGCACCTGGGTGGTTCAATTGGTTAAGTGCCCAACTCTTGATTTTGGTTCAGGTCATGATCTCACAATTCGTGAGTTCAAGCCCCACATCAGGCTCTGTGCTGACAGTGTGGAGCCTGCTTGGGATTCTCTGCCTCCCCTTCTTTCTGCCCCTCCCCCACGTGCTCTCTCTCTCTCTCTCTCTCTCTCTCTCAAAATAAATAAAGTTTATTTTTAAAAAAGACTATTAAAAAAACCAAACCAAAACCAAAACAGTTCACTCAATTCCCCAATCCCTTGAAAGATATGAGAAGAAATAACAGATGCCCTCCTGTCAGCCTTGAGGAAGCAAACTGCCATATTGTAGAGATGGCCATGTGGCAAGGACCCAAAAGCAGTCTCTGGGAGCTGGTCATGGTCCCAGCTGACAGTTAAGAAAATAGAGACCATATCACATGGCCGTAGGGAAATTAATTCTGCCAATAACCTGAGAGAGTGAAAGTTGATCTTTCCCTAGTCAAGCCTCCTGAAGAGGATATAGCTGGCCAGCACCTTGATTTCTATGAAGTCCTGAGCGGAGGGCCTAGGTAAAATATGGTGGACTCTTGATATACGGAAATTATGAAATAATTAATGTTTTAATGTTAGTGGCTGTATTAAGCCACTAAGTTTGCGACAGTGTATTACATAGCAATGGAAAACCAATGCAGTATACTAGCACGCTTACAGAATTTTAGAAGGTCCAAGATCCAAGCTTGAAAGCTACAAAGCCAGAATCGACACAACTGGGAGGTATGTCCAACCATACGATGAAACCGTTATAGCTGCAATCCTGCTGCTGCTTTCATCTGATGCACAGCATTTATGAAACCAAGGATCAAACACTGTGAATAAAAGCTGTCTGTTCTGGCAGGGCTCAGATAACATGTTATTATGATGTTGTTTTCTCATCTGTGAAATAGGAATAGTAATGGTAACTACCTCAATAGTTATAGGATTAAGTGAAAGAAAAGCTTTTAGAGTATTTGAATAACACATAGCTCTCAATATTCTGTATATGTTAGCTATTATTATTATTATTATTATTATTATTATTCATAATTGACTTGCCCAAGGCCACAAAATTAGTAAGAAGCTGAGTGGAGACTTAACTTTAGGCTTGGTACTACCAAAATTTGTTCTCCTCTTCTTCATCCATTCTTGACTTTAGCAGGAAGAGTGATCCAGGAACCCAGTTTTTAAAAGACTTTGCCCATTCCCATTCTTGGTCTCTCTCAGGAGAGAAAGATTCACTTCAGAGATACAAAGGAAACCCTGCATAATGGAGCATGAATATTTTATAAATTGGTCTTCACTGAGTAAATTGAAGGGTCATTAACATACTCATTAACAAGTGCAGCACTTTGTTTGGAATTCTGAAAATGATTGGACAGTGCACAACCAAATGAGCTCATGAGGACTTCTTGAAATTCCCCAGATCAGCTTTCTTGCACTCACAGTATTCTTTCTCACTCCTGACTTCTGTCTTTGATGTCATACACCATGTTCCAAATATACATCTCTTTTTCTCTTTTACTAATTGTCTGGAAGTCTTCTCTGCCTGTCACTGGGAGAAGAGGGTGTGAAAATTTGGAACATCTGCCTTTACATACGCATCTGACATATGTGTCTGTGTGTGGGCACGTGCATGCGTATGCATGAGTGGAGAGCAACGCAGATGGTTAAATGAGGGTGTTATAGGCCCTTAGAACTCATGTAAAGGAGGGGAATTCTGACCAATAAGGTACAGGTTGAAGGGGCTAGTGAAGCACTATGCACACCTGGGGGTAAAATGACTTCATAGTATCAGGGAGAAATAAATTTAGTCATATGCAGGAATATAATTATTATAAAATAAAATATTTTAAGTCGAACTGTTAATTAAGAAAATGAAAAATTGAAAAAATTAAAGGCAGCAGTGATCTGGGATAATATCTTCAAAGAGTCATGGATGGCCAGTGGTTGTGGAGAGGGCATTGAAGCCACATATGTAGGCAAGATTTGAGCAACATCCAGTCAATATAAACCTGAGGTATTAGTCCCAGCCCTTGATTGTAAATAATAGAATTTACTCTGGCTAATTCAAACCAAAATGGATTTATCTGCAAGGATATTGACATGCTGCCCAAATAAATGACAGATAATCTAAAGGCTGGGTTTCAAGTAGTAAGATATATGGGCAACTGACTAGAATGTTTCTCAGTTTGTATAATAAAAATATTTCAAGAGATTTCTGGCTTCAAATGGAAGAGGACCTTATATCAGATCAACTTTCCCAGTGACAATAACTTAAAATTCTTGGAAAATACAAAAAATAATTGTTTGAAGGCACCATAGAGTGACCAAAAGCAGGTAGAAACTGGAGGGGCTACAACCCATGGAAAATGGGAAACATCCTAGGTGAGATGTGTTTTTTTTGTTTTTGTTTTTGTTTTTACTTGAGAGCATTCCCCAGTCTGCTTAATGTACAAGAGCTCATATAGAATTCCAAATGGACTGAGGAGACAGAGGTTGGAGGTCAGGGCTGCTAGAATGGCTGAAAATTGAAGGGTGATATTGAGGAAAAGAGAGAGTTATGTGAGAGCAAACCCCTAAATCTGCATACAGTCTGCTCTCAAATTCTTGGTTGACCCCTGAACTGTGAAGACACAGGGCAAGACTCTAAGGAACCCTATAAGAAAACTCTAGGGAACTTCCTATAAGAGATATTACAGCAATTCCCCAGTTCTGTGGATACACAGTTTAGAGTTCAAGTTCTGCCAAGTTAAAAGAGTTTGACAGATACCTCAGCTTTTCTATTAAAATGTCAAAGGGTAAAACTCTAGGCATAAGGGCCATGTACAAGGACTATGGGCTGCTCCTTGGGAAAAATGAAAAACTGAAAAGACCTATCCTATCAAAGCTTAAAATAAAGCCTCCAGAAGACCAAGGTTATCTGCTAGTAGTTTAAATGCTTGCTAAACAAAAATTAGACATGAGAATAAATAGGAGAATGGGACACATAGTGAAGAGAAAAAAGTCAATAGAAACAGACCAAGAGTTGCTCTAAATGTCAGCTTTAGTAAATAATACTTCAAAATAATTGTAATTAGTATGTTAGAATCTATAGTAAAAATGATATAATGGTGATGAGAAAGAGAATTAAAAAAATTTTTTTTTAATGTTTATTCATTCTTGAGAGACAGAGAGACAGAACATGAGGGTCAGAGAGAGAGAGGGAGACACAGAATCCGAAGCAGGCTCCAGGCTCCGTGCTGTCAGCACAGAGCCCGAGGCGGGGCTCGAACCACATACTGTGAGATCATGACCTGAGCCAAAGTCGAATGCTCAACCTACTGAGTCACCCAGGCTCCCTAAGAAGGAGAATTTCAAAACATATTTGAAAACTATAAAACAAAACCAAATAGAAATGCTAACACTACAAAAATAAAATATTAAAATCTATTGGATGAGATTAAAAGCAGATTGGACAGAATAGAAAAGAAGATGAGTGAACTTCAAGACAGGCCAATAGAAATGATCTGAACTGAAACAAAGAGGGGAAAAAATGAAAATAAAATAATAAGGTCTCAATAACCTTTGAAAGGAATATTAAGGAGTTTAGAATACATGTACTTGGAGTCCTGAGGTGGCAGGGTGGGGATGGGGGTGGGGGTGGGGGAGGCAACAAAACCAAGAGCCCAAAAGCATAGGGCAGGAAAAATATTTGAACAGATATTGACCCCAAATTCCCAGTTTGATCAAAGACAGCAATTTACAGATCTAAAAAGGAGAGCCAACCCCAAAGGAGGTAAATATAAAGAAAATCACACATGATCAAAATGATGAAAGCGATAGATAAGTAAAAAGTCTTAAAGGCAACCAGGTAAAAAGTCTAGAGAGGCAGCATACAGGGGAATGATGATAAGAATAACAGCTGACTTCTCATAAAAGTCATTCAAGAAGAGAATGTAATGACATATTAAAATCTATCAACTTAGGATTTCATGTCTAGTATAAAAATCTTTTGAAAATGAAGACAAAATAAATGAGAAAAAATGAAGGCAAAAAATAAAGGTATTATTAGATAAATGATATCAGGTAGAAATCTGAATCTATGGGAGAGAATAAAGAATGCTGAAATGATAAATATATGGGAAAAGATTGTTTTCTTAAATTACTTTAAAAGTGAGTTCTTTTTTAATGTTTTTATTTTTGAGAGAGCACAAGTGGGGAAGGGCAGAGAGAGGGGGACAGAAGATCTGAAGTGGGTTCTGCACTGAGAACAGTGAGCCTGATGTGGGGCTTGAACTCATGAACCGTGAGATCGCAACCTGAGCAAAGTTGGATGCTTGACTGACTGAGCCCAGCCACGCTCCCCAAAAGATAATTCTTTAGCATAAAAATAACAACCATGTACTATGTAGAAGGGAAATATATGACAACAAAGGGGGGAAAGTAAATGGAACTTTACTGTTATAAATTCTTATATGTGAAGTAGCATAACATTAATTCAAGGTACACTGTGATAAATTAAGTATGCATATTGTAATTCTATGAGAACCAAAAAGTAATGCAAAGAGGTATGGCTTAAAAGTAATGCAAAGAGGTGGAAGAGACAGAATGGAATACTAAAAAATTTGATTAACTCAAAAGACAGTAGGAAAGGGAAAAACAGAGAAATGAAAAACACAGGGACAATTGCAAAAAATAGTAAGATGATAGAACTAAATCGACCGTATCAGTACATTTGTCAAATGTACATGGACTAATCCTAAACACTCCAACTAAAAGAGATCATCAGAGTGATAAAAAAAAGTAAGACCCAACTATATGCTGTTTATGAGAAAACCACATTCAATCTAAAGACAGACACATTGAAAGTAAAAGATGGAAAAGTATATAAATTATAGACACTCAGCATTAGAAGATGCTCTGTTAGTATATCAAGATCAGACAAGCTAAAGAATATTACAGATATAAGAGGATCATTTAATAATAATAAAAGGTCTAGTTCATCAAGAAGATCTAATAATCTTAAATGTGTACCCAGCTAATAAGAAGCTGGAAAAACACATGAAGCAAATATTGATGGAAATAAAGGGGGGAAAAAGAGATCAATATTTGTAGTTGGATATTTAATATCACCGCACTGTAATTCGAGAACCATAACTAAAACATAAGTAAGTGTATAGAAAATTTAAACACTATGAACTAACTTGATCTAACTGATAATTGTAGAACAGCGCATCCAACATCTGTAGAATGTACAATCATTCTTTTCCAGTGCATATGGAATGTGCACTATACAGAACATATACTGGGCCATAAAACTAGTCTTAATGAATTTCAAAAAGCAGCAGCACTATCAACAATAGCCAAATTATGGGAAAAGCCCAAATGTTCATCGACTGACAAATAGATAAAGAATATGTGGTATGTATACACACACACACACACACACACACACACACACACAATGGAGTATTACTTGGCAATCAAAAAGAATGAAATCTTGCCATTTACAACAATATGGATGTAACTAGAATATTTTATGCTAAGCGAAATAAGTCAGTCAGAGAAAGACAAATATCATCTGATTTTACTCATGTGGATTTAAGAAACAAAACAGATGAACATAGGGGAAGGGAAGGGAAAAATAAAAACAGAGAAGAAGGCAAACCGCAAACCATAAGAGACTCTTAAATATAGAGAAAAAACTGAGGGTTGCTGGAGGGGCATTGGGCAGGGGGATGGGCTAAATGGGTGATGGGCACTAAGGAGGGCATTTGTTGGGATGAGCACTGGGTGTTACATGTAAGTGATGAATCACTAAATTCTACTCCTGAAACCATTATTACGCTATATGTTAACTAACTTGGATTTAAATAAAAAAACAATGAAATAATACAGAATGTGTTCTCTGATCACAGTGAGATTAAATTAGAAATCAGTAAGAACTGGGGCACCTGGGTGACTCAGTCCGTTCAGCCTCTGACTCTTGGTTTTGGCTCAGGTTTGGCTCACAGTTTTGTGAGTTCAAGCCCCATGTCAGGCTCTGCCCTGGCAGCACCAAGCCTGCTTGGGATTCTCTCTCTCTGTCTCTCTCTGCCCCCACTTGTGCTGTCTCTGCCTCTCTCAAAATAAATGAATAACTTAAAAAAAAAGAAATCAGTAACAATAAAATATTTGGAAAATCCCCAAATATTTGGAAATTAAACTGTATTTTTAAGAAAGCCATAGGTCATGGAAGTCATCACAAGGGAAATTTTAAAGTACTTTGTATTGAATGATAATGAAAACAGAACATGTAAAAATTTGTGGGATAAAAATAAAGCATGATAGCTTGAAAGGCTCATATTAAGAAAAGGCTTAAAATCAATTATCTGGCTTCCACCTTAAGAAACTAGAAAAAAGAAAGTAAATTAAATCTAAAGTAAATAGTGTAAAGGAAGTAATAAACATAATTGTAGAAATCAATGAAGTAAAAAGAGTCCAAGAAAATGGAGGTAACAGAAGAGTTAGTGAACTTGAAGACAGATGAGTAGAAATTGTATAATCTGAAGCAGAGAGAGAAAAACGACTGAATAAAACATAGACTAGAGCATCAGGTACCCAAGGGACAACATCAAAATGTCCAACATCTGTAGAATTGGAGTCCCAGAAGGAGAACATGGGGCAGAAAAGGAAATGTTTGAAGATACAAATGGCTGAAAATTTCCATTTTGTGAAGACATAAATGGACAGATTCAAGATCAGTGAATCGCAAGGACAAATATAGGCATGCCTCATTTTATTGTGCTTTGCTTTATTGTGCTTCACAGATATTGTGGGGTTTTTTTTTTTTCTTTCAAGATGAAGATTAGTGTCAACCCTGCATTGAGCTTCTGTTGGTGTCAGTCATTTTTCCACCAGCAGCTGCTCACTTTGTGTCTCTTTCATATTTTGGTGATTCTTGAAATATTTTGAACTTTTGCTTTATTGTATTTGTTATGGTATTCTGTGATCAGTGGTTATAACTCACCTAAAGCTCAGATAATGGTTAGTATTTTTTAGCAATAAGCATCACAGGTCCTTATGGCAATGAAATCAATAGGAAAAGCAAGAAGTCACTGGGTAGGGGGAGTAATTGACTCTGATTGTCATGGGGGCCAGGTTTGCTCTTACATAATGGGGACAGGGAAGAGTATTTCAGGAATTTAGATGATTCACTGGGGGCATATTTTGGTGCCACTGTGCTTGTGGGAAACCCTAGCAATGGTGGCTCTACAAGGTTGGGGCAACTAAGGATTCAGACTCCTTGGGGGTAGAAGGTCTAGGTCACTGCACCAGGCAAGCAGAAATGGATGCTGAATGAAGTGATGATAAGTATCAGTTATAACAGCTCAGGAGCAGCTGCCATAATGCAGATGTAGCAAGTTTGGCCTACTAACCCTCTTTAAGTCTTTTTAGCAGATTGAAAACTGCTGTCACCTTGAAGAACTGGATTTCATCTCACTTCTTGGGATGAGTTGAAGGTATCTTTTTCTGATATGAGATACCTGTTATAAATTGGAATGAGTAGATCCAAAAGGCACAAGGGGTGGATTGTACTGGACTCTGGTTGTATGCCACCCCAGGCCCATGTGGCCACAGCTTCCCTCTTCCTGGGCCTTGGTAACTTGCCTTGTTCTCCAGTCAAGCAGAGTCAGCAAGAGCCTCGCATGTTGTTACCACAACAGTGAAGCCAGTTCTCTGGCTGTCTGTGTCATCACTACCACTATGGATGGAGGATCCTTGAAGACAAGACTGCATAATGATATTGACTGCTGTGCCCCAGACCCCCAGAAGCTTCTCTAGAGGTTTCCTGGGGAGATCAGGTCACACATCTTAGAAGAGCAAGTGGATAAATGCTTCACAGAGTTGACTTTGACCAATGGGATATGGGGGCCAGGAGGGAGTCAATAGATACATTATTTTCCATTCCTCTCCACAAATGAACCAGGAAGAGGTGTGGCAGAGCAACTGTTAAGATCTGAAGGTGACCATCAGGGAAATACAAATCAAAACCACAATGAGATACTACCTCACACAGGTCAGAATGTCTAAAATTAACAACTCAGGAAACAGCAGATGTTGGCGAGGATGTGGAGAAAGGGGAATCCTCTTGCACTGTTGGTGGGAATGCAAACTGGTGCAGCCACTCTGGAGAACAGTATGGAGGTTCCTCAAAGCATTAAAAATAGAACTACTCTACGACCCAGCAATTGCACTACTAGGAATTTATCCAAAGGATAAAAAAATGCTGATTCAAAGGGGCACATGCACCCCAATGTTTATAGCAGTGCTATCAACAATAGCCAAATTGTGGAAAGAGCCCAAATGTCCAACAACTGATGAACGGATAAAGAAAATGTGGTATATATACAATGGAATACTACTCGGCGATCAAAAAGAATGAGATCCTGCCATTTGCAACAACATGGATGGAACTAGAGGGTATTATGCTAAGTGAAATAAGTCAGTCGGAGAAAGACAGATATCATATGATTTTACTCATGTGGAATTTGAGAAACTCAACAGATGAACATAGGGGAAGGGAAGGAAAAATAATTTAAAACAGGGAGGCAAACCATCAGAGACTCTTAAATACAGAGAACAAACTGAGGATTGCTGGAAGGGGAGGTGAGTGTGTGTGTGTGGGGGGGGTTAAATGGATGATGAACATTAAGGAGGGCACTTTTCAGGATGAGCACTGGGTGTCACATGTAAGAGATGAATCTCCTGGTTCTATTCCTGAAGCCAAGAGTATACTGTACGTTAACTATCTTGAATTAAAAAACAAAAAAGATCTGAAGATGACCTGAAAGACTAAAATATCAGGGGGCGCCTGGGTGGCTCAGTCAATTGAGCATCCAATTTTGGCTCAGGTCATGATCTCACAATTCGTGAGTTCGAGCCCTATATCCAGCTGACTGCTGTCAGTGCAGAGCCCACTTTGGATCCTCTGTCACCCTCTCTTTCTGTCCCTCCCCCCGCTCTCACTCTCTCTCTCTCTCTCTCTCAAAAATAAACATAAAAAAAAACCAAACAGGCTGACCTATCAGTAATCATTTGCGTTTGCTGTGAAATGTGGTGTGCTTCTTAAATATCCTCTTTTATTTGCTCCCCCGCTTTCCCTGCCTCAGTCTCCTTTTCCCTGGTATTGCACTCTCCAACCAAATGTTAGTAGGTAAGCTTTCCTCCCAGGCAGGATCTCTTCTCCAGGAGCCCTGGGTGAAGACAGATAGTAATAACAATAGCGCATTGTTGAGGAGGGTGTTGATGTGGGTGTGATGAGGGGGGTGAGTGTGGTGGTGGGGGTGCAGAGTGATGATGGTGTGGGTGGTGTTTGTGTGCTTGTGATGGGTTATAAATTATTATAAGGACGATGGCAGCCTGGCAAGTCAAGGGTGTGGTGGGTTGTATAACTATGTAACTCCTGTTTGGTGTCCTTCTCTTTAGCACTCTTCGCTGGGGAAGGATTATATATCCCTATCTTTTTGAATTCTTTTTTTTCAAAGTTTTTTTTAATTTATTTTTGGGACAGAGAGAGACAGAGCATGAACGGGGGAGGGTCAGAGAGAGAGGGAGACACAGAATCGGAAACAGGCTCCAGGCTCTGAGCCATCAGCCCAGAGCCCGACGCGGGGCTCAAACTCACGGACCGCGAGATCGTGACCTGGCTGAAGTCGGACGCTCAACCGACTGCGCCACCCAGGCGCCCCCTATCCCTATCTTTTTGAACCTCAACATGGCCATGGGACTGGCTCTAGCCAATCAAGAAGCTCTAGAAGCCAGCAGGTGCTTCTGCCAAGTTCACTTTCCTTCTTCCCTGGTGATCGTCAGCCTCCAGGAGTGACTGCTCCTTCAGCCTGGTTCTTGGGGCAGAACCATAACTGACCTGGGACAGACATGCTGCAGGGGTGGGAAATAATCTTGTGATCGAGAGTCAAGGAGATTTTAGGGAGTTTGTTACCAGCGCATAATGTAGTACACCCTGGCTCTATGTGAGAGAAGGAAGTCTGTCTGAGAAACGTGCCATTCGGACTGGTGGTAAATAGGGAAAACTACCACCTTAAAAAGCTTTACTCTCCCATGGAAAAACCTTGAGAGAAGTTTTGGGAGATCAGAACCCATCTGAATCTCGCCCGAGGAGAAGTGAGGAAAACTGTCTTCGTGGGTGAGGCAGCTGCTAGGTTATAGCACACTTGCATGTCCACATTGCTGGGCTTCTTGGCAAGTTGAGGAGTTCTGTAGAGTTCTCAAGAAATGGATTCAAGGCTGTGATGGAGCTGGGGAGAAGAAGATGGGTCCTCAGCCTGGGGAGCCTGGCGGGGAGTCTCCCCATGTCCTCGAGTCTTGCTTGGCTAATGCAGCCCGTTGTGCCAGGAGGGAGCAGTTCTCCACTTCCCCTGCCAGCCCAGAGGCGGTTCCTGCCAACCAGTAGCTCAGGCTGATTCTCATTAATGCCCTCTATTTACAGGTAAGCTGATCAACTATGGAAAGCACGGTTTTCTCATCTTAGTTTTGTGCTCCATTTTCTAGCTGCTGGTATTTTGGGCCAGGAGTGCTGGGGAGTCAGTGGACTTGTTTTCTCTAAACTGGAAAGGGATGATCCTCAGAGCCAGGCCCCTGGTCCAGCAGCTGGGCTTCTCTTAGGAACTTGTTAGAAATGCAAATTCTCGGGCTCCCTCCCAAACCTGCTGAGTCAGAAACTCTGTGGGTGGGGCCAGGAGCTGTATTTAACAAGCTGTCCTGGTGGTGCAGCTGTCCCTGCCTGCGGAGGACCAGTGCTGTGAGGAAGGATAAATAGGGTCCAGCGAGGGCTGAGGTGCTCTGCTGTGTGCAGACTTGCGGGCACTTTGATCTGTGTTCTGTCCAAGCAAGGGGCTTCTCCCTGGGTCCCAGTCTTGTGCAGTGTGACTGGATTGTTGCAGGGTGGCTGAGTCCTAGGATGGAGTCTGTGCGCCTGTGCCCGTGTGCATGCAGAGGGAGGAAGGAAGGGTAGAAAGAGAAAAACTAAGGGCTCAGAGAGATGTGGGTCTCCTGCTCTACTCCCTGCGCTTAGCTGCTAGGGTTTACCCCGTGTCCTGGTTTCAGAGCTCTGGCCCGAACCCTCCAGCGTGGGGTCCCAGTGGTCCTTAGACAGCAGAAGTGTCTCCTGGTTCCCACTCTCTCCCACCCGCGAGTGGCTTCCTGGAGCCCAGGCTGAGTGTCAGGAACACTCTGAGAGGCACCAGCTGGCGGTGACGCTGTCACAGACGCTCCAAATGGAGTTCTTGAGAAGTGCAGCTGGGCTGTGTGTGGGAGCCTCGGAGATGCATGCATTTGGGTTTGTAAACACGAGCCTGTTAAATTTAGGGTGGGCCACGGGCCTGGGAGAGCTCCGTAGCATCTTTTGGCAACTGCTGAACATTTTGAGTGGTTTTGAAACATTGCTCATACCTTATATAGTAGGAGGCCTGTTTTAGCACAGTGCGTTGTCAGGGGGAGGAGGGAGGAGGGATTGGCACCCACCACCCTCTGTGTGCCAGGTCCTTTGCATGCACGGTCTCATTTTGTCTCTGTGCCCTCCACGAAGGGCTGGGGGCTGTTAACTCTGCTTTATAGACAAGGTCCTTGACTGAGAGAAACATCTGGGCCCAGTGGTGTCCCAGGGAGTCCCACCTGACTTGATGTGGAGGATGTGCTTTGTTAGCCACGGGGACCGTGACTGGAGGCTGACATGACAGCGGTGAGGACGCCCTGCCCACTGTGGGGGCAACACCATCATGCCAGCTGTCATGGGGAGCTGGCGTTCCCTTGTGGTCTGCTCGTCCAGCTTGCCTAAACCAGGGTTTGCCAGAGAGAGAGAGAGAGACAGACCGAGAGAGAGAGAGAGAGAAAGAGAGAGAGAGAGAGAGACATCTGCCCAGCATGAATCCCATGAGATGCTCCCCAGCTCAGGGCCCCACTGGCTAAATCTGTTTTAGAATTGTCGTAAAACTATGTTCTACTCTTGGAGGTTATGAATCATGATAAAAATTGGATGAGGCAGAGTTCAACCAGAGAAATAGGACCAGGAGGATGGATAGATGGGATAGACAGACAGATAGACGGACAGACAGACAGAGATTTATTGCAAGAAATCGGCTTACACAATTTAGGGGTGCCCAGGCAAGTCTAAAGGCTGCAGGGCAAGCTGGCTGTCAGGAAGGGCAGGCTGGAACCCTCGGGCACTGGGTGCAGCTTCAGTTGGGCAGGCTTTGTTCTTCTTTGTTCTTCGTGAAAGACTCAGTTTTGCCCCTGAGGCCTTTGGACTGGTTGACTCAGGCCCACCCAGATGGCAAAGGATGATGTCTCTTACTTGAAGGCAACTGATCATGGATTTTAATCTCATCTACAAAATACCTACACAGGAACACTTAGATTAATACTCGATTGAATAACCAGGGCTTCTGTCCAGGCATGTTGACGTATAAAAACTGACCACACAAATAAACACACTGAGAAGTCCTACACCAAAGTCACTCTCACTTTGGTGAGCCCTCTGTTTCCTAAAATTGCACGAACAAGAATCTGCCAACAATAGGCGTTCCCATTTACACCCAGTGCACCCCACAGGATACTCTGGAAACCGTCGGTCGGGGCTCTCTGGCCCTGTCTCAGAGGATCTGTGCAGTGAAAGCCCAGACAGAGCACAGTTCTGTCCTGTCTTCAGGGGCTCTAGGTCTGGGTCTCTCCACTGTGGTGCTTTGTACTTTTCGGTTTTGGTGGTCTTATTACAGGAACTGTCTTGTTTACCGGAGGATTTGGGGCAGCATCCCTGGCTTCTACTCGTTAGATGCCAGTTGTACACCATATCTCTTGAGCTGTGAAAATCGAAAACATCTCCCTACATTGCCCCATGTCTCTGCCGAGGACCACTGGTGAGGAGGAAGAAGCTCTGGGGCGGCACAGGGGCTAGCAGGCCTAGCAGCCGGGTTTGAATTCTACCTCCGTGTGAGTTTTTGTTTTCTCTTTGATTCTCTGTCACATTCCGAAAGGATCTGAGTGGCTAAGCCAGTCCGTTAATAGATCTGTGATTCCGCGGAAGTTCTTTTTACTTCGTGAGCCTCGGTTTTCACCTCTGCACTTGCCTCATCAGGTTATTGGGGAGACTCCCTGAAGTAGAGCACGCAGGGTGCCTAGATCTTGGTGGTTATTCTGGAAATGTTAGTTCCTTACCCTCCAAGAGGGAAACCGAGTTTCACAGTTAGGTTTGTGTAAGCACCAAGGATAGTGGAGTTGGAAGGGAAGGGTCTTAGCTGTCACCAGTCCTGGACGAGATCAGCTCAGCACCTGCCTGTGGTCCCAGAGCTCCAGGCTGGAGGTCATCCTCGACCGTGAAGCGTGCAGCTTCCCTGGATAGCCTGGAAAAGAATGGTCAGGCGTCCCTCCTGGTTCCCGCTGCTGTGGAGTCTGGGGAGAAGGGTGTGGGGGACAAGAGGCTCTCAGGTCCCCCTCCGGGGGCTCAGCACACCCCTGGCTCCTCTCCCAGTCGCTTCTGGAGGCTGCTCACGCCAAATCATCCCTTCCCTACAGGCTGTGGTGCAGAAGCTGGAGCCCAAGCCAGAGACTTATGAATGGCACCCCCCTGTGCAGCCTAGGTCAGGCCTTGCCAGGAGGGTTGTTAATGGGCTTTCAGCCTGCGCTTTCGGCTCGTGAGCTCTATCTGTTTCCCTGATTCACAGCCGGACGTGGGGAGATCCGCCGCACCAGCAAAATCTCCCTCTTCACTTGGTGGCAGGGGTGTGGCCGGAGGCGGTGATCTAGATACTGCCCTAGAGGCTCCACTGGGGTCAGAACCCACAGCTTTTACCCAGTCTCGGCTGTCTCTCAGCCCTTTGAGGGGGAAGCAGCCTCATCCGCAGTCAGAATGGTGATCGCCATTAGGCCTTGAGTGGGGAGGCTGAGCGCACCAGCCTTGGGCCAGAAGCTCTGGGCTCTGGCCATTGCCGCATGCCAGGTGGATGGCATGGGGGAAGCCACTGCATCTCTCAGAACCTCAGTTTGCCCACCTGTAAAATGGGGGCAGTAACAGCCTTTCCCCCGGGTGGTTGTGACTATTCACCGAGAGCTGGTTCAGAGGGGCCTAGTAAGGGCTTCCTCTGTTCTTCCCCCTCCCCCACCCCCGCCCAGCACAGAGCTTTGAGTTGGATAAGGCCCTCCTCCTTGTGTGAAGGTGTGAGTCCCAGTGGGACATCGTCCCCAAGCGTAGAGACTGGGCCACTCGGTCACCCCAGAGGATGGCAGCTTCAGAGAGGCTCCTGCCCCATCCCTCCAAAGGACATGGTCTTCTCAGCCAGAGAGAGCCTGGGGAAGTTCCTCTGTGCCCCTACTCACACCTCGGGAGCCATCCACGTGGTTCCCAGGAGAGGGGCTGAGGAAGGGCAAGGCTTCTAGCATGGCATCGTTCGGTGTCTCTAGGCGGTTTATCAGTCTTCACAAGAGAGTGAACCCCGTGGCACACATCCCCCAACAGAGGTGGATCGGGCTGCCTCAGCCTCTTCTGAGGGGCTTGTTAACTACAGATTCTGGGGGCCTGCCCCAGACCCCCAGGGTCAGAACTGCTCAAGCCGCGAGGGATGAAAGCCTCTTCCCCCGGCACCATGGTCTCTGTGAGGCCACCCCATTCCCGGTGGTCCTGCTAGGGTACCAGGAGCTCTGGGGATTCACTTCCAGCATTTCTTTCCTTTTATCTTTTTTACAATTTGCTTTTAAGTTTGTTTATTGAGAGAGGGAGAGAGTAAGAGAGAGAGAGAGAGAGAGAGAGAGAGAAAGAGAACCAGTAGGGGAGGGGTAGAGAGAGAGAAGGGGACAGAGGAGCCAAAGTGGGCCCTGTGCTGTTGGCACAGAGCCCGATGTGAGCTCAAAGTCATGAACCGTGAGATCACGACCTGAGCTGAAGTTGGGTGTTGAACTGGCTGAGCCACCCAGGTGTCCCCACGTCCAGCATTTCTGATTGAGGAAGTTGGCCTCGAGGAGTCCTGAGGGCCCCTCCAGCTCTGACACTCTGTGCTTTCAGGAGAAGCGGCACTCAGCTGTGTCCTGGGGTGGCTGAGCTCTTAGTGGCACAGATAAGCCTGTCCTGGAGGGTAGGCCAGAGCGGTGGAGCTGAGGGGCTATTGTTCCGGGGGCCACATCTAACCCTGCATTCCAGGAGGCAACTGGGCTCGAGGCAAGAGTGGGCTCTAGCTGGCTCCGTATCAAATTCCCCACCTTCCCGACCCCACTTGAAGACTGGTGAGCTGCAGAGCAGTTCACGGCCTGTGATATACCAGGCCGTATATGAGGTGGACTTGTTCGGCACCCCTTTCCTACCCCACCTGCTTCTCCTGGGCCATTTCTTTATTCAGCAAACATTGACTAAGCACCCACTCTGGGGACAAAAAGTCACAGCCCATGAGCATCAAGGGGGCTGCAGAGGAAGCAGGCAGACTCGTAAGCCAGGAAGAGCTTTTCAGTGTCATTGGCCGTCTGATGGACAGACCTGTGCCTGGTGGGCCAGATGGCCCCCCAGGGATGCAGCTAGAGAGGTAGGCAGAGCCAGTTCAGGCTTTTCTGCCAAGGACACGGGTTTAACTTTGAGGTCAGTGCCTCCCCCCACCCCCAACTATCCCTGGTCTGGTGGAGACCCTCCCACCGCAGCCAGTTCCAGGTCCCGATTTGGGGGTATGGGAGCCTGGATCCACTGTCCGGCCCGAGCCGTTCCCTGGGTGCCCATCCTCTGAGGCCCTGAGCAGGCAGCTGCTGCATTAGCTGAAGACATGCTCTGCCCTGGGGGAGATGAGCGTGCTCTCCTCCTCCCTCTTGGCCTAACCCCGTCCTGGCCTCGGAGAGGCCCCTGGGGAAGGGAGCACAGAGGAGCCTGGCAGTTTAAAAGCCCTCTAATTGCTCTGTTGGTTTCTAGCACCACCCTGGGCTTCCCAAGTTAAAGAAAGTTTACAAGGCCCCGGAAATAGCTCTGATGGCATCAGGCTCTGGAGATGTGGACCAGGGCAGCGGAGGGAGGAGAGTGTTTCCTGAAGGATCCCTGGGAGTCTCCCATCCCTGTCAGCACCCCTGGGACCAGGAAGGGAGGCCTCTGGGACACCAGAAGGAGAATTCTAGAGATGGGAAGTTTTTTTTAATTAAAAAATTTTTTCTTAAATGTGTATTTATTTTTGAGACAGAGACAGAGTGTGAACAGGGAAGGGGCAGAGAGAGGGAGACACAGAATCTGAAGCAAGTTCCAGGCTCCAAGCTGTCAGCAGAGCCCAATGCGGGGTTCAAACTCACAGACCGCGAGATCATGACCTGAGCCAAAGTCGGACGCTCAACTGACTGAGCCACCCAGGCCCCCATAGGGATGGCAAGTTTTAGGAAAGGGGATTTGGCAGAAGTTTTTCTTTCCAGGATTCTGAGTTTTCTTAGTGCATTCAGAAATATTTACTGAGCACCTGCTGTGGCTGCTTGTTCTAGATGGTGGAGGTCCACCACTGAACAAAATGGAGCATGGCCTTCCCTGCCCTTGCAGAGCTCACACTCTGCCTTGGGGACACAAAAGAAGCGCGTGTGCAGGTGTATATGTGGTATGTTGTCAGGGAGTAGGACCTGCAAGAGGAAAAATAAAGCCAAATTAAGAGATAGAGAGACAAGGGAGGTTGGTTTTAGGCCCAGGAAGACTTTTGAGCAAGTGACCTTTGCCCCAAGATTGGAGGGAGTGAAGGAGTGAACGAGGCAGGTGGCAGGTGGTGGGGGAAGGGCAGAGAGGCCAAGACCCTCCCCTCCCCTCCCCTCCCCCACCCCGCCCTGCCCCAGCGGAATGTGCACCATCTGTTCAAGGAAGAGCATGAGTGTGGGGAGAGGTGGGGAAATGGGGTTAGCGAGGGAGCCAGTGCCAGATCCTAAAGGGGCTCGTGGAAGAGATTCTGGGTTTGGATAGAGGGACGGTTGTGGATTTGGTGATGGCAGCTAAGAGGGTACCCAAGTGTGGCTTTTGTTTCTGAACTAAGCAGGAAGCACCAGGTGAGATCAGCTGCTGAGAGTGAGGGGGCTTAGGGAGCAGGGGATGGAGGGATGTGGAGAGAAGAAGAGGTATTCAATGATCAGTTCAGAAAGTGAGAAAAGAAGTTTCTAGAGAAACATGCTAGGATTGCTGGGCAGCGCTGAGGATGCTTTGTGGTCTTGAATTTAGAGGAACACCAGCCTCACCATGTGGTTTGCTTCTGAGTGACTAAGAAGGGTTGGCCAAGGGCTCAGCAGTAATGCCTGGGGATGTGTGTGTAAATTAGTCTTGTCCCTGCCCTCTGGCAGTGTATACCTCTGCAGGGGAATTAAGTCAAGATAACAAACAGCTATAAATCAGACCAATGGGACCACGCAGGGAGGAGGGTTCAGAAAGATGCGAGGGGCTTTGGAAAGAGCTTGATGAAGGAGCAGACTTTGGGGACAGCAGACCTGGTTTGTAACCCCAGATTCGCCACCCGTGGGCTGGATTGGAGACTGTGAGGCAAGTCACAGAAGCTCTCTGAAACTCAGATGTTCTAAACTGTAAAATAGGGATAATCCTATTCATCTAATAAGGCTGGGGCCATGATTAAATAAGGAAATATAAGTAGATGTTGTGCGGAGCAGGAATTTAATGAATGGCAGCCATTGGCATTCATTTTTGAGAGCAGGAGTTGGCAAATTGTTACCATTCTACTGACAGGTTTGTACAGCCCAAAGGCTAAGAATGAGTTTTACTTTTTTATTATTCTTTTAATGTTTATTTATTTTTGAGAGAGAGACAGAGCGTGAGCAGGGGAGGGGGAGAGGGGGGGAGAGAGAGAGAGATTGAGAGAGAGAGAGAGAGAGAGAGAGAGAGAGGGAATCTGAAGAAGGCTCTAGGCTCTGAGCTGTTAGCATAGAGCCCGACGTAGGGCTCGAACTCACGAACCACAAGATCATGACCTGAGCCAAAGTCGGATGCTTAACGGACTGAGCCATCTGGATGCCCCTGATTTTTACATTTTTAAATGGTTCGGAAAAAAAAATCAAAAGGAGAGTAATATTTCATGACACGTGAAAATTATGTGTGAAATTCAAATTTCAGTGTCCATAAATAAAGTTTTATTGGAACACAGCCATGCCCATTTGTTTATGTGTTGTCTATGCTGCTTTTGCTCCACAACTGCACAGTTGAGTAGTTGCTTGTGACAGAGGCCATTGGGCCCAGAAAGCCTAAAGTATTTACTATGTGGACCTTTACAGGAAAAATTTGCCAACCTCTGATTTGGAGGAAAAGAGGTTGCCCTGGGAACTCAGAAGGATTTGCTGTGGGTCTGGCCTTGAGTGCTGAGTAGGATTCCCATGGGCGACCTTGGGTGAGGGGCTGAGGATAAGGAGGCCGTAGGTCTTAGATGTGTTGGATTCTAGTGGAGGGTGGTTACTGTAGGCAAGTGAAAGAGAGCGCGAGCAGAGACAGCTTGAGTGGAGGAGCGACCTCCATCAAGAACCACCTTCTCTCTTTCCCAGAGGAGCAGAAGAGAGGAGGGCCCTCCCGCCAACAAGGGCTGCGTGTTTTGGGGGCAGGGAGTTCCTGGTCGTGGGTCCTAGAGCTCGTCTCCTGGGAAGCAAGGTGCAGTTTCTTCTTTTCAGAATCAAGAGGGAGACAGGATGAGAACCAAAGAAACGTTATAGGAAAAAAGGCACAAGACCGTGTGGATCAGGTCGGCAGCAGCCACGGGCAGCAGGCTTCTTGCTCTGCAGCAATCCGCCATTTTTCTCTTGCTATAGCAGTCCATCCAGCCTGTCCCCACTGTCCTCCAGCCTTTGAGGCCACCCATGTGGCCACTCAGCAGAGGACCCCAAACCCGAGCTTGAACAAACCAGCCTGCCGTTCTTGCTCCCTGCCTCAGTCTTTCTGAATTCCCTGGACTTTCTTCACCTCACCGCCCAAAAGGAATGTCCCTTTCCCTGCTCTGTCCCTGCTTAGGCTAAGCCTTCCACCCGTGCATTGATCTCATCCCTTCTTGGCTCTTCTGGGCTCTTGTTCTGTTGATTATATATCTTTCTTGTCTTCTCAGTCTTGTGTCCACTGGCACTTTTCCCTTCCTCCTCTTGTTGGGAAGGTGACTAATATTTAATGAGTTCTTATTATGTGCCAGCAGTCTGCGAGGTGATTGCATATGCTGTTTCATTTGCTTCTGACAAAAGCCCAGAGGTAGAATATCAGTCAGGACTTTTAGTTGCCGGTGAAAGAAACCCAACTTAAACTAGCATAGAGGAAATTGGCTCACGTCACTGGGAGGCTTAGGGATGAGCTTCAGATATGGCTAGGTCTAGCTCTTTATTTTTTTTTTTAATTTTTTTTTAATGTTTATTTATTTTTGAGACAGAGAGAGACAGAGCATGAATGGGGGAGGGGCAGAGAGAGAGGGAGACACAGAATTGGAAGCAGGCTCCAGGCTCTGAGCCATCAGCCCAGAGCCCGACGCGGGGCTCAAACTCACGGACCGCGAGATCATGACCTGAGCTGAAGTCGGACGCTTAACCGACTGAGCCACCCAGGCGCCCCTAGGTCTAGCTCTTTAAATAGTGTCCTGAGGAATTTCTTTCTGTATTTCCCGGTTCTGCTTTTTTCTGTATTGGTTTCATTCTCAGGCAGGCGTGCCTCACATGGTGGCAAAGGTGACCACTGCCAGCTCTACATTTCCATTCTGTCTTTGTAGCAATGTCCTCAGCAAAAATCCCAGGGCTGACTCTCATTGGCTTGGCCTGGTCACATGGCCTTTCCTGAGCCAATCACTATGGCCAGGCTGTTGGCTGTACTCTCACTGCCAACCCAGGGCAATCTGCCCTCTTATGGTGATGGGGGCGCTTGCCCCGTCTAAACCACATGGATTTAGAGTGAGAAAGATGTGGTTTCCTCAAAAGAAAACAATGGGATTGACACCAGAAGATGGGAGAATGGTTTTTGGATAGGCAAAAATGGTAGTTGTGTATTAGAGATAGATATTGCAACCCCCATATTATAGATGAAGAAATTGAGCCTAAAAGAGATTAAGTGGCTTGTAACAGGTTAACACAGCTAAGATTTAGCAGAGATGCAATGTCAATCCACATTGGGCTCACTCTTCATTCTGCCTTGGTTCTCAGGCTTGACAGGGGACTGCAGGAAACTTCAGCTTGTTCAGGAAGTAGAAGGGAACAGGGTAGGGAATGATGAGGAAAAAAAATCTGGTCTTCTGGAATAACCAGTGAGAAAAAAGCCACTGACTGGGTAAACCTCAGATGGACCTCAGGTGGTTGGGCAGAAGTGTTGGGAATCACGGTTGTCTAAGGGACACATCTACACTGAAGAGACCTGGCCTCTTTAATCTGTTCCAAGTGGCACTACCTGTCTGTTTTGCCCAAAGCCTCTTCCAGCCAGTCTTAATGTTTGGCAAATGCCATTGTATTTTGCCTGACACGACTGGGCTCACAGGGTGTTTTGAACACACACAAGTCCTGGAGTTTCACAGAATGACACCAGAGAGCAGGGGAATCCTGTGACCTCCCCCCACCCCGGGAATGGTCCCTACATTGGGAGGAGCTGGACAAATACCACGCAACAAGGTATTTCAGTTCTGTATCCACCTGGAGCCTTGCAAGCAAGAAGGACCCTTTGAGCAAGACCATTTGAGAGAAATGAGAATTTGCCCGCAGGAAGCAGTTTTCTGCCTTTCTAGATTGGGGCTGTTTTCTGGACAATTTGGGGTCAGCTCTGTTCATGCACGTGCGTGGAAAGAGGGGGAACACATACGTTCTTTCTGAAGCACTTTATCTGGGGCCTCCAGACCATGATGTGGGGAAATAAAGGCTCTGGTCAAGACTCTGGGGAGGGGCTGCTGGGAGTTCAAGAGTTGTGGGGACACTGGGCACACCAGAAAGGGGTCGCTGAGGGAGGATGGGAGTGTGGACCCAGAAAGGAAAGAACTGAGACCACGTGCATCACCACCTCATGGCCCTGCTCTTGATCCTCCCAAGAGGCAGAGCTAGTGACAGGATCCTCAGCAGACCCTAAAGAAAGTCACGGGTTGGGTAAACGTTGTGGGAGGACTTGGGCTTGGGAACTCTGAGAACCTTAGAAGGTAACTCGTCCTTGCCTAGTGACAAATGCCCTTGGTTGGGCATCACTAAGTGTCTCCTATCACGAGAGAGATTCCTTCTTAAATCACTGCCCTCAGTAACTCCCCCAAAATGGTCCCAGTTGTGGCCAGCCGGCGCCATGCTGGGCAGACAAGTCTGCGCCCCTTTCCACATTAGGGCTGGTCCAGGAAGCGACAGTGACGTCACGCATCGTGAGCAGCGTCACTCCCGGTGCATGCGCGCACGGGCTTGGCGTGTGTGGGGTGGCCACGTGGATGGTTGTGCGCTCCGGCAACCCAACTGGTGGGTAAATGAGTGGCTATATTTATCTCCGCCTCCTGGGCCCAGGAGCTCCCGCTCTGTGCCAGCAACGGGAAAAACAAGCATGCCGGGAGATGCCTCACATTATTGTGACAAGTAATTAGGGGATGTGAGATGTTCAGAAATTACTTTATTAGACAAATGCTACTTATAAACCCCACGCAACAAACACTCCCGCGGCGTTTGCTTGCGGTCCCGGGACTCTGCTGCCGAGGGAATCCCGGCTCCCCAGAGCTGAAGGGCTCTCCGGGTCCCTCCGCGCGGCCCCAGGCGGTGTTCGGACAAGGTTTGCGGGGAAAGGTCTGGACTCGGGTCTCTGCTCTGGCCCTTCTACCTGCGTGATCTTAGGAAAGCCGGCTCGCTCCGACAGGCTGCGGTTTCCGTGTCCCGGTGAGCGGAACGCTTTCTGCTGTCTGCTTCCGTAAGGGTCTTCAGCAGACCTCGCCACTGCCGGGGCTGGAGGGCCAAAGGCAAGGGGCGACGCCAGACCCCAGGCACACGGGCCTGCCTGCAGGGGCCGGGGCCGTTGAAGAGGTATTTTTGGTGGGAACAGAACATTGAGTGTCTGTTGTTGCCAGGGACTGGGACAGGCCCCGGGGATAGAGTTGAACCGGATTCTTCCTCAAGTTGCTCCCGGTCCACGGAAAAGACGGCTGGTTCCTAGGACTGGAGCTGTTGCGAATGAAAACCAGAGCAACACAGAGTAGGGGTGGGGGTGGGTCAGAGAGTAGATGTTTCTGACTTTGTGGGCCACGTGGTCTCCCACCGCTACTCAATTCTCCCCCGGTTGCACAAAAGCAGCCTGAGAACATGTGAACGAGCGTGCGTGCCTGGACTCTGACGACACTGTTTATGGATACTGCAAGTTGACCTCGGCACCATTTTCTTGTATCCTGATACGATTCTTCTGATGTTTTTCGGACGCTTACAAACGTAAAAACCATTCTCAGCTCGTGCTCCAGAGAAAAGCGTGTGGTCCGCGGGATCTGGGCTGTAGTTTGCAGACCCCTGGCATAGAGGGAAAAACAGTAGAGTCCACTGGGAGTACAGGAAAGGCTTTGTGGGGGGGTCTTGGGACGTTTCCTTCGCGGATGAGGGGGACTGCTGTGATTCCATTCCATCCCTCTACTGCTCAGACGTGCCCGATTTGCAGTGTGTTGCCACTATCTTAACCGACTGAGCCACCCGGGCACCCCGTGTTGCCACTATCTACAGAGCACACGTAGCTCTCCAGCCTGGCAGGGAAGGTCCGACCACCACAGGGCCCTGGGCTTCTCTTTCAAGTCCGCTTGATACCATTCCCGACAGAACCTCCGCTGTCCTGGCCCCCCAGAGAGGCACAACAGCCCTTCTGCCGAGGCCACCCCATCCCTCCAAACTCAAGGAGATGTGTTCCTCAAGGTACACCGGGCCCTCGCCTCTCTCCGGACCTTCCCTGGCCAGCCAGCCCTCCCCTGATGCCATAGTGATGTGAAGTCCGCCTGACCCCCCAGGAAGTGGTGCTGAGGGCTGGCCAAGGTAAAAGGGAGGCCAAGGGCATTGAGTCTCAGAGCAAAAGAGCCCTGGATAGAGGAAAAGGCCAAAAGAGGAAGCAGAGATAACGGGAGCCATCGGTCAACCACAGGATCCTGCGGGGGAGGGAGGTGGGCGTGTTGAGGGCACATCCATATTATGGACAAGGGTCATCACAGGGTTCCTCCAGGCTCTGCTGTGAAAACACCTATTATGGCATATAGCCAAGGCCACAGTTCTTGGGTAGGACTGGAAAGGTTTCATATCTCAGGGAGAGGGCCTCATAGGGAATAAAGTTAACCGGATAAACCTTAAAACATCTCAATTTCCATGTTATTACAGTGACCCCAGGAAGGTCCACAACCTGGAGGAGAAGGGTTCTTCTCCAAGCACTTGTCATAACAACCATAAGTGTTGTTCAGTGACCTCGAATTGCCCTCGAACATTCACAAGGTGCTTTCGTGTGCATTATATCATCCCATCATCCTAATCACCCCCTATTCAATGGATATTATCATGCCCATTTTACAGATGAGGATGCTGAGGTTTGAGATGAAGTGTGAGTTGCTAGGCTTCTCCTAATGGCTGGCACTGTGGCCTTGAAGGTCACTGGGGAAGCCCCCTTTTGAGTTCCCTTTCAGAGCGTCAGGGCACTTTGTTTGCCAAGTGCTAACCAGAAGTGCTTGAATTAGCTTTTTAGAAGCTTTTCGCACAACTAGTAAGTGAAAAGCTTGGGTGTCAAATCCTGGTTTTCTGTTGCTTTCAACACCTTGTAGTGGTACTTAACTGCAGGCGTGTGTGCACCTGCAGCCTTGTGAAATTATACACTCCTTGAGGGTAGAGATTGCTTTCTGCTTTGTGCAAGCCCCCCTTCGTGCCAGGGACTAACATATGAAGTGCTCAGTCAACACTCGGCTGATTATCTCTTCCCTCCTAGCCCCGATTCAACATGCGCTGCCCTTAAGTCATTCTGCTGAGGAGGGAGAGACGGGATGCTGTCATTTTCTCTCAGATCCCCTTCCCTTTGGAAGTTTTTGCGAGGAGTTCCCATACCTGACCTTGGGAACAGAGGTCCACTTCCTTCTGCTGGAGCATTTGTATCCTGATGACATTCATTCCCGTGATGCATCTTTTCATGATCTTGGACAATTTAGATCTTTTCCTTGTGGGAAGGCAGGGGAGAGAAGGGGGCCTCTCACTATCCCTTATGCTTCACTTTCTCGGATGCCAATGTCTCATCTCTGCCCAGTCCCACCATCCACTGTGGGACACTTGCACTTGAGGACTTAAGCTCTCAGTCCCTCTTTGGGGCTCAGGAAGGGCTGGTCCTCCCCCACCCCCCATTTCTGCTTCTGCTTTCTTCCATCTAATGGTTTGCCACCTTGGCAGGAAGGGTGCCGCTGGGAGCTGGGGAGGCCCCCTCTTCCAAGTTCTCTCTCCAAGCAAGAGGGCACTGGGTTTGCTAATAGGTGTTAAATGGGCGCATCAAACTTTAATCAGCTCCTTAATGGAGTCTGGGGACCTGGGGGAGATCTCAAGCCCCGCATTATGCTGCTTGCTGGAGCCAAGCTGGATGCGGTGGTGGGAAGGCGGGATGGGCAGCTGCTGTCATAGCCAGTGCCACTGGAAGGTGAGGTGGTGCCGGCCCACTGGACAGCCACTCTCATCCAGGGTGGCAAAGCGGGCAGTGTCACCACTGTGACTCCTCTGGGTGACCCTTCCCCTGATGGCCTCCTCTTGGTAGGAAGCAGGTTTGGCGGTAGATGTGAAAATGGGAGCACATAGGCATCAGAAAGCTCTGGCTCATATGCTGGGGCTTTTGGGTTGCGTGAGCGACTGTGGACAGGTTCTTTGGTATGGTAGCTTATTCTAAAAATGGTCCTGGACAGGCCAAAGAGACAGGCCTCCCTGTGTCCCTTCTGCACTGAGATGTCACCACTCCTCCCTCCGAGAGAAGAGTTCACTTCTCCATCTCCCTCCCACTGGGTTGGCCCGTGGCTCATCACTTTGACCACTGGAATATGGTGGATGAGTCTTTAGGTGAGTCCTGGAGCCTGGGCCTCAGGAGACTTTGTAGATTTTGCTTTCCACTGTCTTGGAACGCTGCCCCGAGACCACCATGGAAGGAAGCCTGTCTAGCTTGGTGAGGGGTGAGGGCCCATGTGGAAGAGAACCAGACACCATGGTCCTAGCCAGCACCAGCTGCCAGATTCACGAGTGAGGCACCCTTCCAGCTCCGGGGGAGCTGGCAGCTGAGTGACCCCGGGTGAGACCTGCAGAAGGACCCCCCAGATTGTAAGCCCGGATTGTGGGAAATGAAAAAAAATCATTGACGTTTCGAGGCACTGAGTTTGAGGATCTGTTGTCACTGACTCATAGATAACCGAGACGTTTGATTCCTCTGACCCTTGGATTCTCAGATGTAGCACGGGCCCGATGAGGAGCACCTTGTCACAGGGCAGGGGACGTCAATGACAGGTGCTTGGGACTGTACCTGGAATGTACGAAGTCTGTCTGGGGAGACGTACTGTCAACGAGACTGGGAAGGGAGACTGAGGCTGCTGAGAAAGGGCCTTGGCTGCCACAGGAGAGGTGACAGCAGTGGTGGCGGTAGGAGGAGACAGGAGTGACGTGCAAGATATTTCCGAGACAAAACACTGGGACTTGACGAGTGACTGGTACGAGCAAGAAGGATGAGTCAGAGATGCCTTGGAGGTTGCCAGCTGCGCTGAGTAAACAATGCTGCCGAGGAAGGTGGGGGGGCAGGTCTCAGGGTGAGATGAGCGAGTTGGGCTTTGCGCAGCTGGGTGTGACAAGGAGACACTGGGGTGCCCTCGGACATGTGGATCTGGGCTCAGGGGAGGGGCCCTGGCCAGGGCTGAGGGCGTGGGACTCAAGGGGAGCAGGGCCCCCTGGAACCTGGAGGGTGGCCGTCCTCGTCCGTTCCGGCCGCCATCACGACGTGCCATAGCCTTGCTGGCTTGGGAACAGCAGAAATTTATTTCTCACAGTTTTGGAGGCTGGAAGTCAGGGATCAGGGTGCCAGGACAGTCAGGTTGTGTGTCTGGTGGGGACCTTCACCTGGCATCTTCTCATTGTGTCCACACGTGGCAGAAGGGCACTGAGGGCATCCACAGGACCCCCACCCTCATGACCTGATTGCCCCCCAGTGGTCCCAGCTTCTAATACTATTGCCTTTCAGCATATGAATTTTGAAGCCAGGCCACAAACATTGGGACCATAGCGATGACTCAAGAGGGCTAGGTTAGGGACACAGGCACCAGGTTTCTCCAGGGACAAAAGTAAAGTATAGCTCAAGAGCAGCCTGGCTAGCCATCCCTAAAGATTTGTTACAGGCGATCGGACCACGGGAAATTCTTTGTCTGGGGAAGAAATGCAAACTATCAAGTGGTCCTCACAGGGGAGTGGATCCCACACTTCCACAGTGATCTGAGTGCAGCTAATTTCCCACCTCAGTCTGTGATCTGATTTAACTTTAGAAAAAGCCCATCTATAAAACTCAACAAGGAGATGGTAACTGTAGTGGCCTCCTGGCCAAAGATTGATGGTGACTTTCCCCCCTCTTCTTTCTACTTTTTTGGACCTTCCAAATTTTCTACAGCGAGCATTTAATACTTTCCTTGGCATACGATAGTTTTTAAAGAACAAAAAGTAATTATAAAAACAGATCAAAAGAAGAAGGTTTAAGACCAGAGATTAAGAGTTTCGTTTTGAGGAGAAGGGGTGCCCCAGATATGGTTCTGCTTCCAAACACCAGGACCCCATGAAAGAGTGAAGCCCAGGGAAGACAGAATGGGGGAAGCTGGTCTCTCTCCTTGGAGCCCAAAGACTCGGATGGGTCTTCTGAGAGTCTAAGGGCAGCTGAGGAATGACAGTGACAGCATCTGGGAAAGGGTGGGTAAAGTAACCTGATCTTGATTGGCTTTTTGGCCAAGCTGGTGTTTTAGGTACTTAACTTTTTTTTTTTAATGTTTATTTATTTATTTTAAGAGACACAGGGCATGAACGCACATGAGTAGAGAGAGAGAGAGAGAGAGAGTCCCTGGCAGGCTCCATGGTGTCAGTGCAGAGCCCGACGTGGGGCTCAATCCAATCGAACCTGAGCTGAAACCAGAGTCGGATGCTTAACTGACTGAGCCACCCACACGCCCCAGGTACATAGTTTTGAGTTGGTCGTAGTCAGCCTGACCATTTTGGGAGTTCTTAGGCAGCAGCAGATCATGTCCAAGTGACCAATCCATGGGGCTGGGCTTTTCAATCAAGAGAATGGAAGTCAACTGAGTCGACCAAGTCCCTGAGTCCTGTGGGGAGGCATGGAGGCACGACATCTCATGTGGCAGTCAGGTGAAAGTCTGAAACTTTGCTCAGAGTCCCGAGAGGGGGATGGGTGCCAAGGAAGCTGGCCCGGGGTCCTGGGCAGGAGTGGGGAGGTGAGAAGGGCCTGTTGAGCAGGAATCAATAGCCCACTGACCAGGAGTGGGTCCAGGAGCAGTGCCCACTGTGGAGAGGGACACTGAAGCTTGACATCCCCCCTCGAGGGCCCTCTGGCCCCCTGACGTCAGCCAGCTGGGGCAGGCTGTTTCTGTCCTCTGCTTGCCATTGGGGGCAGGACTCCTGGTATGGCCCAGCCCTGGTTCTCCTCCCTCCAGATAGGTTGGGACTAGATGTGCGAGAATGCAACCACGGGAAGGAGACTTTGAATGGAAACCCGCTTCTGTCCAGAGGGGCTGTTATCCTGCTCCCCCTTGGCAGAGGGGTTCTCTCGAAAGGAAAATCCACTTATTTCACTGCTCAGAAAGGTCCATTTTATTTTGGGGGGAGGAGGAGTAATCATTTGAGTTTTGGGAGGATAAAGTGAGAAACAGGCATTGAAATAATTCGCTATAAAGCAGATGGTTATGAGAAAGTGAGTACTAGTGTGATTACCCCTACGAGGGCAGGGAGCCCTCCCTTGCTGAGTCCCTGTTTGTCCTCCTGGACTGTCATGGTCACGTAACATGATGCAGTAACAGCTAAGCTTTGCTGACTGCTTAATTGACGTCAGCCTCCTTCTAAGCATTCCACAGAGATCATCTATCTCAACCTCAATAGTGACCCCACCATCCTCCCTTTACCGACAGGGACTCAGATGAATGAGAGCTAACTTGGCTCACAATTCACGTCCAGGAAGTTCTAGAGGCCGATGTGGCAGCAGTAGCCTGCTCCAGAGCCTGCACTGTTAGCCAGTGCCGCCTGAGCCAAATTCCTGGCGTGCTGCACGTAGTAGGTGCTCATGAAATACCTGTTGCATTGAATTAAATCGAATCAGATTGCTAGTTCCAAGAAAGCCAAAGATCATAAATTCTTTGGAACCCGAATCTCTTTAAGCACCCACCACTTTTGGAATTTCGGTTACTAGGAAAAAAACAAAATAGGAGAGAAGGGGGTTGAGGGGGATTTTGCTCTTCCATTTCTGTGGCTGGTGTGGTTTGCTGTGCTCTGATCCTGCCCGTACGCCTTCCCCACTGTCTTGCCCTTTGGGGGAAAGAAAGGGGGTGGAGCCCCCCCTCCCCACACCTGGAAGGCGGGGTGGGGGCAGAGCAAAGACCAGTGCTCCCCACACTGCTAGAGCCAGTGAGGGCGGAGGCCAGACTCGGGCTGAATGCAATTTTTGTCAGAGTTCCCTTCTCATCTGTGAATGCAAATCCTGAATTACAAGCCATCCGGATGACAAGCTGACATTTTAGCTCCAAACATTCTCCTATAATTAGTAGAATCTAATGCAATACAGGGAATGGCTCCATTTTACACACACATTATCGTAATGCCTTTAAATAAGATAATTGATTATGCCTCTGCATAAGAAAGCGGAATATTCGGTGTAATTAAACCCAGCATTCTAATCCTGGCTCCCTGACAGGTGATCCACGTGTCACTTCATAAACCCTTAAAGTAGTGCTCACACCCACATTCTAGTTTTCAAAGTTTGTTCTAAAAAAACTTTGGAGAATTTTTTTTTTCCTCATGGTTTCTAGCTTTGGGTCTGGAAAATTGAGTGGGGTGACTACTGACTTTTTGGGTATTTCTGTATCCCTCCTCAGCTCCCTGACATCACCACACACTCTGTTTCATATTTCCTGTTAGATCTTTATTATTTTATTTTATTTTATTTTATTTTATTTTATTTATTTATTTTTATTTTACTTTTGAAAGAGAGAGAGCACAGTGGCAGGAGAGGCAGAGGGGGAGAGAGAGAGAGAGAAAGAATCTTAAGCAGGCTCCACACTCAGCACGGAACCTGATGCGGGGATCCATCCCATGACCCTGGAATCATGACCTGAGCCAAAATCAAGAGTTGATGCTCAACCGACTAAGCCACCCAGGGGCCCCATAGATCTTCATTTTATTTTATTATTATTTTTTTAAGTTTATTTATTTATTTTGAGAGAGAGAGGATAAACAGGGGAGGGGCAGAGAGAGAGGGACAGAGGACCCGAAGTGGGCTCTGTGTGACAGCAGCAAGCCCAATGCAGGGTTTGATCTCACAATCCACGAGATCATGACCTAAGCGGAAGTCAGACACTTACCTCACTGAGCCACCCATGTGCCCCGTAGATCTTTATTTTATAGACAAGGAAGTTGAGGCACAGGGAAGTGACAGACAGCACTTCTGTGACTGAGCCAGGCTTGGAACTTAGTGGTCTGTCTCACAGCCCTATAGATTAGATTTTAATTCGAGTTCTTTTGCTACAAGTGGGCAAAAGTGTGGTCTGTTAGACAGAACGTAGGGCCAGAATCAGGAAATCTGGATTCTAGTCTTGGCTCTGAAATCCATTAACCTCTCTGAGCCTTAGTTTCTCCACTTACTTCATTGATTGATTAGGGACAAAATTAGATCAGATCAGTAAAGTGAGAGATCTTACAATAACAGCAATCCACTGGGCAGACTCCCTGGCCATCTGGGGAGGGGGTGGGGAGATTTCTTATCTGAGTAAAGAAAAGTCAGACATGGCTGTGAAAATTTCAGTGGACTTGAGGTTTAGGGGGTCCCCAATACTGCCCCATTACTCTTGACCTCCATTTTCTGGAAGTCGAGATGGGAGTGAGTGGTACCAGTAGGGAACTGGGCTGAGAATTTCATGGGCAGCTCTGTGCCTTGCTGGTACCCGGAGATGGTGGTGTAGACACCTTGAAAGGCACAGACGCTATCCTGAATGAGTCCTACCCTCTTAGTAAGTCTCTCAAAGGTTTCATCTGGGGCGTGCTTTTGAGTGATAGCTGGTGTGTGTCAGGCCAGTGCCTAGTTGGTCTCCCCCTAAGAGGGCAGACTAGTTACTTCATCCTTATCTTCCTGTGCCCCATAGCTTCATCCCAGTACCCTTGCTAGCCGAAGCCTGGCTTCCTACAGGGATGTCAAGACTAACATTTTTGGGTAGAAAAACACTTCCCAGTGCTGTTCATGCCTGCGTTAGTTTCTATTACATGCTTGTATTACAGCTCTGGCTCCTGTAATACATTAGCACACCTGGTGGCTTAAAAAAAATCACAGTTGTATCATCTTATGGTTCTGGAGGTCACAGGTCTGAATTGGATCTCAATGAATTGAAATCAAGGTATTGTCAAGGTCACATTCCTTCTGGAGGCTCTGGGAGAATCTGTTTCTTTGCCTAGAGGCACCTAAATTCCTTGGCCTGTGGTCTCTTCCTCTGTCTTCAGAGCAAGCAATGGCCAGTCGAGCCTTTCTTACTGTGCCATGCACATCTCTGATTCTGACTCTTCTGTCCTTCTCTTCCCCATTTAAGGACACTTGTGATTATACTGAGCCTACCAGGATAATCCGGGGAAATCTCCCCATCTCAAGGTCCTTAACTCATCACATCTACAAAATCCCTTTTGCCATGTAAAGTAACATATTCACAGGTTCCAGGGAGTAGGATGTGGGTGCCATTTGGGGGCTGTTATTCTGCCTACGATGATACTGTCACCCTAAGGGTAATTGTATTAGTTATCTATTGCTTCTTAACAAATTACCTCTAAATTTCATGGTTGAAACAAGAAACATTTGCTGTTTCACAGTTTCTGTTCGTAAGAAATTCAGTTACTCCTGGTGTGGGGTCTCTCACAGGGCTATAATTAAGGTCAACTGGAGCTGTAGTCATCTCAAGGCTTGATGGGGGGAGTGGGTGAGTTGCTTTCTAAGGGCAGCTGAATTCCTTCCTAGTGAGGGAGTGTGAGAACAAAAGAGGGCCCCCAGAATGGAAGCCCCCATCTTTTTATAACCCAATACTGGAAATGACATCCCATCACTTCTGCCATGTTCTCTTTGTTAGAAATGAATGAATAAATCCACTCATGGAGAGGGGGGTTGCAAAGGGTGTGACTATTGGGAATGGGGCAGTGGGGGGAGGGAATCAAATTTGGGGGCCATTTTAGAGACTGCTTACTTCAGCAATCACACACACCACTTCCCCACTGAAGGACCAATCTCTAATGATCAGAGATTAGGCTTCTAAGATTTCAGGCAGAAGAAATCAGACTTTAGAGACCCCACCCCACTGCATTGGAGACTGAGATAGTAGAGGTGTGGGTGAGTAGCCAGATGGCTGTAAAACTTCTTCCACCGGGTCAGTGGTTCTCCAATCTAGGAGGGCTATTACAGTTATAGGGAAGGTAAGATAAAGTGCCATGGCCTGTGACCCAAACCTGTAGATCTTTATTTAGTTGGACTGAGGTAGAACCCATGAATATGCAATTTTTTAGAACTTCTGAAATAGTTCTGATTTGCATCCAAGTTTGAGAAACTTTGATCTAAAGAGTTTACTGATGTCTAAAAGAGGGAGTTTGAGACACCATGGAATTCTTTGAAGTCTGGATCTTCCAAATGATGAAAACAAGGATGATGACAGTAACAATAACAAGAATGAATGTTTATGTGAATACTTCATTCTTGGAGGCCACTGTGCTAAGTTACTTGTCTTCTGAGCCTCAGTTTCCTCATCACAAAATGAACAAAACAGCATCAGTTCAACAGAGAGCCTGTGAAGTCTAGATGATTTAAGTAAGTAAAATGTCCAGGGCGGTGCCTGACACCTGGTAAATGCTCGATTTACACCAGACCCTTCCTGTCTGGCCACTCCTGGATGGCCATCCTGCTACCCTAGTATGTTAGAACTGCTGGATAAGGCTGAGTGAACCCAGAACACCTATAAAGGACATTATAAGGGACTACAGGTCCGACAGGCTGCCTGGGAGGTCATTATGCAGGCCTGGGCCGGGGTGAGGCTGGCTATGCGGTGTACCAAGGTCCTCCATTAAAAGTCTTGGGCTAGCAGCCTCAGCCAAGAGCAGTGACTCTGGGATATTTTTAACTCCCAAGTATAGAGCTGTATCTATTTCTCTTCTTAGAAGAATAATCCATGCTGGATGCAGCTGTACATCTAAGACCCTAGTGCACTTTTGTCACCGGTGACTGAGCTCCACTGACCGTTATCCCCCAGCCATCCTCAACCTGGTAGTCTTCTCCAGAGTTGTCTGGTGGTCTGGTCTGGGGCTCAGGTGAATGCTATTCTTTGTGGGTGGGACTTTTGGCCTTCCCTGCTTAAGTCATTACTTGGTTCTTCCCATATGCCTATACTTATCTCCTCTCATAGCTCTAGATAGGAAAGGGCTGGTGACCTAAGCCATCTTCTCTGTCATTAATAGAGAAACTGAGGCATATCCTTGTCATCTTACTGTTGGCATGAGCTTTGACTATAATTGGGAGGTTCCAAATCTCTTGGAAATTTCAACCCAGAAAAGGTAGTCATGAACTGACTTGTTTCATGTGGTCTTTTTCACCAGAAGCCAAGATCCTAGGGACTGATGACAAGGATAAAGTAGTCCTGTAGTTCTAGTTCCAAAGGGACAAAGTTCAAGATTCAAAACAGTTTTGCAATATTGGACTTAAGATCAGCAAGAACACCCTCTAAATTCTGGGTTTGCTCCTATCTTGCTGTGTTACTTAAGGCAAGTTAGTTCACTTAACCTAACTCAGCCTTGGTTTTCTTATCTGTGACATGGGTGTATCAGTCAGTGTAGGCTCATGCTGCAGTAACAAATAATCCCAAATCTCAATTGCTTAACATAACAAAGATTTTTTTCTCTTTTCTTTACTTTTCTTTTCTTTCTTTCTTTCTTTCTTTCTTTCTTTCTTTCTTTCTTTCTAGAATTTATTGTCAAATTGGCTAACATACAGTGGATACAGTGTGCTCTTGGTTTTGGGGTAGATTCCTGTGATTCATCACTTACATACAACAGCCAGTGCTCATCCCAACAAGTGCCCTCCTCAGTGCCCATCACCGATTTTCCCCTCTCCCCTGCCCCCCCATCAACCCTCAGTTTGTTCTCTGTATTTAAGAGTCTCTTATGGTTTGCCTTCCCCCTTCTGTTTGTAACTATTTTTTCCCCTTCCCTTCCCCCATGGTCTTCTGTTAAGTTTCTAAAGTTCCACATATGAATGAAAATATATGATATCTGTCTTTCTCTGACTTATTTCACTTAGCATAATACCCTCCAGTTCCATCCATGTTGCTGCAAATGGCAGGATTTCATTCTTTCTCTTTGCCAAGTAGTATTCCATTGTATATATAAACCACATTTTCTTTATCCATTCATCAGTTGATGGACATTTAGTCTCTTTCCATAATTTGGCTATTGTTGAAAGCACTGCTATAAACATTGGGGTACACGTGCCCCTATGAATCAGCACTCCTGTATTCTTTGGATAAATTCCTAGCAGTGCTATTGCTGGGTCATAGGGTAATTCTATTCTTAATATTTTGAGGAACCTCCACACTGTTTTCCAGAGTGGCTGCACTGGTTTGCATTCCCACCAACAGTGCAAGAGGGTTCCCGTTTCTCCACATCCTTGCCAACATCTGTTGTTTCCTGAGTTGTTAATTTTAGCCACTCTGACAGGTGTGAGGTGGTATCTCAATGTGGTTTTGATTTGTATTTCCCTGATGATGAGTGACATTGAGCAACAAAGATTTATTTCTTATTCACTTTTCATGTCCATCTTGGACTTATGTATGGCTTTGCTACATGTTGCCTTCATTCTAGGACTCAGATTGATAAAAAAATTTATCATCAGAAATGTTTCCAATTTTTGTGACACTTGGACAAAGAGAACGGGGGCAAATAATGGCACAGTGGTTCACACCACTTCCATCTGGAGGTAACGCAAGTCATTTCTGTTCCTGTTTCATTGATCAGAGCAAGTCACATGGCCACCTCTACCTCCAAGGATGCAGAGAAGTACAGTCTTAACATGTGCCCAGAAAGGGGGAGATATGGAAGCATTTGGTGAACAGCACCACTGGCTCCTACAAGAGCATTGTAATAGCAACTTCCCCGTAGGGTTACTGTAGGGATTAAAGGGGGTAATGGATATAAAGTCACTTTGCAAATAACAGACACAAGTGAGATGTTGTTCAGGTAACATTTGTGTGCTACTGCGTGCCGAGTGCTATGCTGGATGTTTTGTCAGAGCGGCACACCCCCAGACAGAGTTCTGGAAGGGAGTGGCCTACCTGGATTTACTCCCTCTTGGCACGCTCAGGTATGCATGTGGAACAAGAGCTCTTCTTCCACTGGGGACTTTTGGATACTGTCCAAACTATTTCCTGGGAAGGGCTTACTCTTGTGACGGTTGACCAGGGATCCCCATACGCAGGTCCCGATGTTGGCCTCTGCATCTTCCTCACTAAGGAGCAGGTAAGGCTTAGCAGATTCGAGACTGGCAGTGGGTTTTGGTCTGAGTGCCCCTCTGTATTCTTGTCCTTATGGTCTGCTCTGTGCTGGGATGCCTGCTCGTTAGGCCCTAGGAGTGGGAGGTCTTTGGTCATCTAATCTGTGGAGGGTCCTGTGATGTTACAGTTCCCTGCCCCATCAGTGGCTTCTCTGGCAGGAATTAAAAAGTCCTTTGGGATCAGCAATGTTTTGTTGACTATACTCCTGGGCTCTCTGACTGGAATTTGGGGTTTTAAGCACCTCCTTTCTTTTGATGTGAAGAGTCTCTGCTTGAAACTCGAACAAAAAAGAGATCCCCGTGTCCTTAACGTTCTGTGTGGGCCAGTAGGCACACCCCTGGCAGTGGTAGCTCAGAACTTAGTCACCGGGTGCTGAGAACTTAGTCACTGGGTGCTGAGAACTTAGTCACTGGGCACTCAATACACACTTGTAAACAGTCTCTCATTATCACTTCACAGGATAATTCTACTGATAATCCTGTGAAACAGGTAACATTCTCATCCCGTTTTACAAATGAGGAAACTGAGGCTCAAGTAGCATATCGATCTTGCCCAAGTTTTACAGGTGGCAAGTGCCCTGGATTTAAATACAGGTCCTCAGAAACAAAGCCCAGCCACTGCCTTTCACTCTACAGCTCTCTGTCATTTGCTGTATTTGCCTTTTTTTTTTTTAAATGGTAGAACGTCCTGACTACCAGAGTTTTAGTGCTAGAGGGGATTTTAGAGGTCATCTGGCCTAAATTCTTTACATTGTGGGGGAGGAAACTTGAGGACCACAGATGGTTGCTCGATGGCTCACACTGAACTGTTCATCTCACTCCTTTGCTTTTTCTATCGTATTCTAACCATGATGATAGTTTTGGGGGTTTTATTTCTGTTCATTCCCTCCCCTTTTCCTCCAACATCTCATCCTCATTTTGTTTTGTTTTATTTTTTCAATTTTTTTAATGTTTATTTTATTTTTGAAAGAGGGTGAGTGGGGGGGGGAGGCTGCAGAGAGAGAGGGAGACACAGAATCTGAAGCAGGCTTCAGGCTCTGAGCTGTCAGCACAGAGCCCGATGCAGGGCTCGAACCCACACACCGTGAGATCACGACCTGAGCCAAAGTCGGACGCTCAACCGACTGAGCCACCCAGGCGCCCCTCTCATCCTCATTTTGTAACATCACCTCCTAGAAGCCTCCCCTGATCATCCTTCCTCTCCTGGGTTTGGTCCCTACTCAATGCAATGCAATGGCCCCTATAGCCTTCCAGATTGAAGCATATATATACCCACTGTGTTAGAACAGCCAGTTTCCTGATGGATAACAGTGGACCTCCCCCTCCGCCTATCACCTCAAGGGCAGAAATTATGTTTGTTTTGCTCGCCACTCTGTACTTGGGGCTGGCAATTAGCTGGTGCTCAGAAAACATTCATGGAAGGAAGGAGGGAGGGAGGGAGGGAGGGAGGGAGGGAGGGAAAAAGAAAAGAGGGGAAGAAGGACAGAAGGAACCCAGGTGTGGGCTTTCTCTTGCAGGGTGGGGTGTGCCTCCTGAGGGGCTCACCCTTGCCAGGGTCTCCCAACGATCAGGGAGCAGGAGAGCCCCTCTGCTGCTTTTGTAGGCCTGGGGGCAGGCCTCTTCTCACCTGCAGCCCCCGGAAGAAGGAAGGAGCGAGGGGGAGAGAGCAGAGGAGGGTGTACGGCTCCAAGACAGGGGAAGGGCACTTAAAAATGTCACTTAGAATCCCTGAAAGAATAAGCTGTAAAAACAACCACACACTCTCTGCTGGGTGACGCAAGTCAAAGAGAAATGCAATGCAATTAGTCACTGGTTCTGAGTAGGAGGCGGGAGGGGGCAGGGAGGCAGAAGGGAGAATGGTGATGGGCTGGGGGGCGGCAGCAGCCTCCCTCACACACTCTGCATCATCTGCTCAGAGACAGCCTGCAGAGCCCTGGGGAGATGTTCCTTTTTCCTTTCATACACCTGTGCTGGCCGGGCCCCCCCTCGCTTCTCCTCTTTCTCTCCCACGAGGTGGCATCTTCCCCTTTGCCAACACAGTCTTAGGTCTTGAATTAGGGAGAGAAGCTCAGAGTCTGAAAGAGGAGGAGAAGGCTTGGATACAGGACTTGAAAGGGGGGAAGTCTTTGGCCCTGGGCCCACAGTTGGAAGAAGCCCACTCTCAGTTTTCCCATCTGATAAGAGTACCCATGGGCTGCAACGGATTACCCTAAACTTCGTGGGTGAAAACAATACAAGTTTCTCATTCTACATTTTTAGAGGTCAGAAGTCCAAAACAGGTCTTACTAGATTAAAATTCAGGTGTTGGCAGGGCTGGGCTCCCATCTGAAGGCTCCAGGGCAGAATCTGTTTCTTTGCCTTTTCCTTACCCCCATCCCTTGTCTCGTGGCCCCTTCTGTCCTCAAAGTCGGCAATAGCCAGTTGAGTCTCTCACGTGACATCACTCTGACACTCATTCTTCTCCCTCTGCCCCATTTGAGGACCCTCATGACTACATTGGGGCACCCAGATAATTTCTTTATTTCAAGGTCAGCTAATTAGCAGCCCTCATTCCATATGCACCCTTAATTCCTCCTTGCATGTAACGGAGCATACAGAGATTCTGGGGATCAGGAATCTCTTTGGGGGCCATTATTCTGCCTGCCCACTGCCTCAGAATGTCATGAACATTGAATGCGACAGTCCGTGTAGCCTGGGCCTGTGCTGACTTGTGATAAGAGTTAAGCAAATTACAGCTGCTTTGCCATTATTATTGTTATTATTATTATGTGGTCACTTTTTCCCCCATTCTCTTCTTTGCTCTGTGAAAGGGAAACAGTGAGGACCTGAGGGGGGCCCTCTGTGAGGACCAGCAGGTGTGCTGGGGGATGAAAACTCAAGGGCTCCTGAGTGCCTTGTCTCTGGCTTCCTGGCTCACCCCACCCCCGCTCCCGCCCCCTGCTCCGCACTTTCCCACAGGAGCTGCCCTGCTCCTCAGGTCCTCATGTGCAGGAGCCCAGGGGCCATCTCTGCTCCTAGACACTGAGCACATCCGAGAGGAGGAGAAGCCCAGCTCTGTGTGTCACCCCAGCCCTGCTGAGCTCCATCCATGGGTCCTGGTTGGGGAGGTGCTCCTGGACGTGCAGAGCATTTGGAGGACACACGTCTCTGGGAAGCTTGTAGTTTCCTTGGGCTTTTCTTGAGCGGGTGGGCTCTTCCCTCTTTCAGTTGAGTGGTTCTGAGTCTTTAAGAAGGGTGATGGCATTTGGAAAGGGCCCTGTGCAAGAGGACTCCCCCAACAAAAAGAGGTTGTGTAGGTTGTGTCACTGGATGTGGGCTCTAGAAGGAGGTCACCTGAGAGCACTTCCCTTGCACAGAGATGCCACGCACAGAGAGGTTCCCAAACGGGGAGGACAGGGCTCACAGAATCTCTATAGGTTCCTACAACTTGGAAGCAAAAACAAACAAAACCCCAAAGGATGCTTAATATTACTAATCATGCACATCAAACCAGAATGAGATATTGCCTCATACCTGTTAGGGTAGCTGTTATCAAAAACAAGACAAAACAAAACAAAACCGAAAGATAAGTGTTGGCGAGGATGTGGAGAAATTGGAACCCTTGCACATTGTTGGTGGGAAGGCAAAATGGTGCAACTGCTACGAAAAACAGAATGGAAGTTCCTAAAAACATTAAAAATAGAAATGCCATTTGATATAGCAATCCCACTTCTGGGTATATATCCAAAAGAATTGAAATCAAGATCTCAGAGAGCTATCTGCACTCTCATGATCATTGCAGCGCTGTTCAAGTTCAAGTCGATCCAAGTTGTGGAAACAACCTAAGTGTCCCCTGATGGATGAATGGATAAAAGATGTGTGTGTGTGTGTGTGTGTGTGTGTGTGTGCGCGCGCGTGTGTATGCACACATGTGCATGTGTGTGATAGAGTATTATTAAACCTTAAAAGAGAAGGAAATCTAGCCATATGTCACACCATGGAGGTACCTGGAGGATATGCTGAGTGAAACAAGCTGGACACAGGAGGACAAATACTACATAATCTCACTTATATGAGGAATCTAAATAGTCAAGCTCATAGAAACCAAGAATAGAAGGGTGGTTGCCAGGGGTGAGGGGAGGGAGAAGTGAGGAGTCACTGTTTAGTGGATATGAGTGTTAGTTACATAAGACAAATAAGTTCTAGAGATTTGCTGTAGAACATCGTGCCTATAGTTAACAATACTGCACTGTGCAGTTAAAATTTTGTTAAGGATAGGTCTCATGCCATAATATTTAAATGTTCTTACTGCAATAATTAACAAAAGGAAGGGAGGGAGGGAGGGAAGGAGGGAAGGAAGGAAGGAAGGAAGGAAGGAAGGAAGGAAAAGGGGAGGGGAGGAGAGGAGAGGAGAGGTGAGGAGAGGAGGGGAGGGGAGGGGAGCCAGGAAGCCCTAGAAGGGCATCCATGACAGACTGCAACAGTACAAGTCAAGTGAAAGCTTCTGTGACCTTTATTTCCCTTCCTTCCGCACAACTCGCCCCCATTCCTACATGTGGTGCAAGCAGTTGAGTGAATGGGGGTAGAGACTGAACAAGAAGGATGGAGAAACCCAAGATGTCTTCTTTCCCACTGTGGCCTCCGGCCACTGGGAAGGGAGCCACTTAGATCAGATGAGAGCGAAGATTTTCTATTAGATTCCTCCACACTTTTACTACATTTAAGAACTGTTAAAACCTGGAAAAAAAACCCAGAAAATATATGTGAACTGCTCAATATATCAGGGACAGAGAAAGGAGAGTAGACAGTAGAAAGGAGAAAAAGATCAAGCAAAGCTGTTTGTGTTTATAAACCACCAGATGAGGCTAGTCCGAGGAGCCGGTTACAATCATCGTGCCCTTCAGGGTCATACCCAGGGTGCATCTTTCTCTCATTCAATTATCGCCACAACCCTGTGAGGGGAACGGTGGTTTTACTGTTTCACATTTGACATAACAGGCTGCCGCTTACGTGACATGCCAAGGTCACACATCTGGCGAGGAGCTGACATTTGCTCTCTGGGTCTGGCGCCACATCTCGGCATGAACCACAGATATAATACGGGAGCGGGTAAGCCCGTGGTGTCACGTGACAGCCGACTTCCCTTTTCTGACCTCCATGGCCCCCTTTCTTTGTCATTTCCCAGCGTTCAGAGGGGATGGAGGAGAGGGTCTCTGGGAAGTATGCTGAGCTTGTCATAAGAAAGAGAGGAACCAAGAGGTCTTCTCTGCCCTCTGCCATGTGCTGGCTGGCCTGTCTGCCAGGTGACTGAATGGGCAGGTTCCTCGGAGGCACCCTGTGGTGACATCAGGGAGCTTCCGGGGGAACCGTGGTTATAGGTGGACGTGTCAGCCCCTGTTGTGGGAGAGGCATTGTGTAGAACAGAGGCAGGGTTGCTGCTCTGGGCGCTGGGGGACCTGTGGGTCCTCTTCCCTGTCCCGCACAGCTGGCCAGGTGCCTGTGGGCAAGCTGAATCTCAGTGTCTCCATCCAGAGCTGGAAATCCTAATGTCTGCTCTGTCTACCTCCCAGAAGTGATTGTCTGAGAAAATCTTCTGTGAGCTCTGTGGCAGAGTCACAGCCTAGGATGGAAGGTGGGTCAGTATCTGAGGTGGACATTGTCCTGGTTTGTCTACCACCTATCCAGACACGTTTTTATTTGGGAAATCCGTGCATCGAGAGGAACTTGGTGAGAGGCAGGAACCAACCTGTCACTGTGGGAGGCAGAGAGTGCCACTGTGGAATCTCCTCTCCTGAAATCCACCCTCATTGTAGACACACACACACACACACACACACACACACACACACACACACAGCTTCTTTTTTTTTAACTTCTTTTTTTAACATTTATTCAATTTTGAGAGACAGAGTGTGAGTGGGGGAGGGGTAGAGAGAGAGAGGGAGACACAGAATCTGAAGCAGGCTCCACGCTCTGAGCTCTCAGCACAGAGCCCAACACGGGGCTCGAACCCACAGGCTGCGAGATCATGACCTGAGCCGAAGTTGGACGCTCACCTGACTGAGCCACCCAGGCACCCCCAACACACAGCTTCTATCGGGGGTTCCTGGGGGATGCTGCTGGAGTTGCGAACATGGACAGAGTGGTGACATAGGAGTATTGGAATCAGTCACCGGGGCCGGGCAGCTGAGGAGAGCCTAGCATCACTTGTCGTCTGTTGGTGCTGGGGTGACGGATGGGTGCTCCATCAGCATGGTCCCAATCAGCTTTTCACGTGGGTGGACTTACAGGAACTCATGGCTGCCAGGCCCCTAGTGATTTGAGCCAAGTTCTCGAGGATTCATATTAGTTCTTCTGATCTCCTCCAGCACATTCCTTTCCTGTGTAAGATATGCTAATCAGAGCTGGCTTTTATTATCTGCATCAAAGGACCTGAAGGGTACAGCTCCCGTCCATAGAACTTCAGGGACAGTCACACTCTGACCACCATCCCCACCCCCAAATCCCTCCCGAAGAGTTCCCAGGGTCCCCTGGGACTGTGGTCCGGGACCCAGTCTACCCTGCCACTTCTCCTCCCTGCATCCCCGAAGGCTCTGCTGCTTGCATGGGGACGTCTGGTGTCTGTCCCTGTACAGCACACACACAGCCTCCTGGTCCTCCGTGGACTTCTCTTTCTGCATCACACACTGGCAGAGGCCTCCAGCACAGAGGCTATGAGGTCAAGCTCAGGTTTCAACAGGCCTGACTGGGAATCCTAGTTCTGCCACCTACTAACTCACATGGGTGAGCTTGTTAACCGCCCTGGGCCTCAGTTTCCTCTTCCTCCCCTATTTCTCCCCACCCCAAGACCTCACTGTCCCCATGCTGCCTCCCGATTTACCTCACCACAAGACTTGGAGTCCCACTGAAGGCAGGTATGTTCCTGGGACCATTTTCAGCTGACTGCTGGCTTGGGGCGTAACAACTTATTTATCACAGGGCTTCTTCACAGACGGATTTATTTCCTGAGCTCACAATCCAGGGTCAGATGCTTGTGAGAGACTTTGGAACAGGCAAACCCACAATCAAAAATAGAGGACAACCAAAGGCGGGGTTTCAACGTGGGGTGGGGAGTGCACGGAGAGCAAGGAAAGAAAAAACTTAAATACCTTTTTGAGTGGCTATGAGGTGCATGGGGCGAGTTCACCTCCCATCCCTCACTGAATCTTCATAGCCCCTCTACAAGTAATTTCCACACTTTCATGGGGAAGAAATAGATCCAGAGAAGCCACAGAAGCCACGGAACAAGCAGATGCCATAGCCAGGAATCAAAACCAGGTCTGTCTGCCTCCAAAACTCATGAGGACCTTTTGATCACAACTTATTTAAGTTTCTAGAGAAGAATTTTACATGGTTTGGAAAAATCCATTATAAGGAGGAAGAATTTGTCACTTCGTTTCTTCCCCTCCTCCCTCAGAAACCCATTCCCTTTGAAACCAATGTCCATTTTTAATTTCCCTGTTCTCTTCCTCCTTCTTGTCCTTTGCTTTCTCTTTTCACCCTTACTGCTGTCTAAGGTTATCAAATATCCTGAGTTGAATATCACACTGAATCCAGTAGCCCAGTAGGCATTTTTCTGGGCAAGAGGCTGGTGTCAGCTGTGGGCATGAAGCCAAGGCTGGCTGATGGGGTGAGCAGGATGGGGATAGGCTGGGGACATAGCACAGGATGTGTGCCCTCTGCTTCTCGCTGTAGGACTGGCATCCTGGAGAGACACAGGTGGAACTTCCCTCTCTGGTTGCCTGGTTCCTCTGACACTCCCTGAGCTGGGGACTGCCGGTTACATGGAGGCTCCAACAGGATCATGAATGGAGGGATGCCCGCCTGATAGTGTGCCAGCCATCAGGAAGCCTAGTGCTGTTCTTGGGCTGAAGTTATCCTGGTTCGGGCTGTGGGCAGTCGGGATGGGAAGTCTGGCACTGATTTGGCGCCCTGAGATTTCACCCATAGGCAAAAGATGCTACTCTCTAGTGTAGGAGGAAAGAAAAGTAACTAGGTTATTGATTCATTTATTTAACAAGTACTTATTGAGGACATAGTCCATACTAGATCCCTTTTTTTAGGTGCTGGAGAGTGAATGAACATGGCAGGTAAGTTCATGACCTCAAGAAACTTCACTTCCAGTGGAAGAGAGAGACAATAAACAAGCCTCAGCTTCTGAGTGGGAAGAGGGTGGAGATAAAGGGTGCCACCGTTCAGATCTAAGACCTAAATCTCACTTCTCGCAGCTTCTTTAACCTGCTTCCTACCTGAGTGTTAATTTTCACCAATTGCAGACTGCCAGAAGCATCAAAAATTTGTGATGCAGATGATCAAAGATTTGGGACTTAAGCAAAACAAACACCTCTTCTCTTGCATTTCAAAAGTTGATGATACTGCTGTTCCCTTTGGGTTAACACCCATACAGCTCTGTGTCTTCAAAGAACATCCATAAGACCATACCCTGGGTGGATGGATGATCTGTGGGCAAGTTTTAGGTAGTGACTTCTAGGTCAAGGTGTTCAAGGGCAGGCATTTTTCTTCCTTTTCCTCTCCTTTCTCTGTTTTTGAAATTGAAAATCATCTACGATCCACAGAGCATCCTGATGTGCGTGGGACTGTCCAGGGAGCACTGGGCATCGTGTGGGGCCTTGACATTCTTATTCAGAGAGTTAGCATTCTTCCATGAATGGGCTGGGTCCCAGTGGTAAACCTGCTGTGTTGCCTTCAGTCACGACCTGCACTGTTAAGAGCAGCGGCTTTAGGGCTAGAATTTATTCCAAAGTCTAGTTCTTCCATTTCCTAGCTATGTGAGCTTGGCTAAGGGAGGATTGTTGAGGAGAGAGTAGAGTCTAAAGTTTGAATCCTGGCTCTGACCCTCACTTTCCACGCAACCTTATGCAAGTAGCTTATCCTTGGGGCTTTGGTTACTACATCTGAAAAATGTAAGTAAATATTCCTACTTCGCAGAGGTGTTTCAAAGATTAAATGAAAAGACACATTTCAAGCGCAAAATCTGTGTATATTAGGTGGTCAAAAATGTAATTTTCTTTTAACCTTTCCTTTGGAATGAAATAAAACCTTCTGGGATAACTCCACCCCCCATCTCATAAATGGCACTGCCATTTACCCAAATGCCCAGGATAGGAGCTACCCTTGATTTTTTTAAAATAGCACTCCACCTTTTTCTGGCACACAATTCAATAGCAAGTTCCTTGGCTTGGCTCCTGAATGTCTCTTGAATCTGATTTCTCCCACCATCTCCACTGCTATTGTATTAGTTGTAGCCACAGTCATCTCTCCCTTATTGCTTTAAAAACACATCCTCCAAATTCTTTGATGCTTCTCCATTGAGAGGTGGTGGTGATGTTCCCTCCCCTTGAACTTGGATGGGCCTAGGACTATGGTGACCAATAGAGTATTGCAGAAGTGATGCTACATGACTTCTCAGGATGGATCATACCAGTCTTCTGTTTGGTCCTGTTTGGATTCTCCCTTCAGATGCTCCCTCTTGACTGAGCTGCCATGCTGTGAGGAAGCCCAAGAGAGGCACATGTAGGTGGCCCAGTTGACAATTCTGGCTAAGTCCCACTTTCATAGTTGCTAGTCTTTGAAATCATCCACACTCATCTGACTTTCCTGCTGAGGAGCCAGACCTCACAGAGCAGAAGTAAGCTTTCTTTACTGTACCCTTTCTGAATTCTTGATGCAGAGAATCCATGAGTATAATAAAATGATTATTGTTTTAATGCTACTTAAATTTGGTCTGTTACCCAGCAATAGATAATAGATCAGAGCAGTCCCCTTGACAACTACAGTGGCCTCCCAACTTATTTTCTTGCTCCCACTAATAGCAGCCACAGGCATGTTTTGGAAACATAGATAAGATACTATCATTCTGCAATGCAAAAACCTTCCAAACTTCTTATCTTGGTCTATTAGGCCCCACATGACCTGGCTTCTGCTCTTAGGTGCACACTAGACATGGGACACTGTCATGTTGTCACATGGAAACCAGGGGCTGGCCAAAGAATATAACACAGGACACAAAAAGCACCTCTTACAGCTCAGTTCCAGAGTCCCCACTTCAAGAGCTAAGGCAGCATCTTTTGTCTTATGTGAGTGTTTGACCCTGGGCCATAACCCCAAGCCCTCTGTGGGTGGTTATTACCTTTCCTGTACTTTTTTAGTTCTGACTTCTCTCTTGATTTCTGACACCATGGCATTTCTCCTTCTTTCAAGTACAGCTCTTGAATTTTCTACATATTTGTAGTTTGATGGGGGAATTGCATCAATTCAGCAGACCATGTTGCAAGAAATCTTAAAGCTCTCGTTATTTGTACACAACATGATCATATACTTAAGAAATGGACTGGAAAGTAGTTGGAAATCAGAGCATTTTGGCAAGGTGGTCAGATATAAGATCTGCATACCCAATCAAATTTTTAGTAAAAATGGTGGGTTAAGCACACTCATCTAACTTGTACTGTCCTGAAATGCCACTAAAACTACCAGTAAAGAGTTCCTTTTTTGCCATAAATCTGCAAGGATTACAGTGAGAGTGGAGACAACATCACTTTGGAAGTTAGAAAGCAGATGGGAAAATGATAGCTTTTGTAACTAACATAACAAAGAAAAGTCCTAAGAACCAATCATTTACACTGCAGCATCCTCAAAGACTCAGGGATCAGTGGCACTGGAAACTTTTGAGACTGGAGGTAGAAGGGGGAATAAAGAGGGTTGGTGGAAAGCTGTTTAAAAAGCAGTTGGAATGACAGTTTTTGCTTAATGCGTACAGAATTTCTGTGATGAAAATTTTTGGAAATAGGTAGTGGCAGTTGTTGCACAACATTGTAAATATAAATAATACCATTGAATTGTACACTTAAAAATGGTTAATATGGCAAATTTTATGTTATATATGTTTTACCACAATAATAAAAGAAGTAGTCAGACCTTTACAGTCCCTCCCTTTCTTCTTGCTGCCAGGTAGGAAGTTCTCCCATCCTGGCCAAAGTACAAGTGGCTTATTTTATGGACAGGTAAAAGAGAGGGTCCAGACACAGTTGAACTCAGGGGTACATACTGAAAATAGGGGGACAAAAATAACTGAGCACAATCCAAATGCTAAGACTCTCAGCCTTCTCTCCTACACCTTGCCCTCCTTGAATCCCCAAACACAGGCCTTCAACTGCATAGCAGGAGATTGGAAAACTCTTCTCTGTGAAATTTGAGTAGCTCCAGAAGAAGCTGACATTGAAGGACTGATGTTGAGGTTCCCTAGCAAATGGCTCAGCCATATCATTTGACAGTGTTGTTCACAACCAGCAAGTTCCACCAATGGGCTCAGAGCTTCCAGTCAGTGCTTTAGGCCCCTACTCTTAAATATGGCCACCAGAGATCTGAGAAAAGATTCTGATATGAAAGACTGAAACTCCAACAAGCTTATAGGGAGGCAACAGGGAGAAAATAGAAATTTTGAAGGGAGAAGAAAATGTCAATGAAAAAGGCTATCATAAATATCCTTAGAGACATAACAGATGACATTGCATCAATGAAACAACATAATGCTCTCTGAAGAAAGAATATTCAAAGAACAAAATATGCTGTTATAAATGAAAATCATGGTAGCAGAAATGAAAAACTCAATGGAAGGGTTAGAAGATAAAGCTGAGCAGATCTCTCAGCTAGTATAACAAAAAGACAGAAAAATGCAAAGTAGAAGAGAAATAAAATATACATCTACATGTAAATCAACCTAGGATATTCAATATCCAAATAATAGGAGTCAGAAGGAGGAAACAAAGAAAATGGACAAGAGAAAATAATTGGTGAAATAATTCAAGAAAATTTCTCATTACTTAAGAAAATGAAAATAAACCATTACTAAAAGCTTTTCATCATGAAATTTTAGAGTACTATTGTATTAGTTTCCTATCACTCTGTAGTTAATTACCATGCACGTAAGTATCTCAAGTGAACGTACACTTATGTCACAGTCTCCAGGGGTTAGGGCATGGGTTAGACGGGTCCTCTGCTTAGGGGCTCCCAAGGCTGCAGTCTATGCCACATTCCAGTCTGGAGCTTGGAGTTCTCTTCCAAGCTCATGTGGTTGTTGACAGAAGTCAGTTCTTTGTGATCATAGGGCTGAGGTCCCTGCTTCCCTTCTGGCTGTCAGCTAGAGGTCACCCTCAGCTCCTGGAGATCCCTCAGTTCCTTGCCACACTGCCCTTTCACAAGCCCTCTCACAATATGGCAATTTACTTCTTCAGAGCCTATGGGAAAATCTCCCATTCCAGTCTAAGACAGAACCTTCTATGTATATAATACAATCACGAGTGATTAGCCCATCACCTTTGTCATAGAATGTCATCTAATCAAGGAAGTTACCATTCCATAATCTATTGGCTAGAAGTAAATCACAGGTTCTACTCACATTCAGATTCTATAAGGGTGTAAATCACTGGGTGGTCATCTTAGAATTCTGCCTACCACAACTGTTGATCAAACAAAGCTCTTACCCTCAAAATACAAAAATGCTAATTCAAAGGGATACATGCACCTCAATGTTTATGGCAGCATTATTAACCAAGATATGGAAGCAGCCCAAGTGTCTACTGATAGATGAATAGATTAGGAAGATGTGGTATATATACAAAATGGAATATTATTCAGCCATAAAAAGAATGAAATCCTGCCATTGGCAACAACATGGATGGAGCTAGAGTGTATAATCCTAAGCAAAATAAGTCAGAGAAAGACAAATACCATATGATTTCACTCATATGTAGAATTTAAGAAACAAAACAAATGAGCAAAGAAAGATAAGAAAAGAAAAGAGAGAGAGAGAGAGAAACCAAGAAACAGACTCTTAACTATAGAGAACACACTGCTGGTTACCAGAGGGGAGGTGGGTGGATGGGGGAAATAGGTGATGGGGGTTAAGAAGGGCACCTGTAATGAGCACTGGGTGATGTGTGGAAGTGTTGAATCACTATATTGTACACCTGAAATTAATATAACACTGTGTTCTAACTACACTGAAAAACAAACAAACAAAGAAAAAAAACCAAAAGAAGCTCTTATAAATAAATAGGTTCACACAAACAATAGGAAGCAGAGTGATTCAGCCTTCTGAATAGCGGTATTGGAGCTATTGCTGTCATAATTCTGAAGTGAAATGATTTCTTACCTACAGTTCTATACCCAGTCAAGCTATCCATTGAATGTGAAAGTAGGATACAGATATTATTGGAAATAAAAGGTCTCAAATATTTATCTCTTGCACACTTTTTCTTAGGAAACTATTGGAGACTATATAAATCAAGGGAGTAGCTAAAAAAGGGAAGATATCTGATCCAAGAAACAGGAAATAAGGAGAATCTCTAGCATAGTGGTGAAGGGACATCCTCCAAAGAGTAATCTGGCCACATTAGTGCCGGACAGAAGGCTCGGGAAGGGGAAATTCATCATGATGAAATTGATACAGTAGCTGAGGTGGGGGAATATGATGAAAAATAAATTAGACAACTGGCAGGGAGTTTTCAGTTGAGCTAGGGATAAGAACACACAAAAAAATAATCAAACAGAATAAAATATAATTGTTAACTCCAGGGATATAACAAAATTATTCAGGAAAGGGAATAGAGCTACATGGCTTAGCTCTGCCTAGCTATAGGTTCATTACAGTGTAAATACTGAACATTAACAGTGTGATGATATAATTATATAGTTTTGAAAGGATGGTGTTATGGGTTGAATTGTATTCCTCTGAAATATGTTGAAGTCCTAACTCCTACTATGCGTGAATGTGATCTTTTTTAGACATAATGTCTTACGGTGATCAAATTAAGAGGAGGTCATTAGGGTGGGCTCTAATCTGATATGACTGGTGTATTCATAAAAAGGGCAAATCTGGACATAGAGACAAACACACAGTGAGAATGCCACATGAAGATTGGAATTTTACGTCCACAAGCCAAGGAATGCCAAAGATGGGTGGTAGACCACCAGAATCTAAGAGAGAGGCATGAGACAAATTCTTCCTCACTGCCCTCAGAAAGAACCACCCCTGATGACGTCCTGATTTTGGACTTCTAGCCCCGAGACCCACAAGACAATAAATTTCTCTTGGTTAAGCCACCCAGTTGGTTGTTCTTTGTTACAGCAGCCCTAGTAAACTAATGTGGATGGGGAGTATGTGCATATTGGTCAGGGGAAGGTTAGGGGGAAGTTAACAGATAATTTCTACAAGTAATATCAAGAAATAGCAGTAGAAACATGGTATTTAGAGATCGCAAGGTAAATACCAAAAGAATCATCTAAAAAAAATGAAAAGTTGTCTGTGGCAATGGGTTAAAGAGGTAGGGGAGAAGGAAGACTGAAGCTTCATGTTTATTTTAAGAAAAAGTCTTTGAACCAGATGACTGTTCAAAGACTTTTATGTTTATCAATATAGATTGATAGATTAATACAATAGCTTGATAGATTGATAAAAGTAAAAGCAAAAAAAAAAAATCCTAATATATGAGTAATCATTAACCAGAATATATAATACAGAAAAAAAGTCCCATTCACTAGGGAAATAAAACTTCTATAATGGTACCCAGGAAAAAAAAATTTTTTTAGAGAGAGAGAGAGAGATTGAGAGAGAGAACAGGGGAGGTGCAGAGAGAGAAGGAGACACAGAATCTGAAGCAGGCTCCAGGCTCTGAGCTGTCAGCACAGAGCTTGATGTGGGGCTCAAACTCATGAACCGTGAGATCAACTGACTGAGCCACCCAAGTGCCCCAATACTGAGAATAATCTTAAACAGGATATATGCCAGACCTTTATGGAGAAAATTCTAAAATTTTACTGGGGGACAAAGGTAAGTAAAAACTGGACCCTGTCTCAACCAGTACATGTGGAGGCAGTGGCAGATAAACTTGATAGTGCAGTGTGCAAGGAGCTATTTGACCAGGATGGGGAAGGAATGTCCCCTGTGCCTGGGGAAGTCAGAGAAGGTTCTGCAGATGATGTGGACTTCGAATGAAAACCATGAAGGATGGAGTTCTCTGGAAGATGGGAAGACAGTCTAGGTAGAGAGCAGAGCCTGAACCAATGGACATGTGTTTGAGGAATAGAGTATTTGACATGAGGGAGGAAAGTGGGCATGATGGAGGACGGGGGGGTGGGGTGGGGGGGGGGAGATGAACCTGAACAGTGAAGCAGCAATTGGTCATTAAAAAGCCGCGTACACACAATGGGAGTGTTTGCTCTATTTTATAGGAATGGGAGCCTTTAAGGTTTTGAGGTAGCAGGATGAGAAAGAAGGTGAGGTTTGGGGCGCCTGGGTGGCTCAGTTGGTTGGGCTTCCGACTTCGGCTCAGGTCATGATCTCATGGTCTGTGAGTTCGAGCCCTGCGTCGGGCTCTGGGCTGACAGCTCAGAGCCTGGAGCCTGCTTCGGATTCTGTGTCTCCCTCTCTCTCTGACCCTCCCCCATTCATGCCCTGTCCCTCTCTGTCTCAAAAATAAATAAACACTAAAAAAAAGAAAAAAGAAGGTGAGGTTTGTCTCGTGGAACAAGCATGTGGATGACTTCCCAATATAAGAGGCCACTGTGGACAGACAGCCCTTGTTACTGGCTTGACTCCTTCAGGCAGGTTCTCTAAGGATACTTCTCGGCAGCCAGCCCCAGACCTCAGTGAGTATTGATTCAGGGGCATTATTGTGTGGTGTTATCAACCCACCTGAGGAGGTAAACTCCATGGCCATGGCCAGCACTTCCAAGGGAAGAGGCCTGTCCTAGGCCCAGTGGTGTGGGAGAAGGCCACTCCATCACACAGAACTTCCTGCCTCCCACTGCTTCTCCTTCACGTCATCAAGAGGGCAGAAATACCATGCCGAGACTCTGCAGTACCTACAGAGGAATGGATAGGAGCTGTGGGTTCTTCTTCTGAGGAGCCCTGAAAGTGCCTGCTATCAGCCTTAGTACAAGGCTCCAGGGGTGTCTGGGTGGCTCAGTCAGTTAGGTGTCTGACTTCAGCTTAGGTCATGGTCTCATAGTTCACAAGTTCGAGCCCCATGTCGGGCTCTGTGCTGACTCTCAGAGCCTGGAGCCTGCTTCGGATTCTGTGTCTCCCGCTCTCTCTGCGCCTCCCCTGCTTGTGCTCTCTCTCTCTCTCTCTCACAAAGAAATAAACATTAAAAAAAAATGTGACAGATTATAAAAGAAAAAAATGGCGACTCTTCTTAACTCCAAGAGCTTAACAATAGGGCTTTTGAGCCAATGTTGGCATAATGTCCCTCTGTAGATGACCTTGCTTTCGACTAGAAGCAGATGGGTGTTTTCTGGCTGAGCACAGCTCAGCATCTCTGGGCCAGTGTCACATTGAGAGAGGATGAGTGGTGGTGAAGAAAGTGGCACAGAGACCTGCTTCTGTGACTCTCTGGCAATTCCTCACCTGGGCTGGCTTTCCAGGCCTGTGTCAGTGGACCTGGCCTATTTATGTCAGTCTCCACCTCATTCAGCACCTCCAGTCTCTAATCCTGCTTCCTTTCCTATGGTTCTCTAAACATCTTGGATTGGTCTAACCTCAGGGCCCGTACTGAAGTTTATTCCATTTTCTAGAATGTTCTTTCCCAGTTCTTCACATGGCAGCCTTCTACTCATTCTTTCAGGAGGATATTATCATGTAGCATTAACAGCGAGAACTCTAGAGCCAGTCAGCCTCGGTTCAAATCTAAGCTCTGCCGCCTTGAGCATGGTAATGGCTCCACGTGCCTGAGTGCCTGAATTGTTGTGGGGATTAAATGAGTCAGTGTCTGTCAAGTCTCAGGATAATGCCCATCCCATGTAAGTTCTTGTAAGAGTTAGCTATTTCTATTAGTCAATAACATGTTACCTTCACTAACCCCTGCCATTCTGTCCTCTTATCCACTATGCAAGAATGTGTGATTATTTTATTTTCTTATTTCTTATTTTCCTCTCTGCTTCTAGAATACAAGAACCATGAGGACAGGGACCCTGCCTGTCTTGTTTACTGCTGCATGCCCCATGGCTAGAGCAGTGTCAGGCACATAGCACGTGCTCAAGAAGTAGGTGTTGAATGAAGTAATACAGTTAATGAACGTCTCTGAGGCAATAATTATTTCTTGGAGGTTGTAAGTGGGTAAAGTGCTTCTGAGCTTATGTGTGGTATAACGTGGTTTTTTTCATTAAAATTATTTCCCATCTTTGCCTCCTTGTTCAGACCCTTTACTAAAATTACTGCTTCAGTCCTTAGAACAGTGAATATGATGATTTTATTTTTATTTACCTTTATTTATTTATTTTTTTAATTTTTTTTAACGTTTATTTATTTTTGAGACAGAGAGAGACATAGTATGAATGGGGGAGGGCCAGAGAGAGAGGGAGACACAGAATCGGAAGCAGGCTCCAGGCTCTGAGCCATCAATCCAGAGCCCGACGCGGGGCTCGAACTCACGGACCGCGAGATCGTGACCTGAGCTGAAGTCGGATGCTTAACCGACTGAGCCACCCAGGCGCCCCACCTTTATTTATTTTTTAAGTTATTTTACTGAGAGAGAGAGAGAGAGAGAGAGAGAGAGAGAGAGAGAGATAAAGAGAGAAAGAGAATCCCAAGCAGGCTCCATGCTGTCAGCACAGAGCCCAAGTCAAGACTCGAACACAGGGCTCGAACTCATGAATGTGAGATCATGATCTGAGCCAAAATCGAGTCAGATGCTTAACCAACTGAGCCACCCAGGCACCCTGGACATGATGATTTTAAATAGCAAATTTATAAGCTGCTGCAATCTAGACAAATTATTTTCTTATAATACTTAGGGTATATCCTGGTGTTTGGGTGTTTGCCCAATGTGCCATTTTTAGCCCTGTAAAAATCACACTGTGTCTTTTCACCTCAGAGGAGAGGGAGATATGACTTCTCATAGAGCACAGAACCCAGAAGGAGCTAAGGTAGGAATACAGATGAAAAACAACACAGCAGAGCCATCAAAACTAGTAACAGACAACTTGTAAAGTTTGTTGGCTGAGACAGCCCTTTTATTTTTGATGGAGAATAAGTTCCAAGACTCCCTTGCAGCTAAGTCTGGGCATATGACTAGGCAATGGGATGTAGGTGGAAGAGGTGAGTGCAACTACTGGAAAGGGTCCACGAAGGGACTGTTCTTCCTTTTTTGTCCTATCTGAGAATGCAGATGTGGTGGCTGGAGCTGTAGCAGCCGTATTGGCTCCTGAGTAAACAGAGGCCATGCTTGCTGGAGCTATAAGAGAAAAGGAGCTTCGCTTCATGAGGATTTTGTGGAGCAGAGCCGCCATTATCCTTGGACTATTTGTCTTTCAATGCTTATTTGAGAGAGAAATATAAACTTCTGTCTTTTTAAGCCATTGTTATTCTGAATTGGCTACTACTCATCGCCAAACCTAATCTTAGCAAACACAGCATCATAATGGATAAATGCTGAATGTGATTTTGACATGTTAAATAAAAACTGGGGGCTGTCTGCAAATAGAAGGCTGTGACACAGGAAGTGCAGACAAGTGTGGCTCAAGATCAGTGTAGGAAGAATAGAAGAGGCTCAGCAGACTCCTTGGTACACAAGATAAGAAAAAATCCAGATCAGGTTAACAGATGGTTCTTTTAGTTAAATCCACTAAAACATGTCTTCAGTTATTAAGTGATAAGAAGTTAAAAATTAACACCACAGCCTTTCTAGGTAGCACAGAAGTTCCTCTACTTAAGAGAGAGGGTTACGTTCTTTGTGAGTCTGTTTGTTTGAGTCCAGGGGAACCAAGGCCCTGGGACCATTTCCACTTAATTGGAGTATGAGTCTTGTGAAACTTGAAAACCAGCAGATGCTTCTTCTTTGTGCTGATAAATATTTCCTGGGCCATCTTTTCTCCAAAGTCGATCAGTGCAGTGTACTAGGAGGTCTGTGGATCTGGGTGACGCTCTCCCACCTCCACCTGCCTCCTGTGGAGCCCCTAAGCTGCCATGGTAGCTACATTTTCCACCTCCCCACTCCATGTGATGTTGTGAAGATTTGGAGGGACCGAAACTCAGGGTCCACCCCCAGTTATCCACTGAGGACCACATCTACACCACCAGCACCCCACCTTCACTTCTCTTGCTTTCTACCACTGTTTTCCATTTTGCTTCTTTTATAGTACTCACCAACATGTACACTTTTATGTTTTTGTTTATTGCCTGTTTCTCTCCGCATCTTCCCATAGTATGTATGTTTCTCAAGGGTGGGGACATATCTGTTTTAGTCACTAATGTGTTGCCAGTAGCCAGCAAGTATGTTTGGGTCGTATTAGGCGCTCAGTAAAACAGGTGCTGAATGAATGAATACACACTTCAACAACAGCACATTCACCATGCTCTGCCGTTGGGTCCTTGAGCCAAGTCCCAGCTTTCTTCTGAGTTGACATCTGGCTTATGGGAAGCCCATGTCGGTGCTCATCTTGCAGCCCCCTGCTCTCAAGCCCCCTGGCGTTTGTTCTTTCCCCTCCTCTCTTGCTGATTGTCATGGATGGTGTATGTGCAGCGGGGCTTATGCTAAGCATTCTCCCAAACCATGCCTCCTCTTGGGATGAATCACAGCACCAGGAGCACAACAGTCCTTATTTTTTCTCTGCACTTTCAGTCTTTTATTATCTCTTCTTTCAGTTCCATTGCAACTGCACACCTTTTATTTAAAACATTTGCTGTTCTTGTACTCATTGGATAGAGTGGGATTAACCACGTTTGCAAAACTAAGTAGAACCCTGGCAAGATTGCTGCTTGCTATCAAAAGACTCCGTGGTCCAAACTGGAAGGACCTTGCACTACAACTACTGCCATCTGCTGATGGGAGGTCGAGCTGATGTGTTGCAGCTTTGTCTCCATGAAAGTTTGTAACTTGGACATTCATAAGTAGAGAAGTTTTCAAAATTTTTAATCTGTAATTTGTTGAATTTAATTATACTTAAGTTAAAACCAGAGTATAATCTCTTTTTAATCTCTTTCCATAGTGTGTTAGTTCAAACATTCTCATTTATCCCTTTGTGTTGAAGCCCCAATGTCTGGGAATAAAGAATTCTCCTGAATATGGTCACAATTCGCTTTGTCTCAGATTGTGCTCTGCGGGGTGTTAACAGGTGCTCCTACCTAAAAAATATCTGTGATAAAAAAATTGGGAGTGCTGGCATACCTCGCTCTGGGATAGTCACAATGTGTATTACCATTTAAAAGGCTCTGGGTAACCAATGGGTATTATCACTTAAAAAGCCTTTTTTTAAAAAGAAAACCTAGTGTTTTTCAAACTTCCTTGACCATAGAACTCTTTCCTCATGTAACAGCCTGTGTTCCAACATTTTTGGGGACATGTTGAGATATATATTTATCAGGTAGATTATAAACGTTTCTTGGAGTCAAGATTCAGGTACAAAAAGGAGACAAAACCATAGTCACAGCACCTCTGATAGAACACCGCCCTTGCAAAGCTCATTTCAGTCCTGGTGTGCAATACTTTAAACCAGCCCAGTTACAGAAGACAATGCCTGCTAGACATTCTGGAAAGGGTCCTCATGCTGTCTAGTTCAGTGCTACTGAACACCTTTCCCCAGCAGGTAATGTGATATCTCCACAATGGTTGCAGTTTGTGGAAGAGAAACATGAGGAAACTCCAGCAGCTACAGGAAGGCTTGAAGCACTTTCTTTGTTTTTTTTTGAGTAGGCTCATCTTGGCTTGCACATGTCTTAATCTGAGTAAAGCAAATTATTATTCACAGTGTGGGTGTGGCAGCCCAGGAGGACAATGATAGAAGTTCCAGTTTCACATTTTTCTTTATTTGGTTATGCATCCTGTGCATCAAAGTGATATAGGATGCTCCCAAGTCCTTCTAAGAGCTCAAGCTAAGAGACCCTATGTTTGGAGCTCCCCTTAAATACTAATCATCACATCAGAATTCCAGAGATTGTGTGCCTATGTGTCTATGTATGTGAGGGGGCATGGGGGGAGTTAGAAAGCATGAAAAATGTCCTGGGTTTTAGGAACTTAAAATTAAAGGGATGAAAGTTTGAAAACTTTTGTGGGAATGCTGGTATTATTGGGCATTTGCATTCTTACCCTTGGCAACTGGTTATGTGAGGTCAGAGTTTGCAACTATCAGCCTCTAACTACTCTGTAAGAACCACAGGGAGTCAGCTCCCCGCGAATACTGGCTGTGGATGCTTTGTAACTAAATTATTCCTCATGCCCTTAGAGTGTCCCTTAAATCCATGTAAGTGGTAGGTGTTCGTGCTGGCAATATTTCGACAGCCAACTGGCCACAGATGGACCAACCTAACAGTTTATTTCACTCGATGATCAACTCCAATTTTCTAAGCACGTTTTTAAAATTATTATTTTTTTAATTCAAGTGTAGTTGACCTAAACACATTTTTTTTTTTTTAAGTTTCTGACTTTCAAGTCAACTGATGGAGTGGATGAATCTAGAGGAATGACCTTTGTATGTGTTTAATTCCACAGACAATACTTTTGGAAATCGATTGATAATTTCCTGTCCTTGGGTTATTCAATGGGCATAAATATCTTAGATATGCATTCCCAAGGGTGTGGTCCAGTTCCTTCTCAAGAGGCTGTTTTGTTGCTATTATAGTAATCAGCAGCAGCAGCATTACCAATGCTTACATTTGTAAAGCTGTGTTCATGAGGAATCTTGGTGGCACCGAGGGCAACCCAGTTCAAGCTCCCTTAACACAATGAGGCTTTATTGGCTCACGGAGCTTGAGAGCTGGAGTCAGTCACTTTATCTAAACAGCATCTTCCCTTCTGTGTTCATCCACTTACCCTGCTTTAATTTTCCTTCATAACTTATCATTACTTGGCATTATGTTATGTATATACTTGGTATTTGTTTACTGCCTGGGATTCCTACTGGCATGCAGGCTCCAGGTGGGTAGAGTCTTTCTTTTGTTCACCACAAAATGCCAAGCATCCAGAAATGGACATGGAATATAGGACGGACATAATGACTAGTTGTTGAATGAAAGAATGAATGAATGAGTTCATGCAGGTGCTCAAATGACATCATGGGAAATTTGTTCTGAAACATCTCCCGTTCTGCTTCTCTCTGTGTTGCTTGCATTCTTTGGAATACCTCTTCCTGTGGGGGGACAAGACGGCTCCCAGCAGAGAGGACTGTTCTGTAGTAGAACCGGCAAAAGGCCCACTGGCCGGCTTAGGTCATATGACCATCCCTTGTCCAGTGAGCATGGTTGGGGGATGCTGTTGGCCCCACTGGACCACAGAGTCTAAGGGTGGCAGGATGTAGGCTGGGAAACTAGGCTGCAATAACAGAGTGTGTTAATTGCTTTTAGCTGCACTTTTTCAACCGATCCTTACAAAACCTTGTGAGAAAAGTAAAACAGATATTATCAACCTCATTTTACAGATGAGGAAGTTGAGGCTCATGGAGGGTATGCTTCTTCAAGCAATTAGGAAGTGGTGGAGCTCTGTCCTGACCTCAAGTCTTTTGGGGCTTCACCCACCATTCTTTCTATTATATCACATCATCCGACAGGGTAGCTTCTCAGTGTGGAGAAAATGGCACGTGGCTTGTCTTTGTGGGAGGAGCTGAAAAAGTGGGAAAAGGTTAAGAGATTTGACGAATTCCTTGAAGGGTTGTTACTTTCCTGGCCCGGTGACTTTGTTTCTCTTGGTGATCTCTCAGTGGAGCCAGCTGGTTGGCAATGGCTGGCAGTAGCTGAAAGGTTTTCCCGAGTACAAGGGGAGGGAGGACTCAAGATGGCGGAGGGAGGGAGTGGCAGGAGCAGCAAATTCTCTGAGCCTGATGACCTGAATCTGGGAGAAATAAATGGTGTCATATTTAGGCAATTCACAATCCCCTCTGAGCCATGTGGAAGCAGAGTTTTATCTTCCTGCCAGCTTCGTACACATGTACAGAATACCAATTGTTAGGGAGGAGAGGACTCTCAGGGAGCATCTAGACTTAGAATTCTCAACCACTGTTTTATGGCCTGGTGAGCCGAAATTTTAGCACCTCATGCCCGTACCCTCCCCCCGTTTCCCAACTGCACCCCTGTCTCTCAGTCACGGTGGCTGGATCTCTTTCACTGTCTCGTGCTGGGGTCAGCGATAGGACAGTCAGAGGGTTTACCAGGTCACATTCTAATTTTGACTGGAAGACACTGATCTGGTGGATTCACAGTTGAAGAACCGGGCCAGAAAAAAGTAAAGTAATTTGTCCAGGATTGTGTGGTGAGAAGCAGAGAGGAGCTGAGCCTTAAACCCAGGATTTTTTTTTTTTTTTTTTTTTTTTTTTTAATTCAAGTTGTTTCCAGTGCTATAGTGCTTTCCAACTCTGGCTGGGTCTCACGTCAGGCCTTCTGATTTAATTGGTCTGAGGTGTGGCCGAGGCATCTAGACTTTACGAATCTCCCTGAGGGATTCTAATATGCAGCCAGGGCCGAGAACCTGAGCAGGGCCCCACTCCCCCTCCATGGGGTGGCGTGCAAGGCTGTTGCTTGCTCCAGGAGAGAGTCGAGGAACTCAGGGTAGAAACAAATTAGAAAGCATTCGAGGAGATGATAGGACAAAGGAAGAGATCTAATATCCGTATAGAAGCCTGACGAAGGAAATCAGTACTGGCTTCCCTATGCAGACGGTGTTGGGGACAAGGCCACTGCTAGCACACGGCATTTTTGTGCAAATTAGAAACACATCCCTTCTAGAGAGACTCAGCCCTGCAGGTGCCATGATTGGCAGGAGGATGGTTGCCCATCTGAATTTTATTTATTTTTTAATTTTAAAATTTAATTTTTTCACCAAAGAGGAAACTTTCATGATCAGCAAGCAAATGAAAAGGTGCCCCATGTCCATATTGATTATGGAAATGTTAATTAAAATGGTAACTCAACCTTACTGAGACCCTACTATGAACCAGGCAATATTCTAAGATTTTTCACGTAAGATGCCCTTTCACACCCCTCAAACTGGCAGAACTTATAAAAGCACAACAAACAAGTTTTGACCATCAGGTACTGCTGGCAAGATGCAAATATTACTTCTCAATGGACATTTAGAGAGACCTGCACTTATATCCAAGAATGTTTTTTAACAACATTTATTTATTTTTATTTTTAATTGTTTTTCATTGATATCAGGAGGTATACACGATTCATAGTTTATTCGGCAGCTTATAATCTGTTGTTACCCTTATTATTTATTTGATGCTTACATTGTCCCAGATCTGGCCAGCAGGACTGCCTTTTTGACGTGTTCCCCTCATATTTTGATCACCTGCTTTCTTTCATTTAAAAAAAAATTATTATTTTATTTATTTATTTTTCCATCATGGTAAGTGTACTCCATAATTCCCATCACCTATTTGACCCATCCCTCCACCCACCTCCCTTCTGGTAACCATCAGTTTGTTGTCTATAGTTAAGTGTCGGTTTATTGGTCTCTCTCTCTCTCTCTCTCTCTCTCTCTCTCTCTCCCCCCACCCCTCTTTTTTCCTTTGCTCATTTGCTTCTTAAATTCCAAAGATGAGTGAGATCATATAGTATTTGACCTCTGAATTTTATTATTATTTAAAAAAAATTTTTTTTAACGTTTATTTATTTTTGAGACGGAGACAGAGCATGAATGGGGGAGGGTCAGAGAGAGGGAGACACAGAATCCAAAACAGGCTCCAGGCTCTGAGCTGTCAGCACAGAGCACGACGGGGGGCTCGGACTCACAGACCGTGAGATCATGACCTGAGCCGAAGTCGGCCACTTAACCGACTGAGCCACCCAGGCGCCCCTTGACCTCTGAATTTTAAAAAGGACCCTTGTACCCTGTGAGCCCAGTGAGCATGAGACTCAGTGAGCAGAATAAGGCTGGGGTTTCAGCCTCCACTTGCCCCCTTGGATGTGTGGGTGCCTTGTGCAGTGAACAACCTGTGCAAGAGTGAGGCAGCTCTGGATGGGGAAATCCACCCAGCTTGAAATCCCATTCAACTACAGGCCGAGTCTCTGACAACCTTTAGAACTCCCTTCCTGTTAAATTCATCTGTTGGACAGGTGGAAACTCATGGGGTCCTAGGACTCTAGTCTTTGAACTGATAAACAGAAATTGGTTGATAAAGAAGAAATGGCCAGTGTCTTTGGGAAGCTCCCAGTCTATCTGAGAGTGGATGAAACTGGGCATAATCAGAAACCGTAAGAAGGTAGAGCTGAGTAGAACTGAAGAAAAGGTGGCCAAATCCATAACGCAAGACTTAGAAAATAAGATGGCTCAAGGGAATTCGAAGATTGTTAAAAATAGAAATCTTCTAAAATATTTTTCCATGTTACAAAAGCAATCCAAACTAATTGCAGAAAATGTAGAAAATAGAAATGAGCCAAAAGAAGAAAAGCCATTTGAAATTTTACTACTCAGAAATAACCACTCACAGTTTCCTGTTTATCCTATCAGTCTCTTCTCTATGCTTATAGATACATTGAGGATACATTTATACATATCGCAAACCCGGATTATATGTATAGACTATTTTCCAGTCTTAACAGTATTCCACAAATTTTCTAAATAGTGGGTGATTTCCCTACCTTGTTATATTGCTATGGTTGCATGGCAACCCATTTAATGAGTATATCATAATTTATTTAATCCCTATTTTGGAATTTACGTTGTTTCCAGTTTTTTAATATTATAGTGTCTGATGAACATCCTTTGAGTTTTGCCTTTCACCGCATTCCTGAATGAACGCTTAGAAGTGGAAATCAGGGTCAGATACATCTTGCCAAATGACTCAACAGGAAGACTGTGCCATTTTTGGCTTCCACCAGCACTGGATGAGACTGTGGGTTTCCTAGAAGCCTCCCCAATGCGGGTTAGACCAATACCTTTGACTTTAGCAGTTCCATGGCTCTAAATAAGATGAAATGGGCTGCCCTTCCTGGGATTTAAGGGCACAGCTTGAGACCCCGAAAACAGGCAGTCCCAAAGAGCTGGTTCCAGGAGTGTGTTCTCACACATCAAGGCTCAGAAATATGTTTGTCCATCCTGCGCTGAATTGTAGGTCAGAGGAAGTATCTGAGGCTGCATTGCATTTCCTCCCACCGTCTGGAGACCAGGGACAGAGTTCGTTTCTAGGCGTGGTGCTCATACGCACCCCCGCACATGCGTCTAGGCGCCAGGCACTGCCTGTGAGCACCGTGGGAGGGCCGGGGGTGCGGGGGAGGGACATGCTTCCGCACAGGAGTAAGAAGACCTGGGAGCGACGTGGTGAGTTGCGTCCCTGAGTGTGCGGGAGGCATTCGACACACTGCCAAGTGAGGAGGATGCGGAGTTCTTTTCTTAGAAACCTCTTTCCTTTTTTCTTTTCGTAATAAAGTTTAATGTTCATCATAAAAATAATGCACATTCTCTAAAGAAAATGTGGAAAACATGGGGATATAAAGTGAAGGAGAAATCACGGAGGGGCACACCACCCAAGGACACGTCTTTTCCATCTTGTGTGTGTGCGCGGATGTGTTTGTGTGCACAGTTGTTGTTTTTATGTAGTTGTAATCACAGTAAATTACTTTTCTGTCCTTCTTTTGCTTTAACATCATACACATTGTCCATGTCACTACATAGTCTTGATAAACATTTTTTGATTATGTAATTTTCAGTTGTGCGACTGGGCTACCATTCATTGTTCAGTACTAATATCTAGACTATTATTTCTATTTTGCAGATGAAGAAACTGAGGTCTATAGGAGATATGAGATTTACCCAACATCACAAGACAGGTAAGAGGCACAACCAACATTTCATCCATTAATCTATTATTATTCATTCACTCAACAAACATTTATAGGGCACCTGCTATTGTATCATATGCTATAAGGCCTTTGAGGAGCAAACACAATATTCCTGCTCATGTGGTATTTATAAATCAGTGGACAGTATGATCTCATTGGAGCTATGACAGAATCACCCCTTGGTTCTATGTGACCTCAAAGAAAGGGCACTTGCCCAGTGTGCGGTTTGGGAATGCTTCCTGGAGGAGATAATGTCAAAGCTGAATCTTACAGGAAGAACGAAAGTTTGGGAGCAGGGCAGAGGGCACAGCCTGTGTGAAAATCTAGAGGGACTATGCTATGCTCTGGGAGCTGTGAGTAATCGGCCGTGGTGCTTGTTGGGAGAGCCTGGGCTGCATCTGTGGGTGCGAACCAGCTCACATAGTCGAACTTCTATGGCCGGCCAAGAACTTTGTTCTTTATCCTGAAGGCAGTGGGGAACCTTTGGTGCATTTTAGGGAGGAGGTGTTGGGGCCCACACTGAGGAGAGCTGGGAAGGAGGGGAAAGTATGGATTTAAGAAATAATTGGAAAGGAAGGCTAAAGGAAGACACAACTCTGCAAAGTCTTTGTAGAGGATAGGGCAGTCTGATGCTGCCACTGAGTTTGGGAATCTGTGAGGAGAGGAGATAATACACTCTGTCTTGGAACTCTGTCATGGGTTTGTTCTGAGGTACCTGTGGGACTAAGTGGGCAGTTGCGTGGAGAGAGATGGGAGGTTTGGTTGGAATCAAGGGTGGGAGGGGAGGTATTAGGGTCTAGATGCTATTCAAAGACTGAAGGAAGATGAGAATCAGAGTACAGAGCAGTGGTGGGGCAACCTATGGGTAATCTGAAACCCCTCGAAACCCATGAACCCTCAATTCAGAAATCTACAAACAGAAAAAAGTTTAAAGGGTTTAAATAACTTTCTTGGGGTTTATAAGTGCTCTGAAGCTCATCCATGGTGTGGAGAGAGAAATGAAGTCTAAGACGGCATTCTGGAGGACACCAGTATTTTCAGGGGCAGGTGGTCAAAGGAAAACCTTCAAAGAAGATTGAGAAGGAACTGCTTGGGTTGGGCTGGGGGCAGGATAAAAACAGCGAGAGAATGACATTCTTCAGTTTCATAAAGAACTAGGTGATCAACAATATCTAAGAGTTAAGGTTAAGGTTGGTTTTAGGTTAGCATCAGATGAAGCTAAAGTTCAATAGGGTTGAGCACCAAGAGCAGTGAAAAGATGCAAGGCTTCCAGCTCATGGACCAAATCTCTCCCTATGCCCTCCTTCTCTTCTGTGATTCTCTGCTCAGGGCAGAGAGCACTCACCCATTACAAAGAGCCCCTCTCTGAGCGCCCTGTTTGGGAAAATTTGGTACATAAGAGTAAGACATTGCAAACGGGCTCTGAGCTGAGACCGCGTAGTTGATGGTTGCCCTTAATTCTCTGTCACTGAATACATCCTTTGCTCTGAAGCCTTGTAATTCCTTCCACAAAAGGGCAAGTGTGTTTCTCTGCTTCCTGACTTTGGGTTCAGCCATGTGGCTTGCTTTGACTGGTTGGATATTAGCAGAGCGGATTCCAGAAGGAGCTTGGAATACCTTGTGCAGTTGGCCTTGCCCTCCTGATCTCTGTCACTGCCCTGAGAAAAACCTGGCTGGGGGGCTCCCTGCTCCCACCCCTTTGCTGACCCATTGACCCACGAGTGACAAAGTCAGGCTAGTTATGGTATGCCACCAAGACTTATAGGTGCCCTGTTTCATGGCAGCCGAGGTCTACAGTGCTTCTTCAGTAAAGCTCTCTGCACTTCACAAAACCTTTCACCTGCCCTGTCATTCACCGGTCCCTTCCTCAGCATCTCTCTTCCTGACTCCCTGGGGGCATTGCTCCCCTGTCATAGACTCAGCCCCTAGCTCCAGGACTTGATCTGGAGCAAGAGGGTTTGAGGTGGCTCTCACCCCACTTCCCATTATCCAGGTCTCCTCACTTTAGAGGCAAACCCAGCATGATGTGGCACTCAGATTTATACCTGCTGTTTCTGGCTTATACCTGAGGCCTAGGCCCAGGCAGGTGCCCTTCTGTTCTAATTGGGGTGAATTGAATAATCCATTCAACACATTTTATTGACCTGCTACTGTATGCTAGTTCATTAAAAGCAAACTCTTATTGGGGCACCTTGGTGGGTCAGTTGGTTGAGTGCCTGACTTCAGCTCAGGTCATGATCTCACCGCTCGTGAGTTCAAGCCCCGCGTCAGGCTCTGTGCTGACAGCTCAAAGCCTGGAGCCTGCTTCAGATTCTGTGACTCTGTCTCTCTCTGCCCCTCCCCTGCTCTCTCTCTCTCTCTCTCTCTCTCTCAAAAATAAATAAACATGAAAAAATTAGCAAACTTTTATTTATTTATTTATTTATTTATTTATTTATTTATTTATTTATAAAGAGAATAGCTGTTTGTTTTCATGCAATGTCTGACACGTAGTTGGTGAATCACTGATGGCAAACACATTGCCATTCTAGAAAATATTGTAGTGAATATATTTGCCTATAAATCTTGGTTTCCCAATTGACAATAAATTTCATATTAAAAAAAAAACAACCTAGTTTGTCTAAAAAAAAATCTTGGTTTCCATGAAAAGAATCCTTATTTTTATTTATTTTTTTAAACAGAGAGAGAGCAAGTGGGAGAGGGGCAGAGAGAGGAGAGAATCTTTTTTTTAATTTAAAAAATTTTGTTTGTTTGTTTTTGAGATAGACAGAGCACAAGTGGGAGAGGGGCAGAGAGAGAGGGAGACACAGAATCGAAAGCAGGCTCCAGGCTCTGAGCTGTCAGCACAGAGCCCGAGGCAGGGCTTGAACTCGTGAACTGTGCCTAATGCAGAGCCCGATGCAGGGCTTGATATCATGACCCTGAGATCATGACCTGAGCTAAAATCAAAACGGACTGAGCTACCCATGTGCCCCTTAAATCCTTATATTTTTTAATTGCAACTGTAATGCATGCTTGTTTTAACAAATTAAAATATCAAATTACATTTAAATGTTAAAGTAATTAATAGGAGCTTGGTTTTTGTATCTCCTAGAGGACTGTCTGGTGGGTAAAATGGGGCTCAGCTATGCCTCAGTGTTGTGTTTTGTGTTAGGACTGGGCCTGGCCCAGGGTAAACTCCTGGCAAATGGTAACTTCTGTGGTCATTACCGTCCCCATCAACGTCTGGACGCTCAGTCTTTGCTCTTCTCTGCCAGCAGGATGCTGTTGAGGCCCTGCCAAGCAGCTCTTTCTGCTGCATCCTCCTGGGTCCACCCTTTGTGCCATGCCTGTGACTGCCAGTGAGCAAGGTGGCTGGCGTTTCCCACTTGCGAGCTTCTCCTGGAGGCAGAAGTGGTGGTCGGGGGGAAGCGATCCTGCAGACTCCCTCAGCGTCTGCCATTGCGTGGTCTGTATTGCTGATTGCTCCCCAGGGATGGAGATTCCTCCCTGAAGCCTCCTGCCCTCCTCCTTCTCCTCCTCCCATGCATGCAGTCGGTCTCCAGGGCCTTGCGGGTCCCAGCCCTCCCCTCCCTCGCAGAGTCTCATGGGACTGTCCTTTCTCCTCATCATGGCTGCCGCTAGCCAAGGTCAGGTTGGCAGAACTCCTGCCAGGAATATGGAAACGGCTCCCAACTGCTCTCCCATCCTCTAGCTTCTACCTACATCGCCTGATTAATTAATCAGAGCCTGATGAATTAAAGTGTATTTCCGACCCTGTCTCCTGATGCTCATAGCCCTTCCACGGCTCCCCATTGCCTTACTGAATCATTCACAATTGCTTTAAGGCTCACGAGGATCTAACCCTTGCTAGTTTTCAGCCCTTCTCTGTGGCCTGCTCCTCACGGACCCTGTACCAGCCAATCTGGCCAGCTCCTTGAATGTGTCCTTCACTCTCCACCTTCTGGGTCCTGCTCATGCTCTCTCCTATCCCCATCCCCACATGTCCATCATGCCTGTTTCCAAGAATGCCCCGTCTCCACAAACACTTTTCTGATTTCTTCAACTAGAATTGATTTCACTAGGCTCTGAGTGCCATAGCACCCTCACTCTGGAAGGATTTCTCCGCCTCCGTTCTATTGAGATTTGGGGGCCGAATGAGTCCTTGTTGTGGGGGCTGTCCTGCTCACTGTAGAAAGTTTAGCAGCATCCCGGGCTTTTACCCACTGGATGGCCAGTAGTGCCTCCCTACCAGGCTGTGGCAACCAAAAATGTCCCCAGACCTGGCCCAAAGTCCACTGGAGGGGGAGGGCGGAGTGAATCCCCTGCCAGAGAGAACCCCTGCCCTAGATAGAGAAGCATTTTTGCAACAAATCTCCAGGCCACTCGGTCATGTACAGCTTGTGTCTTGCCTCGGATGATGCTGTGGAATCGTGCTAGGCCCTTTTGAGCCTCTAGCTTTTGTTCACGCTCTTTTCCTGGGAATACCTTCTCCCCTCTCTCCTTCCTCTGCCGATTTCCTCCTCAGCCTTCAAAGCCTGGATGACAGGCCACCTCTTCCAGTAACCCATCCCAGCCTGCACTCTGCCTTCCCAGGGCAGAACGGATGGCTCTGTTCCCTGAGTTCCAGCAGCACTTTGCACAGACCTTGATCATGGCCCTCACAGGCCATGCGCCGTGTTCTAGAAAAAGTAGTTTAAGTATTTATCTCCCCAGGTAGCAAGTGAGTTGTGATGGGGCAGGGAGCTCAGCCGGGGCAGGCCCCCCAAGGTGTGCCAGAGCCCTGCATAGGTAGGTCACTGCAGCACAGGGCCATGCCCATCTAGGAACAACAGTGCCTGAGTTCAACTCCTCACTTTGGTACTTACTAGTCGTGTGAATTGGGGTGATTTATGAAGGTTCTCTGGAGCCTTAATTTCCCTCTCTGTAAAACTGCCTTAATAAGAATATCTATGTTATGGGGTTGTTCCAAGGAGTTAGCAAAGTAACAAATGTAAAATGCTCTCCCGGTACCTGGCATATAGTAAGTGCTCAGTAAACATAGTAATTAGTGAAGAATGAAGGAATGATTGAATGCACGATGAACCAAGCTGCACGGGGTGTGGATTGCACTGGCTGGAACGACCTCAGGAGCATGGGTATTGCCTCCATGAACAGAGCCTCTGTGACCAACACTCCCCCCCCGCCCCTCCTTCCAGCCATCCTCACTCTGCCCTCCCCAGCCTGGCAGCTTGGGCAGTGAGCATAGTCTGGTCAGAGAGAGAGGGCTGTGGGCTCACTTCCCCGTGAGGTAGCCCGGCTGGGCGGAACAAGGACAGACATTAAAAACCTATTTTCTCACTGGGCATAAGTAATTGGCAAAAAAGCTCTAAATCCATAGCTGTCAGGTGAAGTCATTTCCGAGAGAAAGGGATGGAGGGAGAGAGCTGGAGGGGGAGCTCGGGGCGGGAGCCAGAGGGAGGGAGCGAAATGCAAAACAAGGCACTGGAGAGGCCAGAACAGAAAATCTTCTCCTTCCTTCTCCCAGGCCAGACCAGTTCTCCCGTTATCAACCCTCCCTCATTTATTTTTCTTCTCTGGAAAAAGAGATTCCTAAGGTGGTAAGAGGACGAAAGCCAGCCCTGGAATTATTTAATGAGCCAGAATGAATTGCATTTGAAATCATTTAAATGGGATCTGGGAGCATTTAACTGCAGCTTGGGATCTTAACCAGAGTGAGAAAGGATCTTTGTGCTAATTGCTGGCAATGATATTCCTGCAGAGAGGGAGAGATAGCAGCGAGCAATTAGCAGCCGAGGGGTAATTTCAGAGTCTGGGCTGCGCCGTGGGAGTGAGCACCTTGACGTTGTTGCCTGGAGAGCCCAGTCCCCCAGCAGAGGGCAGGAGAGGCCCGGGACCCTGGATGGGGAGAGGAAGGGAAGGGCTCCTCGCAGGGAGAGGGAGGGGACCGGGATGTGTCCTGCAAGGGACCAGAGGTCCCGCATCTGCCCTCTGAGGGACAGGCAAGGAGGCGGGATCTCTGGAAGGGAGATAAAATGAAGCTGTCGCTTTCCAGTGGTTCCCGGCCACACCTTCCAGAGCACCACCTTTGGGAAGGCAGTGAACTTTGCTTGGATTCCGGGCGAAGGAACAGAGACAACCCCATTTCAGTTCTTTCTCTTCCATCCCACACACCTACTTAGAGATCGCCCTGTCGGTTGCACTGATTTTGTCACGGAGTGTAGGATCCTATTTGTTAGCTTTGTGATGGATAAGTCACCCTGGGAAGATGATATGAGCCCCCTCTTCTACAGACGAGAAACCTGAGGCTTTTGACTGTGACTTAGTTGAGGACACATAGTTGATGAGACAAAGGGGGTGTGTTGATAAGACCCGGGGGTGTGTGTCCTGAACATCTGCCAGATAGAGGTCATTGTTAGGGTATTAAGACAGATATGAATGCCATTGTCCCTGTCCTCCAGGATGAGTCTATGAAGCCCATACTCTAGAATCATTAATAATTGTGAAAGATTTAAAATGCTAACTTCCATATGGAAGATACAAACGAAAGCCACAATGGCTTTCTGAATGGCCGACCAGCAAAGGTGTCACCTTGGGGGATTTGGGCGTGTAGAGGTCTGGAGGAAGAGACTGTCAAGAGAGAGTATTATTTGAGCAAAGACAGGAATGTGGGAAAGCACGGGATGTGTCCGGGAGACATGGGGCCTTTCTGTATGTCTGGAGAGGAAGTTGGGTTGGGGGAAGAGTTGGGGTCAGATAATGGAGAGTTTTGTTTGCTGGGTCAATTTGCAGGTAGTGGGGAGCCACGGATGGTTTCTGAGCTGGGGAGTAGCTGCAATCGAGTAATCTGGCAGCAGAGTGGGGGAAGATTTGAAGTGGAAAGGCAAAGACTGCTGGAGCCAGCCACAGATGGTTATAGTAGCCCATAGAAGAGGCAGTAGGAGTCTGCAATGGGGCAGTGGTGTAGGATGTAGAGGGCACCCCCGGCCCCATCCACTGCTTCGTCTCCAGCACCACCACACTGGCTGTCACGGGTGTGCTCTGAGGTCCTCAGCGTGGGTTGGAAACACGGATGGTGGGCAACATGTGTCTAAAATTTGGAGCACAAGGCTGGTGTAGCCAGGAGGTCATCTGGTCACTTGTACTAGTCCTTGCTCTTGGCAGATGATAGCCTAAGCCACCCAAGACCATGGTCGCTTAGCGTGTTTATGGCTCCACAATCTCTCTTCCCCGCAGAGGTCTGCGTTTAATCATCCTGACAGTTTAGCAATCCTATGCTAGAGCTTCCTCAGCTTTGAGCATGAGAATTTTCCAACGCTGAGCTGTTGGCGGAGGGAAAGTGCTGATTCCCAGATGTGGTTGTGGCTCATCCCTGCAGTTGGGCAAATAGAGAAGGCCTGACGGGAGTGTGGGAACAGGGAGCTAGACCTCGTGGCCTTTGCGTTTCTTTCCTGACTCCTAAATTTCCCTCATTGTGCCACATATTCCTTTCTTTCTATCTTCTGTGCTGCCTCCTCCAGGAAGCCACTCACTCCCCACAGCCACCTTGTGCCTCTCTAATGACCTGCGTCCTGAGAGAGTTGCCTGCGGAGAGATTTGTGTCTGCTTTGAGGGCAGGGCCCATGTCTTGTACATGTTCCTTGGTTAAGACCAGCAGAAGGCATGATAGAGAGAAATTTTGTATTAATACTTCGTTATTCTGCTACTATAACTAATGCTAATAATAATCCTAATTAAAGCTACTACTGCACTGATCATATGGTGAGCCTCTCAAGACATTACTTTTAATTCTCAAACAAACCTGCAAGGTTGGGATCATTATTACCATTTTGAAATGAAGGAAATGACACTCAGACCAAGTCACTTGACCTCTGTCCTACAGCGAGGCTGGGGATTTGCTCCTGGGCTGGCCAGCTCTGAAGTCCCCCTACCCCCTTGGTAGAATTAGATTATCATGATCATGCTTCCAAATATCTCATGGTTGGCTAGAATAATCAGAGAAAACCATATTGAATGTGCTGAGCTTGGGCTATTACCCATCTGAAGGTCCATCTAAGGGTTTAGCCCCTGAAGGGAGGTTGCTTGTTGTTCTAGATCCTCTTACCGTGCAACTTTCTACAGCTCTTGGCCACCAGGCAGAATGTTAGGGGCTGGAGGTTCTGCCCTTAGACTTTCTAACTCTCAGCTGAGGTGGCTGAGAAAATTCTGCTCTGGGGTCTTCCAGCCCGTAGGTGGAGCTGTTGGACCCTGGGAAGTCCCATGTTGTAGACGGAAGGAGGGAGCTAGGCGGTCTGTCCCTGCTCAGCTCTGTAAAAGGGGAGGCTTATTTGTAACTGGAAATTGTTGCCTCCTGACTCCCTTTACCCATTCGTCTCCCTCTCACCTCAGCAACCACCATTCCGTTAGCTGTATCTCCTTTTGTTTTGTTTGTTTTATTCTAAAGATTCCACCTGTAAGTCAAATCATACAGTACTCATCTTTCTGTGATTGACTTATTTCACTTATCACAATACCATCTAGGTCCATTGTTGTCGCAAATGACAAGATTCCAAGTCATGGGGAAGTAATGTACAGCATGGGGACTATAGTCATATCACTATAACATACTGATAACAGTATCATAGTGTGTATTTGAAAGTCACCAAGAGAGTGAATCTTAAACATTCTTATCACAAGCAAAAAAAATGTGTAACTTCGTATGATGGCAGATAGTAAGGGGCCTATTTTGGTGATTACTCCGCAGTGTATACAAATATGGAATCATTGTCGGTACACCTGAAACTAATGTAATGTTATATGTCGGTTATACCTCCAAAAAATGTTTATGAAAATAGTGTTAAAAGGGGAGAGAGGAGGGGCGCCTGGGTGGCTCAGTCGGTTGGGCTGCCGACTTCGGCTCAGGTCACGATCTCACGATCCATGAGTTCGAGCCCCGCGTCGGGCTCTGTGCTGACAGCTCGGAGCCTGGGGCTCGTTTCGGATTCTGTGTCTCCCTCTCTGTCTGCCCCTCCCCTGTTCATGCTCTGTCTCTCTCTGTCTCAAAAATAAATAAATGTTAAAAAAAAAATTAAAAAAAAAAATAAAAGGGGAGAGGGGAGGCACAGCGCTGTTTGCAAGAATGTGCCCTAGAAACAACCTAAATGGCCACCAAGATAGGCCTGGTTAAATAAATGATGGTACACCCACATAATGGAGTGCCATGTAGCCGTTAAAAATTACGACATAGATTTATGTTGATTGATATAGAAAGATACCTCACAATATACTTTGTTGAGGGAAAAGCTTGCCTCAGGACATTTGATATATATAGCATTATCCCCAAGATACAAAATTATGAAAGAGACACAGAGATGGAGAGTAAGCGGGATGTTCACCAAAACGATTAGCAGTGTAAATCTTTTTAGGTGGCAAGATTTCAAATAATTTTTTCTTTTCTTCCCCCACTTTAACCTTACCTGTAACATGGAAATTTTTGAAAGTAACAATCATGCACTATCTTTGCAGTGGGAAAAATAAGGTCGTTTTCTAGTTGAAAGTTTTGGGAAATGTGTACACCAGCCCAAATCGAAGGCGTCACTGACTGTTGCTGAACACAGCCCTCTTCGGAGCGCAGCCATCTCTGATGTCTCATCCCTGTGTTGGTGACTAGTAACTCCCTCGCGGGAGAGTGGGGGAGATATTTGTCAGCAGTGTTAGGGACACAAAGAGCTTTGAGGAGGCCTTTTCTGGGGCAGTTCCAGGACCCTCTCCCAAGCTCAGAGCTGGCCAGAGGTCCCAGGACTCCGTGGCCCCGCCCCGTCACAGCTAGCCCCTCCCCCTCCGCTCCCCACCCCCACGATCCGCTCCCATGTCTTCCCCTACCCCGGGTGTCTCCAGCAGCTTTCATCTCCGCAAATTCTATTCAGCAGAGAGTCCCTGAACTTTCTAATTGAGATCAGAGATAAATATAGTGGGGAAGGAGGGAGAGGGAGAGGGAGGAGGCCTAGTTTTAATTTGCAGCATTTCCCATTAATAACAACTTCTAATTAAAAAGTCTCCATCTCCCTGCCTAAGTCCAAGAGAAAAGCCTCCTCAGGTCTGTCTGGCTGGAACCTTTGTGCCAACGAGTTTGGAGTACGGATTTCTGTACCAGCTGAGCCCTCTCTGCCAGAAGCCATAATTAAACCAGGGAAAGAAAAGAAAAGAAAAGAAAGAGAAAAGAAAAGGGGAGGGGAGGGAAGGGAAAAAGGAAAGAAAGAAAGAGAAAAAGAAAGAAAGGAAAGAAAGAAAGAAAGAAAAGATGTCATCTAAGACCATAGGGATCTTCCCTCACTGCAGTGCTAGAAGGTGGCCACACACCTTCCTTGGACAGCCATGCCGGCTGGACCATTCCTCTTAGAGAAGGTGGCCAGGCCAGATGAGCAAGGAGGCAGAGGTCGAGGTGGGTGGGGAGATTCCCAAGTTGCAGGAGCTAAGTGTCAGACACAGGAGGGCAGAAGCAGTGAGCTCTTAGAGAGAGCTCTCTCTGCCTCCATCCAGGAAATGTCTACTCATCTTCTCACCTTCTCCTCACTCCAGATTTCCTCTGCAGAGGCTCCATCCTCTTGTGGTTTGTGTGTGTGTGTGTGTGTGTGTGTGTGTGTGTGTGTGTGTGTGCATGTGTGCGTGTGCATGTGTATGTTTGTGTAGAGGGCGTGCTCGTGCTGCTGATGGAGGAGTGATAGGTGTTAATAATCTAAGATAGTAGGATGTGCCATTTAGCATTGATCTAAATATAAATACAAGTGTATTTTTTCTCCAGAAACATTTTCATGCCTTTGCAACTAGCTGAACTGAAGTAGACACTCATTGAACAGCTGTGAACAAATGAAGGGCTGAATGAACCAGAAGATCCTCCCTGAACTTCCATTCTCATAGCCTACTGGTTATTCAGCGCCCCCACTTGGCTGTGTAATCGGCATCCCACACTGAGTGTGCCCAAACTTGACTCCCAGTTGTCCCCTCCAGACCTGACCCTGGACAACCTTCTCCCATCTCCATTAAAGACAGCTCAATCCTTCCTGTCACTCAGGGCAGAAATCTTGGTGGCATCCTCGACTCCCCTCTTCCTCTCACATGCCACATTCTTTATCCATGAGGAATTCTTGGTGGCATCCTTTATCCATAAGGAGTTCTCCAAAACATATCTGGTCACTTCTCCCCACATCCACCCCGGTCCACGCCATCATGATCTGTTTCCTGTGGCATTTCAGTAGGTTCCTGACTGCCCCCATTTGCTTCTACTCTTGTCCCCAAAGTCCACTGTAAACCAGCAGCTGGAGGGAGCCATTTAAAGCATAAGTCACAGGCAGGTGGGTGGCTTAGTCGGTTAAGTGTCCGACTCTTGGTTTCAGCTCAGGTCATGATCTCATGGTTCCTGAGTTCGAGCCCCAAGTCAGGCTCTGTGCTGGTGGTGTGGACCCTGTTTGGGATTCTCTCTCTGTCTCTCTCTCTCTCTCTCTCTCTCTCTCTTTCTCTCTGCCCCTCCCCTGCTCATGCTCTCTGTCTCTCAAAATAAACTAATAAAAAATTTTTTTTAAATAAAAAATAAAGCATGAGTCAGGATGAATGGATAAAGAAGATACAATGGAATATTACTCAGCAAAAAAAAGGAATGAAATCTTGCCATTTGTACTGATGTGGATGGAGCTAGAGTATATTATGCTAAGCGGAATGAGTCAGTCAGAGGAAGACAAATACTGTATGATTTCACTCATATGTAGACTTTAAGAAACAAGATGAACATATGGGAAATGGGGGAGAAGAGAAGAAAGAGAAACAAACCACGAGAGATTCTTAACGATAGAGAGTCAACTGAGGGTTGATGGAGGGAGGTGGGTGGGGGATGGGCTAGATGCATGATGGGCATTAAGGAGGGCACTCGTGATGAACACTGGGTGTCATATGTAAGTGATGAGTCACTGAATTCTCCTCCTGAAGCCAATATCGCACTGTATGTTAACTAACTAGAATTTAAATAAAAATTTGAAAAAAAATAAAGCATAAGTCAGATGCCATCCCCGCTTTGCTCAGATCCCTTCAGTGGCTTATCGTCTGACCTTTCAAACTACAGCCTGAAAACCTTACTGAAGCCTCAAGCCCTAGAGGGTCTGGCCCCTTCTTACCTCTCTCACTGTCCCAGTCCGTTCAGGCTGCGATAACAAAATATCATAGACCGTGTGGCTAATAAACAACAGAAATTTTTTTTCTCACAGTTCTGGAGCCTGGGAACTCCAAAATCAAGGGGCTGGCAGGTTCAGTGTCTGGCGAGGCCCCACTTCCTGGTTCATAGATGGCCGTCTTCTCACTGCATCCTTGTTTGGTGGGAAGGGGTGAAGGACCTCTCTGAGATCTCTTATCAAGACACTAATCCCATTCATGAGGGCTCCCCTCATAACCTGATCATCTTCTGAAGGCAAATACCATCACACTGGGCATTAGGATTTAATATATGAATTTTGGGGGGTGGACCAGGGAGGAGAGATAAACATTGAATCTGTTGTACTTACTTTACTTCCTACTACTATCCCCTTGGTTTTGCTCTGGCCAACGTGGGCTCCTTGCCACTTCGGGACTGTGATAGCCACATTCCTGCCCCAGGGGTCTTTGCGATTACACTTCCTCTGCTCAGAAGGCACTTCCTCCAGGTACCCACACGGCTCAACCCTTCACCACCTGTGCATTCCCTTCACACCAAAGCTATTCTGACCACCCTGCTAGACCTGTAATCCTGCCTCACTCCAGCAAGCTGCTCCTTCCTTGCTTTGTTGTTTTTATAGCACTTGGCAGCTTCTGATATATGTTTTTTATATTTATTTTATTTATGCCTCTTCCCCTTTCCCCCACCCCGCTGGAAGGTGAGCTCCACAAGGGTAGTGAATTTTCTTTATTTTGTCCACTGCTATTATCCCAGCACCTGGAACAAGGCCTGGCATATGTAGTTGTTCAAATGGGCCATCTCTTGAATAAATAAATGATTGAATGCATGAATGAATGCAAGTGAACTAAATTGTTGAGTCAAAGTCAAGGTTTACTTTTCTGGGCACCACAGCCATATCCCACCCAACAAAGTCCCAGCCCCTGGGAAGGGAAAAGCCATTCTTACAAGAGGAGCTTGGGAGTCAGGGGAGCCTGAGCTTAAGGTCTAACTTTGTCATTTAAGAATGTGTGACCTTGGGTATTTACTTAAATTTTCTGAGCCCCCAATTTCCTCATTTATAAAATGGGGATAATGATAGGGTTCCGTTGTAAGGCAATTGGGTGGAAACAATCAAAGCAATGATATAAAATAAATACTGATCACTGGCCCGGTTTATAGCAAGTGCTCAGTACATGTTAGCTAGTAATGGTGGTGTGATTTTGTTGTCAACAGGGGACACCTTGTAAAGCAGCAGTGACTATTGACCATGAGGAAGCAAATGCAATCTTCCAGAAAGAAGGGCTTACTGTTAAGGAAAAGCAAGGATACTAGCCTTGGTCAGCCCCTGCAGGAGCATAGTTCTGGAGCTGCTTTTTATTTGTTTATTTTTATTTTATTTGTTTATTTATTTTTTTGGATCTGCTTTTTTAAAAAATGAACATAAATTAAAAGAAGCTGTTAAAAGGAGAGTGAGCAGGAGGGTAAGGATGAAAAGACTCACAACCTTGCCAAGGATGATCACCAATGAGAGCTGGTTTGTTCAGCTGGTGCTGAAGAAGTTGTAGTCTACAACAGAGATCGGCAAATATTTCTATAAAGGGCCAGATAGTAAATATTTTAAGTATTGTATGTTGTATGGTCTGGGTCACAGCTACTCAGCTCTGCTGTTGAAGTGTGAAGGCATCTGTAGACAATGTATAAATGAACGGGTGTGCCTGTGTTTCAAATAAAGGTTATTTATAAAAACAGGTGGAGGGCCAGATTTGGCCCTGGCCTATAGATTGCTGATCCCTAGTCTAGGATCCCATCATGAGATAACTGAAGGAATGTCTGAAAGAGGACTGGATTGTTCTGAGGGTCCTCAAGAGGGAGAAGTGAAGCTGAAGGATAGAAAGTATAGATCTATAGGTTTTGTTCCCTTTAAGGAAGATGTTTAACCAACCAGAGCTTCTGGCTGAGCCCAGGCCAAACGGGCTGCATTGGGCAGAAGACTGTGAATCCTCATCTGTGGACTTATTCATACAACAACTTGGCAGAAATGTTGGCGAGTATACTCAAACATTGGTTAAGTGGTTGATTTAGTCCTTTGGGACTTGCAAAATCCTTGATTATTGGGATATTCTATGGTATATGCATATTGACAGTCAGGGAAACAAAGTCGCAGATTTGGTGCCTCTCCAATGAGTGGGTCCTTGAAATGTGCAGACTGAAGACAGGTTTATTTTCTGTGTACATTATCATGGGTGAAAGTCAATGAGAATGCATTGTCAACTTCATTTAATATGTAATCAATCTCACTACTGGTTTGGGTCTCTCATGAAGACCCAAACACTGACCATAAACTATAGTTACTCCTACTAAGAAAAGAGCATGAAGAGTGTATTACAATTCATTTTCCATTTAGATGCAAGAATGGCAACCACCTAGCACCTCTACTCCTCCCACCTGTATGCGTGTAAAAATATTGCTAATTGATCTTGACTCTCCCCAAAACTTGGCCTCAAATGGTTAAGGTTCTAGAATTTTTATAATAGGAGAGATTTAGGGCCAGCTGCCTCGTTGAAGTATAAGTGAGTTGTGGGATCAAAACTGAATTATGCTAAAGAGTGGAGGAGGAAATGACTAAGAACTCCAAAAAGCCCCTTCTAAAGGATCTTCCTTGGTCCTCCACTGCCCCAGAATCCTTCCCAACACATTACTCCCAGCAGCTACCATCAGTTTATTGGAGGTGGTTATTTGTCATCTTTGGTTTAGAAATTTTAAGGGCAACAGTTGACCTTTTCTATAGCCTCCTAGAAGTTGGCCAGTACGCAGTGAGTTGGTAACCTGGGATTTTCTATTGAGCATCCTGTACAGAAAAAATCAGGATGGAATCTCTCAGCATCAGCATATTTTACTGAGATAGATATTGAAGGTAACTCAGAATTTTTGGGTGTAGGCATATCATGGGGTCAGTACCCTAAGTTAGGGGCTGGCAAATGTGGTGTGATGAATTGGTGACACCTATTCACCTGACCTTTGTCTGTGTGCTAGGATGACCTGTGTTCATGCCCAAGTGAATTGTAGGGCTGAAGACAAGATCTTTGGGAGGATAGGATTCTGGTGATAGGCATAGGGAGTGGTGTTCTTAGCCATGTGTCCACACTTAAAGCTGAATATGGGGTGGAGGCAGGAGAGCAAGGATGGGAGTGGAGGTAGTGCATGTCTAGGGAAATGGGAAATGTTTCTCATTGTGAACAACTTTCAGGAGGACAGCCCTATGATTAGAGGATTCCGGGGGTAGAGATGGAAATAGCCAGGGTCTTGTCATAGAAGGTGATAACCAATATCAAACCCAAAGGTCAAGATAACAATGTGAAAGGCAGAATAGGCAGCAAGCCTAGCCATTGGAAGGGTTGGTTGCATGTTGGAAGTAGGGATGGATGGATGGATGGATGGATGGATGGATGGATGGATGAATGGATGGATGGATGGATGAGGCAGAAATGGTAAAGGTACTTGTGTTTATATCTCACGCAGAATAAAATATGAAGACATTTTCCTAGCCTGGGGTTTCTCAGTCTTGGCATTACTGTGGCATGTGGGACCAAATAATTCTTTGTTGAGAGGTGCTGTCTTGTGCACTGTAGGATGTTCAGCAGCATCTCTGGTCTCTACCCACTAGATACTGGTGGTACTTCCCCCTTCCCACCCTCCTGGGTGTAAAACCACAGATGCCTCCAGACATTGCTGAATGTCCCTTGGGAGCAAATTGCCCCCAGTTGAGAAGCACTGCCTTCTCAGGCTGTGCCAGGCTGTGGTTCACAGCGCATGTTATGGTGTGTAGAGGAGACCTGCCAGTCCGGACTGGAATGTTGGGCGGTCTAAAGAAATGGAAGAGGCTTGTGGGGCTGGAAATTTGCTAACTTAAAAGCTTAGGACAGGTTCCTTCAGGTCAGCTGACACCTGCCTGGTTTTCACCTTCCTGATGGAAGGGTCAGAGGTTCCATCTCCTGTTTTCCCACCATGCATCACACACATTTCCCAATAAAACTGCTAGTTTCTTGTATTCTCAATATTCACATGCTTTTACCCCACAGTACTTTAAATCCCTCTGGGACAAGAGTACATTGTTTTATCTTTGTGTTTCCAGAACCTGGCACAGGTCTTGACATATAGATATTGCTTGTTAAATGTTCTTCAAGCACATGAATGAAGGAACGAAGTAGTGATTTGGGGATTGCTCCCTGGACCTCCCAGCACCAGAAATGCACAAGAGGCAGGGATCCTGAATCATCAACAGGGCAGATATCAGAAATGGAAAATGATGAGTCCTCTTCTGGAAAAGCATAAGTCAGCTGGGAGTGAGGTTCCTGAGTCACTGGGGAGAAATGAACTCAGGACAGGGACATTGGGGCTGAGCTGGGTTTGGGACCAGGCCAGGGAGGCGCAGTGGGCAGGTCTTACCCGAAGTCCCACCCCCTCTGCCCCGCCCCCCCAGCAGCTACTCTGAAGCTGATGGCTGATGCTGCTGGGCTGCCTGAGCAGCCGCCTCCCCCCAACCCCTGTCCCCCTGCCCCCCCCAGCCATGGTCCTGCTACTCTCCTAGCCCAGCAGCTGGGAGCACATCCACCAGTTAATGGACCTCGTGAAGAGGGGCTGAGCCAGGAGCCATCAACACAGCTCCCGACCCAACGGTCCTACTGAACCAGTGATTTCAATTAAAGGACCATTATCATGAAACCCTATCCAGCCCCAGCTCCCATCGGCCAGCGGGAGGCCTTCCTGCTCCCCATCCCAGGCCCTGCTCTGTGGTTACAGAGCAGCCCTCTCACTGGGGTCCACCGCCTTCGCTAAAACACAGCAGCTGCTGCTAATAAACAAACATATTGATCATACAGATATGGGATGTCAGGGACTTAATTCATGAATGAAGTGAGCTTTAAGAGTGCCCAGTGGGAGCTGGCTCCATTTAAAGGGCCAGCAGCTGCCTGAGTACTTTTGAGGTGGGCTCTGAGACAGGCCAGGGAGGGAGCCTCTCTCTGACCTGTGTCCTGGGGTGCCCTGTGGGTATGAAATAGAATCTTCTACCCCATGGACACCACCTTACTTGATCCTGCACCCTTCTCCTCTGGGACCTTCTTCGCAACTTACAGCTTAGTCAGATGAGGCCGAGTGCTCTCTTGTCTGACCGAACACAGCTGAAGACAGTGTGGTGGTGGTGGAGGAGGAGGAGGAGGAGGAGGAGGAGGAGGAGGAGGAGGAGGAGGAGGAGGAGGAGGAGGGGGAGGGGGAGAGGACTTGCCCAGGCCCCCCTGGCTTGGGCTCCTGGGCTCCCTACCCTGGTGATGCTGGTAATGGCCTCAGTCCTGGCCACTGGTCTTCACCAGGACCTGCCATCTCACTGGAACAAATGGCATAGGAGAGCTCTGGAGCCCTAATAAAGGGTCTACACTGGGATGCCAGAGGTCTAGACATTCCTTAATGCAATAATTTCCAAGCCAGACGGACCACCCCCTCCTCAGTTTTAGCATGCAGGCAATAGCAAAGGCTTAGATGTCTGGGCTTTGAACCCCAGCTCTGCCACTCACAAGCTGTGTGACCTTAGGCAAGTTTCTTAACCTCTCTGTGCCTTATCTGTACAAAGGGAAAATTGCTGCTGTGGAGATTACAATGAACCAACATGTGCTGTGCCTGCAAGAGTGCCTGGCACAGAGACGAGTGTTTAGTAGCAGTCTTGCCCCTGGCCTCGGCCTGCTGTGAGGGGTGAAGGCCTCCCCTACGTTCCTCAGCCTTCCTGCAGGCACCACTCAGGGCAGGGAGCTTATTACTTCATGGAAGCAGAGCATGCTGTGAAGCACGTTTCTTCCCTCCCAGTGCCCAGATGGGCAGTGCCAGCCCCTACCCTGTCCCAGATGCCAGCCGGAAGCTCAGGGTGGTTCCTGCATCTGAGCCTTCCCAGGCCTGAGCTTCTGACCGATTCCACCCCTGGACTCCTGTTGGGGAAGGGCTGGCCCTTCGACCCCTTCCTCTCCTCAGTTTTGTCTAGAGCTACACTGACCCAATATGGTAGCTACCACTTAGCCACATGTCACTACTTACATTTAAAGAATTCAAATGAAGTCAAACATTGAAAAAGTCAGGTCCTCAGTCACACTAGCTATTCGTGGCCATCGTATTGGACAGTGCAGATTGTAGAACATTTCCATCTCTGCACAACGTCCTGTCAGTGTTGTTCTGGACGTTGTATGATGGGAAGGGAGTTGCCTCCACTCAGTTCTTTAAGCCCTAGCTACTCAAAGGGAGGTCCACGGATCCCAGTGTCAGCTGACCCGAAAACTTACTAGAAATTCGGGCTCCCAGGCTGCAGCCCAGACTGACTGAGCCAGAGTTTGCATTTTAAACAAGATTCCAGGTGGTTCCTGTGCAGATTACAGTTTGAGGATTACTGCTGTAAGCCTCAGTTTCTTGTCATGGAAAATGGGAATACTTTGTGGAATCAAATGAGGTGCACCATATAACGTTCATTTTTTTTAATGTTTATTTATTTTTGAGAGAGAGAGTGTGGGCAGGGGAGGGGCAGAGAGACAGGGAGACAGAAGATCCCAAGTGAGCTCTGCACAGACAGCACAGAGCCCCATGTGGAGCTCGAACTCACGAAACCGTGAGATCGTGACCTGAGCTGAAGTCGGACGCTTAACCGACTGTGCCACCCATGCGCCCCTAACATTCTTGCCAAACAGAAAATGCCCAATAGAGGCTAGACCCCTAACCAATGTCATCTGCCCCAATGGAAGGACCAGCCAGTCTGCCTGTCATTGAGCCCTAGGACTCAATGAGGCTTTATGGAGACTGGGGGGGACCACCTCTTGTGCTTCACTGCTGAAGAGGCCGTGCCTTCGGTTAGGAAGGGAACCTGCATCTGCTCTAGTGTGCGTGTTTGCTTCCCAGAACCCCAATTGGCCCCCTTATGGCCGATGGCTCAAGAGACGCTGATCAGATGCAATCAAACTTGGCACTGAGCGAGGGGCTGGGGACCCAGGTTAAAGAGAATGTTGTCTTTGGCTCACGGTGAAGTGATGGATAAACAAGCAAACGTTATTTTAATGCTGTGTGGTAAGGCACAGGGGAGAGCGGTGTCCAGGTGGCTGTGTGAGGACGGTGGCGCTTTGCCAGGGCCCAGGGAGAGTGCCAGAGAAAGCTTCCGGAAGCCAGTGGCTCTCAAGTCCAGACGAGGTGGTCACAGAGCAGGGTTGGCAGGGGATACGTGGCGGGCACGGCAGGCGGAGGGAGCCGCAGAGCAAAGAGACGAAGCTCTGAAGCAAGCGGGGCGTGTGGGGGAGTACAAACCACAGTTCTGCCCGAGGATGAAGGGTAAGGGTGGGTGGAGTGGAGGGTGAGCCTGCTTGAGGCCGGAGATGGGCCGGTGTTCACACAAGGGGTCCCATCCACCATGCCAAATCCATCCTGTAGTGAGAAAGTTACTAAAGGGTTTTGGGCAGAGGAGCAATGGCAACACACTTGTGAATTGGAAAGGTCACAGAAGCCACGCTGTGGAGAAGGAGCTGGAGGCAGGAAGTCATTAGCAGCTGGTGCACAAGTTCAGGGAAGGGAGCTGCAGGCCTGGGCCTTCAAGGCCGGGCTGGGATCAGTGGGAAGAGGAAGAAGAGCTTTGAGGATGGGCTTTCAAGCATTAACCCATCAGCCATCCGTCTCATTAGTTTTGAATTTGTGATTGTTTTTTTTGAAGGCCTGAGCTGAAGTTTACTTGTGTCCAGAAGTCTTTTTTTTTTTAAGAAGGGTGTAAGCCCCCAGATCTAACACACGGTGAACGCTGTTTTCAGAGGGAAATTTATAGCCTCCAATGCATTCATTAGCAATAAAGAGCCCCCCGCCTCGCTCTCCCAACAAAGGAGCGTTGTTAGGTAGTCATCTTAAGAAGTTAGAGGAGGAACGTTGAATAAACACAAACAACAAAAAAGGGAAAATGATATTAAGGATGAAAGCAGAGAAGAGATTAATGAAATAAAAACAAAAGTATATTAGAAAGAATAAAGGGGCGCCTGGGTGGCTCAGTCGGTTGAGTGGCCGACTTCGGCTCAGGTCATGATCTTGCGGTCCGTGAGTTCGAGCCCCGCGTCGGGCTCTGTGCTGACAGCTCAGAGCCTGGAGCCTGTTTCAGATTCTGTGTCTCCCTCTCTCTCTCTGACCCTCCCCCGTTCATGCTCTGTCTCTCTCTGTCTCAAAAAAATAAATAAATAAATAAACGTTAAAAAATTAAAAAAAAAAAAAAAGAAAGAGTAAATAAAATCAAAAGCTTATTCCTTGAAAGGACGGGTAAAATAGGTGAATCTGGTTTGAGAGCCTGATGAGGGGAGGGAGAGAGATTAGTGGGAGAGAAAATCGAGAGACGGCATAAATTAGCTGCCACAGCGGGGGGTGGTGGGGAGGAAATTGGAAATGCAGGTGCTTGAGATGCAGAAGCCTCCAGAACTCTCCCCACACCAAGGGTGGTGACAGCAAACCCAATCCGCACTCAGCCCTTCATTCCCAAGAGCCTGTGGACACAACAATATTTGGTGAATATCATCCTCCTTGCCGTCATAAAAATTAACAGTGACTCAACGTTTCTCTAGCTGTCTTCTCTACGCCAGACACTGTGCTGCCTACTTTGCCTGGATTTTTTTTTTAATCCTTCCAGCATCTGAACCAAGTGGATCCAAGACTCATACCACACCCATTTTACAGATGAGCATATCAAACTCAGCATGACTGAGTCATTTGTCCCAGGGTCTGGCGTCTCTCAAGCGACAGGCAGCGTGGTGCTTGGTGGCCCCCACACTTTGCCCTTGCGTGACACTGTCCCCCCTGGCCCCAGGTATTAGGCGCTTTGGTGCCCAGCCAGGGATGCTCTGGGCCTCGGGTTCTGGACATGGCATTGCCACTTAGATGCTCAGCTTTGGAGAGTTGCTGAGACTTTGTGGGGCTGAGTTTACTCTTCTTTAAAATAAGGGAGTTGGACTGGGCCCCTGTGATTTTAACCTTCTTTTATGTCTTTCCTTATGCTCTGTATTCAGACCTCATCACTCACTGAGACAAGTCTCGGCGTTCAGTATCAATTAGTGGGATATGTATGTTCCAGCGCCGTGCATCTTACCTTCCATAATGGATGCCCTGGCAACCCTCTAAATAAATAGACCAGAACACAAATTGCCGAGGTAGGGAGTGCATACCGGTAGCAGACGGCAGGACTGTCCTTAGATCTGATAGCCCAGGCTCCTGTCCCAACCCTTACCCCACTCGGGTCCTCTTCTGGCTGTGCCCCTCCCAAGGCGCTAAAGGGGATACACATACGGGAACCCTACACTCTCTTCTTGACCTCGCTGCCTGGATGCTCAGCGCCGACTTCTAGGGCCGGTGTAGGCATCTGTTCCTGGGCCACTTCCCCAGGATGGGCTCCCTGGTATGTTTACCTCCAACTCCAGGGGTGTCCCAGGGTCGGGGCACACGATGGGGCTATGGACAGAGCCTGGCTGTGCAGGACTCAGAGTCCACAGGCAGGAAGGCCCTGGGCCCCTTGTGAGAATGAGTGGGTGTGGGAAGAGAAGGGGGAGCTGGGGCAGGGGTTCCCATCTGAAGTCTTGCCCTGTTATATGGCATTCTGGAACTTATTAGTAAAGGAAAATTTCATTGCCTGGGAAGAGTTAAGCCCCCACAAAAGACATGTACACTTGTGAATGATGGGCAAAATGAGAGGTCCCGGGACAAGGCAAGCTTGGCTAGTAGGGTCTGGGTAAATTAACACACTTACAGGAGAATCCGTCAGGAGGGGGTTGGGCTGCCTAAAAGAGGGAAAACCAGAGTTTAGGAGGCAAAGATGGAGAAACCAAACCTGAAGAAGTCTATCCTGCTTTCTGATCTCACAGCCAGCTCACTCTCCTTCCTGACTTGAAACCGACCAGAGCAGTTCTCTGATGAGAATCTGCCCCCTGCCCCCCGAGAGATGTGCGAGGATTCATTCACCGCCCATACATTGATCAGCAAATATTTACGGAGCCCCTCCCGTGTGTGAAGCAGTGCCAGGAACGGTGGTGGGCAGGACCAGACCTGGCCTCGTGATGGAGGCAAGTGTTGATGGAAGAACCCAGCACATGTAGATCACGCAGGTGTTTGTGAGACGCCCGAGGAGAGACAGTGTGCCCAAAGGCCAGGGGGCCACGGGGTAGTAGCACAGCACAGGACCTGGCCTAGCCGGGAGTCCTGGGGCTTTCCTGAGGAAGTGGCATTCGCCGGTGGGGGAGGCAGAGGCCAGTCTGGCTAGAGGTGAGGTATGAAGGTGTGGGAAGAAGCTGGAAGGTGAGCAGGGGCCAAGGGAGAAGAGGAGCCCCAGGGGAACCTTCCAGATTCCAGCTCACTTCCCCAGTAGCCGGTGGGGTCATTTCTCAAGTGAGAAGGACACATTGAGAGGGACAAAGTTCAGGGGTGAGGTTTTGGGAGATATCATGAGGCTTGGTTTGCACCTATTGATTCTGGAGTACTTAAAAAATGTATTTTGCAATAATACCAAACTTGAAGAGTTGCACAAACAGTGCAAAGAACTCCTGTGTCCCCTTCTCCCAGACTCCCCAGTAGTTAGCCTTGACCACATTTGTTCCATCACCCTGAAATCCACCCTCACAAAGACACATTCCTACCACACCTGACCTCAAATCAGGACATAAAACCAAGAGTCTCATTCACATTATACTGACCACCTCATCTAGGTCTTTCCCCAGTTCTGGCCCAGGGGCCCATCCAGGAACACATGTCACATACGGCCACTACCCTGTTTCACTCTCCTCCAGTCTGGAATATTCTCTCAGTATTTCCCTGATGTTCAGGTGCAGTTTGAAGGTTACGGGCCTGTCCTTCCATAGGGTGATCCTCAGACTGCATTAGCGTGAGGCTTCCTCTCGATAAGACTCGGTTTTTTAAAAAAATATCAGATTTATCAAGGCTTAGTTTACATACAGTAACATTCATCCTTTTCAGTGCGTGGTTCTGTGAGGTTTGACAACTGCATCGCACTGTGTAGTCACCACCATAGAGAAGTAGAACATTTCCATCAGGGGCTGGCTTCGTGGGCATGTGACCTATGTAGTGGCATAAGGCCCTGGCTTTAGAAGGGCCCTGTGCTTCGTTAAATGCTTTCCTGTCACCTTCTTGAATTTCTTAATACTTTCTGAACAAGCATCCTGCATTTTCATTTTGTACTGGGCCCTGAAAATTATGTAGCTGGTCCTGTTTCCCGCTAATCCAAAAAGGTCCCCCCGCTACCCCTTGGCAGCAACATTGATCTGTTTTCTGTCCCCATAGCTTCCCTTTTCCTGATGTCATTTCAACAGAATCATACAGAATGTAGCCTTTTGAATCTGGCTTCTTTCACTTAGCATGATGCTTTTTTTTTTTTTTTTTAATTTTTAATGATTATTTATTTTTGAGAGAGACAACATGAGCAGGCAAGGGGCAGAAGAGAGAGGGAGACACAGAATCTGAAGCAGGGTCTAGTCTCTGAGCTGTCAGCACAGAGCCCGATGCAGGGCTTGAACTCACAAACTGGGAGATCATGACCTGAGCCAAAGTCGGACGCTCAACCCACTGAGCCACCCAGGCGCCCTTGCATGATGAATTTCAAATGCATCGCTGTTGTTGTATGTAACAATCGTTTGTTCCTTTTTATAGCTAAGTATTCTGTGACATGGATGTCTCGCTGTTTGCTTATACAGTTCAGTGGAAGGATATTTGAGTTGTTTCCGATATTTGGGCAGTTATGATTAAGTCACTGTAAGTGTTCACATACAGATTTATGCGTAAGCATATGTTTTTATTTCTGTTGAATAAATAGTGATTATAAATAGAGGGGGACGGCTAGGTTGAATGATAGGTATATGTTTAACTTTGCAAGAAACTGCAAAACTGTTTTCCACAGTGGCTGTACCTTTTTTGCATTCCTGCTAGCAATTCACAAGAGTGCCAGCTGCTGCACATCATTGCCAGCACTGGGTGTTGGCATTATGTTTTTATTTTAGCCATTTCATAGGTATGTAGTGGTTTAGTGTTGCATTTCCCTAGTGACTAATGATGTTGAGCATCTTTTCATATGCTGATATGCACCACCTGTGTATCTTCTTAAAGTGTCCATATCTTTTGCCTATTAAAAATTTTTTTAAGCTAAGCCTTATACCCAACGTGGGGCTCGAACTCATGACCCTGAGATCAAGAGTCGCGTGGTCTGCCGACTGAGCCAGCCAGGTGCTCCAGGCTTGTTTTTTTACTGTTGACTTTTGAGGGTTTCAAAATATATATTCTGGATAAAAGTCCTTTATCAGATATGTGTCTTATAAATATTTTGTCCTAAAGTACTTTTGAGACACTAAAGTGAGGAATGTCTTAGGCTAGTGACATAAATTGTGGCGTAATTGTTGTGTAAATTGAAATTGAAAACATGGGCATGGGTACAGTTTTTGAAGGAGGAAGAATAGCATTGAAAAAGGACAGAGCTGAAGATGGAGACTTTAGGATTTATCGAACTTACTCGCCAGGTAGGATGGGATGATCTGGAATAGGAGATTAAAAAAGAGCTGCCCAAACTGCACGAGAAACCCAAGAAAGCGTGAGGTGAGAGAAGACAGGAGAAAGGAGTGTTTCAAGAAGAAGGGCACGGTCAGGAGTGTCAGACACATTTGGCAGATCAGGTGAGGTGAGGACTGAAAAATATCCTTACCAGAGTTAGCAACATGGAGGTCACCGATGACCTTAGCAGGAGCTATTTACATGGAGTGACAGAGCAGGGCTGGTACTTACACCATACCTAATAGAGTCGTGCTGGTTATTAGAATATTGAAATATGTATGTATTGGTTGGTAAATAGCTACCACCCGAGCCCCTTAAATGATCCTCCACCATCCCAGCCCAATGGCCCTTTCCCTGCCCCCTCCCCGCCCCCCCCCCCCCCAGTATCTCCGCACAAAGTCAGCCTCCAGCAGGGGGTCTCAAGGACCCTGCCTGAACCCTAGGTTTAGTTGGTAGGTTTCCAGGCCATATTGGAAACTAAGTGTCTTGAATGTCACTGCTGTGGATCGAGAAGTGAATAAACAGCAATAATAACAATGCACACTTCTTTATAGAACTTCGTTTCTGAAAAGACAGGCAGAAATGGGAAGATATGAGTCCCAGAGTATGTATGTGTGTGTGGTGGGGGGTAGATTATTTCTGTTGTTCTTTTTCAGAGGAGAGAGGCTTGAGCATTATTTAATGCTGATGGGAAGGACCTTTTCCAGGAACGATCACACTTGTCAGCCAGATTCAGGCGCTCTAGTCTGTATTACCATTACGTTGACACATTTTTCAATGTGAATTAACAGAGCCCAGTTTGAATAGCCATTTGAAGAACTCAGCTGATGTTAGTTGTTGCCAAATGACAGACTGATTATTAGTGTGTTAACACATCAAGTTTCTGAGCCCCTCGATTTATGCTTTGGTGAATTGGCTGGGGCAGAAGTTACCTTGGGAGACCCATTGGCCCCTAGTTAAGCCTTCCTGGCATCATCCCAACCTCCCTGCTAGAGATTTGTTGAATCTTCTTAACTGTCTCCCCCTTCCCCCAACCGATCTAGGCAAGGCGGGACCATGGCCCAATTTCTAGAGCAAGCTCCAGCTGCTCCCTGTGGACTCTGGAGGTGGTGTGTGTATGTAGGTGTCTGAGTATTGATAGGATATGAACTCTGCCCTCAAGGAGCCCACCTTCTAGAGGGAGAGACAAGACAGTGCTAAACCAGCTTGAGCTAATGCAAGGGAGACAGCACTGCATGCCGTCATAAGCATCAACAATATATGCTGGGAGCCCAGAGCAGGGGTCAACAGGCTGTGCCGGGGGGGAGGGGTAACAACTGCCTGCAACATGATGGGGTGTCCTCCTCCCCAGCCCCGCCTTTCATCCCCGGGGACTCCATGTACCCTCATTCACATCCATTCCAGGTCCGAGCAAGTTGTATCCTGGGATGGCATCTCTGGACATCCATGTGCACAGGCGTGCCGGGTCAGGATTGGGTCAGACATGTGCCCCCTCTGGGATTTAAGACCTAATCCATTCCCTTCCCTTAGACTCTCTTCAGACCCTCTAAACACAAAATTCCCTTTTTGCCCACCCGCTCACAGGTGATTTCCCTCTGCTACACCCATGTCAGTGACTTGAGGGTTAGTGGCTCTTCCAGAGGTGATTTTCCAAGTCCTCCCAGGGCGCCTGTGCACCACCTCGTACCCTCGAAAGAGAGACAAGCACGAGCCGAATTCCCAGGGGGCATTTCAATGCAGAAGATGTTTGCTTCACCCCAGGGAGGAGGCCAAGTTTCCTTGTTTGACCAGATGTTCCGTAGAATTCCATGTAGCTCTCTGCTTAGCTGACTGACACATTTCTGAGGTTTCCTCCCCTCTCTGGATGGAACTACCCTCCTTCCCCCCCGGCTAGCAAAGGAAGCAGTTGTATCAGACAGTGCAGAGGGCCTCTCTCAGCTCTGCTGGCTTTGTCCTTTGTGGGTTTGTATCCACCAAGGGCACCCCGGCAGCGCTGTGCACAGGGCCCGCCTGGAACAGCCACCGACACGGACACCATCAAGAGAGGCCACCTCGGTCTTGTGGCATTTCAGTCTCAAGGTTACAGAGGAAGGTTAATGGGAAATCATGCCTCCTCATCATTTTTAACCTTTCTGAATAATGCCTCTGTGCATAAGCCAGAGGTTTTTATTCTAAAATCAATTCTGCTTATTGTGCTCTTTGGAAAAATAAACGAGAAGCCGGGAGGAAGAAAAGTGGGATCCAGGGTTTACCAACACAAAGAGGTTGGAGTGGGGTATGGGAACATGGTGCTGCCTGGCTAGGCTGCTATTGTCCTGCACGATGGGGTTAGCAGCCCAAACCCCCAGTGGTTGCCATGGAAGAAGAGAGCTCCTCACGCTACAAAAATGTACCAGACAGATGTGGGCAAAGCAGCTGTCTCTTATTACCCGCAGGCGCCCCGAAAACCTCTATCCCCATCTCAGGGAAAATGGGGCCCTCAACCCATGGAAGGGCTTCTAAGTCACAAAGATCAGTGCCAGATCCAGCTTTAGCCACTTACTAGCTGTGTGGCCTTGGGAGGGTCACTCAGTGTCTTCTCTGTAGAATAGAGGGAGCGACACCCACTGCATGGCATTCATAAGGTCACGGGAGCCACAGAAACACGGACCCAGGGTGTCTCATGGCTTGTGTAGGACCCCATGGCTGTGAAAAACCCAGGTAGGCTGCCTCCTAGGGTGGCAGATGGAAATGTGGATGGCCAGTGTGGAGAGCTGATAACCCAAGACAACCAAGCCAAGGTCAGGGGATACAAGGGGGGCTGTAATATCAGCTCAGACCCCAGTTGGTTGGGCAGCTGCTTTGGGTGACTGTAGCACTCTGGTGACAGCACTTAGCCACCCTGTCATGCATGGCTCCAAGGCATCCGTGCTGGGTTGTCTGGTGAGCCACACAACACGCACCTACGCTCACCTGTATGCACGTGTGCACACACACCATCCCATTTGCTCACGGCCCTGGCTCAATGCTCAGAACCTCACTGCTTTCCCAAACCTATTTTCACCTCTTAAAGGAGAAACGATGGGAACTCTTTCTGTTGGTTGCAGGGGGAAGCCATGAAGAAGGCAGACTCTGTATTGGGGCTTGCTCATTTTCACTAGTGATGTGCCACATTACAGAAGATGGTACCCACCTACTGTATGGCACACAGCAGGCCCTCCAAGAGGCCCGTTAGTGTTTCCTTTTTTTTTTTTTTTCTCTCCTATAGGCATGATATGAGTAGGGGAGGTTATTTGACATCTGAGCCTCAGCGATAACAGAGAGATCTTCTGGAGAGACCACACCCTCAGTTTCATTCAGCGACCCTCATTTATCTGTCTTCTGCTCTTCTCTAGGGCTCTCTTATTTGTGACATGTGTCTTATGGGATCGAAGATGGAAGGGTGAGGGAGGGAGAGAGATGAAAAAAGAACTGTTTCTTCTTGCTCATCGATGATTATTCAGGAGGTTTGGTCCACTGGGCTCAGGGCCATCTGCATCTCACGTCCAGCAAGAGAGGCAGGAGGGAGAGCAGACTTGATGGGGGGAGGGGAAGGCATGCCTGGGAGGTGGGGGAGAGCCTCTGGAGGGATCCTAGAGACCTGGGGCAGTGCTGAAGGTTCTGCAGTGACTTCCAGCTGTTTTGGGGACCAAGCTCTTCTTCTGAGACTCTTTGTGCCAACACATGCACCTTCTCAGTGTGCCATGACTGTATCCTAGGTAGACGGCGTGTCCTGGGGTTGTGCAGCAGGGGAGGCCTGACATGCACCACCACTCACGCTCCAGCTGCAGCAGGCATCTCTCTGTGGGTCTGCCATTCCTGCCGCCATGTGGTTGAGCTTTATGCCTGGAATGGCCTTTCATATCTCCTATCAAAACTTGCCTTCTAATATTTATGTCATCCTGGAACTCCAAACTCATTCAAGAAGCGATTTTATATATCTAAAAGGTATTTATGGCCCAACTTTACCCAGATAAATGACCATCTTGGTGGCTGGGGCAGACGCTGCTGGTTGCCTAGCCAACAGACCTCTCTGTACTCCGAATCCTTTCTTGATGGTAGAGCTAGCTTTCTACTATAAATGTTAATGTCACATACTCACTTTGCCAATCAGATCTAAGAGGAAATGTGCAAGGAGGTTTCTGAGAAACATTTTCCTCCTTGATGAAAAGAAACACATGGGGGGCGCTTGGGTGGCTCATTTGGTTAGGCACCCGACTCTTGATTTTGGCTCAGGTCATGATCTTGTGGTTCGTGGGTTTGAGCCCCATGTCGGACTCTGTGCTGACAGTGCAGAGCCTGCTTGGGATTCTTTCCCTCTCTTTCTGCCCTCCCCAACGCATGTTCTCTCTCTCTCTCTTTTTAAAAATAAATAAATAAACTTAAAAAAAAAAGAGAGACACACGAAAGGAAGATGTGCCCTCTTTTTATTATGAATACGGTCATGTGAGGATTTGATGCCTGGAACCACAGCAGTCACCTTGGGACCATGAGGAGATGAGCCGAAAGAAAATTGATAGTGATGGAAGAGGAGAAGGCAAGAAAGAACCTGGTTCTTTGATGACACTGTGGGATCACTAAATAGACCTTTGAACTTCCAAGCTTCCATAACTTGTTAGGTTAGGTAAATACATGCCCTTCTTGATTAACCTTTGTTGGGTTTTCTGTTACATGCAGCCCACAGCATCATAACTAATTGTATATATATATTCACCCTGCCACCTACTGTCCTGTGCACGTAGAGCAGCTGTGTGGTCTGGGGAAAGAAGCACTGGGTTAGGAGTCTAGCTCTTTTGTTACCTTCTCGAGGTGAGTCAGGGATTGGTGGGAAAAGTTCAGAGGGTCAGGCTGGACCCTGGTTCCTGATAAGAACTGGAATGGGTTCAGAAGCGAGGCAGCAGGGCACAAGGTCATTCTCAGTGCACGAGGCAGAGAGGGTACAGCCTCACCCTCTTGACATTGTCCAGAGAGCTACTGTGACCCCATGACCACCTAGAAGGTGGCTTTCCACTCACAGACCACCTCTAAAAGTCCTTCTCATGTGAGTGAAGCAGAGATTGGAAGAAGCTGTGTGGCTGGCTCTTCTTGGCACAGGGACTGGCCAGGTTGAGCCTGCAGTTGGCAGGATTCAGAACCCACACAGGACATGGCGGAAGTCTGAAAAGGCTTAGCTGGGGTGTGGGCTGAGGCCATTGGCTAAATTCTGGTCTTTGCTTTTTGAATTTTTAATGCCGTCCCTGCCTTCCATCAAGCTGGCTATGAAAAAGTTGTCTATGTCATACTTTGCGCCAACTCAAATTACCCTTTGAGGAAACATCCTCGTCTAGACCAAGAGCCTTCACTGCAAGGACAGGACCCTTAATATCCCATCTGCCAAATGGAGAATATCTTTTGGAATCACAGAACGTTAGAACTGAGGACGTTGAGGCCCATATAGGGATAGACCATTTTGTACTGTTAGCAGCTAGTTAGTGGAAAAGTCAACATTCTGGATGCCCGGTTGCATGCACCCTGTATGACACTAAATATGTGAATCTATTTAATGGGCGCCCCAAACACCTGAAATAAAGACATGGGGAAGTGTGTTCATCAAAGTTAGGGCTGAGGGCAGACAGACTTATCTCAGTGTCCTATTCTCTCAGACTCTATAACCTTCCAACACTTGGGCTCACATCCCTGGGAGAAAGACGATCTCCTAGTTTGAGAGTTCTCAGACATATGCATAAGAAGTCCTCAGGTTTTGATGGGTGCGTCCGTTTTAGGGTTAATTTTTACAAGGTGACTGTGGGTCTGATATGGTATCACGTGGGTGAAGAATTTACATCTGATATTCTCGGAAAATCAGACCTCTCTCATTGGTGTCCCATCAAGAGTAGTGCCAGTTTTTCCCTTGATTCTGGTGATGATGTTTATTTGCAGGAGCTAATACGTAGGTAGCTGATGCGATCTTTTCCCCTGTTGAAGTGGTTTACAGACTAAAATAATTCAAGAACTGTCACTCTTTGTGCTTTATAGGTCACTCAAATGAAAATTTAAGGACCAATGAAGCAATCCATATTTGTCAGGGAAGGAGCAGTGTTAGGAAGTCCTCAGGGGGATAGGTTGAACACTGAGTGACTAGAATAACTTACACCAGTGTGCTTTGAATTTGGATGACCCACGTCTGCCTGTGTGGCATGTTTATACATCTCCACACAGTCATGTACCTTTAAAAAAATGTTAATTTATTTTTTGAGAGAGAGAGAGAGAGAGAGAGAGAGAGTAGGGGAGGGGCAGAGAGAGAGAGAGAGAGAGAGAGAGAGAATCCCAAACAGTCTCCACACTGTCAGCACAGAGCCCAACACAGGGCCTAACCTCACGAACAATGAGATCATGACCTGAGCTGAAATCAAGATTTGGACTCTTAACCAACTGAGCCACCCAGGCTCCCCCACACTCATGTATCTTATGGCAGTGTGGCACCACCCACGCATTCACACCTACACCTGCACAGACACCCAGAACTGGGACACGGTGTGGTGTGGAGGAATGTGCACAGACCTCCGAGCAGAGCAAACCGGGGCTCCAATTGCAGCCTACCAGCTGGGTGCGTAGCTAATCTCTTTCCTCTTCTGACTCTCAGTCTCTCCATCTGAAACATGGGAATAATTATATCAGCCCCTCTAGGCCTTAGTGAAGATGATACGAGATCGCTCATGAAAAAGGTGCATAGCATCTCTAGTAGGGTCTCAACACATGCCAGTTTCCTTGCTTCTTTCCTTTTCCCTCACAGTCTACTGACTGCTCAGGGAAATTTCATTTGGCCCCTTGGAAGGTCTGCACGTCAGAAATTTCACAGTCACGTGAGAAGACCCAGTGCGGTGACTGGAGAAGATGCAGGGAGCAGGGGGCTTTTCCCGGGCTCTTCCCGTCCCTTGAGCGGACACATCTGCTTCTCGGCAAACAGCAGTCGCATCCCTCTTCTCCCCAAAGGGAACCTGACGTCTGAGACCTTTTCAGGTATTGGGCATCAGGGTGATAACGGCAATAGCTTCCGTCTCCTGCGTCTTTACCACATGCCAGCACCGCGTTATGCTTTCTTACCATGAGTCTTCCACAATGCGGGAACAGGGCAGCATCGGTACAAGGAAACCCAGGCCTGGAGAAGCCCGGTTGCCTATCCAGAGTTATGCGGCCGAGAACTGGCGTCAGGACGTAAACCCCAAACAAAACTTTTACTCATGATCAAGGGCCCGAGTAAAATGTGTGGCTTGCATCCCCCTTTTCATCGATGCAGCGTGTATGCGTTTTACGATTGTTGGAATGCTGCACTGGCATTGAAAATGTGCATTCTAAATTTCAGACTCCAGCATAACTCAGATAGATATTAGATAACGTTTGCCTCCCCCTCCTACCCTGTGCTCCTACTGCTTGTTAAAATGTACGTTTATAAATTGTAGGTAAGTGCTACTCAAAGTGTGGTTCCAGCTTCACTGGGGATCCTGCTAGAAATGCAGATTCTCAGGCTTCACCCCAGACCTGCTGAATAGACCCCAGGTGATGTAACAAGTCTCCAGGTGGTTGGGAAATTCGAGAAGCATGGGTATGGATGTTTCTCGGAGACACTTGGCATAGAGCCTTGCAGGAAAATGGAGCATTTAAACCCATCTTCCCTTGACTGGTTCAATCAGCTGAGAGGTTCCTGCATTTTACTGGAGACGTTGCAATGCTCCTGCTTTCTGGGCACCAAGCACAGACCTGTTATCTTGCTGAGAGCTGACAAATGAAGAATGAACCGTCCGTTTCTTTGACCGAGATGCTCTCCATACCCCTTTCATCCAGCAACAATGGCAGCAAGCAAGCATGGCCATGGTCTGAAGGATTTAAATACTCAATTAATCAATGGAATATTCCATTAGTGGGATAATCAGTTGCCATTGCCCTGATCTATAGTTACATCTCAGCTGGGCCTCACAAATTGATTCCTGATGAAGTTCTAATTGACTGGACCATCTGATAAAGGGCCAGTTGGAGTTTATTGAAATACCCGGTGAGCAGTCCCTGGGTGGGGGTTTTCCTTTGGGGAAGGCAGGGGTGGGAAGAGGGGGTAGAGGAGCATGATTTATGCCTCGTTCTCACTACCTCTTTTCTCCGATACAATGTTTATGGGTCCCAGGTGAGGGATGAGCGCTCACAGCTGGAGTACCGGGATGAGAGAGCTCTGAACCCATCCCCGGCTCTGGGCGGCAGGTGGCCAGAATGGGACTTGCCCATAAGCTCTTAGGGCAATGGTTTTCCAACTTGTGAGTGCTTAAGACTGATCCAAAGGACTTAGAATGTATAGTCCAGGTCCTAGCCTCAGATCTTCAGACTCTCTGGTCTTGGGTACGACCTAAGAATCTGCATTTTAACCCGACTTCCCATTGAGTCTAATACTGGGAGTCTCCGGAACTCTGAGAAATCCTGCCTTCGAAGCAGACTGTGTCCCAGGACGCTGCTTCCTTGGGGGCAGTGTGGGTTTCTGAGGCTTTTGTGTGGGGACAAATGTGTGTGTGTGCACTGTCAGAGGTTCCCAACCTCTTCGTGCCCTAGCACCTCCTTCATCATTTTTTTAAAACTTGTTTTGCGTAATTTTTCCTTCGAAATAATCTACATTTACTACTAGTGGATTTGCCTGTGCATTCGCTTACTCAAAGATATATCTATGTCATCTATATCTATATCTATGTCTATGTCTATGTGTTTGTGTGTGTAACAAAGGGTGTGATTAAGACAGCACAACATCACATGTACATGTTGCATTCTGCCATTCACTCATTCACTCACTAAATCATCAGGCATTGTTTAGGGATTATTATGCGGCGGGAACTGAGGACATCTTTTTTGAAAAAGCAAAATCAGGCAAATATATGGTTCTCCGTTGTAAGGAGCATGTGCTTCTCCGGGGACACAGGCAGGAAAATGAAATGTACTGTTAGAGGTAAGTCCAGGGCCCTGCTTTGGGACTGACTTTTGGGTAATTTAGTAGGTTTTATTGCCGGAAAAGATATGATACCCTAATGGGTTTTTTTTTTTTTCTTGGAAATTTGAAAATAGCTCCCAGACTTCCATATCTATCTTTAAGAATCCACCTCACCGCCCGCCCCCAGCCCAGGGAGTCCTGGGTGAAATTAAGGCTTTGTCAGCTAAAGATGCCCCTGGGTCGTCCATAAGCATGTAGGGGGACAGCTCTTCTTAGCACTTCCTGTGGGGGCCTGCAGACACCGGGTGGTCTCAGGGCAACAGGGAGGGGGTTGATTTAGATATAAATGATCCAGAGCTCTGTGTATCTAAGGAGGAGCTTGGACTTGCCCCTCTTACAAAGCGGAAAAATCACAAAGAGTTTCACACCAGGAAGAGCTGCAACCAGATTTCAGCTTTCTTCTTCCCCCCACATTGCGTTTCTTCTTTGCCTTCTCTGCTCCGCTCCAATTTCTCTCCCTCTCTTCTCTCTTAATACACTGTGTGTTTGTGTATACGCAGCTTTGATCTGTGTTTAGATATAAATGTCCAATGTTCTTTCTGTGAAAATACATTCTGGTGCTTTGGGTGACGTGGCACAGAGTTTAGAGCCTCAGAATGTCTTAATCTGGCCCTGGGGCTACTGAGTGTTTTAATTCCTTCAGACACAGCCCTGCCCCAAAGTGCCACAGGAGCTATTTGGTAGATGGAACCTTTTGTGTGGTTTAACATGCTAGTCCCGTTTCCTCCGCCATGATGTTCTGCTTCTGACAGAAACCGCCAACTAGGTCACAGAACGTTCCCGGCTATGTCTTCCCTCACTTACTGTCTATTAAGTGGCTCTTATATGTGAGGCACCAAGGGGGATGTGGCTGTCATCAGGATGTGGGCTTGGCCTTCAGAAGCCCATAGTCTAGGATAGCAGCCCTCATGTGAGGATGGGTCCCACTGGTGGGCACCGGGGATAAGTTGAGATGGGATATGAATGTACATTCTAGAGCTGAATCACACAGGGGCAGACATCTTTCCTTTTGGATCCCTTTACAGTCCTTATGATTATTTTCAGGTAAAAGTCTCTGTGTGGTGTCAATTCACTTCTAACACCTCCCCAATACTTGCTAATCTCCCTTTTATTTTATGTATTTATTTTTTAATTGTAGACAAAGAGAGAGCATGAGCAGGGGAGAGGGACAGAGGGAGAGAGAGAGAATCTTAAGCAGGTTCCACGTTCAGCATGGGATCACGACCTGAGCCAAAATCAAGACTTGGACGCTCAACCAACTGAGTCACCCAGGTGCCCTTCTCCCTTTTAAATAGAGAAAAATAGCAAGCCTCAGGCCCAGAGCTAAGACAGACTACAGATTCTAGCTGGACTGAAATAATACTGCTGGGCTTCCACCTATTTGTCTGCTGATTGTGGCAAGTGTGATGGTTCATGTGCCGTGTCAGCTTGACTGGGCCGTAGGGAGCCAGACATTCGGTCAGACATCTTTCAGAGTGTGTCTTTGAGAGTGTTTCTGGATGAGATTGACATCTGAGGCAGTAGACTGAGTAAAGCAGATTGTACTCCCCAACATGGGTGGGCCCTATCCAGTCAGTTGAAGGCCTGAATAGAATAAAAAAGCTGACCCTCCTTCAAGGAAGCGGGAATTTCCTCTTGCCGGACTGCCTTGAGCTAGGACACTGGTCTTTTCCTGCCCTCAGACTTGAACTGAAACATCAGCCCTTCTAGGGTCTCCAGCCTGGAAGCCTTTGGACTGGAACCACACCATCATCTCTCCTGGGTCTCCAGCTTGCCAACCACAGATCTTGGGACTTATCAACCTTCATAATTGCTTGAGCCAATTTCTTTTAATAATCTTCCCCTACCCCCCGTACACACACACACACACACACACACACACACACACACACACACACACTATTGGTTCTGTTTCTATGGAGAACCCTGACTAGTACAGCAAGTAATACTAGTAATTCCATTTAAGAAGGTAAAGAAAATGTCCTTATTCAATATATTTATTTAAATAAAAAAAGGAGCTCATTTAAGGAAAGATAGTAAGTAAATAATAATAGAGGTAGTCCATGGATTTGGCAGACATGAGAGAAGAGTTTGGGAAATGCAGAGCTTAGGGGAAGGATGCAAAGAGCCACAGACCTAGGCAGGAATGAGGAAAGGCCAAGAAGAGAGGATGAAGACCTGACCACAGGTCCTACCCTCTGGGGATAGAGAGGAAGGCACAGATGATGAGTAGAGAGGCTGGGCGCTGTGTCTAGAGTATTTGGACGACCGAGCAAGGGGTGGTAGGTACACTAACTGCTGTCACAAACCATCTCGCAATCTCAGCAGCTTAACCCAAATGAAGGTCGTTTCTCGTCCACATTCATTCTTACAAAGGTCATTTGAGGAGTAGGTGATGAGTCTGCTCTGAGCTGTTATTTGGGCCAGACTTCACTCAACACGGGCTCCACAGAGCACTGCTGTCCTAGAGTGTCTTGCGATGATGGACATGTTCTCTGCATGGTGGTGATGTGGCTAGCCACTGTCATATTGGACAGGGCAGTCAAGAGCCTCCTCCTTATCTGCAATCATCCAGTGAAAGACAGAGACAGAGACAGAGACAGAGAGAGACTGAACAGGAAGTTTTATGGACTAGGCCTGGAGGTGAAGTATAGAAGTCCATTACTTCCTCCCATGTTCCTGTGGTCAGAATGAGGTCATGTGGCTACCCTACATTCTCCAGAATGAGGTCCAGGTATGTGCCAGGAGGAAGAGCGGATGGGTTTGCAGTGAATCTAGCCAGGCTGTGTCACCAGAAATCTGGCAGAAGGGGCAACAGTGCCTCACAATGAGCACTCTGGGGTGGGGGGCAGCGTTGGGCAGCGACACGGGCAGGGGGCATCAGAGGGCTGAGCCGTTGGCGGCAGAGTTTCTAGGGTGGTGACTGAATTTCAGGGGCAGAGGCGGGCTGAGAGGGCAAGAGGGGCACCGTGGAGACTGTAGGGGTTCGGGCTGGTGTCTGTCTCCACGTGAGCCTAGGAGGGGAGGAGGTACAACAAGCGGTGGGAGAGTCCTTCATTCATTTATCCACTCCCTTATTCAATAGGCATATGGAAGACCTGCGGAGGGGCAGGCAAGGAACGGAGCTTTTCCCGCGCTCATTCCGAGAGAGAAACATTTTAGTGCACCGGAAAACCAAACCTTTATCCGCCCAGCTGTTTCCCAGCTAACAAGTGTGTAAACCAGACACCTTTGCCTCATCCCCAGACCCCTCCCCCTCCCTGGTCTGCCCTTACCACTGGGGTGAGTATCAGAGACGGGATGGGAGTCACCCTAAGCTGGGGCTTGGGGATTTTGAACACCGACATGGCTGAGCCAAATCAGTTGCATGGCAAGCCTCGCACCAGGCTGGCCAGGTAGCAGGCTAAATGTGGGCAGATTCGTGGAGGAAGCGATGCCGGACCTGGGCTTCGAAGGTGGAGTAGGATATGACAGGTAGAGCTGGAGGGGAGGACAGTCTAGGCAGAGGGTGTAGAATGAGCAAGCTCACAGGAGGAAGCGTGGGTGTGTGCACAAGGGATGGGGAGCAGCTGGCCAGGGGCTACGTGGGCGCCGTGAAAGATACAGTGCAGAGATCTGCTGGGGCCATGTCGGGAGAGGTCTTACGTGTCGGACTAAAGGCATCACCTTTATTCTGGGAGCAATGCAGTGCCAGTGGGGATTTTGAACAAGGCAGGGACACAACCAACCTGAAAAGTGTGCGGGGCTGGATTGGGGGTGGGACAAGCGTTGTGAGGTATGATAGGAGGTCATTGCAGTGGTGGTGCCGGTGGGGGGGGTGGTGTACTGCATGCCAGGGAAGTGGGGAGAGGGGTGAGTCGTGAAAGACCCTAATGCAGGATTTGGTTTAACAGCTCAACAAATATGTTTTTGGGTGCAGTCTGCATGTGCTCAGACACACGTGGCTCTTGGTTATGTGGGCTCAAGGGAGCGATGGCTTGTCACACATCACCATCCTTTTTCTATAAGAAAAACTGAAAGAATGTGCTCGGTGAAGAGGTGGATCCTGTTGATTTCTCATAAAACAGCAACCTCGATCTGAGAGAGAGGCTGCTACTGGGATGGATATACCCTGATTCGGTGTCTTGGGGGACCAAGAAAGGGCGAGGGTGGAAGGTGCTTCTCCGCTTGGGTCCCCATGGAAGCTGTGTCTGGGCCTTAGGAGGAGAGAAGACAGGTGGACGGAGAGGCAGGCTGGAAAACCAAGCAGCCGCACTAAGCCAGATGAAAGCACCGTGTGAGCAGGTTAAATCCTCCCGGCTGCCTTGGTGCCTGAAATGGACGCATAAACATTACAGAATTGGGTGTTTTACATCACGTTTCGGGGCTGCATGTGCAGGAGGTTATGCTTTTAAAAGGAGGAATCTGGTGGTTAACACTGAGTCCATGACAGCAACCTGATTCTTTTTCCCCAGGCCAGCTGGGGACTCGGAGAGAGAGATTTCCTTTGCTACCAAAAGACTTTCAGTGTGGAAACCCAATGCAGCTTCAACAGGAATAATAGGCATTCCGTATAGGACTAAGAAGGCAACAATTTCCTCATTGTGTGTGTTTCTGTAATGGCTCGGAGAAGCCCACATTCCCGCCCCAGATAAGTGCCCAATTAGAGAGATTTCAAAGGGGGAAAAGTCTTCAAGGTACTTGGTTTTCGGGGCTTTTTTGATTCCATTTTTCTTTCTTTTCCTTTCTTTTTCTTTTTCTTTTTTTTTCTCATTGTGGTTTTAATCCCAAATGGAACTGGCAAGAAAAGGCAGCGTGTTATGTAGGCAAAGTTTATCTCCTGCTCATTATAGCACAAGGGGAAACTGGCAGTCTCCAGCGGTTCCTCTCCTTCTCCCGCGTGAGTGGGTTATAAATGCGTGGGTTGGGCTGGAGCCACCCAGGCACCTACTCCTGGATTTGCACAGAAATCTTGGCCCCACGGTCAGCAATGCAAATAATTTCCCCTCCGGTGTCAGCAGTACAATCTCTGCCTCTAACCTCATGGTGCTGAGCACAGACCTCACTCAGGGCACGTTCTCACAAACATTCTGAGCACCTCTTGCTGGACCTTCTTCAGCCTTCCGCACCCATTTCTCAAGTATTGATCAGTCAGAAGTGTGTGAATTCTTATCATCCACAAGCATTTCATTTGAACCGCCACCGCCCCTCCCCCCCACAAGCCTGCTCTGTTTGGCGAGGCCGGGACCCCACCTCTGCGCTTAAGTGACCCTGGTGGAATGGGGCAGACGCAACCCGGGTCTGACGCTTGGCTTTAGCGGTCCAGTGGAGGGATCCTTATGTTCTTCCTCTGAATGATGGGACTTAGTGCACAGGCAGGTGGGAAGATTGAATGAAGTAGGTGATGCTTGAGAACAGGAGCTAATACTCGCAGGGCACTGAGTGCACGTGAGGTGTGGTTCTAAGCACTTTCCACGTGTGGCCAGTTGGCCAGGCAGAGAGCCAACATTTATTAGGCCCCTGCGACACACCTGGCATCACGCCAGGCAATGGGACCCAGTGGAGAACAGAGAGGTGTGGTCCCTGCCTACCCCCTCCGGCCGTGTTACAGTCAAGGCCAGGAAGCAGGGTGACCAGGTGCACACCATGAGGAGTGCTTCGGGGTGGGGGGTCATGCAGGGTGCCGCAGCAACACAGAAAGGGGCTCATTGCCTCTGAGACACTCCTAGCTCAGAAGAGAGGTTAGGATGATGGGGGCTTTCTGGGGCTGGGAGCAGCTGCCCCTCACCTGTAGGGCCTGGAGTCCTGAGTGGGAGGAGGCTGGTCAGCAGGGGGAAAATGGGGCTGCTCTTTGAGTGGGGTCTGAGCCGAGAGGCAGGAGCCCCTGAAGTGCCAAAATCTGACCCCGGGAGTCCATGTTGGAGGCTGCAATTTGCTTGGCCCAGGGGGTCTTGTAAGGAGATGCTAGCTGCTCGGGTCCTGCAGGTCCCAGGCAGGGGAGCCCCCACCCGTGGCGATGGGCTGCTGTTCCCCAGTTACCCCTGGGCAGGCGTTTTGTAGTGGGCGTCTCTTGCCATTAGATTTCCCTCCCAGACCTGCATTCCGAGCAGCTCAGCATATGGATGGAATCCGCAGGAGGCGGAGGGAGTGGGGAGGGGTGTCCAGCCCAAAGCATGTCACAGATGCCCACGGAAAGCTAGGGAGGATTAGAGCGAATCATTAATTGTCATTAATATGCTGGGGCTTGACAGCCCCGGGTTTATTTTTACACCAAAGCCCAGACGTGCCTTGCACATGTCCCTGGGTTCTGGGCTCCGGGAGAGAAGGGAAAACTGGTTGCGCTTATCTGCCAGGCTCTCCAAGATTGGACAGCCTGCCTCCAGCCTGGCTCCCTGGTCTGGCAGAAGCTATGGCTACCAAGGGGCTCTTGCCTTCCTTCTCCTGTGGCTTTCTCCCCTCCCCAGGGAGGCTTCCTGCCACAGAAGAGACCACCTAGATCTGCACAGATCACAGACTTGTCTGCCAAGGTCCTGGGGGGCAAAAGGAACAGTTCAGAGAGATGACTGACATTACAGGGAAGGCCACCTTTCAAAGGTTTGAACTGTCTTCAAGAAATACGTTGTTTCATGGGGCTCCAGGGTGGCTCTGTCGGTTAAGTGTCCAACTCTTGATTTCGGCTCACGTCATCATCTCACGGTTCATGAGGTCAAGTCCCACGTCAGGCCCTGTACTGACAATGCAGAGCCTGCTTGGGATTCTCTCTCTCTGCCCCTCCCCTGTTCTCTTTCTCTCAAAATAAATACACTTAAAAAATAAAACTGCATTGTATCAGAAAGCACTGTACAGCAAAGACTTTCCTAGATGCTACCTACTATATGGATGCGTGAAATTCTGGGTTGCCTTTCCTTTCAAATAGTTACTGAGAACCCAAGGTTGACTCCAGAATCCATCTTGTCTCCCTTTTGAAAAGCTGATAGCTCTGGCCCTCGGAGCTTGATGGTGTCATTGAGGAGACACTCGTGTCCTATGAGGATAGAGGTCCCACAGGAGGTCAGACTCCACAGGAGGGGTTCCCTGAAGCCACGAGGAATGGAATGGCGTTGAGCCAGCACTGAGCCAGCCCATGAGCTGATCACAGTCAGCAAAGCGAGTCCACGTATGACGTGTTCGATCAACAGGGAGCAGTGAGGCTGCTCTCCCACATGGTGGGGGCCCTGCCATCCCTCCTATGGGGGTCCTTTCAACGCTGTTGTCCCCCTTTGTCAGCATTTGGGGTAGCATCCTCCGTATTCGTTTGTATTCGTTTCCTGTGGCTGCTGTACTAAATTACTACAAGCTTGGTCATTTGTAACAACACAAACTCACTGTTTTATTAGAGTGCTGTGGGTTAGAAGTCCCCATTGACTGGGGACTGAAATCAAGGTGTCAGCGGGGCCACATTCCCTTCTGAAAGCTCTGGGGGTAAAGCTGTTTCCTTGCCTTTTCCAGCTTCTAGAGACTGCTGCATTCCTTGGCTTGTGGCTCCTTCCTCCATCTTCAAAGCCAGCAACCTTGCATCTCTGTGCTTTCTTCCATAGTCACATGTCCCTCTGACTCTCTTCTGCCTGCCTCTCCCCTATTTAAGGACCCCTGTGATTACACCGGGCCTACTCAGATAATCTAGGCTTGTCTCCCTATTTTTAGGGTTAGCTACCTTAATTCCATCTGCAATCTTAGTTCCCCATCACCATGTAACTTAATATATTCATAGGTTCTGCGGGTCAGGACATGGATGCTTTGGGGGCCATTATTTGATCAATAACCTTCATTTGGCAGCATTGCTAGCCCCTCCTCCATGCACCTGTGTTTGTGTGGATGCAGATTTCCTGCCCATGGCGGGGAAGAGCCTGGAAGAACACACTTATGTTCTAGAAAGGGAGTCTTGCGCTGGGTAGGGGCTAGAGCTGATGCCTTCCAAGACCCCTTTAGCTCTGAGAGCTATGGTTTGATGACCCTGTGTTGTAGATTGAATTGTGTCTTCTGAGGTTCCCATGTTGAAGCCTTAACCCCCAGTGTGGTGGTATTTGGAGACTGGGCCTTTAAAGAGGTAGTTAGGTTAATGAAGTCATAAGGGCGGTTCCCTAATCCAATAGGACTAATGTTCTTAGAAGAGGAGGAGACACCAGGGATATGCACGCACTGAGAAAAGGCCATGTGAAGGCACAGCGAGAAGGTGACCTTCCACAAGTCAAGGGGAGAGGACTCAGGGGACACCAAGCCACACAACTGTGAGGAATAAATTTCTGTCGTTTAAGCCCCCTAGTCTGTGGTGCTTTGCTATGGTAGCCCTAGCAACCAAGACACCCCGATGGGAAGAGTGTTCATCTTAGTTGACATCACCGTCTCAGCTGGCTGAGCACCCATGGAGAACAGTTCTTGTTGGCGTGCAACCTAATGGCCGCATAGACCCTCTCTCGCCCTTCAGTCTACATTCTTGCATCCTCCTTCATCGAAAGGTGATTCTTTGGAACAAATATCACTTTCTTTTCTTGCATTCCTGTGGATTATTTTTGTGGATTCCGGAAGATTTATTGTGACTCATTTGAGGGTGGCCTTGGTCAAACTGAGAACTAACTACACCTGTCTGAAAGCCTCCCAGACACGGTTTGTAGTGCAAAGAATCAAGAGACCTTTGTGAAGGTCACTTAAAATACTTCACATGGACTTATCTTGGATCTCACTGCTCTTACCTTGAAGCAAAGATGAAGAGTGGATCAAAGATGGCAGAGATCAGGAATGACCATTTCTAGTCAATTCCAAGTGGCTGCGATGGACTAGTAGGAAAGAATCCTATGCCCAGCTGGCTGTGTCTGCGAAGGTGCTGGGGGAAGAGAAAGGTAGTCTGTATGTCAGGTGTCTACCCTCCCAGAATCCCAGGAATTCTAAGGGCTCTTCCAGCCCCAAGTTTATAGGACCCTTGTTGATGAGAGGTTTGTGCAGACCTAGGATCCAGCTGTCCCCTGATGTTGTGCCTGGAGTCACATCTCTGTCCTCTTCCTTGGACCACCACGCCCTTGCAGTCGTCTGCTGCCGCCCCCTCGTTTGCGGTTCTTCTGCGCTGGCACCTTCACGAAGTCCTACGGATGCCTGTTGTGAGTGTCCCTCTCACCGCTAATGGCGGCATTTCTTCTGAGCCCTATTGTTTTCAGCTCATTTTGCTCTTTGTCCCACAGCCCCCAGGTTCCCACTGGGATCCAACTCTGCTTTCGTTGGAACATGCTCTGTTTGTTGCCAGTGGCCATCAGCTGAAGATCAGCTGTGCAACTGGAAAGCCATTCCAACCATTTACAAGTTCATCTTTACCACGATCCACCTGGGGAATTTGGGGGGTGGATTTCAAAAAAATTATTTTGGAGGGGGCACCTGGGTGGCTTAGTCAGTTAAGCGTCCAACGCTTGGCTTCAGCTCAGGTCACGATCTCACCGTTGCGTGAGTTCGAGTCCCGAGTTGGCCTCTGACGTCGGAGCCCGCTTGGGATTCTCTCTCACCCTCTCTCTCTGCCCCTTCCCCACTCACGCTGTCTCCGTCTCCCTCGAAATAAATAAATAAAAACTTAAAAACAATTTTTTTAAAAAAGAAGAGTGGTGTGTGTGTTTTCCAAAGAAAGCATTTCACATGCTCGTTAGGCAAAAATATCTATTTTACACGCACCGTAATTGTTCTACCTAAGATGAAATATGTTATTTTTCTTAAGTAAAGCTACAGGCAGTTTATTAGCAGAGCTAATTAACCCACAATCAACAACTGGCTCACCTCTAATCACAACCTGCTTGCATTCTTCACAGGCAATGTGGTGGTGCTACAGCACTTATATTTATAAATACGTGCAATGCAATATGAACTATATTTATGCGGACAGCACCAATTTTTTTAGCCACAAAATCTGACCTACCTAAAACAGATGGCGAGAAAACTGGACTGTCAGGTCTGGGCCAAAGGCTGGGGCCCCTCATCCCAGGATGCGCAGGAATCTTTCTTTTACTGCTATTTTTATTTACCTTCTAGCCTGTGAGGTGCCTTTTCCTCCTAATGAATATTTCCGGGTGAATTCCTGGAGGTCATTGTGTGTTGTGGCCTCCGCCACGCCTCCCTGAGATCCCACTGAGGGCCCTGAATGGAGACAGTACTGGTGAACTCGGGGGTGTCCTGGCCGGGGAAGGGGGACAGGTCTGCTGGAGCTGGAAGAAACATCAAGGGTGAAGAAATTCCTCTGAGCGTCAGGGGAATACTGCCAGGCCAGGCTGAAGTTGCTCCGTTGGCAGCAGGTGGCACACATTACTTCGAAGTTTGCTACTCTATGTTCCAGAGTCCAGAAATGCTCGTGTCTTGACCACTGTTCCTTCGCAGGATTTCAGAATATTGAACGGGAGTCAAGAACTGAATGGTGAAAGAATACCTGGAAGCATGAATGCAAATCCTGGGTGTTTACTACTTGTGGCCAGCTGGACAGAGGAAGGCACTCAAGAGAGGGATGGCCAGGTCCCGGGTAGACTAGAGGGAAGAGGAGCTGAGTGTGGACACACAACCTTTAAAAACACAGCGACTGGGGCACCTGGGTGGTTCAGTCGGTTAATCGTCTGGCTCTTGGTTTCGGCTCAGGTCATGATCTCATGGTTTGTGAGTTCGAGCCCCGAATCAGGCTCTGTGTTGAGAGTGTGGAGTCTGCTTGGGGTTCTCTCTCTTTCCCTCTCTCTCTGCCCCAATTCTGCTTGCTCTGTCTCTCTCAAAATAAATAAATAAACATTAAAAAAAAAAAAAACAGCACCCCAGTGCATATGGCCCAGTTACTGGTCTGTGCCTGGGCCAATCAGACTGTCTCTTCCCAGGGTGAGGGTGGGTCATTGTAGAGCAAGTGGAAAGGAAAATGCCATGGAGTCCATGGAGTCAGCAAATTCCTACATATTTGAGGAAAAGGGGGAAGGAAGGGAGGGAGGAACGAAGGGACAGAGGAGGGTGGGGGAGGAAAGGAAGAAGAGAAATGACATTCGGGATCTACATCAGGCAATGTGTCAAACACTTTTACATCAACTATTTCACTTAGTTCTTCCACCCTTTGAGTAGAACATATTACTGTCATTAGATGGAAGTGGAATTAAAGTAAACGAATCTTAAAAATCAGCCCTTGGACCTGGGTCCATCCAGATCTCTTTGTGCCTATTATTTTTAAGGTGGTACATGTCTGTCTGTTGGATAATGAAACCACAAGGTGCTTAATGCACCTTGAATCCAGACTTCTGTTCTCCATGTCAATGGGGCAAAACTTACCTGTCTGTTCGATCAGGGGAGTATCATAGACTCTCTAGTTCTGTCAAACAGAGACCCCTCAATGAGGCTCAGGAGATGTCACATAAATTAAACGAGAATGTCAGATAGTATGTTTATTTCCCAATAGTATGTAGGCACACTCCGCCAGTTGGTCTAAGCCAAGGGTGCTCCTGTAGGGACAAGAGAGACGGTGTGGTTATTTCCTCGGCCTTGTACGGTAGGGAGAGACTTCAGTAGGCAGGAATAGGTTTTCCAGGTTTTCCTGCCTACCCCCTTGCCAATGGCTGGGATTGGGCAGGTGGGAGAACTGGTTCTTTGGGATAGTGTCCATGCCCTTTTCTCTGGTCTGTTTATTTTTGAGGCTGGGGCCGGAAGCAATTGGGATCCAACGTGAATGGTGGCAGGGCACGGGGTCAGAGGGCAAGTCTCAGAAAACTGTCTGGGAGATGCTGAGTTAGGAATGGTGAAGCATCCATAATGTGCTGGGGGGTCTGGGCCAAGAAGTGGAATCTAGGCTGCAGTAGTAACTCACATAGAACCCAGGAATGGCCAGGGCAAGACTAGTGGCTCGGGATGGGCGATCTGGAAAAGCTTCACAAGCAAGATCCAGTGTCTTTGACAGGGTTTATGTGTGAGTGCGTCCATGGGTATACCTGGTTCACTTAGGAACAAGAGCTCAATTCTTTTTAAGGCCACAGAAATTCACTCAGGGAAGGTTTCATTTTCTGTGACTGGAGCAAGACATCACATGCTTAACCTGACAAAACTTTCTTTAAAATCACCACCTTCAACCTTATGAGGTTGGTTGGAAGTAGGAGGAGAGGGAAAGCAAATGAATAGGTAGCCAAATTATTCTTTGGGTCCCGGGACCACCTTTCTCCATTTTGGGGGGTTTTCTCGGGGATGGACGGCAGGAGGCATCATCTGATTCCTTGTTGTTTTCTTCATCAGGAAAGGACTTTAACAGGGAGGTTTACCAGATGTGTGAGGAGGCCAGCAGCTCACTCCCAGGAGAATTAATTCAAGTCTGCTGGAATTATAGGGTGCTGGGCCCATACTTAGAGATTTCCTTCTCTGAACTTGACCTTTCCTAGGTGTGAAATAACGCAGGTGAGCTGGCCACCTCAGTTAAGAACAGAAGCACCACTGTTAGAAGGTTTGCCCACAAAATATCCCAGAAGCTATGTTACATGGAGGAAACTTGAAGACCATGCCCAGTGAAATAAACCAGTCATGACAGGATAAATACCATGTGATTCCATTCCTTGGAGGTACCTAGAATAGTCAGGTTCATAGACACTGAAGTTAGAAGGCTGGTTGTCCAGGACCAGTGGGGAGGAGGGGATGGGATGGTAGTGTTTAACAGGCAAGGAGTTTCAACTTGGAAGACAAGAAAGGTTCTAGAGGTAGGTAGTGTTGTTGGTAGCCCAAATACACGAATGTTCTCCATGCCACTGACTGGGCATGTTAGTAAATGTCAGTGTTAATGTTAGTAAATAGACGTTAGTAATGTTACTAAATGGATGCGTAGGTTAACCTGCTGTCCTAGACAAGGCGAATCATGGCCTAAAATGACTTTTTAGCCACCAGTTCTTAAATTTGAAAAATAATAGTGAAATCCATTTTCCAAAAAAAAGAAACCAATAATTTCTCATAATCTCATTACATTAGACAAACAAACAACAGAGATATCACAACTTTGTAAGGTGGTAAATTATTCACAAAAGTCCCAGTTGCACAGAGCAGGATGGGATCAGAATTTTTTTGTCACTGCCTAGTGCTCTGGGGGAATGTACCAAAGTGGAGCGGCCACTGCCACCATGTGAGGCAGAGAGGCCCGTGTTGGAACTTTGTGTCTATAGTCCTGGCGTGCGGCCTGGGCTTCCATCGAGTGTATCTCTCTGACTTGACCACACTTGACCATGATGCAGAGAAACCTCCCTAGTGGCCTAGTCTGCAGGGTGCCCAGTGGAGTCAGCCCTAGAAATACTCTGGCAAAACTTCTGTCTGACTGATGGCTTCTCTGCTTCCCTAATAAGCATCAGCCAGAGACAACATCCTGTTTGGGCCTTTTTAATGCATCTGGAGTATCTGGAAAAACCAAGATTCTTTAGGTGCAAGTGACAGACACTAAATCCTAGTGGCTTAAAGCCAAAGAAATGTATCAAGTTGTATAACCTCAGGGTCAAGTACAGCTGGATCCTGGGGTTCAAATAGTGCCATCATCTCTCTCTCTCTCTCTCTCTCTTAGTCTCTGACTTCGCAGTTTCTTTTCCATTTGTCTACTTCTCTCTCAGTCAGGCCCTCTAGGCATAGTGGCCCTTGGTAGCAGTTGGCTTATGTCGTGCTTTTGGCATGATGTGAGTTTCTTTCTCGTGACAGAATTTACTCTCAAGCCCGTCCATGAGCTACTGGCATGGCCAGGGGGATGGAATACTCTGATTGGCCAGGCCCAGGCTGCCTGCCCACCCCTGAAGCCAGAGCCTCCACTGTGGGCTGGGCACGAAGGAAGATTTGTTCTCTGAAGGAGAAGTGGGCACTGTCACCAGAGCAGGGAGCAGAGTTGGATCAATGTGACGACAGACACGCCTTTCAAAGCCCACTCGTGGTGTGTGTGAGGTGGGCAAGAGAAGCTTCCCTGGGTGTAGAATTTCTCCACGCCCGTGTCCACCCCTCCTGTGCTGCCCTACCGTGCTCGATGTCTCCCCTGGTTTCTGTGCCCCGTTTTGGCTTTTCTCTTTGGCTCATGCTCTCTCTCTCCAGCCCTGGGGTTGGTGACCCCACTTCAGATCATCTGGTCTGGCCTGAAGCTGACCTCCGCTCCAGGTAGGACCCCTAGTGTCTGCCCTCTGCATCCACATCTTGCTCTGGCCCAGGCCACCCGACGTGGGTGGGGAGCCGAGCTCAGGGCTGCAGAGACGGTACTCTAGTATGGGGGTGGGGGGGGAATCTCCCCCTTTTCAGACTTCGGTCTCACCTCCCTTGTCCTGCCACGACTAAAGCCTTAACCCCCTCCCCCACCTTCCAAGTTATTTTCTTCATTTGTCGGGTCCCTGTTGTGATAGGTGGCATTTGGTGGTGGTGGTGCCAGTGTGTTATTTTCACTCTGCTCTGTGCACTGACACTTTCCAGAGGTGTGGGCACATTTTAAAATAATGATCTCCCCGTGGTCGAGAGAGCCTGACCCCTCTGCAGTGGCTGGAGCCGCTCTGGTCTGGGGGAGGGGCTGGCACGAGCCCCTTGGGACAGAGAAGGATGTCCCTCGGGGTGCAGAGAGCCTGGGCTAGAAGGTAGTGAAGAGGGAAGGGAACGCAACAGGTCTAGGTGGCTGGGTCTCAGAGATGCTGGTTCGTGATGATGGCGCCTGGTCCCCCTCACATGAGCTTGTCATGAGGACATCAGGCCCTGAGGAAGCGTGTTCATGATATCTAAACTCAGCGGGTGGTCTGGAAGACGGGAGGCTGATTCACTCTGGAGGGTCTGGGCAGGGGAGGCGTGCGTAGGAAGCCCCGGGTCATGAGTGCTCACAGATGAGGCCCCTACCTTGGCGGTATCAAAGTATAGGGATCATTCTATGGTTGGAAGGAGGCTCTCTGTCTGTGCTGGAGGCACACTCCACCAGATCCAGTTCTCATTGCAAGCAGGTTCCTGACCCCAGGGTGCCCCGTGTCCCTCCCCCAAGTATTTCTGTGGCTACTGGTGACAAGCCTTTCCCCTGGTGGGCCCTGTGCCTGCTCCTGGACAAGGAAGGCTTGGGGCTCTTTGAAGACACCCTGACCTCATTCTTCCTCCTCTCTTCCCCATAAGGCCTCCCTCATTTGGCTGGTCCTGGCCATGGTAGTTCAGTTCATTCATAGTTCAGTAGAATCTTCCTTAACATGCTACAGCTCCCAAGACCAAGATGATGCTTCTTTGATTATCAACAAAGCAAAGCAAATATTTGCTAAGTGCCTAGTACATGTCAGGCACTGTTTTAGTGCTTTGCTGTGTTGGACAAAACCATTCTAGTGGATGTAATGCATGTAAAGCACATAAAAGTACTTGCAGGGTGACAGGTTCTTGATGGAAGGAAGAAGGGCACCTGGATTGTTCCACACAGCGGGCCATTGCTTCCGGAAGTGTTTCCATTGTTGTGAATACTGTTGGGTCCCTGATGTATCCCAACTAACCGCCCCCCGCCCCCGCTCCCACCATCCCTCAGAGGCTGGACTGGACTGGCCTTGCCAATAGGGTCTGCAGTCCTGCCTCTTCTTCACTCCAGTGTGAACACAGTGCTGGCTGTTTCCTAGGGTTTCCTGAGCCCTGTCCTCAGGTCTCCTCCCACAATCTTTAGGGTCTTGTTCTTCAAACCAAAGCCAAGTGAACACAACAGTGTGTGATGTATCAGCCCAGAGCCAGAGAGGGCTGACTGGGTAACCTTCGTTTCTCCCAAGGATCAGTCTAAGATTGACTCTTGCTGCTTGATGCCCTGGGTATGCTCTACACACACACACACACACACACACACACACGCACGCACACATGCACGTGCACACATACACACACACATTGCACACATATAGCATTTCTCACATCCTGGCCCACACTCTCCAGTAGGGTCCTCTTTGGATGTAATGCTGACCATAACCTCACTAAGAATGGCCTGCTCAGGTACTGTCTGAGGCAGGTGGGGAATGGATGGGAGGGGTCTTCAGAGTCAGAGAGACAGAGGATCCAGTTGACTAACCATAGAAGATTCCTTTTGGGTTCAAATCAATGGAGCAGGGTCAGGAGGGCTGCCTTTTCCTTGTGGCCCTTACAGGTGGCAGGTAATGCCCCATTTCAGGCTCACACCTCCTCTTTGCCTGGATGGTTCCTACCTCTAAGGCCTCACTCCAGAGGCAGAGTCTCTGGTCCTCCCTGTCTCCCCTTCTTACCAGGAAGGGGGCCGAAATACCAAGGGGTGAAGGAGAAATGGAGGACATGAGGAGCCAGTGGGCAGCCTGGAAGGGGGGCACTGCCGTCCTGGGACAGGATTTTCCTGTGCCTCCCTGAGAGGCAAAGTTTGGTCCTCTGACCCAGGGACACTGGGCTCCTCCCAGAGAGACCAGGCCTTTCCTCCACTCTGGCTTGTCTCCCTGCTATGGTCAGAAATTCAATTTGCAAAGATTCCCCCTGGCCTGGGCTGTGGCTCCCTTGCCTTGTCTCTCTGGCTGCTGCTGAAATGAGCCCCTCCCTCCCTGTCTCCTTTCAGATTTCTTGGACGAAATTGATTCTCTTTAAGCCTCTCACCCTGATGCAGCTCAGAGCAGTGGGGCCAGTGAACCTTTTCTTCAGCCAATTGTCTCTCCCATCTGATGGGCAGTGTCCATTAAACCCTCAGATTTGGTGCCTGTATGTGTGTGGCTGTGTGTGCATGCGTGTGTGCATGTGTGTGTGCACCCGCGTGTGCGTGATGTATATGGCAGGTAGGAAGGAATCGAAGGAGGTGGGCACAGTTCTCAACAGAGGTAAATGTGATGCCCTGAAGGACATCCACTGTCCCCCTGGGCCTGGCTGGGGCAGAAGATAGCAGCAGGCTCTCCTGTGGTCATCCCTGTAGGCTGCCCCTTCCCCTTGGAAACTGATGGGAGCAGGCAGAGGGAGTTTCCATATTCAGAAGACTGGGGCACAGATATTTCTAGGCAGAACTCAGGCTCAGAACATAAAATTCCTCTCAACTCTTCCTTCTCTGACTCTCTCTGCATTCCTTGGAGATTGCTGACAGGCATTTCTCATGTCTGCACCATTGGTATCCTTCTGGGCTCCCGTGGCCACGAGCAGATCACCTGCACCGGCAGAGCTCCACATGCAGTTTGCTGCAGTGTGCTCCCAAGAGAACCCTTTTCCTCTTCTCTTCCATCCCCCAGTCCCTCATCTCCCAGGGTTTCCAGAATCTGCCACATTCTTGCTCAGCAGTGCAAGAATTATTTACTCACCCTCCCGCCTCTCCTGCGCTTCCTGCATATCTGATTCCTCTGTTCATTCAATTTGCTGGTAAAATTATGTTCTCTCCATGAAGTCTGTGTGGACCACGCTCTCCATCAAGGTCCCTACTGGTAATCTGCCTCCTGTCCGCCACCTTGGGATGCCAGGCTGGGCGGTGTGGATTTTGGTGTATTACCTACTCGCGGTATAATGGAGAGCCAGTTGTTTATTTGTTTGTTTTTAACTTCTCTGAGCTTCAGCTTTCTCCTTGTAAAGCAGAAAAAGAAGTGCCCGCCTCATACGATTATTGTAGGAGAGCCATGAAATAATAAATATGAAGGTCCTGGAACAGAGACTGGTGCATAGTAGGGGCTCCGTTGCTGGAAGTTCTTTCTTCTCGTGGTTATGTCTCGTTTGTTTCTCCAGTGAGACTTTAAAGTTCTAGAGAGCAGATGCTGGATCCTATTTTATCTCGGGATTCCCAGTGCCTCTCACAAAACTTACTACAGAGTAAGTGCTATGGACTGGATGTGTGTGTCCCCTACAAAGTCATATGTTGAAGTCCCAGTCCCCAGTGTGATGGAGCTTGGAGGTGGAGCCTTTGGAAGGAAATTAGGTTATGAAGGTGGAGCTGGCGTGGATGGGGTCAGTGCCCGTATAAGAGAGACCCCACCCCTCAAGAACTCCTTTGCCCCTTCTGCCATCTGAGGACAGAGTGAGGAAATGGCTGTGTATGAATTGGGAAGAGGAGCTCACCAGGCATGGGATCTCGGACACTCCAGGCTCCAGAATGATGAGAGATAAGTGTTTGTTGTTTGAGCCTCCCCCATCTATGGTAATTTGTTATAACAGCCTGAACTAAGGCAATAAATGCTCAGTGAATGTGGTTTTCAGTCTTCGACCCAGCTCCTGACTACCTCTCTGGGGTTTTTCTCTCACTGCTAACTCTTTCCTTCACACCAGCTGTCTTGAACTATCTACAGTCCTTCCAGAATAGATTCCTCAGTTTCATAACCTTGGTGCTATTGACATTTGGGGCTGGACAGTACTTTGGGGGATAGGGACTCTCGTGTGCAGCTGGGAGAAGATCCCTGATCTCCACTCTGATCCCCACAGAGGCCCTTGTTCTAAATCCCATATCTTTGCACTCTTCCCACTGTGCCACCCCTCGTCGTTCCCTATTGCAGTTGCCTAGTTATGTGCAACTCTCTTGTCCACTGTGATTTGACCTCTTCAAAGCAGAATCTGCGATTTTTTCACCTTTTTATCTTTAGCACGTAATACAGGATCTGGAATATTCTGTGGTCGAAACGTGTTAAGTGAATGAATGGAAGAATTGATGGAAGGCTAGATGAATTGATGGATGGTTGGATGGGTGAGTTGGTGGATGAATTTGTAAATAGGTGCATGGGAGAGCAGTTGCAAGGAAAGGTGAATTGGTGGATAGAAGGATGGATGCATGGGCTTTATGAATAAATTAATAAATAGATGAATGGATAGGTGTGTGGTTTGATGAATGGTGGGGAGGGTAGATAGATGAATGTGTGAATGGAGAGGTGACTGGGTGGATAGAAAAATGGTTGGGTGAGGAGATAGATGGGTGAGTACATGGATGAAGAGACAGATGAATGAGTAGGTGGAGGTTGGGTAGATAGGTATGTGTGTGAATGGTTGTATAGGTGGGTGGATGGATAGATGAAATTTATGACTGAGTCAATGAATAGATGAAGGGATACGTGTGTGGTTTGATCAATGGATGGGAGGTTAGATAGATGAATGAGTGAATGGATAGATGGATGCGTAGCTAAATAAATAGGTTGATAGGTAGATGGTTGGGTGTGCGAGTGAATGGATGTGTAGGTGAATTTTTGAGTGAAATAACCTAGTTAGAGGATAAAAGGAGTTTACAAATGGGTGGATGAATAGATGGAAGTTGAGTCATAGAGTGGGTCAAAGCCAATGAATATGTAATCCAGATTCCTAACTCCCAATATGCTACTCCTTGGAAAAGCATGCATTGCCTTCTCCCATTGGGGCTCAAGACAGCATGGTCAATGACTGGTAAAGTCATTTATGTAGCATAGTAGGGAAGGGCCTAAGTGGCTATAAGCAGTCTGAAGTCCGAGAACCTGGTGTGATTCCTGGCTCTGCCAGTATCTAGCTGTGTGATCTTGGGTAAGGTGCAGGACACCCCTGAGCCTCAGTTTCCTCTACTGTGAGAACAGTACTGGTTCTCACAGGTTTGATGTGAGGGTGAAATAAAATAATCCATGTAAAACACACTGTGTGATGTCTGCCACATAATAAGCCCCCCCCCCCAGATGTTAGTTCTTCTTTTTTCATTATTAATTCATTATTAATATCATTAACATCTTGGTCACCATCATTCATTATCGCCCCCTTGTACAAAGGATCTGTGTCCCAATGTAGAATGATAGAACCTGAGGGGAACGTGAGGGGTCATCTGGTCCTGCACCTTCCCATAATGCAGACCCCAAGGCTTAGAGGTGAAATGACCTGTCCAACTCCTTACAACTGCTGAGTGACAGAGCCGGGGTGCTTGAGGCTCTGGACATGCCTCCCCTGAGACCCCAAGCCTGTGGTATCCTGAGGAGGAGTAACTACTTCCTGCTGGGGCGAGTGCTTCCTCCCGGGGTAAAGGCTTTGCCCTTCAGCTCTCCTTCCCTTCTTCCATGGAGGTGTGGGCTGACATGTCATGTTGTTTGCTTCCATAATGTCCTTCTGGTCTCCTCAGTCAGGACTCTCTGAGCCTCCTCAGAGAGGACACCTGAGTCAGGACTCAGTTGTTCTTTCATTCTGAGCTAAATGAGGCAGGAAAGTGGATAGGGACACAGGTAACCTACAGACCTATCAGAGCCTCAACTTCCTCATCTGTAAAATGGCTACAATGAGGTTTCCCAGAACTGCCTCAAAGATAAAGACCCTAGCACACCTCTTGGTGCATGGAAACGACTCAGCAAATGTGAGTTCCCTTTGCTTTCTTGAGAGGCTGGGTCCTGGGAGCCATGGGGTATCAGGCCAAGACAGTCTCATCCTGGATTCAAAGGGGAAGAAAGGTTCAGGGCTCACGACTGAGTACCAAGAAGAAGAAAGGTGAAGAGATAGGTTCTGGAACAGTCGGTGACAAAGAACACCACCCAGCACCAGGGAGCCAGAGCCAGAATCTGGGTGCTGGACCTGCTAGGTGACAGTCTTCCGACCCAGCCAGGCTCCAGTCCGGGAGTGCAAGTGTTAATCTGCCTGAATCAGCAAAGCAAAGCGGGACTCACATCCATATGCCAGGCTCAAGGCTCCCAGGAACCAGGCGAGGAGGAAGCTTCCTAAATTAGAATCAGAGTGCAAAGCTGGGGTCACACCTCAGAGCAAGGGTCAAGCGGGGAAGCTGCGGGCAGACTGGGGCAGCTCAGACAGGCTGCTGGGGAGGGGCCACCCCTGCCTCTGTTTACAGAAAGCAGACTGGAGCCCCGTGACCTTGAGGGCACACCTGACTCAGCCTAGGGACCTTGCCCCCCACCGCCAGCCCCCTGCCTGGCCTCTGGGGCAGGGAGCAGAGGCCCATTTAGCTTCTAGCAGAGGGGGAGAGGGGCAGGGGGGAAGGAGGGGAGCTGGGAAGGGGCTGAGTGAGCAGACCGGCAATTAAGGCTGGTGAGCTGCCAGCGGCTGGAGGCACATCCTCCTCCTGCCAAGGAGAGGGCCCTTCATTAGCTGCCGAGCTCTTGCCGGCTCCAGCACCTTGGCGCAGCCTCGGGAGGCGGGGTAGGCCACCAGCCTCAGGTGGCACGGCTGCTGATGAATAAAAACACGTGGATGGGAGCTGGGCTCGCTCCTCTCAGCCAGCTCTTCCCAGACATCCCAGGCTCCTCCCGCACTTTTCCCAGAACACTCTGTGCCCAGGGAGGGAACGGGCTGTGGCTGGACTCCAGTCACCTGGCACAGCTACCTGCGAGGGCTCTGGACCCCCGTATGTTGTGCGGGGGTTTGAGAAAGGAGAGAGAGCCCCCCCAAGCTCTGGTTTTAATTCCATGACAAAGGATGTCTGAACGGTAGGGCTTGTTGGGGGAATTGAAGATACTTTTGATTTATAGTCTGGATTTCTGTATCTCTCTTGTACATGTATGCACATACTTAGAGAGACACAGTCAAGGTGAAAGGATACTAACAGAGCCCTCTGGTTGGTGCACTCGTGCTGGGGTCTGGAGCCTGGCAGGCAGGCCTCTCGTGTTCCTTCTTGTCTGAGACCCTGAACCCACAACACTGGGACTGTGGTTGACTTCGTAGATGCCAGGCACTGTTCACTTGAAGAGGTAAAAAAGAAACCTTCGTGATCCAAGATAGCCTGGAACGTTCGGGAAAAGGGGCACTTGCTCTGGTTCCTGGAGAAACTCTGGCTGGCGTTTGAATTGCAGCTTCACATGTGTCGGAGGACAGGGGACACTCTCTGTGGCTGGAATCTGAAGATGGATGTGTGTCCTCCCAGCCCCTGAGAGTCATCACCCCCTCTCTTGGAGACAGCATCTGCCTGGGGTGGGGCTGGGGGGCCGTCTCTCTGGGTGGACTGGTACAGGAAGAACCAGGCCTCAGAGGCTCTGCTGGAGTTTCCTAGAATCCCGGACTATGGAGCGGCTTGGAGACTTCTAGCACTCCCTCTCCATTTTATAAACTGGGGACGTGGACAGCTAGTGTGGAACATAATCTAGTGATAGAGAATCTAGCAGGACCCAATGCAGAAAAGAGTCTTACCCTGAATCTGAGGCCTCCCTAGGAGCTGGGAACTCCTGAAAAGTGAGTGCAAAATTGTAAGGAATGTGTGCGTTTCCCTAGGGAGTGGTTCTGGGGAGCTTCCACGCATTTGCAAGGCTGCCGCAAGGACAACTGGTCAGAATGACTGATCTAATGGTGGTGGGCTCTAACAGCGAGCAGGGATCTCAGTGGTCTTGTGCACAATGGTAAAGTGGGTGGGAGGTCACCTGCTGCTGGCCAGAAAAGGGAAAGGGGGCTCAGCAGGCAGCCCAGATCTGCATGAGCCCCATCTCAACAGTGCTTGCCCTTGGGTGTCCCCATCCCCCTCCACCAACCCCCCTGCAGAAATGCAAGCCCCCCCCCCCCCCCCCCCCCAACCCCCATTGATGAGCCGTGTTTGTGGCCAGACCAGAGCCCTTTTGTTAAGCAAACACAGCAGCCCTCCACTTAGCAGAAATAGCTCTGGAGCAAAAAGAGAGGGAGTGTGTCCACAAACCCATTTGCTGTTTAGGTGTCAGAAATAAATTTTACCACTGGAGTCTGTAGCATCTGATTAGTGAATTATTCAGTTGGGATATTGCGTTCCCTCTGACCTCATTAGTAACCCTGAGGTGAGAGGGATGCATTAGAGTAACCACCAGCCTGTCACAGAGGAGCAGAGTGGGGGCATTAAAGTGGATTAAAGTGCTTTACCAAGAACTACAGCACAACTCATAAAAACAGGGCATTGTTAAACCAGTGCTCAGCAAATAAACAGGCGGACGCCACTGGGGAGGGGAGCGGAGGGGAGGGGATCGGCAGGGCGAGGTGGGGTGCAGGGGGTGGCGCACAGAGCTTCACGGCTTTGCTGGCGGTTCTGCTGCCGGGTTGGTGGCACTGGGAACCCAGGTTGGGGAGAGGGTGCTCTCCCAGCCTGACTCAGTTGATGTTTGTGTTCAGCCCTTTCTCAGAGTACCTGACACTTTCCACTGTCACCTTCTCTCCCTCTTCTGCCAATGGGTCTTAACGGCAGAGGAGAGTTGACGAGTTAAGAGTCAGTAAGACCATACTGGACATCTCCTGTGTTCTGGTCTCTGACTAGCTTTCCATTTCAGTGAAACATCGTGCTCCCCCCAACCTGCCTGGGCCGGGGATGAAATCAGCTGGTGGGGCTGGAAGGCTACTCTGACCCCTCCGCCCTCTCTATGCTCTAGCTTTGCCCTTTGTTCCCCATGTGAAGAGTCCCCAGCCCACAGCCCCTGTGTCTGGAAGGCGTGCCAGAAGGATCTGGCTGGTTCATGGATCAAAGAGGGCACTGTATTGGGTCAGGAGGTAAAGGAACCTAATCCTTTGCTCCTTGCCAGGAATTCTTACCCCTTTATGAGATCCTTGGGGCTTTGTGTGCTCTAAACCCCACTTTTGACTCTCAAATCAAGCTGACTGGAACTCTGGGGGCCAGCACCCTAGAGAGTGAAAGGACAGAAGGGGAGCATTGGAGGGTTAGCTCCGCTTCCACTTATCCAAATTATGGGCTCTTCCACTCCTCTGGTCCTTTGTTTTGGGGAGATAGAACCTTTTGCATAAACCTTCACACACAGAGTCTGTGCCTTCCTCCAACTAGGGACTCATAAGCATTGTATGGGTTAAACAGGAGCTGGTTCTGGAAGCTGATACCTAAGCAGTTGTTCTGAGACAGCAGAGCCCAGCGGCTCCTCTCTATTCATCACGGAGCATTGCTCACTAACCTAAAGGTTTCAGGGTCTCCTCCTTGCCAAGGACCAGAACACAAATGGGGACAGGTAAGGAGGTGGAGGGCTGCAGTCTTCCAGGTCTGGATTTATCTACACAGACCAAGATGGGGCTGCTGAGGGCACATCCTCTCTCCTTTGTTTGGGGATGGGGCTCTGGGCTGGAGTTCAAGGCTGCCCCAGGAGACCCAAGCCCCAGTTAGTGACCGGCGTGTTTGCAAATGTTTGTTCAGCAGCAGTCACAAATGGACGCTAAAAGGCTTTGTGGTTCATTGATGGTCATACCCCTTTCCAGCCCATTCTTCATCCATTTCTTGGGTGAGCCGCAAGCCCTCTCCACTGGCAGCTCTCACTTGGCTCTGGGTCCTAAACCCTGCCTGCTCACAGCCCTCCACACCAGCAATCCTGGGAACTGGAGCTCTTGCCCCAGACCCGGTGTTTGGAGACCCTCAGCAAGGCTGGGGGCCCTGCTAGCTTTCTCCTCCACTCCCTTCCTCCTGGCTGAGCTCATGGTGACCGGGCAGGGCAGGTCCACATATGCACACCTAAGGTCCCGCAGAGTAAGTAGTTCATTCACGACACCCAGGAGGCACATAATCGCACAGGGAACAGCAGAGAGAGGGGCTGTTGGGAGCTCCGTTATCACTTCACTTTGGGGCATGGACCCCAAGTTTGGCCGGGGGGGGGGTCCTCTAGTTGCTGACCCCACCGCAATCACATGTGGAATGGCTGTGTGCGTGATAGCAGGAGCTCCTCTTTACGTGCAGAAAACAAATTCCCCACAAGTGGAAGGGAGGTAGGGGATGCGGGACGGGTGTCTCTGGCCTGAGGATACCTTGAGGTGTGAGTATGTTCATCTGTTACAGCAGGGATGAAACTTAAAGACCTTGTGCTAAGTGAAGAGAAGCCACACCAAGGACCACATACTGTATGATCCCATTTAAATGAAAGGTCCAGAATAGGAAAATCTATAGAGACAGGCAGATTGCTGGTTGCCCCAGACCGGGAGGTGGGAGTGGATTGGGGGATGATGGCTAAGGAATGTGGGGCTTCTCTCTGGAGTGATGAAATGTTCTGAATTGACCACAGCGAAGATTGCCCAACTCTGTAACTATCCCAAAAGCTACCAAATTGCATGCTTGAAAAGGATGAATTGTATGCTATGTGAATTACGTCTTAATAAAGCTGTTAAAAATAATCTATGCACCTCCCCCCCCCTTCCCAGGGGGTGTTTTTCCCTTTCCCTTGTCCCACAGAAGTAAGCCTCTCACTCTGTACTTCTTCCCCTGGAGGAGAGATGGCAGGGCACGTGGAAAGCCTGCGTGTCTCATAGGATTTTCTGCTTCGAAAGTCTAAGCCATTAGGCAAAGTCAGATGTGTTATGGAAAGATGAAAGGAAGAAGGACGAGATGCTTGGATATAAACGAAGTGGCTTGGAAAAGCAAAAAGGGAAGCTAGATTCTCCATCCTGGGCTGGAAAGAGATTCCCGAACAGGGGAGAGAGGAGAGAGAGGTGGGCCAGGTCCAGATCAGTGCCCTTGTCCCTGGCAGGGCCCCAGTGAGGAGGCAAGACCCCAGACTGGTGCGTCTGCATTCTGATGGGTTTGGTGGATTCTCTGCCTACTATTGATGTGTAGCAAACCACTCCAAAGTCTGTAAAACAATCATTTTATTACGCTCATAGACTTTGTGGGTCTGGAATGCAGAAGGAGCACTTAAGAAGCGGACGAGTGCGGAAGAAGCACTTGTCCTTGCTCTGTGACATCTGGGGGGGGGGGGCAACAGAAGCCTGGGGGTGACTTGCCGGCTGGGGGCTGGAGTCATCAGAGGGCCCTTTACTCACATGTCTGGCAGTCATTGCTGGCTGTTGGCTGGGATCTCAGCTGGGACTGTCAGCTGCAACACCCACATGTGTCTGTGTTTCGTGGCTGCTTGGGCTTCCTCATAACATGGCGGTTTAGGTTCTAAGCACGTGCATCTTATGAAAACCAGACAGGGCTGCACTTCCCTGTACGGTCACATGATGTCACCTTGTGTCATAGCAACAAGACCTTCTTCACCTTGGGAGGAGTTTCAAAGTCATTTTGTAAGAACATGTGGGATGGCAGATATCATGGCCGTCTTTGGAAAGATAGCCTGGCACGTGGGACTATATGCAACCTTGAAAAAGGGTCCTTGTCTCAAGTACCATGCACAGGTAGTGAGCCATCAGACTCAAGCGGGCCGTACAGTGACTGTGACTATTTCAGTGGTAATCTGAGTGCACAGGTGGCTGACAGCATCTCTCACGCTGCCTGTCCCCTGGTTGTGTGATGGCACAGCTGAAGACCCAGAAGCCCTGACCTAACCCCAGGGAGGCTGTTGGGCAGGGGAGCCTCCAGAAGGACTAAGACGACATTTCTGTCAACCAGGACAAAGGGGGCTCAAGGTGGGGAGTGGTGTAGAGCGTTAGAATTAATGTTTGCAAACATGTCTTGCACACTTAGGAGTTTGTGGCACGAGCTTCTGTGCTTGTGTGCAGTCATTTAGGTCTACAAAGGGGGTAAGGGGGTACCAAAGGGGGTAACCAAGGGGGTAAGGGACAGATGTCCAAGCTTGGAGTTAGGAGGAAGGGCTAAACCAGCCATTCAGCCTCCCCAGGTCTCAGGTCCCCTCCTGGCATGGTGAGATTACATGATGTGTGATACATACCACATGGAATGTACTCTACAGGTCCGTGCCTGGAGCAGAGTGGAACTCAATGCACACGAGCCGTTGTCACCGTCTTGAGGCCAAGTGGCCATGGGTTAAGTCTCAAGTTGGGCAGTGGCCCCAAATGCATCTGAGAGAGTCATATTTCTTCCCCCCGGCCCTAGAAGATTGTCCAGAGTCACCAGTCTCCTCCCTGTCCCATGAAAACAACCTGCCTGTTGTCAGGTTGAGGGTTCTCAGTGAGGGGTGATTTTGTCTCCCAAGGGACATTTGGCAACGTCTGGAGACATTTTTTCATTGTCACAATTGGGAGGGGATGCTCCTGGCGCCTCGTGGTTAGGGCCCAGGGGTGCTGCTAAACATCCTGAAATGCACAGTCAGCCCCCAGGACAAAAACGGATCCAGCCAAAATGTCAGTAGTGCCTAGGGTGTGAAACCTTTCTTCGGGGTTTCCAACAAGAAATAGACTTTTATTTATTTATTTTTAATTTTTTTATTGTTTATTTATTTTTGAGAGAGAGAGAGAGAGAGAGAGACAGAGTGTGAGCAGGGGAGGTGCAGAGAAAGAGGGAGACACAGAATCCGAAGCAGGCTCCAGGCTCCGAGCTGTCAGCCCAGAGCCTGATGTGGGGCTCAAACTCACAAACAGTGAGCTCATGACCTAAGCTGAAGTTGGATGCCCAACTAGCTGAGCCACCCAGGCACCCCAAGAAATAGACCTTTAAAGGCAATTTTGAAAACACGGGTGCACTTTTACTCTTCCCATGGGAAGGGCATCCCTGCCTTCACCCCAAGGTGGTGATGATTTTTTCAGCATATTCCTGAAGGAGGTCCCGGCAGGTGAAGTTCCTTGGAAGTAATAGATTTGCGTAACTGGGTGATGTCTTTTTGCCTTTTGCAATCTTTCTTATGCTAAATATATATAATATTTTAAGGCATCATAAAATCTGCCTTCCTTATAGACCAAAAAAGTTATCCAAAATCAATATGAAATGATTGCTTGTCAGGCAAAAGGATGGCGGGACCAGAGTCCAAATTTCTTACCCTGGGCTCAGGGATAATGAATTTGGTTGCATTGCTGACTCTGGTTGCGGAGACTGGCAGGAAGGAGTGGTCAGAGAGGCTTAAAGAGGAGGTGGTAGGTAGGCAGAGGCTGCGGGAAAGGAGAGGGGCCGTGAGGAGAGGCTCTGTGCCAAACAGGGAGACTGGTCCCGGGAATTTCAGGGCCCAGGGGTGGAGAGGCAGGTGAGGGGTGGCTTCGGGAAGCCCAGAAGTTGAGAATGGAATTGGTTTCCTTAGGGATCAGCGGAGGATGTGAGAAGAAGAAAGAAAGAGGAAGTGAGGAGAAAGAGGGAGAGAAGGCGGGAGGCAGACGCACTGTCTGGAAACGGAGAGGAAGCACAAGGGGACAGAACAGATGTGCGGGGACCACGTGGCCACATGACCCAGTGCCCCATCTTGTGCCGGGTCCCTACAGCTAGCCCAGTAGCTTTGTGTCCCAGGCTGGTTGGGGGTGCAAAATCCCTACAGAAGGGTCACAAAAGGGAAGAAGGTCAGGGTCAGAACATCTGGGACTGACCTCTAAGCCCCTCGAAGTCTGGGCTCAGTCAGGGGTGCGGCCTGGAAACCTCTAGCCCCCAACCCCCTAAGCGGATTCCTTTGTGTTTTTCTGTGTGACAAAGACACACCCACAGGAGCCCCCCCTCCCTCCGTTGTCAGAAGCCCCTGTCTGTCCCTGGCAGAAGCTCGCAGAGCCAGGGTGCGCTGGCAGGGACAGGAGGGGGAGGGGGCAGGGGAGGCGGCTCGCGCTCCTCCCTGGCACTTGCTATTTCGGACCCACCGAAAGTCTGTTCCTCCTGGGTCTCCGCTCAAACGCGAGTGACAAGACTCCTCACAGCGATCTCTTTGCTTAACCCCTTTTGCTGGGCCATCTGTTCAGAGCTCTGATGTATGCTTCTCCTCAGAGCAGGCGCCACATTATTCAGGCTCCTTGCCTGGCACGGGCTCTGTCCTTCCCGGCTGCCCCTACCCCGCACGACAAAACCCAGCCGCTTGCTCACGTCCTGACTGACATGGGTACTAGCAGGCCTGTGGGCGAGTGGATCGGAGCTGAGCAGAAAATACCAGAGGCCTGGTTCCCTCCTGATCCTCCCTTCAGATCTTAACGATGCCTCCCCCCTCCCCGGCTCCCCCAAGCTCGCTTTTAAAAATGCCCCTCCATCCCGTTACTATGGTACCTGTGTTTCTCCGTCATGGCCAGTGACGAGCTGGGGCTGCTCCTTGGCATTTCACGTCACACCCTGATCCTTCTGGAGGGTCTCTGAGTGAGGGGCCCGTCTCCCCCCAAGGGTTCCTTAAGCTCTCATAAAGCCTCAGCCTCCCCTGGGGCTTTAGATGCACACTCCCTTTTTTCCTCATCTCCCACGATATTCCCATCGTTCAGGATAGACTTTGTAGAGCAGTGCTGTTCAACAGAACTTTCTGCTCTGATGGAAACGTTCTGTATCTGTCTACACTGTTCAATACGGTAGCCACTGGCCACATGTGGCTACTGAGGCCCTGGAATGTGGCCAGTGGGGCCAAGCATCCATATTTTTAAAGTAAATAAATTAAATTAAATTTTAATCGACTTCAATTGAAACTTACAATGGCGGCGGCCGCAGCTCTGTACCCAGGAACCTGTTAGAAATGCAGACTCTCGGGCCTCACCCCAGACTTGCTGGATCAAAATCTCTGGGAATGGGGCCCCAGCAATCTGGGTTTTAACCAGCCCTCCAGGGGGTTGTTATGCACCGTGAAGCTTGAGAAACACTAGCCTGGAAACCCCAACCCCGGGGGAAGCCCCAGCTCCTGTGTGATGCCTACCGCTCCCATCACCTAGACCTTTGGAGAGTCAAGGTTCCAGAAGACGGCTCCGACCCTCCTTCGGGTCCCTGTGCTGGGTTTGCTGTCCACACCTCAGGCAGAGAAGGCAAAACTGGCTTTGGCTGGTGCCTCTCACACACCCCCAGAGCTGCCCGCCGCCCCAGGCCGTGGGAAGTTCTGAATAATTAATGCAGCAGAGAGGGGCGCTGGCTTTTTCCGTTCAGCTTGCTAGGGGAGCGCCTTCCCCTGTGGGTGAGGTGTGCAGTCATCACCCACCCCAGGAGCATTCTTCCCTGGGTGAGAACAGGCCTCGCCCCCACCTTTCCTTCCTCGCCCACAGGAGGCTGCGAGCGCTGGCTGGGGAGGCTTCGAGCCCTGCCTGAGAGCTAATTCCAAGGAAGGGGCTGCAAGGCGCCCGGTGACAACGCAGCCCGGGGCTCCTTTCCCTGATGTGCTTATCTCCCAGGTAATGCGCCGAGTGGTTCCTGGTGCTGACGCTTTACAACAGTCCTGTGACACGGTATTGTCACGTCTGTTTCTTAGAGGAGAAGCCTGAGGCTCAGAGAGGGTGAAAGTCCAAAGTCAACAGCCAGCCTCTCTGAGCCCAAAGCCCCAGCTTTTAAGGGCAGCGTCCTGCTCTTCAGCGCAGGCAGCAGGTCAGGCGTGGGCCCCTCTTTGGAACCCCAGGAAGAGGGGGAGCGTGGACTGGCAGGGGTGCCGGCTGCTGCTAGTGCCCAGAAAGCTCTCTTTCTCTCGAAGCAGAAATCCCTGAGCTGGTGATTCAAAACTGAAGGATGCTTAATTGCATGTTAACCTTACAAAGGAAACTTTATATATATGATTCACGTAATATCAGCTCGTGTGGAAACCCTCACCCCTGTTCCCCCTCCCTTGTTTCTTCCTACCCTTCCTTATTCTCTCCCAACTACCAAGAGCAGGGTAGGGGCGGCCGGGCACCACAAGGGTGCTGTCGACCTGGGCGGAGCAGCGGTAGCAAGTGCAGGCCCGCCTGAGGTTGGAGGGCTGGGAGGAGCTGCCCAGACGATCTGTGTGGAAGAGGAGGGACACCTTCTAGAACGAGGCCACTTTTTGGCACCTGGCCTGCAGTGGCGGGCATGTGACTCCTCCCGGGGACCTTGGAATTCCCAGGACAGCTTCGTCTTTTCTCCCCAGGGAGGCTTCCTCCGGCACCTTCCATGTCTTCGCTGCCTGGTCCTAACTCCCATTCACTTTCCTGCTTGGCCCTCTGTCTCATCGCCCTTATTTATGCTCCTGGGTACAGATGGTCTCTGGGTCTGACTGCTCCACTCGGTCCCATGGCCTCTTTCCCTTCAGAGTGTCCGTGTCATCTTCCAAGGCTGCCTTCTGCCCTTGGGTGGAGAGATGGGGGTCGGCGGGGTGATCAGGGTGTGGAGAGGCGTGACAGTCAGGCCCAGAGAGTGACTTCAAGGAGCCCTAGGGGGAGGAGGGGACAGCTCAGCCTTCACTTTTCCCTCTGTGGCCAGTAGGTGGTGCTAGATGCCAGCTGAGGCCCAGCTGGGGCCTTGGCGATGCAAACCGCAGCCCTCGCTTACCGGAATGTTCTGCCTGCTAAGCAGCCCTTTTGGGTGGGATGCAAGGCATTGTGACCTGTGGGCTGATTCAGGACCCAGGAGGGGATAGGAGAACACACTTGTTTTCCTTCACTCAACCCCGTGGCCCTTATGGGCTGGGAGTTAAGGGAGACTCTGCCTCACCTTTTCTTCCCCAGGGAGATTAGAACAACTGGGGACCAGACCTTGCCTCCACTCTTGCTCAAATATCACCTCCTCTAAGCAAGGGCAGGCGCTTTGTCGCCTGGATGCTCAGAGCAAGCCACCAGGGCACTTCACATATGGCGATCATGCATTGTTTCCACGGCTCCCTAACGGAGCAGACTGTCACCTCCTGCAGGTCAATTTCTCATCACGTCCATTTGTGTAGCCCCACCCCCACCCCCCGCCGCCCCAGGGCCTGGCACATGGCGCATGCTCAGTCCACGAGTGCTTGGTGGAGTGAGTCAAAGGCCGCACAGAGACTGTATTGCTTTTCCCCCTTGGAGATCTTTAAAAACACTTTTGTCTAAGGGCTTTAGGAATGGCCCAATGGGTAAATATGGATGGATGTTTATGGAAGGGTGGCCTTGAAGCCCCTCTGGAAGCCAGTTCCCAGCTCAGAACTTCACACCCATGTGTAGAATATGCTTCATTTCTCTTGAATTGAGGGCCGTTTATTGCACGCTTCCAGCATGGCAGGTATATCTCTCTAAGCAAAGAAGCCTCCCCACGTCCACAAAGAAGTGTGACATGCAGCCTGGGCACTGGGGCCCTGGGACTTTGGTCTTGGCTCCTTGGGTGTGTGGAGCTTGGGGAGATGCTGGACTTTTGGGACTTACCAGAAAATGGAAAGGGAGGCCTTCCTTGGGAGGGCCCCGCTGGACAGGACATGGGCTGGTGCACTTAGTTCACAGAGGGGAGGGAAATTGTCCAGGCAGAGGAGTGAATGAACGCTAATGAGCGGGTGGGCATTTGCTCCTCAAACAAAAGTGATTTGTCTCTAGCTGAGCCTCCGGTTCTGCAGAACATTCTGTTTTATTGAGGATTTGGCAAACGGACCTGTGGCTGACATGAAGTGGTGGGGGGGTGGGGCAGGTGATTTTTCCAGATGCCTGAAGATCTGGACAGACAAGAACGAAGGGATCAATCCACAAGGTGAAGGTGTGGCATAGTAGGGATAGACATAAAGTTCTGCCCCAAACGCCAACTGGTTGCAGGTGGCATAACTTCAGAGTTGCCCACGTGAAGACTTCTGTTCTAATTGACAAGTCAGCTGTGAGATAGGATTGCCTTGTCCGTGAATCCATGCTGGGAGAGAATATGCAGAGTGAAGATCTGAGCTCTGCTGTGCGCTGGCTGACCACTCTTGGATTTCTCCATCGGTTCTGGGGAACTTAGCATGGGATTCATTTAATATCAGCTGGTAATGAAACCCTCGTCCCCATTCCTTCTCTCTTGGTCACTTTCCAGTCTTTCTTGCCAAGCCCCCGTGAAGAACAGTCAGACTTGTCTTTTTTTTTTTTTTTTAATGCTTATTTATTTTTGAAAGAGAGAGAGAGAGAGAGAGAGCGCAAGCAGAGGAGGGCGGAGAGGGAGACACAGAATCCGCAGCAAGCTCCAGGCTCCGAGCTGTCAGCACAGAGCCCGACGTGGGCCTCGAACTCAAGAACCGTGAGATCGTGACCTGAGCTGAAGTCGGACGCTTAACCGACTGACCCACCCAGGTGCCCCCAGAGTTGTCTTTTAAAAGATATGATGTGCTGTAACAGACACCAAGGGCAGCTGGACCAGGAGACTCCAAACTAGCTCAAGTGAGAAACCACCGAAGGAACCTGAGCTCCGTGTATTTCCTGAGGAAGAGGGAGAGAGAGAATCTTAAGCGGGCTCCATGCTCAGCACAGAACCTGGTGTGTGGCTTGATTCCACGCCCCTGGGATTATGACCTGAGCCCAAATCAAGAATTGGACACTCAACCGACCGAGCCACCCAGACACCCCGAGCCTGACCTCTTTATTGCGGAGAGAACAGGGCCGGCAGCAGTAGGCTGAGGCTGAGTGCATCTGCCTGGGCTGAGATGACTCACTGAGCAGACATGACCAGTGGCCCCTCAGGAGGGGGTGAGTTCCCTAGAGGTTTGCGAGCCCAGGATGGGGCTGAGTTGGAAGCCCCTACATTTCCTTCTGAGCCTCAGAGACTGAGAGCAAATAGCTCTCCACCCCTCTGCACCCCGGGGCTTCCTTGGGACCACTTAGCCATAACCTGAAGCAGCTGGCAGGGTCGCTGGCCTCACAGCTCAGCCTCTCCTGCTGTCCCCTGGCTGTGCCCGGCTATTTGCTGAGCCTGGAACTGCTAATTGCACCGGGTTCCCGGGTCTCTGGGTGAGGGCAAGGGCCGGCAACAGAGCTCATGTGTTCAGGGGTCTCGGAGGTAGGACAGCTCTGAGAGGAAGGCTTCTGCTGCTCCCCTCCTGCTCCCTTCCCAGTGAGGATCCGGGGTTCAAGTCCTACCTCTGTGATCTTGGGCAATCAGGGGAGCTCTCTGAGCCTCAGCGTGGGTACTTGCTGGGTGGTGGCAGGTCCCCTTTACGTGGGCCGTTCCTGGAAGCCAGCTGTTTACTTCCTATCTTCTGTATAGTCTGAGGCACCTCCAACCAGAAGCCGTGGGACCTTGGCGTCACTATCTGCTTGGCTGGAGTGAAGGTGACTGCCCTTCCTGGTTTGTCCTTGATGGAGGCATTCCTGGGATGAAGGATGTTCTGTGCTAAAACCTGAAAAGTCCTGGGCCAAGCAGGGCAAGTGGGTTACCTTAGAGCTGGAATCTGCACCCGTCCCTCTCTTCCCCTGCCGCCTGGCCAGCCCTGCTGTCAGCCCTCAGCCAGTGTGATTCGTTGAAGGACAGCTTGGGGCAGACGTTGAGGAGCGATGCTCTGTCCCCATGTTCAGCGCCGCTTGAAATCTCCCCAGAACTCAGGAGCTGAGGGCAGTGTCCCATGCGGTCTAGGTCTGCCCTCCCCTTTCTCCTTTGGCATCCATTATTTCTTTGGGATGTCTAACGAATCTTGAAATCAGCTTGGTTTTCCCCTCTGTTCATCCCATACTGGGAACTGGTACCTCGGGCCATCTGCTGCTCGAGGGAGGAGGAACAGAGCCAGAGTCCTCCATACTGGGGCTGGGCTTGCAGGGGCATCAGCGAACCCTGTGGCCATGTGGCCTGGGTGCCTGGGTCTTGTTCTTGCAAAACCCCATTCTTCTGGGATGGGCACTGTTGACATTGGGCTTAGTACATGACTTTCCTTGGAGCAAGGAAATCATTGTGGTTGCTGGTTCAGTTCTCAGATATTTTGACTTCCTTTCAAGTTGTCCCGAAGGCCCTGTGGGAATGTGAGACCAGTTTCCCAATGATCATGGGATCTCACATCACTGAGGCGCCTTCCATGGAAGCACAAACTCCAGCTTCACACAAAGAGCCAGACAAAGGGACGTGGCCCCACCTGCCTTGAGCTTAGAACTCTATTCAAAGACCACACTACTCAGTTTGCAAGTTTTGTCTCTGGGACCCAAAGAAAGGTTCTTCCGAGATGGAAGGTGGGGGGAAAGGAAAGAAAGAAGCATTATTTTCTGGCTTAATTTTCTAGTTTAATTCAGTGTGCATTAGATCAGCACAGGTGCTGAGCTCCATGCAAACACAGTAAGCTCTGGTTTTAAGGAACCTCGAGTTCTGGGAGGGAGGCAGATCTCTGAGCCATGGAAGGCTCTGATCGATGCTGTCATAGACGCTGGGCTGGTACACTCTGAACGTGCAGGGGCAGAGAGGTTAGTAGGAGAACTTGGGGAGGCTTGTTAAGGCGGTAGGATGTCCAGGGTTTCGAAACCGAGGCAGGATTTTGACAGGCAGAGGCTGTGGGGATCAAAGGTGCAAAAGTGCAGAGATGGGTAAGGGTGGGTGGGGCCAGGTGAGACCGTGCCATCTGGAGCCCAGGTGTGGGGGACCAGGGCAGTCTGGTGGCCCAGGAGGTGGGAAGGGAGCCGAGGCCAGGTCCTTGGAAGTGCTACATACTGTATGACGGAGCCTGGACTGGAGTCCTGCAGGCAGTGGGGATCTACGGAAAGTTTTAAAGCAGGAATCTTTTGATAAAACGTCAGCCCTCACCATGTGCCTTCCACCCCTTGCTGTCTTTTCCTTTTTACCCTTTTTATTCTTTAACGAGGAGTTTGGACCAGCCTTCCCACAGCGGAGCAGCCTTGTCCTTTCTCCCCACACCCGGAGGAGGAGGCGGGGGCCAGGGCTGTTCTTGAGTCCGTCCCGCACAGATCGTTCCTCCAGAGCCACGGAGCAGAAAGTTCAACCTGGCACCTTGCATCTGGAGCAGACAGGTCTCCCGAGCCCTCTGGGCACCTCCCGCAGCTCCTCTGCCTGCTCCTTTCTCCCCGCGTGCTTCTCCTACAGCCTCCATTTCCTTCCACCTGCCCCTCCTTCTGACAGCAGGGCCCCGTCCTCCCATCCCTACCCCCCACTGGACTCCACTGATCTCTAGTTGTTTAAGAGGCGGCCTCTGAGGTCAGACAGACGCAAGTCTGCTCCTGGCCTCCTCACTGTGTAACTTCAGGCTTAACCTCTGCGTGTTGGCTTTTCACCTGCAAAGGTGAATTGAAAGGCCTCCCCTGGAGGTCGGGGGTGTCCCAGCACCTGCACCCAAAGGCACTGTGGAGCACCCTTCCTGCCCTCCTCTCCCTGTCCGGGTTGGCTTTTGGCCCTTCCGGGAGGAAGGTTTCCTTGTCCGGGGAGCCAGTGGGCAGCTCCAGGTGGCATGGGGTTTCTTGCTATGCTTCTCAGAATGCTGCTGGCCTTTTAAACTGCCTCCCTGTCTCCCTTACAGGATAACAAGGGCATAAATCAGGAGCTGTCAGCGTTCATTTCCATCCTTGGGTGGACAGCATCCTGTCCTAGCAAGGCTCCAGGTCTGTCTTTGGAAGACTGGCTCCCCGAAGCCAGGGAAGATGACAGGCTGGGGCTGAGGGGGTCAGTTTAGGCCAGCGCTGTGTGGGGAAGAGCCAGTGTGTGCTGTGATTCCCGCATGTATCTGTCCCCCTGGCCCACATCAGTTCTGGGGCAGAACCCGTGAGCTATCAGACAAGTGGGGACTAGAATCTTCTCCCCAGAATGCCCGGCTGCCAGGATGAGATATAGGCTTGCCAGGGGCTATCTCTGCCAGAAATAAAAGAGGGAGGATCTCCTACCAGGAGCCTTAGGCAGAGAAATCCCACCAAGGGCAACTTCCCCCTTTCTCCCTTCTCCTTCCAGGGGCTGGGACCAAGGCTAGCTCTAATAGAGTCAGTGAAGGTAACTACACTTGGGAGCGGTCCCACAGAACCTCAAGATTTGGCAAGAGAGCCCTCGCTTCAGGCAGGTGCCGGCCAGTATGGGGGGCCCAGCCGGGAGGAGTTTGTGAAATCCCCATTTTCACTCTGCCCATTTTACAGGTAAGAAGAATGAGACCTGGGTGGCCCCAGACTTGATTACAGGGTCTTATTCCTGCAGCAGCTGATAAAGGATGTCAAATGTACATAAAAATAAGTGAAAGACAGCTCTCCTTAATCAAAGTTAGCCTCTTCCTCGAAAGGTCCTGCTGTTTGCTATGTGGCAGGGTAACAGTCTGCTCTCTTCCTTAGCTGGGCCGGCAGACCATGAGCTGTGTGTGAGACCAGAGACCAAATCTGGCTTCTCCACAATCTTGCCTAACCCGATGCTTGCCCTTTGGTGAGTCTCTGGGATGCTCCAAGTTCTTTTTCATGCTTAGTGGATACATTAGAAGTGAGGGATGCTGGGCGTGAGGGGATATTCCCATCCTGCTCCCACTTCAGCCCAAGAGTCAGTTGGAGAGAAATAGGAGGACTTTCTGCCCACTGCCCGCCCCCCTCCCCAGCACAGAGTCAGCAAATTGGTCATCCTTAGGAAAGGTCAGCTGAATCAGCCCCCCCCCCGTAAGAAACGTGCTTGGTATTTTTAGAAGCTTTTCAAGTTTGCAGCTCTTGACCTCAGCAGGAGGCAGTCAGAGCTTCTGCCCATCCGAGCCGAGCCCCAGCCCAGCCCCAGCGCAGCCTAGTCTAGCCCAATCCAGCCCAGCCCAGCCCAGCCCAGTCTAGCCCAATCCAGCCCAGCCCAGCCCAGTCTAGCCCAATCCAGCCCAGCCCGGCCCAACCCCAGGCCAGCTCCAGCCCAGCCCAGCCCAGCCCAGCCCAGTCTAGCTCAGTCCAGCCCAGCCCAGCCCAACCCCAGGCCAGCTCCAGCCCAGCCCAGCCCAGCCCAGCCCAGTCTAGCTCTGTCCAGCCCAGCCCAGCCCAGTCTAGCTCTGCCCAGCCCAGCCCAGACCCAGCCCCAGCCCCAGCCCAGCTCAGTCTAGCCCAGATTCAGCTGAGATCAGCCCCAGCCCAGCCCAGCTCAGCTCAGTCCAGCCCAGCCCAGCTGCTATAACCACCCAGCAAGGCCAGGTGGGTAAATCATGACTTTTTAGACTGTGTAACATCAGCTTGAAATCCTGTCCACATCACTGCCCCAAATCTATCATCTGACCTTGAGAAAGTCACATTATTCCCATCTGTATAATGGAGAGGTCATCATATTTATTTGCAAATCCATTCTGCAAAAGAGGCAGGATGAATAGGAATCCAATAAACACCCAAAGTTGCTGTACTCTGCTGAATTCTGGGAGATTATCATAAGGCCTGAGTGAGTTTGTGTCCAAGAATTTTGTGTTCCTCAGACAGGGATGTTTAGAGAGACGATGTCATAAAAAATCTGTCATAAAATGCTGTTGTGCTAAAAAGGTAGCTTTACGTTTGGAGAGAGAGGCATGTGGTTCAGGAGGGGCCAGCTGTGTTTGGGGCATGAGGTTCTGGGGTCTCCAGCCAGAATCTGCGTTGGTTCTGTGTTGTCAATGAAAGAATGCCTTAGAAGAGAAGCCTTGGGCTCTGTTCCTAACTAGTTGTGTGGCCCTGGGGACATAACAGTCATCGTGGGCCTGATTTTTCTACCTATAAAATGGCAGGGGTGGGGGAGGAGGGGTTTGGACAGTATGTGAGCTTCTTAACGCGTAGGTTTCCACGGAGGGCTTTGTGTCAATCAGGGGGCTTTGAGGGCAGGGATAATGAGTAGAGCGTGCATCTTCCAGGAGCACCCACTGTGCTCCACGGAGACATTTTATTATTTATTTTATTTTTTTAATTTTTAAAATGTTTAGTTTTGAGAGAGAGACAGAGCGTGAGCAGGGGAGGGGCAGAGAGAGAGGGAGACACAGAATCCACGCAGGCTCCAGGCCCCGAGCTGTCAGCACAGAGCCCGACGCGGGGCTTAAATCCACAAACCGCGAGATCATGACCTGAGCCAAAGTTGGATGCTTAACCCACTGAGCCACCCAGGCGCCCCTCACATTTCATTTTTAGAATGTATGTGAGTGTATCCTCCTACTGTATGCTATGGCCATGCGTGTTCTGGCATGAACTAACGTTTTAAAATGTTTCCATGGAGGGGTGCCTGGGTGGCTCAGGTCATGATCTCACTGTTTGTGGGTTCGAGCCTCATGTCAGGCTCTGTGCTGACAGCTCGGAGCCTGGAGCCTGCTTCAGATTCTGTGTGTGTGTCTCTCTCTCTCTCAAAAATAAATAAACATTAAAAAGCTAAAAAAAAAAAAAAGAAATGTGAGACTTCAAAGAAATTTTTTTTATTTTTTTTAATGTTTATTTATTTTTGAGACAGAGAGAGACAGAACATGAATGGGGGAGGGTCAGAGAGAGAGGGAGACACAGAATCCAAAGCAGGCTCCAGGCTCTGAGCCGTCAGCACAGAGCCCAATGCGGGGCTCGAACTCACAGACTGTTGAGATCATGACCTGAGCTGAAGTCGGATGCTTAACCGACTGAGCCACCCAGGCGCCCCAAGACTTCAAAGAAATTTGATGCCCACTTCAACCCCTCTCCCGCCTCCCTGTCTTCCCTCCCCATCCATAGGGAGATTCATTCTCCTGTGTGCCTGAGGGTTCTGGGTGGAGAAGTGTGGGGAACGTTGGACTGGTTGATCTCCAAGGGTCATTCAAGTGTTAGCATTCTAGAATTGTAAAATGTGCTGTGGTGTGTGTGTGTGTTATTTTGTGTGTGTGTGGAGGGAGGAAGTGGGGCTCATGATAAACTGATCTCATAGAAAGACAATTTAATATCATCTTTCTTCTTCCTAAAGTTCCAGACCTGGAAAGTTCCAGTGGACTCAGAAGTTGGAAGGGAAAGTGAACTGGCTACCTTGGCCAGCAGGGGGCGAAGGGAGAGAACAGTGGGAGTCAGGAACTGGGGCTGATATTTAAAATGTTCTATTCTGTAATCTTCCGATCAGAGCTAACAGATTACAAGCGTGGCTTCTAACTCAATCTGGCACAAGAGAATGGAGATTCTCCCCAACCCTTGCTTCTAATTAAGCAGCCTCATGTGCTCAGGGCCAGCAGTTACCTTCAACACACACAGGCGCACACACACACACACACCCTCAGCCCCTACCCCATCCTTGGGCACTCCCCCAAGTGTCTGCCCACCTGCCTGCGGCTCCCCAGCCCCCCCGTGCTTACCTGCACAGCCCAGCCCCCTGGAGGTTCCTGCTACAGGTGGGGTGGCTGGTCTTGCCCACCCCTCCAAGCCTCATCTCTCTGTCACTGCCCACGCCCTCCCCCAGGCTTTGAACACACACTTGTTCACCTCATGTAAGATCAAAAATAAACTCTCTCTGGAACCTGTTCAAAGGCTAATGTGCATCCTCTCTTAATTATTGATTTGTTTATTACAGACGCTCGGGTAGGACATTCAAGGCAGCCGCTGTGCCCAGGGCCCACCTCTAGAACTCCTACCCCTCGCTGGAGTGGGGGAGAAGGCTGGGAGAGTGATCTTGTCTTGGGAAGGGGTAGTTGGCTGCTGGGTGAAACCCACCCACAGGGAAGGTTGCAGACTAATCCTGCCCCCCAACAAAGCCGGGACTGGCCCAGTGATCACAATGGAGTCCTCCCACTCTCCCTCTCTTCCCTATTACAAGGAGAAAACCCCTGGCAGAGGGCTGTAGGGATGCAAAAGGGTAGGCTTGTCCTCTTTCCTCCCCCTTTCCTTCCTGCCTCACTACTGGTCACTCACACGCAAGAAGTGGTTCCGTGCGGTGGGCGCAGTGGTTGGGGTTTAACACCTGCCTCTTACTGCTGCGTACCAGCTGGGCGACCTTGCACAAGTAACGTGACCTCTCTGGTTCTGTTTCTTCCTCTGCAAAACAGGGCATTTGTGAGGATTCTGTGAAATCGTGCATATGAAGGGTGTAGAAGAATGATACACGTAGAGGTCAATACATCGTGGTTGCCTTTGTCATTCCTTCTCTTGTCCTCATTCTGCTCCGCTTCATCCCTGGGACTCCAGGATTGCAGGAGATGACCCACCATGGCCCTCACAGTATGTGGGGGCAGCCCCTGGAAGGTCCCTGCTACACCTAAGCACAGTGGGGACCTCGAGCCTGGGCACGGCCACGAGCTCTGCAAGAAAGGGGACGGATCCTTCAGACAATGTTCTGCAGAAGTACTGCCCAGCCCTGGGCGAGGGGAGCACAGAGCTGGTCACTGGAAGCACGGCCTCCAAGGCGCACTGGGAAAGGGTCACAGCCATCCATCCACAGGGCTGGGCTCCTGAGGCTCTCTCTTTTGGGGTCCTGAGGGTAGTTCTCGAATTTGACGTGATGAAGGGGGCATCCCGATGTCCCTGCCTTTTGGGGGTCATTTGCCTTACACCAGTTGGAGGGACCCAGGGTTTGTGTCCAGGCTAGGTCTCTGGGACCCCCTCCACACTCGACGCCCTTACCCCAGGGCTCTCAGGGGGTCTGGCTGGGGCTCACTGGGGCTAGTTTGTACCCCGCCCCCACTTCATCCCCTGTCGCGCCCCCCGCCCCCCCCAGCCCAGAACTCCCTGGGCTAGGCTTTTGTTCCCCCGGTTCCCAGGCAGTGCAGCTGGTGCTGTGGGCTGGGGAGGGGGTGGAGGACGGCAGCAAGCCTGTGGGAAGGAGCTGTCTCTTCATTCCAAAGGCGAGCATGGCTCCTCATGTCCCTTCCCCCCAACATAATGCTTCCCCAATTCCCACACTTGTGTCTCAGCAAATAAGACTTTTTTTTTTTTGTGGTTTTCCACTTGCTCTTGATACCTACTTAAATGTGTGTGCGTGCGTGGTTCCCAGCAACCGTCAGCACCAGAGGGAACTGGAGCCGATTTGGTAATTTCTTTCTTTGAGTCCCAGGTATGTGGGCAATGTCTTCCTCTCTGAGCCCGAGGACTTCGGGGCATCACCTCTCTTGCCTTCTGATCTCCTGGAGGTCTGTGCTGCTTTCAGAAATAGAAGTCAGGATGGTTTCCAGCAAGCAGAGAGGGCAGAATTTAAGAGCACCCTACTATGGGGGCTGAACCATCTGGGAAAGGGTGGGGCCCCTAAAGGAGAATATAGAGGAAAAGAAGGGAAATGACATAGCTACATTTTTCAGGTGAGGATGGAGGAGGCTCAGCAAGGTGACAGGATGTGCCCAGGCATCCGGCCAGTAGGTGCTGGAGCTAACATCTGGACCAGATTTGCCTGGAACTAACGCACATGCTTTAGCTGCTCCTCCAAAGAGAGACCATAATGAGAGGTGTGGACAGAAAGCATTGCCTTGGCATTCCCTTAACTCTTGAGACCAACCGGTGGTTGATAATTGCAGGCAGATCAGGTGTGAAATGCTGATGGAATGTGCAAAGGTCCTGGTGTCCACTGCCTGGTTAGAAGGAACCAGTAGCTGTCATTTGTGGAGTGTTCCATATCCACGAGGTATTTTTACATATAACCTCTTCTTGGATACTCGCGATCACTGGTCCCCCATGTGGCAGAGGAGGATGTGGAGAATCAGAGAAGTCAAGCAGCGTGCCCAAGGTGACACAGCCCGATAGGTTTTTGACACTAAATGAACAAATTCGTTCAGAGCTGAATCTGGAAGCTGGTGTTTGAGCCAGGGCAGGGTAAGGTGTGATTCTGGCTGTTTTGCTGAGAAACAGGTGGAGAAAAGAGCAGCGTGGGAGGTAGTGAAGGCGTAACAGGAGACTAGGGGCTGAATAGCGTGGCTGGATTGGCCGGGAAGGACTAGAGTATGTAGTTGGGCCCCAAGAGGTAGGGAAGAGGGCTTGGGTTTCTGCAGGACAGAGGCCACAGTAATGGGGCCTGGGCTCAGCCCCCTGCTCTGCTGGGTGTGAAGAGCTCATGAGAGCCCAGGTGGTCTGGCATTGCCTTGGAAACTGCTGTTCCCAACCTTCTCCTGACTGTGGAACTGAGATCAGGAGCTACTTATCTCTCTGTTCTCGAAGCCCCTTGATAATTGCTCTGCCAGGGACAAGTTTACAGCAGCAAGTATAACTCTGGGGTGTGGAGGAGGTAGTCAGCTCAAGGCACCCCAATTCTGTCCCAAACTTCTCTTAGGGACATGCGTGGGGTTTTAGGCAGCAAAAAGGCACATTAAATCACCTCCAAAATGTGTGATGCCCACTCTTGCGGGGACACTGAGGTAGGCCCCGGGGAGAACAGAGTGAACAGCAGGGACAGGTCCTAGCCCTGTTGGTGCTTAATAGACTGACACTGAGCCCTTATTTACGATGTGTTGAAAGGTTTCAAAGTACAGGGTTTTGCTTAACAAACATGTATAAGGCATCTGTTACTTATCAGCTGTGTTTAAGGGGTTGGCAAATCAGTACATAAAACAAGCAAGGTCCTTGTCCTCAAGAAACTTATACTTTAAAAGCTGGTAATAATGGGGAGGGGGGGCGCCTGGGTGGCTCATTCGGTTAAGCATCTGCCTTGGGCTCAGGCTATGATCTGAGTTTGAACCCCGCATCAGGCTCTCAGCTGTCTAGGCAGAGCCCACTTAGGATCCTCTGTCCCCCTGTCTCTCTGCCCCCCCCCCAAAAATAAAAAAAAATAAGGGCGCCTGGGTGGCTTAGCCCATTAAGGGTCTGACTCCCGCTCAGGTCATGATCTCAAGGTCCCTAAGTTGAAGTCCCATCGGTGGGGCTGTGCTGACAGCTCAGAGCCTGGAACCTGCTTCAGATTCTGTGTCTCCTGTGCTGCCCCCCCCCCCCCCCCATGCTCTGTCTCTCTGTCAAAAATAAACAAACGTAAAAAAAAAAAAAAAAGGCTGGTAACAGGAAGAACATCCCCTTCTAGGTGAACAAAAATTCACCTAGAAGGTTCTGCCCCACCTTGTCAATTTCAGCCCCCTCCGTTTCCTCCCCCCTCAATTTCAGCTTCCCACCTTGTCAATTTCAGTTCCTTCCTCTGCCAAATGAAGGCCATTGGCCTGGCTGCCCTTTGCTCAATACAAAGTAGGTGGGGTGTGTGTAAGTTACTGCAGGAGGCTTAAGAGGAAGGGGTCTTTGACAGAGGGTGAGGGTGACTGTCTGCCCTCTACCCTGCTCTTTGCAGAACCTGCAGTGGACATGGCTGGGAACCCCCTGCTAGGCAGGACAGGCGTCAGTCCCTGTGGCACTGAATTCCTGCCCAGCCCAACTGCTCACAGCCAGTGGTGACTCAGCAGGGGCTACCCCCTGGGCAGAGGGAAGCTAACCCTCCTGCCCCCCAACCCTGGAGCAACAGCCTGGCAGGAGAACCAGGGAGGGCCCTGGGGTTACTTCTCAGTGCCCAGTGCCTTGTTCCACATGGCGCTCAGGCCTGGGGCCTTCCCTGGCTGCTGGCGACTCTGGGGTCTTGGAATGCAGCTGAGAACATCCATGGGAAGTAGAGAGGCTGCAGGGGACCACCCCACAGCTCAGCCCCACGCAGTTAATTTGCTAGGGGGCATTGCTAGGGGGCTCTGTTTCCTGCATGTGTGGGATGAGATTTAGGGTGACCAGGGCGTTTGCCGTTGGTGGATAGTTGGTTGGTCCTGAGGCTTCCCAGTGGAAGCAGGAAAGCCTTCTGGGTACCTCAAAAGTGGAATAGTGAAGCTAACACACACAGAATGCTTACTGTGTGTCAGGCATTGTTCAAGGTGCCTTACTGCATTATCTCACAACCACCTTGTGAGTTAGGCCCTGTGAACCCCTACTTTGTGGATGGGGAGACCGAGGCACAGAGAGTTCAGTGCCTTGCCCAAGGTCAAATGCTGTTGGGTGGCTCAGTCATCTCACTGGGTCTATTACATGAAACCGTATTTAGTTTTGTTACAGTTGCCTACCGTCTTGTACCCAAGGTCACAGCACCTGTAGCCTGCAAGACTTGAAGTGTACTTTAAAGGGGCCATTGACAAACCTGAAGGTATTACCATTGACCACAGTGGGGAAGGATCAGAAAACTGATTTTGAAGCATAGGGAGGGCCCCGAGGATACTTTGCTCGGAGAAGAGTTGAGAGGTGGGCACCCTTCTGACTGGCTTGTAGAAATGAGACTAGACTTTTCCTTGGGGTTCTAGGTGTACCTCTAGTACCAAGGATGGATGCTTCAGGGAGGCTGGTTTTAGTATTTCAAACTGAAGGCTATCCAAGGAATAAAGCTGTTTGTGGACAGACTGGGAGGCCTTGGTTGGTATGAGCTTCCTGTCCCTGAAGGTGTTCAAGGAGGGATAGACTGAGCACTTGGAGATGTCATGAGTGGATTTCTGCATCAAGTAGGGCTGTGGGTCTTTGGCCTTGAGAGTCCTTTCCAGCCCAGAGATTCTGTGAATCTCTCATCCAGGGTAAGTAGAAGAAGTAGAGAATCACCTGGGCAGCCTCCCCAGGGAGGAACCCCAGGCCCCCTCCAGACACTCCCTCCAGGGCAGCACAGGAGAATCCGGGTATCCTCAGAAAATAATGGACAGGATTGAGGAGTGAGAGGCAAGGGGCGGGCTCTGTTCCCCCTGGCAGGTAGCTCCAACCTCCCGGCAGGTGCATTCCCAAGACCTTGGGATTTGAGTCAGGGTCCTGAGCTGGGGCATCTTGTTGTTAGATTCTCTGGTTTCTTTTGACATCTTGTGGTAAGTGGGGCTTTCACCCTCCATGTATGATCAAAACTCCCTCCTTGGCACCTGGCCTTCTGGATACCGTTACATGTCCCCAGCCTCCAACCGTGCCTTTCCGCCTCACATCTTGAGTTTGGGTCACCCAGGAAACAGGCTTTTTTCTCAGACCCAAGTCCAAGTTGGCCAGCTCCAATAGCTTTTTGGAACAGCAGGTTCTTCAGGGCATGGTTTTCCCTCCGTCTCCTCTGGTGCTCTCCTAGTCACTACCAGTACATTTCTTTTCCCAGCTCAGAGTTTGGGCAGGAGGCCCTGTTTCTTCTCAGACTGGAAAGTCTGGCAGCACAGCTTCTGGATTTAGGCGGACACCACAGGAGTAGGGCATGGTGGGTGAATCCAAAGTGCCTGGGGTCTGGCCTGCATCCCTGTGACATGGTCCCTGCCTTAGGAGTGTGGGTTCATGGGAAAAGCGGATGTGGCTGGGTTTGGGTTTGGAAAGGCAGACATGTGAAGAGTGGGCCAGCAGAGGTTGGCGGGGGGGGGGGGAGGTACTGGGAGGTGGTGACTCCTGGGTCAGCGTCTTAATGTTTGTATGCCTGCTGAGTCTTTACTCCCTTCCTCCTTGCCTAGAAGGCAAGGGATTTCGGCTTTGGGGATACCTTACAAACAAAATAGTCAAGGTGGAATCTCAGGTGCTCACACAGCTGGAACATGCCCTTTGGGATGAGACAGGTGTTCAGTTTTCTCTGGATGGCACAGAGGTTGGACTGCTGTGCTCCAGGGGGTGGCCTCCCCTCTGGCTTGATGGGGGGCTACATCCAAATCAGGGGTTCCCACCTTATCCAAACCCTTACTACCAGAAGGCAGCTGCTCCACTGTAAAGGGTTTCTAAAACTTTCCAAAACATTTCTTTTCATTTTATATAGAGAGAGCATGAGCAAGCGTGAGCGGGGGAGAGGTACAGAGAGGGAAAGAGAGAGAATCTTAAGCAGGCTTCATGCTCAGCACAGAGCCCCACATGGGGCTCGATCCCACAACCCTGGGATCATGATCTGAGCTGAAATCAAGAGTCATTTGCTCAACTGGCTGGGCCATCCAGGCGCCCCATCTAAAGCTTTACTTTCTGTTAAAAAAAACTTTGCCTCCTCTTGCCTCTGATGGGTCAGCTGGGGCTATAGTGCTAAGTTTCCTCATTTCTAAGACTGCAGCTGGCAGGAAGAGGTGGAAAGGTTTATCCCGATTGGCAGGATGCTGAGCTGGGTCCTGATCTCTCTGGGACCCAGTGATGGCTGCAGACTTAGAATCACTATGTGTCAGGCATTATTCCTTGTCAACCAGGACGTTTTTACCAAGGAGACACCCCAAATGCTCTGGATCCCTGTTGACGAAGAGGAGGGTGTCTACAATGGACGCTTTCTCCTGTTTTTTCAACTAAATCTGGTGTATCTCAGGGGTTAAGAAGTGTTGAAGCAAGAGTGTATTACATCCCTGGGTGAAGTGAGCACCTTCTTGTACTTATGGTGAAACTTCCTAAGTTTGTACTAACAAGGTCCCTGCACCTAATATACTCGTTTTTTTTTTTTTTTTTTTCACCCTAATTGAATAATATTCAGGTCCACGTAGAACCAGAGGATATTCAAGCTGGAAGGTATTTTGGGAGTCATCTTGGTACTTTTCAAACTGCAACATGCTTCTCAATCTCCTGGGGAGCTGGTTAAAATGGATATTCTGGTTTAGTAGGTCTGGGGTGGGGGCCTTAGATGTCTCATTTGAAGAACTTCCAGGAGATGCGGACGCTGCTGGCCAGAGGGCTACGCTTTGGATAGCGAGGTCCAACCTAGTCATTCTACAGACAGGAAAGCTGAGGCCCAGAGGCTTAGGTGATTTGCCAGTGGTCAGAACTGGAACTCTGTTCTCTCCATTCCTAGTCTATCTGCTTTAAAAAGGGCCTCCTTCCTTTTAAGCTGCCACTTCCTGCTCAGGCCCAGGGCTCTAGCATAAACAGAACATCCCATCTTAATCCCATTTTACTGTTAGGATGAAAGGCTTCTTGTTCCATCAGGGCCCCTAGCTTCACAGCCTGCATTTTTATTATCTCCAAAGGGGTTTTAAAAGTTTTTTTTTTTTTTATTTGTTCTGACTTACGGGCACCTCCCCTTCTCTGCTGGAGATGGTAAGAATCGGTTCTCTCTCTCCCCCCAAAAAGTGTGCCGGGCATTGTTTAGGTACAACCATTTCAGTTTCAGCCTGGAAAAGTACTGTTGGGCGCAATCCCTTTGTCGTTCCCTGCTTTTTGGACTCTCCCCTGGGGTGGTCTGAGGAAGGTTCTCTGTGTATCTCTGCTGCCACCTGCTACCTCCTGAGGCCAAACTTTGACTCTGCCTCAGTTTCCCAGGCTTTCAGGTATTCTCAGGCCTCTTCCAGAATGGGACTTTCAGGGCAGGGTGGTTCCCAGCAGACAGAGGGTATCAGGGGGTTGGCCTAGGACCAGTAGGAACTGGTTTGTCAGACTAAGGAGGTCTCCACTCTCTGTCCCCTCCTGCTGGTGGGAGGGCAAAATGCCAGTCTGGGGACAAGGCCATAATGGCAACAAGGGGGTAAAAGTCTCACCAAGGCTGAGGGATCGCAGAATATAAGGGGAAGTCGGGAAAACTGCCTTTTATAGACATGTTCCTTTCTTTCCTTTTTTTTTTTTTTTTTTTTTTTCTTCCCAAGTTTACTCACAGCGACAGTGCCACTCGCAGGCGCCTGGTCTGTCTGTGGTTGCGCCTGGGGTGGGCGGGTGGCACCCGCATACCCCCTTCCCCCATCTTGCCTGCAAGTTGCCTGACCTGCATCGGAATCCATAGGGGGGTGGGGGAGAAGCCTTTCAGATGCTGGATGCAGTTGAATTCAGCGTATTCGCCTCGTCGCCTGCCCTCATCCAAGATCGGGGAGGAGAGCCCAGCTTTCTTCTGCGTGTGAATGCTGTAGTGTGTTTGCCTGCTCGGACTTCCCTAACCCTTTCTTTTCCTTTCCCACAGCGAATGCTCTGGTTTTCTCAGCAAACAGCTCACATTTGGCATTTTGACGTTTTATTAAAAAAAGAAAAAGAAAAAGCCCTACCCAGGCAAAAAAGCGGGGACCCTTCTCTTCTCCGATGAGATCCGAGCTCGCGTCAAAGGCTGCACCTGCTTTGCGCCCCTACCAGGAAGGGGTGCTTGTGTGGGAGGGAAGAAGGGAGGTTCTGCGCCCCCGAATCCGGAGAAAGCAGCCCGCCCGCCCCCTCACCGGGCAGCCAGAGCAGCGCACCCGAGAGCCGAGCCCAAGAAGCCGGCCTCTGACGGTGCTGGTCTGCTTGCCAAAAAATGCCCCTTGCATCTCAATTTCCCCGGCCGTTTCTCTCCCACGCACGACTCGCCCGGGGCCACCTCGGCTCCCTAGCGCAGTCCTTGGGGCGCTGGTTCCATCCCTCCCCTCCCAACGCCGAACGCAAAGCCCACCGCCAAGAAGGCGCAGAGGGTGCGGGGTGGGGGCACCAGCCCCTCCCGTGCCCCTCAGTCCCCTCCCAGCCGAGCCCAGCTCCCAGACTCTCGATCACGGAAATAAGTGTCATTTAGACGGAGAACCGCGCGTCCGCGGCCCCCCGTCCCTGGCTCTGGGTGCTTCTCTGCGGTTCCAGTGCGCTCCCGAACCCCCCTCCCCCGTCGCCGTTTTCGGGCCTGTGCCCCCCACCCAGACTCGGGAGCACTCCCCGGTCACCTCGGCCGCGTCCATTTCACTTCCTCTCGCGGTCCGGATTGCAGCAAAACACCGGGCAGCGCGAGGGCCAAAAAGTGGAAAGGAGAGCGCCTTTCGGCGTCGCGCAAGCCAGCTCGCTAACTCCCCCTCCCCAGCCCAGACCCTCTCAATCCCAACTGCAACTTTTTCCCTTCCGTCTTGGTTTCCCCTTGGCCGCGGCGAGCGGGCGCCCGGCCGCGAGGCGTGGAGCGGGCAGGCGGCCGCGCGGCTGCGGGTGGCGGTGCGGGCGAGAGCCGCGAGCCGCGAGCCGGAGAGTGGGTGGGTGGGTGGGGAGGGAGGAGGGGAGAGGACGGGCGGGGAGAGAGTGGGGTGTGGGGAAGGGGAGGGGGAGAGGAGGGAGGGGGGAGATTCCGCTCTCCTGCCGCTCCCAGCCGGGGCGGGGGGGAGGAGGCCGCGAGGAGGGAGGGGAGGAGGGAGGGGAAGAGAGGGAGGGAGCCGAGGAAGACGCTCCGATAACCCGTGCGTTTCGTAAGGCTCTGAGCACTTGTACATTTCTGCAGGCGCGCGACGAGCCATTCGCGGCGGCTGCTGCAGCTCCGACTGCATCCTCCTCCTCCTCCTCCTTCCCCCGGGCTCCGGGTGTGTGTCTGCGTGAGTGTATGTGTGTGTGTGTGTTTTGCAGGTGTGTCCGTTTTAATTCTGCCCAGTAGGTGGGACTTGGTGACTTTAGCACCATATTTTTCCTTTTCTTTTTTTTCCCTTCTTTTTCTTTTTTGCCTCCCCACCGTCTGTTGCAACCCTGCAAAGTCTCGGAGTCGGAGAGCGCGGCTCGCTTCCCGAGCCCCCGGACCCGGCGAGCCGGCGAGCGCCGAGCCGGCCACCATGCCAGGCAGACCGCGCCACTAGGCGCTCCCCGCGGCTCCCACCCGGCGGCGGCGGCGGCGGCGGCGGCGGCGGCGGCCGCGATGGTTTCAGACGCTGAAGGATTTTGCATCTGATCGCACGGCGTTTCAAAGGCAGAGGCCCCCCCTCCCCCTTCCCCCCTCCCTCGCCGTCTTTGTTTCCTTCCCCCCCAGCTCTCCCCACTCCCCCCACCCCACCCCCCTCTCCTCTCCTCCTCCTCTTTTTTAGAAGCCGCGATCGGAGATGGATGTCTCTCTTTGCCCAGCCAAGTGTAGTTTCTGGCGGATTTTCTTGCTGGGAAGCGTCTGGCTGGACTATGTGGGCTCCGTGCTGGCTTGCCCTGCAAATTGTGTCTGCAGCAAGACTGAGATCAATTGCCGGCGGCCGGACGATGGGAACCTCTTCCCCCTCCTGGAAGGGCAGGATTCAGGGAACAGCAATGGGAACGCCAGCATCAACATCACAGACATCTCAAGGAATATCACTTCCATGTAAGTCGGGCGGCAGCTTCCCCAGCCCGCCTCCCCTCTCGCTCCGCGTCTCCCCCACGCCAGCCCGCCCGCCCGCCCTCGGCCGGGAGCCGGCCCTCCGCCCGCCCGCCCCAGCTCGCTGCTGCCCGCCGTCCGCCGGGCGCGCGTCAGGCTCGCCGTGGCTCGGGAGATGCTTTCGGGCGGCGGAGTCCAGGTGATCCGGCCCCGGCCCGCGTGAGCCGGGGCTTGCGTGTGTGCCTCTCCTCGGAGGGAACCCCAGCCGGCCAAGGGCTTGCGGGGGCCCAGCTCCCGCCCCCGCCCCCACCCGCTGTGGCTCGTCGAGTTCTTTGCCCCCCACTGAATAGCAACAGTTTGGCCACGCTCGAGTGGAATAAAGTAGACGAGGTTCGATTCCCGGCAGAGCCGGCGGCAGTGACAGCGGCGGCGCTTAGCCGGTAGGGAAGGTGACAGGGACTGTTCGCGATCCAGCCGAGATGTTTAACTATTTCCTTTTGGAAACCGCAAAGCACGCTGACAAGTAAACAAGTTGGGAGCTGGCTGCTCGCGGGGAGACTTTGGACATGTCGTGGCCGTCATGGACGCCTACCTCTTCCCTTTCCCTCTCGCCCGCCCTCTCCAACCCCATTTTGGGCATTTCCGAGACACCCCCCGCCTTTCCCACCCTCATCTGCATCTGGGCGCCTACAGATCCCGTCCTTGTGAGCTTTGATGACTGCTCCGGTAATTCCGAGTCAGGATGGAGAACGGAGCAGAGGGGACTGGCGTGTCTTGGGGATGGGGGTTATATGATCTTGCAGATGCGTTTTTTGGGGAAAATCCAACTCGGATCGGCGTTTTGTTTGGTTCTGCCCCATCTGAGTGAGATATGGTGGCCCGTATTTCCCACCCGTCCCCCTCCCCCCAACCTTGGGTAGGGGTCGGGGATAGAACTGTGAGCCCCGGGAAAGAAGAGCTCAGGGTCCGGGGAAGCTGGCCATCTTTTCTTCCACTGACCTCAGGGCCAGGTGACACCCCCCCCCCACCCCCCGCATTTTGACATCCAGAGATGGGTGTGGACGCACTGGGGTTGCCCAGGGCATAGCTCTCTTATCCCCCTCCCGAGGTCCACACCCCTTGGGGTCCCTCAAAGTGAGTAGGAAGCCAAGAGGGATTCACACTGAAGTCTTGGCTGGGGTCTCAGGAAGACGTTTGGGGTGGACTCAAGACCTGCTAAGTCTGCCATTGGTGCTGCTCTCCCAGGCGGCAACCCTCCCTTTGCCTCAGAGATGGGGCGGCCAGGCCGGGAGGAATTGCAGTCCTGCTCTCCCAAGAAAGCCCGCCAGCCCTTTTGGTTTCATGGAGAGTGTGCTCGTGTTCTTGCCACTAACAGTTTGAGGAAATGTATGGCCCAGGAGATGTCTCTGACTCCTGGCCCAGGAGACCAGCTTGACCCACATCTTCGCTCTGCCGCTCACGTCCTCACTACCTTCAGCGGGTGGGCCTGGGATAATAAGACAAACAGCCAAGGTGGGAGGGGTTGGAGGGGGGCAGGGGCTAAACAGGATGGACCCAACTCTGCGTCTCCTGCCCTGCAGGCCACAGCATTCCAGCATCCGGGAGGATGCCTGGAGGAGGGTCTGGAGCGGGATCGTCAGGGAAACTCCAGCTGGGAAGTGCACCATCGGGCTGTGGGGGCTGGGGTGGGGAGAGCATAGCAGTGGGTCCAGGGGCTCAGGAGTGGGATCTAGGGATTTCCAGGGGGGATTAGTGGGCCAAGGGTTGGAGAGAAGGGGGCCTGGTGTGGGTCTCTGGGAGCTGGGGAGCCTTATTCAGCTTGTTCTCTGCTTCCAGGATATGTGTATCTGTAGGAAGCCAGAGGGAGGCAGGGATGGCCACAATTACGTAGGCTCTCTGTAGCCAGGCAGAGGTTTTCAGCGCTCCTCTGAAAGCGATGCTTGGGGAAGCAGTTTGATCGAGGAGAGTTGGCTTCTGTTTCCAGGCAGTGGTTCCGAGACAGAGGTGCTGGAAAGGTGGGTGATGGGTGGGGATGGGGCAGTCTCTTGTCCCCTTGGGTGTTGGAGGACTCCAGTGGGACATACAGGAGGACGGTGAGCAGGGAGTGTATTGGGAGACTGTGTGTGTGTCCCCATCCTTGCTTTGGGACTCTGCAGATGGGACTCCTCTCTTTAAATCCACCCCAACACCTAAGAGCCAGGGAACCGGATTCCCACAGGAACTGTGTGGAGTGGCAGGTGGGAGAGAGGCAGGTCAGAGGTCATAGGTCTGATGACCCTTCCTCACCCCATCTTTTCCCCAGTGCCCTGTTACATCTATGGCTGGTATTGACTGAACTCGGGGAAGGGCCTCGTCTTCTAGCCCAGAGGCAGAGATCAGTGGAGGGAGGCAGGGGGAATCGTGCTCAGCCTGGGAAGCAGATGTCACCGTGTCCTGTTTTACCCGAGGGAATGGAAGCTCAGGGTGGCAGAGTAATGTTTGGGGGCACGTAGCCCCAGTGGAGAGCCAGGCTTGGATCTCTGTCCTTCCAACACCAAAGCCGAGGCCCCAGTTCTGCCTGGAAGCCTGTGGAAGCAGGCTGGGAGGAGGGCCTTAAGGGCAGACAGAAGCTCTCACTGCAGGGCAGGAGGCCCGACTTCAGCATGACCTGGCAAGGGGGCTTGAGTTGAAGCCGGGGCTTGGCCGGAGGAAAGCGTGATCTTCCGATTTCTGGCGGTATCAGAGATGCAGAGTTGAGGGGTCCTGCAGTCTTCTAGCCTGAAGCTCTTGCTGGTGGATGCTTAGGGGTGCAGCTTGGGCAGACTCTGGGGGATGAAGAAGAGGCTGGGGTGTAGCCAGATTTCGACATCAGGCCTAGCTATGGGAACTGGGGGGGGCTGGCTTCCACAGATGTTGTGGGACCGTAGAGTTCTAAGGTCCTTTCCTCAGTGCTTAACTGACGATACGTAAATTTTAAGACAGTTGAGAGGTGCCTCGTGGTCTTTCTCTCAGGGTCGTGTGTGGCTTGGCTGTTGTGTACCCATCGGAGGTTGGCTGAGGGTGCCTCTGATGGAGCAGGGGGCTGTCCCGTTGGTATCAGGAGGGAAGCCGCTGTAAGGCATCAGGGCAGAAGTGTGGGTCTCCCCTCCGCTCCTCCCCAAGGGCCCTCTCCCTTGGCCTCTTTCTGTTTAGGAGGCCAGTCCCTCTGGAGCCCAAGGCACACAGTAACCTTACCTAGAAGGGTCCACGCACTGCCCTGCTGCGCTCTGGCCCCACCAGGCTCTGACGTCACAAAGGCAGAGGGCGGTGGCTGGGAGGTGGGCCCACTGTCTAGGTCAAGCCTGCCTGGGGTTGGATCTGAATGGTGTCTTCTTTGACTGTCTGAAGATCAAAGGGGAGGAGATGGCTCACAGGGCCCAGAGTTCCTGGGACTGGCTACCCCGCCTTGGGAATACCATGAGCTCTTTCTTAGCTGGGACTCTGAGCCACCAACTGGGTCTCTGCAGGAGCCACCCCAGGATGGCTGGTGTTTGCAGCTCTCAGGTCCTTCTGTGTCCCTGGTCTTCCCTGCAGGCCCTTGCCTGGCTGGGTGAAGGATCTTTTGGGCTTTGGCTGCTGTATTGACTCCTTGATACTTAGCCTTTCTAAGGATCAAGGGAAGAGCCAGCCTTGACAATTACCCTTGAGAGCTGGGATGCAGGCAGGGGTGTGAGCCAGGCCCCAAGGGCATCATGGAGCTCAGCCAGGCTCTTGGGAGTTAGGCTAGGCCTGAGAGAGGTGGGCTCAATCTGGAGGCCTTTGTGGTGAGATTTGGAAGGGGGAGTGGTGGCAGCTCTGGGGAGTGGGGCACTTCTGGGATGAAAACTGGGGACCCTGGACTCCAGAGGTCCTGGGATTTTGCTTGGAGACAGAGTCTTCAGCCCCCACAAGCCCAAGTGAGTCTTTCCTGGCACAGTCTGGGGCTCAGGGTATCATCTCTACAGCTCCAGGGGGACCTGAGCATGTGGTGGTTTTGGGTAACACCGGCCCAACCTGACCCTAGCGTTGAGAGCCTTTGGGGACTGGTCCCTGGAGGGCTGAGCCTGGGGCCTGGGAGGCAGCTCAGGGTCCTGCCTAGCTGGAGTGGCGCTTGAGGCTGTGAAGAAGGGAGGGGCCTGATGTCTGCTCCCCTGGGATGCTGTCTGTCCTTGCCCCGCCTGTCCCTGTCTGCTGCCTTCTCTTCCTCTCTGAGTGTAATGGGGGAGCCCTCGCCCTAGCTGACTCTTAAGTGGGAGTGTGGGTGGGCCGTGACCTTCTCTCGGGATGACCTTTGCCAGTATTGTGGCATCTCTCCTGCCACTGGACTCCGTCCCTTGGTTTATACTGGGATCACAGGCATGGTCTCTGGCCTCCCTTCGGGGCCTCCAGGTGGCCAGAGGGAAGGTAGACTTAGAGAAAGGGGTGAGTCACCATGAGTCCTACCACTGGTCGTGCCCCTAACCCACTGTGAGCATTAGGAGGTGCTATAGCCTTTCTGAGCCTATAAATTCAGCTCTGAATTGAGGCCATGGGGCGGTGCCCCTTCCATCTTGGACATCTGCCATGCTAGCCCAAGGAACACCCCTACAAGGCTCTGTGAGGCCACTTCTAAGGGCACCGTCTTTGGGGTTGGTGGCTGACCTTTATGATGCACCCCAGAAGAGGGCAGGGCTGATTGCTCTCTGGCCATTGGCCGTTTTCCCCTTCCTTCTTCCTTCCCTTCCTACTTCTAGAGAACTCTGGCTCACCCAGAAAGAGCCACACGGTTTGGACTCAACTGCCCAGACCAAATGCCACACTTAGCAATGTACCAGGGCCTGCAGCCTCTGAGAGCCCAGACACCCGGCTTCATGGCTGTCTGTTCTCTACTCTGCGTTCAAGGCAAGAAGGAGACCTCCTTCTGCAAAGCTTCCAGTCATTGCCCCAGCAGAGACCTCCTCTGGATGTGAGAGGAACATGCTAGAACTTCCAAGTTATTCTTGTCTAAAACAAGGAATGTTCAATATTTAGCATATGGACTGAAGATACACAAGCATATGATATAATAAATAGGAGCTTTCTGGGGTCACAAGATAAAATTTTTGTTGCTAAAGCATGTGTAATCAAAAAACCTTGGTGTGTCCATAATCTAAAAGGCTTAGAAGAGCCTGGGTTTGGGAGGGAGGTGGGTAGACGGTAGGACAGGTGACCCTGAAGCCCAGACTCTCCCTCTTGGCTCTGTTCCAGGGGAGGGGTGGGTTGATTGGCAGGGGGAGCAGGGAAAATGAGAGGAGGGGTCAGGCTGGGTGGCAGAGGAGAATCTCAGCCCTGGACCACTGGAGGGCCAGGCTGGGTCTCAAAAGACTATCTCCTGGTACCCATCAGGTCCTGCCTTTTGTTTCTGTCTAGCAAATTCTTTACCTCCTGAACACCTCAGCATTTCTCTTATGCTTTCTAGTTTACAGTGGTTGGGTTTATTTTGGCCACAGCTACTTGAAGCGCATAAGCAGGGATCATAAGCAGTCCCATTTTACCGATCAACAAAATAAAGAAAAGGGTTGAGTTGCATGTCTCCCCAAAGGAAAGCTGTAGAAGTCTCGTGACTCCTTCTGTGGTGCTCCAGTCATGACTTCTTCTCTCTGAGTTCCATGGACTCTTCTCTCTGGCGGTGGTCCTTTGGCTAGACATCCTGTGGCTCCATTTTCATCCAGAAAGTTCTTTCTCCCACGGGGGGGGCAGCATTCTGGAAACAGTCCATCTGTGAGGGATTGGAGGACAGCTGAGAGTCCTGGAAGATGGGTCTAGGTGTGGCCTGAGTGGAGGCTGCATTTGCCCCCCCCCCCCCCACCAGATCTGGTGGTGGCTGTCAGCCACTCAAGTTGTCTGTTATCCCATGAGCCTCACTCGCCTTCACTTTGGGAAACACATACTCCTGGAGACCAGGCATGTTTGCTGCTCCTGTTTGATGGGTTGGATCACCAAGGATGAGGACTTCACTGAAGTCATAACAGAAGCTCAGTGCCCACTGGAGCCCTGGGAATCCCCATGAGGATCCTTAATCTTGTGCAGGGCTCACCAGAACTCATGGCGGGAAGGAACGGCTGCAGGCGTCCCCTCCCTCATGTTTCTGCCCAAGGGGACCGCGAGAGGCCCTGACAGAGCCAATGACTTGCCTGTGGCCCCGGGTTACTGGAGGGTCCCTCTCTCAGGTGCTGGGGCAGGCGTCACCCTCTTCTGCTCTGTCAAAGCCAGAGCTTTGCCCATGACTGTGTCTCCCTCTGGGGCGATGTTTCCAAATCCGGGGTCCCCAGAGGCAGCCACTAGGCGAGGCTGGCAGCCACACGGCTCCTCGTAGCCTGCGGCCCTCGCCAATTACAGATTCACTCGGTGAGGCTTTCTGCTCTGCTCTGTTTACGTGCAGGGCTGGAGAGCCCATCCTTTCTCTCCAGCCTCACCTCTGTCCCCCGGCCCTCCTTCCATCTGCCTTGTCCCACCAACAGTGTGCCTGGTCTGGGTGGTAGGAGATTTGGGATTCCTTCCTCAGAATCATCAAGCATGGCGAGGAACACGGTGGCTGGGTTTCCCCAGCTGATCCTCGGGGCCTGGCCTCTCCCTAGGTTTGGACAAGCCCCTTACCTCTTCTGGGCCTCTGTTGCCTTATCTGTAAGTTGAGCATGCGGTAACTACTTCTTAGCAGTGCTCTGAGGGGCAGTGCCCTGTATCACGCCCAGCAAAGAGAAAGTCATCAATATATAACAACAGTTAACTGGTACCGAGTGCTTCCTGTGTTGTAGACCTTGTTTCAAGCACTTTGGAAGCAATAGTTCATTACGATCTCACATGAACCCTAGGAGAGAGGTACTGTTAGTTAATACTAATCCCATTTTACAGGTGCAGTACGAGCCTAGATATCGAATTTGACTTGCTTAATTTTGCACAGAGTGGGCTGACATTTAACGTCAAGCTGTAGTGTCTGGACTCTTGGGCTAGTGTACGTTGGTGGACACACACATTTGTATAGTCATTCGTGAATACACGACCATCGTACTCCGTTAAGAATTAAAAAGAGGGTCGACATGAAGGCCTAGAAGTGTCGTCTATTTTGTAACATTCCGGGTCTGTGGATGCCAACTGCCCTGGTGGTGTGGTCAGAGGGGAAGGCGAATGAGATGATGGGGATGGGGCTGGCCTGGCAGCACTGGCTGATGGGGTCACAGACAGGCAGTCTCAAGTCGGGGAGGCCTGGGGGCTTGCCTCCATGACCCGCTCTCCGCAGCACCTTCCCCCAGGGCGGTGTCTCAGCCAAGCCCTCTTCCCAGGCCTCCTTGACCACCCTGTGGTGTCTTGGCCTTAGGTCAGGTCAGCTCCCCCAGGAGACCGGGTGCCGGCTGAGTCCGGCGGGGATTCAGGAAGGCGACGGCTGGGTCCCCGCCAGCTCCGCTCTGGGCTGAGGTGTGGTCAGCAGGATCGTGTCCCTGACTGCCCGTCTCCTGAGAGAGCTCGGGTGAGAGAGTGGAGGGCAAGGGGGCTTCTCGCAGGTAGAGCTTCGGGGTTTCAAGACTGCTGATGGACGCGGAGCAGAAGGGGGATGTCTACAGTGCCGAGCAGCTAGAGCTGGGAGCTCGTGTGGAGAGCGTCTTCCCTGATTTCATGGCTCTTCTCTTGCTGCCTCCTCAGACCAGCCGGCTTTCCTCTCCTCCACCCTTCCTGTCGCCTGCGCTGTGCCCCATTGCTTCACGGAAGCTCCGTCTGCCTCTCCACGGGGATGAGCTGGACGCAGGGAGGATGGCTACAGCTGTCCCCGTGGAGACGGCGGGAGTCCTGCTGAGACCGCAGGGCCTGCCTTTGTGGAAACACCCTGTTTTGCTGCTGCTTGGCTGGAGGGCTCACCGCATCACAGAACCTCCCTGGCCTTGGTTTTTCTTTCTGGGAGTTGGGGTACTCCTGCCTGTCTCCCTCATGGGGTCATGGTCAGATCGATGTGGTAACGTGCTTCATGGGCTGTCTAAACAGTGGGGTGCCACGTGGATTGTTTCTATTTCTAGATGTCTGGGGGTATTTTTGAGTTAGGAAGAAGATCAAGACTTTGAACCATAAATCACCTGATCTGGAAAGGGGTTTGGAAATAACTGGGGTCCAACCCAGTTTTACCAAGGAGGAACGTGGGGCTCAAGGGAGGTGGATGGGCTTGGCTCAGTCACCTAGTGAGTCCTGGCGTGGGGCCCTGCCTCCCCAGCTGGTGTGGCTTTCCTTCCCCACCCTCTGCTAGCGGCTGCTGTGGGGCTGAGGGATTTGGGCTCTTCCAGAGGAAGGGAAAGGAGCCCCTAGTCTCTTGCAAAGAGAGAAAATGAAGGGAGCAATCTTAGACTCGCTGTCCTAACCTTGCTGCCTCCCACGGTAAACTAGGCTGTGTGTGCGCATCTGGGGGTGTCTTTGCGCAGGCACAAGCGCATGTCTTCTGTTCGCTGTGCACATCACGTCTGAGGTCTTCGTAAACAAGCTCTAAAGCCTTTGGCTTCCTGCTTGCCAAGTTCAGCTACGTGTAGACCCTGGTGGCCACCAGAGGGCAGTGCTGCGCATGAGACGGTAGGAGGCTGGTGAAGGCCAGCACCAGCCTGAGCTGGGGATGTGGCTCTAGCCTGGTGAGATGTGCGCTGGCTGGCAGACCTGGCTTTCAGACCCTTTCTTGAGCCAGGGATGAGCAGGGAGGTCGCCTGTCCCTGAGGCGGGGCTTCTCTCTGCAGAGCTGGTCCTGCCTTCACCGTAACTGCAGCCCAGCCACGGGAGTCTCCTGGGCCTGAGCTCCCCGGGACGTGGCTGGGAGAGTGCCCTGGGTGGATGGAAGTCACTGCTCTTCCCCTCTGGTCTGTCTCTGCAGCAGCAGCAGGAGGGATCGGCACGTTTGCACAGGGGTAATGGAGATGAATGAACGGGACGTAGTTCCTGCCCACGAAGATCAGTCTTGATGTGGACACAGAGAAGTTTAGAGGTGGTTACGCTGTGGGGTTAGTGTCCCAGAAGAATTGAGCTTTATGAACTCCCCCAGGCTGTTTGATATTCTCACCCAAGTGTGGGGGCATCGCTCACTGCTCCCTGCCCCCTTCCCCTCATGCCAAGCTTGGGGGTCACTTAGACACCAGGTGACTGCTCAGTAAATACCAGGTCCTGATGATTACCAGGTGCGAGACCTTGGTGCTGTCTTTTAGTCTTTCTGGGCTCTGTTTCTCCCTCAGAGATCCCCACGTAAGTTGACGGGCCCTGCCTGGACAAGCTGGTTTGGACCGTTTCCTTTCTGTGAGTACTTGGCTATTTTCTGTCTGTTCTGGGCAGTCTCATATTGAGCAGGCGCTGTCTGGCCCCATTTGCTAGTTGGTCCACACGTGAGCCCTGTCCCACTACTGTGGTTGTCGGCTTTGGAGATGAGGTCTTCTGCTTTCGTGGTGGGTGTTCAGCTCACAGAGCCGCGTCTTGCGATGCTGTCCTGAGACCCATCCCTGGGCTGCAGATGGGACCCTCTCTGTTGCGGTCAGTCTTTCCCCACCTCCTCGTTTCTGACACTTTCTTGAGGCTGGTACCTTGAAGAGCAGGGGTGAAGCTGACGTTCATGGCCCTCCTGCTAGATTGGAGGTTGTCTGTGTATGCAACCCTGCTTATGTATGGCTTGAGATCACAACTCTGCCTCTTACCAGCTCTGTGACCTTGGACTGGCTACTTTTTCGATCCTCAGTTTCCTCACCTGAAAAACGGAGATAATGCTAATAATGCAATGATGCTATTGTAAGATTTCACGAGAGAGTGTGTATGCACGCGCGCATGCGCAGTTCCTCTCATTTTCTTCCTCTTCTCATTACCACACTCCGGAACTTCATCCCCACGGGCACAGATACTTCCTATGGCTCTCATCTGTTCTTTCTGCTTCCAGTCTTTTCTCCTTCTAGCTCAGCACGCTCACCCTGACGGATTAAGCTTCTAATCCAAGGCCTTCTGTTAGAATAATTCTGGCGCCCGAGATTTTCAATGGCCCTTTTGTCTGGGAGGCAGCTCGGTGTGGTAGGGAGAATAGTGGCTTCTTTGGCCACGCGGCCTTCAGTTTAAATCCTGGCTCTGCCCCTGTGTCAGTCTACCCACGTTGTTTAACTTCCCTGAGCCTCAGTTTCCTTCTCTGAAAGATCAGGCTAACTGTGTCCATCTTTGTAGAGTAGTTGTCGGGATTAGACGAGATTACCGTAGGTGCCTGGCACGTGACGGGTGCCCAGAGGCCAAACTGGCATGTAGTACGATGGGAGTCTCACAGAGGTGATAGGCAGTGACATTTCCGGGTCCTTGAAGCATGGGGCTAGAGGGAGTTACGTGGGTGGAGGTAGCACCTGGGCCAAGCTGAGGAAGGCAACAGAAGGACCAGGATGGAGTATATCTGGAAAAGGTGACAAAGTGACTAAGGCACATGTCTTTCAAAAGAGCAGGGAGATAGCTGGTTCCCACTGATAGACTCAGTTGGGGGACCAGGGGGCAGAGTGTCCCAGGCGCTCTGGATGTGGGGAATTTCTATGCAGACTAATTCAGGAGCACCCAGCCTCTTGCAGATGGGGTCCCATGGAGTTTTACTGCTGTTCTTGCCCGGGGTAGCTCCCCATTCGCTAGATGATCCCCTTCGGGGCTACTGTAATTGACTAAGCCTGTCAGCTACAGATGGGGCTGTGGGACCAGTCCTGGGAGAAAGAACTTAGGAATCTAGTGGGAAGGGGGTGAATCCTGAATCCTCCAGTCCACCCTCAAGGGCCTCCCATTCACGTTCACTCCAGTTCCACGTTGAGCCACAAGAGGGCACTAGACCATGAGGTCTGCAGGGAAGGAGGCGCTGGTTTGCCTGCCCTGTTGAGATTGTGCCTTTGATCAAAGCTGGTTTTCTCACAGGTTCCAGCATCACTGAGGGTCATGGTAAAGCCATTTGATTTAACTAGGGCCCGTAGCTCCATAGCTTAGAGTCTGATATCTCAAGGGAGGCTAACTTGGATAGTGGAAAGGTCATAGAATTTGGCTTCAAACTCAGGTTCCAACACTCGCCCTCCCCCTTGCTTGTTTTTTGTTTTTTGTTTTTTGTTTTTCACTTTGAGTAAGTTGCTTAACTTCTCTGGATCTCATTTTCTTCATCTGCAAAGTAAGGTGCTTTGGGAGGTGTTGCTGTTGTGAGGATTAAATTATATGATGTGTGGAAAATGTCCGGAACATGGTGTTCACTCCATGGTTGGCCATCTGTCTCTTTCTGGAAGAAAGATGAAGTTAGGATACAGGGCAGGAGTTATTTGCGGGATCACGTTGGCCTGTTGGGGTCCTTTATACTCACCAAGGAGGGCTCTATGGTTCCAAATCACTGGGGGGCAGCAGTGACACCCAGAGGCTGGAGTGGAGTACAGCAGTGTGTTCGGCTGGGCTGGGGTGGCAGTGGTGGGCACTGTTGGGGCAGGCGACATTGAAACTGCATCATGGGTGATTGGCTTCAGGGGGTCTTCGAGTGCTAGTGGCCACAGATGATTCTCTCAGGTCACGAGTGTGATGGTGGCCATTGGAAATCTTTGTGGCCTGGGCCGATGCTATGAGGTTACGTACCGTGGAGCACACGCGTCCAGCTGAGTGACCTTATCACAGCCAGCCGATCCTAGCATCAACCACCCAGACCCTTCTGGTGTTTTCGGGATTGCTACTCTTTGGGAGATGCTTTAATTCCAACCACTGTATCTGGTTAGCCCTAGCCACCGGCCACAAGACTCAGGATCTTGGAGGCTCAGTGTGTTTACCTGGAAAATGGCAAGGGGAGAGGTTGCTGGGCTAGTTGAATGGGAGGATTTCGTAGCTTGGATCTTTGGATATGAGTATCAGGAATTGTTTCAGGCCGTGTGCGTTTGCGTGTGTGTCAGGAGTGTGTGGGATCACGTGGGAAAGGGGGGGTTAGTGGTAACCGCTAAGCTTCAGGCTTTACTGGGAGAAGGGAGGGGCCTTTCCCCAGCAGAGGTGAGGCTGGAATCGGGGTGTGACTGGCTCCTTACCTTCGGTGGCCTCTTCCTTATGCACCTGAGATTCAGCAGGGAACCTTGGCAGACGTGCCAGGCTCAGAAAGTTATTTAATATCAGCTTTGCTCCAGATTGTGTTTCTGACTCCTTGCCACCTCTTAAGTGGCAGTCATTTTAACAAATGTGGCGGTAAGACACCAAGTGGGAAATAACATGAGAAAGTGAGGAGGGGGCCAGGGGCGTGGAGGAGGGGTGTAGTTTCATTCCCTTGGCAGAAACCTCGTCTTTGAGGCAGTTGTAGGGAGAGAATAATGGAAGAGGAGGTGGGGCTCCTCAACGCCCCTGGCAGTGAAGGGAAGGGCCTGACTTCCCAGCGTGCGGCCCCGTGGCTGCAGATTTCTCTCCTCTGTGGGAAGGTCCTGTGCCCTATGGGGTGGCTGGCTCCTGTCCCTGGGGAGATGTGCAGGGAGGGCCTGTATCTGTTTTTCAAAGGCCTGTCTTCCAAGTGCATAAGAGACCGCTGATGGGGGCTGGTGTTGGGGCACGTTGAGTCCACTGTGGGTGCTGAACTGCATGTGCACCCGGGCTGTGGGGTGCCCAGCACCTGCCTCACTGCCTGCCGAGGCCCATCCCAGCATCTGGGCTACTGGGGAAGGGTGGGCAGGGGCACCAGCAGGGCCAGCCTGGCCCTTCCTCCTGTAGGACCCGGAGACGAGGGAGTCCCCTCTCTGTCTTACTAGTTCCAGCCTCCAGCCGTGCACGGTGCTAAGCCCTGGGACACTACACAGAGAGGATAAAGGGCCATGCCTTCTTGGAGCTTACAGGCTTTTTTTTTTTTTTTAATTTTTTAAATGTTTATTTGTTTTTGAGAAAAAGAGACAGTGCGAGTGGGAGATGGGGAGAGAGAGAGGGACACAGAATCACAGCAGGCCCCAGGCTCCGAGCTGTCAGCACAGAACCTGACACAGGACTCCAGCTCAGGGACCATGAGATCATGACCCGAGCCGAAGTCAAATGCTTAACCGACCGAGCCACCCAGGCACCGCTACAGGTTTTCTGTTTTTTTTGTTTTTTTTAAGGTTTATTTATTTACTGTGAGAAAGAGAGCGAGAGTGTGAGCATGAGTAGGGGAGAGGCAGAGAGAGAGGGAGAGAGAGAATCCAAAACAGGCTCCATGCTGTCAGCACAGAGCCTGATGCAGGGCTTGGAACTCATGAACTGTGAGACTAGGACCTGAGCCACCACCTTCTGAGCCACCCCGGTGCCCCCGCTCTTGGAGTTCAGAGTCGAGTTGGGTGGTGAGCCTTAGTGAAAGGAGTGACAGCTGAAAAGGCTGTTTCAGGAGAAGCAGGGGCAGGATTTTAGAAAATGCACGTGATGTGAAGTTTAAAGAAAAACGTACACGCATGAAAACGTGGCTTCCCCGAGGTGGGCAGGGTGCAGTGTTTCTAATTGGAGATTTACAGATTCTGGATTCCCTTGTTCTCAGGCCCATCTAATGTCAGAGGAAGCGGGGGAGTTAACTTGTCAGGGTTGTGGGCCCTGGTCGTGAGGTCGACATTGGCCTTGCTGTTGTCCACAAGGGGCTCCGTGGTATTTTCGGGGAAGCCATGTACGGAAGGCAAGAGGGGGGTGCATTTCTGCTGCTGTCACTTTCTGACCTTGGGAGACCAAGATTGGAGCAAGGTCACCGCTATTAGGAAGGTGACCCCCAGCAAACGAGGGGAGAGGGGCAGGGAGGCAGGAAGGAAGAGTGCCACGGGCCTTGTGTCCACTCGCAGGCTGCAGGGTGCTCTCCCCAGATGCTCGTTCATCTCCCCAGTTCTGCATTTGTTCAGCGTGTTTATGTGAGAGCCTGTGAGGGGCCAGCCCCTTTTGTGAGAGCTCCCTGGACCTTGCTCGTGGGAATCTACCTCCAGGCTGCAGGGAAGCTGGGCCAGGTGTGCTGAGGGTGCAGCCAGATTCCCTCTGACCCCCTCACAGGCCAGGTTCCTGGGAGAAAGTCCCATCAGAAGGTGATCTGGGTGGAGGAGAGCCACGGGTGGGATGAATGCCCAGTTGGTACACAGAGATTGGCTTCTGTGCTGGTATAGGGTCAGCTGCCTGCTTCCTCCTCTGGGCACCCAGCAGACACTGTGCCCAGGCCGTTCTGGGCCTGCCCCCCCCCCCTCCCCGTGGGGAACACGACACTCCCCCTCCTCTCTGCTCAGAGCGGTGCCTGGGGCCCCCAGGGAGCAGCTGTGTGACCTTCTCCCTTCCTGACTCTTGTTCTGGCTTCATTGTCCGGAGTAATTTCCTGTCTCCATGCAAATGACTGGTACTCTTTCCTGCCTCCCCACCCCACCTGCCCTAGTCCCGGCATGCAAGCTGCCTCCCCACCCAGCCGATGTGCTGGCCTGCCTGCCTTCTTTCCGTCAGTCACTCACTCAGGGCTGCTGTTGTCTGGACTCTGGTCTGGTGTGTGCAGGCCTTGGTGTTCCCTTTTCTGGTGTCTGTCCTTACCTGCCCCAGGTGGGTCAGTGGATGGAAGAGGGTGGCATGGCTAGGGTCTCAGTCCAGCTGAGACTCTTGGGTTCCAGCCACATGCCCTTTATGGCATCAGGCTCCTTCGTGTTTTTGTTTCTCTACTGTGCTGTGAGCATCAGCAGCTGGGGATTGGGTTGCATTTGGCTGTGTTCCCAGTAGCCAGGATCTAGTAGGTGCTCAGTAAAGACCTGATGAGCAGGATGGGGGTGCTTCTGGCAGAATGTCTCCCAGATCTAGAACAGATCCCAGCTCGGTGACCTTGCACACGCCTCCACCCAGAGCACCGGGCACCTCCTTCTCCTTGCTCTTCGAACCTCTGTGGGCCTGGGGCTTTGCCCTCAGCAGAGCAGACTTCTAGAATGCAAACCCTTGCAGTGACTGTGTTCCAGCGGCTGTTGTGAGGACTGGCTTATTTTAATCCTCCGTCATTCTCAGCACAGCCCAACGAGGCAGGTACTATTATCAGCCTCATTTTATGAAAGCACAGGGAAACTGCAGCACGGGGAGGCTATTTAACTTGTTCTCGGTCGGCCATTTGGCTAGTAAGTGGCAGGGCTGGGGTTTGAACTGGGCATGTTCAGTCCCAGGGCCCCCCTCGTGCCCCTGGTGTTATCGGTGCTTCTCTCTTTCTTGCCAGCCCTTATTTCCTTTAGTCTTGGCCCCCCCCTGAGTCCCTGCAGCTCCCAGGTGCCCCTTGGCATACAAGACATAACACCGTGCTCATCTCTGATGTGTGAAGGGGCCTCTGGGACCTGGTGGAGTTTGAGATTCCTGAATTTTGTGGGCGCAGGTGTTTTCAGCCACATCCCAGAGAATGTCTTCTGAGTGAGGACACCGGGGCAGAAGACAGGGACTTCCTGGGTCCTATCAGTGCCGCCAGCTTACTGGGTGAGTCCAGGCAAGGCGCTGGCCATCTCTGGGCCTCCGTTTTCTTATACTTAAAACCAGGAGTCCCGCCCAGGTGATCTTGGAGGGCCTTTCAGGCTCTGACCTCTGACACTCTGAGTGGCGTGGCTGGGGACTGGGTAGAAGGTTGGAGAGGGCCGAGGCTGCATAGGGGTGGTCCTATGTGTGTGGAAGGCTTGTGGGAAAGGACCCTGGGGGTTCTCACACCTGTGCGTGCATCCCTGGCCCCAGGAGGGCTTGCGGAAGCACAGACAGCTGGGCTCCACCCCAGAATTTCTGATTCCCATTTGTGGTGGGGCCTGAGGACTTCCTTTCTAGTGAGTCTCCAGGTGATGTGGGTGCTGCTGGCCCTGGGACCACACTTTGAAAATGACAGCTGTGTTGATGGCTTTCGGGGCGCACTCCCTGGAGATCAGAGCCGGGATAGTATTCTGCATACGTTTTGTATGAATTTTCCCAGGCCATGAAAAGTTTGCATACCTCCGTTCTACAAGCACACTAACTCACTCCCGAGCATATTTTGATGGGGCCCACCCAGGTGCCGGCTTCTCTCTCCACTCCCCTTTCTTCTCTCTGCACCCCAACTGTGGTGCCTGGCTCTATTCCGACCCTGGCCCCCACTCTCCCCTTTTCCCACCGGGCTGGACTTGCCAGAATGTGCTCTGGTCCACGTGAGCCAGTATGTAGTTGGGAAATAAAAGCACAGTTAACGTTTTTCATAGTACTTTTCAAGACTCACAGTTGATTTTTAAGAACTATCTGGAAGGCAGGGAAATAATTCTGTAATTGCAGCTCAGGAACCTTAGTTGGGTCCTAATTGCTCCCAGGGTCAAGTTCGGACTTCTCTGTTCACGTCTAGGCTGCAGCATCTCTCTGGCTTCCTGCCTCCCGTTATCCCCCCCCCCCCCCCCCCCCCCCCGCCCCCCATGCCTTCCCAAAACATCCCCATGCATTTCCAACTCTCAGTCTTTCGGTCAGGCTGTTTCCTCTGCTCACCTGAGCCCTTCTTGTCCCTCAGGTCCCACCCTTGAGATGTTCTTTGTTGTCCATCCAGACCTGTGTTTATTGATTGTTCTGGCTTCCCAGTCTCTGGAGCACACAGTCCTCGCGGCTGTTGCTCCTAGAGGACTTTCTCCTGGTCGGGCAGTTTCTATGGCATTTCAGCCATATGCATGGTGGCTGCTCTCATTTCCCAGATGGGGAAGTCGAGGCCAGACCGTGCAAGAGCTTGCCCTAAGGCCACGCATAAATGGCACAGCTGGGTTTCAAACCCAGGCTCACTCCGGATCCCACCTTCTCCCATTTATCGAGCAGCGTGTGAGGGAGTGAGATGATTGGCACGAGCTCCCATGTCCTCAGGAGGGGAGGAGATCAGGGGACCTGGGGTATGTTGATGTGCTACAATGGCACGTAGCTGTTACGGTGAAAATCTTGATGTCTGTGCAGTAACGTGGCTACGTTTTGAAAATCTAATGCTGATGGAAACCCAAAAACAGAAAACAAGCTGCAGAATGCTATGCCACAAGTGTAATTAAAAAAAAAAAAAGAAAGAAAACACGACGACCAATGTAACGTGTTGGATACAGATAATACAGTAAGAAGATAAAATTGTGGCACAAATTGTGTGGTACAAACCGAATTCATGACAACCTTGGTTCTAGGGAGAGAGGAAAAGGAACCGCAGGGCTGTTAACTTTATCTGTGATGTTTTCCCTCTCTCTCTGTGTTTTGAGATTAGCATGTGACAAAATGATAATTAGGGAATTAATTAATGATTATTCATTTCAGGTGATGGGTAAATGGTGTTCAACGTGTGATCCTTTCTGTTTTCTCTTAAAATGCAAGTTTAGAATAACCTTAAGCCATGAAAGATGATCATCCTTAAGCAGATTTATAATTTATCTATTTCTTAAATTAAAAAAAATTTTCTTTAATGTTTGTTTATTTTGAGAGAGACAGAAAGCGCACAAACAGGGGAGGGGCAGAGAGGGAGGGAGACACAGAATCTGAAGCAGGCTCCAGGCTCCCATGTCCCTCCCCAGCCAGTCTCCGCCCTCACGTCCCCAGAGGCAGTCTCAGCATTCTGATTTTTTCCCTAATAGATTGCTTTTGCCTGATTTACAGCTTCATGTAAACGGGAATCGTATAATACATACTCAGCAACATGTTTTGGGAGGGTCCCCCTGCACATGGGGAGGGTTCCCAGAGGAAGAGACCGGGTTCATGCATCTTGTTGCAGGTAACAGAATCTGTTTCTTTTTATTGCTGGGCACTATTCCGTCTTACGGAATCCTTGAGTTTGTTTATTGAGTCTCCTTGTTGTAGGAACCCTGGCTTTTCCCAGTTGTGGACCACTACGGTCCACAGTGAACGTTCTCGCACAGCCTTTTTGTGGACACGTGCTTTGATTTCTCTCGGGTCTGGACCTAGGAGTGGAATTTCTGGGTGGTGTGATATATTTATGTTTCACTTTATGAAACACTGCCAGATCTTTTTCCAAAGTGGTTGTACCAAGTTTACACAATAGGACTGCTTTTGATGAATCTGGGTTAGGATAGACACAGGGTGCTGTCCTGTTTTTGTCTTTCAGATGAGGACATTGAGGGGCAGAGGCTGGCAAATGTGTGTGATGTGACGACGGGGGTGGGGGGCTGCCCCCGGAGGGGAGGCAGGCAGGGCTTACCTGGAGATACCAGTGCCAACCCTCACCTGAGGCGTGAGGGAGAGGAGGTGCTTCCTGAAGCTTAGAATGTGGAATTTTCCAGCACGTATATGTGTGTGTGTGTGTGTGCGCGCGTCTGAGGTGGGAATGGGGGAGAAGGGTGTTGGGGAGAGATAGCTAAGAGGCCGGGACAGGGTAGAGGGAATGGAGTGGCGTGTGCAGGGGCCGGGGTGAGGGTGGAGAGGTCGGCGGGGCCTTTGCAGGCCGTGGGAAGGGATTTAGATTTTAATCTGAGGACACGGGAGACCCTGGAATGTTTTTCCTTTCAAACAGGAGATGATCCAGTTTATATCTGAAGCGATGGGTGCAGTAAATGTGTTCCGGGAAGCACACGGGCTTGTGGGCCTCTGTGGTTGGGGCACGTGGGGAGGGTTCCCAGAGGAAGAGACCGCTAAGAGGGAGCAGGCACCAGCCTCCTAGGAGGGACCAACGCCCCGGGGGGCTCTTCTAGGTGGAGCGACTCTGGGAGAGGGACATCTGGAACCCTTAAGGAGCCGAAGGGAGTTCCCTGTGCCTGGAGAAGTAGGGAGGGCCCAAGCCATGCCAGCCCGAGGAGATGGGCTTCAGGAAGGGACGGCTGTGAGCTCCTTGAGGTGTGCAGGGTGGGGGGGGGGGGCCTGGGTATCCGTTCTTTCTGGTGCCCAGCATCTGCCTGGCTGAGTACACCTGGACCAAAGTGCGTGTGCGTGAATGAACGGAGGAGGAGAGGGCACGCTGGGGATGTGGAGGCGGGGGGCGGGGGAGACGGTTTGAAGGTCAGGGAAGACCAGAGGCAGCCGTGGGTCCCGAGAGGAGCAGATTTGGTTGGAGTGGGGTCGAGTCCATCACCCCCTTGGCCAGAAGTCCAGCCGGGCTGCCTGGCCCGATGACCTGCGAAGGGGCAGTCCACAGAGACGGCCTGGCCTCACCTTAAAGGCCCTGAGGTGCACGGTGGCAGCGTGGAGCTCCGACTGAGGAGTGCCACTTGCTAAAATATATTTGTTTATTCAGAGATTTAATTAACATGTTTAAATATTAAAGAGTAAACAACGTGTGTCTAGTGGGATTCAACATTTACCAACAGGAGTTCTGACTTATTTAATTATTTGTGCTTTCCTGGCCCTAAGAGCCACGTTTCCGGCTTTGTTCTGGGGAGGCCCCGGTGCTCCCCTGGAGGAGGCAGGGAAGTGGGCCAAGGAGAAGGGGAAGTCAGGAGGGAGGAGTGGAGTGTGGGGAGGGATGGTGGGGGGAAGGGGGAGGGGGAGCAATGAGAGGGGATGGGAGAAGGGGAAGAGGGAGGAGGGAAGGGGAAGAGGGGGAAGAAGAGGGGAGGAGAGGGGGAAGGGAAGGAAGGGGGAGGGGAGGAGGGAGGAGCGATGGGGAAGGGGTGGGGATGGAGGGTTGGGGGGTGGGGTGGGGAGGAGGAGGAGAGGAGTCTTAGGAAGAAAAGGAGGAGCTGTCCAGGCAAAAGAAACCCGAGATGCTGTATTTGGTTTGTGTAGAGGGAAGAGAGAGTTTCAAGTTTAAGGAGGGTAGGACCAAGTTGCAGATTAGGAAGGCAACTCGGGAGTCCTTGAAGGAGTGGATACAGCTTGGGGGAGCGGAGATGTCGGGGTTTCCTCTTGTGAGGACGCCTGTTTTCGTGCGCTAAGGGAGAAGGACTCAGCTTCTCACCTCCATGCCTGAGGGACCCGCAGTCTGATCAGAGCAGCCCATTCCGAGGCATCCGCAGAGAGGGAGGGGCCTGGGCAGATAATAAGACCCCAGCCACCACTGCAGGTGGAACTCTGAAACCAGGGGTGTTTTACAAGTGATCTGCATTATAATATCTCCGCAAATGAAGTCCTGGATGCTGAGAGATTACACTGGGGGTTATTTATTGGCAATGCGCTCTACGGTTTTAATTTTTTCTTTTTGCTTATTCAGGCTTTAGCTCCAGAGGAAAATAGCCTGGGGTGGCTTCGAAATAGATTCTCTCTGCCCCATTAACTTATTCAGTGAGTTTAATGGTCCTTTTTCCCCTCAGCCTTGAAGCCATCATTAAAAGGCAGAGATTTATAAAAGCAAAGACACTGAGCCTTAGTCAAACTTTCACTCTGGGCTGGGGGTTGGGGGGGAAGGGGTAGGGGGCAGGGGGACACGCCCTTGGTCCTGGCTCTGTGGGTATAGCCGGCAAGCAGGTCCTCATCCTCAGAACACCAGCTCGCGGAGGCTGGGCAGACGGTTTGCTTGTTGCTTGGGGGCCGTGACACCACCCCACAGACGCTTTCCAGGGGTGAGTCTCCCCAGCATTTCCCAGCTCTCACAGGGCTCGGGTGTCTTGGAGTGTCTACAGTGTCACCCACCCCGGCGCTGTGGGGAAGCTCCCCCTGGTCCTCAGCAGGCCTCTGAGACCATTTCCTGGTACGTTTCGTTGTTAACACACCCAGATGCCTCCCTTCTGCTCAGGACTTTACCAAAAACCAGAAGACACTTTGCAGAGGGTCACCTTCTCAGAGGCCAGTTCCCCACGAGCCAAGTGACTTAGAGGCCCAACCGCCCAAAGGACCATTGAGCAAATGGCCAGTTGGCCTTCAAGCAACTCACCGGAAGCCTGTTTGCCAAATGCTCAATTTGCCAAATTTACTAAAACTTTGATTTAAAGAATGCAGTGATTGCATCAAGCCGAGTCAAGCCAGGGCTGTCCAATTCAGTTCAGTCTAGTTCACCCCACTTCGCTTCCTCCGTTATCTGAGCACCTGTGGTGTGCAAGGCTAGATACCCCAGAGGCTACAGCAGAGGAGCAGACCAGTTCCAGCAGAGGTGGGACAAGTTCATCCAGAGAGTGCAGGTGGTTGTGACCTTCCGTGAGGGTCTGTTGCCACAGAAAGATGTGTGGTGGGGGTGGGGGGGAGGCTAGGCGAACTTTGCTGAAGGAGGTGATAAGGGGGGTGTCCTTTGGTGCCCAGGTTGGATCTGGATGGGGAGGGAGGGGAGGGGAGGACATTTGGGGCAGGAAGTGCAGCATACAGCAGAAGAGCCTGCCCAGCCCAGTGCCTTAGAGGAGACCAAGGCCCCGTTAGCCTGGAGGGTAGGGAGTCCAGGGCCCTGAGGGCTGAGAGATGAGCCCCGGGGCTCTCTTGGGGAGGCTTCGACTGCTGACCCGAGACCATCTGAACTTCACTTGACACAGAATCCCAAGCAGGCTCCAGGCTCTGAGCTGTCAGCGCAGAGCCCGATGGCGGGCTTGATCCCAGCAACTTTAGGATCATGACCTGAGCCGAAATCAGACGCTTAACCAACTGAGCCACCCAGGCGCCCCTGAAGATTTTTTTAAGTATGGTTGCTAATGGAAAATTAGAAATAACAGTAAGTGTGGAAAATAGACAAAGAAATGGCTCGTATTCCCAGAAACCTGGAAAAAACCCATCCTTTGGTGGAGTTCCCTCAAGTCCTATAGTAGAATCAGTGTGTAAGGCAGAAAGTGATCTTTGAAAACTCTGTGCCCAGTGGGAGAGGCCCCGGGGGGCTGAGACTGGCTGGGGGGACAGCAGATTCACAGCACGTCTGTCCTGCTTGTGCTGGCAGATGCTCTCATTGAGTGAAGTGGGGGCAGAAGCACCAGTGTTTTAAAAATAGTTACTATTTTTTCCTCTTTCTGGTTGCACAGAGCTAAATTTGCATAAATTCGATGTATGCATGAAACCTTACCTGTGAGTGAATGTGTGTGTGTGAGAGAGAGAACATGTACGTGAGAGAGAGAACATGTACGTGAGCTGGTATTGAATGTCAGTTGCATGTGGTCTGAGAAGAGAAGCATACAGTAGAGGAAGACGGCAGGAGGCGATCACAGCAGCTCAGAGGTGGGGTGATGTGGGTGGGAAACGAGGGGAACGGGAAGGATATTTCAGAGACTACGCAGAAATTTCAAACCACTCTGATTACACCCGTTGAGTGTGAGAGATGGAGGTGTTAAGAGGGACTGAAGTTTCCAGAATTTGGGCGAGGGGAAAATATTTCTGCCCTGAGCAGGTATAGGTGATGGGGGACAGGGTGACTTCTGTCTGGGACACAGAGTCTGTGGTGCTTGTGAGAGCTGATTCTCATGCAGGGTAGAAAGTGGCCTGGAACAGGACACCTTGTCTTTGATGGGGCCCTTGTCCGTGAAATGTCCCTAGTGGAGAAAGCACCAAGGATTCTTTTTAAAGAAGGGGGCATATCCTGGATCTCAGGACCAGCCCGCCTTCTCGATGGTGTCCAGGCTTTTCTTTGGGAGAGGGACTTTCGCTTGTGAGAACTTTGTTAAACGTTTCCAGAAACATTTTACCTTTGTCTTTATTGGCAAGATCTTTTCGGCTTCTCTGTCCCTCTCCCCCCACCCCTCCCCTCACTACTTCTGTAGGTGGGACGGTGCTCTTGCTCTAAGCTCATCTCTAAACAGGTATGCTGCCAGGTAATAGAAGTCCAGATGCCAGCATTCTGGTGGAGCCCAAGATCGGTTGTTGGATGGTTAGTAACAGTAATGGGGAATGTTAAGATAAGTGTTCACCTACACTCAAATGCTGCTCCACAGTAACTTTTCACTGCCCTATGAGGAAGGCCAGATCTCACTGTGCCATTTTTAGAGAAGGCAAATGACTTGTCCAACATCCAGCTCTCTGCTAACAGAGCAAAGGACCCTTTGCACAAAATCTAATCTTCCCATGATCAAGGTCTCTGGCTCCAGAATGGGGACATGGGAACATCCTTGGAGGAACAACAGGTGTCCGTGCATGGATTTGGGTCGTCTTGGAAAATGTAAACATGCTCTGATCCTTATCCCCCTTCTGGCTGCAGAAGTCCTGATGCAGAAGGAAGGATGTTGACGATGACGATGGCAGCAGTAGTAATGGCATCACTAATGCTGGGTGCTTACTCTGTGCCAGGCTGTGTGCTGGGCACCTGTGATTCAGTGACTCTTAATTCTCACATAATTGAACTTAGGTCGTGTGCCCGAGATCACCCAGCTAACAAGCAACGAAGTGGATTGGAGTCAGGGAGTCTGTGCCCAGAGCCTGTGCTCTCACGCCCACAGTCAGTCGTGGACACCAGTCCAGGCTGCGCCTGGAGATCGTGGGGCCATCCCTCACTCCTCAGCCCTGACCATCAGCTGGATAGAACCTGGTTAGATTTTCCACACTGGGACAAATGTTCCCGCTGTCAGTTCGGTGAGAAATTCCGTTCCATGCTCCCTGGTCTACATTGATCCATTCACCTCGAATAAAATAACCATGTGGGGAACTAGATAAAATATTTGTACCATTGATTGTTTCATTTCGTGGACGATGGCAGCGAGCAAGTGCCTGTGAGCAGGGGAGGGGGGCCGTACCTGCCCGTGTGCAGAGGGCGGCTGGGAGCAGAGCCACAGGGCTGCTGGGGTCCCCGGGGCATTGCCTGGGCACCCAGCTCTAAGGCTGACGAGCCAGCTGGTTTGGCTGGCAGGCTCCAAAAGGGGGTGCCTCGTAACAGCTCTGGGTACCAGCTGTGTTAGCCGCTGACCAGGGCATTGTCTTTCGGAAGGGGAGTGTTCAGGGCACCCAGCCTGAGGAGGGTGTAACCCTTCCCACATCTCTAAAGGGTCATACAGAAGAAGATTTAGTAAGTTCAGGGTCTTCCTTATTGAGTCACCCAAGGAATGCTGAGATGTGTCACAGTTCTAGAAGCAGATTGGGAAGAGCTGGGGTTTGCATCAGGCAGGCTTGATCCTGGTTCTCTGGATGTTGGGCAAGTCACTTAACCTCTCTGAGCTTCTGTTCCTCATGGAACGAATACCCTCCCCCCCACCCCCCCTCCCCGCCCCAGCCAGGGTGACTGTTAGAGTTCGGTGAGATTGTGTATGTGACCACACCGCCTTGTGTTTGGCTGCAGGTGACCGAAAAGGGAATTTGGTCGTTTAAACACACGGGGCTTATTTTCCTGGTGTAAAATTAGACGGCAAGAGGTGGGCTGGGGTTGGTCTGTCTAGCAGCTTGGATTGTATCAGAGGCAGCGTCTCTGTGATTCTCTTGGTTTTTCTGTTATGGTTGCAAGGTGGCTGCGGTCCATGTGTACTTGTAAAAGGCAGGTAGGAAGGGGGAGCAGTGAGGAGTGTCCATCGGGAAAGGAAGAGGTTTCCAGAGGTACCCCTGCACCCAGACCCCTGCATGTTCCAACTGTGGCCATCTCTGGCTGCTGGGGAGGCTGGGTCAGTGAGCATGCGGCTTTCAGGCTCCCAGTGAGCAGAGGGGGAGCCAGAGGTGTGTGCCACAAATGCTGATGTGGTAGCTCTCCTCTCTCGCTCTGCGGGAGGTGTGCGTGTGTGCGTGTGTGCGTGCGTGTGTGTGTGTGTGCGTGCGTGTGTGCGCGCGCGCGCGTGTGTGTGTGTGTGTGTGTATCACAGTGACCCCCTTAGGGAGGGTGAGCGAAGAGAGCTGGGCTTCTGTGCTGTGGAACTCTTGGGTGGGGGGGCTCTGGACCTGCCTGGGGATAGGGGTCAGGGAGGACCTGAATGCTGAGTCACTCTGGACAAGAGGAAGAAATAGGGCAGGGACAAACAGCCACCCCAACTCTCAGGGGATTGGGTGCAGGCTGTGACCTTTTCTCTGTGTACCTGGGGCCAGACTGGGGCAGTGGGGTGATGTGGCGGGCTCTGTGTTTCAGGGAGATTGCTCTGATGGCAGTGGGAGATGGATGGGAAATAGCAGACACCTGGGGAGGGGGTGGGCAGACCCTTGGGAGACAGAGTCACCTCCAGGTGGAGGGACAAAGGGCAGAGTTAGGAGGAGGGCGGTAAGAGTGCAATTGAGGGGGGCATTGGAAAGGGAGATGGCAGGGAGGCCAGGCTGGCCAGACATGGTCCCCGGGGGGGGGGCATGTGAGGAGCCTGTGAGCTGGGGTTTCCAGTGAGGAGCCTGGGGTGGGAGGAGCGATCGGCAGGAGACAGAGGCGGCTCAGGCCTCTGAGAGTGGGTTGGGAAGGAGAGGGATGCGTCTGGTTTCACACAGCGGGTTTGGGTTTTGACTTGGAAATCCAGAGGCCTGTGTCTGGCCCGGGAGTTGGAATTTCAAGGCTGGCCTTGGGCATCAAAGCCAGCCTGGAGATTTGTGAATTATGTGCCTGGAGGTGAGAGCCGAAGCCAAGGGTGCAGTGGACAGTGAGAGGGGCTGAGGGCCAGGGAGAGCCTCCATTTGGAGGCAGGAGTGAGGAGAGAGGGCCAGGAGGGAGCGAGCTAGTGGGGAGAACGCCTCGTGCTGCTGCCAGCAGGCTGCAGCCTCTAGGACGAAGGGGGTGGTCAGCCAAGCCCTGGCCAAGTGGGGGTGGGCTGGAGGGGAAGGGCAGAGGCGGGCCCAGTGAAGCAGTGAGTGCAGACTCGTCCCTCCCGGGCTTTGGCTACCCAGGCTAGGATCAGGGGCGGCCAGCGGTGGGTTGGTGGGAACACATTTTTTTAAGAGGACAGAGGCAGTGGGTCACACTCCCCTCCGCTGGCACTGGAACCAGAAGGAGCCTGCGGAGTGGAAAAGCTGAAGGATCAGGAGACGTGGCTCAGGGTGGAAATGGGGCATGTGGAGCTGGAAGAGAGAGGATGAGGGACACAGACCCAAAGGCCGGGACAGCATCTCGTGCCACTGAGTTGCACTACCTTGCATGGTGCTGGGTCTTTGGATGATTAAAAGAGGGACCACCCTTCTCTGCTGAAGGAGCAAAAGTGGAGAAAGTATCCAGATGGCAATAGTAAAGAGGAAAGAAGACGGAAAGACCCGAGTCAGATATCTTAGGTCATCTCAGTGAGCTACTCAACCCCCGAGCCTCAGTTTTCTCATATGCAAAATGGGGATAGTCACGGTACCTTCTTAAGGAGGTTACTTAGAGGATTACGTAAGGCAGCGCCCATAAAACGCTTGGCGTGTGTGCTTTCCATACGTTCTGTGGTGTTGTTGTCGTTACTTTTATTGGTAGTGGGATAGTACGTCACGTCCTCTGCTGAAACGTGTGTGGGCCCAAGGGCAGGGATGGGGGTTCCGTGGAAGAGGTTTGCATGAGCAACAGGTGATGCAAAGCCAATGGAAGCATGGCCCAGTGCTCCACCTGGGGGCTGAGTCAGGACGGAGGTTGTGGGGGGAGGGTGCTGCAAATGGGGAGGAGGGGCTTCTGAGGCTGAATATGCCTGGCCCCTAGGTCTCCCTGCCCAAAGGGGCCCTGGGGTGCCTGACAGTCTCAAGGAGTCTTTGCCTGCCCACCGCGGGCCCCGTCTAGAACAGTTTGCGTCTGAAATTGCTGGGACCAGATGGTTCATCTGGGACGGGAATGTAAACCTTGTGGGTCTGCACCCTAATCCCCAGCCTTGCGGAGAGAGTTACGTTAGAGGCGTGCGGGGGGCTGGGGATTGGGGGACGGGGGCAGGGGAGGGAAGAACACAGCGCTGCCCGAGAGTACCTGGCCTGTGCCGCCTTGGTTTTAGGACTCTCCGTCTCAGAGCGGCAGGCCAGGGGGGCTGGGCGCTTGGGGGGCTCATGTCCCTCATTGTGCAGATGAGGAAACAGGCCCAGAGACAGAGGTGTTGTCTGCAGTCACAGTGAAGACTCACCCCCACACCTTTGACTCTGTGTCCAGTGCTCTCTTGGCTTCTAAGCTGCTTCCTGGAATTGCCCTTGGCCTGTCACATCGGCCTTTTGCAAGGGCCTTCTGTCTGGGGCCCGGGGTCTGAGGAGTTCGGGGCCAGAGGTGGAAACAAAGTGTGGGCTGTGTGTCAGGGCTGTGAGTGACCACTCACTGACTGCAATTCATGGTGCCCCCAGGATGGCCTTGTTGTCCAGGCCCTTCCTGTAGGTAGGCTCCTCCCAGTTCCCCACCCCTTCTGACCCAGCCCGTCAGGGGTCCTTGCATTTCTCGAGGGTGCTTCAGATCCGTGCGGGTGGGGAAGCATCTGCACTGTCAGTGCCTGGCCACTTCCACTAATCACGACCCTGCTTTATGAATCAGCTGGGAGTCGAGGAGAGAGGCCTTCCTACACATGGCAGCCTGGCCTCAGCTCCCCCTGCCTCCTCTCTCTCCTCTCCTCTCCTCCTCCACTCCTCTCTGCCCTTCATTCATCTCCCGTTTGCTCCGGGGGCCTTCTCTGAATAGCACCTGGGGCCCCTCCTACAGAAACCGGAGTGTTCCTGGGGTTTGCAGAGAGGAGGTGGGCAGTAGAAGCTTGTGGGGCTCTTACGGTCTCTGTAGGATCAGGCTGAGGGTGCGGGCTCAGCACAGCACTCCCATCTGCTTGAGCCCAGCATTTGATGTCTTCTGGGCAGAAGTGGCTTCTCTTACTCCAGCAAAACCTTGACCCGCGTTGGAAGGAGACCCAGGGGCGGGGGTGCAGGTGGAGAGATCCACTGGGGTTTCTCCATGGGTCTCTCTTCGTTTCATCTTGAGACGCTCTGGTTCTTCCTGGCATTGCCCTTTGGTCGAGGAATGTACGGCCTTCTACACCCTGCCATGAGAAATGCCATGTTTCTTGCACCCCCTTGGTGCTGGTTGGCATTCAAGTGAAAAGCAGAATACTAGGAATGAATGAAGTGAGATAATTACAGGAAAAAGCAAATATTACCATAATGGCTTTTCAAAGTCAAGGGCTGTGTTTCTGTGCTTGCTAAGCCCTGCTCCCGGACTTGGTTCGACTCCAGAGTTCCTGTAGAGCATGGGGGCCGGTACACATCTCCGCCACCCTGCCCGCCTCCCCACTGCAGCATCGCCCATAGAGCAGCCTCCCTGACGAGGCGGGGACTCCTCAAGGTCAGTGGCGGGTCTCCTCCTAGCGGCATTGCCTAATAAGCCCGACAGCACTCCTGGCACATGCCTGGGCCATACGTTCCTGTTGAAGAAGGGGTGTCACCGGCCTCGAGAGTAACAGTGGCAGTCCCGATAACTCCTGTTCATCGAAGTCCTACTATGTTCCGTGCTTTACAGAGGTGATCTCAGGAATAATGACAGTGTTTGTCTGAAATGGGCGTTAACACTGCCATTTGCTCCGTTCCACAGATGAGCAAGCTGAGTCTCAGAGCACTTTGTAGGTCGTGGGCCCAAAGTCATGCCACAGGGAGGTAGAGGAGAGAGAGTGTTCGGGCCCTGAAGGGCAGACCATGCAGGGCCCGTCTGCCTGTGCCCACAGGTCCTTGGAGATTCCTAACTGCTTGCTATTTGGACCTCAAACTCTGACTTTCCAACCTGCCCTGGACCCTCCCTGTCAGTTCTAGGGGCTGAGCTGTGGTCCTGGGCCAGGGATGGCTCCCCGTCTTGCAGGCAGGACCCTAATCTGAACTTGGGGCCTTGTTCCTCTCAGGCTTGATGCTCACACGGGGACCTTCCAGCCGTACCCTCCGCAGGGCGACAGGTGCAGGGCTGTTTCTTACAGGGTCTGTGCTGCCCGAGAGGTGGTGTCTGAGACCTGTACTGGGAGGCAAGCTCCGGGCCCTCCTAGTTCTGTAGTTACGTGGCTGTTGTGGCTCCCCGGAGCACGCAGAATGAAGGCCATCCGGCCGCACCCCTCCTGCCCCAAGTCTCCTCCTTCTGCCTCATTGCTCCTTGTCCCTGTGGTCCTCTGCCCGTGTGTGTGAGGCACTCACTGCCTCTGTCTCCAATCTCCACTCTGGGCCATAAGTTTCTGAGTTTCTGCTCACCCCCGTTCATGACAATAACGGCCACCTTTTATCAAATGCTCGTTTTGCGCTAAGAGCTATTAATGTGCAATCTTCTTTAACCCTTTCCTGGCTCAAGGAGAATATTATCATGCTCATTATATACGTAAAGAAACAAATAGAGACCCGGAATGGTTGGGCACCTAGTCCGAGAAAGCGTGGGATGGGGGTGGTGATGCTGCCTCTGGCAGAGCTTGTCCCCAGGTTGCAGCTGCCTCCTTGTGTGGGGGTCTCCCCAGCTCTGCTTCAGGGCAGCCCCACACCCCCTGCCCTTGCTGCCTTTGCCCTCTTGTTTCTGGTGCATCCCTCCTCCTGCCAGCTGCTCCAGTGCCTGTGGACGCGCGGGCAGAGAGGGGCTCTGGGGAGGAAGGGGGCAGCGAGGCAGTGGTGGCACAGCTGTGATCGGCCGCCACCCCCACCCCCGGCACTCATGCATGGCGACACGGGCCACTGAGTCCTCCTGGGTGGCCTCCCCGTGATGCTGTGTCCGGGCCAGCTGGTCAAGGACAATCCACTTGGCTGATGCTAGGGAAGGAAGGTCACCGTCTGCCCTGGGGCCCGTGTACTGGGTGGGAGGTGGTGTTCCAGCTGGAGCTGCTGACATCTGCCTTCTGCTGAACCCCCGCCCCCCTCCCTGCAGCTCCGGCTGGAGGCAGAAGGGAAGCGGGGCCTTCCCTCCCCTCCCCCCGCCCTGCAACCACACACCCTCCAGCCAGCTTCCCCTCCTCGCCCCAACTGCTCCCCCAGCCACCGCTGGCCCACCTCACCCCGCTGCTTGCATTGAGTTTGGAGGCCACTCAGTGCGGGTTGAGAGTCCAGCATCCCCTAAAGGATCCTGTGGCCCCATAGTGACACTTAGTCTTAGGCGGCCACTGCCCGACTGTGGGACATTGAGCATCATGAGGTCCCCTCAGGCTTCAGTTTCCTTATCTGCTGTTAATAACAGTACTTCCCCCACAGAGTAGTTGTTGGAATGCCAGGTACCTAGTCCCATCCCTGGTACTCCAACATCCCGGAAGTGAGCCCTCTGGTTCTAGATCATGGCTATTCCCTCCAGGAAGTGGTCAGTTCATGTCAAAGCGCTGCCTTTGGTCTACAGTAATGGCAGTTTTATATATTTCAACCTGATAACCGGACAGCCTAAACATCTGGGGCATGCCTGTGAGCTCTAGGTGCTTGCCTCAGTTTCCCCACCTCTCAAACACTAGTCACAGGAAATTTCGCGGGGTGATGACTGAGCTCCATGTGCAGTGGTATATTGAGCGTGAAACGGAAAGTGGGGAGTCAGAAGAGGGGAGTGTTTTGTTCTATTATTCTTTTCTTATCGAAGAGCGGCTTCAATGGGGGTCGGAGCACAGACTAGAGTTCGATTCCTGCTGGAGTTTGAATCCTAAGGCTGCTACTTGCCAGCCGGTGACCTTGGCCAAGTTATTCGCCTTTCTGTGCCTCCGTTTCCTGACCTCGAAGAGGCGTCATGGTGGTACCTGCCTCGTGCTCGCGAGGGGAGAATATGCAGATTCACGTGCCTGTTCACGCCAGGCTCCTGCTTCCGTGTCTGTGCCTGTGTGATGGACGAGCTCTGAGTTCAGACCTGCTCTCCCGCTGGCTAGCAGACCGACCCTCTGTACTGCCCCACCCTGCATGGGCTGAAAAGTTCGCTTTCTGGCTCATTCTCTGAGGCATGGCCTGCTTCTGTGGCCAAGATTCCAGTTGCAATCAGGTGAGCAAGGAGCCCCCATTCAGGCTATCGTCTCTCCCGTGTCACATAAGCTGTATTGATAAATTAATCTTATATTGTTGGGACCAAACAGCCCTGTAATTTTTCTATTGTGCGGCCTAATCAGTCTCCACAATGTGTCATTAGTTTCTTTTTGTTTGGAATCCGACTCCCTGGGCTGGCCCTTGCGAGCCATTGAACGGGACTCCCGCCTTCCCCAGTCACCGTGACTGGGGGGCTGGGCTCCGTGCCTTGGAGTCCTGGCCTGGACGCCCTGTCGAGGTGTGCATGTCTGGTGGCTGGTGGGCTCTCCGTGGACAGAGCGGGCACAGCACCAGGGTCAGGTTATCTGGGGTCCACTCTCGGCCCTGCCCTTGGTATTCGTTGGCTATTTACCTTGTTTATTGACTGTGTTTACAATCTCTCAGTATTTTTTTTTATCATTATTGTTTTTTTCTCATGAATTTGCCATGATGTGTGAAGCAGTTAAGATGAAACGTATGTGGCATAAATCTCGGATTCAAGCTGTGCCCCCATCTCATCATCGCTATGGCCCGAGAACGAGACGGGAGGAAGTGCCCCAACGCGGAGGGTGGTTATTTCTTCGAGACGGGATTATTAGTGGCTTCAGTTTTCTTGGTATCTTCTCATTTTTCCCGAACTTTCCATAATGAGTCTGTAGTACTTTCCAACCGGGGAAAGAGTAATTGAAATGAATCAGCATTAAATCTACCGGCAATAGCTTTCCCCATTTGTAAAATGAAAGGGTTGGATGAGATCCCCAACCCTGGCCATGCACCAGAATCCCTGGGATAGTTTGTTAAAAACACAGAGAGCGGATCCTGGTCTCCATGGTGGGGGTGGGGGGTGATTATCCTGTAGCCTGGGATCCGGCCCAGAAATTGGCATTTTGGACAAGTGCCCCAGCACTTTGAGATGTTACGTCTCTCGGGTTTGGATCCCTGGAGGAGTTGATCCGTTGGGCCCTTCCTGCCGTGCTCGTTCCCTAGGGCTGCACAGTTTTAGACCGTGGGGTGGAAGCAGGGAGGGCAGTTCTGCGGCCTGCCACTCCCCTGGCTTGAGGAAAGAGTCTTCAGACGGCTCCTGCTCCGGCTGGGAAGAAGCCAGCCGCCCACATGTGTGGCCGTGTGCTAGGAATGGGTGGTCCAAAGATGGGTGGGCTCCAGGAGTGCCTGGAGAGGGGCTTTTATCCGACCGTTTCCTAAGAGGCTGGCAAGGCTGGGTCATTTCCCATCTCTGGTCACATACCAGTCTAGGTAACTCACACGCTGGGCCCTGTCCTCCCCACTGGTCAGGTAAGAGGTGCAGAGGGGCTAAGCGACTAGCACAGCTGGATTTGAACCCGGCTATCTGTACCTTGCACATCTGTGGTGGCATTTCCTCCTCCAGCAGGCCTCCCTGGGGGCTCTGGCTTGGTGGTCTTCGAGGTCTCAGTTGTTCCTCTGGGTAGAAGAAACTGGGGTCTTACTGTGTTCTGGTGGGTCATCCCCCCCGTCCTCACCTCCAGCTGTACCCCTGCCACAGAGACCACTCGTCCCCCCAACATGCTTTGGCTCTTCATTTGCTAGAGAAGCTTTTGCACCGTGTTGTGTGGCCAGAAGCCCGTGTGGTCATTGTCCTCCCTGCTGCTGGCATTCTTTCCCTTTCCTTCCGTTTAGTTGATTTTTTTCTTACTGTATGTTGATCTTCTGATTGCATCTTTTCTTAAACCCCAGCCTATTACATTGTAGCCAGATTGACTTGGGGGTTTTTCTGCAGGCCTTTGAAAGCCCATCTCCCCTGCCAGCCCATAGGTCACACTAGAGGCTGGGCTGGTGGGGGCCAGGGAGGAGGTGAGGGCACGCCTGGGTTCGGACGCAGGCTTCCCAGTGTGAGTTGCGTGATCTTAGGCAGGTCTTGATGTCCTCAGATGTCATCCTGCGCACAGTGGGGATAATGCCATTCATCTCAGAGAGTGTGGACAGCATGGCCCAGCACCAGAAGTGCTGGGAGTGTGTTCGTCACTTCCATTAATGTTCTTCTAGTCTCGGTTTTCACCCTAATCACCCCTGGAAGCCTGGACAAATCCTACTTCAGTTTCTCACCAGGATGAACTGCTTTGCAAATGGAATTGCCCCCCAACCCCCACAGCTAGGCTGCTGGGGGCCTGGGCTCAGTGGACCTTGTCCTGGGACAAGGATGTTCTACCCACTGGGGGGTGGGGGGGAGCAGGAGTGGTTCTAACTTCTAGGCTTTTGCTGGGTTCTGTTGTTGATGGGCATCTGAAGCCGAGAGGCCAGCCGCCTGCTTCGGGAGGCCCGGCCCTGGCTGGCGAGGGGCTCTGGGATCCCCCCATGTTGCAGTGTCCCAGCTGCCAGCCCGGGCTTCTCCTCGAGAGCCCTGAGCAGACAGCACAGTTGTAGCTGAACGGCCACACAGCTGGCTAGAGAGGATTAAACTTAATGTGCTGTCAGTCCAAGGGATTTCCAGCTTCCCTGTCCTCTTCCCATTGATTATTTTGCTTTGATGTTGAAAGGGGAAGTTGGACTCGGCTAATGGGCTTCCCTCTGTGCCCAGGCAGGTGGCATTCTGCATGCGTGTGCCCCCCCCAGCCCTTGCTCCCTATGTGGTTGGTGGTGGTTGACGTATTTCCCATCCGTCTGGGTCCAAGAGGTTGTCTCCTGTCATCGTTGCTAGGGCTGTTGCTATGGCATCTGTCATCCAGGCTGTGTTGTGAGAGACACCAGGTGGGTGATCTCACGCCCTCTTCTGTACTGACTGTCCCCACTGCTGGGATGGAGAAAGGCCTTGGTGGGAACACAGACTGGGTTCACAGACAGGTGGGTTTGGATGAGAATGAAGAACTGGTCGGCTGAGGGAGTCCCAGGCCCCCTAAAGCTCCTCCTTCCACAGGGGTTAACGTGAGATCAGAACCTTCCATGAGAGGAGCAGGTGCGAGGCTGGAGGTGATGTCATTGAACTCTGGGTCCTGGTGTGGGAGCAGGAGCAGCAAAGTCACTTGTGGCCTGGGGGGAAGACCTCCTAGGGACCCCAGACCCCCAGAGGAACGTGAGCCTGACAGCTGGGACGCCGGGGCTCCAGCTGACCACTCAGTCCTCACCATCTTCTCGCTTGTCGAGAGACTTCTCTGCCAGCTGCATAGGAAGAATCCTGTCCGATCCACAGAATAACGCTAGTTAATGAGCATTGCTCTCCTGTTTTACAGAGGAGAAAATCTGAGCTCGGAAAGACACAGCAAGGCACGTGGGGTCGCAGAGCTAGGAAGTGGCAGAGGCAGCGTTTGGATGTGGGTCTGTCTGGCCCCGCGGCCTGCGTCTCCTCCACCAGCCACCACGGCCTTGCAGCAACGGCCTGATGATTCCCCCATGGGCGGTTTTCTGTGGAGGCCTCTTAATACTGTCCATGAAAGGCCTCCACAGAGGGCTCCTGTTTAGGCTGAGGGCAGACGCTTCCCTCATTCTACAGGCAGGGGTTTGTGTGACTTACCTGCTGACACATAGTGGGTCAGGCTAGATTAGACGTGGTTCCTTGAAGCACAGTGACACCCAACCCCGGGGGAGCGGAGGTGTTCTGGGGCCCCCACTGGCCTTTGGGAAGAACTGAGATTCCTGTCCTCCAAATGTTCTTCCAAGATGGCGGCCTGAAGAATGGGCACCAGAGTCTGTTGTGTTTCTCTTTTCTAGCTGTGGTAAAATACATGTCAGGGAAGAAGTCTGCAGTTCAGTAGTATGAAGTACATTCATATTGTGCTGTCAGTCCCCAGGACTCTTTGTCTTGCAGGCATGAAACTCTGTATCCGTTAAAAAAACTAATTCTCCCTTCTCCCTCAACTCTCCCCGATCCGGCAACCGCTTTTCTACCACTTTTCTACTGTTGTCACTGTGAACTTGACTACTCTAGGTATTTTGTATAAGTGGAGTTACAAAATATTTGTCTTTGTGTTACTGGCTTATTTCACTGTCCTCAAGGTTCATCCTTCTTGTAGCATGTGTCCAAATTTCCTCGGAATAATACTCCATTCTATGTATATACCACACCTTACGTATCCACACATCTGTTGATGGACGCTTGGGTTACGGCACCATGTGGGTTCTTGGGAATAATGCTGCAGTAAACACAAGTGTATACATCTCTCTTTTGAGACCCTACTCTCAAAGTTTGGGGGGGATATATACCTATAAGGGGAATTTCAGGGTCATATGGTAATGCTGTGTTAAATTTTTTGAGCAACCACATGGTTTTCTTCAGTGGCTCTACCAACAGTGGACAAGGGTTCCAGTTTCTCTGCATCCTTGCCAACGTCTGTTGTTTTCTGATTTTTTGGTAGCAGCCATTTTAATGGGTGTGAGGTGGTACCTCGTTGAGGGTTTGATTTGCATTTCCCTACTCATTAGTGATGTGGAGCATCTTTCTTCATGGGCTTGTTTTGGCCACCAGAGTGCTTTTGGGAAGACCTGTTAACCTCGAGCCCCAAACTGTTCTGTTCCTTCACTGCCCTGTGACTCCACCCTTTGGAGTTCCGACCGAATGCAGCCCTTTATTTTGAAGGGATTTGTATATAGAGGAAGTGGGGCCGAGAAGATGCCACAGACAGCTACAGCAAGGCAGGATGGGCTACGTTTCCTGAGAATGGGGCAGACAATAGACTCTGGAGTTCTTGCGACGGGAGGAGGGCGTGCATTTGAGAGGACCCCGGGGTCCCTAAAGGAGGGGTGATCATAATTTCCCAAGCCAATAGCCTTTGCCATCGTGAGCCATCCAGGGGATCTTCCTCATGGAGTCCCGTTCTAGGGGAGGATGGATGTGGTGACAAGGTGCTTCTAGCTGCTGAGCCTAGATTACAGAGACCGCACTCCCTCTGGCTGTGCCCACGTGCCACAGCCCTCTGCCAGGCCTTGCTGCCAATTTGGGGCTGTGCAGAACAGCTTCCCCTCTGCTGGCCTGGTGCTGGTGGGGCCTGGTGCTCGGGCTGGGCTGGTCAGACCCCAGGGGAGGGGCTGTTTGGGTGCATTGGATTCTCTAGCAAGGTTTCTCTCCTTCCTAGGCTCGGGTACCCCAGGATGGTTTCTGGCTGAGTAGGAACAGGTGCCTGGGACCGCCGTGTGCGGTTTTTAATATCTGGCCTTGGTATGACCTGGACGTTAGACCTTGAGCTCTAGGGGCAAGATCTGCTACTTGACTTCAAGAGGTAGTCCCAGTACAAGCCAGGTTGAGCTCAGAATGCCCTTTTGACACGGTGGTTTGTCCCTCTGACCTTCCTGCCCACACCCTTCATGTGATCGTCGATTAAACAGAAGCGCTGTGGGATGGGGCCACTAACGTCCCTGCGCACCGACTTGGGTTGATGCTGTGTTTTACACCCTGTGTTTTACGCCCATTTCTTATGTGAGTCTCGTGATGACCCGATAAGGGTGGGGGCGGGGGGATGGTTTCTTCCCTTTGATGACCGATCAGCGTAGTGCAAGGACCCTTCGCATTAACGTTTAGATTTTCTTCTTTTATTTATTCTTTGCGAGTGTCACTCTCTGTGGCTCAGTATTGAAAAGGTCCAGTGAAAGTTGCCCTCCCAGGTGCCAGTGTCCCTCCCCTGAGGCCCTAGATAGCACGTGACTTCCCAGAGGTGGCCCACCTGTGTTCGTTTTGTGGCTTGCCTTCCTGATCTCCGTTCTAGAATTCCTTCTGCCTCTTCTCTTTCTGTCTTTCATCCCCACAGCAGCCTAACTGCTGAGAGCTGCCTTTTGACCTTCTGGATTTCTCTCTAGCAGCTCCTCCGGCAAGGCTCAGTGCTAGGTGGCCGTTGCCTGCGACGCCAGGGAGGGCCTGGGTAAATGGTGGTGTAACGTAGGCACGAATGTGTGCCCGCGGAGGGAATGACTGCGGGAGGGTGGGCGTGACGAAGACTGGGGGAAGCCACGAGAGGCTTTGCTGCCGTGGCCCTTCCCTGGTGACAGCTTCTCTTCTTCACTGACCCTCTCCCTCCCCCCCCCAAAAGGATGACATTCTGTTTGAGTCTGGATTTGTCAGGGAAGCTGTTAACACACTTGAATGTTTTCCCTCTGATAGAGTGCCATCGCTGAACTTTAGAACTGCTTCCTGAGCTTTAAATGCTAGATGCGGGAGGAATCCAGGCACCGGAGTGGGGGAGAAAGAGGGGAGAAGACCCCGAAAGCGTTTTGTTCCTCAGCCATCTGCTGAGCACCTGTTACGTGCCAGGCACTGCCCTTAAGGAGCTCGTCTCCTAGAGAAGGGGGAGCCCTGGGCCCAGGTGGTTATGAGATGAGATGGCCAGTGTCCTTCAAGCTGGGATCATAAGGGAAGGCAGCGCACCATGGAAAGATGCAGAGTGTTCATTTGGGTGGGTGGGGGGGCTCATTTTTCTGTCTTGATTCTCTATGCTTTCATTTTCTGCTTTATATTTTCCTGGCTCAGAAGAGGTCCTGGCTCTAGTTACCTCTCCTTTTCTAGAAGCAGTATAGCATCGCGGCTGTCTTGGCTTGGATAATGTCCTCACAAAAGTCGCATGCGCCCAGAAACCCAGAATGTGACCTTATTTGGAGATAGGGTCTTTGCAGATGTAATTAGTTAAGATGAAGTCGTACTAGATTCTGGCGGGTCCTAAATCCAATGACTAGTGTTTCTAAGAAGGCCATTTGGTGGCGCCTGGGTGGCTCAGTCGGTTAAGCGTCCGACTTCAGCTCAGGTCACAATCTCGTGGCTCATGTGTTCAAGCCCCGCGTCGGGCTCTGTGCTGACAGCTTGGAGCCTGGAGCCTGCTTGGGGTTCTGTGTCTTCCTCTCTCTCTGCCCCTCCCCTTTTTGCACTCTGTCTCTCAGCAATAAATAAACATTAAAAAAGAAAAAAAAAGAGGCCCTGTGAAGGCCCAGACACACAGAGGGCAGAAGGCTGTGTGAGGATAGAACAGAATGGGGTGATGTGCCTGCAAATCAGGGACCGCCAAGCGTTCTCAGCAACCATCAAGAGCCAGGAGAGGCCAGGAAGAATTCTTCTCTAGAGACGTCAGAGGGCGCATGGCCCTGCTGATGCCTTAATTTTGGACTTCTAGTGTCCAGATTGGTGAAAGTGTTCAAGTGACCAAATTTGCAATACTTTGTTACGGGAGCCCTAGCAAACAATACAGTGGCCAAGGGCATGGATGCCCCGGCTGCATTGCCTCAGTTCACATCCCCGTTAAGCTGTGCGACCTTCGGCAAGTTACTTGGCCCCTCTGTGCCTCAGTTTCTCTTCTGTACAGTGGAGATCGTGGTAGTATTTACCTCAGAGGGTTGTGCGAGGGTTACAGTAAGTTCCCGAACATGAGGCATTTACGGTGGTGCCCGAGCAGGGTAGGCCCCGGGTACGTGCTGTCGTTTGAAGTCCACCTCCACTCGCTGCTGAGCCACATGGCTCTCTTCACACCCCGAGTGGTTCCAAACTGCCTTGTCTGTCTGTCTGGACTTCACAGTCTCAACTTTTCCAAGAGAAGGGCTAGGACCAGCTCGAACAGGAGCTTGTCCTTGTCCCTCCCATTTTACTCTAATTCCAAGGATGGGAAGGAGGTGAGGGAAGGAACCCAGGTAGCTCTGAAAGCAGACCGTTTCTGCTGGCCAGCAAGGGCCGTGGACCTACCCGCCGGGAGACTTTGAACCAGTTGTGCAGTCTTTGCGGGCCTCGGCCTCGTGTCAGAAGGGAACAGGCTCCAACCTCAGGATTTACCGCTCCAGGTTGTAGGTGACCAGTAACTGTTCTTCTCATTGCCTGTACGTCCGAACAGGGTCTGTGTGAGGAGAGGAAAGGCATGTTTTCACTGTGTTGTAAACCTCAGACAGGTGCTGGGGGCAGGGTACCTCCCAGCTCCATGGAACTGGCCGTGTGCATCCGTGACCTGCTTCCCCTCGAGCGGGGTGATGCTTCTCACCCTGGGAGGGGGGTTGAGGACAGAGTTAGGCCCTGCCCAGTCCAAGAGCCCTCACATTGGACCTTCAGCCATGGCTCTCAACTGGAACATTGGGGGTTTGCCTGGTGAGCTTTTTGGCCCACAGCAGCCATGGCTGGAACATGGTGCTGGCTTGGCTTTGGGAGGCCTGGGGTGTGAGAGAGAGTGTGTGTGTGTGTGTGTGTGTGTGTGTGTGTGTGTGTGTGTTTGTGTGTGTGAGAGAGAGAGAGAGAGAGAGAGAGATGGTGCAAGCAAAAATAGGTTTAAAAAATTTTTTTTAAGTTTATTTATTTTGGGAGAGAGAGAGAGAGAGAGAGAGAGAGAGAGAGAATGAGTGGGGGAGGGGCAGCGAGAGAGGGAGAGTGAGAATCCCAAGCAGGCTCTGTGCTGCCAGCACAGAGCCCAATGTGGAGCTCAAACACACGAAGCTGTGAGATCGTGACCTGAGCTGAAACCAAGAGTCAGACGCTTAACCCACTGAGCCCCCCAGGTGCCCCCAAAGTACCTTTGATGAAGCTTGGACCAGGTTGAGAAAGCAGCTTCGAGGAGCCAGGAGAAGGGAGAGTCAGAAGTCAGCACAGCTCAGCCCTCAGTAGTTACATTGATGGGAAGGAGGGGGTCCATCGACACAGAGGTGGTTCATAAACCCCCCAGCCAAATGTCGGCTTTCCCCCCATGTCCCACGTCTGACCTTAAGGCTCTGCCTGTGACCGGCAGCGTGAAAGGGCTGCATCAGGGGCATGCGTTGAAAGACCCAGGGACGTGCTGAAGAAACGAGCTGTTAAACTTTCAGTGGATGCTTCGACTATTCTGTCTTGGGGGTTCTTCACATTTGGTTCATCTATTAAAATTCGGTATTTAGAAAGCGAAGTGTCTGGGCTGTATTTTCTTGCTTTATCCTACAAAATTGACTTCATTGAATTACAGTTTATTTATTTATTTATTTATTTATTTTATTTTAAAAAATTTTTTTAATGTTTATTTATTTTTTGAGACAGAGAGAGACAGAGCATGAAGGGGGGAAGGGTCAGAGAGAGAGGGAGACACAGAATCTGAAGCAGGCTCCAGGCTCTGAGCTGTCAGCACAGAGCCCGACGCGGGGCTTGAACTCACGGACCGTGAGATCATGACCTGAGCCGAAGTCGGACGCTTAGCCGACTGAGCCATCCAGGTGCCCCTTGAATTACAGTTTAAATGTGTTCATGATCCATATAGAGTTGGTTAAAAAGAAAAATCAAAACCGCTCATTTGGAGAACATTTTTGTCTCTTGCAGAAATATAAAGACTATGCTTTTCACAATGTCGCTCACAGTCTTTGATACAAGTCTCCATGTTACAGATGCGTTTCTGGATTGAGTGCCCGGGAAAGAATGTTTATCTTGACAAATGACAAGTAATGTGATTTATTTCCCTTTTCACCTTAGCTTCCAGGAAACCCATGGCGAAATTCAGTGGCTGATTGTGGGAATTAGTTCATCTTGGATTTTTGTTGGCATACATTTCTCTGTTCCCTTTTAAGAGTCTGTTTTGTTTATGTGCCCGATTTTGCTGTTTTACATTATGTCTACATTGTATGTTCCCTTAAGTCCTTTAAAAATGAGTGGAACTCTGGTGTATATACCCAGAAGATTTGAAAGCAGGTACTAGAACAAAAACTAGACATGAATGTTAATAGCAGCACTATTTAAAATAACTGAAAGGTGGAAACAACCCAGGGGTCCATCATTTGGTGAATGGAAACTCAGAATATAGTGTATCTCCACAATGGAGTATTGTTTAGCTATAAAAAAGAAATGCAATTCTTTATTTTTTTTTTCAACATTTATTTATTTTTGAGAGACAGAGAGAGACAGAGCATGAGCAGGGGAGGGGCAGAGAGAGGGAGACACAGAATCCGAAGCAGGTTCCAGGCTCCGAGCTGTCAGCACAGAGCCCGATGCGGGGCTCGAACTCATGAGCTGTGAGATCATGATCTGAGCCAAAGTCAGATGCTTAGCTGACTGAGCCACCCAGGTGCCCCAGTTATACACTTTTAAAATGGTTAATCTTATGTTAGGTGAATTTTGTCTCCATTAAAAAATTACTGCGTTGAAATAAAAAAAAAAGGAGTGTAAAAATTTGTATGAAATCCTCAAAAGGATTTCTTTTGAAGACAGAACGCGTCATTGTCTGTTTTGGGACCCGCCCCTTCTCTGAGTTGCTTGTGTCCTGGTTCTCCCGGGAGCTCCGCAGAGTTCAGTGGTCTGGGGCTGCCTCACCTTGTCAGGCCCTCCCTGTTCGGGGAGAAAAAGGTTCTCTTCCTAGGTGTGGCCTGCCTGCACTCTGTCTTCCTCAGCATTTTCTGAGAGCAGTGTATCGCACACATTTGTACATCACCGAACACAGGGATGGGTAATGTTGGTGTGGCACCATGGGGATAAACGGAGCGGGTGTTTGCAGCTAGAGGTGACCTGGCCGGTGGCCTCCTCAGGTCCTGCGGGGACAGTGTCTGTAGTACGTGGGTTGGGGAGCTCTGCCCCAGGCCAAGTAGAGGTTTAACTGTAGGGAAAAGGGATGTGTGGGCGCATGCTCAGCCTGCCTTTGCCGGAAGGCCGGAAGGAATGTTACCTCCTGTAGGTGCTCCCATCCATCCCTGCCCTTCCGGGCCTGACTCCTGCAAACTACCTCTTGCAAACTACATCTCCCAAGCTCCTTTGCTAACCGACTCCTGGCTGGGCTTGGGAAGGGAGAAGGCAGGCTCCCACCCCGCCATCCGAGCATCGTCTTGGCACCTTCAGCAGTGGCTACACCTCTTAGCAGTGCCAGCGCCTGCCGCACACTCTCCAGCTCTGACCCTGGGCTTCACAGCACTACCTCCTCCTTGTATCTCTTCGACCCGAGGGCTTCCAGATGCTGCTAACCTCTGGGTTGTAGTGTGGGTCCCTGTTCGATCTTCAGCATCTCCCGCAGGTCACTAATTTCCCCTTCAGACTTCCTCTCTCGGGGTACAGGGTGTGGGCTCCATCTTCCTGATTGGACTCTGACTTACATGACGTCTTGGCCACACCACTGGCCTTTCAAATTGCACCGACCGCTGACAAGAGTGACCTTGATCCTTGTGTGTACATCTTTCTCCTGTACCTGGGCAGCCGTAGGCAGCTGGCCCCAGAATTCAGGACCCCAAGTCCTGGCCAAACATCATCTCCGTACAACCGATAATGGGGAAGATCCCAAGTTCGGGGTAGCTGCTTCCCTTGTCTGCCTAGAAAACTCCTATTCATCCTTTAAAGCCCAAATATCTTTACTGCTTGATTGTTCTTCTTTTTCTCATTTCCTTCAGGCTGGAGCAGTTGCTTCTTCATCTGTATTCCCAAAACAGTTCATATAAATAACGTCTTCTGGTACTTTTCAGTTAGAGTCGCTGAGGACCTGTTTCTCCCGTTGGCGGGTATGTTCACTGCGGGAAGGGACGTGGCCTCACTCAGTTCCACGTGTCTAATGCCTCACTCTGGGCCCACAGCTGGCAGTGAAACAGTTTTACCAAGTTCCCTGGTACTCTAATCTGGCTGTGTATTAGGATCACTTGGGAAGCTTTTAAAAAATACAGATGTCCAGGCTCTCCCTGAGCCCAGTGAAGTCAGAATTCTGAAGTCTGTGGAGCCCGGGCATTGGCATTTTCCAAAGGCTACAGTTGGTGATTTCAACGTACGGCCGGTGTTGCGAACCATTGATAGCGGTGACTGCTTTGACTCATCACTAGCTCTTATTCGTGTTTCCTGCCATCAAAGTCAGCATCTCCTGCAATTTAATTCAACCCAGCAAAGACTCTTGAGTGCCTGTCTATGCTGTTGTTGAGCGTTGTGTAGACAGACTCTTGCTACTCAGAGGGTATTCTGTGGACACCAGCAACATGCGTATCACCTGGGAGCTTGTTAGAAATGCAGAATCTTAGGTCCCACCCCGGACCCACTGAGATTTTTTTTTCAGTTTCACCAGCTTCCCAGCTGGTTTGCAGGCATGTTACAGGCTGAGAAGCAGTGATGTAGATATCATACAAATGTCAAAGTGCTCATAGTGAATCTCTTTTCCTTTCTTATCCACTCTGTTTTGTTTCCCTTTGTTGGGGTGGGGGGGATCATTTTGCATTCCTTTCTCAGGCTACAGTTGCACATCCAAAAGGGGTCAAGACTAGGCAGGAGACGGATGAGGTGATGGGTCCCTCAATATGGGAGGGAAGGGAGGGATGCATGGTCTTTGAGAAATGGAAGTCTCTCTGGGCATATCGAGTACCAGTGTTTGGGAGGCCCCAGGGATGGGCTGTTTGGGAGGAATGATTCCTGTTTCTGACACTGCCATTCCTTTGGGAGTGATCCAGGCTTGCTGGAGGGATGCCGTGGCTGTGGCTGTGCCGGACGGAGGACTGCGGTGGATCCACGTGGCCAGGGAGCAGCTTGGCATTGATGTGAAAAAAGGCAGCCTTGCTTGTCTCATGCTTCTGGGGTCTAAGCCCGGTAGGGAGGAGTTTCTGCAGGCCAGCCTGTCAAGACCCACAAGGTTACCCGTTGTTCATGTTCAAGTGGAGCATGGTGACCTGTGTCTGTGCACGGGAGTCGTGACTTTCAAAGGCAGCCTGGATGGGGAAGGACTCCTCGTGTGTCTGACCACATCTCTGCCATCTCCCCAGAGCCGGGCGCCTCTGGCCCTGAGTGTATGTTCAGGCCAGATTTGCCGGTGATGCTGACGGTGTGGCCAGGAAGCCAGGAGGGGCGATGGCCTGTCTGGGAGGGCGGTTTTGGCTGGGGATCTGCCTCTTGTGCCTCTGGCAGAGGCCTCTGCTGTGTGCTGTGGCACAGTTGGTAACTGGATCTTTGAGAGAACGTGGAGGAGGAGGGAGACCTTTCTCCGGAGACCACTCCTGTTCCCCAACACGCTTCTTTGCTGCCCAGGCATATGTGGTCGGATGAGGCCATGGAGGTAGCACGTAATTCAGAAGGACAGTGGTGTACGTTTCTCTTGAGCTTCTCAGATATGTTGGAGAAACACTTTCAGAGGAACCAGGATTTCATCTGAGACATGATGTAGTAAAGGGTGTGGTTGGGCTGTGGGTAGGAATCAGAAAGTTGGGGTACAAAGGCCAACGTCTGGCAGGAGGCTCAGTTGTTAGGACTGGCCCAGCAGTGAAAAGTGGCCCCGCCAGTGAAAAGTGGGACAGCTTCCCTCCTGTGATGTGGCTGTGGGCTAGCGGGTCAGGGCTGTGGGAAACCTCTGTTCAGCCGGGTGCCCTCCCGTTGTCATACTATCCTGGATCCTTCTGTTGCAGTCAGACCCTGCACGCTGTTTATTCTGGGCCTGGAGAATCAAATGGGAGTAAGAGGGCTGACCCTGGAGTCCACCGGTTCGGGGGCTTAGGGTGGCCATTTTCCCGAAAGGCTGCGTGTGGCTGCATTGCATTTGGGGGCTCAGGAAGTTGAGGCTCTTGCTGGATATGTTCCCTGTATCTCAGGTGACTGGCTGTACCAGAGCTCGGGTCTGTAGCAGTTCGTAGCCTCCTAAGAAGAAATCCGTGGCAGGGAGGTGTGAGTGTCCATGGGCATCTCTGCCTTGTTGGGCTCTCAGACCCCACGGAGACTGGGACAGGGGCTTGCGTGAGAGTCTCCACGGGCCCTGGTGGCGGGGCTAGCTGGGATGGTCTGTGAGCCCGGGTGCACATCAGCCAGTCTGAGCCCTGGACAGGCCTTGCATGTGCTCCCTTGAGCCAGAGTGGTCTGTATCTCCCCCCACACGGACGTTGAGGCATCAAGGCTTCATCTGAAATGTGTCTTGCAGCTGAATTAACATCTTTTGTCCCCCCCACCGTGTACAGAAAACCATATGCTAAGGCAGCAGAGGGGAGAGAAAACCCCTTTTAATGAACGTCACGTGTCAGCCCTGAATTGCTTTCTGCTTCCCTTCCAGTGTCCAGGTGCTTCTGAGGCCCTTGTTTCCCCATGAGAAGGGTGGGCATTGGGGGTGGGGGGGGGGGATGTCGTCCACACCTCAGGCTCCGTTTGTTGCTAACAATGATGTCTCAGAACCGCGTGGTCTCTGCCTCCAGTTCCCATAAAAGCTGAGTTGGATCTGACGGACCCCCAGCTTTGCCACCTGGCACAGGTGTCCCGCCTTACTGAGAGGGGACGCTCGGTGAGTGCCAGAGCCAGGGACTGTGCCTGGCGGGCAGCGGGCCCTCAGTGAGTGTTTCTCCAGTGTCTGCAGCTTGCTTGCCTTGCCCAGCAGCTGTGGATGCGTGCAGCCACGGCACGTGGCTTGTGTGGGCTCCCAGCCTCACACCTTCGTGTCATTGATTAGTTCATTCAGCAAGAACTGTTAGCACATCTTGTGGTGTAACCAGGGTGCCAGGAAGGGGGCCTTCCTGAGGGGAGAGGAGATACGCCCACAGAGAGCTCCCATGCTAAAGGTGAGAAGGCTTGAAAACGAGAAGCTCGGCCAAATGTTAGGAATTCAAGGCAAGACTGGAGAGTGAGTAGCATTGAGGGATAAGTAGATCAAAATATCACTCCCCCACGTTTCCATACTGTGTCGTGGTTTTATGTGGGTTTTTCAATAGTTGTCACGTTAACTGTGAAAGAGGAGGGGCCTGGGGTAGCCCGGGGAGAGGGGAAATACCAGCAGTGGCTAGAGGGGCCAGGGTGCTGAGGGGCCGGCAGAACGTCAGGAAGAGAGCTGCTTCAGAACTCAGCCCACGAGAACCTGCGTGACATTCGGGGACGTCACCCAACCCCTGGGAGCCTCCGTGCCTTCATTTATGGACAAGAGTGAGAAAGCACTTCTGTTAGGGTGGCGGTGGGATTGCAGTGAGGTTCCGGGGGTAAGCGCAGGGCCTGGTACACAGTAAAACACCAAACCATGTGGCCCTTCATTCTTCGAAGTGGATGGTTGGGGTCTGAGTCGTGTAGTGGGAGACAGTGGCGGAAAGGCAGGCTGGATTCCCTTTGTCTAGTAGCCGGTGGGCAAAAAGGTGTCATAGTTTGGGAACCCCTAGCAGCAGACTCAGAAACCTGCTCAAAGGCGGGTGGTCTTATGTCTATTTGGGACTTAATCCTGGGAAACCTAAGTAGGTTGTGGGGAACTGAGACGGGAGGCCAGAAAGCGTGTAATAGCAAACCAGTGACACGACAGGACACCTGGCGATCAGTCCCGGGGGAAACTCTGGGAGGTGGTGTAGAACACCGGAGGGAGGGCCTGGTGGGGCACCCCGGGGTATTTGTTCGCCGTCATCCGAGGTGCTCCTGGGGTGCTCAGTCCCGTGGGCGCTTGGCCTGCCCCCCAAAAAAGCTCTCAGGCCAGTAATTAACAAAAGTTCAACTGAATAAATTTATTTATTTAAATGTTTATTTTTGAGAGAGAGAGAGAGAGAGTGCTAGCGGGGGCAGAGGGCAGAGAGAAAGGGAGACACAGAATCGGAAGCAGGCTCCAGGCTCCGAGTTGTCAGCACAGAGCCCGACGTGGGGCTCAAATTTAGGAATCGCGAGATCATGACCTGAGCCGAAATCAAGAGTCGGACGCTTCATCCACTGAGTCATCCAGGCGCCCCTCAACTGAGTAAATGTAAGGATCAAATTCACTTTGTTCAGTGATTCATGAATCAGGCAGTACCCCATCTAGCTCTAACGAGCTGCAGGAAAGAAAGTTTTTTAGAGGCAGGGAGGGAACAGAAAAAAGGAAATTATTAGCAAAGAATGCATTGTGTTAACATTTTTTTTTTTATGTTTTATTTATTTTTGAGAGTGAGCACGCATGCGCACAGGGTGAGGGATGGGCAGAGAGAGAGAGAGAGAGAGAGACTGAGAGAGGGAGACAGAATCTGAAGCAGGCTCCAGGCTCCGAGCTGTCGGCACAGAGCCCAACACGGGGCTCGAACCCACAAACTGCGAGATCATGACCTGAGCTGAAGTCGGATGCTTCACCGACTGAGTCACCCGGGCGCCCCAAGAATGCATGATTTTAGGCCATTATTTTGCCCTCCTAAGGGAAACAGAAGGGGTCTGTCAGAGGATTACCTGTTAATGCTGACCAGGAAATCCCAGGTTGGCTGGTTAAAAGTCACATTCCGGGCGGGTGGAAGCTGCAGTTAGATTTCGTATTAAGTCTTGGTTTGCTGACTTTGGGGCTTAGGCCAAGCCACCCCGTTTTGGGCTTGCCATCTAATTTTTAGTAATTGCTCCCTTTTGATCAGACTCAGCCTGACAGAGAGGTGATCAAGATGTAAGGCCAAGCCCCGTTCTCCGCGATCGCTCCGTAGTTCTTACGGCTTCTGTGGATCCTCTGTGTGGTGATTCACGGGTCGTGACGTTTCTTGCTTCGTCCCCGTGATACCCCTGGGCCACGACCACAGGTTCGCGATTTTTAAGTTGGCCATATTCTTCGTTCCTTTTCTGACATTCCGGTCTCAGGGAGGTCATTTGCTTGGTGCTTAGTGGCGATGGACATGCATTAAAAGCTTTTGAGAGGATACAGGGCACCAGGGAGATAATCATGATTATTGTCAGTAGGATAATTTCCAGTGTTTGGAGGGTGCTTCAGGGCCATGGTCCCTAAGACCCAAACTAATCAAAATCAGATAAGCCAGAGAAAGACCTCATTGAGGGAATCACCTTTTTATGCTAATTGGCTGGCTCAGTGATCTTAGTTCACAGAGTTTCAACTTCCCCAGGAGTGTTAATCCCGGTGCGGCCAGGTGGTGTTGGCCGCGGCACAGATAACTCCTCGCTCAGCTAAAAGGCCATCAAGGACTTTCTGTTATCGACAATGACGTTGGCTTGAGAGTAAGGATATTTTTTGGGCATCTACTGTGTTAGCAATGGATTCTGCAGTATTTTCAAGACGTAAGGAAAGGTTTCTGATTGTATTCTCATTTACATTTACTCCTAACTAGGGAACATATGGCCTTGCCAAAGGAGGCAAACCCTGAGTCATGAATGCCTCCTGGCGATTCCTTTCTAACTCAATGATGTAAATCCAAGAGGAGTCAACCAGTGAAGTGTCTTCGTTCATTTGCAAGAAGTTAGAGGCACAGTCAGATAACCTGAGCGACAGTGCCCGGCTCTGTGCCAGCCATCAAGGCGTTCATAGGTCCAAGGAGAGTAGTAACCGCCACCGAAACAGATCCTCTGGGGGCACAGACTGTTTCCTGCTAAGGTGGCACTGGGAATGCATTAATTCACAGGGACTGCGGCGGGCGGCTAAGTTTTCTCTGAGCCTGAAATAAAAAGTTCTAACTTCCAGAGTCTTCCCCCCACACTTCACAATGGCCCGAGATACCCGGATTGAGGGCGTTAATCTTTCCGGGCCAGTGCCCGTGTCCAGGAAAGAACGGGAAGAAGAAAGGGTGTCATGTTTGCTTCAAGTGTGACGTCTTGATCTGGCGTCTTGGGAGGAAGCTGTCTACCTTGATGTCGGCTGCCCCTCTTCCTAGGCTGTTGAATTTGGAGGTCTCCGGCGTTTGTACGGGACCACGTGGCATCTGGTGCGTTCTTCAGCTGTGAGATGCATATCCAAGGGTTAAGTCCGTGAAACATGGCTGTCATGTGGGCAGTTAAGGGAACCCGGTATTGGTGCCTTCCAAGGACATTCAAGGATCATCTTTGTCTTTACTGACTCCCAGGTCCCAAGGGTGGGAGAAAATTGGAAATGTTAGTTTGGAGAGTCATGGCCAGATTTTTGAGGAAACTGGAAGAATTCAGCTGTATGACAGAACCTCAAAGACAATTAAGAGGATTAGAAACAAATATAGATAAAGGTGTAAACATAATTTCTTCTCTCTACAATTACTTTCATTTTTTATAGTAAAGCTAATTTGTTTGCATTAAACTTTGCCTAATTATTTACCTAAGTGCATCAGGAATAGTGCTTGACTGCATTAAGCTCTTTTTTAAAGATTGCTTTGCTGGAACATTGTAAGCAAGGGAACAGGCCGATTTTTTTTTTTTTTTCCAAGGGGCTTTATTTGGTCTGTAAAGTCGACCTTAATTCCTTAAAATGGTCTGGTCATATCTGAGTCTATGTATCTCTCTCTCTCTCTGAAATATGACATTTCCAGTCAAAGCCTTGGTAACATAACCAATGTTTGTAATTGTGTTCCGTTAAAAGGAGAACCGATTCTTACTGAACTTGTGTAAATACCTAATTATTTTGCCATGAAAGGAATACTGAAGGGGTTTGGAATTCTGGAGGGATCAGTGTGGAGAAAAAGTAGATTTTTTTGTTGTTGTTGTTCACAAAGGTGTATCTTAACCAAATTGTTGGCAGCTTAACAGACGAGAGATGAGGATTTCCCAAAATCTGGAAAAGCAAAACATTAGAGAACCAGCAGTGTGTTAAACAAGAAGCCATAAAAATTATAATCGTCTTCCTCAGGTCATTCAGTTCCGTGTAATTAATTCTTGTTGGTCTTAATCTTCTGTGCAAAGTTTTATGAAGCTACCAGTTTCTCCATTAGTGTTCTGTAAATTCCTACTCTGTCCAGCGGTGGGGTCTGTTGTCAGAACCTGTATCCAAGTGATCAGAAACCTGTATTGTAGAGTGTTTGTCAGATGCCTTTGCGTGAACGTCCCTGAAACGAAACACATTTGCGGGAAGCTTTTGTAAAGCATCTGAGTAAAACAATAACTGCCTGTAAATGATAAGACTTAAAAATGGCTCTGGTGAAAGGTCTGGTGAGAGTTTGTTACGATGCATTTGACAAGGAAATTTGGTGATTTTTGTAACCTACAACATTTTGAGATAAGAACTGGAATTGTAAGTGTTTACATTCCGTTAGGACATGATAGATCTTTAGGAGTTTCATACAATTTCTGGGGCACCTCTATCAATAACCTGTATCCACACAAATATGATCTAAGAAGGTTTACTATCCCCTATTTGACAATGTTTCCCACGTAATTTATCATACTAAATTAGCGTAATTAGTTTAAGATCTTTCTTTTTGTAATGAGAGAGAACAAATCATTTGAGATGTCCCTGGATCTTTTGGAAGAATCCCAGAGTTAGTTCAAAGTCAAAAAGAATTTTATTTTTGAGGCTCCTGGGTGGCTCAGTCGGTTGAGCGTCCGACTTCGGCTCAGGTCATGATCTCACGGTTCGTGAGTTTGAGCCCCGCGTCGGGCTCTGTGCTGACGGCTCGGAGCCCGGAGCCTGCTTCTGATTCTGTGTCTCCCTCTCTGCCCCTCCCCCATTCATGCTCTGTATCAGAAATAAACATTAAAAAAATCTTTAAAAAGAATTTTATTTTTGGGAAGTTTGTCAAAAATATCAAAAGGTTTGGACGCTTGGTCAAATAAGAGCATGGGTCTCTGTGAAATAATACTCGGTTATTCATTTAACCAAAGTAACAACTAAAAACTGTGTTGGCAAATACAGAAAGTTAGTTGTAAAAAGCTTTACCTGTTTTAATAGTGAAAAGACTCAGTTTTTTCCCCTAGGTAGTCAAAGACCTGATAAGGCCAGAATATAGAATGTTTTACTTGACAGATTATATGAAAGGTAAAGAAAAACCTTGGTTTACAGTTTCTTACTAAGAGCAGACCAATAATCTAAGAAGACCTCTGTCTTTTTAACACAGAGCAAAGCCCAATTTTAATTTTGCCCCAGTGTACTTTTAATATTAAAACTCATTTTTAAATAAATTCATTTTAGTATCAGCCAGCTGGACCACACATTAAAATTCCTTTTCAAAGATTCCTTTTCCACCAACCTTCTCTAACTTTGTTTTTTACATTCAGATTCTGTCCTTTGTTTTTCCTCTATTAAATCACCAGCCTCGCTTTAGGGCAAAATTACTTTCTTTTCCCTCAACAAAAATGCATTTCCATTCCTCATGCCTTCTTTTACTGAAAGCACACATTCTAATTCCTTGCATATGGAGGTGTTTCCCTTACTGTTTCTAGTGGCTTTAAATATATATGTGTCTATATATTTGGCAGACAATATCCTATTAGTTTTAGGTGTCTGTTGTAGTGATTCAGTATTTTTATACATTAGAAATAATCCCCATGATCAGTCTAGTTATATCGTCACCATGCAAAGTTATTAGAATATTATTGACTATATTTGCCATGTTGTACATAATGTTCCAATGACTAACTTATTTCATAACTGGAAGTTTGTACTTCTTATTCCCCTCTCTGGTAACCCAACAGTTTGTTCTCTGTATTTATGTATCTATTGAGTCTGTTTCTGTTTTTTGTTTTGTTTTGTTTTCTTTTCGATTCCGCATATAAGTGAAACCCACACTATGTGGTATTTGTCTTTCTCTGACCTATTTCACTTAGCATAATACCCTGTAGATCCATCCACGTTGTTGTAAATGGCAAGATTTTTCTTTTCATGGTGGACTATTATATTACATGCACGCACGCGCGCACACACACACACACACACACACAGAGCACATTTTCTTTACCCATTCATCTATTAATGGATCCTTAGGTTGCTTCCATAACTTGGCTTTTGTAAATAATGCTGCAGTGAACGTAGGGGTAACATGTATCTCTTCCAGTTTGTGATTTTGTTTTCTTCAGACAGATACCTAGAAGTAGAATTGCTGGATTGTAGGGTAGTTCTATTTTTAATTTTGTGAGGAACCTCCATACTACTTTTCCTAGTGGCTGCACCAATTTACATTTCCACCAACAGTGCACAAGGGTTCCCTTTTTTCCATGTCCTTGCCCATGCTCGTTATTTTTTTTTTTATCTTCCTTATAATAGCTGATCTGACAGGTGTAAGGCGGTTTTTATTTGCATTTCCCTGATGATGGGTGATGTTGAGCATCTTTTCATGTGCTTGCTGGCCATCTGTATGTCTTCTCTGGAAAAATGTCATCAGGTCCTCTGCCCATTTTTTAATCATATTTTTTTTGATATTAAGTTGTGTAAGTTCTTTATATATTTTGGATATTAACCTCTCATTGGATGTATGATTTTCAAATATCTTCTCCCATTTAGGAGGTTGCCTCTTTGTTTCATTCTTGGTTTCCTTTGCTGTGCAAGAGTTTTTTATTTTGATGTGATCACATTTGTTTATTCTAACCTTTATTGCCCTTGCCTGAGGAGACTGGTCCAAAAACAATATTGCTAAGACTGATGTCAGAGAGCTTACTGCCTGTTTTCTCTAGCAGTTTTATGGCTTCAGGTCTCAAATTCAAGTCTCTAATCCATTTTGCATTTATTTTTATATATGGTGTAAGAGAGTGACCCAGTTTCATTCTTTTTCGTGTTGCTGTCTGTTTTCCAGCACCATTTATTGAAGAGACTGTCTTTTCCTCATTGTATATTCTTGCCTCCTTTGTCATGGATTAAGTGAGTATGTAAGTGTGGTTTTATTTCTGGGTTCTCTATTCTATTCCACTGATCTTTGTGTCTGTTTTTGTACCAGTACCATACTATTCTGGTTACTGTAGCTTTGTAGTATAGTTTGAAATGAAAGAGAGTGATAACCTCCAGCTTTTTTCTTCTTTTTCAAAATTGCTTTGGCTAATCACATATGTTAATTAGAATTCTTAACCCTTAGGAACCTTAACTAGGGAGTAAACAATTGTGAACTATCTTTTACATTAACATTCTGTGAATTGGCAGGCTTATGAATACTTTTTATGATTTCTAGAAATGTGCTTTTTTCAGAGAAAAATTTTCAGTGTGCATAAAACACATTTGCTAATGGACTCAAATATCTTTGTTTCCTCTGTATAAGAAAGCAAAATATGGATAAATCTGTTTTCAGTAAGTAATGTTTCAGTATGTTTATCTTATCTGGAATGATCTGGATATTCAGTGAATTTAGCTTAACTCATTCATTATATATTAGCAAAACTTTAAGGTTTCGGGTTACCAAAAAGATAAAGGGGAACTATTTAAACAATTTACCTAAAACATTTTTATCCTACTTACATGTGTTCAGTTTACTTTTTTTTTTTTTAAAGTTTATTTATTTATTTTGAGAGAGAAAGAGAAGAGAGTCAGTGGGGGAGAGGCAGAGAGAGAGGGAGACACAATTCGAAGCAGGCTCCAGTCTCTGAGCTGTCAGCACAGAGCCCGACGTGGGGCTCAAACTCACAAACCGTGAGATCATGACCTGAGCTGAAGTCAGATGCTGAACCCACTGAGCCACCCTGGCGCCCCCAGTTTACTTGTTCTTAACAACTATTTTCAAATTCCCCACAAAAACTTTGTGAGACGTTAGACAAAGTCAGCCATTGTAAATGTTGACAAATTTTGTAATAGAGGTAACGTGAACTTATTTGATTATAAATGTGGGTGGGATAAAAGTATTAAATTAGATGCTGATAACTGTAAGACATGTCTATATTAAACCAACAAACTTAAACTAGCTTTAATACTTAGCCTCTTTCCACATCATGTGAGTCTGAAAAGCAGTTGGGTTAGTTTCTATTGTATTTCTGAGATTTAGAAATACTTGATTTGTGGGGCACCTGGGTCGCTCAGTCGGTTAAAGTGTCCGACTTCGTCTCAGGTCATGATCCCGCAGTTTGTGGGTTCGAGCCCCACGTCGGGCTCTGTGCTGACAGCTTGGAGCCTGGAGCCTGCTTTGGATTCTGTGTCTCCCTCTCTCTCTGCCCCTCCCCTGCTCATGCTCTCTCTCACTCTGATTCTCAAAGATAAATAAAAAACATTAAAAAAAATTTTTTTAAATAAAAAGAAATTCTTGATTTGTAAGTTCTTATAGTTAAACCAATTAAACAGAGCTTTGATATTTACTAGAATTTGGCAAGGATTTTCATTAATTTCAATTTTAGTTTTCCTTAACTATTGAGGGAATAGCATAGCAGTTTACCAGAAAATCCCTCAGCATCCTGTCAATTTGGGGAGGAGCCCATACAGGGGTGGATAGGGGGCCTCTGGAGTTGGTGGTTAAAAAATTTGCATAGGGCCTTGGAGAACAATCTCTTTTATAGTGTCCCAGTTGATTACAACTAACACATTGATTTCTGGGCCAGTGGTTTGCTGAGGGGCCCCTAGGAGAGTGTGACGTGGGAGGCCCAGGCGTCATTTTATGTGCTGGCCTTGTAGCTGCAAAGCTAATGATTTGGTGGACGTTTGTTTATGATCTTGTGTCTTTAAATTTTCATTAGCCTTTCACAGTGAATTCTTTAATGAAGTTGCTTCAGACTCTTGAAGCCTTTTGGAAGCTTCTACGTACCAATTAAGATAGATATCCCATTCTGTTTGCTTGCTATGGGATCCCTGATTTCCAAGCATTCTTCTTAAGTAAAAAGATCTTGTCCAACTGGAATGTACCAATAAGGCCATTGTAGCTCTTAGTTGCCTTTAGTAAGATTTTCCCATTTGTGTAGGTATTTATAGCATCTGAGATGACAGGTTTTAGACATAAAATAAGCAGGTGTCCCATTTTTATTATTACAGTTGACCCTGAACAATGCAGGGGTTAGTGGTGATGACCTACTTTGCAGCCATAAACCTGCATATAAGTTTTGACTTCCCCAGAACGTAACTGCTAATAGTCTGTTGATCACTGGAAGCCTTATCAATAACATAAAACATCGATGAACACGTATTTTGTATCTGATATGTTTCATATAGCCTATTTTTACAGTAAAGTAGGCTAGAGAAAAGAAAATGTTATCAAGGAAGTCCGAAGATCCTTTTACAGTACTGTACTGTAAAATACCTGAGTATTAGTCAAGCCTGTGTTGCTCAAGGGTCAATTGTATTTGTTTATGATTATCATTTTTTTAGTCTAAATTTTGGGTTTCTCGGAGTCCCATCAGTGCCTAAGAGGGATGGGCCTTGAGGTGGGGGATTGTGTGGTTTCATCATACACCTCATGACGTGGACATTTTTTGAGGTTGGCAGATTGCCTCCTGTCAATCTGACCGGTTCCGTGACCAACTTATCCTCACAGGGGAGCCTTTGGGTTGGGTGTGGAGCGCTCTAACAGCTTTTGAAAGCTCAGCTCGTGCCCACCAATGTTGTGGCTCTTTGGCCTCTGAGATCCCCATTAGCAATTAGCCTTTACCTCCCATGCACATTAGCAGAAGCCAGTGGTGACTGCGGAAACGAAACTGTGGACCTCAGCAGTAACCCAAGAACTAGGGTCTGGGGAAAGGATTGGACCCGTGGACCTCAAAGAATGGGATTGGTGGACAGATTCCACACACGCAGAGAACGGCAGCTGCTATCAGCAGTTCCCAGCGTGGAATCTGGGGAAGGATTTCAAACAAACGGGAAACTCCGGATGAAAACACCAGCAATTCCCGGTTGGAGTCTGAGGGCAGAACGCAGAGCCGGGGTTTTGAAGTTACCATGGACTGGCCAGTAGCAGGCCCCGCGTGCACCCCTGGCACTTCCTGTGGAGCCTTGGACTGGGGAGAGATCTGAACCAGCAGACCTCAGCAAATGGGGACTGTGGCCCCCGGGGCCCCACATGCTTTGGAGTTACCTACTGGCCACCGATGCTTCCCACATGAATCTTGGGACAGAATTAAGCGCTGGGGTTTCACACTCAAAAACTTGTGAATTGGGAACTGAAAAGCCAATTAGATCAGGAGCTCCGCGCAAAGAGGGCAGAGCTCAGATACAAGAGGGAGCTGACTCCGGCCCTTGGAGATGACAAGAAAGATCGTAAACTCAGAGGGTTCCCAGGGTACCATGCTTGTGTTTCTCTTTGTGCCCCAAACCGTTGAAAGTCTTCTTCAGTCCTGGCGCTGGCCCCAAATCTGTTGAATAACAGAAATTTGGCTGAGTAAATTTGAGGATCTACTTGGCTTTGATGTTCGGTGATTCATGAGTAGGGCAGCATCCCGGCTAGCAAATAGAAGGGAGCTCCGAGGAGCAGCAGGGAAGAAGGGTTTTTAAAGGCAGAGTGGAATGGAGAAAAGGAAATTACTAGCAAAAAAAAATGCACTGTTTTAGGCCAGGGTAGAAGGTGTCTATCAGTGGATTGCTTCCTCATGCTGACCAGGAAGCTCCAGGTTGTCTGGTTAAAAGTCCTATGTGTGGGGACTGAAAGTGCTGTTGGGTTAGGCATTGGATCTTGGCTTGCTGGTGGGGGGGTTAGCACCAGTGACTCCATTTTGAGCCCGCTGTCTCCTTTTTAACACGACAAAGAGATGCAGGGACCAGGCACGGGGAGTCAGCCGGCAGCGCCACGCGGACTGGTCTGAGGGAGATCCGTGTCATGCGGGTAAATGAGGGTTTGCACTGCCTCGTCCAGCCTCAGCCTGACCCTGTTTTCCTGCCAGCCGTTTGCACGTTTCCTTCCTAGGGAATCAGCGATACTAGACTCTTGTCTTTACCTTTGAGGTCTCGGGCGTTGGTCGTTACAGGTTCCCACCTTTGTGCTGAAACCAGGCCCACGGGACCTGCTCAGCCTCTTGCAGACACAGGTCACCGCCTGTAGTTGGTACTCACACGAGTACACGAGTACACGAGTGAATGTCTGCTCCGCAACAACCTCTTCTCTGGAAAAAGCGCTGTGCCCAGGTCGTTGTGCGGAGGTGGGCTGGACCAGTGATGGAGAGGTGGCCTCTGAGGACTTCTGGGGCAGGGACAGGTTCGGGGCCCAGCCTGTGACTCCCCAAAGACGAATGTGAGTGAATCTCTTAGCAAAACGTGCACCTTTAGTCCTGTAACTCCCCCGATGACTGTCCGCGGGAGGTTGCCGAGGGCTGGATGGCCTTCAGAAACACTGACTCACTGGGTTCTTGGAGGCTTCTGCTTTAGAGAAATGGGGCATTCTGTCTGAAGCCGCCAACTGTGACTTCAGACTGCACAAATCCGCTGGCCGGAGAGGAGATGAATGACCGAAGGGAGAGGCAGGGAGAGAAAGCCAACGAAATGGGGGAGACAGCCAGCGGAAGTGAGGTTGGAAGAAACTGAGCAAGACTGCAGGGAAACGAGGATGGTGGTGAGGAAAAGCTCCCCGCTGCCTCCCCACCCCGGGTGAGATTAATTAGGAGAGCACCGGGAGGGCAAGAGATGAAGTCCGGGCGGAGAGTTCAGGAAGGTTTTGGGCAGCAGGAATCAACCAGGGACAAGCCATTAGAAGTGTTTGGGAATGCTAATCTGTGGACCCCTGGCCCCTCTTCGGAAGCAAATAGATTTGCAGTTCTCAGCCCTGGTGGAGTCCCTTTCCAGGAATCCAGACTTCTTGGAAACGTGTTACCTTTTACAAAGAAAGGAGAAAGGGAACAGAGGAGAGAATATTTAGAGCGCCGCTCACGATTATTGCGTAAAGCTGTCATCCACGAGAAGAGCTTGGTGTACTCTTCCAGGGCATCCCCTGTTGAGCAGACCCAGTGGGCTTCAGTGAGCAAGCAGTTTCCAGTAAGAAAAAGCCCAGCATTGTGGCCTCCTGGCCTCCTCTTCTGACGTGTTGGGACCCCAAGATAACTTGTATGCAGTGGCTTATGTCTCAAAGATTGGAGCACCGTCTCTAACTCGGTGGGCTGGCCAGAGCCACCCGGGAGCGCAGATGGTGTGAATCAGGAGTGTTTTCCTTGGAGCTCATTTGCACCTTGACCCCCTCTGCTCACGTGTAGCTTCTAGAAAGGGAGAGTTTGGTGCCATACTATTTCCCCAACGGTCTGTGCCGATCTTAACTCTTCAGGAAACGTGCAGGCAAGTGTTGTGCCACCCTGGGCTCCACATTCCTGACTTGCACGTGGCGGGGTGGCTTGAGTGCCCCCCACCCCCCCATTAGAGCCCAGGGACCCACCGGTGGTAGGTGCAGCTGTTTAGGCATTCTGAATTTCCAGGGCTGTGCCGGTAGAGAACAGGAAGAAAGCTAGGGAAAGGCGAGCTCGGGTCTAGGGGAAATGGACCCCACATTCCTGACTTGCACGTGGCGGGGTGGCTTGAGTGCCCCCCACCCCCCCATTAGAGCCCAGGGACCCACCGGTGGTAGGTGCAGCTGTTTAGGCATTCTGAATTTCCAGGGCTGTGCCGGTAGAGAACAGGAAGAAAGCTAGGGAAAGGCGAGCTCGGGTCTAGGGGAAATGGACCCAGCTGTGCTGGGCCCCAGGGTATAGTCAGCAACCCTATTCCAGCGTATTTTGGTGGGGAGGGTATGGGATTTGAGTCCGGTTGGGGCTGGTATGGCTGACCATGACCTCTAATATGGGGGGGGGGGGTCTAGGCAACAGTGCTATTATGAACACAAAATTGATAATTCTGTGATTCAAAGGGGGGTAGATAGGGGCACACCCAGTTTGAAATTGTTCCCATCAGTTATCAGAAGTTGGCGATGACAAAGCGTGAGCAGGATCTGGGCCTGGCCGCTGGGAGAAGGCCAACATGCGCTGTCTGGGTTGGTAGTACTCCACTGAGTGGCTAGGATTTGGGCAGGACCCCCGTCCCAGCACTGCACTGAAGTCACGTTGGTGAATCCCTCACCGTGGGTACTGAAGGGGGGTGTGCCGCGGTGCCATGAGAGGTCACCCTGGCACATAGTAGGTGCTTTACAAATGACTGGATGAAGTGGAGTTGCAGAACTGACCTGCTGCCGAGGGGAGGCCCCGACTGGGCAGCCCAACCCAGGCTTGCGATGAGCCTGTGGGGTACAGGCGTTTTGGGTTGACAGCCAGGAGGCAGGCCGGAACCACGACAGGCTTCTGGCCTTAAGTCCTGGCTCATGGTGAGAGTGGCGGGTCGGGGTGAGCTCAGCAGCCAGAGGCTCACGCTCAGCACTCAGTAATGCTGCCAGTTGACTCCCTGTTCCACCCCGACAGCCACGGGCTCTGTGTCTCTTTCTTCTCCTGGATGGTGCGAGAGGAGAGCTGGTTGGGGTGTGACCTGAAAATCCCATGTGTTCTGGCCCCAGCTCCCCTCTCCAGCTCATGGGCTTTCCCTTTCACTTAGCCCTTGGGCCCCGGCACCACTTTTCCTCCTGTGCCATTTGCTCTGGGAAGTGGGGCCCTGGCAGTCCTGCCTGCCCAACTCTGTTCTGGGAGCTGGCTGTGGGGTGCCACATTCCCAAGCCCCTCGGTTCCCTGAGGGGACTGTGCTTAAGCCTGCGGAGGAGGAATGTCTGCAGGATGGAGGCCGAATGTCCAGATGTCCCCAGGTGTTGGGGTTGGAGACAGTGTCACCTTGACCTTGGGGTTTCTGGTACTTCTAGTGTGGAGAGCCAGCCTCCAGTGGGTGTGCGTCACCTGCTCCCCTGAGAGGGCGTCCCTCGGTGTCTTTGTCGCGTTTACCTTTCTTGTCCCGCCAGGGGGACTCCCCAGACGGGGCCTTGGGCCTCTCTTTGCTGGTTGCAGGAGAGTAAATGCTCTCTCTCCAGGGTGCAGCCCACAGCTCAGGAGAGGCGAGTGCCTGCTGCGTGCCTGCCAGATATAGTGAGCGCTTTTAAGGAACCAGGTGCCCTGTGGGGGCTCTGCGGAGGCGGAGATAAAAGACTGTCCCTGCCCTCAAGGGTCTCAAAGTCTCGTGGGGAGACAGGCATGTCAAAGAGTATAAGACAAGATCCCCAGTGTCCTGTGGGAAGCACAGTCTGTTTGGAGCTGATACTTGCCATCACACACCATGTAGGACCAGGAAGTTAAAACGGTGGAAGCATTTCACAGCAGCGGGGAAACAGCTGCCGTCCTGAGCCCCCTAAGCGACCACACCCAATACCCCAGACACGCGACTCTTCTGGAAACTTCTCCCCCACTCTTCTCCCCGCCCCCCCCCCCCCCCCCCCCCCCCGCCCCTGGATCCAGGAACTAAGGATCAGCCTTAGTTCAGCCTGAACAGCCTGATCCAGCCCTTTGGCCAGAGCCCATTTGGAGTTTCTGCTCTGCCAGGTGCTACTTAGGTCCAGCATCAACCCTGGTCTGTGACAGCACAGCCGAGGCATGAGGCGCTCATGCCTTAGCAAGGGGGCCTGAAGAGGACTCTCGGAGGGAGGGGGCATCTGAGTTGAGTTGAAGGAGGAGGTCTGAGGCGCACGTGTCAGTCTGCATGCGTCCGTCTGTCTGTCGGTGGCTCCGTGGTGTGTGTGCCTCTGGCCCATGACATTGGACTTTGGCCGTGCTCCGCCCCCGGACTGCTCTTGCCTCCCACAGGACAGAACCCACCTGGTTCCAGTGTTAAGGAGGAGCTGCCGAGAATCGCTCAGGATTCAGGAGCACGGAGCGAGCACGGGGCAGGAGGAGGGACCGGAGTAAAGAGAATGCGGCGGATTCCGTGGTCAAGGAGTTGACGCTCTCCTGAGGGAAGCCAGGCACGTGATGCCTGGACACGGAAGTGACAGGGTCACGTTCATACACCAGCGGCCACACAGGAGTAGTTCCCCAGTAACTGGAGGGTGAGGCCGGTGGCGGCTGACGGCAGCTGGGTGAGGGTGGTTTGAAGAGAGCTTGTGGAGGGAGGAAGACGCGATGTCAGGACCCAGAATATGGGGCTCCACCAAGCCCTGGCGCCCAGGGGCCGGCAGGGAGAGGCGGTGGCTCCGAGGAAGCCGGAGGGAACCGGCCCTGGCAGCGAGGGCTTCGCTTGGCTGTCTTGTGAAGACGAAGCCGTGGGGAGCGGGCAGGAGGAGGGTCTCCCGCTGCAGCCGCGTCACAGCCTCGGCCACTGCGGCCACAAGCGGGCTCACTCTCCTGGCCAGGCAGGCCCCGGTGCGTGACCTCAGTCCCTGCACAATCCAGCGATTGCTTCAAAGGAAGAAACTCACTTCTTGCCCCCGTACCGACCAGTTTTCCAGATCTCTGCAGACACCCAAGTGGGTGTCCTCCAATTCAGTTGGTCGTGATGCCATGTGCCGTGAGTTAGCGTCAGTCCCCGCAGTTAAGGGCTCAGTCCTGCAAGACCGCACCACCCCTCTACTTAAGATGCCAGTTGCAAGTCCAGATGGCCACCTGCGCTTCTGACCAACGAGCTAGAGGTCGGAGGTTCCCAGGACTCCCTCCTTGGATTCAGTAATTTGCTTAGAACGGCTCACAGAACTCGGGAAAACCATGTATTTGCTAGATGACCAGTTTGTTATAAAAGGATACAAGTCAGGAGCAGCTAGATGGAAGGGATACATGGGGCGGGGGATGGGGGAGGGGCGCGGGGCTCTTCCGTGCCCTTCCCGGGTGCACTGACCACCCCTTCTCTCTGCCCCGCCCCCTGCATCCCCTGCATACTTCCCTGTGTTCACTAATTGGAAGTTCCCTGTATCCCGTTGTTGGGGATTTGTATGGAGGCTTCTTTATGTGGGCACACTTGATTAGATCATGGCCATTGGTGAGGAAGTCAGCCTCCAGTCAGGTGGGGCTGACAGTTCTAACCCTGAGATTGCAAGCTTGGTTCCCCTGGCTCCCCGCCCCCAGCCTGAGGCTGTTCAGGAGCCCCTAGCTACCGGTCGTCTTATTAGTAGACAACGAGACACTTACCGCTTTGGAAATTCCAAGGGTTTTAGGAGCTGTGTGCTAGGAAATGAGAGCAGAGACCAAATATATTTCTTACTATGTCACACTGATTGTGTTTTTGGAGGGGAAATAAACATACTTTAAGCTCTAGGGTGTTCAGACAATGTGCTAGGTCTTTAATAAGCACTATGTAAAAAAAATTTTTTTAAATGTTTATCACTGAGAGAGAAGAGAGACAGAGAGAGGGAGAGAGAGGTGGGGAGGGACAGAGAGAGAGAGAGGGAGACACAGAATCCGAAGCAAGCTCCAGGCTCTGAGCTGTCAGCCCAGAGCCTGACGAGGGTCTCAGACTCACAAACAGTGAGATCATGACCTGAGCTGAAGTCGGACGCCAACCGACTGAGCCACCCGGGCGCCCCCACCGCCGTACAAGCACTGTTTTAATTCGTCTTTTGACGCCTCCATGAAACTGGCATCAGGATCATCTCTAGTTTATAGATGAAGAAACTGAGGCTGTGGGAGATTACCCAGCAGGTCAGTGGCAGTCTGGAGATTCAGAGCCCCTTATTTTTTGCTACGCCAAATTCCTTCCAAAAGTTGAGGGAGGAGCTAGGGAGGTGGGGGTGTGACGGAGCTTAACAGGCTGGCTCTCTGTTGATGGGAGCGCACCTCCCTGACACGGCTTGGCTTTTTGCCTTCTACGACAGAGGGATGAGGGAAGCAAGAGTCCTAAAAGCCACTCCTGTGGGTCCCAGTAGCAAGTCCCCTTTGCTCTCTGCTTCGGTCTGGATTTGAGCCTCAGGGAAGCATTTCAACAGGGTGAAGGATTGGACACAGGGGGTAGTGGAGAAGTGGTTTCTGTTCTCAAAGGATCTGTGGCTCTTCATAAAACCTCTTTCTCCTCAGTGACAGGCTTCTCTTCAGTGTTGAGGCTTCCTAAAGGAAGTTTTAATTTGGCACGAGAGGCATCGGTTAGCCCCGAGCCTATGAAAGACACGGTCAACCCCGAAACAGGTTAGAGCTCACAGGCTGGAAACTGAAAAGTTTCCTTCTGGGTGTGAGACTCTCTCAGATACAGGCTGTGGAGATTAAAAGAAAAAAAGGGAAGTTAGTTACTAGGGATATCATGGAGGAGGGATTGGCGGGTCTTGACTCTAAGAGAGGGCGAGAGCTAGAAAGAGATGTCAGAACGCATCTTGGACAGACGTGGTTAATAGATGCTACTTGCATGGCCCTTCTCTGTGTATTAGGCCCATGGCAGACATCACTAATCGATCACAGCTCTTTCCTGCTTACCCCCAGATTCCTTCTAAATGTGGCCATCTGTGTGAGCTGTTGCCAGCCCACCGGTGCTGCACATCGTTTGAAATGTGCTCACCAGCTCCGCTGTAATGTTTCAAGTCAGGAGGACTCAGCAGAGGTCGTTTGGGAGAATCCAGGAGGTTGAGAATGAGCTGTTCTGTCTATGCTTGCTCTTGGGAGTCCAGGGGAATAGGTATTGTGGGAACAGGAACTACAGGACAGGGGCGAGGTTGGGTGTCAGGGGTAGAGCCGAACTGGAAATAATCTCTAATTAGGCAGTAATTGAAGTCATGCGAATAGAGAGATGCCTTCCAAGAGAGGGAGGATATGGGGAGAGGAACAGACGGCTTGTGGCCGGAGGGAAGGAAACTGCTCGCGATGCTGAAGCAAGGCAAGAGCAAAATTAACAAGAGGAAAAGCGGAATTTCCTTCCCTGAGTGAGGAGGACCATCTCTGCAGCCCCCTAAGTGGAAACCTCTGGAACCCTTAAGGAACTCCAGGGCTGGTCTGCGTCCAGATCACAAGGGCTGATGCTGTTAATGCGTTCTTTTTAGGTCTCAGTTGTAAGCCAGCGTTTCTTCCAGTGCCCATGTCTTTCAAGGTGGCTCCCCCCTTCCTGCAGCCTCCCACTGCACATGCCTCTTCCAGGCCTGGCCCAGCCCACCCTTCCTCCTCCACCCTGCACCTCCTCCCTTCTTCTCCGTGGCTTGCTCATGTCCCGGCGCGCTGTGCTAGGCACCGCCAGTGTGATCTTGTCTTCCTGATGGTTACCTTGACTAATCACTCTGACACCCTCAGGTTGCAGAGATCATAATTCCTTCAAAGTCAAGGACTCCCTTCTCTCCCAGGGACCTGGAATTACCGTCTAACAATCAAAATGCCCCGGGCCTTGGAGCGACGTTTCCGCATTAACTCGGAGGCAGAGTTGCAGTAAGGAAATCTGCCCTTTTAATAGGGGAAAATATTGCCCTCATAAGTCTTTATGCAGTGCACTTGAGCTCAGTGTTCACTTACCAATTCGCCTTTATAACTTCCATATTGAGTGAATTAAGTCCTCCATGTGGGTAGTTATTAAAGAAGTGATAAGTGCTTTATAATTCAGTAAAGGGTGGCCTGGCCATTTCATATTTTCCTAAGGAAATTGGCCACCCGAAGGGCAGCACTTTCCGGACCCCTGGGGCCGGCTGATTTTAGGCATAAAGCTTGCACTATTGGATCACTTTCAAGCCAGCTGCTCTGGTCTGGACCAGACTCTACCTCTTGCTCAGACTTTTCTTCTCCAAGGCCCGTTGGGGAGAAAGGGTCAAAGTCGATGCGTCTCTCCCCGCCTTGGGCTGTTTCTACGATTCATCAAAGACCTCTTCCTTCTCTTCTGCTTCAAAGCTGAGATGTCTAGTGAGGGCTGGAGGTTTTATGATCAGTGTGGTTTGACTTTTCATCTGTAGACAAGAGGAGAACGTCTACTAGAGTCCACGGGGTTCTGACCTCCCCACTTTCTACCCCCCAGCCCCATGGGTACAGCTTGTTCTTTATACCTCAGCCTCTTCAAATGGTGGGGGAAAATACGAGTCCTGTCCAGACGTCGGCAACCATAGGGTTTTCATGACTTGGCTGCAAGGTCCTCAGGTCGCAAGGAAGGACAATCGTTTATTAATTTGTTCATTCGAATTTTCTGCCATGTACGGGGATCAAGTTGTGGATACAACAGTGACCAAGATAGACAGGTTGCCTCCCCTCATGGAACTTGCATTTTGTTAGCAAAGAAACACAGTAAACAAGTCAACACATACGTGGGGTAATTACAGATTTTGCCAGGTGATCTAAAGGAAATAGCATTTCTCAACCTTGGCACTGTTATCATTTTGGACTGGAATCATTTCTTTGTTCTGAGGGGGCTGTCCTGTGTCGTAGGATATTTAGTCACATCTTTGGCCTCTACCTGTGGGACGTTCCCAGTCGTGACCATCAAAAATGTCCCCAGTCATTGCCAGATGTCCTCTGGGGAAGAGAATCCGCCCCTGGCTTGAGAACAACTGATCTAGAGGAAGGTTATAGAGAATGACTTTGGCTAGGTTGGTTAGGGAATGCCTCTCTGAGGAGATGACATTTAAGGAGATTTCAATTACTTTTAAGGGTGAAGCCAAGCGCAAGGGCCCTGAGAGGAGGGGGGAGCTTGGTGTTTTGGAGAACAGAAAGGAGACCAGTGAGACTAAAGCCGAGTGAACAGGGTTGGGTTGAGCCGAGGAAGGAGATGCCTGAGCCAGACACGTGGGGCCTTGCTGGCTGTGGTGGAGTGTGGATTTCATCCCAAGTGTGGGAGGAGCCACTGGAGGTCCGTTTTTGGAGGGTGGGTACAGTGGGGGAGGGCGACGTGACCAGATATATGTTCCAAGAAGCTCATTCAAGCTTCTGAGTGAAGGACAGATTTTTAGGCCAGAATAGAAACAGTGGCCCTGTCTTGGAGACAGTGGCCTTTGGGAGAGGTGATGATGGCCTGGGCTCAGGTGAGGTGGTGGGAGACGGATGGAGCTGATGTCTCTCGTGGAGGTGGACTTGCTCAGGTGCAGATAATGCAGGAGGGGCAGGATCACTCACTGATGAAGTTTGGCTTAGACACCTGACTGATGCCACTGCCGTTTATTGGGACGGAGAGGCCCAAGCAGGAGGAAAGCAAGGGCCGATGTCAGACCTACTGATGTATCAGGAAAGAGCCTGGGGAAGTGTGACCAGAGACATGCATTTGGGCGCTCTCAGTGCATAGATGGTGTTCAGAGCCAGCACGTGGGTGAGATCACCACGGCATGGTGGGGCGAAGGGGGCCCCTGGGGCAAGACCTGGGAGACGCCAACATTTAGGGATCAGAGAAGGAATATGGGCCCTGCAGAGGACACTAGGAAGAAGTAGCCAGGGGAGGAGAAAGAAACTCAGGAGAGAGGAGAGTCAAGGAATCCGTAGAGAACAGAGTGTTTCAAGAAAGAAAGAGTGGTTATTAACCGGGTAACATGCCCCTGAGAGATTGGGTAACCAGACAGCAGAGAAGAGTCTGCTGAATTTGCCAGCATGGAAATCACTGGTGACCTTGGCAGTGCAGTTTCAGTAGAGTGGTGGGGGCAGAAGACTAATTGGGATGGAGAATCCAGGGGAGGTGAGGAGGGAAGTGGTTCCTCCCACTCCTGTGGGAGTAGACAGATCCTCTGAAAATATTGGCTGTAAAGAGATGTAATGACATGGGTTCGTAACTGGAGGAGGACGTGGAGTGAAGGAGATTTTCCTTTGAAATGGGATCTCCTAGAACATGTTTGTATGCTGATGGAAAAATCTAGTAGACAGAAAGTGAGGGTACAGAGAAGAGAGGGAGAGACAAGGAGAATGAGTCCTTGAGAAGGTGAGAGGGGTTGAGGGCAGGAGAAGGTCTATGTGGGGAGCTGATGGAGCATTGAGTACATTGTGGATCATTTTGTGGGCTCCCTAATGCATGCATGCATTCATTCACTCATTCACTCATTCATTCATTCATTCCCTCAGTTGTCACTGGAGACACATACTTCTGGTCGGTACCCTCGGAAAACTGATCTGGTGAAAGTCAAAGTCATGTAGGAAGGGGAAAGATGGAAAAGATGTGCCAAGGTGCCAAAAGCCCACCTCATCTCCTCCTGTGTTTGGCGAGAGGGGGCCCTGCCCACTTCAAGTCCCTCTCCTGACACTGATCGTGAGCAACAGACCTGAGATCTGGTCCAGGGGCCTCCAGAGACCATTTCTGGGCCCTGTAGTGATTCTCTAGGATGCCGACTGGGATGTTGAATGGTGTGCCGTGGGCCACATCCCTGTTCAGAGATCAAGTTCAAGGTGCCTGTGGGGTCTGACCTGTGGGCTCCAGGATGCTCAAGGGGTCCAGAGTGGGGACTGTGTGGGTGCTGATTATGGCAGGCCCCAGGCACGAGGTGGCTGCTGGGCACCAACCTGGATGGCTTCCCAAGTACGTACTTTCCCGGGGGTACCTGCCCTTATTTGAAATTCTGGAGGTGAGTGAGTGGTGAGTAAGACAGATACGATCCCTGTTCTCATGTGCCGTAGTTCTAGCCTATGGACAACTGACGACAGCCACATAATCAAATAATCAAATAAGACAATTACGGATGGTTATTAAGGGCTGTGAAGGACATGAACAGGGGCTTGTGTCAGAGAGCAGCTGGCGGGGAAAAGGAGGGGGTGAGCTCACATAGGGGTCAGAGCAGGCGTCTCTGAGAAGGTGACCTTTGCAGGGAGCCCTGAGGGATTACAAGGAACCGCAGTGAGTGTTTCATGGAAGTTCTGGCTGGGAATAAGTCTGGTGTGTTTAAATACAGGCAGGAGAGGGTGGCAGGGGCCCAGAAAACAAGGAGAAGGTGTTAGGGGAAGGGGCCATAGAAGTGGCCAGCGGCCAGTGGCCAGCTCATGCAGGGCCTCGGGGCCATGGCACAGTGTTCCGATCTTGTTGTAAGAGCCAAAGAAAGCGGTTGGAGGGTTTGGGGCGGGGGAGAGTGTGACTGTGCAGGGGTAGAGACTGGTCAGGGGGAAGAGTGACAGCAGGGAGGCCAGTTAGGAGGCAGTGTCTGTCCGCAGCTTAGAGGTGTGGCTCCACGTGTGCCGATGTGTGGGCATCCTGGGGTCTCCAGCCTGCACCCACCTGCCTGCCCAGCCGGCAGCAGTTAGACTGGGGAGAGGCCGGCCAGTCTGGTCACAGGCGAGGCAGGGGGTGGGGGGCAACCAGGACAGCTTAGATTCCCCAGTGAACCAGCCAAGTGCCAGATGAGAGGCCTTTTCTTAGCCAGGGTAGCAGAGGGTGTGTGCCCTTGTCCTTTTCCCCGTTAGCAGACACAGCATCTCCGCACCTGAAGAGCACAGGTGTGTGTGCCCAAACGTTCCCTGTTCCTGGCAGGAGCTTTGGAGTTGATCAGGAAGCCGACACAGATGCTGTCGTTTCCCATCTGTTCCCGGCACGGTCTGAATGTTCCTTTCTGCAGTCCCGGGGGTCCCAGATGCTGGGCTGGTTCACCGTGGTCCTTGGCGTGCAGCTGCTCGGAGAGCTGGTGCGCTAATGGGCTGGCATGCTGGGGTTGCCAGCCCAAGAAAGCTCTCTAGGCTCTCAGGCCCAGCTCCCCAGGCATCTTGTACCCGCCCCCCCCCCCACCCCGCCCCGACAGCTGTCAAGGGAGACAGAGCCTGGTGACTTGGCTGGTGTGATCCAGTGCGGCTCTCCCCAGCCCTCTTGGTTCCTCAGTGCCATAGAGCTCTTGCTCCAGACGGTTTGTTTATGATGCTAAGCATATCAGATAATTGAAAGCTAATGCTTCTGTCTGGATCACTAGACATAATATGCCTGGATAACAAATCAATTTCCTTATTGCCCTACAAGGCTTCGGAGTCAAATGCGCGGCACATTCGTTGTGATTGTGCATGCGTGCGTGCGTGCGGACGTACGTACTCGTGCCCATGCGTGCGTGTGCTCTGGTGCTGATTTGTTAAGGAATGGAATCCCAGGCTGGCTTCCCCTAGGTACTCCGCTCCGTACTTCATTTCAGGCCCGCATCCTGGAGTCAGGGTTCGGAGAAGGGGGTGGGGGCCTCAGGTCTGACCCGGACCGTCCGGCGAGAAGGGACAGGTGTGCAACAGCCTTGTTCACTGAAGCTTTTAGGGTCTGTGTTGGAGGAGTGGAATACTCAGATACAGGAACATCTGAGAAATGCCTGTTTCAGCTGCCGCCTGCCAGGATACACCTTCCAGAGCGGATACACGGAACATGGTATTAGTGTGTCCACTTAGGTGCCCCCAGGAAAATGTCAATCGACTACACCTCTCAGAATACTTCACTTAACTGTTCACCTTAATTATCCAGAAAGGAGATTAGGAACAAAGAAAATAGGGACAAACATCGACCTATTCATGTGTGTGTACACACGCATATGCACATGTGTGTTTATTTTTTTTATATTTTCTTAGATTTTTTTTTTTTTTTATAGCTCAAGCATTTAATTTTCCAAATCAGGAAACTTTGTTTCTCAATGTGTTCAGTAGAATTCGATTTTTTTTTTTTTAACGTTTACTTATTTTTGAGAGAGAGGGAGACAGAGTACGAGCAGGGGAGGGCAGAAAGAGAGGGAGACACAGAATCCAAAGCAGACTCCAGGCTCTGAGCTGACAGCTCAGAGCCTGACATGGGGCTCGAACCCACGGACTGTGAGATCACGACCTGAGCTGAAGTTGGACGCTTTACCGACTGAGCCACCCAGGTGCCCCTATTCTCTTAGATCTTTACTCAGATTCTATTTACTTTTCCTTATGTGGTTCCAACAGTAGTGATGGAATTCAGCTGTTAATCACTCAGGTGCTATGCGTCAACACTGAACTGGGGACTAAGATATTTGCCTCATCTAATTCTCACACCAACCAGATTTCCTGTGAGGACACGGAGGACCGGAGAGCCTTGAGTAAGTGGCCCAGGGGCATCCATCTTCCAAGCGCCAGAGCTGGGTGTTGGCTCCTGGTCACCCTGCCTCCAGGGTGCCCACCGCTCAACCTCTGTGCTCCAAGGGGCCGCGGAGCAGATCGGTCGCAGTGCGTTTCAGGGGAGGAAAGGCCAACACCTCGGGGAGGTGTCTAAGGGGTGATGGCCCACGGCCGGATAGCAAAGAAAGAGCCAGAAAGCTGCTGCAAATGGATACAATCACCATTAAGATTTAGGAATCATGTCTGGGTAGGGCCATTTGGGTAGAGGTATAAATCCTGCATGCTTCAGGAACCTCTGAAGGTGTCACTGTGTTATAGCTCAGCAGACTAGTTAGCTTGGTCATGATGATCCCAGATCATCAAGAAAATGTAAGTCATGTTCTGTCTCCTCTGCTTAAAAAGTCAAGGAGGTGTGTAATGCATTTTCGGGCAAAAAGAAACATCTAGCAAGGAGGTTGAACATGCAGAGGTTTTGCATTTAAATTTAGTTGTCCAGAAAATTTAGTTATGAAGAACAGATCATTAATAGCGGTGAGAAATCCCAGTGCAAATAACAGCGGTCTTAGTGCAAGGGAGGAGAGAGAGAAGATTGCAGAAATGAGGTAATACTGGCCTGCCATGTGTAGAGGAAGGAAGGATGCTGTCTTGTGCCACCAGCTAATCCCTTGTCTTGCCCAACGTCCAGGTGATGAGGAGAGTTCTGTCAGGTGAAGGGAGACACCTGTCTTGGCCTTTGCATGAACTTCAGTCCCGTCATGATGGAAGGGGGTAGATGTCTCCGTGTTCTAGAGTTTTCTATGTATAGTACTTAAATATTGGAATTCTAAACAACTCTTAAACATATCCACATGACATGTTTTTAATTAAAATATGGACCACACAGTCTGTACCATCTAATTTTTATGTGCCTGGAGATTGCCAATTCATTTCCATATTGGCTCAAGCCAAACAGAAGGAAGAAAAAAAAAAAAGCTATGGTACAAAAAGCACAGTCAGATTTATTCTAGCACAAAGGCTTTTTATATTTTCTGTGGATATCTTAATTAATATTTCGCTTGTGCCCTAGTTCATCCCCAGAATGGGTGTGAAGCAGCTGTCTGATTTCAGGACTGCATGCTGTTGTTGTGAATTGCTGGGGGTGACTTCATTTCTGATAGTTTTTCTTCTACTCCTGAAGAGGCCACGCACACACCCAACCCCAGTCCACCGGACAGCAGCGTGTTCTTTGACCACAGAGGCTCACCTAGACCTCGTTGAGGTTTTCCAAGCTGCACCCCTAAGCCTGTCTCTGGCTTGGTTGCTCAACATTATCATGAATTAAGCCTCACTTCCTCCCTTCTCTCTGGAAGAGTGTTGCACATTTTCTCTTGGCAAAGCATTGGGATTCTGGGGTGTCCAGGGAGGGCGGTGGCCCGAGAGGAGGGACAGGGCCCTGAGCTGATTCTCAGGCTGGAGCACTCCCATTTCCATGCAGGACTAAGCCGTGCAGAAGAGGAACTCACAGTGATGGAGAAAGCTCTTGGCTGGTGGGTTCCAGGCTGAGCCGGGCAAGAGGAGACCGTTATTGCTTCTGGGATGTGTAACTGCCCCTGGTCCAGTGTGCCAAAGAGTCCCTTATTTCCTCAAGTAATGCCCTTGACTTGAGGGGGTCTGGGAGCCATGGCTTTTGATTTTCTCCTCTCACCTGGACCCAGGGACCTAGAGGCAAGCTTTCTGGTTTTGGCCTGGGGCCCCTTAGTATTTGCTGCAAAGCAGCCATTATCAAAGTTGTTGCTGTTTTAAGCTGTGGAATGCATTCTTCAATGGTGATCTCAAGACAGAAGCCTTTATAATGAAGCAGGGCTTCCCAATATGGACATTTAGAGCCAATGATTCTTTGTTGTCCTGAGTGTTTGTGGAACATTTAGGAGCATGTCTGGCCCCTGCCCACTAGATGCTGGCATCATTCCCTGCCCCCCCCCCCCCCCCCCCCCCAAGTCATGACCGACAGAAATGTCTGCAGACGTTGCCAAATATTCCTTGGGGGTGGGGGGCAGAATGACTTCCTGCTGAGAGCAACGGTATAAAAAGACTCCCCTGGAGGTAATTTAGTCAGGACCAGGACGGGAGCCTAGAGTCCATCATCTTGCCTCCTTTCTGCCCCCGCCCCTCGCTGCTTATGATGGAAGCACACAGATTGAGCACAAGGCTACAGGTCTCTTCAGGGCCAGCCACCACCCTGTACTCGAGCGGACAAGCACTGAGTCTCGTAGTCCCACTGACTCGCGTTCCCGGCAGGGCTCGGAGTTCTTCCCACAGTGAGGTGGGCTCCTGGGATGCCTTCGTAGGGATTGGCTGGCACAGCGGGGGGCCCTGGAACACAGTGACCGGTGACTGCCCCGCACAGGTTCAAGTGCCTCACTTTCCTTTAAAAAATGATCATTATGGATAGTTTTTCAAATGGTAAAATAAGCGCTCAGGGAAGACATCCTGGAACCCCAGAAAAACACAATAAAAGGAGAAGCCACATAGAATCAATCGTACTAGGCCCAGGTCACTACTATTTACCACGAACAAAAGCAAACCAAATTTGCTCTATTTATCCATTTGTTATTTTAATTGTATTTTTATTTATTTTATTTTTAGAGCCTACCTTTTCCACTCAAACTTTTAACACGTGGCAGCCAGCATAGTTACCGTAACTGACCCCCCCCCACTGCCCGCCGGGGCTGGTTCCCAGCGGTGAGTCATAGGAGAACTTGGCAGGTGCCCGGCCCATGTCATGCACAAATGTCAGGCTGCACCTTTGCCGCCCCCGCGTCCCTCGGAACCTGCTCCGAGCTGCCGGCTGTGCATTCCCTGAACCTGTTCATAATTTCTGCTTGAACAGTTTTCCTGGAGGTCATAAATGACAGATTTACTGCCCCTCCGTTTTTCTGCCACATGGAGTTTTTATCAATGATTGCTGAGAAATGACAACTTCCAGCAGAACCATGATGATGCCGTTTTTAGCTTGAAAAGACTTCTCAGCTTCAGCGAAGCACAGGGTTAAAAATAACCATCCAGGCTAGCATTCCCCGAGGACTTACTGTGTGTCCCGAGCTGTCGTACGGGGCTTCTAACCTCGTCTTTTCCATCCACTTCTCATTCTTATGCTGGAGGTATTTTATTACCCCGTTTGACAGATGAGGAAACCGAAGCTCAGACAGGTGGAGTAACCTGGACAGGGTCACATAGGCAGAGGCAGCGACGGGGCCAGGCTATACGTCCTGGCAGACTGGCTCGAGGCAAGTGGATGTGGTTTTGTTGCAGCTGTGGTTTTGTTGACCTGGCTCTAGAGCCTAGACTCCTCACCACACCGTGGCGCCGTGGCTGTGAAAATGCTCTTCCCCCTTACAGGGAAACTCAGACCCAACAGAGGAAGCAGGGGCCATCGCCTCGTAACCGGGGAACCCTTTGCACCAAAGACTACACCCATTGCACTGCCATATCTCAGTGTGTGCGTATGTCGAGGAGGGGTCAATGTGTGGCCATAAGGGTAAGTGTGGCCGTGAGGGCCAGGAAGAGCAAAGTGTTAGATTGCGCTGATGATTGCCAACTCAACCATGATAGAGACACATTTACGGATTTCTAATGTGGCCTAAGAAAAATGGTTTCGTTTATTTAAGCAGTTGATGGATAGCTGCTTGTTGGGAGCAGATCCTGGCCTGCAGCTGGGTTCCTGTGAATGAATGGTTGTCTTTAGGAACAGTGTGACCTACTGGGGGGTTTACCTGGACTGATGGTCCAGTGAACACACCTGGGGGGCACTGGCACAGGTCATTTTATTCCTTCTGGTATTCCTTTTCACCTGAAATGGAGCCAGGGTCCCTGCCCTGGCAGGACCAGACCCAGCAAACTGCCCTGGGGCCGCGAGACTTCCAGGGAGAGGACTTTGGAGTTGGAATTCGGTCCCGACCTGGCCACCTGGTCCATGTCCCCAGCAGATGCCAGTGTGTCTGGCTGCTCAGCAGGAACCCCGAGAGAATGTGGTACAAAACGGGCTCTCTGCACACCTTGTCACTGTGCGGCTTTGAAATGCTTCCAGAGGCCCTGGCCACCGCCGCCCTGCGGCCTTCCTGGCTCTGGCTCTACTTGATGGCAGACGGAAGAGCCACGGGTGGGGCGGGGCCGGGGAGGAGGTGTCTGGGGAAGGTGGCTGCCACTTTTCTGGCCTCAGTGCGCCTCGGATAGCGGTGTCGAGGGATGAGCTGAGAGGGTACTTTGACCTCGGGGGCCCTAATTGGGGGGGGGGGAGTATCAGATCCCAGGAGGGTGGGTGGGCCCCAGAGGGCCTTCCCCTGAGGCCCCTCGCAGCTCCTTGGGGCAGAGAGGTGTATGAATGGTAATTTCTCACACAACCCTAGAGTTGGAAAGAGTCTTAATAATCAGTAGTTGGATGGCTGAGTTGGAGGATGTTTGTCTCTGGCATTTGGTCAATATCAAAAAAAAAAAAAAAAGAACAGGGATCAAACTTAGGACAGGCCAGCCTCCTGTGCTTACAGAACTTCCCAGTTCCTTTGCTTTGGGTTGGAGCTTATCTACTGGACGAGTTAGTGCTGGTTTATGTCTGTTGATAAAAAGCTCTGGTTAATGGTGATTTATATCTTCGATGAATAAATCGGAGAAGATGAATTAATTATTACTTAGTAAGTGTAGTGTGCCTGCTCCATGCAAGCCTCCTTAAACATGAGGACCCTTGGGAGAAAGTTCTAAGCGGAGACCTTTGTGAGGAGAGAAACTGCTGATCTAGTGTAAACCCTCTCCCTTTGCACATGAAGACAAAAGAGGCCAAGAAAGGTCATATCTCTTGCTCACAGCCACTGGTCCTTAGGTCCCAGAGGTGAAGCCGGAGCTGGGCTCCTTGGTCTCACTTTCCTTCTGTGACGCCGTGGTGCCTCCCTGGTCCCCAGCCTGTCCCCTTTCTGGAGTTGGTTCTCCCCAATCAAACTATTAGTGTTCTTGAACTCCAGATGTGTTAGGCTGGGGTCACCGAAACGAGGCGGTCAGTGTCTGGACCCTGGGGGACCTGAATCCAGTGTGTGCTCCTCCTGGCCTCTTCCACTCGAAAGCCATGCCCACTGTCCAGCCACTCTCCCCCTCCCCCCTTTAAAAACAGTATCATTTGTATTGTCTTTCTGGACCGCTAAGGAAATGAGCATGTCTTTAGAAGAAGGGAAACTAAGTCACGAAGCCCAACCGGGAAGCTGAGTTTCGAGTCTTTAAAAAAGGAGAGCTTTCTGGAGCTGAGAGGGGACACTAGATGTTGTCCCTGGGCCAGGTGCTCTGGGTCCCTTGATGATCTCCTCAGGCAGGTGGTGTGCATAGCCCCTCACAGAGGGAGAAACCGAGGCTCAGAGACCCTTGGCCGCTTGGCAGAAGGCCTGGCTAGTGTGTAGGCAATCCGGGATTCGAAGCCGGGTCTCTCTGGCTCTGAAGAGGGCACCTTTCCTGGGGACCCCGGCCGACCTGAACCCTGTCTTTCCTCCTCCCCCGCAGACACATAGAGAACTGGCGGGGCCTGCACACGCTCAATGCAGTGGACATGGAGCTCTACACCGGCCTCCAGAAGCTGTGAGTGTGCCTGGTCTGGGTCTTGGCCGGGGCTTTGGGCTGCCTCCAGGATTGGGTGGGGTCGCTGGGAAGTCATGGGTGGGGTGTGGGGGGCGGAAACTGTCAGGCTGCCTCCTGGGCTGGGTGGGGTCACGGGTGGGGTGATGGGTGGGTGTGTGTGGGGGATGGGGGTGGGGGGGATGTCAGGCTGCCTCCAGGGCTGGGTGGGGTCGCTGGGAAGTCGTGGGTGGGGATGGGGGTAGGGGGATGTCAGGCTGCCTCCTGGGCTGGGTGGGGTCACAGGCCGGAGGGCGGTGGGGGGGTGCGGAGAGGTGCTGGGCACTGCCAGCTGTCCTCTGCACTTTGCTCCATTGTTTCTCTTTTAGTAGAGTCAGTACCACCTACTTGGGGGATGTCCTGGCCTTCAGAGCCCACGCCCTCCCCCTCCCCCATTTCCTCTCAGCCTAGAAAGCAAGGGTGTTCTGTGTTCTCACCAGTAGCTAGAGTTTCAGGGCAGGACCTGAACCCAGGTCTCCGGACTAGTGTTCTTGCCTCAACCCTGTGGTTGACTAATGGTCTCCCCCAAAGTGCCACATTCCCAGCCACCTCCTTCTGACTGTAGGTGTTAGTGGCTCTGGGGCACTTGGGGTTGGAGAGGGAGTAGGGACAGTCACTGGACCAGATTCTTGAGGAGGAGACCGGTTGTTGTCACCTGCTTGCCGACCGCTGCGGGCACATCCGGATCCCTGTCCCGGGTCCCGGTGGGGTGTGAGCCCAGATACCATCCCCTGGGCCCCTGGTGATGCTGGAGGATGAGGAAATGCATTCAGTTCACAGGGGCGGCTGCAGGTGCAGCCTTGGCACGACCTTCTGTCAGCTCAGCTGGGAGCAGACGTCCCGGTGCTCTGTAGGCTCTGCTGACCCTGTTTTTCTCTCTCTCCAGGACCATCAAGAACTCAGGACTTAGGAGCATCCAGCCCAGAGCCTTTGCCAAGAACCCTCACTTGCGCTATATGTGAGTAGAGCTGGGACCTGGGCTGCAGGGAGCGGGAGGGGGTGCGTGGCAGGAGAGTGCTGGGCGGCGGAATTGGAGACCTGAGGTCTGGGCCTGGCCTCGTCGCTGTGTGCCCTGGGCCTCCAACTTTACCTCCTACAGTGAGGGTTTGGGATTTGAGGATCTCTAAGGTTCCTGTCAGAAGGAAAAGCCTAAACCAGGGCTTGGAGGGGGAAAGTCTCCTGACTCCCAAGTTTGTTTGTTTTTCATTTGCAATTTGGTGGGAATGTAAATAAGATATTCCATTTACCTGTGATGTGAACGCTATGCTTCTGAGAGCATTCGTAGGTCCGAGTGTGTGTGTGTGCGTGTGCGGCTGTGTGTTGAGGCGGGGCTGGAAAAAGAGGGAAGGCAGGGGCAGACCAAGTGTTGTGTCTGAATAGGCTCTGGGTTCCGTGGAGAAGGGCTCAGAGAATGGAGACCCCTGTATAAGAGGTCACACAGCTTTGTCTGGGACAGTTTGCGGGTCGCATGGCTCTGGGTGGGATTCTTGTCTGTACCTCCCTCCACCCCTTCCTTCCCCCTGCCTTCCATGTCTGATGGCGGAAGGGCCTCCTCAGGGTTGGCTCTGGTTGGACCTGTGGCCACCTTGGACATCCACTGGGCACGTTCCTGAGAGAGTAGAGATTCGGCAGGAACCAGGTGGAGAGGCAGGAGTCTGTTGTATTTGGGGACAAAATGGAGCAGTGACGTGCAGGTGAATCTTTCCTTTGGCCACAGGAGAGTTGTACTGGCGGAGGTATTTTGCATTTGATGAGAGGAGGGCAGCCCGCTGGATAGGAGTGTCCTCTGAAGAGGCAGAACATCCAGAGGAAGCTCTCAGAAAGTGGCGGGAAGGGAGGAAGGGAAAAAGAAGAGACCATGGAGGATTGTGGTGGTAGGGGTGGTTCCCTTTGGGGGTCCTGGCCTCACCCTCTGTTCCTCTGTGTGCTTTCTCAAGCACATAGTAAGTAATCAGTGAATACACACACACACACACACACACACACACACACACACACACACACACACACACACACCAGTTATGGCCACCCTTGCTTGGTGCTCACCTTTCTTTTCTCCATCTGGAACTGGCATGCTGCAAGGCCCTTGCTCAGGCCCTGACGTATTCGCTGTGGGGGACGAGACCTTCTTTCCAAATGTCCCATTTAGCTGTTGCCCCTTATCCTAGTCTAGCGTCTGTGGTGAGATTCTCCTCATGTGTGTTCTTTGCAGCTGGAGGCGTAGCTGCAACCAGAGGAGGGCCTTGGACCAGATGCTCCAGGTGTTTATTTTATTGGGGATTTGAATTTCAATGTAAAATATCCCAGGGGAAGAAGCTTTTGACCTCCGAGAAGTCTTTCTTTTCATGCTAACTCGTTCAGAGTTCACAAAGTTAACCGCCCATGGCAGGTCACGTGGGGACGGTGGAGGCTGGGGACCACATGTCCCCTCTGAAGGGGCAGCCAGCTGATGCTGCTGTTGCGTGGGGGTGGGGGCCTCGCGTTGCCAGACTTACTGTTTTTTCAAAAAGAGCTGGAGGTCCAGCGAAACCACTCAAGTTTTAAAAGCTGGCAACTGAAGACAAAACCCCTCTACCCCACGGGCCAAACAGAACATCTCCATGCGCAGAATATGGCACATGGAGTACCAGTTTGTGGTAGTCACACTTGGGGGAGGGAAGCTGTCAACATGGGAGAGGACAGAGGCCGGGTGCTTATGCCCTAGAGACTTCTAAGGCATTGGGTTACCTGCAGCTCTCAGGAAAATCGAGAGGGCTTTGGGATCCCTCAGTTTTCTTTGGGCCCCAGAAATGGGAGCAGGGGTGCATCTCTGAAGTGCAATGTACTGGAACATTCCTTTTTTTTTTTTTTGGAACATTCCTTTGACTTACCCTTGAGATCCTGCAAGAAAGGTGTGACCCATGGTCTCCTTGGGGATGATCTGGGGTCTGATGGGTGGTGGCCGTGACAGGCTTGTGGGGCTTGTAAGAGTCCCAAGGTTTGGTGGGCAGAACGGGTCTGGTTGGAGTGGTTCTGTTGATAACCGGGAGCCTGCCCATGACCTCGGGCCCTGTTTTCTCCTGGTAGCATCGGGCAGCTTTTGCCAAAGTGCTTGCTGTTGGCAAGAAGGACGGGCTACAATCAATCTACCCCCAATTTGGGCCTGGCTGTACATCAGAGGCCAGTTGGGATGCTTAGCTTGGTATGAGAGATTTAGCACCTGTCGAGAGGAAGCTACAGTGGACACTCCACAGAGGAGTGAAGGAGGTGGACTTCATCGATGGGCTTATTTGTTAACTTTTCCCACTTAACGAGGACACACCCCCCGATCCCAAGTGAGTGAATTTCCCAGCAGCTTCAGGACATTTTTCTCCTGGCAAACGGGCCAGGTTTCTCTGCTCTCTTGCAGCATCTTCTATTTCTGTACTCTAAATGCAGTTATAAGTCTTGGGCCCCAGCTGAGCAATCACAAGATGATCACTTACTCCAACACTAATTGCCGAGCCCTGGCTTGGCGGCTTTTTTCTTTTTTTCTTTTTCTTTCTTTTTTTTTTTTAGGTGATGGCTGAGAAGTCTTTTCTTGTCTCCTCTGTACGGAATAAGAAGCAGGAAGTGAAATCATCACCCTCTGTACTGATGTCAAGTTATCTAAATTGTCCTGATTGGCTCTGGTACCCCCCCCCCCCCCCCCCCCCCCCCACACACACACACACTTCTAAGCTGCTGTTGCATCACTCAGGGTCTGCTTCTTCCTCAGGGCAGAAAAATGAACCAATGATGTTGAGGCCAAGTTGTGTGTCATGAAGAAGGCTGGAGAGGAGGACTCTTGTGTCCTACTTCAAGGTTTATGAGTGACTGACCACCTTTTCTTGACTGCTTCAGGTTTTTCTCTGTCCTTTATTGAGCCTGAGAAAAGGAAATTGTGATTCATCTACACCCAGGGAGAGCCTTTCTGAGACACTGGCGTGTCCTTGACCCTTAGATCCTTTTCTTAGCTCCTGGATTAAAGATTCTTAAGGATAAAGATCTTCTAAGTGGATAATTGGAATAGCTATTTGCTCATCTGTAAAATGGGCACACTTTGTGGATGGGATATGGGGAAGATGAGGTTAAGGAGGCACACACAGCACTTAGCACCGTGACCAATAAATGGTCAGGGTTCAGAAACCGCAGTCGTTGATAGTGATAGTAATTACCGTTACTCATGGTGGTGGTAATAGAACAAAAGAGGGGGGACCAAGTGGCCTTGATGATTCTGACCGCGACTTTGTTCTGGAAAAGTCATATATCCTGCAGTGCAGTCCATCTGTCTGGAGCCTGGGATACTCCCCTCTGCAATCTCTCGTGTCTTTCTTCCTTGAATACTGATGAATGACCCCGGAAAGATTCTCTGTTCTTTCCGTTTAGTCCCCCTGCTCTAGACTCCCTCAACACCCCTCTCTGATGACGTTAGTTTCAGAAAGGACCCAAACGATTCGGCTGATGAGCTTACCCTTGGTTTCCATCCGATTGGAGACCACATCCACATCCACATCTACCCGCACTAGTGAACTTGGATTATTTGCCGAGTTTCCCAGCCCTGTTTCTGCAGCTGGCTCATCTCTTCCTTTTTGGGGGTTTGTTTTCTTTGGCATGGCTCACATCGGCTGGATCTTTGCAGTCTGGGGTCCCCATAAGCCGAATAATGTAGACGTCTGTCTCTGAACTGCACTAAAATGGTGATATTTTCTTCCATCTGTGGAGCACTTTAGAGTTCTCGAAGTGCTTTCCCACATTATCCCCTTGAACTCTCATTCCCATGCTGGCTGGGGGAGGGTGGTAGACAGCCCAGGAGGCAGGGCTAGAGAGGGTCTCACTTGTGAGTAGAAGCCGAACTACTGTGAAGTCCTCTGATTTTCTTTCCAGGAATCTTTCCGTTATACCTCATGGGCCAGAAGGGGCAATATTTTTCACTGAAGAAATTAAAAAAATTTTTTTTCTTCTTAAGGTGGTTAGAAAATTTCATAAAAAGGCTAGTGTCAGGAGAGAAGAAGGAAAGGCTAGTATTGACTGAGAACTGACCCTGTGCCAAGGACTATGCCTGGTGCTTTTTGCAAATACGACCGTGTTCCTCTTGGTAACCCTAAGTTAGGGTTCCTCTACCCCATTTGATAGATGGGAACACTGAGGCACAGAAATCATAACTGACTTCTCCCAAGATCACACAGTAGTTAGCGGAACAGCCAGGACCTGGACTGTGATCCCCAAGCCTCTGAAGTCCGTGTATTGTTCTATAGACCAGGCATGTTTGTGTCTCTCCCTGTGGTTCTCCAGCAAGAACTCCTTATGAGAGGGGCGGGAATCTTTAAAGTTTTATAAGAGAGAGCTGCTATTTCTCCTGGGGCTTTATCACCATCCATCCTCCAAGACCTCTGTTGAGAAAGTTCTGTTTGGTTTCTTTTCCTATTCAGGTCAAATCCTATAACGACAGTTATGTTACAACCTGAATATCTTTATTATAAAAGACTTCTTAGGATTAGCCTGTGGCTCCTTCATTTCCAAGAATATGCAATGTGAGATTCCAGCAAGCCAAAAGAATTTATTTAATCCCTTCGAGTTGTTGTGGTCAGGTTTCTCTGGTGTTCTGTTTCTTGCTTTTGCTCACAAAGCTCTGGATACCACATTAAGTTGTCCCTCTCTGTCGTAAGCAGACGTACCCTTGATCTTCAGCTGAGTGAGCCAGCCCTGAGCTGACCTGTGTGGGAGTGTGATGGGGCGACGAGGGGGAGAATGTCCTGATGGGAGCATGATTGTGTCAACTGTATTGTGTTCCCAAGGAGAGAAAGTCAATGGCCCTGGGCGGGTAGGGAAAGAGGAATATGCCGAGTCCCTGCCATTTCAGAACTTGACTGAGAAGGCAGTACATTTCTCTCGAGGTTATTGGGATGGAAACGTGGCGAGATTGATTCATTATGTATTGTAAATCACTCAATGCTTTTTCTCCTTGAAGTAACCCCCCATTCTGGGATATGACACAATGTGTAGATACTTTATCAGTAGACTTTTGCCTTCCTGCCTGCCTCTTCCCTCTGCACGGACTTTCCTCCAGGTCCCAAAGGGATTGGCGAGTGGTACTCTTGTCCCCTTACTGCTTCTCCCACATGTGCCCTACCTCCTCTGTTCCACATGGAGGACTTAGCCATTGAGCACTGTGTAGCTAACAGCATGGGTTTTAGAGAGAGAAGGGCCAGGGGTTCAAATCTGGATCCTTCACGTCTTACGTAGTAAGCTTCTATGTCTTACTTAGGCAAGCTGAATTTCCGTGAGTTTTGAAGGGATTGTAAGAATTCCTACTTCATGGGATGGTCCCGAGCCTTCAATAAGATGATGCTTAGAAAGTGCTTAAGATGGTGCTTTATGAAAGACTTAGTATATGTTTTTGCTGTTATTAATGACTTCTTCCCTGATCATTGGTTTCTGATTCTCCATAATCACAGGTAATTAAAGCAGAAAGGGCTCTAGAGCTAACCCCCCAAATTTATATTCCTGTCTCTGCTCTCATCCATGCTCTTTATTTTTTTAAGTTTATTTATTTTGAGAGAGAGGAAAAAAAGAGCGAGAGAGGTGGGGGGAGTGCATCCCGAGCTGTCTGCGCAGCATCAGGCTCGAATTCAGGAACCAAGAGGTCATGACCTGAGCTGAAATCCGGAGTCAGATGCTCAACTGGCTGAGCCACCGGGCGCCCTTCATCTCTGCCCTTTAGATTTCTTTCATATGTTAAACCACTTTTGTTAAATCTCCTGCTTGACATCTCCACTTGAGTGGCTAAGATTTGGGTCACACTTAACTTGGCGAAAACAGAATTGTTGGTTTCGGTCCACCTCCTCCCTCCAAACCTGTTTCCCTTGGTGGTTCCTGTTTTTGTAAGCAGTACCACCCGCTAGATCACTCACACGAGAATCTCCTGAGTCATTTTGCTGCTTCTCTTCCCTTCGCCTGCTTTCTTCTATCCTTCCACCGGTTACCCACCATATACCATCTTGGTCCAGGCTCTCTGGCAACAGCTTCCTAACTGGTTTTCTTACTTTTTGTTCCTTACATTTCGTTTCTAGTACCGTTGCCAGAGTGATATTTTAAACACAAAAATCCAGTTGTGTCATTCCACTGCTTAAAGCCCTCCAATTAGCTTCCCACGTTACTTAGAATAAAAGCTAAACCCCTTACCATGGCCACAGGATTCGGGCTGTTTTGGTTTCCTCTCTTTGTCTCCTTCCCTGGCACTTTCCTCCCTTGCCCTCTGCTGCAGCCCATTTTATTTTATTTTAATTCAGTTTTTTCAAATATTTATTTTTGAGAGAGAGAGAGAGAGAGCACACGCGCGGGCGTGGGGAGGGGCAGAGAGAGGGGGCCAGAGGATCTGAAGTGGGCTCTGCGCTGCCAGCAGAGAGCCTGATGCATGACTTCAGCTCAGGAATCTCTAGATCATGACCTGAGCCGACACTTCACCAACTGAACCACCTAGGTGTCCCTCTGCTGCAGCCTTATGAACTAACTCTCTTTCAGTTCCCTGAATGTGCCATGTTCGTTCCTCACCTCGGAGTTGTTGTCCTTGCTGATCCACTGGCCCCAGATCTCTGCATGGTTGGCTCCTTGTCATCATTCTCTCTGATGCCCCGTGCTTCGCCCGGCCTCTCTGACCACCCAGTTTCCGTGGCCTTTCTTCTCTTCATGCACCTGTCACCCAATTACAACCTGTGGCTTAACCGTTTCCCTGGCCCTTGTTACTTTCGACTGTGTGGTCAGTTATCTGTTAAATTGTTTATACCCCATGTCCCCTGCGAGAATGTCAGTTTCCATGGGGCAGGGACTTTGTGTTGTTCTCTGCTGTAGCTCCAATACCTAGAATAACACCTGTCCCATAGCAAGTGGCCCGTAGCTCTTTGTTGGACATAGCCATTTGTTGGCTAGTCTGACTTGATCATTCTGTGGACGAGAGGGCGGATTTCTTCTATAGTAGAGAAGAACTCTGACCAAGATCTATGGGTAGAAACTGAGCCAGGACTAGAACACAGGTCTTGGTATTAGCAGCGTGACATTCTTTCCACCGTATCGTCCTGTTGACCATTCTCAGGTCCTCTCTAGCCAGAACTCCTCACACTCTGTGTATGGTGGAGAACATTGAAGCTGTGTTAAAAAGAAAGGCTATACAGGGCAAATAATGCACACAAAACACCTCTACCATAACACTGCTATAAAATGTGCAAATAAGACGTAATCCCGTCACAACACCACTCTGCTGAAATGTCACATGAAAACGTACAGCGAAGGCAACTTCTCTCTTTGAGATTTCTGCTCCAACAGCTCTGTCTGCTCAGAAGCCCCCTCGAACCTGGTGCTCGAGCTGATGCCTCTCACGAAATCCCATCAGCCAGTTTGGTTCTTTGGATGAGTAGCTAAGAGGTGCTCTCGCACCACACTGCCCGAGTTTAACTTCCAGCTCTGTTCCATATATCTGTACATCTTGGGCAAGTCACTTGACATAATCTGAATCAGTCTGTGCCTGAATCTCCTCGTTTGAAATACGGGGGGTAAGAGGGTTGTTAGCAAGATTACATGGATTAATGCATACGAAGTATTGAGATGAATATGTGACCCATAATAAGAAGCGGTATATGTCAGCTGTTGTTCTGTGATTCTTGAGGTTACACTGTGACAGTCACATTCTCAGTATGCAGCCAAATAACTACGTAGAGAACTACGTATTAAGGCTCTCCTGTGTTCCTCCCCTTCTAAGTGCTGCATGCTCTAGGGGATTTATCATGCACAAGACATGGTTCCCGTCCTTACAGAGCTTACCAGCTATTTGGGGGAATATGAGGCCTTGGCATAGCCAGGAGAGTGACTCTGATCCTTTTTTTTTTTTTTTTTTTTTTTTTTGAGAATATGGTTAACGCTGTACAATTTCTCCTCAGAAAAAGTTCTCCCCCTCTGCCCAGCACACCATTTTGTACGCGTTTTTGGGGATTTATAGCTTTCCTGTGGACCTGAGTTAAGAACCTATCCGAGGATGTCCTAGAGACAGGCGTGTGGTGGCTGGGATGTGTGGTTTATACCTAGCAGGTCACAGCCATTTCAAATTCTTTTTTTAATATTTATTTTTGAGAGAGAGACAGAGAGACAGAGTGCAAGTGGGGGAGGGGTAGAGAGAGAGGGGGAGACACAGACTCTGAAGCAGGCTCCAGGCTCTGATCTGTCAGCACAGAGCCCGACGTGGGGCTCAAACTCACGAACCGTGAGATCATGACCTGAGCCGAAGTTGGCCGCTTAACCGACTGAGCCACTCAGGTGCCCCAGGGTGCCTAAAACTACTATTCTAGATGTGACAAATGAGGTTTATATTATGCCATATTCTCCTGGGCATAAAGGAACACTTTCGTAACTTACGGTCTTCACTGTAGTTAAGATAGGTTAGGAGTAGACTGGGTATAGTATGGGATTTCTTTTTTGGGGGTGATGAAAAATGTCCTCAAAGTGGTTGCACAACCATGTGAATGTACCAGAAAATATCGAATCGTACGGTTAAGTGGGTGAACTATATGGTATGTGAATTATATATCAATAAAAACAATGCACGTGCGTATGTGTGTGTGTGTGTGTGTGTGTGTGTGTGTGTCCCATGCCTCTCTCCAGCAGAAGCTTTTAGAGCCTGTGTAGGGCTTTCCTGTCTCTTTGCCCTTTGTCACAGGACACAGGATGTTACATTCAGACAGAGGCTGCTCCATTATCCTGAGTCTCGCTGGGAAGCTGATGGGGACAAAGCCACAGCTGACCTTCTGTGGACATGCAGTATGAGAAAGAACTAAACATTGGCTGTAGTAAGAAAAGAAACAGATAAACCAGGGATAACGATGGCCGTAACCTGTGCATGGGCAGGCACGTACTGGGACCCTCTCAGTGCTTAGCTGTCATTCTCTTTCTTTCTGTCTCCCTCAGAAAGGGGTCTCAGAGCACAAGGGAGGCGGATGCTATTGCAGCGATGGCTTTGAACCTTCTTGAATTTATATGTGTGAAGAAGTAAATTGTGAGCCAATGGTGGCTTAAAAAAATTTTTTTTTAATGTTTATTTTTGAGAGAGAGAGCACGAACGGGAGGGGCACAGAGAGAGGGAGACAACAGAACCTGAAATCAGGCTCCAGGCTCCGAGCTGTCAGCACAGAGCCCAACGCGGAGCTCGAACCCACGAACCGTGAGATCATGACCTGAGCTGAAGTTGGATGCTTAACTGAGCCACCCAGGCGCCCCAGTGGTGGTTCTTTATAGAGGTTGTGTGTTACTCATGATACCACTCACGCCTTTGACACTCTGCACAAAGTTGACCTTTTCTAGTCTTCCAATCCAAGGCAGTGGAGGGGCCACTGGCTTAGACTCTTAAGTATGACTGTCGATCAGAGGTGGGCTGGAGTGGCTAGGAGGCTCGTGGAGCAGGTGACAGTGGGGTTGGGCTTTGGAGGAGGTGTGGGCTTGGATGGCTGGGCGTGGGCACTTATGACACAGGGGCTGCCGCTCTCCATGGTGTGAGAGCCTCCCTTTTCCCACTTGAAATTCCTCCCGGAGCTATTGAGACACATGTTCATGGTTCCAGGCTATGGGGTCTGGCCAGCAGGTCAGCTCTGAAAGAATTCCAAGGGAACAGGGTGTGGAAACGGAACCATTAGTCACTGGAGGAGGATTTCCCCAGATCATTAAGAGGCAGCACCGTGTGCCATGGTATGTCTGCTTCGTGGGCAGGAGGGAAGAAGATGCTGAAGTTTGGGCTCACACGGGTGTGGGGAGCCGTTTGATACCTGGATGGCTGTCACTTTGAGAGGTACCATTTGGCTGTCAGCTGGGTGATCACACCTTGAACTTTACTCTTTTTCTGCATTGTTCTGTGACCTTAGGTGAGCCGCTTAACCTATCCAGTCCGTTTCTACGTCTGTAAAATGAAGCGGTGTTGTAGATGGCCCAGACCTGGCCTCAGCATTTTGGGAAATTCTTCTCGGTGGCATCTGGGATCGTCAAGGGGCAGGGCCGGGGGAAAAGCTGCAGTCCTTCCCCTCTCCCTACCTCCCCGCAGGGCAGGCACTCCGATGCAGTGAGTCCCATGGACTTAACATCAGTGAAGCACTCACTGTATGCCCAGCTTTCTGTGCAGCACGCACTATGTGCCCGGCTTTCTGTGCGCTTCCCACGTCACTTTATGGCAAGTGGGCATTGATGTCTCTGTTTTGCAGATGGGGAATTTGAGGCACAGACTTAATGACTTGCCTAATTTGACACAGCTACTAAGTGGCAGGGACAAGCCAACTCTGGGTGGGCTGCCTCTGGGACTCTAGAGCCTTCCCTTTTATTTATTTTTTATTTTTTTATTTTTTTTAACGTTTATTTATTTTTGAGACAGAGAGAGACACAGCATGGACGGGGGAGGGTCAGAGAGAGGGAGACACAGAATCTGAAACAGGCTCCAGGTTCTGAGCTGTCAGCACAGAGCCCGATGCGGGGCTCGAACGCACGGACCGTGAGATCATGACCTGAGCCGAAGTCGGCCACTTAACCGACTGAACTACCCAGGCGCCCCAGAGCCTTCCCTTTTAATAACTCCACTCTCCATCTATTGTCTGTGGCCACCGAGGTCCAGCCTGGGCAGGAGTCCGTTTTCTGGAACCCAGCTGGGAAGGATGGTCAGGCAGTAAGCTTCAGAGTGGCACTTCTCAGGATCAGGGATGCTTTGGAAGAAGGACCGTGGGAGAATACTAAGGGGGTGTCCGAAACCAAGTCCTCGTTTACACCCGGCTGCCGGCAGGGTCTAGGTGGGTGGGCGATGCCCGGCTGGCACTCGGGGGGCCGTTAGCAGAGCATCACACAGGGTGGGTGTTCAGTAGAGAGAATGGAGCCTGGTGACGGAAGAGGTGGAGATAAACCCACACTTATGATGTACGGAGGCAGGAGAAGGAGGCTTTCAACTTGCCTGTTTTCGGACAAGGCTGCTTTGCATGGCCCCAGCCCTGGCTGTCTTTGGCCCCAGCCCCAGGAAAGACTATTTGCAGGTGGTGCAGTCCACTACAAAAAAAGTGGAAGGATATGGACCAGATTAGATGAGCTCTAAGGTCCCTGCCTCAACAGCTCATGGTTTTGTGCTGGGGTGTGTGCAGCTTCAGCACCTGACACTGCCTTGCGCCACCGAGTGGTGTCATTTCTGTAGGTCTGCGGGGTCTTCTTCCCATAGCCCAGCCTCTACAACATCTGGTGACACCAGACAGAGCATTTGTTGTGCCTCTTTGAGACGGGTCCTTCTTGCTTCCATAGAACCCAAGTGTGTTTTGTATCCTAGAATTCGCCAAGCTCAGGATTTTCAACCTGGAATTTCTTAGCCTCCACTTATTTATGTGCTGCTTCTGATTTCTAGTCAAGTCACACCCTCAGTCTCTGGGTGATTGCCTTTCTGGAGCCCTGGAAAGGATTTGCATCTTGTTCCCTAGGGAGGCAGGTAGCCAGCTTCCTAAATTGAGTTTCTTTCCTCTTGTCCATTTGTGTTTCTCTTGCAGCCTCCCTGTGGTCCTGGGATTAAGGATGTCCTCCCTGATAATTTCTTTCTGTTCACTTTGTTTTATGGACAACATTCTGATCCACCGAGGGCGGACCCAACGTGACCCAGACAGTGTGGCTGCGTACCTTGCCAGCCAGAGTGTTTGTGATGTGTGATTCTTTTCATCGAAACCCTGTGTGCGGCATAGAGCTTTTTCATTTCAGGTATCTCCATTCTCTAGGATCCACTGGACTGAGCTTTAAGGGTTTTCTTGTAACCTTGTCAGCTTTCTCAAAGCTCAGTCTGATGCTGAGTAAACACTCTGGCCTCCGTGTCTCCTAGCCTTGGGGATTAGACCATGTGCCCATGTTTTCCAGCCTTGGTTTTTCTTAGTGGATTTTCTTTCCCTTTTTCCCCTCCCCTAAGGCTTCATTACTTTCCATTTGTCCACATCTCTTTTCTCCATTTTTCTTGTTAAGGACAGATTTAGAAAATGAGATTAGTCTCGTGGCTATTTTGGAGTCATCATTAATTCTCGTCCCTTTTCATTCCTTAGCAGGCCAGCAGTCTCGTGTCTTTTTTTCCCTGGTTTTTTTCTTGATGGATTTGTAAAAGTCTCTTCCCGGGGTTAACCCCTTTGTCTCTTGGGACTTGCTGTCGTCCTCTGCCCTTTCCCGGGTGGGCTTCTAGGTAATCCAGCCATTGTGACTCTTCTGGATCAGAAGGGCATTGGGTCCCCCAGAGTGGGGCTCAGCCACATGCTGTCCCTGACCAACCTTGTGTCTTAGAGTCTCGTGAAGTTTATTCATAGTGGCCCTTGGGGTCATGTGGCATTTTCCTGAGATGTGAATTCATTAATTCCCATCAGAAACATCTGTTGAGGTCCTAGTATATCCCAGGCAAAGCTGCAAAGATGAATTGCATTTAGGTCTCTGGCTTCAGTGGGTGGGCCAGGGGCAGGAGAGAGAGGCAGAGGGTGGAGGGAGTTACTTTACAGTGTGATGGGACTAAGGTCTCCCCGGGATTGCTTAACAAAGGCAGGCGTTGCATCTTTGGGTGAGCAGGGAAGGCCCTCTGGGATGGTGATAGTCTGAAACCTGGGAGGTGGGGTGGGAGTCAGCAGCTGGAAGAAGCTTGGTGAGGGGTTGGGT